>NC_062232.1:33323830-34523830 GCF_902686445.1 Sciurus carolinensis
AGAGAGAAAAAGAGAAAAGAGAGAGAGAAAGAGGAGAGAGAAAAAGAGAAAAGAGAGAAAGAGAAAGAGAAAAGAGAGAGAAAGGGAGAAAGAGAAGAGCGAGAGAGAAAAAGAGAAAAGAGAGAGAGAGAAAGAGAAGAGAAAGAGAGAAAGAAGAGAGAGAGAGAGAGAGAGAGAGAGAGATTCTTAAGTAGTGGAATTTTGTGGGCCAATAGCAATCGCACCAATGGCTGGCGAGGATGTTGGCAGGTTAACAATTTGGACCAATGGCTGGCGAGGATGTTGGCAGGTTAACAATCTGGACCAATGGCTGGCGAGGATGTTGGCAGGTTAACAATCTGGACCAATGGCTGGCGAGGATGTTGGCAGGTTAACAATCTGGACCAATGGCTGGCTAGGAAGTTAGTGGGCTAACAATCTGGGTTGTAAAATGGTGTGTGCGGAGAATAATGGCGGCAGCAAAATAGCAGATCTAATGCCAATAGACATGTGGGCAAGCAGCAGAAAGCAGGGTGGGACCCAAAGCCTTGTCCTCTTTTAGGGGACTCTTGATTGTGTCATTGAGTAACAGGATGGATTTTTTTTGTGGGTGTGTGCAATTATTTTTGGCCCATTGACAGAACTTGTTACTGATTTTAACCAGTTGGAATTTTTTTTTCTATCCTCATGAGTCCTACATTGGACACACTGAAAAGTGGTAGAATGTAACCCCAGTCACTCAGGGGGCTAAGGCAGGAGGATCGCGAGCTGGAGGCCAGCCTCAGCAATTTAGCAAGATCCTGTCCAAAATAAAAACGGGCCAGAGATGTAGCACTGTGGTAGAGCACCCCCGCGTTCAATTCTCAGTACTGCGATAAATAAATAAATACCCCAGGATCGATAGCAAGCTCTTGTTCAATAAAGCAGAGACCAGGGCCAGTCGCCAGTTTCCGTTCTGCACACGATACTGTCTGCATTTGGACATTGGGAATTTCACACTGGGAGACTTAGAGACAATCGGAAACGATGACAGAGGAGTTGTACAGCCGATGATTCTTGTCCCTTTGTAGTATGGGAGACAGACAGCTTACCAAGAGGCTTGTGAGTCACTCCAGTTGACTGTTTGCTTCCAGTGATTGGGACACTCATTCTGGAACCTCCTCCTCTCCTCATTGTGGAAATTCCCTCTGACTGTATTTTGGGGAGCATCCCCAATTTCCTGGATCCCACATTTTCCCCTCTCTTGATTTTTCCTAACATTTTGGTAGATCCTCTCTTCCAGTAGTTTCCTGAGGAAAGATGCGCGGACAGCAGTTTTTCTGAGATCCTGCATGTTAGAGAAAAAGTTTCCACACGCATCCTTGATAGTTTGGCTGGCTATAGAATTTTAAGTTGGGTCATTTTTCCTTGATGATTTTGAAGGTATTTTCCCATTTACTCCCAAAGTCCAGGGTTGCTGTTGAGAAATCCAAAGGCATTCTTTTCCTTAAATAATTTTTTTTTAGTTGTAGATGGACACAACACCTTAATTTCATTTATTTATATTTATGCGGTGCTGGGGATGGAACTCAGTGCCTCAAACGTGCTATGCAAGCGCTCTACCACTGAGCCACAAGCCCAGCCCCAGAAGTTCAAAGGCATTCTGATTCTTGCCTCTTCATGGTTTCTCTTTAGAAGCGTTTAGGATCTTTGTTCCCAGGGTCCTGAAAATTCATGATGATATGCATTGAACCACTGAGCCACAACCCCAGCCCTTTTTTGTATTTTATTTAGAGACAGGGCCTCACTAAGTTGCTGAGGCTGGTTTTGAACTCACAATCCTCCTGCCTCAGCCTCCTGATCCGCTGGGATTACAGGCAGTCGCCCCTGCCCCCTGCAGGAACTTTCTTGAATAATTTCATTGACATTTTGTTTCCTCAGTTTCTCTATTCTTTCTACAACTCCTTCTATTTACACTTTTGGACTAATCATTTTTTTTTTAAAAGAAACCCTTCTATTTATAATCTCTTTTACTTTCCTCTGTTTCCTGGGAAATGTTCCCAACTTCCCAAGCCTTCTACTTAATTTTTCATTTGTGCTCTCATATTTTTAGTCTCCAATGGTTGAATTTTTATTCTCTGAAAGATCCTTTTTATTCCTTGAGTGATGCTTTTTATTGCAATTAAAATAACACCTCAGGCTGGGAGTGTGGCTCAGTGGTAGAGCGCTTGCCTGGCACGTGTGAGGCCCTGGGTTCCATCCTCAGCACCACGTAAAAATAAATACATAAAATATATATATATATTTTTATTTTTTGTGGTGCTGGGGTTTGAACCCAGGACCTTGTGCTTGCAAGACAAGCACTCTACCAACTGAGCTATATCCCCAGCCCTTCATAAAATATTTTTTAAAAATAAATAAAGTAAAATAAAATAACACCTCCCAGGGCTGGGGATGTGGTTCAGTGGTAGAGGCTTGGTTAGCATGTGCAAGGCCCTGGGTTCCGTCTCCAGCGCTGCAAACAAACAATCACAAAAACTTCCCTTGGGACATGATTGATAGATTGATAGGTAGGGGTGTGTGTATGTGTGTGTGTGTGTGTGTGTGTGTGTGTGTGTGTGTGTGTGTTTTACATTCCTCAGTGTAACCTGGTTCCTCCTGGTTGCTTGATCTTTCCGTCTTGGTCTTGGTGGTTCATGTTAGAGGTTTTCTTTGGATGTGCCTGGTGAACCCTGGGGATCTGTCCACATTTTACAGCGGAGCCTAGGGAAAGTTCTATGTGTGCACACCACGTTGGCCAATTGCAGACTTCTGTCTACTGCAGTGCATTTTGAAGTGTGGTCCCCAGATCAGCAGCATTGGTATACCCTGGGGACATGTAAGACATGCATATTCTGCTCCTGCCCATAATCCCAGTGACTCAAGAGGCTGAGGCAGGAGGATCGCGAGTTCAAAACCAGCCTCAGCAATTTAGTGAGAGTGTCTCATAAACTAAAAAGGGGCCGGGTGTGGTGGCGCACACCTGTCATCCCAGCAGCTCAGGAGGCTGAGGCAGGAGGATTGCAAGTTGGAGGCCAGCCTCAGCAACTCAGCGAGGCCCTAAGCAACTCAGTGAGACCCTGTCTCTAAATAAAATACAAAAAAGGGCTGGGGATGTGGCTCGGTGGTTAAGCACCCCTGAGTTCAATCCCTGGTACCAAAGGGGTAAAAATAAAGCATCGTCAGGACCCCATCTCAGATTTACTGCATCAGAAAACCCGAGGCTGGACAGGGAAGTCTTCGTTCTGCAAACACTTCAGGGATTCTGATGCAGCCTCAAGCGTGAGGACCCTGCGCTGTGGTGATCCCAGCCAGCCTGTCCTGAGTGCTTTGTTTTGTTTGTTTGTTTCTTGTTTTTGCAGTGCTGGGGACCTTTTTTAAAAATTTTATTTTCAGACAGGGGTCTCAGTACGTTGCTGAGGCTGCCCTTGAATTTGTGATCTTCCTGCCTCAGCCTCCCCAGCAGGTGTGCGTCCCCTGGCCTGGCGGCGGAGCCTTCTCATGCCGAAAGCTCCGGTGTTGTAGTCAATCTCCTGAATGTCACGTTCCTAGGCGCTGAGTGGCGGGCCTAGCATGAGAATTTGCATGGAACCTCCTTGTTGTCCCCCGGGGCACCCTATCCTCAACAACAGGTGGCTTTGCTATCCAAAGACACCTCCCCGCTTCTAAAAATGTCTCCCAATAATAAAAGTCCACTCGTGTCCAGGCGGTGGTGGCGGAAGCACAGTCTCTCAGCCACACAGAGCATGTGAATACCATGGCTGCTTCAGCGGACTTGGTTTGGGTCCTGGTTTACTCTGCCTTCCAGAAGCATCTGGCGTTCCCACTTCTGAGTCTTTGCTGGGGGAGGGAAGGTTCTTCCATGCAGTTCAGGCAGCTCCTCTGCTTTCCCAATGCCAAGTTCAGAGTCAGCTTTCTCAGCCCTGCTAGGAGTTAGTCACCATACAACCTTGCGCTATGCCCTTGGCTTCTTCCTGCTCTTTGTACTTGCAGGTGAATGCTGTTTAAAGAGCCGTGGCTTACATGGGTGCGGGGTGCACGCCTGTAATCCCAGCAATTTGGGAGACTGAGGTCAAGGCCAGCCTCAGCAACTCGGGGAGACCCTGTCTCTAAATAAAATAAGAAAAAGGGCTGGGGATGTGGCTCAGGGGTCGAGCGCCCCAGTACCCAAACAAACCAACTAATCAACAAACAAGTCCCTTTCCTGTATTTTAATGAGGTTTTGGGAGGAAGCACAGGAATGGAATGCACACGTTCAGTCCTCCATCTTTAACCGGATATACTGTCATTCTGTCAGCGTGTTCCCTTTGGGGACAGGGAACTCTACACCATCAATGAGAGAAGAGGGATTCTTTCTTTCTTTGGTGCTGGGGATTGAACCCAGGGGCGCTTCACCACTGAGCCACATCCCCGGCCCTTTTTATTTTTTATTTAGAGACAGGGTCTCACTGAGTTGTTCAGGGCCTCACTAAGTTGCTGAGGCTGGCCTCCAACTTGCGATCCTCCTGCCTCAGCCTCCCAAACTGCTGGGATGTCCGCACGTGGCTGAGAAGAGGGACTCTTCAGTTATTCCCTGCTACTGCACCTGTGTCAGGGCTGGGGGCTCTGGCAGTATTGTGGCCTGTCTGGGTTCCCATGGGAAAAAAGGGAACGATCTGCAGCCTGCTGTCATTTTGGCAGAGTGAACGTCTAAAGAGACGGCTGTCACCCCTCACTCAGGAGCCAACCGTGGCTCGCCTCTGCCTATTTCCAGCTGTTTCTCTCCCTCAAGGGACACTGCGCTCAACTCGGCCTCCGGCACACCTCCTGTTCTCCCCGCCCTTCTCCCGCCTGTTCCCTCTTGACACTCAAGAGAGTCCCTCTCTTCACTGTGATGCCCGAACTCTGCCCATTCCTCCAAGTCGGACCCCGTGCCCCATACCCGTGGGGGCCTTAGCCTTTGTCCTCTGACTTCATGTGCTCCTAGTGGGTATCACGCAATTGAGTGCTCCAGCGTCCCTCCACGAGCACAAAGGCCACCTCCCACCTCTCTCTGGACCTTACATAGGACCCAGCACCATGCTGGGGATGCCATGGGTACAATTTTATATATGAACCCGGGGCTGCTTAACCACTGAGCCCCATCCCCAGTCCTTTTTATTTTATTTAGAGACAGAGTCTCACTGAGTTGCTGAGGGCCTCACTAAGTTGCTGAGGCTGGCCTCGAACTCGCCATCCTCCTGCCTCAGCCTCCCAGTCACTGGGATTACAGGCGTGCATTACCACACTTGGTCCTGATTGTGTATTTTTGATTGGTAAGGACATGTTGTGATCATCTCTTATATTCTTGATTATTAATATATGTCCTTTATTATTAATATATTAATATGTGACACATAATATGTGTTAAAAAGTGACACACAATATCCTCAATTTCTGTAATGCCAGCGGCTCAGGAGGCTGAGGCAGGAGGATTGCAAGTTCAAAGCCAGCCTCAGCAGCAGCGAGGTCCTAAGCAACTCAGTGAGACCCTGTCTCTAAATAAAATACAAAATAGGGCTGGGGATGTGGCTCAGTGGTTAAGCACCCCTGGGTTCAATCCCTGGTTCAAAACGAAACAAAACAAATTCTCAATTTCTCTTGCCTTATGTTTTTTCTCTTCACTGATCTTGTCCCACAAGTCTTAAGAAAAGGTAAAAGGTTTGACTATAGTTAATAGACTGTTTTTTTATGATAGACTTTCTACTAGGCAGGTTTTTCTTGAACATAAAAATGTATTCTACAAACTGTGTTTGAACACTTTTTTTTCCCCCCAGAAATCAAAAGGAATCCACCAAACAGTCCTATCCTGGTGACACAGTAAACAGTTTTCCGTTTTCTTTGTTCCCATTCAATCTCTTCCTAACCCACTGTTTTAGAAATTGAGGCAAAATTCACATGACCTGAAATTAACCATTTCAAAGTGAACAGTTTGGTGGCTTCTAGTGAATTCACAATGTTGTACGACCACCATCTCTGTCTAGTTCCAAAATATTTTCATCTCCCTAAATGAATCCTATTCCATAAAGTTGATCCTCCCTGTTCCCCTCCCCTGGAATCAGCAATCCATCCGACCCACATTTTTTAAATGTTGAAATCCATAGTTTTAATGAAAACTGTTTTCCACATTTTAAATTGGTGTATCATGAGTGTACGAAATGGTGGGAATCATTGTGACAAATTTGTTATGTGCAGTCTAACAGCACAGTGTATCCACTTTTTGTGTGTGTGTGGTATTGGGGATGGAATCCAGGGTCTCATGTGACAGGGTGTCACATGCTATCCAAGTGCTGTACCACTGAGCCCTCCCGCTCTTCCTTCCTTCCTTCCTTCCTCCCTCCCTCCCTCTTTTCCTTCCTTCCTTCCTTCCTTCCTTCCTTCCTTCCTTCCTTCCTTCCTTCCTTTCCTTCCTTCCTTCCTTCCTTCCGGTACCGGGGATTGAATCGGGAGAGTTCTGCCTCTGAGCTGAATCCCCAGTCTTTAATTTTATTTAGAGACAGGGTCTTCCTAAGTTGCTTAGGGCCTCGTTAAGTTGCTGACACTGATCTCGAACCCGTGATCCTCCTGCCTCAGCCTCCCAAGTCCCTGGGATTCCATATGTGCGCCACCACACCTGGTCTGGGAGAAGCAGTTGGAGCCAGTCGCATGGACACCCCTTGACATCTCTTCCTCTGATCTCTCCTGATCCCACCATGCATCAGGAAAGCCCAAGGGCACAGCTGTGTCCTGAACACAAACAAGGAGAAACTGAAGGACAGACTGCTTTCTCTGAAGTTCAAGGCTGCACGTAGGAGGCAAAAAGAGGAGGCAAGAGGAAACCGAACGGAAAAGCAGAGGTGAGTTCCATGAGTTTGTATTCCGGCCTGGTGGGCAGCTGAGAGGCAGCCGGCGTGGGCTGGGGCCACGTCCTTCCTGTCTTCACCTCCATCTTGGGCCTCCATGGGCACCTCTAGTGGCCTCCACTGGGTGCCCAGAACACCAGCCTCCCATACCAGCCTCTGCTCATGTCAAGGAACACATGAGTAACACTCCTTCAAAAACAGGTGGCCAAGGAGGCATAAGATTTTAGAGGACCCAGGGACACCCTGCTGAAGCAGCAAAGCAGCCTGACGATGTCGCCTTTGAAAACTCTGAACCAGGCAGTGTCCCTTCCTTGCACTCCAATCCCTTTCCTCCTTTCAGAGCTGAAAGAGCTTCCCCTGCGCAGCCTGGTTTTAAATCCCTCACACCAAGCATGGAAAATTCTATAAATACCAAATGCAAAGCTGCTGTTTAACCTTGATTATTCTAGCCTCAAGCTTAACTCCCCAGTCCACCATTTTCCTTCTGTACATTTACCCTCTTTAAACTCTGTCCGGAGCTTGATCGACGTTAATTTAAAACAAACAGAACAAAACAAAAAACAAAACAAAACAAACAAACAAAAAATCTCCTTAGGAAGACACTCAGAGCTGTCTGAAGAAGACTGGAAATTGTCAAAGTGGGTGGGGACAATCGCCCCTCTGGCGGCCTGCGGAAGCCCAGTGATGTAGGTTTGGCCCCGTCGGAGGACCTGAAGTCACCACAGTCCCTGTATTGGCTGGACTCCGCTTCCCCAGGTGGTCTCTGGGATGTGCACTTGTTGTCCAGGCCACCTCTCTGGGTGTCAACGGCTGCATACAGAGCCACCCCCGAGGGAAAGCTGGAAACAATAGCCACCATTTGATTTTTTCCAGGTCTGCTTTTGTTTATTCCCAGTCTGGGTGAGGTCAACGAGTCCAGTTTGTCTGTTCCGTGAGGCATCTTCTGGGGTGGCTTAAGGGACGGGGGTCCTTGGTGGTCAGCGATCAGAATCATCCTATGGCTCATTTGCTTCCAGTCTTGTATTGATATTGGCTGTCCCCAGGGACCTCAGCTGGGGTCGTTGAGTGAGGCCTCACTGTGTGACCTCTTTAGGTGACTTCTTCAAAGCATGGCCGCTGGACTTTAAGGGGAAGTGTCCTGAGGGGACAAGGCAGAAGAGCTCTCAGACCAATCCACTTAATGTGGCACTCATGAGAGCCATTTGCCGAGAGTGAAGGATGGTGTGAGGAGATGTTGTCAATGACTTCTCCAAGTTCTGGGACTTCCGTCTTTCCCTCCTTCCATGCCATGCTGGAAGCCGAGTACTGACATACAGCCTGAATGAGGGACCCGGGTTAATCTGCATGGCCCGTGCTGGTGACTGTAATAGTCAGCTATTGCTGCATAACAAACACTCCAAAGCTCAGTGGCTCAGGGCAATAGCTGCGTGCCCCACTAGCTTATGGTCCTGATGGGCCGTGGGGGTTTGATTGATCTTGGCCAGGCATGGCTCTTGCAGACTGCAACTTGGTGGACTTGGTTCTAGATGCAACTTTTGTGCAAGTGTGAAGGCCAAGCTGATGTGACCACAGGTACCCAGGTGAGGTCACAACTGACATCACAGCTACTACTGGTGATGGCAGAAGCTCACAAGTCAGGACTGCTAATTTCCCATAGGCCAAAGCAAATCATGTGGTCAAAGCCAACTTCACTAAGGTGAGGAAGTGTATTCTCCCCATAATGGGAGACACTGCTAAAGTACCAAGCAAATGGTATTAATTTGATCCCTGGAGACTGAAAAATTAGGATCTGCATTCTAGATGGACATATTCTCTCTATAGTTGTTTATTTCATGTTCCTTCTACATGTCTGTCCAAATTTTCCCCGATTATAAGGACGTCAGTCATATTGGATTAGGACATACCCAAATGACCTCATTTAAATGCCATTACCTCTTTAAAAGTCTGTGATGGTTTAGATGTGAGGTGACTCCCAAAAGCTCACGTGTGAGACAATGTCAGAAGGTTCAGAGGAGAAATGATTGGGTTGTGAGAGTCTGAACCCAATCAGAGAATTAATCCCCCTGATGGGATTAACTGAGTGGTCACTGGAGGCAGGTGGGTGTGGCTGGAGGGGGCGTGGCTTGGGGGCGTGGCCATGGGGTATATGTTTGTATCTGGAGGGTGGAGTCTCTGCTTTCTGATCACCATGTGAGCTGCTTCCCTCCACCACACTCTTCTGCCATGATGTTCTGCCTCATCTGGAGCCCTGAGGAATGGAGCCAGCCTTCTATGGACGGAGACCTCTGAAACCGTGAGCCCCCAAATGAACTTTTCTTCCTCTACAATTGTTCTGGTTGGGTGTTTTAGTCACAGCAGTGAAAAACCTGACTAAAACAAGGTCTTATTTCCAAATGAGGTGAATTCTGAGGTCCTGGGGTTAGGACTTCAACAGTTAAATTTATTTGGGGGGGTGGTTCACAGTTCAGTTTGTAACCTTACCCTTCAAAGGACTGTCTGGTGTACTACTTAAGGTCTATACACCCTCACCTTTGGAGACTATTATAGAGATCAGTGGAGAAACTTCTCTTGCCCTCACTCTCTGTTGCACTGATCACAACCAATGCCTTTTCCCTGGTCTCCAGAAGAGGTCAAAAATTCCAGAATTGGCTGGGTGTGGTGGCTCATGCCTATAATCCCAGTGACTCTGGAGGCTGAGGCAGGAGGATCGCAAGTTTGAGGCCAGCCTCAGCAACTTACCTAGACCCTGTCTCAAAACAAAAAATAAAAAAATGGGGATGTGGCCCAGTGGTTCAATCCCTGGTACCCATAAAAAAAAAATCTCCAGAATGTAAGACCCACCCCCAGCCCCATGGTGATCAGAACAAGCCCTGGCCTCTCTGGCCACAGCACACCAAGCCTCAGATTACTCTCCCCTTTGGCATGCTGGGGAGCGGAAATCTATCCTGTTGGCTATAAAGTGTCACAGAGGCAAAACCTGCTTGTCACTCTTACCACATGTACCACATGTGAAGCGAATACCTTGCCTGCCTTTAATGGGGTGTTGTGATGTGTAATGTTAGCCAAAAGAGCCCCAGAGGAAAGGAGAGAATAAATCCCAATGATGATTCTATGGAACATTCTCGCTTTTTTTATTCATGCCCAGGAACGGCTTCCATCGAACAGGGCTGAATGGACCGGCCTGGACGCACGCAGTAAATATCTTTAACGCCTTAGAGGAGAGCGAAAGCAGGCAATTTTCTCAGCAGGCTGCCCTGGAACGGCGCTCTGATTCATTCCTAACTGATGTGGCCCACATGTGCTCCCTGCGACAACAGAAACAAGTGGCCTTTGTGCCCTGTCGGCATTTTCCGGCCCGGTGTAAATTAGGTACACTCCAACCATTTCATTAAGAAATCACGTCTCTGATGTGACCTGTCAGGTTTCCAGAGGTGGACAAGAAATCTGCCCATGGCTGGGGATGGCCAGGTCCCCTGAATCCAATGACCATTCCTAAGCCACTTGATCCTTAAGGAGACGAGCTGTTCCACTACACAGGCCACCGCCACCGTCACCGTCACCTCCCAGTACGACGAAACGGTAACAGAATTATCAGCAGCTTCGTCATCTTCTCTCCCACCCCCGCGCCTGGCACGGGAATATTACAGACATCTGGAATTTTGACTGATTCGATGCAGTCAAACACAGATTTCTTTCTGTGGAAATATTTCGATCTAAGACCCAGGAGGGCAGGAATATTGGGTAATTGCCATTCATGCAATAAACATATTATGGAAGTTTATAAACTTGGCCTATCTCTTGTCTGCTCTAGGCTTCTGCTGTGCCTGGGATGGCTTTGATTTTGAAATTACTTAGACGATAGACAGGCTTTTCCTCGGCTCAAATTTGCAGTGCAATCTGATAAACACATCTGTGGCAAGTCCTGTTTTGGCTAGTTTGGGGCAGACCAGAAGCCGGGGTACTGTTTGCGCAATAAATATCTCAAAAGCATTTCTGTGACCCAACCGGAATTGGGAAGAATGGAAAATATCACAAGATATTCCATGCACTCGCTATCTAATCTCCCTTTTATCCAGAAGAAATTCAAATGAGCCTCTGCCATTAAAACTTTGATTATCAGAAACTTCATTTTAATCAGAGCTTGCCATAAACTCTGCGTGCTGAGCCGACTTATGTATTTAACATTCTTGATATTATATGCTGTTCCAATTATCCAAATTTTTCTTAAACTCAATTTCCCAGGGCCTCGTGGTGTTCTGCTAATCAAGCTTTGACTTTTTAAAAAAGTGTTTATCTCTCGCTGTCTCTGTACACCCTGTGTATACACACACACAGGCTCCAGATCCAGGAAGGCTGCGGGGAACATTCTTTTACGCAGCCAAATACAGACCGACCGTGGGGTGTTTTGCTGATGAAGGGAAAAGTCGACTGCTGTCAGGAATCTGAATGCCACCAGCTCTATCTGGGACCACCTCACTTCCCTCCGTTTCACCTCTCCCCCTGCACCTGGTCCTGACCGCCAGAGGCAGATGGCATGTTGGGTGGACACCGGGTTTGACGGCTGCTGGACATCTTTGCTGGACACAAAGATGTTGTTGCTCAGAAAGATCAGCCTTCAGGAATGTGGTTAGCACGCACGGCACTCATAATTCAAGCCAGCGATCACACGATCACAGGAAATACCGCGTGTCATCCTAGTGCGCACGCTCATGCAGCAGGGACCACACGCACCACACAGTTGGCACACGCGTGCACACGCTGCACCCAGACATGTACCCTCCGATCTGCACCCACAATGCAGTAGGCGGGCTCTGCAAGCTTGGGACAGAGCGAGTCAGGGTGGGGATGGACCTTGTGCCTATTTTCCTTCCTGTTTCCCTCAAGGATTGTTAAGAAAGCACGACCAAGCCCGGCACAGTGGCGCACACCTACCATCTCAGGGGCTCAGGGACTGGGGAGGCTGAGGCAGGAGGATCTCGAGTTCGAAGCCAGCCTCAACAACTGAGTGAGGCCCTGTCTCTAAATAAAATACAAAATAGGGTTGGGGATGTGGCTCAGTGGTTAAGTGCCCCTGGGTTCAATCCCTGGTACCCAAAAATAAATTAAAATGAGAATTTTAAAAAATAGATAAAAAGGGCTGGGAGTGTGGCTCAAGGGCAATACATCCCAGGGTTCAATCCCCGGTACCAAAAAATTAAAAAATAAATAAATAAAATAAAATAACAAGCACCTGCAAGACCTGGGTTTGACCCCCAGCACTGCAACGACAGCAGAAAAGAATTGGTAAGAAAGTTCTTCTTGGCCTCAGTCTATTCCAACCAGCAGAAGGGTGGAAGGGCGGGAGTCGGGGGCTGTGTTCTTCCAGCTAAGGGTGGGCAGCCTGCCCTTGCCCGCCGGCCTCTACCCACCGGCCTCTGCCCGCTTCCATCCAACAGGATTGCCTCCCACAGACGGTCGGCGCAAGCCAAATGTCCACTCAGCGTCTGCGCATGCCTCGCAAGTCCCTTTGCCCTTTGAACCCAGCTCTTTTCTGCCGCTGGAATCTTCTTTCCCCCTTTTTCTGCCTATTGAATTCTTCCCCTTTGCTCAAAGCCTCACTCAAACCCTCCCGCCCCTGAAGAGGCCAGCTGGAAATGATCTCTCTCATTTCACCCCCTTAACGTCCTCCTTTTCTATAGCACTCATTGGATCCAAAGCAAACGCTGCCATTGGGCCTTTCGCTGGGGACTTTTTTTTTTTTTTTTTTTTTTGTACATGTAAGAGCAGGGACATTGTCTTATACTTCTGTGCCTCCTGATGGAGACTAAATATGATGACTTGCACATAATAAGTATTCAACAAATATCTGTGGATGATGATAATAGCTGCTGCCGTTAATTAAGCACCTACTGTGTGCCAGCCACTTTTTTTTTTTTTTTTATACCAGGGATTGAACCCAGGGGCACTTAACCACTGAGCCACATCCTCAGCCCTTTTTATTTTTTATTCTGAGACAGGTCTCGCTGAGCTGCTTAGCGCCTCGCTAAGTCGCTGAGGCTGGCTTTGAAGTCACGATCCTCCTGCCTCAGCCTCCCGTGTGGCCAGGATTACAGACCTGGGCCACCATGCCGGGCCCCAGCACCACACTTTTTATGGTTGATTCTACTTAACCTTTTTGGTTTGGATTAAATAATTTTTGTATATATGATATGTTAACATATTCTTTTTATTGAAAGTTAAAAATCTATTGCATGGAGTAAAAAGTAGACATCTCTCCCATTCCACCCCACCCCTTACCCTGCTACCTTACTTTCCTCCTAGGGGCATGCATCATTAATGGTTTGGTCTACCAGAACTTTGTGTAATATTTATATGTTACGATACAAATATACAGCTGCTCTTGACTTAAGTTGGGCTTAAGTCCCAGTAAACCCATTATAAATTGAAAATACCATACATGCAAAGTGCATTTACTGACGGGTACGGTGGCACACTTTTGTACTCCCAGCATCTCCGGAGGCTGAGGCAGGAGGATCGAGAGTTCAAAGTCAGCCTCGGCAACTTAGCGAGGCCCTAAGCAACTCAGCGAGACCTTGTCTCTAAATAAAAAAGAGGGCTGGGGATGTGGCTCAGTGGTTAAGCACCTCTGGGTTCAATCCCTGGTGCCAAAAAGAAAAAAAAAAAAGTGTTTACAGGACTGGAGATGTGGCTCGATAGCAGAGCACTTGCCTTGCATGCACAAGGCTCTGTGTTCTATCCCCAGAAACACACACACACACGCACACACTAAAAAATGTATTTAATGGGGCTGGGGATATAGCTCAGTTGGTAGAGTGCTTGCCTTGAAAGCACAAGGCTCTGGGTTCGATCCCCAGCACCGCACACAAAAAAAAGTATTTCCAATTCTCAGTACTGCCAAAAAAAAGTGCATTTATTGCACCTAACCCACAGCGCATCCTAGCTCAGCAACACAGCGCACGCACGATAGAGCGTTGCCTGTGATCACACAGTTGACTGGGAATTGCAGTCGCTGCTGGGTGAGACAGGAGCGGACGGCATAGATTAGCCTGGGAGAAGATCCAGACTCAACATTCAAACTTCAGGTTCCACTGAATGTGTGCCACTTTGGCATCATCACCAGTTGAACCACCGTAAATCAGGGGCATCTGTATTATTTAAAAAGATATATCTGAGCTGGTTGCGGTGGCGCATGCCTGTAATCCCAGCCTCTCCTGAGGCTGAGGCAGGAGGATCGAGAGTTCAAAGCCAGCCTCAGCAACTTAGAGAGGCCCTAAGCAACTCAGTGAGACCCTGTCTCGAAATAAAATAATAAAATAGGACTGGGGATGTGGCTCAGTGGTTAAGTGCCCCCGAGTTCAACCCCTGGTACCAAGAACATAATAATAATAAAATAAAATACATATCTGGAGATGTACCATATGCCCAGTGATTCAGTTCAAACTTCACACAATAAAAATGTTTTTACAAGACAGGGTCTTGCTAGACTGCCCAGCCTCCCCAAGCAGCTGGGACTACAGGCGCCTGCCACTGTACCCAGCTCACAAAAAATCTTAAGAGGAGAAGTATTATTTTTATTTTAGAGTTGTGAAAAACCAAGGCTGAGAGGTTAGTTAACGTTTCCAAAGTCACACAGGTAGTACGCGGAAAAGCTAGGATTTGCTCTTTCATCTGAATCTCTGCAGGGATTCAGAGTTGCCTCTGGGCTGCGATTCTGAACACCAGGGGAACTTGTTAAATGTATAGATTTCTACCTGTCCCTCCTCAGCCCTTCATTCTGACTCAGTAGGTTCAGGATGAGACTCAGGATTCCACATAGTAACAACCACCTGCAGGTGATTCTGATGGATACTAAGGTTTATAAAAGCACTCCTCTAACTGGGCCACTCAGGAGGCTGAGGTGGGAGGATCACAAGTTTGAGGCTAGCCTGGGCAACCTAGAGAGACCCTCAGCAACTTAGTGAGAGTGTCTCATAAACTAAAAAGGGGCCGGGTGTGGTGGCGCACGCCTATAATCCCAGCAGCTCAGGAGGCTGAGGCAGGAGGATCATGAGTTCAAAGCCAGCCTCAGCAACCTAGTGAGGCCCTAAGCAACTCAGTGAGACCCTGTCTCTAAATAAAATACAAAAAAGGGCTGTGGATGTGGCTCAGTGGTTAAGTGTCCCTGGATTCAATCTCTGGTCCCCCTTCCCCCAAGAAAGGCAGAGGTGCTGGTGATGTAGCTCAGTCTGCAAGTCCCTGGGTTCAATCCTCAGCAACACACACACACACACACACACACACACACACACACACTCCAGATCCCATAGACCAACTCCTGTAGCCCCTGTCTACTCTGCCCCTCCCCCACTTGCTAGAGGGTCAGCCAGGGGCTTAAAGCGCTGGCGTTGCCTTGGGAATCCAGGTGGCCAATGAGGATGCTTCACTCCAGGGTTGTTAGGAGAATCTAGCGAGATGTGAAGCATTTGGAATAGCAACTGGCAGAGTCACATCTGTCCCCGTTGCTGCTGTTATTCAAGCTGAACTACTTCTGGAAGCTTGTTGGGTCTTCAGACCAGCTTTGGACAACAGGTCACAAGCTGTCGTTTTCAGTGACATTCTCAGAATGGTCTTCTGGGAGGACACCTGACCCTTAAGCAGAGGCCCTTCCCTGTCCGCTAGTGTAACGACAGGCATGCAGAGGACATCCAGCGAGCGGACTCGAAAGGCTTTCGTCTGGGTGTGTTGTGCCTCCGTCCAAGGCCGGCCCTTCCTAGGTGCGGTCGATGTTCAGCCTCGTGCCTGGAGCCACGGCTGCTACCTCACCCCAGACCAGCGGCTCCAGCTTCGGCTTTCTCTGGACAATTGCTCGCTGCCTTTGGGAACAGCCTGACCCAAACATGATGGCTTGGAGCCCCACCTCCCCTATGGGGGTGGCCTGCGGTTGGTCAATGAGCGGCTGCTATGGAGGATATGAAGGCTGTATCTTTGTGTCACGTCTGGGAACAAACGATGCTCTTCGCATTGCAGAAAAACGCCACCCCGCTGCCCCAGCCCAGCCTCCCCCTCTTGGCTTGGCTTCGTCCCCTCCCTGCGCTGCTTCCCCCTGTCCTTACCTTTCTTTTCCCCGCCCCCATCCATCCCTTCCAAAAGACTCCTTGTCTGGGTCTCCGCTCCCGGGGAACCTGACCTAAGCCACTGTTGGTCACCCTGCTCTGCAGTAACAACCCTCGCAATGCGCGCAGGCTGTGACGGAGCCCTGCCTTGGCCTCTCTGTCCGCCACTTAAGTCATTAGTTCCCTCTCAGAGCTTATTTTTCGAGCCCTCTAATCAGAAGCTGGCATCAGAGGGAAAGGATGATAAATGAAACAGGGGGCGGTGTCGCTGAGAGCAGTCACCTGGGAGCCAGGAACAGCAGGATGCTCGGGCTCAAACCCAGTGTCACAACCACTGGCTGGTGGCACTCCTTTGCACCCTGAGGTCAAGAGCCTTAATGCCAACAAAATACCATGCGCTCACTCGTGCTGCTTGCTGCCGATGCCTTGAAGCCAGCCTGGTGCAGGCTGGAGCCGACTTGAGCCTGGTCTTGACGTCCATGGGTTGGGAGGGCGGGAAGGTGCTGAAGTTCGCACAGGCCAGGGATGTGGACCGCCCTGGCCTATTGCAATGGCCGTCCGCCCTGCTGCTTTGTGACTGAGCTCTCTTCATAAACATCTGTCCACGTGGACTGATTGCAGAGGGGCACCGAGGAGCTTGGAAAGGCGCCGAGGGGCACGGGAAGGGTGTTTTGGTTCTCTGTGAGGATTGCCTATGATTTTAATGCAAAATATGGTAGAAAAGGGCAAAGGGGAAAGAAACACAGACTCCTAGGGCAAGTCTAGAACTTTCCTGTGTAAATTTTAACTCACAAGTAAGTGCTTAGTCCGCTTCTAATTTTTCTTCTTGGGCTTTGAAGAAAACCTTTAATTTCCTCCCAACTAGGTTTCACTGAATTTTGAAAATGTCAGGACCGGATAAATCTTCTCAGTTCTTTCATAATTAAGTGTCCACGTGAACGGTCTAACATGCCGTCCATTAACCAACAGCCTCTCTCTCTCTCTGTCTACACACACACACACACACAGAAACGCACACAAGTTTATCAGAAATTTGGCAGAAAGTTTGGAGCTCTCACATATTGCCTGCTGGTTTCTGCTTTTATTAATATCTTTGCATCACATTGTTGGTTTGATTTTTTTATTAAAAAAAAAAAAATGGAACCCAGGGCAGTTAACCACTGAGCCACATCCCCAGCCCTTTTTTATATATTTATTTTTGAGGAGGTACCAGGGATTGAGCTCAGGGGCACTCAACCACTGAGCCACACCCCCAGCCCTATTTTGTATTTTATTTAGAGACAGCATCTCACTGAGTTGCTTAGGGCCTCACCGTTGATGAGGCTGGCTTTGAACTCACGATCCTCCTGCCTTAAGACTCCCGAGCTGCTGGGATTACAGGCGTGCACCACGACCCTCGGTCGTTGGCTCCATGTTGATGAACCAATATTGGTACATTGTTCCTAAGTAACGCCCCCGGTTTACATTAGGGCTCACTGTTTATGTTATGCATTCTATGAATTTTGACAAATGCAGAATCACTGTTACAGTATGCCAAAGAGTAATTTCAGGGCCTTACAAATGTATTGAAGCTCATCTATCCCTCCCACTGTCTCTTAACCCACAGCAACCACAGTTTTGTGGGGTTCTTTTGGGCCAGAGATTGAACCCAGGGGCGCTTAACCACTGAGCCACATCCCCAGCCCTAGTTATATTTTATTTTGAGACAGGGTCTCACTGAGTTGCTTAGGGCCTCACCGAGTTGCTGAGGCTGGTTTTGAACTCAAGATCCTCCTGTCTCAGCCTCCTCACAACCACTGACTTTTTTACTAGCTGTAGATTTGACTTTTCCAGAATGTCATGTAGTTGGAATCACACAATATATAGACTTTTCAGGCTGACTTCTTTTGCTTAGTAATATGCTTTTAAGCTTCCTCTGTGTCTTTTCACAGCCTGATGGCTCGTTTCTTTTTAGCACTGAATAATATCCTATTGTCTGGCTGTACACATTCCTTGCTATATTCTAGACATTAGCGTGAGAGCCAAAGAGATCCAGAGGAGGCTAAGAATCAGTCTTGACCTTCAAGGGAATTTTTTTGGGGCTCTTGTTCTGGTGCCCAGGCTGGTCTTGAAGTCCCAGGCTCAAGTGATCCTCCCACCTCAGCCTCCCAAGTCACTAGAACTACAGGCGCCCAGCTCTACCTCTGAGGAACTTCAGGGTGGGAAGAGGCACCCTCACATGAAATCAGCTGACAATCTCAGACAGGAAGGCAGACATGTTAAAAGACATATGGAATGAATAATTCCTACAAGAGCTATGAGGGAAGGGGGGCTTCGTGGAAGGTTCCACAGAGGAAGTGCAATGGGTGGGGGTGAGGCGGAGGACAGAGAGGGGGTTGGGGGAGGCTCCCGTGCCTTGGGGTGTTCTCAGCTTTCAAGCCTGTATCCTGTCACCCGGGTCGTGGACAGAGGGGAGAGAAGCAAAGGGTAATGGTGTTCCCACAGCGTGTCCTCACAGGGGAGGTCCTCCGCAATTAGCCGGCTTGTGGGTGGGCCTGTTCCCTCACCACAGGTGACCCGCAGCAGCAGGGGGACTGGTATCGTGGTCAAATTCCATCTCAAGGAAGCAAAGCCTAAGTCTTTAGCTAGACTCTGTGTGTGCGTCTGTGTGTGTGTGTGTGTGTGATATAAAATTGACTTTAGAACACATAATTTGGATGCCATTTTTTTGTGTGTGGGAAAATATACATATGATAACCGGTCGTGGTGGCACATGCCTGCAATCCCAGCTACTAGGGAGGCTGAGGCAGGAGGACCACAAGTTCAAGGCCAGCCTCAGTGACATAGCTAGACCCTGTCTCAAAATAAAACATAAAAAGGGCGGGGGATACAGCTCAGTGGTGGAATACCTTGGGTCCAAAGCCCGGTACCATTCACACACACACACACACACACACACCCCACACACATCACACACACATATACATATACCTATATAAACACATAATAAAATTTGCCTCTTGATCAATTTTAAAAAATTTATTTATTGTTTGCCTCAGATTTTTATTTTCCCACATCTTCAAATTGGTGCATTATAGTGGTACATACTGGTAGAATTTGTTGCTACCTATCGGTACGTGCGCACAATATCACAAGATAATCTGGCCGGGTCTCGACCATTGTTAGACACGCATTCACAGTATCATGTAACCCTCTTCATCCATTTCCAGAACTTTCTCTTCTTGACAGACTGAAACTCTGTCCTCATTCAACACTCAGTCCCCAGTCCCTGGCAACTACCAGGATGGAACCCAGTGCCTCACACGTGCCAGGCAAGCGCTCTTCCACTGAGCCACAACCCCAGCCCCTGTGTCTGCGATTTTTGACGGTTGTAGGTATTGCATATAAGGGGACTCATACAGAATTTGTCCTTTTGTGTTTTGTGTCACTGAACCATTTCATATTTGCACCAGCAACACACAATGACTCCAAAGTCTCCCAGGCCTCTCCAGCCAGCCTGCCCAGCCTTGGTAATGCACTGTCCTCCAGGGCCTGTTGTCTAAAATCTACATAAAATGTTCAAACACCTTCCCCACCCCTGCCTGCATGGCCCCGCCCCTAACGGTTGTCAATACTATCCATTCATATGCAAAAAGCACCTCTAAATATTTCAATGCAGATTTTTATTCACCTAGAATTGTATTTTATTGTTTGCTTTGCTTTGCAGTGGTGGAGCTCAAACTCAGAGCCCAGAACCTGCTGGGTAAGTGCTCTGGCACTGAGCTGTATCCCCAGCCCTATTCTTTTGTTAATTCCTTTTTCTTTATTGAGGATTAATTTTTGTAGTGCTGGAGATGGAGCCCAGGGCCTTGTACATGCTACTCACATGCCCCACCACCAAGTTACACCTCCAGCTGTGTTAATTCATTTTTAAAATGGCTTACATGTTCAAAATCCAGGGAATCTGTCCTAGTCTGTTTTGTGTTGCTATAACAAAATACCTGCGGTTGGGTAATTTATGAAGAAAAGAGGTTTACTCCCTTATAGTTCTGGAAGGTCAAGGGCATAGTGCTAGCATCTGCTTGGCTTCTGGTGAAGGCCTTGTGCTGTGTCACCATATGATGAAGTAGAAAAGGGAGGTGGCTATGTGCAGAGAGAGCACATGTAAGAGAGAGGCAGAAGGGAGACAGATCTGCTTTATGAGTCATTCTTACAGTAACCAATCCAGTTCCAAGAGCCCTAACTCACTCTGAGATCTAATCCGATCTCAAGAGAACTAACCTAGTCTTTCGAGAAAGACATTAACCTATTCATAAGGGTGGAGCCCAATGACCTAATCACTTCCCAGTAGGCCCCACCTCTTAAAGGGTCCACCACCTCTCAATACCATCATACCGGGAACAGTGTTTCCAGCCCCTGAAACTTTGGAGGACGAATCATATCCAAATCAAAGTAGGACTCAGAGCTATTGGGAAGACCAGGAATCTTCTCAGAAGAGCACAGGAGGTGACGGAGGACAGGAACGCAGGTCAGGGCTTCATGTTTTCCTTCCTCCCACCTCGATTAGCAAGATTTTTGTTTGGGGTTTTGTTTTTACAACACATTCCAAGGCCTGGATGATTTTGGCTGGTATAGATGCCATGAGCCATTTTTAGATTTGGACAGTTTATTACTTACATAAACAGGAAACAGATTAGCCTAATGTGCCAACTCCTTGGATCCTTGTCCCACACCACAAAGGATGACGCTGAAACAAAAGGGACACGATGACTGTGACATGAATTTTGGGCCACCCTGTCGCTCAGGGGCTGATTCGGGACTGGCAGTATAAAACGAGGCCATTTATGGATTGCAGCTGGGTCGCGAGAAAGCCTCAGACCTCATCAAAACCCAGGAGGTGATGAGCGACTGTCTCTGGATAGCCCCCCAAGGGGAGTGGACAAGCATTATGGGCTGGATTAGGCCCTTCCCATACTCCTACGTTGAAGTCCTAACTCCAGGACCTCAGAATATGTCTCTTCAGAACAGAGCCTTTAAAAGGACGGCATCTTTGGCCGAAGCGCCCAGTGAGAGGTACTGGATTATGGCGCCTGAGCAACTAGGCCAGAGGAGAGAGGACAATGGCCTCAGAGCGGTTCCTCATAGGCCTGGCCCCCTGCTCTGCTCACCCAGACTAGCTGTGGATGGAGGCTTTGCCTCTGACCCAGGTAGATATGTGCAGGGGGCCCTGGTGAAGCCATTTCTTATATGTCACCCGCTTTGTGGACAGTGCTGGCTTTGTGCCAGCTGTGGCTTCCAAATATTTCAATGCACATGCGCATTCACTGGTGTTGTTGTGATTTTTTATATTTGTTTTAAAATGGGATTATCCTGGGCACAGTAGCACATGCCTGTAATCCCTGAGGCTTGGGAGGCTGAGGCATGAGGATCACAAGTTGGAGGTCAGCCTCAACAACCTAGTGAGAGTCTGTAAACCTGAAAGGACAGGAGGCTGAAGGAGCTCGGGTTGAGCCCCACTCCCTGCCTGAGGGGCGCAGGCCCCTGTTTGCATGCTGGGCTCCCACTCTGGCTGCGGGTGCTGGCACAGTTCCAAGTAGAGTTGACGGAAGCCAAACAAACACCTCCAACTAACTGGGGGAATTTAGTGGCCTGTGGTGGCATCCTCACCCATGCTAATGAGCAGCTAGCTTTCACCCAAGTAGCACAACCCAGAAACTCCTGCAGGGACAGGAACCTTTTTCTTTTCTGGCTGTGTAGACAGCAGGACCCAACGAAGGACGAAACAGGATCACTAACTGAGGGCAAGGCATGGCCCGTTCCTCTTCTGGCTCAGGATGAGAAGGTGCTGGGCTTAAACCCGAGAAAGTCGCTGCTGCTGATGGACATGGATGGAACCCAGGGGCACTTAGCTACTGAGCCCCATCCCCAGTCCTTTTTTGTATTTTATTAGAGACAGGGTCTCGCTGAGTTGCTTAGGGCCTCGCTAAGTTGCTGAGGCTGGCTTTGTACTCGTGATCCTCCTGCCTCAGCCTCCCCAGCCACTGGGATGGCAGGTGTGTGCCACCGCACCTGACAGTATTTATTCTTAATTATCATAAGTGCATTCACTGAGCTCCTAGTGTGTGCCAGGAGCTGTGCTAAGCATTGCATATGCACCTCCCGCCTCTTTCAATCCATATTCAGCCTTCGAGCTACAGCTGCTACTCTAAGGACTGCGTCCAAGTGAACCAGGAAGCGTGCATGCACCTGGTCTCCTGATTCTACTTAGAGCCCTGGATAAGCAGTGGTGGGTCTCTATTCCAATAACCTCTCCAACCAGACCTTGGAGGCTCTTTCTTTTCCTTCTTAGCTTTTTAAAATTTTTTTATTTGTTCTTTTTAGATATGCATGACAGTAGAGTGTGTTTTGACACATCACACACACATGGAGTATAACTTCCCATTCTTGTGGTTGAACATGATGTGGAGTTTCACTGGTGGTGTATTCATACATGAACATAGGAAAGTGATGTCCCATTCATTCCACTGTCTTTCCCATTCCCATCCCCCTCCCTTCCCCCCTCTCCCCCCTATTCAATCTGGTGAACCTCCACTCCCCTGCCCCCCCCCCCAAGCCTATTGTGAGTAAGCATCCACATTGGCATATCGGAGACAACATTCAGCCTTTGTTTTTTTTGGGATTGGCTTATTTTGCTTAGCATGATACTTTCCAGTTCCATCCATTTACCAGTAAATACCATAATTTCATTCTTCTTCATGGCTGAGTAATATTCCTTTGTGTATATACCGCAATTTCTTTATCTGTTCATCTGTTGATGGGCATCTAGGTTGGTTTCATAACTTAGCTATTGTGAATTGAGCTGCTATAAACATTGATGTGGCTTCGTCACTGTAGTATGCTGATTTTAAGTCCTTTGGGTATAAACAGAGGAGTGGGATAAATGGGTCAAATGGTGGGTCCGTTTATAGTTTTCTGCAGAATTTCCATACTGCTTTCCATAGTGGTTGCACCAATTTGCAGTCCTACCTTGCAGTCTTGATTGACGCGACCACGCACAAGAGGGGCAGGTTCCAGGAAGACTGGTCCCGCCCACTTACGACTTGTCTTGTTGGCTCCGCCCCTTCGCGCCTCGGGTTGGTGCCCCTCCTCTCCCCTCCGCAGTTGACGGTGGGCTTCCACCTGGCGTGGAAAGTCACTCAGCCACCTTGAGGCGAGGGTGAGAGGAGAGAAGATCCCTGCGCCATCTTCAGCGTCACTTGTCAGTGCTGGGAAGGGTGGGGAGCGCTCTGGTAGCACCTGCCTCTGCAGCAGGAGCCTCTGGTCATGTGTCACCGTCACCTGAAGACCACCTTTGCCCCTCTGGCTTACGTGTATCTGTGTGTGCGTGCACGTGTGTCACGGGGCTGGTCTTGTGGAGCTGGCTTCTGGCTCCTCTAGTCGCTGCAGTGGGGCTGTCACCCTCGGTGGAGGCTCTTTCTGCCTCTTAAGAATGAAGCCCCGTTGGTTGTGACAGGTGCTGCTGACCCCCATTAAGTGTTTCCCTAGAAGTGAAAATGGATTTGTTCTGGATTCTGTCATCTCTTGTGACCCACCCGGGACTCACGGAAGCAGGGTCAAGGAGCACAGGACTGGCCTTTAAATGGAGCCATGCTAATCCACCCTCTGAGGAACATGGAATCCATGCTGGCCCTGTGAACACGTCCTCTGCGCCCCCCTCCACCTATCTGATAAAGACTAACCTCTAAAAAGGTGTGATGCCTGGTGCTGTCCTGGAAGGCCACCCTCTTTCATTGAACCCGAGAGACTTGGCTTGCAGTCCGAGCTGGACCGCTTTGGGCCAGTTACTTAACCTCTCTGAATTCTGTTTTACATATGCCTCTTCACCGTGCCTGAAATAAAGCAGGTGCTCAATAAATGATCTTTGTGATGGTGACTTAAATTCACTCCTGAGAACTTTCAGCAGCGAACAACATCCCACTTTACAGAAGAACCTCTGAGGCTCAGAAAGGTTCAACAATGTTTTAGTTCTTTTTTACTTTGTAACAACCATTCCAAACCTCAGTGGCTTAAAATGACAATGAATGATAGTTTCTCAAGATTCTGTAGGTGGACTGGGCTCCATGTAGTGTCAGCTGGGGTCTCTCAGGGGGACACAGATGGCAGTTAGAATGGACTGGAAGATCAAAAAAAGACCTCTTCTTTGAATGCAGTCTTGGTACTGGCTGGTGGCTGCTGGCTTGGGCTCTTGTCTCCATGACCTTTCCACTTGGCTAGCTTGGGCTTCCTGAATCACGACAGTTGGGCTCCAAAGGGGAGTGTTTTGAGAGGGCACTGTGGCAGCTGGCATTTGTGGCTCGACTACTTGAGTCCCGCAGGATGGTGATCTCCCATCTTGTCTCCAGCTCACCCCTGCCCCAGTACTTGCGTCATGGTGCCATGCGCCTCTCCTGCTCCTACACAGGAGCGCGAAGGACCCTTCTTTTGCAGGTTTACTTTGTCCCTCTCTCTTCCACTGTGACTACGGAAAGCTGCTCCTGTTTCCTCCAGAGTGCCAGCCAGGACCCTTGTGGCCTCTGGGCCACAGCAGCAGCAGCCTGACTTGGCTGACCTCAGGGCACATATGATTTCTGGACTTCAGCTTAATTTTCATGGGGACTTTTACTAGGAAATCAAGGATCATGGGCACAAAGACAATGTCACAAAGATAAGCCTGAGTTTCTAGCACACTGTCATTAGTCTGCCCACTGGTTGGTCTGTCCTCTGAGATGGGCCCTGACCCCGACTCCTGTCTACACTCCACCAGAGGCTGATTTGGGCTGTCCCCGCCGTGATGACGGTGGGAATCCAGGCTCTGCCTGCTGCTACCTGCGCACTGTCTGACCCTGAGCTGGCTCTGCCGCCCCTGCTCCCAGTCTGGTGTTGACACTAAGAACTAACTGCTCACTGTTCGGTGGCTGGACCCTCCTCTTAAGGCTTCAAGAGCGGAAGCCCATTCCAGCCCCTGTTGTGAGGTGTGGGCCAAGCTGGGCCCGGGACGTGGGCCCTCGTTCTTGCAGGAGGGTCCCGGCCTGCATCTCTGGAGTCTGAGCAGGGCCCACACCTGTGATGAAGACCAAAAGCAAGATCTCTGGAGAAAGAGGAGAGTTTTCTGCCAAGTCGGTGACCTTGGGGAGGTGCATGCGTGCGACCTCTGACTTGTGCCCAAGGAAAGGTCGTGGTTAGTGAGAAAGTTCTGGAGAGGAGAAAATCTGAGATGGAACCCAGGAATGTCACCATGCTGCTGCCTGGAATAGATGTGGGACCCTCTGCCAGACCAGGCCAGCTCTCTTGATGTGAGATCAATGGGACAAGGTCCTGGGATACGGTACTTCCAGGAATTAGTGGTGTCCTCTGCGGTCTTGCTGGAGGAAGCCAGGCAAAACCTGGCGACTCGGCTGTAACAGCCAAGGCTCTTAGCTTCAAGCGACAGGAAGCAATTCTGGTTTATTTAAGCAGAAAAGGACTTTATCACAAGGATCTTGGGGAACTCAAAAATGACCAGGAGGGCTAGAGAACAGTTTGGAAAGCAGGCCAGACAAAGGAGCTTGTGCCGCAGTTAGAACCATGGCCCAAGTCAGGCTGTCCCGTGTCACCTCCGCTGCCAAATGCAGGATGCCCCAGCTTATACTGCCACTGCTGGACATGGCTATGGTCTCCACTGCCCCAGGAAATGAAATGCCATTGCTATGGCGACTGCCACCCGCCACCAAAATGGACCTCTGCGCTCTTCAGGTCTCTGCACCAGCAGTTCCGAACGCCAAGTCTTTGATGGGGGCCTCTGATTGGTTGAACCTAAGTCAGGAACCCATGTCAACTGCAATGGCAGCTGGGAAAGCGCCTATCTGGCATTTTTAGCTTCTCGGATGGGAGGCGACTAGGAAGATGGAGGATTCCCCAAACGTGGCTGGAGAGGTTTCATGTTGGTTAGCTCTGCCTCCCCTGGAAAAAATATAGAATTACTGTGCCCAGTGAGTTTTAGAGAACTGTTCGCCTCCAGGGACAGCCTGAGCTGATCTTCCCCTTCTTCCAGATGGTGATGGAACTGTGTGTGTGTGTGTGTGTGTGTGTGCACGCGTTTAAGAATAGGAAGTGCACAGTGTGGGGTTAGGAACCCTGGATTTGCTTTTGAGTCTCTTCTGTTTTTGCCATACTGGGAACTGAGCCCAGGGGTGCTCTACCACTGAGTCACATCCCCAGTCCTTTTTATTTTGACACAGTGTCTAAGTTGCCCAAGCTGGCCTTGAACTTGCGATCTTCCTGCCTTAGTCTCCCCAGCTGCTGCCATTATAGACATGAGCCACTGCACCCAACAATATTTTTGGTACCATGAATTGAACCTGGGAGCACTTAACCACTGAGCCATATCCCCTGTCTTTTTATGGATATTTTATTTAGAGACAGGGTCTCGCTGAGGTACTTAGTGCCTTCTAAATTGCTGAGGCTGGCTTTGATTTCGAGATCCTCCTGCCTCAGCCCACTGAGTTGCTGGGATTACAGGCGTGCGCCACTGCGCCTGGCTGCACCCAGCAATTTTGAGTCCCTTTTCTCAATCAACCTTAGATAAGCTATTCACAATCTCAGGACCTTGGTTCTATGTCATCATCTGTCATTCAGCAGATGGGGGTTCACCAGCCATGTGGTCTTGGGCGTGTTCCTTAACCTCTCTGAACCTTAGCTTCCTTATCTGTAAAATGGAGGTGTGGCAGTTTGCACTCAACCTTGGTTCCAACCCTGTCCTATGGTTGGCCCTGGCTAGGAGATTAAAGACTACATTTCCCAGACACCTTTGCAGTTGGGGGTGTGGATGAGAATTCAGTTTCGCCAATTAGATGCACTTGTATGAGGTTAGGAAGGCGAACGTCAGGAGGAGGCTACTGGCCTGTTGCTCTGGCTGTTGCTGCTGGACACACTGTTTGTGTGCGTACTTGACAACATTCTAGTGTTTGCTCAGTCCCCAACTCTGTGGGTACTGAGAGACGTGGTGCAGTGGCTCCCTGGATTGCAGCCACAATAACATACTCTGGAAGTGGACATCTCCAGAAGTAGCCCCCTTGCTTGCTGCCTTCCTGCTAGTGACAGAGAGGGCAACCATCTTGGTGACAATCAATGATGTTGTTCAGGGAGTCTAGATGCTACTCCTTTGGACCCTTCCAAGAATTTTGCAAACACCTAATTTCTGGAGTAATTTCCTCTTCTCGCTGGAGAGTTGGGCACAGTGGCACATGCCTGTAATCCCAGCAATTCGGGAGACTGAGGCGGGAGGATCACCAAGTTGGAGGCCAGCCTCAGCAATGTAGCAAGGCCCTAAGCAACTTAGCGAGACCTGTCTCAAATAAAAAGTAAAAGGGTTGGGGATGTGTCTCAGTGCTTAGTGTCCCTGGCTTCAGTCCCCAGTATCAAAAAAAATTTTTTTTTTTTTTTTAAATTGCTGGAGAAGTTCTCTTTTCCCTGAAACTGAACTCTAAAACTGCTGGGGGGTGGCAGTGTCACCCCCGTGCTCACACGGCTGTGGATGGAATGACATGACATGTTTCGTGTTACCTGAGGTGTTTTTTATGGACGCGTGCATGTCTTCGTAGGGGAGACCTCCATGTGATAGGAAGGCTTGGGACGAGTGGCTGTTTTGCAAGCTCCCAGTCGCTTCCTTTACACAGAGTCGCTGAGGCAGAAAGCAACTGAAAGAATCCAGTTTCTTCGGGTGGGCTGTCAGCTTTGGAAGGCTGGACAGGTGCTAGGTACTGGGGAGAACCCCATCTCTCTGCCCACACATGTGCAAGAGACCTCTGAGAAAGGTGGCAGGCTTCCTAGTGCAGTGTCCCCATCCAAGTCAGCTCCCCAAGGATTTGCTCTCTCCATGATCACTGTCAACGTCCTCGCCCCTCCCAGTTAAGCTTCTATTTACAAAACCTCCCCTTCTTGTCCCACCCGATTTGGAAAACAGGCTGCCCCAGAGTCTCCTTCTGTGGGAATCACAAGCCCCTGGTATGGCATTGACCCCATGCATTAAGAGTTTCCAGAAGGAGGGGAAAATCCGAATTCTAATTCTGCTGGAACACATTCCTCGGGAAGAAGTTCGCGATACAAAACTGGGCTTGGGGACTGGGCCCTGGGTGCTGAGGGAGGTGAGGAACCCGGGATTGGGGCAGGAGCATGGAAGTACGGGGAGCCTGGGGAGCCCCAAGCGGCTCAGTGGACAGATTTCTTCCGTCAGAGATCCAAATCCCTTATCTCCTCACCTCACCCTCTTGCTCTCCCTCATTCCACTTCCTGCCACAAAATGGAGATCCTCTGTGGAGAGAGGGTCAGGCAGGTGGCCCTGAGGCCGGCAGGCGGGTTGGAAGGAGGGCTGTGGTTGGCTCCCAGAACAATCCAGGCTCTCCTCCAGGCGGTCCGGGGGCTTGAGGCTGAGTGGGCGACATAAACGGTTTCAGTGGTTTTCAGGAACCCTAATCGATTGCGAGGCAGGACGAAGCCCTCTGGGGACAGATAAAGCCAGCCCTGCGCTCGGTGCCCAGTTGGAGTTTGTGTGGTTTGAAGTTCCGTGTGGTTTGGACAAGTTCGCGGGGCTTTGCTGGTGTGGTGTAGTGTGTCTCCAAACTTCAGCAGACAGAGGCAAGCGACCCTGGACCCCAGGAGTCACCCTGAAATGAAATAAGTGGCCGATCCTCTCTCCTGCACGGTCCCGCAGGTTCCGGGAAAGAGGCCGGGCGGGTCCGGGCCGTAACGCTGCGCTCCGGGTTGGTGCCCGTGGCGCGGGGTGTGGACGTTTGGAGAAACGAGCTGCCGCCCAAGGCAGGCAAGACCCCGGCGCTGGGGAGCCGAGCTGCCGCGGGTCTGATCGCTCGGGTTTCCAAACTGGAAAGAGCAAAGCTCGTCGTCAGAGTCCATGTTCTGCCGCGCACGCACACGGGACGCGCCGCCGCCCCGCGCCGAGGAAGCCGGGACGCTGGGGACACCGCCTGGAGCCTCCGCGCATAGCACCGGGGCGTCTTTCCCTCCAGCTGGAGGCTTCCCGTTTAACCTCTAAAGTGCCAGCCGATCTGGAACACTCGCGGGCGGGCCTTGGGCTGGCACCGGGCGAGGCTGGGTCTCCCCGATCCGAGCGCCACGGGTGGGCACTCTGCGCGCCGGTGACCGCGGCGCCGCGTGCGGGAGAGGAAGGCTGCCCAGCGAGGTGGAGCGCCGCGGGGCCGGCAGGGAGCCATCTAACAATGCCCTGTCCCCCGGGAAGCCTGCGCCAGCCTGCGGGGGCCCCGGCAAAAGAGAATCAGGAACATGTGCTCCTTGGGAGGGAAGCCAGGGCGCCTGGCATATCTCAGGGGTGCTCGCACCCTCCAGGGACCTTCCTGCCTCCACAGAAGGTGGGGACGGAGGGGGAGGCGAGCGTGGAGAGAAAGGGAAGTGGGAAGAAATTGGTCACGGAGGAGGCTATTTTTATTCTTTGCTACAGCTGCGTGTGTTTCTCTGACCAACTAGGCGGCGAAAATTAGAACGGCTGAAAACAGACCCTGAACTTCACAGAGGGAGGGGGGAAGGTGGCACGAGGGGGAGGGGGAGCGGCTGAGGAAAGGGGCAGAGAGGGGGAAAGCCCTGAGGATCTGGCAAACCCCAGTGTCCCGGAAGCCCTCTCTGCACAGATCAACTCCCCCGCCCCAGAGGTCTCAGCCTCCACCCTGGGTTTCAGAGGTGGGGCATCTTTTCCCCTCTGTGTGACATCTTGGACATGACACGGCCAAGATGGGATTTGTTCATCAGTGTCTTCTGTTGTTAGGCCCCAGAGGAGCGCTTATCCCTTCTGGCAAGAGACAGGACCTCCTGGGTGGTGTCAGCCACCACAGAGTCTCTCCAGCACCTGGAGAAATGGCAAATGTTTCCAACAGGAAACCAAAATTGGGGGCGAGGGCTTTAATCAGAACCTTTCTGGGGGGCTCTGATAGTCTAGGTCAGCAGTTCCCACAGTGTGGTCCAAGGATCCCTGTGGTTCCCCCAGACCTTTTGAGAAGCTCCAGGAGATGGGCTTTTCTCTAACCCAAACCACATTAATGCCGCAGCTGATAGGTCGCCCCGCACCGCGCCTTCTATTGGACGGAGCCGGCTCAGTCAGGGGTAGAGTGCTTGCCTGGCACGCAGGAGGCCCCCGGCTCCATTCAGAGCAGGGACAAGAAAAAATAGCCATGTATTCAAAAGGTTTGCCAAAATGTATTTTTTAATGTATGTTTTGGAAAATATAATTTTTTTTCATGAAATTATGCTCTTGATGTTACTGTGTGTATTAATTATCTCTTGTGTAGTAAATTACTCTCCAAACTTGGTGACTGAAAACAACAAATATAGATGATCTTATGCAGTTCCCGTGGGTCAGGAATCTGGGAGCAGCTTAGCTGGGTGACTTTGATTCAGGGTCTCTGAGGAGAGTGTAATTAAGAGGTGGCCCAGGGCTATAGTCTTTAAAAGCGCAAGGGAACACGCTACCTCCAAGTTCACTCATCTGGCCTTTGGCAGGTCTTGGTTCCTTGCCACAAGGGTCCCTCCCTCCACAGGACTGTCTTAGGACAAGGCGGCTGGCTTCCCCCGGAGACAGTGAAAGCCAATACTTAGGACAGAAGCCGCGGTTCCTCTGTAATCTAATTTTGGAAGCAGTATCCAGATAAGACAATCAATGTGCCAGTCTGTCTGTCCGGAGTGAATCTGTCAGTCCAGGTCCCATTCAGGGGAAGGGGTGACTTAAGGGCATGAATGATAGAAGGTGGAGATTATTGGGTACCATCTTCGAGGCTGCCTACCACAAGTATAATTACCTGGTTATTGTTATGTTTATACCAATCAAGATGGAAATATTAAAACCTTTTCTACTTTCATTTTTAATGTGGGAAATATTGAGATGATCTCGACAACTCACCCATCCATCTGTCTATCTGGACAGATCCACTCATCCATCCATCCATCCATCCATCCACACACCATCTATCCACCTACACACCCATCAAGGTGTTCTAACCACTGGGCTAGTGCTGGCGTTGCCAGTGACTGTCCTATGGAACTCCCAACATTTTAACAGATGATGCAATTAACAAGTAAATAAGGTGAAATTTAAAGTAACTTTGGGGCTCAAGAACTCTAAAATTGGCACCATTTTAAGGAGGCGATATCACAGGTGGCCTGCATTGGGGGTGGGTCCCGGATGCAGGGTCTGTCTTCCAGCCTCAGTCAGATATGAGGCCCTGGTGAGCCGGAATGATCTGGAATATTCCAGGCCCGTCATGTCCTCTCCAGCCAAGTTTTCACAGAAGTATGACCTCCTTTCAGGCTGGCCCTGACGGTCAGGGTGTTTACTGCTGACTGTGGATCTCAGATCAAGGCATCCTCACGTGGAAGACGTACCCCATGAGGCCAGAGTTCGGATCTCTTCGGTTTCTCTCTTCTCAATGACGGCCTTCCATGCTTTGTCTTTTGCTTGGGTCCTGGAGACTCCTCTGTGGCTTCCTGTGTCCCTGGTGGATCCCTGGGTCTGAGGTTCCACTTATGGACATTCCCCAGGGAAAAAGTCAGAATTCATGAAAAGGGCCTCAACCTACTGCCCCCCAAATGTGTAATGATGGGATTCTTTCTTCATCTTGTCCCTCATACCTTGGGGGTTTAAGCTGGCTGGAAGAAAGCAGGTGACATCTGGGGCAGAGGCCACCAACCCAGACTGGAGGCACGGAGGCTGAGCTCTGTGACAGGAAAAGCAGGGGTGGGTGGCAGGGCTGGAGGGAAAACCCTTGCCTGGCCAGCCCCGCCCTGAGCAAGACCCAGAGACTTGGAGCACTTTAAAGAGGAAATGCACTCCCCAAGCCCCAGCCACCTCCTGGGGTACACAGTAGCTTTAATCGGTCATGCCTGCTTTTAGTGACCATATCCCACTCTGGAGGGCTTCCCCAAGACCAAGACAGGCCTCTGATAGGACATAGGACATAGAGCTAGCAAGTTTTTTTTTTTTTTTTTGGTGGGATGGGGGGTTGTTGCTTGAAATGTGGACTTTCGGAGGCCCAGCACAATTATACTTCTAGAACATTCTCCTTCATGGTAGACCCTTGGTGGTTTCAGACCTCAGGTTTGAATATGGACCTTATGCTAGCAAAATGCTACAAGGATATGACTGTGTGCAAAGGTAGCCTCTATTTGTCTCTTGAGCCCTTTTGGGGAGAGGAAAGGGATGTTACCTTTGCTTTCAGGATTAAATTTGTGAGCTAATTCCAGCTCCATTGTCCATGCTACCAGTGGTTCTGGAAGTATAACAAGCTCGGTAGTAGCATCATGGGAACTTGTTCAAAGTGCAAATTTTAGGGACAGGAGATGTCACTCAGTGGTACCTTGTGAGATGCCCTGCATTCCATCCTCAGCCACCCCCCAAAACAAACAAACCAAACCTACCATGAAATACACATTTTGGCAGTTCACGTAGCCTTACTGAGTCACACTGTTTTGGTGGGAGGTGGGGGGGGCCTGGAGGATCTGTGTTTTAATAAACCCCCCATTTGATTCTTCTTTCGGTACCAGGGATGGAAACCAGGGGTGCTTAAGCACTGAGCCACACCCCCAGCCCTTTTTGTATTTTATTTAGAGACAGGTCTCACTGAGTTGCCTAGGGCCTCACTAAGTTGCTGAGGCTGGCTTTGAACTTGCGATCCTCCTGCCTCAGCCTCCCCAGCCGCTGGGATTACAGGTGGGCGTGGCGGTACCCGGCTGCCCTATTGGATTCTGATGCCCATTCAAATCCAAGCTTGTTTATTAAATTTATTTTCCCCATTTAACAGATGAGAAAAATGAAGTTCAGGGGGCATAGGAGACTCCCCCAGGATCCTGCCACCAGCAAGTGGGTATCAGGATTCAAAGCCCCATCTTTCATGACAGGAACTGGTTTTCTCTTTCACCCTATCCTTTGGCTTCTTTCAGTCTCTCTCTGCTATCCCAGGGGGTCCTCGACTTGGCTTCACATTCACATCACCTGGGGAGCTTTTCAAAAAAACATATTCATGCTCGGGATCCACCCCAGAAAATGGAATTTGCGGGTGTGGCTCTGCTTTCTGCAGTTTTTATTCTCTGGTCACCCGCAGCCTTCCCCAGACTTCTCTGCCTTTTAAAACGTTTTGAGGGAAGCGTTTGCACCACGGTGTGAGAAACAATGTGTTACCTTTCCCCGGGTATCTGCATTTGAAAAAAGAAAGCCAGGACCCGAGATAATGACTTCCACAGGCCTCCCAGCAAGAAGGAGACCAGTGTTGGATCCATTTCTTCCTCTTGCAGAGGATTGATTGCTCTTCCACACCCGGTAGAAGTCTCCTCCACCTACCTGCGCCTATCTAGTCCTGTCCAAGATCTCTGAATGCTGTCTTCCTGAGGGGGTTTTTATTTTGTTTTGTTTGGGTACTGGGAATTGAACCCAAGGGCGCTTAACCACGGAGCCACATCCCCAGCCCTTTTATATTTTATTTAGAGACAGGATCTCTCTAAGTTGCTTAGGACCTCGCTAAGTTGTCGAGGCTGGCCTCGAACTTGCGATCCTCTTCCCTCAGCCTCCCAAGTTGCTGGGATTACAGACGGCATCACTGCTCCAGATCCTCTGAGGGGATTTCTGGAAGCAGAGGAGCTTCAATGAATCATTCTCCAATGTTCTAAAGCCACCAGCCTTGCCCACAGATAGTTGGAGTTTTCAAAGCCAGTAACAGTGGTCAGCTCCATGCAAAATCAAAATCATTAAAATGAAAAAAAAATTTTTTTTTGTAAGCATCTAAAACTAAAGGAGAATCATCTCCCTTCCCCGGCCTTTGCCAATGTCCACCCAAACACACTCAGCCACAGAAATCAAGGTGGCACCTAAGCCACAAGTTGGATACGAATATTTTTTTTAGACTCCAATTCAGCCAAGTTGGGTAAGATCCATAGTGTGGCTATCTCCAGGAGACGAAGAAATTTAGATGTACACCTAGCCTGTAGCCCCCACTCCCTTTTAGATTGGGTAAACCTTTGATTCTCCCCCATCCCCACCCCAGGCATGGGAAGGGAACCCAAGTGCTCTATCATCGAGCCATGTCCCTCTGACTTTGAAAGCAAGAAAAATGATTTTTTTAAAAATGGCAGCTACAGTCTCTACCCTGTTTCCTGCACCTGGTAGGGGACATGGGACCTCCGCCCTTCAGGAAATGGCCCACTCCTCAGCAGCTGGGCTCCTTGGAACAAAGGCCTAGGTTCATTACCGCAGTATCGACCCTGACACGTCCTGCCTGGGCCACCTCCCCCGGAGTTCCTCAATTCACACCCCAAATGAAGTGTAATTGGACCGTGGCACCTTTGAAGTCTCCTAGCAGATTGCCAGCTTTTTGAAATGTCCTTGATTTGCATGGCGAGGACCTGGTTGGAGGTGACATTTTCTTTCCCCTCAGCCCACAGTTTTAAAGACAGAATTATTTTAGATGACATTCCCCAACCATGAAGAAATAAAAATTCTCTAAGCGAGAAGAAGAAAAGGAAAACAACTCTGATGATTTGATTCATCTCTAATTTGCCCTTTGGCCCAGTTCTGATTCTGGGGGTGCCACGTAGGAAGCCGTGATTTCCTTGCAAATTTCTTGCTAAGTCCCTGATCTGGGCGATGACAAGGTGCCAGGAGACTGGTCTAGGAGGTCCTGAAGGCCAGTGGGCCACTGTGAGATCTGAAACCAGAAAACCAGCCCCGCTGCGGGCCTGTGAGCGGGCGAGGGAGGAGGAGGATCATCTGTCTTCCCTGTCTTCCTTCCCAGCCGAGCCACGGCGCCCGGCAGAAATCAGGGCAGAAATCACGTGCAGTCCCGGAAATAAGCGTGTTGTGTGCCCCATGGGGTCTAAAGCCCGATGCTTTCCTGCAAGACAGAAGAGGAAAGGCCCGCCTGCTAGAATCAGGCCTGTGACCTGGGCTGGCCCTTGTCAAGACCACGAGAAGCTACTTTGCTCTGGGAAGCCAGCGGCTCCAGTTTGCAGCCACCACTAAGTGTCTGCTTCTAGAAGCTTCTTCAGGGACAACAGTCTTCTGAAGCAAGCCACCCACTCTCCCCGCAAGCAGTGCTGTCCAGTAGAACTTTCTATGAGGATGAAAGTGTCCTAAAGCTATGCTAACAGGGGAGCCACTACCACATGCGGCTGTCGCACACTTGAGACATGGCTGCTGTAACTGAAGAAATGAATTTCATATTTGTTTTTTAACTACTTTAATTTAAATAGCTGCATATGGCTAGTGGCTACTGCACTAGACAGCATGGGGACAGATGACTTTTAAAAAATCCAACAATAGCGGGGCACAGTGGCACATGCCTGTAATCCCACTGATTTGGGAGGCTGAGGTAGGAGGATGGTAAATTCGAGGCCAGCCTCAGAAGGCCCTAAGCAATTTGGTGAGACCCTTTCTCAAAAAAAATAAAAAGGGCTGGGGATGTGGCTCAGTGGTTAAGCATCCTTGGGTTGGATTGAACCCAGGTACCAAAACCAAACAGAAAACCAACCCTAGTAAGGGAGAGACCTCCTTCCCTCCAAGACAATGCTAGTAATGTCTCAAAGTGGAGAAATCGGGAAGGGTACTTACAGAATTATAGTCCCAGACTGGATGATTTTTTAAGTCGAATCTTTCAAGGCCAGAAACTGACTAGTACCGGGGAGAGTTTTTGACAAAATAGCTTTGGGTTGGTGAACACAGCAAGCAGAGACCTCATATGACGAGTTGTTAGTTTTTTGTTTTTGTTTTTAGGTACTGGGGATTGAACCCAGAGGCACTCTACCGCTGAGCTACATCCTGAACCTTTTTTATTTTTTATTGAGACAGGGCCCCACTAGGTTGCTGAGGCTGGCCTCAAATTTAGGATCCTCCTGCCTCAACCTCCAGAATGGCTGGGATTACAGCTGTGTGCATGCTGGCAACCGCTAGTCTTGATAACAATGTTTTCTTAGTTGATTCAGTCTTGTCTTCCAGAAGCGAGTGTTTCTTAGGGCAAATAACTAAATTTTTTTTGCTTATTCTCAGTATTATTTAAACATGGTGACAAAATAGTAAGCCTGGTCCCAGTACTGTTTTTTGTTTTGGTACTGGGAATTGAATCCAGGGGCACTTAACCACAGAGCCACATCCCCGGCCCTTTTTATTTTTTATTTAGAGACAGGGTCTCACTGAGTTGCTTAGGGCCTCACAGAGTTTGTGAGGCTGGCCTCAAACCTGCCAACCTCCTGCCTCAGCCTCCCGAGCTGCTGGGATTATAGGCATGCAACACGTAGCCCCAGTACTGTTTAACATAGGGATAGGGAAAGACAAATTGCTCTCAGTTTCTGAAGTCAGGAATTGATAGCTGCTTAGTGGGGTGGCCCTGGCCTGGAGTTTCTCATGAAGTTGCAGTTAGGATGTTGACCTGGGATGACAAAAGTCATCTGAATTCTTTAGAAGGGCTGGAGGATCCACTTTCAAAGTGTCTCACTCCCATGGGCTGGTGTGGGCTGTTGGCAGGAGGGCTCAGTTCCTGGCCATTAGGACCCTCCAAAGGGGCTTCTTGAGTGCTCTTATTTTCCCCCCAAGAGAAAGTGATTCAAAAGAGCCAGCCAGCCACACACTTTGGCGCACACCTGTAATCCCAGCGGCTTGGGAGGCTGAGGCAGGAGGATCACAAGTTGGAGGCCAGCCTCAGCAACTTAGCAAGGCCCTAAGCAACTCAGTGAGACCCTGCCGGTAAATAAAATTCAAAAAGGACTGGGGATGTGGCTCAGGAGTACAGCACTTGCCTGGCATTCGCAAGCCCTTGGGTTCAATTCCAGCACATGAAAAAGAAAAGAAAAAAAAGAGGCTCAGTGAGAAGCCGGGGGGGGGGGGGGGGGGGGGGGCAGCGCCTGGAGGCTTGGCGGGGCTGGAGCCTCCCCTCCCCAGCTGACTCCCTTACAGGGCTGGCAGGACGGTGCTGGCTGTTGGCTGGGGGCCTCAGTTCTCTCCCGTGGGCTCTTCATAGTGCTGCTTGGGTGTCCTCGGGCATGTGGGCCTGTATCCCCAGAGCACGTTTCTCCCTGGGGGCAGAATCTGAATCTGAGCCCTTGCCTAGCACCCCAGAGCCCCCTAATGCCTGGTTGGAGTGTTCCATGAGGTTCCAAAACCCGAAAGTCGCCTTAGGTGTTCTGTCCTAATTCCTTTACATTTCTCTGCAAGATACCTTGGGGACTCTGCTTGGGTTGTCAGTGGCCTCAAGGTTTTAAAGAGAATCCATCCTCTTTGTGTGGGAGAGCCTTGTGGGAAAGAGAAAACTCAGGCCAGCCAAGTCTCAGGCCCAGAACTCTCCTTCCTGAACTGGGCTCTGGGCTCTGAGCATGGTCTTGGAGAGTCTGCCTTTGTGGAAACCCAAAGGACTGTCCTACAGGGCAGAGAGCTGTGCTAGCCCCGAGGGAGCGCACGGGATGCACAAGAAGGGGCTCACGTTCTGCTCAGGTTAGCAAGGGGCCCAGGGTTCCAGCTGGGCCGAGAAGGAGAGGCCAAAGTTAGCAAGGCTGCCTTGGGAGCTTGTGCTAATGTCCTGCGGTCAGGAGTCCTGGGGTGGCTTCTGAGGTTGTGGAGCCGCAGGGCTGGGCCAGAGGAAGCAGGAAAACAAGGTGAAGGCCGAATCACAGGGCAGCAGGATGTCGCTGGAGTGCAGAGCATGAAGCAGGAAGGCCCCGAGCGTCTAGCAAAAGTTCTCCGGGTCTGAGCGAAAAGGCTGCATCCTGCGAAGGGACTGGAAGGGAAGGGGGGCAGTTTTGAGAGATATTTGGGTGTCCACTTGGCCAGATTTGGTGCCCAGATTCGATGAGAGGGGAGGAGCTGGCGACCGCGGTGGCCGAGGGAGTTTTTTGTCTAAATGTGCGCTCAGCACTCTGGCATCAGAAAAAGTTTGAGTCATGATGTCATCCACGCAGGGGTCCCGCTGCAGGGGTGAGGCTGTTGCGTGTGTCCCCGGCTCAAGAAGCACACAGTAACGACCCTCTCGATTTGCAGGTCACCAAGCACCTGCACATTGGCCTTCGCATCAGTGAACTGTCCAGGTGGAAAGGGATACCCCGCTTCTACAGGTGAAGCAGCTGGGCCTCAAGACCCAGAACAGTCTAGTATGTTCTCTCAAGTGCAGGAGGTGGCAGAGCCAGGTGTGGAGCCCAGTTGTTCTAGTCATTTCTCCAAAACACCTCTCTGCTTCAGGTCTCGTAGCTTTTGTACCAGTCACTTCTGTTGAATCGAGTTCACGAGTATTTCCAGAGTTCTTCCCGGGCTTGTGTGAAGTGGTCACTGGGCAAGTTTGTGGAGACACAGAGCCGAGCTGTCCTTCAGAAATAGGTCCCCGAAGGCAGGTGGATGTGGCTGGGGCCCAGTTCCGGAAGTCATTAGGATGACAAGGATCTTGGGCACAGGCCCATCCGGGCAGGTGTCGTGTTCACAGAGATCTCGATAATGGACTATCCGCTGTCCCCTTTGCTGATGCCAGATGTCCAGGAACCTGACCTCCCTTGGCTGGTTTCATCTTCTTTATGGCCCCCTCTGCCCAGCATGGACCCCTGTTCCCTGCCACGACCCTCTTTGCGGGTTCCCTCTTCCAGAAAAGGGTGGCCAGGGTTGTCCTGGGACCCAGAAGGCGACTACAAACCCCATCCTCGTCTCCCCCAGTTTCTCCCAAATCAGCACTTTTCATGCTACATTAGCATTTATGGGCTTGATATCTACATGTGGCAAAGGAGCCTCTAGTTCCTGGGTCCTGGGGAGCGTACACCTTCACCTGACACAGCCACTCACTGTCACCCCTCTCCCGCTCCCAGCCCTGCCGTCTCTCACCTGCCTTGTCTTCCCCCACTCTCAATGCTTTAGAGAAAGTGCTCAGAAAGTTCCTGAAGGATTATCTTTACAGACCAAAAGCTCTGCAGATAAAGCGGAGCCCCGCCCAGAGGAGACAGGGGTTCCCCAAACAAGAGGTTAGGCAGGAACAACAAATTTGCATGCAATAAATAGGGGCGTGGCTTCTCTGTTTGAAATGTACCATCCTCCAGGGCAGGGATGTCTTTGGGGTTCATGAATTTCACCACATTCTCCTCCAGACCAAGGACTGAGCTATGCAAACAGCAGTTTGTTTTGTTTGTTTCTTTCTTTCTTTCTTTCCTTCCTCCCTCCCTCTCTTCCTTTCTTTCCCAGGGATTGAACCCAGGGGCACTTTACTGCTGAGCCACATCCCCAGGCTTTTTTTTTTTTGGTGCTGGGGATCGAACCCAGGGCCTTGTGCTTGCAAGGCAAGCACTCTACCGACTGAGCTATCTCCCCAGCCCCATCCCCACCCTTTTTTAAAAAAATATTTTATTTAGAGACAGGGTCTTGCTGAGTTGCTTAGGGAGTTGCTAAGTTGCTGAGGCTGGCCTCGAACTCACGATCCTCCTGCCTCAGCCTCCGCAGCCATTGAGATTTCAGGCATGTGCCACCACACCCAGCACTTCTTAAGGAATTTTGTCTGCTCTGGAATTAATAGCGAGTCCCTCCCTCTCTCTTTTCCTCTTTTCCTTGCTTCCTCTGACAGCTGCGGTAGCAGAGGGTGAAGGTATAGTCCAGGGAATACAGGGGACTGGAGGCCACAGGGTAAGGAGGAAGCTTCTCCTTTTCCCTTTCGAGACCCCCTGCAGATCTGGCGAAGGAGCCCAGCCTGCAAGGTCACTGGTGAGAAAGGAAGCTGGACAGTAATGTGGTGGGAGTTCAGCTAGAACTGGTTCCCGAAGTCAGCGCTGCTGTGTGACTAGCGCTGGTTCGTTGGATCTACCTCGCTGGCCTCGGTTTCCTTTTTGGTAAAATTGGGGTTTTGATGTTCCTTCCTCATGGGCCGGTTGGGAGGCTTTAGAGAGAGCAGGCGCCCTGGGAGTGGAGTCCTAAGTGTTAAACACAACTCCAGAAGGCTCTTCAATGTAGTCACGCTGTCCCCTGTGGGACAAAGGGCGGGCTCTTGCCTTAGCCCCAGAGCCTTGCTACTCAAAGTGGGGCTGGAAAACCCATCGTGGCGGCAGCATCACTGTGGAGACAGTCAGAAAGGCGGATCCTCGAACCCCACCCCAGACCTGCAGAATCTGAATCTGTATTTTAAAAAGACCCCTGGTGACTCGGGTGTTTATTAAAGTGTGAGAAGCACTTTCGAAGCCCCTGTGAAATAAGCAATGTGAAAGCACCTACTCCCATTTTGAAGATGAAGAAACTTCCTCAAAGAATTGACCACAGCCGGCCCGGTGGTGCATGTCTGTAATCCCACCCTCTCGGGAGGCTGAGGCAGGAGGATTGCAAGTTCGAGGCCAGCCTCAGCAATTTAGTGAGGCCCTAAGTAACTCAGTGAGACCCTGTCTCTAAATAAAATATAAAAAAGGGCTGGGGATGTGGCTCAGTGGTTAAGCACCCCTGGGTTCAATCCCTGGTACCAAGAAAAAAAAATAAATAGATAAATAGATAAAAATTGATGACTACTTTCCCCAAGCTGATGAGCATGTTAAAGAAGAGGACTCATGACTCCTGTGTGTTCTGGAAACTTCTACCTGGGATTGTTCCTTAAGGCTGGACAACTTCAGTGGATGGTGGCCATTTGTGGAGCGGCCCATGTCCAAGAAGGGGACAGGGAGGCCCGCTTGCCATTTGTACCTGGCACTTACCCCAGGGAGTATGGGATATTGGCCTGTGAGCTCGAATCAGGATGTCAAGGAGACCAGAGAAAAATATGTCAACAGACACCAGTATTCCTTTGTTAAAGTCGAATTTTCGAAAGATTAAAAACTTGACTTGTGTCGTGCTGATATAAAATGACCACATGTCAAAGATTTGATTTGAGTCATTCATTAATGAGGGAACCTGTAAGATGTTAAAACCGGTCCCCACAAGAGTGTAAGGAGCTGGCTATTTCTAGGCCACTGAATAGAAGAAGGTTAGGATGAAAAGATGGGGTTAGAAATGATTTGCCTCTCTACCAGACAAAAATCTCAAAGTTAACCTCTGCTCCTGTGGGGGCTATAAAATAGCTTCGTCAACAGGAAACCAATCAAAAGTGCAAGCCGAGCTTTGCACTGCAAGAACACCCAATAATCTCTCTTGCCTATTTCCAATTTGGGATAATCTTTTCTGACACTACCCTTGGTTAGTCCTTGAGAATCCGGAAATAGCTGTTGCCTGAGAATGGAAACGGGGAAAGAAAGGATGACCAGGGCCCTCTTTTATCAACTCTGGAGTGTGCTTTCCTGTTCGCCTACCCTGGGTCCCTCAGACCACGGGGCAACTGCTTCCAGAAGGTTTCAGTTGACATCTGCAGGGGACAATGACTGTTCACAGGAAGGCGACACAGCAGCCTGCTCCTGACTCCCATTCTCTTTAACCTTGGCCGCTTCACAGAGAGAGATGATATCTCTGCAAACATATGCAGCCTTGGTCAAAATATTTTCCCCTCCTAGCTAGTTCTTGCCAATATTGTTAATCTGTGGGTTGACTTCAGACCAAAATAAATCTCCCAGCCCTGGCCACCAGCTAGCTAATTTTACTTTGCAACCAGGGAATAGAAAGTGCAGGCCCTCAGCTGACCATTCTGTTTATTTTGCTTTCTCTCTGCTGCAGTTTAGAAATCCTATTTGGAGAAATGGCAATTTCTATCATCGCCCTCCATGTTTTGCTGTCTTCTCAGGATTCGGAGGGGGCCCATTGATTTTTTCTGTGATATCTTGCGTTGCAAAACGTGCCCAAAAAGCAGAAGGATACACAGCCATTTGGGAAGAAGTTTCTTAAGGCCTTGAACAAATGGCCCTTGAAATTTCACTAGGTGAGCCAGCTGTGAGCGGCTTCTGGTGCTTACGAGAGCTAAACTCTGCGTTTTCCCTGCCCGACTGCAAAGTAGAGGAAGCACGGGCTGCCAAGGGCCTTGGAGGGCAGCTGAGAAGCAGGATAACAGTGATTGGAAGCACAGGCTTGGAGCCACACAGCCCCAGTTTGAACCTGACTCCACCGCTTACCTGCTGTGTGACCTTGGACAAGTTCCTAACCTCCATTTCCGTTTCCTCATCTGTAAAATGGGGATGGTGGTAATTGTACCCACTTCATAGGGTGATAGTGGAGACTACACGAATTAACATAACAAAGTACCCCAACACAGGGAGCCGGGCGTGGAGGCGCCTACCTGTAATCCCAGCGATGCCTGGAGGCTGAGGCAGGAGGGATTGCAAGTTCAAGGCCAGCAGCAACAATTTAGCAAGGCCCTAAGCAACTTAGTGGGACCCTTCTCAAAATAAAAAATTAAAAGGGCTGGGGGTGTGGCTCAGTGGGTAAGCACCCCTGGGTTCAATCCCTGGTACCAAAAAGCAAAAACCAAGTAACCAAAACAGGGTAGAACAGATAGTAAGCCCTTGAAAAGATAAGGAAGTGAGGCTCAGAGAGGAGGAGCTGCCCCAAGGTCACCCAGGGAGTTGGCAAAATGAGTTTGGCTCCATGAAAACAGAAGAGGTTATTGCTTCTTGGAAAATCTGAGTAATGATTGCTTCTTCGCTTGTGTTACATCACTCTCGCTCGACACTTGGAAAGAACCCTAATGTGGAAGCCAGAGCCGAGCATTCTGGTCTGGGTGCGCTTCTGACTCATGGTGCCTACCGGTGGCTGGAGTCAGGCTGGATGGCTTCTGGGATTCCTGATGGTACGAGCAGCTTATCATTCAGAGTCTGAACTCTCCATTCAGGTAACCTGCCTTTACCTACAACACCCTTGTCACTCTTCCCATTTCCGCTGTCATTTTTTCCCAACTCTATGCTATAGGCATCAGCCATCAGCTGCCCCTTGGCCTTCTGACTCCTTGCTCCTGCCCCTTCTTGCTGCTAGACCAAAGATGGTCATCGTTGTCTTCTTTTTTATGGTCCTGGGGATTGAACCCAGCAGCCCTTTACCACTGAGCTACTACATCCTCAGCACTTTTTATTTTGAGACAGAGCCTCGCTAAGTTGCTCAGGGTCTCACTAAATTGCTTAAGGCCTCGCTAAGTTTTTGAGACTGGCCTCAAACTTGTGATCCTCCTGCCTCAGCCTCCAGAGTCGCTAGGACTATAGACGTGTCCACCATGTTCGGCTGGCAATTATGGCTTCCAACTGCTCCACGCTGGAGCCCTGTGGTTGCCATACTTAATTTGATCATACATTATCAGTTTTATAGGTGTCTTGAAAGTTACCAGGGAGGCTCTTTGAAGGTGGTGACTTCATTCGTTCCTTATCATGATCCATTTTGAGGATCTACTAGAGTGTCCTTAGCAGAGTGACTTATTCATTAGGGTCTATTGACTGGCTCCAAGATGACTTGGAATACTGGATAAAATATTATGAAGACTGTCTCTAGTTCATTCAGTACAGCAATCATGAGAGGAAGTCAATATTATCAAACTTCAAAACCTGATAAATGAGCTATTTTAGAACAAGTACAATTTCCCACTTGGAAAGTTCAAGTTGGGACATAGGAGAATGTTCCATACTTCCTCTGCAACCCTTCTTTCTCCCCAAACCCATCCCATCTCTCTGTTCCCTACATTACAAGTCCGAATTGGATGTTCAACTGCCTCCTATTGGTGAAATGAAGCATTGCAGTCCAGCTCTATAAGACATTGCAATTGCCTGGATAGAAGTGAGTGGAAATTGAAATGCTGGAAGCTGAGAGGGTCAAGTCGAATATGGTCCAGAGACATATTTTTTGGATTAGACTAATCCTCAGGGAAGAGTGAGGTTAAATTGGCACAGAGAGCTCCTAGAGTAAGAGAGAAATTACTAAACCTTCTAAGGCTATAGAGGAAAAGTAAACAGTTATTTAGGAACACTAACTTCAGTAGTGCTACTAGTATATACATAACAAGTCCCAGCGTATGTAGAATAATACTGACCCTCAGTGTAATCCTGTCTTTCTGAAACTTTTGTCCCTCATCAAAATCATCAGAGCCAAATATAAAATTTCACATTGGAGAGCAAAGAAAAAAGGTTTACTATATTGGGATGGATTGTATTTTCAAAAGATGGCTGCAACTCTATCCCACACATTTTTCTGCAGTGGGACTTGCCAGTCTCCCATCAAATAGAGAAGACTACTTCCCCACCCCCTTGAATCTGGGTTCTGTGTGTTCTGATTCATAGAATGGGGTAGAAGTGATGCTGTGTGATTTTTAGGATGAAATCACAGGAAGCCTTGTACAATTCCATGTAGGCCTCCTCTCTGTGGGCTAATTTGAATCCTCGCTCTTGAGACATTCCTTCTAGGAACCCAGTCACTATGCTATGATAAGCCCCATGTACATGGAGAGGTCACATGGAAGGTACTCCACTTGAGAACCCCAGCTAAGTTTCCATCCAGAAGCCAACATGAACTTCCGGCTGTGTGAGGGAGCCATCTTGAACGTCTATCTTGGTTGAATCATCAGGCGACTCCAGCTCAGCTTACTCCTGACTGCGACCAATGAGAGACCTGAAGTGAAATCTCCAGCTGAGTCCAGTCAACTCACAGAACTGTGAGAGATGATACTAAATTGTCTCACTGGGCCGCTAAGTTTGGAGGCACCATGCAGTAAGAGGTGACCAGGACAATAGCAACCTTGGTTAGACACCTGAACCAAGGGTCGATATTTTTTAAAATCTTGGGTTCAGTTTTAGGGTGCACACCCTCATAGAGTGTTCTGATTTCAGTTCACACCTTCTACCTCTGATCAAAACACTATCTTGCACTTCCTGAAAGAGAGATTTCCTGACAGGCGTTCCCGTGTATCCTCATCTGTGTGACAAGAACTCAGCGTCTCACATCTTTATTGGTGTGTCATTTACATGTAATAAGATGTACCTATATTAATGTCCAGTTTGAGGAGTTTTGACAAATGTGACCACCAGCATAATCAAAGTGAAGAACTTTGTCATAATCCTATAGACTTTTCCTTGTGCCCCTCAGTCCCAGGCAAGCTCTGATTTGCTTTGCCACACGTACATCCATTTTTTGTCCTTTCTGATATTGCATGTAAATGAAATTATATAGAATGCACTCTTATGTGACTGTATAATATTTCAGCATAACATTTTTGAAGTTCATCCATGTCGTGTGTATCTACAGTTAATTTTTTCTTTTCTTTTTTTGGTACTGGGGATTGAACCCAGGGGTGCTTAACCACTGAGTCACATCCCAGCCCTTTTTATTTTTTATTTTGAGATAGGGCCTCGCTAAGTTGCTTTAGGGCCTCTCTGAGTTGCTGAGGCTGCCCTTGAACTTGGAATCCTCCTGCCTCAGCCTCCCAAGTAGCTTGGATTACCCTCATGGCCACCACGCCTGGCTAGTTAATTCCTTTTTATTGCTTAGTAGTGGTCTACCATTGTATTCTCGTATCACGATTTGTTCATTCTGTTGATGGACATTCAGATTGTTTACAGGTTGGGGCTGTTACAAATAAAGCTGCTATGAATGCTTACATACAAGATTTTGTGGACATACATTTTCATTTTTCTTAAATATCTAAGAGTTTGGATTATACAATAAATGTATATTTCACTTTATAGAAAACTGACTTTTAAAAAAAATTTGAGATAGACCCTCGCTAAGTTGCCAAGACTACCTTGAACTTGAGATCCTCCTGCCTCAGTCTTCCAAGTAGCTAGGATTATAGGTATGTGCCACGGGGCCAGCTTCAAAGATTAACGCTCTTTTTTCTTTTTTGGGGGCTGGGGATGGAACCCAGGGTCGGGTGCATGCCAGGCAACTGCTCTACCATTCACCCACATTTCAACCCCCTGACAAATTGTTTTATTTTCCTACTTGCAAAATAAGAGAGTTCTATTTACTCCATGTTCTTGTCAATTTTTTTTTAAACCTGTGGTGTCTCTGGTGAGCGGTGAGTGTAATGGCACCTCATTTGCATATATATATGCAAATTGTATATATATATACAATTTTTTTTCTTTTTGGTGTGTGTGCTAGGCATTGAACCCAAGGTCACTTTAGTCCTGAGCTAAAACTCCAGCCCTTTTTTCATTTTTCATTTTGAGACAGGGTCTCACTAAGTTGCTCAGGCTGGACTTGAACTTATGATCTTCCTACCTCAACTTCCGGAGGAGCTGCAATTACAGGCGTGCACCACCGTACCTGACTGCCCACAGGTTTTTAACTATCCTCCACATTAAGATTCGTCAGGGACTTATTTTTTCATTGCTACATCCCCAGTACCTGGAATAGCACCCAGCACCTGGAACAAAATGCAGAAAACATTTTTGGAATTAATGAATTCATGTCCCCCGACCTTTTGCATATTTCTGAAATATGGATTTCTATAGAGGGTATTGTGCACAGAGGATTTATGCCCTTATAATTGCCAAGTGTTTTCTACAAACTAACTTAGTCTCCTGCCAACACTGGTTGTCGTCAATTATTTAAAATTTTCTGTCAATCGGGCAGATTAAAAATAGTGTTTCTTTGTGTGTGTATGTTTATGCACATGTGTTCATTTTGGTTTTAATTTTACATTACCCCTGTCATTGGGTAAAATTGAGCATCTTTTCATACATTTATGGGCCTTTTCTACTTCTTCATCTGTGATTTCTGTTCCTATATTTTATTTCTTATTAGGAGATATATATATATATATATATATATATATATATATATATATATTTTTTTTTTTTTTTTTTTTTGGTACCAGGATTGAACCCAGGGGCACTTTACTACTGAAAATAGAAAGGGGCACATCCCCCTTTCTATTTTTTTAGTTTTGAGAGAGGGTCTCACTAAGTTTCTTAGGGTCTTGCTAAATTGCTGAGGCTGGCCTCCAACTTGCAATTCTCCTGCCTCAACCTCCCAAGTTGCTGGGGTTACAAGAATGATCCTCCATGTCTAGCTATGTTGTCTTTTTTCATACACAAAGTTCTACTTTTTTTTTTTTTTTTTTTTTTTTTTTTTGTGGTGCTGGGGATTGAACCCAGGGCCTTGTGCTTGCAAGGCAAGCACTCTACTGACTGAGCTATCTCCCCAGCCCAAAGTTTTACTTTTATATAGTAAAAGCTGCCAATCTTTTCCATACCTTCTGATTTCACGACTTGCCTAGGAAGGCTTTTCTCACCCTAATAGTGTAAAAATTGTTTTGTATTTTCTTCTAGTACTTTTATAGGGTTCTAATACCTGGCTCCTTTATCCATCTAGAATACACTTTTGGATGTGGGGATGCCCACCTCCAAGAAGTCTGCAGCAAAATTTCTGCCCTTGAGGCTGCCTTCAGCGTGCAATGTTATAGTACTATCTATCGTTGCATAGCAAATTATACCACAACATAATGGCTTTAAAAGGCAACAGACATTTATTACCTCACACTTTTTGTGGATCAAGAATTCAAGAGTAACCTAACTGGAGGTTTTAGTTCGAGGTCTCTCATGAAATTGCAGATAAGAGGCTGGAAGGGCCAGATGTGTTGGCCCACACCTGTAAAATCCCAGCGGCTCTGGAGGCTGAGGCAGGAGGATGGCGAGTTCAAAGCCAGCCTCAGCAATTTAGGGAGGCGCTAAGCAACTCAGTGAGACCCTGTCTCAAAATAAAATATAAAAAAAGACTGGGGATGTGGCTCTGGGGGTAAGCACCCCAGGTTCAATCCCCAGAACCAAAAACAAACAAACAAATAAACAAAAAAACAATATAGTGAATGGTTACCAAAGTCAAAGAACTACTCAAAATGTCTAAGAAGAAATTGAAAATCCCGACTAAGAGCACATGGGCCCTAAAGACTCTTATTTCATTTTGCTATTTTAGTATCAAGAAGAAAGTCAATGAAATTGAGTGACAGATGGGCCTAAGACTAGACTCCAGGGTTTCTGGCCCAAACTCCATGTGTGATCCTCTTTGCTCTCCTGCAAGCACTCTCTGGTCCTTGCTAGTTATATTGGTCAAAGTCCAGTCAAGAAAATAAAAACTGCTTGGTTTTTATTTTGGTGGCACATGCCTGCGACTCAGGAGGCTGAGGCAGGAGGATCCCAAGTTCAAGGCCAGCCTCAGCAACTTAGCGAGGCCCTAAGTAACTCAGTGAAGCCCTGTCTCTAAATAAAATATGAAAAAGGAGTGGGGATGTGACTCAGGGGTTAAGTGCCCTTGGGTTCAATCCCTGGTACCAAACATAAAAAAAAGAAAGAAAAGAAGAACTACTCTAGGCATTTTGAACAGATAAAATTTAAGGCACAAAATTCTTTACACATGTAATGAAAAACCTGAGAAATCAAACAGAAGGTGAGACAAGCCTGATATCAGCAACTGCAGGAGGTTTCTATTGTCACTACAACTGGAGGGTTATGTAGAAGAGCGGTGTCCCTGGATTCCAGCAGCCAGGGTAAGGAGGCACAAGCTGAAGTTTCATGAGACTGTCCACTAGAATCTGGCACCACAGAGGTGTTCCAGCAGCTGAGGCAGAAAGTGGAGCGAAGAAATATCTCGGCCTTTTCCTTCCTTTTGCTCTCCAATTTCTTTCCAGTACCTTCCATGGTTGAATTCACCTGGATGCCAGGAAACATGCAGACGAAATGACCAGAGGAAGAGTATGGCATGGGGACCTGAAGGCACCAGGCGCAGGACTGACATGTTGGTACTGTGTAGTCGTGCCATGCTAGCTCAGGCGCAGGTAAGAGCTGCGGAGTCAGGACCCAGACCCCGGGAGCTGGGTAAAAGCAGGCTTGTGGCGAGCAACCTGCAAACTCGTTTATTGCAGGAAAAACCATACATTTTATACACTTTTTGCCCGATCACTATGTGCCACGGGGGATCAGACCACCAGGCCCCTATACAGGTTCCCTTGGTAACACTAGGTCAACTTGGGGCAGTTGTTTACATTGCTAGGTGGCCAGAGCGGAATGCTCCTCCCTGCAAGTTTACACACTTGAGACATTAACTGCTGCCAGCCAAGAACCAGGATTTCTCCCAACAGTACTGGACACATGGCAGATTTTCTTTTCCCAAAATAGCCACCCTAGTATTTCTGGTCTTCTAGAACCATGACACTCTCCCATCAACAGGTGTAGTTTGGATCCCTCTCCTTCATCCCAAGCGGGACTTCGTAGTACCTGGGTGAATAGAATGACTTTTGAGGCCAGGTGTGATACAGCTGTGGGTGTTACAGCTTCCACCTGGGTCTCCCTTGTTCTTGGGGTGCTTTCCTTGAGCACCCAGTCACCATGCCATGAGAAAGTCCAAAGCAGCCCCAGCGGACAGTCCCCACAGAGAGGCGCATGCGGAAAGAAACCTGGACTCCGACGAAGACCACTATTATCCTCCAGGCCCCAGACTCTGCATCTTCCAGCTGAGGTCCCAAGATGTCACAAAGCACAGAAGACTTGTCCCCTCTGTCACCTGGCTGAATTCCTGATCTGCAGAATTTTGGGGCATAATTATTTTAGTTTTTGGCCACAAGCTCTTGAGAAGTTTTATTACAAGGCTATTATAACTGGGACATCAAGGGAGATGGCCAGGAAGAGTTTGGGGCTCAGCAATATCAGCTCCCCCTTGGATCTTCTTTGTGGGGTAGAATCCCAGCCAATAATTGGATTTGGTTTGAGAACATGTGGAAGTTGGTGTCCCTGTTCTGCAAAAATAAAATTTTTTCAGTGCTAGGGATGGAACCCGGGCCCTCCAGGGAAGTGCTCTACCACTGAGCTATCTCCCCAGCCTCTTCTGTAAATTTTGAAAACCTTGATTTGTGACCCACTCCCTTAAAACATTCATTCATTCATTTAACACATATTTATTGAGTGTTTAAACTGTATTAGGCAGTGGTTACGCACTTGAAAATAAAACAGACCCAGCCCCTAACCTCAGACAGAAAACACATTTCCTTATAAGTAAAACTATAACTATAAACTGAGAAAACACTCTGAGGGGAAAATATGAGATGCTGAGAGAGAGAGAGAGAGAGAGAGAGAGAGAGAGAGAGAGAGAGAGGGAGAGGGAGAATCAGAGGGTCTAGATTTTGTTTGGCGTGTTGGCAAAGTATGTCTTATGGGGTGATATTTCTCTCTCTGTTTTTTTAAACTTATTTCTTTAAAATCATGAAATGTGTTATAATGTACTTTCTGTTTTTTGTACAGAACTCAGGGATCCGTGCACACTAGGCAAATGCTCTTCCACTGAACTACACATCCAGCCCTATAGTACACTTTTAAAAGTTAGTAAAATGAAGTTTTTCACTGAAAAAGGTGGTTGGACACACACACACACACACACACACACACTCACATTTTTTTTGGTGCCAGGGATTGAACCCAGGGGTGCTTAACCACTGAGCCACACCCCCAGCCCTTTTTAAAAAATTTTTTTGTTTAAAGACAGGGTCTCGCTGAGTTGCTTAGGGCCTCGCTAAGTTGCTGAGGCTGGCTTTGAACTCACGATCCTCCTGCCTCAGCCTCCCCAGCTGCCGGGTTGACAGGCGTGCGCCACCATGCCCAAGGGTTGGACACACATATCTAAAAGCATTTACCCACAGGAAATCAGAAATCACTGGGCATTTTTGTTGGGAGGAAAAACATGAAAATTAGGGACTGTCTCCTAAAGAACGTCCAGATGCCCTGAGTTTGGCCTGGAGCTTTAGGGAAGTGACTTTTAGTCCCTAGGAGACAGAGGCCACAGGTTATCTGGTAAGTGTGGCTGGCCTCAGCTACACTGCTGTTTCTAGAAACCCACGCCAGGCTGAGGGGGCTGCAATGGGCGGAGTGTGGTTGGGGGTATAGGAGGCAGTGGGGAGTGCGGACTGGTAGTGGGCTGGGGGCAGGCCCAAGAAGCAGGTCAGGTGTCTGTCCCAGTCACGGTTGCGCTCCCTGTGTCTGTCAGAGCGTGGAAAGATGAGTGGAAATCACTCCTTGCGGCGGCCCCTTGGGGAAAGGACCAGGCCCACGTCCACCCTGAGGCTTCAATTTCCATCCGACCAGCGGGGGAGGGGATTCCTGTGGAGACAGAATGGCATCCTTTCTTCCGGGTCTCCCTCCATGCCTGGGGTGCTCCATCAGCACGCACCTCACACACATTCCCAAGGCAGGGTTTCTAGAAGACGCTCCACAAACGTTGCTTCCAGGAATGTTCCTCAAACACAGCTGGATTCTTCAATCTGCAGTCCTGTTGCCACAGTCCAGAAGCAGGGTTCCCATGACAGACAGGAAGCTAGAGGCTAGGGGCCTGAAGCAGGGCCACCCAGGTGGTGGCTCACATCTGGATTGCTCCATCTAGATTTGCTCCCCACTCTGATAAGCCCTCCCCAGAGATATGGAGCCCAGATGATGGAATCCAGGACGTGTACACAGAGACCCCTACACACCGCATCCTTAAGTATTTAACAGTTAAAAGCCACCTTACAAACCACTTCATAGAGTATGTTGATATGACGTCACAGTGATGTGAAAAGCCAGCTTTGAATCTACGAGTCTCGGGTTCCTCAGGATTCCACCAGGAAGCACAGAGGGGTGGGGAGATCCGGCTGTCACTCTTTGCCTTCCTACCTCTGGGGCTCAGTCCCACACCGAAAGGGACCTGGCATTTTTACATGTGTCCCCCCAGCTCGCATGTCATTTTGGTCCATTTTCTGCCTCCACAAACACTCGCCTCCTGGCTACCCCTCTGACCATTCATGCCACGGCTTCTCTCCCAAATTCATAGCTTGTCGATTAATTGTGAATGTAACAGTATTAAGAGGCAATGAAGTCGTGAGAGCAGAGCCTTTGCGAATGGGTTTTGTGATCTTATAGAAGAGGGTGAGGGAGCCGTTCACCCCTTCCACCATGTGAGGATGCAGGAGGCGCCATCTTGAAAGCAGAGAGCAGCCCTTACCTAACCCTGAATCTGCTGGCGCCTTGATCCAGGACTTCCCAGTCTCCAGAACCGTGAGAAATAAATCTCTGTTCTTTGTAAGTTCTCCAGTCTCAGATACTTTGTTATAGCAGCAAGAAAGGACTAAAACGGTATGAAAAGATGGTGACATCTTTTCCCATCTGTCCCTAGGGAGTACCTAGGAGTGCCCTTGGAACATGGGGATGAGGCCTGGGTAGTCACTGATGGTGGGCTTAGGACTGTTTGGCAGGGAATTCTGGGATCCCAGAATCCCAGAGCATGTCCAAAAAGGAAGACTAGGCTCCAGGTGGGCGCAGCTTTGTTCCTGTGAACTCCTTGCCCCGTGAGTCCAGGTGTGGCCCAGGCAGGGCCCTCTGGAACATGGGACCCAGGTCAAAGGCTTCGATTGCCCAGTTCTACGGGTTGTCCTTATCCTAGAGTAGAGGTATTCGGTGTCCTTTGAGTGGTCAACCACTCCTTCTTGCTAGGCAGCTGCTGGCCACTTTCTCATAGGCTCTTTACCCACCTGGTGCTCATTCTCCCAAAAGCCATGGCCAGTTAGAGAAGATGCCTGCCCAGTGCTGAGGTGGGTTTGGGAGGACCTCTGCTGGGACAGGCACTGACCATTTTGTGGCTGGGCCATGGGTAGGTAGAGGAGGGGTCGGGTCGCCAGGAGGGATATTGGGGAAGGGGTCATGGGTCATCCATATGAAAATTTTTTTGTTTTCTTTTTGCGGTGCTGGGGATTGAACCCAGGGCCTTGTGCTTGCGAGGCAAGCACTCTACCCACTGAGCTACATGCCCAGCCCGTATTTCTGTATTTTAACAGCAGTCCCACTAAAATCAGGAGCATCAGTTGCGCGTTTTCCTAGCCTGCCGTGGTTTTATTGAGGGCAGACTGTGTTCAGCTGAAAGATGGCTCCAGCCTTACATGAAGCTTAGACATGACTGAGGCTGTATGAGGGCCAAGGGCGACGTAAGTCTTCAAAGGGGCTCCTTCATTCGGGAATCCCTTTGTCCCTTGCCTTTCTTCTTCCTAAGCCGGTCCCACCTGGAGTGACGGTGGCTGGAGTTTCAGCAGCCATCTTGTGACTTTGAAGATGGACGCCCCATGCTAAAAAAAATAACAGAACTACAGAAGGAGTCTGGGTCCCTGAAGACCATCCCAACCCTACAGTGCCCGCCTCTGGACTCTCTTTGTGAAAGAAGAAACCTCATGTTTGCATACGCCTCTGTGGTAGGTCTGTTGTTAATACTGAACTCACTTGTTAACTCTCTTTAGTCCTCCCTGTCCATGTCTCCTCAGGGCTGGCCCAGAGTTACGCTTGTCAGTTAATCCTCAAAACCATTTTGGCCATGAGTGTTACTCTCCTCACTTTGACAGGTCTCAGAGGACATGTGACTTGATGGCCGAACTGAGGCCAAGCCCTGGGTTTCGTAGCCCCACGGCTCCTCTCATTTGTCACACCCCTCTGTGTGGGGTCTCCTTCCTGGGAGGCCCTCTGAGACTGAGGACTGTTGGCTTGGACTGTGGCCTTTGCCGTTTCCATGGAGTCTCATTGGTGCCAGGGGGGCATCTACCTGTACAGAAAAGTGTGTGTGTGTGTGTGTGTGTGTGTGTGTGTGTGTGTGTCGGGGAGTGTATATCAGAAAGAAACCTTTAAAAAAAATCTTGCCTTTTTCTGCAGTGGCACCTATGAGAGAAAACTCCAGAAAACCTCAATAGGGCTATAAGCCCGAAGGTGGACTGAACCGTAAGGTGGTCAGGCCGCCTTCTATGCTTCAGAAATCAAAAACCCCTCAGCAGAGGGGGAGGAGGGACAGACCCACCACTACGGCAGGGGCCTCTGAGGGCCTGAGAGGGTACTGTGGCTTCCCAGGCTTGGTGGCTGCAGAGTCCTCTGCCCAGAACATTGTTCCCCTGAAACCTGAAAGCCCAGCTTCTCCCTGACCTCTGCTGAAGCAGATCTATTATCCCCAAGGTCACCAGTGGACACCCGGAGCCCAGCACCTGGGAGATGAGTCCTCAGGCCCCCTGAGACCTCTCTGCCATTCCTAGTACATTTTCAGGGGAGAACCATCCCGAAACCTGAAGACTTTGATTTCCTTCCCATTTTTCCCCCTTGCAGTCAGGGCCTCTCTTTCTGGCCTCCTCCATCTGTCCAGGGACTCCAGGGGGGTGACGGGAGGCCTCCCACGCTTCCCAGAGTGGAACCCAGGCGGGAGACAGGAACGGTGGATTTCTGGGCACTGGAGAGGGTGGCCAGACCTGCGGGTAACAGCCCCTCCCTGTCCCTGACTGCCCTGGGCAAATGTGACCTGCCAAGCCTCCTGTCAGCCAGGCTGGGCCTCCCGTCCGGCTCCCAGGCAGAGGAGACGGAAAGCAGACCCTCCCGCCTGTTCAACCTCAGCAGAGATGATTGTACCCTTTCCTGTGTTCCTTCGGGGATCCCGAAAGGCCATACGGTTCTCATTTCCTCGCCACACACCCCTGATGTGGTCAGAGTCTCCCTCCCACAGCCTGGGCGGCGCTGGGGGCTTCCCGGGCTTTTCTTCCCCACCTGCCCTCCCAGAAGCCTCCTGCGGCCTCTGCCCTCTCCCTACCGCCTCCCCCTCCCCCGTGCCTCAGGTCTTTCAGTTCCTGCTCCCCACATCCAGGAGCTGTGGTCAAGGTTGGGGCTGTTCCCTTGGCAGAAGTGCCCTTTCTAGAAGTTTCTCCTACTCAGCCCAGTGGGTATGGGGAATGACACCTGGAGTCCCCATTAGCGCGCTATTCAATGCAAATGGCACCTTCTGGAGTCATAGGGCTCTGCTGGTAGGTCCTAAAATTGTAGTTTCGGAGTCCTTTCCAGCCAGAAGAAAGGCTCAGTGGCTTTCATTTCTACACCCATGTCCCCTCTTGGGCTCTGTTCCCTGAACTACCTGAACTACTCCCGCCACACACCTCTCAAAACCGATCTCATGGGCAAGCCCGGAATTGTCTAGAAGGTGTGTGGGAGTTGCATGGAAGACCATGGAAAACTCTGCTCCTTTCCCTCCCACCGTGCTGTGTCCACCACACACGCCTTGAGATCTTCAGGGACCAGTCATTCCCGTTGATGCCACTGTCGCCTCTGCATCTGGCTGCCAATTCGGATCTAACTACCACTTTGCATTTGCCAGGCCTCATTCCAGAACATTCTGTTCCCCTCTCCCGGTTGGCAGCTCTCTGGGTCCAGGTCAGCCAGGATCTGTCTGGGGCTTAAAGATCTTGGGCCTAGCTTGGTTGCTGAAGGTCCCCACAGCCCTCAAAGGCTGGCCCTTGGGGTGGTTCTTTTGTCTCAGGCTAGACCCAAGATAAACAGATGTGATTAGAAGATGAAAGCGTTTGGCCTGAGGGGACCCTTTGATGTACCAACCTCCCTTCCCCCACCCCACACCCCTGGCGGTCCCCTCTGCTCAGAAATCCCCCTGCATCCCTTGCAGTTCTTATCAATCTGCTGCCCCAGCTCCCCAGGCCAGGCCTGGCTGGCGGCAGGCAGCGGGTGGGCCGGCGGGTCGAGGCTGTTTACTGAATGGGCGCTGCGAGGCTGCAGGCTGCACGGTTTCCTTGTGAGCTTGATGTGTTTGACGGGAGGGTGAATCACGCTGCTTCTCCTCTCCGGGCGTCCAATGAGAAGCAGCTCCAGCCCTGGGTGTTCTCGGAACAGTAGCCCAGCGAAGGGAGGGAGTATCTTCGGTATTCTTCCTTTTTCCTTTGAAAAGGGTAGGAATTCCCGAAAGCGATCGCTGTTGAGAGCCTGCGGAATTTGCCTCAAAACGTGGGAGATATCTTGGAGGGGTTGTGTCGTAACTGCACACCATGCACCCTGGGCCATTTCTGGGCTCCTCCTGGGGCTGTTCAGGCTGCCAGGCCCCCTGACTAGAAGTGAGCATGATCAGGGGCTCGTTCCAGGACAGGCCACCTTGGCCAGGTTTCCCTGCCCCCAGTCTGGGCCACGGAAGTCTCCATGACTCTCTTTCCTCTGTCTAAAAGCCACCATTCTATAGGCTGTGCTCAGGGAGTTGAGGATATGCAGGACACCTGCGTGTCTGCGAGGGACAACTTCCTTGTCAAAGGGGCTGGGGATGTGCTCAGTGGGGCTGGGTTCAATCCCTAGACTGCAAAAAGGAGACAAGTGTTATGGAAAATGAGAGAAGGGGAAAGGGGATTGGGACAATGAGCTGGGGTGGTGGCCGACTCACCTAGGTGGCTAGGTGGCATTACAGCAAAGGCTCAAGGGAGGCAAGGGCATCGGCCAGGCTGATTATCTGGAGAAAGAGCAGCCCAAGCAGGGGAATAGTCAGTGCAAAGGCCCTGAGGTAGGATGGCCTGGCCGACTCTAGGAAGAGCAGGGAGGCCAGTGTGCCTGGGCAGAGGCAGCGGACAATAGGAAATGCAGGTGGGGGTGAGGGATGAGGAGGAGCACCCTGCTGTCTCGGAGGTATTGTCAGGACTTAGGCTTTTACTCTGAGTGAAATGGAGGGCCATGCAGGGTGTTGAGCTAGGGAGTCACATGCTGGGACTTGGATTTTGGTGGGGGGTAGTGGGGAGTATCAGGGATTGAACTCGGGTACACTCTAGCACTGAGCCACATCCCCAGCCCTTTATTGTATTTTATTTAGAGACAGGGTCTCGCTGAGTTGCTCAGGGCTTCACTAAGTTGCTGAGGCTGGCTTTGAACTTGAGATCCTCCTGCCTCAGCCTCCGGAGCTACTGGGATTACAGGTCACTGCACCCAGCAGCCACTTGGACGTCACACAGCTGAGTGGTGTGCGGGTCTCTCACTGGCTTTGCTGTAGGCGACACCCTTGATGTGTGGGTTGTGATGATAACCGTTGCCTGGGTTACTTTTGAGGGACTTGAAGGTCACTTTTGTCAAAAGCACCGACTCTTCACTTGGACCTGCTCAAGTATCGGAGGGGCGACCTTTTGATGTCAGGAGGCTGGAACCTCCACCCTCAGATCATGCTCGCCCAACATTTTCTGCACAGGAACCGTTTGAGTTGGATCACGCATGCGCAGGCTACTGATGGTTCCACCTCCAGTCACCTTTCCCACACCCGAAGCCGCCCTGCTTCTTCTTCCCATAAATGTCCCCAAACTCTGTTCTGGGGGGCAGATTTGAAACTTTTGTCTCAGTGAGCAGCTCAGGTGCCACAGGTGCAGATGGGAGGGGCCTGTTTCTGTAATAAGCTGTCACTTGAGCGGAATGGAGCTGAGCATTCGCTCTCCTGTCCTTCTGTCCTGGGTCTGCTGTCTGGGGGCGGTGACTCCTTGGCCTTCTCAGCCTGCCCTGCGGCCAGGGAGAGCCCCTGGCAAAGAGATAGGAGAGCAAGTGCCCAGGACACATGGACAGGTGCCTGCACATCTGTGACAACTGTATACGTTGACTCAACACACTACTGTCTACACCGTGGTGTCAGAGAGGCCTTGAGCTCATCTAGCCAATATGGAGGTACCACCTTGTTTATGGCCACTTGGGTTGTTCCCACCTTTTGGCTTTTGAAAATAACACCACTAGGGACGTGAGTGTGCAAATATCTGCTTGAGTCCATTCTCCGGGGTAGGTACCCAGAGTGGGTCTGCTCTTTTTCTCAGTGGCTGCGCTAAGGACACGCCAGTACAGCTCTCACACCAGGTGGGGGCGGGGTGGGATGGATGAGGACCACCCCACGTGCAGGAATCATGGGGAAATCCATGAGACAGCCCAGGGGACCCTCCAGTCTTTGAGTTTCCAGTTCATTCTTTGCACAGCTGTGTCACTTTGGTTGGATTATGTCATAGCGCTGACAGTCTGAAGGACGTGGGTTTGTGTCCTGCCTTTACTGTGGCTGTGTGACCTCAGGCAAAGGATGTCGCTGTTGTTTTCCCAAGCCTCAGAGTTTCCTTCTCCGTCATCAGAGTAACAGGGCCGGGTGGACAGAGTCTGCTCATTACTGGGCACTGACTAGGCATTAGGCTCAGGACCCGGCGTATCACCAGGATCTCTTCCTGCAGATGCCTCTGAGAGAGCCTCTTGGTGGCTATTTGGGCCACTCAGGTCAAGGTTAAGTGCATACGTGGTGCCTGTTACTGCTCTAGGACTATGGGTAGAGCGTGGTCGTGGGCTCTGTTATAACACCGCCAAGACCCTCCTTCAAGGATGGACTTGGGTTCCAGTTTGTGGGTCCTTTCAGGACCCCCCTCCAGCTGTCAGCATCTGCAAGGTCTACCTCAGCTACACAGTGCTCTCTCAAAGTCACGCCCTATCCTGGATGCTCTATCTAAGTGGGCCCTCCAGAATCACAGGGTGACAGAAGAGACAGGCAGGGGATCTGAGTCAGAGAAGAAGATGTGACCATGGAATGAGAGGCGGGAGAGATGTGCCTGCAGGCTTTGAAGATGCAGGAAGAGTCCACGAGCCAAGGGACACAGGCAGCATCTGCAAGCTGGCTAAGGATTCTCCTCTAGAGTTTCCAGAAGGAACCAGCCCTGCCCACACCCTGAGTGCAGACTTCTGACTTCTAGAATTTTAAGACAACCAGTCTACTCATGCTAACAAGGCCAGAATCATGCAGGTACCAGGCTGAACCTTTTCCACAGTTTGTCTCCTTCATGGAACCCGCCAGCCCACGGAGGGAAACACCATCTTCGGCTCGTTTCCTTTATTCCCAGTGAAGGAAGAGGCCCCTTGGCCACGGTCCAACAGGTGGTGTGATTTTTTCCCCCTTGGGGCTTCTGTAACAGAGGGCCGCAGCTGGGTGGCTTTCAACCACAGAATTGGCTCCTCAGTCCTGGAGGGCGGCAGACTGAATTCAAGGTGTCTTCAAGGTCACGATCCCTCTGGAGGCTCTAGGGGAGGATCCTCTCATGCCTCTTCCGGCTTCTGGTGGCTCCAGGTGTCCCTGGCTTGTGGCTGCATGGCCCCAATCTCTGCCTCCACCTGCGCATGGCCTTTCTTCTCGCCACATCTCTCCTCTGTGCGTCTGTCACAGGGACGCCCGCCACTGGATGGACAGACCATCCAGATAATCCAGGATGATCTCATCTAGGATCCTTCATTATATCTGCAGAGAAAACTTCCCCTTATTTTGTGGTCCTGGGGATCAATATAAAGATTCTTTTTCCAAATAAGTTCACACGTACAGGTTCCAAGGGTTGGGAGGCCCAAATAGCTACCAAGAGACTCTCTCAGAGGCATCTGCAGGAAGAGATCCTTTTTTGGGGGCTATTATTCATGTGAGGTGGAGTAGGGGGTCTGAACCCAGGAATTTGGATCAATTGTCAGTGGAATGTGGTTTGCTTTCTGCTATGAAGCGCTGGAATAATAGTGTTTCCATCTGAAATGTCCCCCCAAAACTCATGTGTTGAAGGCCTGGTCCCCAATGCAGTGGTGTTCAGAAGGGGGCCTTTGGGAGGTGATCAGATCAAGAGGACTTTAATCTCATCCATCGATTAATTCCTCGATGTGTTCATAGCTTAATGGGCTGTTGGAAGTGGTAGAAATTTTAGGTGGGGCCTTGTTGGAGGAAGTACCTTTGAAGGGTATATTTCATCACCAGTTTCTCTCTCTCTCTGCTGCCATGGGGTAACTTCTTGGCTTCCCCACATAGCCCCCACCTGAGGCTCTGCCTCACCACAGACCCAAAGCCACAGAGCCCAGCGGTCATGAACTGAAACCTCTGAAACCATGAGCCCTAATAAATCTTTGTTCCTTTAAGTTGATTTTCTTGGGTATTTTGTCACAGTCACAGAAAGCTGACTCATGCAAGTAGGAACCCCTGGTGGTGGTTTTAAAACATATCTCCAAATTCTTGACACTCCTCCCACTGAAAGGTGGCTTCTCTGCCCCCTTCCTCTAAAATCTGGATGGCCGGGTGAGGCACCTGTAACCCAAAAAACATGGTGAAGGAATGTGAAGTAACATCCAAATGGTGGGTCAGAAAATGCAATGCTGTGACTGCCTGTTTCTAGAAACATCTGCCTTTGCAGCCCTGAGCTGCCATGTGAACTATCTGAGTACTGCAAGGCCACCGTGTTGGGAGGACATCTAGCCACATGGAGAGGTCATATGTAGGTGTTCTGAACGATAGCTCTAGCAACAGCCAGCATCACCCACCAGACAATTCATACAAGTGAAGAGACTTCCAGATTATTCCATCCCAGCTGTCTAATCACCTCTAGCCATTGATTTTTTTCTTTCATTCTTTTTTTTTTTGTACCAAGGATTGAACCCAGGGGTGCTTAACCATGAGCCACATCCCCAGCCCTTTTTATTTTTTATTTAAAGACAGGATCTCACTGAGTTGTTCAGGGCCTCGATTAGTTGCTGAGGCTGGCTTTGAACTCGCCATCCTCCAGCCTCAGCCTCCCGGGCCACTGTGATTACAGGTGTGCGCCACCGCTCCCGGCCCCCAGTCACTGAATATTTTTAGCTGAGGTCTCAGACATCATGGAGCAGAGATAAGATGTCCCTATTATCCTGAGTTCCTGACTCACAGAGTCTGTGGGTCTCAGTAAATCAATGGTTGCTGTATGCCACCAAGTTTTGGGGTGGTTTGTCATACTGCAATAGTAACCAGAACACCTCTCCTTATCCAGAGGGAGAAAGCCCCTTATCTTGGGCTCCTGAGAAATAGGTCTGAGAGAGAGAAAGAAAATCTCTCCAGTCTGAACCACTCTGCCGCCACCCCCCAATTCCCAGGGGTTCCGTGAAGAGACATGAGGTGAGGGGAAGGGATGGAGGGGGCGCGGGGGCATGGAACATGGAAACAGCTCCTCTCTGAGGAGAAAGTGTCCCTCACTAAGCCGACAGACGTCATAGGCTGAGGCTGCTGCCAGGCGGCCCCCAGGGGCCTTCCCTCCAGGCCTGCCAGAGTAAGGCTTCTGGCACCTGATCCCGGGCCTCAGCAGACACCAGCTGCGGCGGCTCCAGGCCTCTGTGCAGCTGCAGAGGCCCACAGGCCCCAGCCTTGTCCCTCCCCAGGCCCTGGCTACCTGACTGACCACAGAGCCTGCCCAGGCCCAGCCTCTTCCCCCCCAGGCGGCTGGCTGCTCCCCAGTGCTGTCTTTGCCAGGGCCGGGGTCCTCTGCGGCTCTGGCTGTCAATTACAGCACCAGCCCATTCATTTGCTGGATTGGAGCTTTGGATTTTGTCATTTGCTATGCGGAGGTTTTCTTTCTGACTAATTTGTTTACCAGGTTTAATTCTTCAATCATGTTTTCATTTTAAGAGATTTCAGGGTAATTATGAACTTTGAATAAATCCATCTGAGGCACCGAAGTGCTGGGAGTGCTGCTCTGTGCAGGCCTGCCATTCCGTGGCGACACACTGGAGACCTGGTGTGAATAGGACCTTTCCCGCCCGCCCCCAGCCCGGCTCCTGCAATTGAAAACAGCTGGGTCTCTAGAAGTCAAGGTCAAGATTTAAGAAAAAGCCGCCACTGAAAACCACGCTGGGGGTGGGAAGACAAGAAATCAAGCCTGGGTGGGAGTTAGGCTACAGAACCTTCGAGAACCCAGGCCCTCCCCACCCACCCTGCCCAGGCTGCTCCCCAGGGCATGGGGCAGAGGGGGCAGAGGCCCAGCACCTCCAAATAAGTGTTCGTCACAGCAGGATGCATAGAGTTCTTGGGGAGGAAAAAAAATGGCTTCCCTCGGTCCTTTTAGGGTCTTTGGTGGGGGCCTACGAATTAAATTGATGTAAAACAGATTAGCAGGAGAAAAACCATTTTAATTACATATGTACGCATGGGAGTCCCACAAAAATATGAGACTCAAGGACCAGATGATTGAAGTTTATATAGCATCCTGAGCCATAGAAAGGAATAGGGGCTTAGGGGTTCAGGGTGGGGGTGAAAACAAATTATGGGGGAGGGGACAGCGTGCACGCTGAACGAAGGTTTGTTTTTTATTTATTTTTCTGAGATGGAGTCTCGCTATATTCAGGTTAGCCTCAAATCCTGAGCTCAAGCGACCCTCCTGCCTCAGCCTCCCAAGCAGCTAAGACTCCAACATGTCCTGGTTCAAAGATTTTCTTGTTTCGCAGATAAAAGTCTGGCAGGTCATAAAAATTGAGTAGCACAAAGTAATCAATAGGGGAATAATTTGGAGTGGCATATTCTGGTTTCCCAGAGTCATATTTTGAGATGTCCTGAGATCCAACAGAGGACCTGGGAGAGACCCAGGCATGGAGACCAGAGGCTGGGACTCCAGCTCCCTTGAGCAGTGGCCCCAAGGCAGTTTCTGAGCCCTTGGGAGTGAAAGAGAAATCTATCGAGGATGAGGGCGACAAATTCTGCTCTAGGGGTTGGCAGCTTGTCACAAAAGTGCTGACGTAGGGGGAGGCACTCTGTGAACTGGTCACGTGGCAGGCACAGTTGTGAGGTAGTGATGTGGGGTTGGAGATCCAGGTCTGTTGGACGTATAAGCCCGGTCCCATTGGCGACTGATAGAAAGGCAGGAAATGCCACCAGGCTCCAGATGTCTTGACTCGGGCACCATTTCTAAACCAGTACAGTCTGGCGCCCGGGTGGCTGGGGTGGTCTCCGTGTGAGCCTATGGATTGTGTTCCTGCCTCAGCACCTTATCAACGCCACGCAGGAGGGCTGCCTGGGCCCGGGATCTTATCAGCATCAACAAATTAGCGATGCTAAATTTGCATATCTGTATCAAACGTACAGCCAGCTGGGCCAGTGGTTGGTTGCAGAAGCAGCATATGCACTAATCATAACGAGAATTGATGTGTTGGACTTAGCTCATTTGCATGCAGCCAATCATAGCGAAGGTGTGAAGAGCGAACCAGCCCAGTGAACCAATCACAGGAAGGGAATGCTCCACAGCAGACTCTCAGACCCCAGAGCGCTCCTCGCCCTCCTTCCTTCTGCAGAGGGCTCTGGATTTGCCCCTGTAGTGGATTCTATCCACAGTGACAGCCCAGGCAGCTGGTGGCCCGAGAAAGGGAGTATCCGAGAAAGGGAGTCTTAGTTTGGGTTCTCCCAGAAGCAAGTCTGAGACAGGCACCAGCTGGGGAGGGAATGTGAGTGTCCCAGAAGACAAAGAAAGAAACGTACGAAAGGTGCAGGATCAAGTCAGGGACCTCTAAGGGTGACTTTTATGGGCTGAATTATTCCCCCCTTCATATGTTGAAGTCCTGACCCTGGGGACCTCAGGAGACGACCTTATTTGGAAACATGGCCTTAAAGAGGTAATTAAGTGAAAATGAGCTCATGAGGGTGGACCCTAATCCTTTATGACAGGTGTCCTCATAAGAAGGGGAGGTTAGGTCGCAGGCACGCACAGAGGGAAGAACTGTGAAGACAGCCATCTGCAAGCCCAGACGAGAGGCTCAGAGCAAACCAACCTTGTCAACGCTGATCTCCGACTTCCAGCTTCCAGAACTGTGGAAAAATAAATTTCTGTTCTTAAGTCCCCTAGTGTGTGGTACTTTGTTATGGTAGCCCGAGCAGACTAATACAGCAATAAGACTCACTTCCTTTGGGGGAGACGGAATCTCTTCCAGAAAGAGTTTTCTGGAAGGCTGTGAAGTAGTTCACAAACTTGAGGGAAAGTAGTTGGACTCATAGCCAGGAACGCTGCTGGGGACCAGGCAGGCTTCCAAGTTAGGTCACCTGAGGGGCGAGGAGGCAGGGGTACTTATCCACCAACTTATGTCAGTCATTAATGGTGGCTCTTTCCAAGGAGCATTAATTCCCATACTTCAGCCAGCCTGGGTCAGGCAAAGGAGCTTTGGCAACTGCTAGAAGCCCCCAGGTAAAGACACACTGGGTTGCCATTTGGAAGTTGGGCCCAAAGGCACCAAGTGGTAAGAGGGGGAGGGGATTTCAAGGGGCAAGCATCGCGACATCTGCTACACAGACCTAAGAGAGGAAGAATGGACTATTTCAGGAACCTGCTCCGAAGCAAGTGAGATTTTACCTCTACCCCAAAGGAATAGGCATGTGTGTGGTATGTGTATTCATAGGAAGATTTGTCTCGATGGAATGGAATGCAGACTTTTATATTGGATAATCCTGTGTAATATTCTATAACTCTAAATAAATGTCATTTGTCAAGGTTACCTCTGGTTAGTTTCCACGCCAAAGCCAGTGGCGTGAGCAGAACATTTACCACGGTTCACTGTGGACTTGGGCCGGTCGATTTGACGGTCTCCTTTGTATCTCCGGCTAATTTTAGACTGAGCTCTCGGCACAGTTAGGACGAGGACACTTTTAGTCAGGGTCTGTGGTTTCAAGAAACCGAAACCAACAATAGCTGACTTTAATAGGAAAGAGAGTTCTGGAAGGCTGTGAAGTAGTTCACAAACTTGAGGGAGAGTAGTTGGTAGTCAAGCATACAGGTGGGGACTGAGCAGAGAGAGCTAATTGCTGGCACTCTGTGCTGGCCTCTATAGGATATAGTCACTGCTGCACTCTCGAGGTTGCCCACATGATGCCATTGTCCTCGCTTCTTTATGACATTCCCTTGAGACAGACCCAAAGTCTTGGTTGGGGGTTGGGTCCTGGCTGCTGGGGAGGGGGTTCGGGGACGGGAGCTCTGCCATGAGCTTTTCTAACTGGGAAGCTGACCAAGTGCGCCCCCTTTACCATCCAAACTGGAGTCTGCTTTCCAAATGGGAGATATATTTGTCCTTGCTACATGGATGGGGGAAAATTCTAGAAAGGGGGAGGATTGGGGGTGGATTTGTTCTGGTGGGTCTTGGTCCATTTGCTCCATCTCAGGCCAGGCTGGTAGAGACGGTGGGTAGATTAGGGTTCTGGCCGCATGTTGGGTGGGTTCCCTTGACCAGGGATCTCTGTGGGCCTTGGCCGGCACCAAGATGCCGACGCAGGGAGACTGTGGAATGCCGAGTGCTCTTTTCTATTACCGTATAACAAAACAGGGGCTTAAAACCCTAGCAATCCCTGATGTTGTTCACTAATCTGGGGATTGACTAGGCTTAGCCAGGCAGTTCTCACGAGGGGCCTCTTGGGTTGCAGCGACATAATGGCTGCCACTGAAGTCATCTGAAAGGCTTCCTCACTCACATGTCTGGCTCCTGGGCTGTGAAGACCCAAACAGCTGGGGGTGGAACCAGCGGGAGCTCTGTGGGGCTCCCTCTTTATCTTTGTGTGGTCTCTACATGGCCTTTCCAAGATGGCGGCTCAGGACTCTGGGGGTGGGGGACGGGACTTCTCTACACTTCCATGTCACTGTCACAGAATTTGCAGATATGTTTATAACCATCACAGTGGGCTAGGAGATGGCAAACAGCCACTTCCCATGACGTCTGACTGGACCAATTCATTTTTTCTTTTTAGTTTTCGAACTTGGCTCTTTCTTTCCCCTGGTGCCAAAAAGGCCGGGACTCACACTCCCAGCATCGAGTTAGTGACTCAAATGTTTGCACCTCGTGGGCTGGACTTAGCGACTCTAGTTAATCCCATTTCATCATTATGCCAGGAGAGCTCATTCCAACTGAAATTTGACTATTGGTTTTTAATTTTGGTGCCATTTTTCAAGCTGATGGCTCTTCTGGCTGACAGTGAATTACCCAGGGTGCAAATTAAATACAATAGAATTGCTAATCAGGCCATTAGAATAGGAGGACGGGAGGAAATCTACAAGTTGTCAGACCTGGGTGGGCTCTCTTTGTGTTTTGTGCAGAATTTGTGTGACTTTGAATGGGTCTGTGGATAGGACGAGGAGGGAGATTAAAAATAGATGCCTTCAGGCAGCGAGGAGACTGGGTGAGCCAGGCGACTGCAATGCCTGCCTTCCTACGCTGGGTCGCCTGGTACTCCGGTCCCCGGGGACTGCGGGCTAATGTTCCACCCTCTGGTCTCATGCGAGGAAGTGTTGAGACTTAATTCTCGATCTCCAGGCTCAGGAGGAAGGCACCAGATATCTGGCTTAATGAACAATGTTTTCAGATTTCTAAATTTAGAGGGAAGTGAGAAAGTACTAGTGATTTTTCTCTCGTGTCTAATTCTGAACAAAGATAGAAAGACTTGTACGCTGAAGACTTCACGTGGCACATGCACTTGCAGTTTCTTTGTGTTTTTGTTTTTTGTTTTTTGTTTTTTTTGGATTTCTTTAATCCCCACGAAACTGACTGAAAGGAAACAGACTCAGGAGTCACCTGCTAAGGGTTTAGTGTTTGATGCCAAATGTTGATTCTGGAAATCGGGAGGTGTGGGGCCTTCAGAGAAGATAGAATGTGATCTAAAAAGGTGAAGATGGCAGCTGGGTACAGTGGCCCATATGTTTGTAATTCCAGCAGCTTGGGAGGCCGAGGAAGGAGGACTGCAAGTTAGAGACCAGCCTCAGCGACTTAGAGAAGCCCTTAGCAACTTAGTGAGACCCTGTTTCAAAATTAAAAATAGAAAGGACTGGGGACGTGGCTCAGTGGTTAAGCACCCCTGGGTTCAAGCCCTGGTACCAAAATATATAAATAGAGAAATAAAGGACTGGGGATGTAGCTCAGTAGTAGAGCACCCCTGGGTTTGGTTTCCAGCACCAAAAAAATAAAAACAAAAAATAAAGCAGTGAAGATGCAAGCCAGGATGCCGTGCAGGAATGCCATTTGGGGAGGGCGTGTGTTGGGGACACTCCATTTACAAGTAAGGGAGGACTCTTTCCAAGTCACTCACCGCGACCATGACTGCTACCTGCCAGCCGTGCCTGTCTGTGCTTGAAATACGTGCAAAACTTACTGTTTCTGCCGTCCTCTCCGCTGCAGGTTATCATCAACTCTCGTTTCATGGGTGTTGATCTTGAGGTTAGGTAACTTTCCTGGGGTCACCCAACAAGTTAGTACTAGGGCTCGAGTAATTAGATTGGGTTCAGCTACCAGAGACAGGAGAAAAAGAAAAGCAAAAAGAAAAGCCCACAGCAGCAAGGCTTAAGCAAGTAGATATCTTTCTTATAAAAACAAGGTTTGGAGGTAAGCAGTCTGAGTCTGGCACAGTGGCTTCCTGATCATCAGCCACCCAAGTGAAATTCCATCTTGTTACTCCGTCATCTTCAACGCCTCGTGTTACCATATAAAATATAGGACACCAGTTGGATTGGAATTTCAGATACACAACACATAGTCTTTTACTGTAAGTGTATCTCACAGAATATTAAAATAATTAAGGAAAAGTTAAATAAGATAATAGTTATATTTGCTAATATAACTATTATTAAATATAGCCTGGCAATCCTCTCTCCAGCTCATGGTTCAAGATGGCTGCTTGTGCGCCAGCCTTCGGGACCACGCTTCAAGCAGCAGGTAGCAGGAAAGTTACAGAAGGGCCTCCCTCCGTTTCAACACATCTCATGGAATTCACGCCGGAAACTATTGCTCACCTCACATTGGCCACACACAGCTTTTGGGGGAGGCTGGGAAAGGTGGCTTTTATTCTGAGCAGCCATAAACCCAGCTGACAATCAGGGCTTCTAGATGAAGAAAAATGGGATCGGGGGTCAACTTAGTCTTTGTCACAGTTGGGATTGAAAGCTGAGTCACAGTGGCTTTTGAGTCTTGGGGCTTCGTCACCATGATGTCTTGCCTTTTCCCCATTTCATGAAAGAAAGGGTAGAGGAGACTATGTTTCACACAGACGCCTTCGGATCCTTCTGATGGTTTCTGTGCGCTTCTTCTCCGCCTTCTCTGTGACAGCCTTTCCCTGGGACACGCTTCAGAGCCTGCCACTTGGCTACTGCAGCCATGTTGCCCACACCTGGGACCGCAAATGGCCCTTTGCCAATGACACGCAGAGCGGGTACATGAAAGGCCAGCTCTCCTCTGCAGGATGAGACTGAGGCTGGCGCTCCCTAGAGTGTGAGCCCTTGTGTGGTTTCTTCCCTTCCCTACCCTGCGTCCCCTGTCCCCTTACTAGTGTCTCCTGGAAGCGCTTCATGAAAATTGCAAATCGTTGTCACAGTGTCTTAGTCGTCCAAGATAAGACTTTAACCCCTGGAAATAGTAATAGGAAGCCGGCCGGCACTTTTGAAGACAAAGCAGTTCTGCGTCACATGCCCCTCTGAAGATGCCGAGACCAGAGGACCCTGCAAAGCCCTTGAACTTGAATGAGGTCATACCTTGCCTTTACCAGCAAATCCTGAGCTGTGACAACTTGTACGGACTTGGACACTTAATATTTATTTCAGTCTTTCCCCAAGCTGCATGTTTTCTTAGGGAATGGCAGGAAAATAGAAGGCACCTGGAGTTTCAAATTTGGGGTAATTTAAGGGCTGGGGCTGGGGCTCGGGCTCAGTATAAAGGGCTTGGTAGCACACCGAGGCCTGGGGTTCCTCCCCAGCACCTCAAAAGAGAAAAGAGAGGGAGAGAGATTCGATATTGGAAGTAGGAAGAGTGGCTCCCCTTTATCTGGAGGGAACATGCTCTAAGACCCCCAGTGCTTGCCTGAAATCACACACAGTATCAAAACCCCACAGATTCCATGTTTTCTCTTCTTCACATATAAAGTGCCAAACAGATAACCCAGACAAACAGATGACTCATGTCTCACGTGGGACATAGTGGGGCGGTGTGAGATTTCATCATGGTAATGTGGACCAGTGCACAATTTAAACCTTATGGATTGTTCATTTCTGGAATATTCCATTTAATATTTTGGACCCCAGTTGACTGAGTAACTGGAATCATGGGTAAGCAGAGGGGCTTCTGTATACAAAGCAGTTGGAAGGGCAAAGGTCCCGGAACCCTGATACCAGCTTCCAGATTTCCTCCAAACTTCCAGAGCATCAGAAAGTACAGTGAGGCGCATGCCGGACCTGTGGGACAAAGGGAAGACCTGCGGGTGGCCATGCCGGTTTCCACCAACAGACCCTTCTGTTCTGTTGCTGGAGAAGTGATAATAATCAGGGTTTCTTGTCCCATCAGCCTTCCGGGTCTTGTGCAAGCATGCTCGATCATTGTTATTTGTGGATTTCATATTTGCAAATTCGCCTGCTCGTTGACATTTCTTTCTAACCCCCAAGTCGGTATTTATGGTGCATTCCCATGGACAGAGCTGTGACAGACTTGAGTCACTCAACACACGTTCCCAGCTGGGGCTCACGAGGCTCCGCTGCCATTGCGTTCACAAGCACGGTCTGGACCATCGGTTCAGCACCACGCTGTCCATGTTCTCTTGCTTTTGGTTGGTGAGCTTGCTGTTTAAGATGGCTCTCCAATCATACTTCAGACAGAGCGCTAATCTCCAGAATCTATAAAGAACTCAAACAACTCTACACCTAGAATGCAAATAATCCAATCGACAAATGGGCTAAGGAAATGAACAGACACTTCACAGAAGATCTACAAGCAATCAACAAACATATGGAAAAATGTTCAACATCTCTAGTAATAAGAGAAATGCAAATCAAAACTACCCTAAGATTTCATCTCACCCCAATTAGAATGGCGATTATCAAGAATACAAGCAACAACAGGTGTTGGCGAGGATGTGGGGAGAAAGGTACACTCATACATTGCTGGTGGGGCTGCAAATTAGTGCAACCACTCTGGAAAGCAGTGTGGAGACTCCTCGGAAAGCTTGGAATAGAACCACCATTTGACCCAGCTATCCCACTCCTCGACCTATACCCAAAGGACTTAAAATCAGCATATTACAGAGATACAGCCACATCAATGTTCATAGCTGCTCAATTCACAATAGCCAGATTGTGGAACCAACCTAGATGTCCTTCAATTGATGAATGGATAAAGAAACTGTGGCATATATATACAATGGAATATTACTCAGCCATAAAGAATGATAAAATTATGGCATTTGCAGGCAAATGGATGAAATTGGAGAATATCATGCTAAGTGAGATAAGCCAATCTCAAAAGACCAAAGGAAGAATGATATCGCTAATAAGTGGATGATGATACATAATGGGGGGTGGGAGGGGTTAGTGTTGGGGTTAGAGTTAGGGTTAGGGAGGGGGGCAAGAATGGAGGAAGGAAGGACTGTATAGAGGGAAAAGAGGGGTGGGAGGGGTGGGGGAAGGGAAAAATAACAGAATGAATCAAACAACATTACCCTATGTAAATTTATGATTACACAAATGGTATGCTGTTACTCCATGTACAAACAGAGAAACAACATGTATCCCATTTGCTTACAATTAAAAAAAAAAAGGAAAAAAATGCAAAAAAAAAAAAAAAAAAAGATGGCTCTCAAGCATAGTGGTGAAGCGCTTCTGAGAGGAGCCTCAGGGACAAAAATACGGATGTTAGCTAAGCTTCATTCTGGCGTGAGTTACAGTGCTGCTGGTCATGGGTTCGAGGTTAATGAACCAACAATATATATCACAGAGTCTTTAAACTGAAACCCACAGGAAACAAGAGTATATATTGGTGGGTTCACAAAAATGTGCTGACCAGAAGCTTGTAGGAACCTAACCCTGTGTTTCCACTAAGAGCAATGGTTCAGTATTCGCTAACTCGGTATCTGCGGCAATTGTATAGAATGGAACTACTGTGAATGATGAGAATCAATTATACTTCTTATCGGTAGCATAACCCATTTGCAGGGACTGCTGGAAAATGTTGTTCCCAACCTTCCAGATCCTGCGATACTTGGGACAGCATAGAGGCAGGGATGGGGTCACATTGTCTACAGATGATCTAGCACAGTATGTTAAACTGTTTAATGCTTTAAATGGTTTTTTTAACGGTTGCCCTCAGATTTGCACTATATATCTTTAATTAATCAGCGTGTAACTTCAAACAATACTATACCATTTCACAGCACAATTCACAATGATAAAGCTATGGAACCAAACTCAATGTCCGTCAACAGAAGAACAGATAAAGAAATTGTGGCATATATACACAAAGGAATATTACTTAGCCATAAAGAAGAATGAAATTATGGCATTTCCTGGTAAATGGATGGAACTGGAGACTATCATGCTAAGTGCAATAAACCAATCCCAAAAAACCAAAGGTCAAATATTCTCTCTGATATGTGGATGCTAACTCACAATAAAAGGGGGGGGAGGGAAGAATAGAAGTTCATTGAATTAGACAAAGGGGAATGAAGGGAAAGGAGGGGGATGGGAAGAGGAAAGACAGTAGAATGAATCAGACATCACTTTCCTGTGTTCATATATGAATACATGAGCAGTGAATCTCACCAACGTGTACATCCACAGGACTGGAATCCTAATTAGAATAAGATATATTCCATGTTTGTATAAATATATCAAAATAGATTCTACCATCATGTATAACTAAAAAGAATCAATAAAAGTAAGATAATATTATACCATTTCATATGTACTATAAAGACTTCCAATTCCTCCCTCCCACCCTACATTTTTTATTTACTTATGCTATAAATACATGATGCTTTGATGCTCTGCTGGATTTAGACAGTAACCTTTTAGAACAACTTAAAACATTTTAATTTAATTTAATTTTTTTGAGACAGGATCTTGCTCTGCTGCTTAGGCTGGTCTTGAGTTCATGGGCTCAAGCGACCCTCCCACCCCAATGCCAACACTATGGGTGTGTGTCTCTGTGCCCAGCTAAAAAAATTTAAATCAATTTGAATTTATCTTCATTTGTTCCATTTCTAGCCCTGTTTATTTATTTGTGTAGATCCAAGTGTCTGTATCATGTCATATTCTTTCTACATATAATATTTCTTGTAAAGCAGTTCTGTCAGCAATGAATTCTGTTTTGGGTTGTTGGCGAAAGCATTTCTCTGTTATTTTTGGAAAATATATTTTGCTGGGTCTAGAGTTATGCATTTAGTCTTTCTTCTGTTGTTATTATTGTTAGCATGTTAAAGATGCTGCTTTTCTGACTTCAGACTTGTATGGTTTTGATGAGAATTCTGCTATAATTACTATCTTCGTTCTACTGTATAAAATGTGTCTTCTTTTCTCTGGCTGCCATCATGAGTTTTTGTTTTTTAGAGATTTAAATATTGTATGTCCATTTTTTTCTTTGTTTTGTTTTTGTTTTCATCCCGGTTGGTGTTTTCTGAACATTGGGGATCTATGATTTAGTGTCTGCTGTTAACTCTGGAAAATCCACAGTCATTATTTCTTCAAATATTTCTTCTGCCTGCTCCCTCTTCTCCTTCTGGGATTCCAGTTACATGTATATTAGACAGTTTGACAAAGTCCAACAGATTTCTGATGCTTTGTTCTATTTTCTTCCCTCCCTCCCTCCCTCCCTTCCTTCCTTCTTCCTTCCTCCCTCTCTCCCTCCCTCGCTTCCTTCCTTCATTCCTTCCTTCTTCTTTTCTCTTTATATTTCAGTTTAGGTAATTCCCACTGACTTTATCTTCAAATTTTGCTGATTCTTTTCTTAGCTGTGTCATTCTCCTTATGAGCCCTTCAAAGGTGTGGTGGTGTTTTTCACTCCATTTAATTCTGCCTTATAGTTTTTTTTCACTCTGATAAAATTTCCCATGTGTATACTTGGAATGGAACCACCATTTGATGTAGCTATCCTGCTCCTCAGTCTATACCCAAAGGATTTAAAATCAGCATACTACAGTGACACAGCCACATCAATGTTCATAGCAGCTCAATTCACAATAACTAAACTATGGAACCAATTTAGATGGCCTTCAATAGATGAACGGATAAAGAAACTGTGGTACATACACACAGTGGAATATTACTTGGCCTTAAAGAAGAATGAAATTATGGCATTTGCAGGTAAATGGATGGAACCGGAGAATAACATGCTAAGTGAAATAAGCTGATTCCAAAAAACCAAAGGTTGAATGTTTGATAAGCAGATGCTGATCTATCGTGGGGGGTGGGTAGGGAAGAATGGAGCAACTTTGGGTTGTGCAGAGGGGAGTGAAGGGAGGGGTCAGACAGTGGGGATGTGGAGGAGGGTAGAGTGAGACAGGCATTATTACCCTATATGCATATATGATTATACTACCCGTGTGACTCAGCACCATGTGCAGCCAGAGGAATGAGAAGTTGTGTTCCATTTGTGTACAGTGTGTCAAAATGCATTCTACTGTCATGCATAACCAATTAGAACAAATTAAAAAATATTCATAGTGGGGGTTGAGTTAGAGCACTTGCCTAGCATTCACAAGGCTTTGATCCCCAGCACTGGAAGAACAAAAAACCACATAGTATAAGCTCACACTCCTTATAGAACAATTGGGTCCAGGTGTTGGTTCACAAATGGAAAAAGTTGAAAATTTTATATATACATACACAGAGGGGGTTGGAGTGGAGACTGAGCAGTTTGGCTTAATAAAGTGTATATATTCATCATTTTATTGACAAAAAATTTACCCATCTGATCTTTCATGCTGTCCAAAGCTACTTACATCCCTTCTCTCCTTGGAGGCACCCTCTTTTCCTCCCTTTCCTCAGTGTTCCAGCGAGGTAGTTGCCCTGTGACTTTGGCTCTCCAATGAGTTCAAGGGAAGTTAGATTTGCAGATTGTCCAACCTCATTGTTATTGCACAGGTGGACGTAACGCTCTTATCAGCCTTCTACATCTTAAGTGCACTACTGCTTTTTGAAGGGAGATGGTTCTGCAGAATAAGTACAAGAAATTGATTTTGTATCTAATTTCTGGTTTATTTCCGATTCCTGTGCTGTGCCTGTGTAACCAAATCAAAGCACCAGTATTTGCTTGGGAGAATCCAAGAGGAAATGCTCAGTCTCTGTAGGACTGGCCTATTAGCAAGGTGAGTAATATAAAAATGAGTGATCAAACTTGAAACATGCATTAGTCAGTTTTCCATTACTGTAACAAATACCTGAGATAATCAACTTAAAAAGAGAAAAGGTTTATTTTGGCTCACAGTTTCAGAAGTTTCAGTCCATGGTCAGTTGAGTGCCTTGCTTTGGGGTCTTCTGGGGTAAGGCACCACATCATGGTGGGAAGTATGTGGTAAAGTAAAGCCATTTTCCTCACGGCTGGGAAGCAAAGGAGGGAGGAAGAGAGAGTCTGGGGTCTTAGTATCCCCTTCTGGGATACATTCCCAGTGAAAGGAAACCTTCCATTAAGCCCCATCTCTTAAAGTTTCCATTACCTCCCAATAACACCAAGCTGGGGACTGAGTCTTTACCATAGGGGTCTTTGGGGGACATTTAACTTCCAAACTGTAGCAATGTTACCCCCAATTGCAGTTGTGATAGGTTCTTAAAAACAGCCCTCAGTGATTTGAATCTCCCAGGGCTCACACCCTTTCCAGTTTTTTCTGTTGCTCTTTCTGTAGTGAAGTGAAGTTACCTTTCCACCCTTTGAATCTGGGCTCCATCTGCTGTTTGTTTTGATTAATGGAATGTGGCTGAGGTGACGGTGTTCTTGGGAGTGTAAGCATCTGAGGCCAGGCCTTAAGAGGCCTTGTGGCTTCTACTTTTGCCTGGTGGGGGATTCTAGCCATCATGTAAAGAATCCCAAGCTATCTTCCTGGAGAGGGAAGCCACTGGAAGACGTATTAGTGAACCCTACCAACACCATGAAAAGAGAGCTCAGTCTCCCCAGCCATTTGAGCCACCCCAACTGAGCCCTCAGATGCATGAGGTTGGCCATTTTGGATCTTTCAGCCCCAGTCAGAATACTGTATCTAACATCATGTGGAGCGGAGACGTATCATTGTTCCAGTCTCCAATTACTGACCCACATAATCATGAGACAAAAAAAAAAGGTAGTTGCTTCAGGCCACCAACTTTTGGGGTGGTTTGTTAGGCAGGCTAGCTAACTAATACAGCAGAGACTTCTGGTTACCCCATAATATCCCTTCTCCTCCTTCTCCTCTTTAAAAGAAAGGCTCCATTTTTAAACTGGATATGAAAATGACATTTCTTAACTTCCCTTGCAGCTAGGTACAGCTGGATGATTAAGTTCTGGCCAGTGGGTTGTAGGTAGAATGGGTGTTTGCGGTTTCCAGGGTAGTGTTTATTTTTGAGACCTTTATGTTACCAATATATCAGATTGAGCACTGCAATCTGAGATGAGAACATTCGGTACCATGATCATCTTTGCTTCCTATCTACCTGAATGAGATATGGGTTGCTTTGGTTTCTGTTAGGAAAAAAGCAAGATCAACAGCAACAAAAACGCTGTGGTTTAGGTAGAGCTTGAAGATCAAAAAGGCAATGAACCCAGCCCATTTTTTTGTGGGGGGCATACCAGGGATTGAACCCAGGGGCACTTGACCACTGAGCCACATCCCCAGCCCTCTTTTGTATTTTACTTAGAGACAGGGTCTCACTGAGTTGCTGAGGGCCTCGCTAAGTTGCTGAGGCTGGCTTTGAACTCGCAATCCTCCTGCCTCAGCCTCCCAAGCCGCTGGGTTTACAGGCGTGCACCACTGAGTCTGGCTGAACTCAGTCCATTTTAAAATGTATTTATTATTTTTTGCAGAAACATCCTCAAAAGTTCACCCAGAGATAATGTTTTACTGGCTATCTTGGCATCTCTTAGTCCAGTCAAATTGACACATAAAATTAACCATCACTCACAGACTCTATGCCTTAGTTACCCCAATGTCCTGATTCCCTGCCACCTCGGCAAACTTGGTGTTTCTCCTTTCCCACTCCATTGTTGACAATACTGACCGCTCTCCTCTGCCCCATTATAATATCTGGAAAATGTTTTGCACTCTACAAATTATTTCCCCATCTATGAACAGATTTAGTTCTCACAATAGCCCTGTGAGGTAGGTGTTCTTATTCCTATTTTTCAACCAAGGGGACTGAAGGTTAGAAAAATATAGAGATTTGCCCAAGGTACACAGCTGCTAAGTGGAAACTACTAGAACTCAGAGGCATTGGTAAGTTCAGGAACGTCAGCTGACGACCTCTCTCCCCACCAGTGGACACTGGAGATATGGGTCCAGTAGCTGTTATGGAAGGATCTGTGGGATTTGTTTAGCAGGTGGGAGGTGAATCGCTGATCTCATTTCTTGGGCTTCAAATGCTGAAGAACTCTTTGGAATATTCCCTGGGAACAGTAATGGCCTCCAGTCCCTTTGGCTGAATTCATGCACGTTTCCTCAGGAACATCTATGTAGGAGAAATAGTTGTGGGGAAAGGCAGAGAGGCCTAGGGCTGAGGACTGACTGGATAGAGACCCCAGAGCTTGAGGGGACAGTGGGCACTGAATAGGGCACTCAGTGTGGGGGCAGCTTCAGCCTGGGGAGAGCTCTGGAGTGTTACTGCTCAGAGGGGCCCTCAAGGGAACTGGGTTTTCAGATTCCCCTACCCAGAAGTCTGTGGCCTCGGCCTATCCTGCCTGGACAGACACATTTTCGGGCATTTCCTGCTTTATTCAATAAAGTGGCTTTAGTAGCCCAAAGGCAGGCCTCAGGGCAATTACACTGTTAGGAAAGGCAGAGCCAGGGGTACTCCAAGCCGGCACACAGGAATCCAGGGGAGTCTGGGGACATCACCCACATTGCAGAAGAAGGAGACTATGAAGTTTGTTGGGCTCCTTACCCCTCCAGTGTGTGGTGGTGGCTCCTCTGGGGTTGTTATTTTCATGGTCACCCTTGTCCTGAGCTGGGGGGGAGCGGGGCTGCACCTCTGTATCCCTAGCAATTGACACAGGCCTCCAAACAGGAGGGAAGTTGGAATGCTTTGCCCAACTCAGGGAGAGTCTGGAGTCAGTGTCTGGAACCTGCGGCAGTTCTGAATGAGGATGCTAAATATCTTCAGCTGTTAACTTCCTAGTTTTACAAATAGCCTGGAGGAGGACCCTCGTAGGTCCATTTACCCCTCTGTCCCCACTTCTCTGAGTACTTGTTATTCTTTCCAACTTCTTGTGTCTTTTCTTTCAGAAACAAGATGGCTCTGGGTTAAAACCAAAACCAAAAAAAACCCCAAACAAACAAAAACCCCCAAATCAGGAAGTTGTTATTAATTTACAGGGAGAAATCCAGTTGTTTATTCATTTATTTAGTCCTGGAATATTTATTGAGTGTTGACCTAAACCAAGTTGATCATGCAGAATGCTAAGTTCTTCCTGGAAGGTAACATAAAGCCTCCTTATCAGGCAGGAGACAAAACACATTGTTTTAACAGAGAGAATTGAATCTAGAGAATTGTTATGTATAAATAGTTATTAGCAAGTCACTGAAGAACCCCCAAAAGATAGTAGGAAGTTATCATGGAGGTAGTAATTGCAGGAAGCAGCTATCACCCCTGGGGGGACCCAGGAGGAAATGGTTGCAGTTATGGAAACTTAGAAGCTTGGAGGAACTATCACCTGGGGCTGGTGCCATTCTCTGAGCTCCTGTCCCATGGAAGTGGGACAGGACTTCTGAGGAGGGGGTGCAGGCCAGATTGTGACTCAGGAAAGAGGTGATGAAGCTGATCATGGTGGCCAGGAATGCCACTCAGGATCAGGATGCTAACCGGAAGAAGCACCGAGAAGCCCACAGGAAGCCAGCAAAAGCCAGTGCGGGAAAAACAAGTCCCTTCCTCCTCTTCAAACTTCGCATCTTCCTCTAGCATCTGCCACGGACAGCGTCTAACCAGGAACCCCTGGCAAAGGAGAAACGGGGTTTGCACAGGGCTGGGGGCTCCGGCCTTGTAAAGAAGGGTGGGTTTGGGGCTGAGAGAGGATTTCTGAGTTACTGATACACCTCCAAAGAATCTTGAAGTGAGTGAGGATTGGCTGGCCCCTCCCCCACACCTGTACAACCAGTTCACACCAAAGCAGGACCAGATTCTCTCACGATTGTTAAACAAGCATTTATTAGCAACCTGGTGCAAAGTCGTTCATGCACCCTGGTCTCCAGGCTTGAGGAAGTCCCAGCCTAACCTTGCATAGACAGATACAACATTCTAGGAGCATCAGGGACCCAGAAATCCTCCAAAATGAGAGGTAGAATCGAACCTCAGATGCAACCTCTAAGGTTCAGGACACAGGCCTTGCTAGATTCTGACAACCTAGAGGTGGAGAGTATCTGGATTATATTAAACAAATCCATAGATCCTGAATACTTTTTTTTTTTTTTTTTCCTGGTACTAGGAATTGAACCCAGGGGTGCTTAACCACTGAGCCACATCCCCAGTCTTTTTAATATTTTATTTAGAGACAGGATCTCACTGAGTTGCTTAGGGCTTCGCTAAGTTGCTGAGGCTGGCCTTGAACTCTAAATCCTCCTGCCTCAGCCTCTTGAGCCCCTGGGATTACAGGCGTGTGCCACTGCACCCAGCAGAATAGCTTTAATTTCACTAAAAAGTTTATTTCTAACATTTGTCATGCTAATTGACAAGCCACCAATTTTATCAATGAAAACCTATTTCTAACTTCCACTTTGCTAATTAGCAAAGCCTCAGGTATTGATGAAGCTCTTGGGATCTTGCATTTGGACGTAGCTTTTCTGGTACAAAGCCAGCTGACTAGCTGGAGAGTGGATTTTTGATGAAGGCAAATGACTGCCCCTGAAATTGGAGTTTCAACTAATGCAGACATGATATCATATCATTCAGGTGGAAGGTCTTCAAAAATAAAATGCACTATCTTTTTGTTTTATTTTATTTTTTGGTACCAGGGATTGAACCCAGAGGGGCTTAACCACTGAGCTACATCCCCAGCCCTTTTTATTTTTTTATTTTGAGACAGGGTCTTGCTAAGTTGCTTAGGGCCTCACTAAGTTGTTGAGGCTGGCCTCGAACTTGTGATCCTCCTGCTTCTGCCTCCCGAGTTGCTGGGATGACAGATGCGCGCCACCACGCTGGGTTAAATTGCACATATCTTAACAAGTACTATTTATTCAGGCACGACTGGCAACCAGTGGCAGACAAGACACAGACAGGCCTTGCTGTCCGCTGGCTTGCAGGCTGGGAGATGAACAGACGGCTATAGTATGTGCAGAGTGTGCTACTGGGGCTCAGCTAGCTCGGGGTGGGTTCTTTTCTAGAAACATTAGGAGGACCAGGTTCTGTTGCTCGGTTGTCAGATACCCTGATAACTGTACACTGAATCACCTGATAAAATTCAGGACATCCAGTTCAATTTGCATTCTGATTACCAAATGCCTTTTTAGTATAATATTGTATTTTATTTGCTAAGCCTGACAACCTTACTTCTAGGCAAAGTAGAATAGAACCAAAAGACAGGTCCCCATGAGTAAGGTGGCGTTCTCCAGCAGATGGTATGGTTTCATGTGCAGCGCCAGCTGCCTGGGTCTCCACCAGTAGAGCAGCCCACGCTGCAGATTCTGGACTTGGTAACTCCATAACTGCATGAGCCAACTCCTTATTGTGACTCTCTCTTTTGCTATATGAATGGATATAATTGCACACGTATGTGTGTGTGCGCGCGTAGTGTATATACATACATATCCTATTGGTTCAGTTTCTCAGGAGAATACTTGTTATTACAGACCCCAAAATACCTGATTCATAAAGATGGTGCCATCTTGTTTTCTTCTTCTCATCCTCCTCTTCTTCTTTTTCTTCTTCTTCTCCTTCGCCTCCTCCTGTTCTTCATCCTATTTTTCTCCGCCTCCTCTTCTTCTTCCTCTTCTTCTCCTCCTCCTCTTCTTCTTCCTCTTCTTCTCCTCCTCCTCTTCTTCTTCCTCTTCTCCTCCTCTTCTTCTTCTTCCTCTCCTTCTCCTCCTTCTCCTCTTCTTCATCCTCTTCTCCTCCTCCTCTTCTTCTTTCTCTCCTCCTCCTCCTCTTGTTCTTCCTCTCCTCCTTTTCTTCTTCTTCCTCTCCTTCTCCTTTATCTTCTTCCTCTCCTTCTCCTCCTCCTCCTCTCTTCTTCCTCTACTTCTCCTCCTCTTCTTCCTCTCCTCCTCCCTTCCTCTTCTTCTTCTTCTTCCTCTCCTTTTTCTTCTCCTCCTCCTCCTCTTCTTCTTTCTCTCCTCCTCCTCTTCTTCTCCTCCTCCTCCTTCTCCTCTTCTTCCTCTCCTCCTCCTCCTCTTCTTCTTCTTCTTCCTCTCCTTCTTCTTCTCCTCCTCCTCTTCTTTTTTCTCTCCTCCTCCTCTTTTTCTTCTCCTCCTCCTCCTTCTCCTCTTCTTCCTCTCCTCCTCCCTTCCTCTTCTTCTTCTTCTTCCTCTCCTTCTTCTTCTCCTCCTCCTCCTCTTCTTCTTTCTCTCCTCCTCCTCTTTTTCTTCTCCTCCTCCTTCTCCTCTTCTTCCTCTCCTCCTCCTCCTCCTCTTCTTCTTCTTCTTCCTCCCCTTCTTCTTCTCCTTCTCCTCCTCTTCTTCTTTCTCTCCTCCTCCTCTTTTTCTTCTCCTCCTCCTTCTCCTCTTCTTCTTCTCCTTCTCCTTCTCCTCCTCTTCCTCTCCTCCTCCTCCTCTTCTTCCTCTCCTTCTCTTACTTGTTCTTTTTAGATATCCATGAAGCTAGAGTGTGTTTTGACATATTCTACACACATGGAGTATGCTGATTCTACTTGGGACCCCATTCTTGTGGTTGGACGTGGCGGGGAATTACATGGCCCACGTGTTCACTCGTGGACGTAGGAAAGTTATGTGCGTTCGTTCCATTCTCCTAGACAGACCCCTTGAATGGGACTTCTTGGCTCTTGCCCTGGACATGACTACACCGTCATCTTCATCGGCAGTTTTTCCATGCCTAAATCTCTTAGAAAATGCATATGATTTTGAGTATGTGTATGTTTCTTTTATTTTTTTTAGGAGCAACTCTACCGAGGTCTGATTTACATGCAGGAACACGTACCCATTTTAAACGTACAGTTCAGTGAGTTTCGAGAAATGTCTGCATCAGTTAACCACACCCCAGTGAAGCTCAAGATCACTTCCATCCCTGTGAAGTTCCCCTTGTGTTCTGTCGCAATCTATCTTGTCCCTCCACCCTGGCACTAAGCCACACTAGTCTGCTTTTCCTGCTGTAGATTAGTGTTGCCTGTTGAATGTCATAGACATGGACGCACCTAATGCAGTCTCTGTGAGTCTGGCTTTTGTTCAACAGAATATTCTCGAGGTTCATCCATGTGATGGCATGTATCAATAATTTGCTTCTTTGTATTGCTGAGTAGTATTCTATTGTGGGACTCTGTCATAATTTGTTTGTCCAGTCTCCTGTTGATGTCGTCTGTTAGGTATCTCATTTTGTTCTGTCACTTTCTCACTAAGCCTAGTTTTAAGACCCACCCATGTGACTAAATACACACTTAATCCATTGCTACTGCAGGGATTACTTCAGAGTGGGCGGACCCAGGTTTTTTTACATGTACCCTGTGGCCCTCTGAAGTTCCGAAAGATAATCAGAAAGGGAGTTGCTAGGACATTCTCTGTTTATGTCAGAGGAGGCAGCTCCTTCTCCAGTAAACTCGGGGGGGTCCTAAAGTCCCAGAGGGCCTCATTCCTTGGTATTATGCAGCTGTCTAGCTGTGTCTAATAGCAGAAAAGTGATCTCTTGCCCTGTGCTAGTCAGCTCTCCATGACTGTAACAAAACACCTGAGAAAATCAACTTAGAGGAGATCAATTTTGGCTCATGGTTGCAGAGGATTTGGTCCCTGTTCCCTTGACTCTGGGTTAGGGTTAGGGTTAGGGTTAGGGGCCAAATATGGCAGAAGAGTATATGGCAAAGCAAAGCTGCTCCTCACATGGTAGCTGGAAAAGGGGAACAAGAGAAAGAGAGAGAGAGAGAGAGAGAGAGAGAGAGAGAGAGAGAGAGAGAGAGAGAGAGAGAGAGGATTGGAGATGAGATATACAAGCCCCCAGGGACCTACTTCCTCCAAGGAAGCCCCACCTCCAATAGTTTCTACCATCTCCCAATAGCGCCACCAGCTGGGGACCAAGTCTTTAACACAGGAGCCTTTGGGGAACATTCCAGATCCAAATCATAGTACCCTGATTGGAAATGATTTTGAGCACCTCATCAAGCATCCCCTTCTCTGAACTACCTGTTTGTATTCCCTTCCAGTTTTCTATTGGCTCTTTTTGTTTACAGGTGATTTTCATATATCTCCATGTTTATCTCTTGTTGCTTTTAGAGGCTGCAAACATTTGCTTCCATTCAGGCAATGTATTTATTCCCTTTGTCCGTGGTGGCCTTCAATAAGCAGAAATCCTTGATTTGGAAGCAATCAGATTCAGATTATGGTTTGTGCCTTTGAAGTTTGATTTGAGGAGTCTTTCTCTATCTCAAGAGATGATAAAGATGACCTCCTGCATTTTCTTCTGTTAACTTTATAGTTTTCACTTTCATAAGGTACCAGGGATTGAACCCAGAAGTGCTTTACTACTGAGCCACATCCCCAGCCCTTTTTATTTTATATTTAGAGACAGGGTCTCACCAAGTTGTTTAGGGCCTTGCTAAATTGCTGAGGCTGGCCTCAAACTTGGGATCCTCTTAGCTTGGCCTCCCAAATCACTGGGATTACAGGTTTCTGCCACCATGCCTGGCAATATATTGTTTTTTGAAGTGTTTTTTTGGCTGTCTTTCTTTGTGAGTTGTCTTTCTTATTCATTCATCAAAGCTCTTTCCATAACCTGGATATGAATCCTTCTGTTCAGTAAATACAGTAAGGATATCTTCTCTCACTATGTGGGTTGTCCATTTGGGTTTTTTTTTTTTTTTTTCTGGTACCAGGGATTGAACCCAAGGGTGCTTAACCACTGAGTCACATCCCCAACCCTTTTTTTATATTTTATTCAGAGACAGCTTCTCACCAAGTTGCTAAGACTGGCCTCAAACTTGTGATCCTCCTGCCATCTGGAAAACAAGAACCACTTTTACTGCCCATTCTTGTGGAGTTTCACTGTGGTGTATTCATATATGAAAGTGATGTCCTGTTCATTCTACTGTCTTTCCCATTCCCATCCCCCTCCCTTCCTTCATTCCCTTTGTCTAATCCAATGAACTTCTATTCTTTTTCCCCCTCCTTTATTGTGAGTAAGCATCTGTATATCAAAGAGAACACTCAAACTTTGGTTTTTGGGGACTGGCTTATTTCACTTAGCATGATAGTCTCCAGTTCCATCCTTTTACCAACAAATGCCACAATTTTATTCTTCTTTATGGCTAAGTAATATTCCACTATGTGTGTATGTGCCACATTTTCTTTATGCATTGAACTGTTGAAGGGCACCCAGGCTGGTTCCATCACATGGCTATTGTGAATTGAGCTGCTATAAACATTGGTGTGCCATCTTCTTCTTAATCAAACTTTGACATTCTATGTTTCTAAGACTATTTCATTTTTGTTTCCAATTATTTTAGCAGTGAAGAGTCATGTACAATACTTTTGTGTCTGTAGCTCTTTATTCCTTTTCTTTCTGTGTTTTATTGATTCACATCTTCTCTCTTTTAGCTTTGATAAGCTTTGCAAGAGGTTTGTCTTTTTAAGAACCTTTTCACAGAATCAGCTTTTGACTTTTAGAATAATATCTGCAGTTTTCTGAATACCTTTATTTTATGTACTTATTTTTCTGTGGTGCTGGTGATCGAACCCGGTACCTCATGCGTGCTAGGCGAGTGCTCTACCACTGAGCTACAGCCCTAGCCCTAAAACCTGCAGTTTTCACTGCTGTTCTCTACTTCATAGAGTTTTGCCAGGTTGAGCCAAGTATTTGTAGTTGTTTTCAATAAGCTGAAGGTCACTCCAGTCTCAGTGCATAAAAAAAAAAAAAAAAAAAAAAAAAAAAAAAAAAAAAAACTGGTAATTTCTATCTGTCCAATATAATTCACCAAAGCTTAAATGATTCCATAAAGATGGTCACAGCATTACCTTGGCCGCAGAACATATATCAGGGAACTGTCCACAGGAACACATGTGAATAGATTCTAATATTGGAATGACAGCAATATTGTCGATCCATTCCAGAACTCATGGTATATTCAACATCTGGACCTCCTTCTCTTTAGGACAGACCGTGAAATCCTGGCCAAGTATTCTGCTCCATCCCAGATCCCCGCTGTCCCGTGCTTAGATCTCCAGTGGGCGATTTGAATCGTGGGCATTGGAAGCCACTTATCTGTGCTAATCAGTCTGCCTTTGCCTCCTTTGAGGACAGAGGATTTACAGGCAGGACCCCATCCCCGTGTCGCCACCCCCCTACCCCTGTTCCCCCAGATAAGTGGGCAGATGCGAAGTCTGGTACAGTGTGCTGAGATGCTCTGAAGGAGATTACGGGGAAGCTGAGCCATAAGACATGCCAGGTTTCTTGCTGCTTAAAATGTCACACACTATTCAACTTTTACAGCTGGGCCTGCTGAATTACTGTGAGACTATTCATCAGGAATGGTCTCAGCTGTCTCTACACACATAAATAAATATGACGTCGGAATGCCGTTCTGTCTGTATCGTTCATTTATTTTTACCCTAGGAGTTGGTCTTGTGGGGTTAGTGTAAGGGTGGGATCTGCCGCTAGAATAATTAATGCCAGGACCCGGCGTGCAGCTGGGCTGGTGTGGCTCTGTCTAATTGATCCATGGCCAAATGTCCCTCCCAGCATGACTTGAGGAAGACAGACCAATAGAAATGTCGCCTTCAGAGCTACTGGTGTTGATTTTTCAGACTCGTGAGGATTCCTTAAAGCTGTAAGGAAGGAAGCAATAACTCCTCAGTCATTGCGACCATCTCCAGTATTTCATGTGCGTAGTGCCCAAGAGTACAACTGCAAGACAGTTTGTCACAGGCCAGGTTTCCTGGGAAACAGACCCTGAGGCCAAGATTTGCATGCAGGAAGTTTATTGAGGAGAATCTCCTGAACTGCACCTGAGGCGCAGGAGGGCCCAGCGTGAGGCAGAGGGAAATGTCGACTGGTGATGCAGATACAACCAGGGCCAGTTGGCCCGGTGGGGACCTCTGGAGCCTGGATGGTCCTGTAGAATTGTCCCCAATTGAGATGAACGGGCCAGACCTTTGTACTCCTACACAGACCAGTTATTGGCTTCGGGTTGCTCCTGGGTCAGGGTCATGACCTTGGGTGAGGCAGGCATCTTCAGCTGAGGGTGATCCCTACTCAGGGACTTAGTTGCCAATGTCAGCAGTCCACTGTCCCTGCTGTGGGCGGGAAGAGTGCTTCAGTCAGAAGGTGGGACATTTGGGCCATGCGCCAGAGCATCTGCTACGGGCCACCCCTTGTGCCTGTTTACACTGACTTGCTTCCTGTGTTAAACTTGGGGAGCTGCTTTTCCAGGATTCAGGTGGGTTTTGTTTCCTGGAAAAACTTTTTTATTTAGAGACAGGGCCTCCTGGAGTTGCTGAGGCTGGCCTCCAACTTGCGATCCTCCTGCCTCAGCCTCCTGAGCTGCTGGGATGACAGGTGTGTGCCGCCACGCCCAGCACCACAATTGTTCTCCAGGCCTTACTTGACATGCAGCATCTCCCTTCTCCGCCACCCATCCTAGATTCTCTTCACCCCTGGAAAACAACTGCCAGCGTGGGTGGTTTACCTGGTGCCACGTTGTAGATTCTCATTCTTGAGGGGCCTCAGTCCTAGTTGCCAAGTTCCTTTCAGGCCAACGCTGCAACACTTGTTTATTTCCTATCAAAATTGAGCCTGGAAGAGCGAAGGTGCCAAAGAATATCACCTGAACGCCAAATACAGGACAGGCCTTCGCATCTCCATTGCGTCATGGAGATACGCCCTCCTCCCAAAGATCAAGGTCAATGAAATCTACCAGCATGATAACTCCTGTTGCCTGCTGACCTTTTAGTGTGCGAGGCCTGAAGCAGCTGACTGGGCAGAAGCCATAGTTTCAAATTGAATAGGATTTTTTCTGAGCCCTGGTGGAAGGGCGCCTCTGGACGCCAGAATCTCTAAGCCTGCAGAGCCGAGTGCAGGACAAGAAGCCCTTTCTTACGGGACCCTTGGGTTCCACTAACTGGGTGCATATTATGGCCATTCATTTAGGATATATGCAGCATCCTGGAGGACTAGAAGCTCACTTTTAAGCTGGAACTTCAGTAGTGCCTCTACCAAGCCATTCTTTCTCTATATCAGGCATGTAGCTTCTGGGTAACTCAGTACTCAACTTTTCCATCTGGACCTGCTGAATTACTGTGGGACTTTCCATCGAGAACAGTCTCAGCTGTCTCCACACACATAAATAAGTATGCCATCCTATCTGTAGCTATCTTTCACTTATTTATACCCTACGAATTAGTCTTCTGGGCCTAGTCCAAGGTTGGAGCTTGCGGTACTGGGGAATCAAACCCAGGACCTTGCACATGCTCGGTAAGTGCTCTACCACACAGCTACAACCCCAGTCTCTAATTTAATTTTGATGAAGTTCAATTTACCTATTTTTTCTTTTGTTGCTCATATTTTGGGTGTAAAGTCTAAGAACCTATTGCCAAATCTGATATCACAAAGATTTACCCCTGGATTTTCTTCTAGTAGTTTTTACAGTGTTAGCTCTTACATTTATTCACTTCCGATAGTTTTGTAGAGTTTACTCTTACATTTAGGTCATGGATCCATTTTGAGCTAATTTTGTATATGAATGAGGTAAGAGTTCATGAGTTCAAGAGTTCATGCTTTTGCATGTGGCTATCTAGTTGTTCAAGCACAATTTGTTGAAAAGATGACTTTTACCGGTTGAATGATTTTTACAACCTTATGAAAAACTCAATTGGCCATAGAGGTTTGGGTTTATTTCTGGGCTTTCAATTCTATTGCATTCCTCTTTCTGTCTATCCTACGCCCATACCACATTGTTTTTATTATTGTGCACTATAGTATGTTTTTAAATCAGGAAGTTCTAAGTCCATAAACTTCACTTTTTTTGGGGGGGGTATGAGGGATTGAACCCAGGGGTGCTTAACCACTGAGCCACATCCCCAGCCCTTTTTTGTATTTTCCACAATCTAACAGTGCTGGGGACTCGAACCAGGGTCTCCAGCATGCTAGGCAGGCACTCTGCGTGATGGGCTGTATTGCCAGCACCCTTTTTTGTATTTTATTTAGAGACAGGGTCTCGCTGAGTTGCTTAGGTTCTCACTAAATTGCTGAGACTGACTTTGAACTCGCGATCCTCCTGCCTTAGCCTCCCAAGTCACTGGGATTACATGTGTGTGCCACAGTGCCAGGCAACACTTTGTACTTTTATCTGATACTTACTTAAATGTGTGTGTGTGTGTGTGAGTGTGTGTGAGCATGTATGTGTGTTTTAAACTTTACAAATTTACTCTCTAAAAGTTCTGGAGGTGAGAAGTCCGAAATAGGTCCCATAGGGCTGTATTCCTTCTGGAAGCTCCAGGGGGAGAATCTACTTCCTTGTCTTTTCCATCTTCAAACTCACCAGTGCAGCATTGTCAAAACTGGCTCTAATTCGGATTCTTCCATCATCACATTTGCTTTATCTCTGACCTACTCTACTGACTTGTGGCAAAATACATCACACAAAATCGACAGCCTCAACCATTTTAAAGTGCTCGGCTTAGTGAAATCAAGTATATTCACCTGCTGTGCAGTTGCAACTGATTTTCTGTGTTGACCTTGTATCCCCAACTTCGTTGAAGTGATGTATTGGCTCTACTAGTATTTTGTGTTCGTTCTGTGGAATTTTCTGTACATAGATTCACATCCTCTGCATACCCACATTTTTTACTTCTTCCTTTCAAATGAATGCCTTTCATTCTTTTTCTTGTCTAATTATTCTGGCTAGGACTTCAAATGCAAGGTGCAATAGCAGTGGTAGACGCAGGCATCCTTGTCTTGTTCCTTATCCTGGATCTCAGGTTAGGTTTTTACAAGTGACTTTTATCATGTTTGGGACATCTGATATGCCTAGTTGCTGAGTGTTTTGTTGTGGGGGGAGGGTGTTGAATTTTGTTTGTTTTGTTTGGACATCTACTGAGATGATCTTGTGAGTTCCTTCCTTTGTTCTTTCAATGTGGTGTGTTTTCTTATGTCTGAATCCCCCCTTGCATTCTTGGGAGAAATCCCACTTAGTCATGGTATACAATCCTTTTTATGTTCTGTGGAGTTTGGTGCCTGATGTTTTGTTGAGGATTTTTGTGTCTTTATTCATAGGGATATTGACTAGTAGTTTTCTTTTCTTGTGGTGTATTTATCTGTCTTTAGTGTCAGAGTAATGCAGGCCTCATAGAATATTCTGGAAAGTGCCCCCTCCTATTATATATATTTTAAAATAAGATTTTGAGTAAGATTTCTGTTAAATTTTCTTTCCATGTTTGGTAGAATTCACTCGTGAAACCATCTGATCCTGGAAATTTCTTTCTTAGGAGAGTTTTAACTACTAGTTCAACCTCTTGACTTGTTAAAGTCTGTTGAGATTTTATATTTTTTTTTCTTGAGTCAATTTTGGTGGTTTATGTGTTTCTAGGGACTTACTAATTTCATCTAGATGATCTAACTTGTTGGTATGCAATTGTTCACAGGATTCCATAATTCTTTTAATTTCTGTAACATTGACTTTAAATTTTCTGAATTTAGTTGTGTTCTCTCTCTCTCTCTCTCTCTATATATATATATATACATATATATATATATATATTTTTTTTTTTTTCCTTTGGTACTGGGGACTGAACTCAGGGGTACTTCACCACTGAGCCACATCCCCAGTCCTTTTTATTTTTTATTTAGAGACAGGGCCTTGCTGAATTGCTTAGGGCCTGGCTCATTTGCTGAGGCTGGCTTTGAACTTGCAACCCTCCTGACTTCTCTCTCATCTTTCTTCAGCCAGCTGAAGTTTGGTAAATTTTGCTAATGTTTTCAGAGGACCAATTATGTTTTTTTTTTTCCCAGTTCCTTCTATTCTCTACTTCATTTATCTCTACCCTATCCATTTTTAGTTCATGTCAACATTTCGAGCTTTCCCATTCATGAACCCAGCTTGACCTTTTTCTTCTGCCACTAGATGGTCGTAAGGAATATCCCACGAAGCCATAAATGTGAGTGGAAGAAGCCACACGGGTTGAATAGTGATGGATGGCGTGAGGGTCGGGGTCACTTGCGTGTGTTCTGAGTTATAAGCAGAGATAACACTTTCATCTTTTTTGACCCTCTTAAATTTACGTGTTGGTGGATCAAACAGGACTCAGCTTGTGATGATCAGTTCTGGCCCTCTGATCACTTGGTGTCCTTTGGTTAAACACTTGTCACTACCAGACACCCACCTTGCTCTGAAGGCCCAGTGTCATCATCTGCCATCTTTTATTTGGGGATTCTGTCACCCTCATTATCATTGCTCAGTTTTGTTCTATAACAGCATAACCTCCCATCATCCCTGGCTTGCAGAGAATGGCCATTGAGTTTCTTGATGACGCTGGCTCCCCTGTCACCTGTGACTCATTACTTTGGTAAAGAGTGTTCTTGGAGTCCTCCTGTGAACCCTATTCATCCAGTGGGCTTTCCAGCATTATCTAATATGACCCCTGTATCCATCGCTCAGGCTGCCACAACCAAATACCACAAGCTGGGTGCCTTCAACAGTAGCCATTTCCATTCTCATGGTTCCAAAGGCTAGGAGTCCAAGATCAAGTTGCCATCGGGGTTGGTTTCTGGTGAGAACTCTTTTCCTGGCTTGTAGACAGATACTGCATTGCTAAAATAATTAAAAACAAAAATGAAATAAAGTCAATGCCAACCTAATTTCAGTGACCAGAAGTGAGGCAGAACATCATGGTGGAAGGGCATGGTGGAGGAATGCAGCCAGGAAGCAGAGAGAGGGAAGATGAGCCCTTCCGGGGCATGCCTCTGGCGACCCACCTCCTCCAGCCACACCTCACCTGCCTACAGTTACCACCCATTCAAACTATGATGGACTGATTAGGTTATAGCTGGCATAGTCTAATCACTTCCCCTCTGAATATTCCTGCACTAAGATAGGAGGTTTTGGAGGACATCTCATATCCAAACCATGGTATATATTACAGAAAATTTGCCATTTGAACCTTTTTCAACATATAGTTCAATAGCATGAACTATGCTGTACATTCACAATGTTGTATAACTATCACCTTTATCTGCTTCTGAAACTTGTTCACCACCCTGAAGAGAAACTCAATAACCATAAAGCAAAAACCCCTTATTCTCTCCTTTCTTCAGCTCCTGGTAACCTCTAGTTTGCTTCTGTCTCTATGAATTTGCCTACTCTAAATATCTTGTATAAGTGGAATCAATATTTTTTCTTTCGTGTCTGGCTTCTTTCACTCAGCACAGTATTTTTAAAATTCATCTATGTTGAAGCATGTATCAGAATATCATTCCCTTGCAAAACCAAGTAATAGTTCACGGTGTGGATATACCATGTTTTGTGTGTCCATTCATCTGTTGATGGACACTGGTTGTTTACACCATTTGGTTGTTGTGAATAGTGCTGTTACAAAATTGGCATAGAGTTGGCATACTTTAGTTGAATCCTCACTTTTAATTCTTTGGCTCTATAGCCAGGTGAGGAATTGCTGGGTCATGGGCACATCAATTTTTCATGATTTTTCTACATGGATTATGTTTCACAGTGAAAAGGAGAGAAGTGGGCAAGAAGAAAAAATGGAGGCAGCAAAGACAGAAAATTCTTTTACATATTTTTCCCCTATGGAAAGCAGAGATATTGGCCAGTAGTGGCAAGAGGAAATGGATTCAAGGAAAATTTTAAGATGGTTGAAATCAGAGATGCTTCTGTGTAAATGAAGAGTGATTCAGCCACGAGGAGATAGTTAGCAACGCAGGAGAAGGGAGAGAACTGCTCGACCTCCGTCCTTGTGTGGATGAGGGGATGGTGTTGACTGAAGCTAGAAGCAGGGGACAGTTCACCCCAAGTGGTTGGCGGGAAGGCAGACTGGTGGGTATGTGTGGTGGCGGAAGCTGCTGAAGTCCTCTTTTGATGGCTTTGATTTGCTGTGTGAACCAGGAACTAAGACCTTTCCTACAAAAAAGGAGAGAGAGAAGGGGACAAGGAGGTGTTGGAGGTGTCCAAACCTGGAGGAGGTGGAAGCTGTCATCTAGAAGTGTCCAGGACAATGGTCTGGGAAATATAAGCGGATGGCTGGGCAGCACTTAGGGTACAAATGAATGTCATGGTCATTAACTTAAAGGGCCTGGTCAGCGTGCTAGGAGCTCTTACTTGAAGAGATGAGTGGGAAAGCCAGGAGGCCAGAGTCCAAAAGACGAATGCAGGACGTAGAGTTGGAGGAGGAACCAGAGCTGTAGTTATTTAGTGCAAGCTCTAAGGCTTGGCCTTGGAGGTAAGTGAATGTTATGTTTTGGATATGATGTGTCCCCCAAAGCTCCCATGTAATGTGAAAGGTGAAATGATTAGGTTACGAGACCTGTAACCTAATCAGTACAATAATCCATTTGATGGGTTGATAATTTGAATGGATTACTGGGTGGTAACTATAGGGAGGTGGATGGTGGTTGGAGGAAGTGGCTCACTGGAGGCATGCTTTGGGGACTATATATTTTGTCCCTGGTTCTCCTATCATTCTTTCTTATTCTCCCTCTCTTTCTCTCTCTCCCACCCCCCATCTCTCCTTCCATGGACTGAGTTGCTTTCCTCCACCACACCCTTCCGCCATGATGTTCTGCTTCATCTTGGGCCCAGTGCTATGAACTCGGCAGATGATGGACTGAATCTCTGAAATCTTGAGCCCAGAACTAAATTGTTCTTGTCAGGTATTTTGATCACAGCCACCCAAAGCTGACTAACACAGTAGTTGAGGGAGGGGAGGGCAAGATGAAGGGAGGAAAGGAGGTCAGAGAAGGGAGAGGAGAATTCCCTACCCAAGGATAGAACTGGCAACCTCTTGAATCGATTCTGGGTTTCCGCAGATATCCTCCACACCATCAGCAGGGGTCAAGGGATTCTGAGGACTTCACCTTCTCCCAGCAGGGGTCAAGAGGGGGCTTGAGACCAAAATCATGCTCCCTAAAGACTTCTACCTGATTCCTTTCACCAGAGGTCAAGAGGCACTAAGAAGGGTCAAATATTTATTGAGCATCCACTAGAAGCCAGGCAACAATGGTCATACCTACAGTTTACCGGCTCTGTGCGTGGTATGCAGGACTTCATATTTAGTGTCTTGTTTAGTCTTTTGAATAACTCTGAGGAAAGTACTGTTAATTGGCCCATTATACAAATGACAAAATGGAGACTGGGAAGATTTAAAGCTTGGTTTACCAATTCCGGAATCTAAACCCTTGAGCCTGTTGCCCATCCTGGCCAGTGATCTGAGATAAACCAGATCCGGTCCCCGACCTCAGGCACATACATGAATAATTGAACTGCCATCTTGATTCTTTCACTCTGTTCCCCCGGGCCTCCTCTCACTTCCGGACTTGTGTTCTCCCCACCCCATGGCTGGGGTAACCAAACGGCCAGGTTTATCTGGGACTGAGTGGTTTCCTGGAACAGGGGACTTTCAGTGCTAAAATGGGGACAGTGTTGGGCAAACAGACTCAGGTTGGTCTCTGGGGAGCTGGCCCGTGGGCGGTCCCTCTTGTTTCTTCTTCAGTGTTTTTGCTCATTTCATTTATAGCATTTGTTTTACTTCCTCTGCCTTCCAGGAGCTTTGCGCTCTGGTTCGAGGAGACGAGAGACTCTCCTGAGGGTTTGGAAAGGGTGTTTCTTGAACAGGGCCTGATATTTTGGGTGCTCATGGCCAACCTGAACCTTATCCCCAAACAGACACATCATTCATATTGATGGACTGGAGCATTCTGGAAAAAGAGAAAAGGGTAATCTCTCCCTTCATTCATTCATTAAATCTTTATTGAGCATTTATTTTATTTGGGCTCTTTTCTAGACTGTAGTGAACAAGCCAGGTAGAATCTTTGCGATCACAGCTTTTATGTTTCCTGGTTCCCTGGTAAACATCTGGAGGCGGGTAACCAAGTGACCAGGTAACCTAGTACAGATGCTCCTTGACTTCCAAGGTAAACCTATCCTAAGTTGAAAATACCGTAGGCTGAAAGTAGATTTGTTACACCTAAGCTATCACACACCTGAGCTTAGTCTTGCCTGCTTAAACGTGCTCAGAACTCTTATTACAATGGGGAGAAACCATCTAAGACAAAGCTTATTTTATAATGATGTGCTGAATATCTCATGTAATTTATTGAATACCTGTCTCCAAAGAACACTGGCAATAGCACATTGTGGAGTGTTGATTTTTGTGACTGAGGCTGACTGAGAGCTGTGATCGCTGTCACTGCCCAGCATCGCCCGAGAGGATGGGACCACACAACATTAAGATCCAAATTCAACATTGCAAGTATAGTTTCTCTGAAGGCGTACAGCTTGCTCAGCATCAAAAAAAGAATCGCACAAAGTCAGGGACTATCTGTACTTCAATGTCAGACATCTCAAATGGGATTTGTGACATAGATATTTGATTCACGTTAATGGAATGGTTGTTGATGAAGGAATGAGGTAAGATTCTGCCATTAGTACCTAAGTTCCATCTGAGAGGTCCAGTCGTTTGGAAAAAGCTTCCCTGGGTCGCAGGCAGTGTCCCTGGAGAGAACACTAGCCAACTGTGCTTAGTGTGAAATTGCTAGCTGAGGGAAGAATATGGGTCTTCAAGGGACTGGGGTGGATGTCTGAGCAAAAGTGACTTCAGGGATTTCTAGGATGACATGCAGCCCTTCAGGGACAGCAGAAGGCATTAATTAAGCAGCTGGGCAAGTGGCCCTGGAGGAAAGTGAACACAACTGAAAATCCACTGTCCCCTGCTCGGTTTCGCTGGTCCTAGAGAGGGGGCTTGCTGAAGGTGCTGGCAGGGGAAAGAGTTCAGGGGTTTTCTTAGAACCAATCCTGGTTCCCACACTGGACAAACTGCACCTGGAAAAGACCCGGGCCCTGGAGCTGACTCAGCAAGTTCAAATCCAATTCCATCATCCAGCGCATTTCCTTGGCAAGTCGCTTGGCTGTTCTGTGCCTCACTTTCCCCATTTCTTGAACGAGGTAATGCTGTTGACTTTGGGGCTGTTCTAAGGATCATCTAGGCTCAAGTGGTGTTAAAGGAAAAAAAATCAATGATTCTTTTTTGGGAGGGGGCGGGTACAAGGGATTGAACCCAGGGGTGCTTAACCACTGAGCCACATCCCCAGCCCTTTTTATTTTTCATTTTGAGACAGGGTCTCGCTAAATTACCAAGCTGGCCTTGAACTTACGTGCGCCACCACCGCCGAGCTTCGATGGTTCTTCTTAAAGCATGTTAAGCCAGACGTTACTCAGGTTCATCATGACAGGTACAGGGACCACTGCTGTGGGGTCTTGCAGCGGAGGAGAGCGAGTGGGCGCGACTCTGAAGACAGCACGCCCAATTGGGAATTCATAGTCAAGGAGCAGGGCTGAGGTCAGTGGACGGAAAATTACTAAGAGGAACCTTCAGCGATAAGGAAGATTCTGGCTAAACAACCTAACGGGATTCTTGCTGAAGATAGGCCCGGATGATCAGTCATCACTTGGGGAATGGTGGAGGATCAGGAACCCAATTACAGAGGAAGGTGATGGGATAGCAAGGGTGGGGAATTTGTGTGTGTGTGTGTGTGTGTGTGCGTGTGTGTGTGGTGCTGGAGATTGATTGAACCCTGGGCCTTGGCATGCCGGGCAAGCACTCTGCCATTAAGCTACATCCCCAGCCTCAAGGGTGGGGAGATTCTTATTAGATTTCACAAACACGGGCACTAATGGGTCCCGGCCTGACTGCAGTTTGTTGTCGCTGTCTCCAGACCATCCCCCTACCTGGGAACGCATTAGAAATGCAAATTCTCAGGACTCTTGAAGGCGAGATCTGTAACAGGGCCTGGAGTTGGAGAAGCACTACTGCTAAGTCAGCTCAGGAGACAGCTGTCTTCTTTGTCCTGCGGAAGGTGTCCCGGGAGTGGGGCTTGGATCTGCTCTGTGCAGTTCTCACCTGGAGAGCTGTAAAGTCTGGGACGACTAGAAGCCCAGGCGGCCTCCAACATCAGTGGCTTCCAAGTCCCTGGGGGCAGGATGCAGAGCTTCCCCAGCTCCCCGGGTGGGCGTGGGAAGTCGGCCTCAGCTGACCCTGGAGACTTTGCGGAAGCCCGGAAGCACGGTGCCAGGGCCCACCCTGGGAAGGGGCTGATTCCATAGGTCTGGGGCACGGCTCAGAACGTGTATTTCTAGAAAGCTCCACGCGGAGTGGAGAATTAAGCAAGCCATAGCTGCTGTTGAACTTGGCTTGTGCGTGCATTGTTTTCATTACACTCTGTCTGTGTGAGAGGGATGAGGTCTGACATTTGTGGAGAAGCCAAGGTGTGGCCTGGGCCTCCCTCAGAGAGAGCAAAAAGGATCTCCCTCAGGAAAATAAATCAAGAGGAGTCCCTTGGGTGGCCTGTGGAACCACCTCGTGGGTCCCTCACCTTCCGCTTGGTCATGGCTCTGACTCCTTTACCAGTGTTATTTTCTTTTTAGAAGAAAATGTTTGCTTATATGGATTTTATTCCCCTTCCCCTGGTTTTCAAGCTTTCCTGGTGTGGAGGGGAAGAGGGAGTCAGGAGACAAGCAATCTTTTCTGTGGGGTTTTCAGTTGCTCCAAATTCACATTCTTTGAACATTTCATTTCTTTCAACAAATATCCACGCCAGTTCTCAGAGGGCAGGGTTTTGTCTATTTTGTTCATTGCTATATGCCCAGGGCCTGGCACCTAGTAGGTACTCAATAAATATTTATTCAATGCAGAGGTCAGCTGTGGGCTAGTCTCTCTATTGGGCAAGGTAAACAAGCTGTATTAGTCAGCTTCACATGACTATAAGAAAATACCTGAGGCAATTAACTTATACAAAGGAAAGGTTTATTTGGCTCACAGTTCTGGAGGTTCCAGTCCAAGAATGGGTGGCCCCATTGCTTTGGGCCTCTGGCGAAGATAGCCCATCTTGGGGGTGGTGCATGGTGAAGCACAGCCCCACATATCAAGCAGTACCCCAGGGGAGAAAGACCCTACACCAGCGCTACAGTTCCATGAGAGGTGTGGGTACCCCCAGCGGCCTGGGAACTTTTCCCAGGGGCCCATCCCAGGCAATGGGGAGGGGAGGGTCACAAACTCCCAGGGGAAGTCTGTCTCAGCTGGGGCCCAAAAGACGAGAGGGAGGTAGCAGGGAAGGACAAGCGAAGAATGTTCCAGGCTGATTCTCAGAAACTGTTGGGATGTGCAATAGACTTGCTGCAGCAGATGCAATAAGACACTCCCAGTATGGATGAAGGTCCTGTTGACCCTCCTTCCCGACTGTCCCCCTTCTCTACTTCAGTTTAACTACCGTGTGGAATCTGCTGTTCATCTTTTCTGTAGAAGTCATTTTATTTTTGTGACATAGCTACAGATCACTATGTAAAAGGAGGTATTTTCCTTGTTTGACTTGTAGCATGTGATGGCACCGTGCTGAACTCCTTCCAAGGGTGTCTCATTGGAGCCTCAGAATAACCCTATGAGGTAAGTACAGTCATCCCTCGAATCCCCTGGGGATTGGTTCCAGTATATGCCCCCATACCAAAATCCCCGGATGTTCAAGTTCCTTATATAAAATGATGTCACATTTGCATAGAACCTATACACGTGCTCTTGTGTACTTTAAATCATCTCCAGATGATTTATCATGCCTCATATAATGTAAATGCTATGTAAATTGTTCTTATACTGTATTGTTTAAGGAATAATGATAAGAAAAAAATCTGTACCTGTTCAGTATAGTCGCAATTGTTTTCTCTGAATATTTTTGAACTGCAGATGGGTGAATCTGCCAATGCGGAACCGCAGGTAAGGAGGACTGACTCTATTATTATTAACCCCACGTTACCGGTGAGAAATTCAAAGTGTAGTCCGTGCAAAGCTGGCATCCGGTGGGGCCTGGTTCCCACCTGGGCCTGGACCTTCCCTCTGCTGTTCCTCTTCAGTGGCTGTGGAGCCCCTAAAGGAAGGGCTTAAAGGATGGAGCTGAAGCACTTTCTCATCCTGGGTGGTGTCCTTGGGCAACACAGGGTCCTCGACGGTGGATACTTGGATGGAGTCTGGGGCAGCCCTCGACCTTGGTGGCTGCATCTCTAGTGCTACTCTCAGCGGGGTCTTCCAAAGGCCCTTCTGCCACAGGACTAGGAGGACCCCCGCTGACAGAAGACGTGTGGAGCAGGAAGCATACGCCTGGGGAGAGGTCCTCTGTCTCCAGCTGTGTGACCCGGAGCAAGTCACTTCCAACCTGGACCTCAACTTCCTTATCTGGAAAGCGGGGGCTGTTTTCATGAGTGAAGTTCATGTCTAAGGTTCCTTCCAGCTTTAGACGTCTTCTTTTTGCTCTGGGCTGCTGTCGCAATGGGAGGGGACCATGGGGTGAGCTCACAGGGTCTGGAGGTGAGGGGCTCGTATTGGAAGAGTTCGTAGCCCTGTTGCTACAGTCAGTGAATGCTGCTTCTTCAAAGGGAGACCATTTCCATGGCTTTGGATCTTCATCTGCCAGGGCAAGTTCAGGCAGGGACTCCATGACGCAGGGCAACCTCAAATTGCTCGTGCACATGTTTTGATGAATCAGTGAAACTTGGCACTTTAATCACAATGAGAGAACAGTCCCATGAAGAGGGACACCCAGGTGGACAGATGGAGCCTGCAACTGAAGCAGATGAGACCCAGACACTGTAGTGACCGTGCCAGTCAACCTCAGGGGGGTCTGGAGAGGGTGCCAGGAGGGAGGTCGCCTTCACTATCACATGAACCTTCTCTAGAGTAAAGACACACCCTGTTGGTCCTGTCTCTGCGGAGAACCCTGACTGGTCCCCCTCCCTTCCTGCCAGAGCTAGGTTGGCTTCAGGATTCGTGCCCAAGGCAGGCAGGGGAGAGGCCTTATGCCCAGTATACCGGGGGCAGGACTTAAATCCCTGAGTCAAGTGATCTGGGGCTGCCCTCCCTCCACCTTGTCACCTGCTACCTTTGCCCTCCAAATACCCCGTCTCAGTCTGCTCAGGCTGCCAAAACAAAAGACCACGTGCAGTGCCTTGAAAAGCAGACATTTATTTTCTCAAGTTCTAGAGGCTGGAAGTTGAAGATCAAGGTGCCAGCATGATCAGGTTCCAGTGACGGTCCACCTCCTGGCTTGTGCACGACATTTCTCATTGTGTCTTCACATGATGGGAAGAGAGACAGCAAGCTCTCAGTGTCTCCTATTATGAGGACCCTAATAATCCTTTCAAATCACGGCCCACCTTTGTGACCTCATTCGACCTTGATTACTTCTTTATATACCCCATTGCCAAATATGGTGACCTTGGGGGTTAGAGATTCAGCATCTGACTTTTGGTGGGTGGGCTGCGAACACAATTCATTCAAACCAGTTCCGCTCCTCTGGCTAGTGCCCAACGGTGCTATGTTCCTGGGGAGGGGGGCCGGCCCCCCTAGAGAAAGAGCCTTGGGGGTGAGCCGGGCACTTTGTTCTACAGTAGCTTGCAGATCCCGGTCAGCAGTCTGTCGCGCATGCCCCTGGGGGCTGACCCCATTGATCGCTCTCCCAGGACAGCTCCCCCAGATCAGCGGGTACATCACGGGTACTGTGAGGCTGGATCATTGGGTTTAGGAGGAGACCTAGGACAGGGTTGGTTTTGTCAGGGGACTTGAGGTTCACTTTAACCAAAGGGGGAACACCATTCTGTGTGTGTGCAGGGTGGGGGGGCTCAGGGACAGAGACAATGGGTGAGTGCATTTGTAGTAACCTGCGTACAGACCTTTAAAAGCACCTTCCAGATGAATCTGGGGTCCAAGGGACACTTTTCTTTCTCCACTTTTCTACTCGCTGGCTCAAATTTCTGGATAGGGTCACTGGATAAAATAAAGGATGCCCAGTTCAATTTGCAATGTCAGAGAAGCAATAAATGGTATTTCCAGTATTAGCATGTCCCACACCGTATTTGGGGGTATACTTAGACTAGGAAACTTGTCATTATTTATCTGAAATTCAAATTTAACAGGCACTCTGTATTTTTATGTGCCACATCTATTTGTGAAGGATGCTCGGTGACATACCAGGATGCAGATCAGGGAGCGGTAACGGGTAATGAGTCAGCATTGTGGGTTTGGTAATTAGCAAGGCCCTGGGTGGTGCAGGGACAGCACTGTCTCCCGGAGATCCCTGGGATACATACATTCAAGACGGCTGCTGCCACACCCACTATGCCCACTTCAGGGGCTTTCCAAGGGCCTTTGGAAGAGCTTCCCTTGTCTGGCCTCCAGCTGACGGATGGCTTCAGGCTGGTCATTCAGTAACCTCTGTTGTTCTGGAGCTTTGAAGATAACCCGGAGCACATGATTTGGGGGAAGGGTTAAAACAGTGTCAAAGCTTAGAGTATTTTTGAGACCTCCACTCATTTTACCTTTTTTTTTTTCTTTCATGTTTTGGTTGGAGAGGTACCAGATACTGAATCCAGGAGTGCTTAACCACTGAGCCATATCTCCAGCCCCTTTTATTTTATTCTCTTGACACAGGGTCTCACTGAGTTGCTGAGGCTGGTCTCGAACTTGTGATCCTCTTGGTTCAGGCTCCAGAGTTGCTGAGATTACAGGTATGCACCACCACGCCTGGCTCGTGCTACCTTTCAAGCAGACCCATAACAAGGGTGAGTTCAAGGACAAGTCCCCCGTGAACTGAAGGGCATAGGGCCTCCATGGGGTGGAGTAGAGTTTACGAGGAAGCCTGGGTTCAACTTTGTGCTAGTGAAGTGAGTTTGTTTTCATGTTTTATTGTTTTGTGGTTCTGGGGATTGAACCCAGTGGCCCTCTACCACCAACCCTCACCCCCAGCCCTTTTTATTTTTTATTTTGAGATAAGATCTCATTAAGATGCTGAGGCTGGCCTCAAATTTGCCATCCTCCTGTCTCAGCCTCCTGCATACTGAGACTACAGGTGTGTGCTACTGTCAGCTTGGTGAGGTGAGTTGGAATAGTCACTTTGCTTCTCTGAATCTCAGCTTTCCTTTCTTGGGAAGGGATTATACAAATATCTACCTGGAACCATGGTTTAAGACTTCTGTAGTGATACATGATACATCAGAAAGGCTGGGCATAGTTTCTGACCAATGGAATGAAGGCAAGGGGGGCCAGGACTTCAAGGGTTGCAGGTCCTCATCAGGAGCCCTTTCAGGCAATGTGATTCTGTTGGCTCTGATTGCAGGATTAAGGTGGGTGCTACGTCAATGGGATTTCCAGAAATAAACCATCTAAGAACATTCCAGAAGCATCTAGATTGCTATGTGCTCACTGATGTACTCATAGGAGGTTGACTAATGAATAGACAGCTGTTGGGGAACCCAGGCAAAAAGAGGATCTATAAAAGAGAGGGAGAGAAAAAAACCTGCAGGTGAGCTGAAAGAGGTGAGTGGTATTTGTATGTTTTTTCCCAGTAGAGAAGCAATAGGAAAAAAATTCAGGTGTTCAAGTGCTCTCCTGAACACCTTGAGAATTTAGCTGTTGTGGTCTGCAGAATTCTAAGAGGGCCCTGAGGATTCCCATCCCCCACGCACATGCCCAAACAATCCTCTCTGCTTTTGTTTGCAGGGCTGGGGATCAAACCCAGGGCCTCACACCTGCTACGCCCCAAGCCTTACACTCACTTCTTGAGTAAGTGACATTTGGGAACATAATGGGATATTACTCTTATGTTACATGGCAGGAGGAATTTTGCAAGTGTAATTAGGGCCCCTAATCAGTTGACTTTGAGGGAATCAAAGAGATTATCTTGGGTGGGCCCGACCTAATCAGGTGAGGCTTACATGGAGTGTAAGAGGATCAAGCATCAGTGGGACTGACCATCTGGGGAAGAAAGTAAACAGCCATAGCGTGAACTACCTAGGGAAAGGACCACAAGGTAAGGTCTTCAGTAGGGTGGTGGTCTCTAGGAGTTGAGAGAGCTCTCTGGTCAACGGTTAGTAGAAAATGGGAACCTCAGTCCCATAAGTATAAGAAACTGAATTCTGCCAATGACGGGTGAGCCTGGGAGAAGACTCTGAAGACCAGAAACGAAGACAGTGCGCAGGCATTTTGGTGTTAGTTTCAGGAGACTCTGAGCAGAAAACCCATTCCTGCCCAGCCTGGACTTTGACCTACAGAAACGAGATAAATGTGTGCTGTTTGAAGCTGCTCCATTGTAGTGCTAGGTTCTGTGGCAGTAGAAAAGGAAGCTAGTCATGGCGGGTTTTGATAGGCTTCTGACGCCCAGGGTCCCGCCAGTGTTTCTGCTCCCTCGCCTCCTATCATTTCCTCCATCGGAATTTCTCAAAAGCCGTTTACTGAATCTCCATGGCTCCTTCCTCCAAACTCTTCTTTTTTAGATCCTTTCTGTCATCCCGCAGTTACATGCAGTCACGCGCCTTCCAGGGGCGTTTTGGTGAACAATGGACCAAATATGCAACTGTGGTCCCACAGATCACAATGGAGCAGAAAAATGCCTGTTGCTGCCAGGCGCGGTGGCGCACGCCTGTAATCCCAGCGGTTCGGGAGGCTGAGGCAGGAGGATCGCGAGTTCAAAGTCAGCCTCAGCAACTTAGCAAGAACCTGTCTCTAAATAAAAATATTTTTTTAAAGGGCTGGGGATGCGGCTCAGTGGTTAAGCACCCCTGGATTCAATCCCTGGTACAAAAAAAAAAAAAAAAAAAAAAAAAAAATCCTGTTGCCTGGTGACAGCATAGCCATCTTAGTTTGTATAAGTATGCTATGATGTTTGCACAATGACAAAATTGCCTAACAACACAGTTATGGGAATGTGCTCCCGTCATTAAGAGGCGCGTGACTATCTAACCTTCCTTTCACCCTGCCTCCTCACACCGGTTAGTGTCATTTCTCTTTCCTTCACAGTGTCAAATTTCTTGAAAGAGTCATCTACACCTCCTCCCGCCCACTGACTGCACAGTTCACGGTCGCCGCTTTACCTCCTTCCCAGCAGAAGGGTGCGGGTGACCTGATGAGCATGCGCACTGGCGCGCCCCACCCTCCTGGAATAGATGGCGTAGCCCACGCTCATCGCTTGCTCACGAAGCTTCCCTTCGACCATGCATGTTGTCCTTCGCAGGCTCCTTTCCCCCCACTGTTTAGCAATGGTGTGATTTGGGAGGCACTGACCTCTGCATGGTGGGTCTAATTGGCCAAAGCCAGTCAGCACGATCTTATCTCTTTTCCCACAAGTGATTGGTTCAAGGATGGGCAGGGAATGATGAAAAGAAACCAGATCCTCAGTGATAGCAGAAAGTGCTGGAGTAAATTTGCCCTGAAGCCTGTTCTGCGCATGCGCTTTCCACTTCTGTGAGCCAATAAATTTCTTCAAGGCTTCTGCTAACACGATTTGTCTTTCCTGCCACGTAAAGTGTCCTCAGTGCCACATACCTCCATGACATGCCATACAATCAACCACCTTCTGCTTGATTAATGGAAAACCCAAGGAATCATGGCTTAAACGTGTTAAAAGTTTGTGGATTTTGCTTTTTTTTTTTCCTTCCGGTCAGTGTAATAAGAATTCTGAGGGGAATGGGTTGCTAGTGTTGGAATCGTTTCAGCAGCTCAAAGATGTCAGAGCAATTTTCTTAGCATTCGCCTCATAATCCCAAGATGGCTTCTGTAGGTGCCACCATTACATCTATAGTCAAAACTGAAAGTGAGAGGTCAGAGCTGTGTCTTGTGGTTGCTCCAGGCTGCAGAGAACTCTGGGAAGGCAAGATTTTAGCTTTCCAGACCCTGTAGTGGAGGCAAGCTGGCTTGAAGGGCACCAGAGCCGGGTCTGAGTGAACCAACCTCAAGTAAGACAATCCTCCTCAAGTCCTCAGGGCTCCTTCTGGAGTCTTCTTTTTCCTCCCTCCTAGTTCTCACATAGCTTTGCTGTCAGGCCCCAGACACCTTTTCTGGACTTCTACTCTCTTGAGCAAGCTTGTTGGTTGCTAGAGGATTCCAAATGTATATCTCCAGGCCCACCCTCCCTTCTGTGTGGCTGTTTGCTTAGCTGCCTCACCTCCACCTGCTGTCCCACAGATGCCTGGCCCCTTACACCACTGTCCCAGTGCTACTGGTGGGCCAGAGTCAACTTCACCTCCCAAGTCCTCACCAGACTACACCCAGAGGATCTGCAATACTCAGCATCTGGATACCCCAAATTGCGCCAGATGCTCATGATTATGGAGTGAAGGACAGCTACCTTCTGGAACACGGGAGGGGAGCCAGGTGGTGGGGGGAGAGGTCCTAGAAAGAAAGACAACATGGTGGCTGCAGACTCCATTTCTGGTTTTGACAGAAGTTCTTAGGAGTCCACAGTGTGATTTTTAAAAAACCCTTCTGCTTTCTAGGCTCTGAGGTCCTATAATGACTCCAGGAACTTGTCTCTGATTTTTCCAAGGACTGGTCAGATTTTGTGGCTTCATATTTTCCTCAGTCTCCAGAGGGTTTGAGGATAGCCAGCAGTGGATTGCTGGCCTTTGTCAGAAAGTTGTACAGAGTGGGCACGCTGAAAGATGGAAGGGAGGAGAGAAGGAGGGAGGGAGGAAGGAGAAGGAGGAGGGAAGAGAGGGAGGGAAAGGGTAAGAGAGGGAGAGAGAAAAGAAAGAAGAAAGGAAGGGAGGGAGGGAGGGAGGGAGGAAGGAAAGAAAGAAAGAAAGAAAGAAAGAAAGAAAGAAAGAAAGAAAGAAAGAAAGAAAGAAGAAAGAAAGGAAGGAAGGGAGGAAAGAAAGAAAGAAAGAAAGGAAAAGAAAGAAAGACCTGCAACTGTGAGAGCCCCAGGCCTAACCCAGGGTTTTCTCCTCTGCATCCTCAGGTCGCCTCCCTCTGTGGGCCTCAATTTCCTCTTCTGCAGAAAGAAGGCCTGGATTAGATCACTCCCCAGGCCTCTCCTAGCCTTGACATTCTGTGATTTTCTCATTTCCTTCAGACTCCAGGGGCCTGCAGACCCCGTGCTAATGTGCATGAATAAAACATAGACATCCTAAAGCTCTAAATATTGCAAGTATTTGCTCTGGATTTGTTCTCACTTAACTGCGTGGTAAGCAGCGTCCAGCTGGGGCCCCACAGCCTCCTGTTTGGATTGTTCCAGTGTGGCCCAACTCCCTGAGGAGGCCGATGGAGTGTGGGGGAGGCCCAGCCTCAGCCTGGCTGCCTTAGCCTGGGCCCTCCTCCCTCCACCCGTCCCACAAGCTGGACCAGGGAGGGGCTTTGTTCTTCGGCCTCAACTCCAAAGCACCTTGCTGAGTCCCCTGTGCACTGCTCCAAGCGCTAATCCCCACTGCCCCGGGGACATTTCCCTTGGTTGTCTGCCCTGGGCCTTCAACACTTGTCCACAAGATCCAACCTCGGAGGCAGCTTTTCTCCATTGCAGGAGGCTACCTTTCGGCTGCCAGTCTTCTGCCAGCTATTTTCCTATAGAAAATACATTATAGAAAATAGCTATGTATTTTCTATAGGAACGCAACAGATATTATTTTTTCCCTAACCTTAAGTTTTCTTAAAAAATATTTTTTGAGAACTTCTCAGTGTACCAAACCATCCCAGAAAGTACAGAGATTTCCTGTGTACCCGTCCCCTGCCTCCGTTTCTCCTATTATGAACATCTGCATTAGTGTGTTATATTTGTTACAATCTATGAACCAATATTGGTACCTTATCATGTACTAAGGCCCATGGTTTATGGTAGGTTCTAGTCTTTGTGTTATATATTCTATGGGTTTTGCTTAGTGTGTTATAGTATCGTACAGAATAGGTTCACCACCCTAGAAGTCCCCTGTGCTTTGTCTGCCTATTCATCCCTCCATCCCCTTAACCTCTGGTAATCTTTTTTATTGTCTACATAGTTTTACAATTCCCAGAATGTCATAGACTTGGAAACAGAGTATGTAGCCTTTTTTAAAAAATTAATTTAATTTATTTTATTTTTCAGTACCAGGGATTGAACCCAGGGGCACTTAACCACTGAGTCACGTCTCCAGTCCTTTTAAATTTTTATTTAAAGACAGGGTCTCACTAAGTTGTTGAGGCTGGTTTTGAACTTGCAATCCTCCTGCCTCAGCCTCCTGAGTCGCTGGGATTACAGGCATGTACCACTCACTGAGCCTGGCTCGCATAGCCTTTTAAAATTGGCTTCTTTAGTTTAGTAATATGCATTTAAGTTTGCTCCAGGTCTTTTTGCAGTCTGATAGTTCATTTCTTTTTATTGCCTAATAATATTTTATTGTCTGAATGGACCACACAATAGATATAATTTTTGATGGATCAATTGGTTGAAAAGACCTAAAGTTCTAGATGAACCACAATCCTCCAAATAAAAAGTCTTTAAGAAATCCAGATTTCAGGATGTTCTGACCAATATATGTGCACACTGTGTGTAACACAAAGAAAATCCAACATCCTGAGAGCTGAATATACAGTATTAGTTATAAAGTGGTCACTTTTAACCACAGAAAAGTTCTTGTTTACCTAATTGCATTTAAAATGGGATTTGATTAAAGTTCTTTAACTACATTTTAGGTGTCCGTTCACACTACCAATTATGACCATACTAGATATTGTACAAATGGGGACACTTTTGAGAGTAAAAGTGAGATGCTATTAATAATGATGCTCAGACCACAAGTGTAAACCAGGACTCTCGCAGATAATATATAGCGTTCCTATTTATAACTGGTATCTGTCTTCTTAAAATAGCAGCTGAGGGAACATAGGATATTTTTGTGCTTCTCCAAAAATATTAGATGGCACATCAGTTAAGTTTATACAAGCTGAGGTAACACATAAAGTAGCAAATCTTTTTACTTTTCACTCACTTAAACTCTAAAACAGTTAATGCTGATTGACAGGGGTGGGAGGCAGTGGGAGTGGCCGTATGTGTGTAGGAGGGGGAATGTTCGGCTCCAGGCAGCCATTCGGTGACCCATGCTGATGGAAGCGTTTGTCATCTTCCCCTGATACCTGTCAAGTCGGGTGACCAATCATCCCGGCTTGTCTCCCCCTAAAGAGTTTCTGGAGCACAGACTTCCAGTGTTAAAATGGGGACAGTTCCTGGTCACCTACTTTTGAGATTTCCCTACTGGTGGGAAGGGAGAGAAGAGAGAGTGAAGAGTGACATGGGAGGTTTTATGGGCCAAGCAACTCATCACATCTGCCTACCCTGTATTGGTGAGAACTCAGGCTCATGGCCACATGCAAGGGATTCTGGGAAATGTAGTTTAGCTGTGTGCCCCAAAGGAAAAGGAAATGGTTGAGTGATTTCTGTAAAGGTGGGGAAATTATCGTGTCTTTTCTTAACTACTGGGACCTCAGATGAGATCAGTCTTCAACAGTTGGCATTGTCTGGGAGGGACTGGTGTCCCCTCCCTTTTGAAATCAGTCTCATTTGCCTAGCAGTCAATAGCATTCAACTGTGGGTGTCCCCCTAGCTCAGGCTTCTGCTAGCGGGTCATCTTTAACACCCTGTGTATTCCGACGGCAGTTAGTGCCCTTCACCATCACGGACTCTCCGAGCATCTCTGGGAAATGGGTTAGGGCTGGGGGAAGCCACATTCTTCTAGGGGATGCCGCAGGCTTCCCTTGCGCAGGCTCTGTCCTCTCCTGGGTACCCTTGATGGAGCCAGAGACCAGAGCTGGAAGGCGAGTTGCTGGGTCTTGATGTCAGGGTCTCAGAAGCTTGGTAACAGCCCATTATGCCTTCCTGGGCGAGGAGGAGATTGTCCCAGAAGTGGAGAAGGATGTGATGCTACTTGAACTCATTTCATTGCCTGCGATGAGCCGAGGTCAAGGAGCTAGATGGACTACCTGTCAGCTGAGTTCTGAGAGCTCCCCCGCCCCCAGAGGCCAAAGGCTCTTGGCAGTGTGGGCTTGGAAGCTGGCCTTTTCTTTCTTAACTCTCTCTTTGGGGTCATAGACTCAGTCACTGTATGAATGTCCTGTGGCAGTTGTCACCAATTACCACAAACTTGGTGGCTCCCAGTTCTGGAAACCAAAAGACTGGAACTCAGTATCACTAAACAGAAAACATGGTGTCCACAGGACTAAGCTCCCTCTGGAGGCTGTGGGGAGAGCCTGTCCCTTGTCTCTCTAGCTCCTGGAGGTGCACTCCTCTCGTCTCTATAATCTCCCATCACCCCCATCTTATAAGGACACTTGGGATAGCATTTAGGATCCAGGAGATTCTCCTTATCTCAAGGTCCTTAACTTGGCTGGGCGCAGCGGTGCATGCCGGTAATCCCAGCAGCTCAGGAGACTGAGGCAGGAGGATCGCCAGCTCAAAACCAGCCTCAGCAACTTAGTGAGGCCCTAAGCAACTCAGTGAGACCCCTTCTCTAAATAAAATACAAAAAAGGGCTGGGGATGCGGCTCAGTGGTTAAGTGCCCCTGAGTTCAATCCAAGGTACCAAAAATAAAACACAAAACCTTAACTTATTTGCACCTGTCCCCACCCCTTTTTTTCTTTTACCATCTAAGGCATCAAATGTTGCAGGGATTAAAGCAGAAACATCATTTTTTGTTGTTTTTTGTTAGTTTTTGCAGGCACTCCTTACCCTCCCACAGACACTAAGACACAAAATACTTCAAAGAGTGTGAGACCCTTTCTGGATACACATGGTGGGTAGGAAGGGATGGGAAGAAAACCATCTGCTCTGTGCTGGATGCTCATGATCTCGTTTGATTCTTCCAGAGCCTTCTTGGCAGGTATTATTGTTTTACTTGGGAGCGTGAGACCCAGAGAGATTAAACGACTTGCTTAAGGTAATAGAGTGGGTAAGAGGTGAAGCTGGACTTCCATAGGGCTGTCTGACTTCAGAGCTTGTGTTATTTTTAGGGAAACACCGGAAGTTCCATGAGGGCGGGACTCAGTGAGAATGCAGAGGAGCAAGCGCACTTGCACGTGTTGGCTGGATCAACTATCTCCTCTGGGTAGGAGTGTCTGGCCTTTCGCTTGTGTCCGGGCTAATCCCTTAGGGGTGGGCTACTGCAACCTGGCTGCAGGTCCTGAGTTTAGATGCCGCCAACCCAGAACCTAGACAGGTCCCAGAACCTCTTTCTCAATCCTCTTTTCCCTAATGTTGCCTCTTGGTTTTTACCCAGGCTTCTCTAGTCCTGTTACCTCATTTCTAGCTTCCCCTTTATCTCCTCCAATGGATCAATCCATTGCCTCTTTTCACCCCCAGTGTTCTGGAAAGTTCCTCCTCTTGTCACCACTGTGTTTGGTAACTTCTTTGTCTACAAGAAGACAGACAAAAGGCCATAATACTGGATGTAAATAAGTTAGCCAATGGATGTGTAAGGACATACTTCTTTGCATGAATAGACGTGTTTTTGAACCTTATTTACAAACTGGTGCTTTACCCGTGGGGCTGATTGGAAGTGAATAGTGAAGAATTTAAACTATTTGGTTCCCCTCTGAACTTACTTGAGAACAAATCAGTTCTTCCTGTTTATTTTGGTGTTTTTCCTCTTTAAACCAATGAATAAGCAAATCTAGGCCATATACCGTGTGTGTGTGTGTGTGTGTGTGTGTGTGTGTGTGTGTGTGTTGCTAGGGATGGAACATGGAACCCGGGACTCGTGCATGCTAAAGTGCTCTACCACTGAGGCACATGCCCGGTCCCTCTCCTCTTTTTTTTTAATCCCCCTGGTACTGGGGATTGAACCCAGGGGCACTTAACCACTGAGCCGCATCCCCAGCCCTTTTAATTTTTTATTTAGAGGCAGGGTCTCACTAAGTTACTTAGAGCCTTGCTAAGTTGCTGAGGCTGGCTTTGAACTCATGATTCTCCTGCCTCAGTTTCCTGAGCTGCTGGGGTTACAGGCCTGCGCCACCATGCCGGTCTCCCTCTCCTCTTTTTCTGATGAGAGACGGAGGTGGAGAGGCAAGCTGCTGTTTGCATTTTGTCATTTGTGCCCTTAAGGGGAAACAGATGAGTACTCGCTAGAACCGATAAGTAGTTAAGAGCTAGGTGTGCATGCATGCATGTGTACCCTTGGCTAGTTAGAAGATTGCAACCAGGAGGAAGCATACAGTTGGAACAGCTGAACCTTGTGGGCTTCCGAAACTGTTTTAGACAGGAAAGTCTAGGCTAGGCCCAACAACAAATAAGCCCTTACTATCTCAGTGGCTGAGAACCACAGGAGCTAATTTCTTCTTCATAAAATGTCTGATAGAGGCTATTAGGGGTCTTTTCTTTCCAGTAACTTGAGGATCCAGATTCCCTTCATTCCAGGATGCTCTGTCTTACCATCTTACCATCTCATCCGGCCTCTACGATTGTTCCTGAAGGTGACAATACAGCAGGAAGATGACATAAGATGTTTTTAATGGTGAGGCCTGGGAGAAATGGCTGACATTATTTCCAATTACATCCCATTGGCCAGAACTCTGTCCTATGACCTCAATCTAACTTCAAGGGAAACTGGGAAATGTAGTCTTTTTATGATCCCAGAAAGAAGAAAATGAAATTAGCAACCAAGTAGGATTATTTCTTTTACCCACCCTTTTCAGAGGCTTCCATTCTTGTCTATCTATCCCTGTCAAGTTCCTAAGGCCTCCTCACTTAGTCCCTCATCAACACACCTCTCCGTATTTCCTTTTCACTAAGGAATATAAATTACTGTTAATAGCCTAAAACATGACCCTTCTTAGAGATAGTTGCTTGTTAAAACAAGTATAAGCTTTTGACCAGAGGAATTTCACCCATGAGTAAGTTAGTAGGGGAGATATTTGGGGGCTCCTGGAGTAACAGATCGGGCAGGTCCTGTATGTCCTCTTTGGTGCCATTTTGTCACAGTTCCAGTCTAGCATTCAAGCAACTGATACCTAGACTACAGCCCTGTGAGACACTCTACACTAGAACAGTCCTGGATTCCTGAGTGTATGGGATAAAAAACTCTTGCCTTTTCAAGTTGTGGACTTTGGGGATAATTTGTTACGCGGCAATACGTAACTGCTACAATGCTCATCTTTCCACCTTCAGGTCCACCACCAGATGCAGGTCAATGTTCCTACACAGGTGGCTTAACCAGTTAGCACAATTACGTCAAGCCCAGTTCCACAATAAATCCCTTGCACTGTATCACTCAGAGTGGTTCTGTTTCTCTGATCAAACCCTACCTGATATCCTAAGAAACTTAGGGGAGACATTTCCCATTCTTTTTGTCATCGGTTTCCTCAGCAGCAAAGGTTCTCAACTTTTGATTGGAATTACTTAGAGAGTTTAAAGAAAATACTCTGTCTAGGTCTTACATTCAGAAATTCTGATTTAATTGGTCTAGGGTGTGGTTTAAACATCAGGATCTCTTAAAGCTCCCGAGTGCTTTTAATATGCAGGCAGAGGTGAAAATCACTGACCTACAGATTGGGCCTGCCCTCTCCAGACCTCCTTGGTGCTGGGACACTCACACCCAATCCAAGCACCCATGATAATTTGGATCAGGGGTTTTTGACACCCAGAAGCAGGGGCCACATGTAATCTTCTGAATGGTGATGGTGGCTACAGCAAGACTGAGTCCCCAGAGTGGCGGGGCAATGTGGCAATGGCCTCTGAGGTCCTGTTCTGGTTCTTTAATTGCATCAGCTCTGCCATCAATGCTATGAGAATTATCCAGTATACAATTAGTTACATTTATTTCTGCTCAGATCAGGGGGATTTTAAGGTCTGCTCTGATGCCAAAAGTCTGGATCTGAGAACCAGATGGCATACTAACTCCCTAAGGGTACCCAGTCCCTCCTCAAGTTTCAGTTTCCTCCTCTGTCAAGGCAAGTGCTACGCTAGATGAGCTCCAGACCCTTTGTCTTGGGCTGGGTAGCCTGAGGACAGCTCTGAAGGGGACGTGGCTGTGCAGGTGGTTTCTGGACATACGTCTTCAGAGCCAACACATATGAGACCGAGGGAAGCAGGGGTGGACTGGAGAAGAGTAGGGCTAAGGCAGTCACAGCAGGAGATCTCCCATGATTTCCTGGGAACCTTGGACTAGTAATGACACTTCAGAGGCGTCCCCAATTGAGCCAAGGGGAATGGGTCTTTGTTCCCTCAAGAGGGCCAGTCATTGGATGTAGTTTGCCCCCAGGGAAAGGCACCTTCTCCTGGGGTAAGGCAGCTTTCTTGGGCTTAGTTTAGTTCCCAGAGAGAGACTGACCCTGAGACAAGTCAGCAGCTCACACCCCAACAGCTGAAGGAGCGAGAGTCCCTCAGTTTTGAAGGACGAGTGTCTTGTGCTGCTATCACAAATGACCATAAACTGGGTGAATTATAACAACCCACATTTGTTTCCCACAGTTCCAGAGGCTGGGAAGTCCAAGATCAAGGTGCTGATAGATTGGTGTCAGTTGAGGATCCACTTCCTGGTTCATAGACAGCCATCTTCTCTGGCCTTCATGTGGCGGAAGAGGCCGAGAAACTCTCTGATGCCTATCCTCATGACCTCATTACCCCCAAAGGTTCCACTTCTTAGTGCCATCCTCTTGGGGGTTAAAATGTCAACATATGAATTTGTGGAGGGGGACGCACACACAAATATTCAGTCCATAGCAGAGGTGATCTGACGGATGCGTCCCAGTGAGCATTACCTCTTCCTAGTGCAAAGATTCTGGGATTGTAGCTACAGCCCTAGGGTCATGTATGGAGAAGGGGTGCATCTCTTACTCTCTTTGGCTGGGCATGGCGTCAGATGCCCCAGGAGAGTAGCTGAAAGGTTCCAGGAGACCGAGAGCTTGATTAAAGCATAACAACTCTCCTTAAAACCTCCCTCGCCATTAGCAGAGGGGAGCCAGCGGGAGGTGTCAAGTCAACTTACTCCCAAGAAGCAAGGCCCCAGGGAAAAATTAAAAGGTACTCCTAGAGAAAGGAGTGGCTTCCAGAAGGAAAGTCTCCCAGGTATAGCACTCAAGTCCCCAGAGCGGGGAAGATAACAGAGTTGCAAGGGACTGTGGTCGCCATGGTAATGGTATCTCGGATTCCCACCAAATATAAGCTGCTGACGGACCTGTCAATCACACAGCATCTCCATTCACAGTGGGCGCAGACAGGGGCCGTCGAGGGCAGGGAAGAAAGGAGGCTGCTTTAGTGTGTGCATGCCGCAGACCCAGGGGAGCATTTGTGCTCAGGTATGTGTCTTTGCATGTGTGACTCTTTATCAGGGCGTCTCTGCACGTAAACATGGAAAACCAAGTGTGTTGGGGCCGGGACTGAGCGTCAAGGCTGGACCCACGGCCCGTGAAGTTCAGGCAGAGCAGGATATTTCAATGAAGAGGCATGACTTTAAGGCCTCTTCACTCTGTTGCGAAATATCATCAACTGTCATTGTTTGCTCATTATAAAATAATTTCTTTGGAGAAAATTTCCCCCTTCAATATCCTCATTCACAATGCAAACACAGTCATGTGTCGATTCGCTCCAGGAACACTTCGGAGAATTCACCATGAGGTGATTTCATCATTGTGTGAACACCACAGTGGACCTACACACACTGAGGTGGAAATGACATCACTAGGTGACATAATCTGATGGGACCGCCATTGTGTATGCAGCCTGGTGTTGATGGAAGTGTCGTTATATGGCACATGCTTGTAACAGTGAGTTAATGATTGTAATGGTTTGGATGTGAGGTGTCCCCCAGTCAGTGAATTAATCCCGGGTGGGATTAATTGAGTGGTGACTGGAGGCAGGTGGGTGTGGTCAGAAGAGGTGGGGCATTGGGGGCGTGGCCATGGGGTGTATATTTGCATCTGGAGGGTGGAGTCTGTTTCCTGACCACCATGTGAGCTGCTTCCCTCCACCACACTCTTCCACCATGATGTCCTGCCTCACCTCGAGCCCGGAGAAATGCAGCCTGCTGTCTATGGACTGAGACCTCTGAAACCATGAGCCCCAAATCAACTTTTCCTCCTCTACGGTTGTACTAGTCAGGTATTTTAGTCACAGGAGCAAAAACGTTGACTAAAACAGCCATAGACCAAGAATGAGTGGGCAGCCCTAAAAAGGAAGGGGAGGAACAGAGAGGAAAGTTGGTCGCCCAATATATGTGTATGAATTTACAAATACATGGAATATATGAATAAATAAAGAGCTCTGGTAGGGGAAAGGCAGCCAGAGAGATAATGTGTGATGGGGAAACAGAAGACTTTCTGAGTTCAGTGTCAAGTCGATTCAGTTCTATTGGTTCTCTGTGCCAGGTGTCGGGCTGGGGTGGCCAGGTGAGTAGGGGAGACTGAGACCCTGCCCTCCAGACGCTGAGTCTATGGTGGGGGTGGGGCTTGTCTGTTTAGGCTGCTCTAACGAGATGCTATCAACTCAATGGGTTATAAACACAGAAATTAATTTCTCACAGTTCTGGAAGTTGGGAAGTTCAAGGTCAGGGTGTGGGTAGATTTGATATCTGGTGAGGGCCCACTGTCTAGTTCAGAGATTATACCTTCTCCCTGCATCCTCACATGCCAGGAGAAATGGAACTCTCTCCCAGTCCTCTTTCCTTTTTTAAAAAAATTTTGTATTTGTTGTTTTTGGATATACATGACAGTACAGTATATTTTGATATATTCTACATACATGAAGTATAAGTTCCCATTCTTGTGGTTGTACATGATGTGGAGTTACACTGGTCGTGTATTCACATATGAACATAGGAAAGTGACGTCCCATTCATTCTACTATCTTTCCTATTCTCCTCCTTCTCCCTTCCCTTCATTTCCTTTGTCTAGTCCAGTGAACTTCTATTCTTCCCTCCTCACTCTCTTTTTGTGAGTTACCACCCACGTATCAGAGAGAATATTCGGCCTTTGAATTTGGGGGATTGGCTTATTTCACTTTGCATATGATAGTCTCCAGTTCTATCCATTTACTGGCAAATGCCAGAATTTCATTTTTCTTTAAGGCTGAGTAATATTCCATTGTGTATATGTACCACATTTTCTTTATCCATTCATCTGTTGAAGGGCATCTATGCTGGTTCCATAGCTTAGCTATTGTGAATTGGGCTGCTATAAACATTGATATGGTCATATCACTATAGTATGGTGATTTTAAGTCCTCTGGGTATAGATTGAGGAGTCACATGGTGGTACCATTCCAAGTTTTCTGAGGAATCTCCACACTGCTTTCCAGAGTGGCTGCACCAATTTGCAGTCCCACCAGTAACGTATGGGTGAACCTTTTTCCCCACCTCCTCGCCAACGTTTATCGTTACTTGTATTCTTGATAATTGCCATTCTGACTGGAGTGAGATGGAATCTCAGTGTGGTTTTAATTTGCATTTCTCTAATTGCTAGAGATGGTGAACAATTTCATATATTTGGTGACTGATCATATTTCTTCTTCTGTGAAGTGTCTGTTCAGTTCCTTCACCTGTTTATCAATTGGGTTATTTATTTTTTTGCTGTTAAGTTTGTGAGTTCTTTATATATCCTGGAGATTGGTGCTCTATCTGAGGTGCAGGTGCCCAGGTCCCTTTTCTAAAGGGACGAATGTCACTTGTGAGGGCTGCACCCTTGTAACTTGTCTCAAAGCCACACCGCCTGATACAGTCACCTTGGGGACTAGGATTTTGACATATGAATTTGGGGAGGACACACATTCAATCTATAGAAGGGGCCCTTCACGGAGTTCCTTGGTGCTGGGTGTCATGAATATGCTGTGCCATTAACATAGACCAAGCACCTTTGTGGTTTTCTACAATGTGAGAACTTATTGAATAACAATAATGTCACAGGCTGTACCACCTTTACCAGTAGCAGTTCACTGAACACTTGTGGGTCACCTGGCTGTCATAGTCCAGGAGATCACAGGTTCTTTTATTCCCATCTTAATTTCTAATCTCTGTAACACTCAAGTCACATATCACTCGTCCCAGAATTATATATATAGGTCATGGAAAGGCTAAGAAAGAGTTAAGGCAACCACAGGGGTTCAGGAGGCTGAACTGGGAGCAAGGGCAGAGGGTGGATATGGATGAGAAGAGTCACGGTAGGTGATCGGATAAGATTAGGAACCAGTCACAGAACTTGTTCAGGGCACAAAGTGCAGGAACTCATCCTAGGTCAGGGTCGGACACAGGGCAGTTTCCGGGTCAGCTTGGATGTCAGCTTGAGATGTCAGCTTGGAGTGGGACTTACAGGGACCTCACGGGCAGGAGAAACCACACTCTGCTAAAGCCCAAGGGCAGAGATTTGGAGGCTTGTTGCTGTGACCATTTTCCTGGACAAGGCTCATGAAGAGTGACTAGTTGACAGAATAGGATGCATCTATGTCCAGACTCAGGATGCTCCTTCTTTTATGGGTCTTGAGTGAGGGGGTTGCATCACTTGGTGGTCTGGTGTGTTTGATGAGCTCATGGGTCTGTTTATTCCAATGAGTTTGAAGCTGATGCATCCATGTGCTTCTGATTCAATAAGCTCACAGGTCGTTATTCTTTTTTTTTTTTTTTTTTTTGTGGTGCTGGGGATTGAACCCAGGGCCTTGTGCTTGCAAGGCAAGCGCTCTACCAACTGAGCTACATCCCCAGCCCCGTCGTTATACTTATTTGCATGACAATTTATTTATCAGTTTGTGCCTTATGGTGGTACCAGGCTGATGGTGGTTATTTACTTGTACAAACAAGGTATAGAGTCATTCCACCTCAGCACTTACACTCAAAATGGAGTAGCTTATGGCAAACTACAGCTTTACGTAATGGAGTAACTCAGGTTACTTTAGGCACAGCCTGAAAGTCGCTGTTCTACACCTCATGGTGTAATTCAGCAGAACAGAGCCTGGTCTCCACACTGGCCCAGGGCTGAGGTTCTGTAGTGACGCTGGGGTCCCAGGCTGGCCAGTCCTAGCTGCTGACTTGTCCCAAGTTGTGCCCAGAATCTGGGTTCATTGAATGATTCCAACTACACCCATCCACTAATCTGCCCTGTGTCTTAGTCTGTCTGTCCCAAAAGCAGACCCCAAGGCAAGGACTTGGGTGCAGTTTATTTGTGTAGGAAACCATCTCAGGCAGCGCTGCCAGGGCATGAGGAGCGAGGCTGGGGACCGAGGAAAGCCAAGGTGCAGTGTGCTGAGACTACGTTCCCACGGTGCGTGACCAACTGAATCCCACTCTGGGAGGCCAGGGAGCGTGGAAGTCATTCTCCACCAATGCCTGTCACCACGGGTGGCTCTGGGGACTGCCAAACTGCCTCACTCAACCCTGAGAAGGAGGGAGAATAGCAGGAGATCGTACGACATGGTATGTACTAGAATGATCCATGCTGAGGGGATCAGGGTAGAACGCTGTCAATATCCCCTGCACCTCAGTGGCCCTTCCGGCAGTGTGACCAGAGCAACTGGTAGTCCCGGCTGCTGCCCAGCAGGCCCTGTGGTGACAGACTTGAGTAGTCAGACCAGACCTGGATCGGACTCCGGAGCATCTGAATTCTTCGCTGAACGGAACTGATTGATGAGCCAGCCCGCCAGGGGCCACAGGACCGGGCGAGCCCACTCCACAGGAAGCAGGGCCCCTCACTCTGGAGAGAGGGTAGGCCGCCGCCTGCCAGGCCAGGCTTTGGCCTTGGACAGATGTTGGCCGCTCCTTCTGGCTGGGGCTCCAGCCCCCTTCTTCCCGAGGGCTGCTTTCCCGCTCGCCTTCCTCATCTGCTTGGGGTCTGGAGAAGACCTAGACTCTCCGGGCTGTGCCCCTGAAAGTTCTCCAGCAACCGCATGCAGCGCAGTGAAGGACAGTGCAGGCGGGGCCTGCGGCAGCCATACTGGGCCTGATCTCAAGTCGCAACATCCTCCCTAAGTTCTGCTTCCATTCCTACCCGTTTTCCAGCCCCCTGCCATGTTGAATTCCACTCAACGGCTGCCAGAGGACCTTCTGGGAATCCAGGACAGTACCAAGCATGCCGGGATTGGACGGAAGTCCCGCCAAGCTCATGGCGCTTGCTGGGAGGCGGGGGCACTTCACTGTTCAGCATCTTTTTTTAGCAGCAACTGGGACATGACTGGGAGACAGTGGCTTTTGACCTGTGTGGACCAGAGCTCCAAGAATCGTAGTGACCTGCAGAGATGCCAGATTTCTAAGAAACAAAAGATGGACCCCAATTCTAGGGGCTCAACCTGCCAGGGGCCTTGAACCAACCTGAGGTGTCAGGCTTGGGTCAGCGAGGATGGGGGGTGGTCTGCAGGAGGCCTTTGCCCCAGCACGCTGTTCACCAAAGCGGGACTGTGCGGTCTCTGTCAAGGTCAGCCAGAAATTTCACGCTTTTTCACAATCCGGTCAGCATATGGCTCCTGCTTGGCAGGATTTTTTTTTTCTTTTCTTTTTTGGTACTAGGGATTGAACCCAGGGGTGCTTAACCACTGAGCCACATCCCCAGCCCTTTTTATATTTTATTTAGAGACAGGGTCTCACTGAGTTGCTCAGGGCCTTGCTAAGTTGCTGAGGCTGGCTTTGAACTCGTGATCCTCCTGCCTCAGCCTCCAGAACTGCTGGGATTACAGGCGTGCGCCAATGTGCCTGGCTCTGCTCAGCAGTTTTGATGTTAAATGATCCACATCCCAACGCCTTTCACAGAGGGTTCAGCAAGAACCTGTCCACATCTTTCCTCTGTCCACAGTGAAATAGAGGTGGGCTGGCCTCTATGTCCAATGCCTGAGTTCATGGGGGTCTGACCACAGACCCCAAAAGCCCCCAAATAAACAGCTCCAAAAAGAGTGGATTATAAACTAAAAACCCCTCAACTGTCTTGGCACAAGGATCTAGCCAGAATTGTATTAATAAGGTCATGTAATCAGAAACTATGAATGCCCCCAGGGACTTGGATATATAATGAGCCTCCTTCCTGCTCCACCAAGGACAGGATGAGGGAGATCAAGCCCCATGGAGACAGGAAATGCAGAATCTGTTTTAAAATTTGTTTGTTCTTTTTAGGTATACATGACAGTAGGGTGTATGTACAATAATACATACATAGGGTGTGACCCATTCCAATCAGGACTGCATTCTTGGGGTTGAACATGGCTGTGTATTCACATATGAATATAGAAAAGTTCTGTCCCCTTCATTCTATTGTCTCTCCCATCCCATCCCTCCCTTCCCTTTGTCTAATCCGATGAACTTCCATTCTTCCCCTTTCTACCCTCCCAAATCAAAGAGAACATTCGGCCTTTGGTTTTTTGCGATTGGCTTATTTCACATGGTGTGATAGTCTCCAGTTCCATCCATTTACCAGCAGATGCCAGAATTTCATTCTTCTTTAAGGCTGAGTAATATTCCATTGTGTAGATACACCACAGTTTCTTTATCCATTCATCTGTTGAAGGGCACCTAGGTTGGTTCCATAGCTTAGTCATTGTGAATTGAGCTGCTATACACATTGATGTGACTGTGTCACTGTAGTATGCTGATTTTAAGTCCTTTGGGTATAAACTGGGGAGTGGGATAGCTGGGTCAAATGGGGTTCCATTCCAAGTTCTCTGAGGAATCTCCACACTGCTTTCCAGAAGGGTTGCACCAATTGCAGTCCCACTAGCAAGGTACACATGCGTGTACCTTTTCCCCACATGCTCGCCAGCATTTATTGTTATTGTATTCTTGATAATTGCCACTCTGAGTGGAGTGAGATGGAATCTCAGTGTCATTTTAATTTGCATTTCTCTATTTGCTAGCCATGTTGAACACTTTTTCATATATTGGTTGACCATACGTAGGAAATGCAAAATCTTTAAGAAGCACTTTGGAAAAGAAAAAACCTATTTGATTCTTTTGTACAGCTCTCCGTTTCCACCCCTGCCGCCCCACCCCCACCATGTCTACCATTTTTGCAGTGCTGAACAGTTTGCACAGTGCTGTGACAAACATCGTCTTATTTCCCTGCCCAAGCTCGTTTTGAGGTCTGTGGAGTGAGCATCATGATTCCCATTGTAAAAATGAGGCTATGCATGGGAGCTCAGAGAGTCCAAAAGACTGCCTCAGAATGGGCACATCTTTCTGTTAGGATTATATATAAAGATTCAGAACAGCTGTGGCTCAAACAAAAGGAAAGTTTTTCTTTTCCGTCAGAGTCTGGGGGTAGGCAGCTCTGCTCCACAGAGTCATAGGGACCCAGCCATCGTTCTGCCATCCCTAGAATATGGTCCTCACCTTCATGGTCCAAGATGGCAGCTAGAGTTCCAACCATCACATTCGCATTCCAAGCAGCAGAATGCAAGAATGGGCGAAGAATCAAAAAAGGAAAGAAATGCATGCCCCTTGCTTTCAAAGGTACTTTCTAGAAGCTACGCTCACTACTTCTGTTTTCACTTCGGAACCTAATCACATAGCTACGGCTACTGCCCAGAAAGTTGGGAAAGGTAGTTTTTTTTTTTTTTTTTTTTTTTTTTCCCAGATGATAATGTGCTCATGTAAAAATTTGGAATCTGTTTCTATAAAGAGAGGGAGACCATGGGGGAGAACCAGTCATTTCTGGATTAGTGACTGCCATTGAGAAGAATCAGCTTTTATTTTTTTGTTTTTGTTTTTTGCAGTGCTGGGAATCGAACCCAGGACCTTATGCTTGTGAGGCAAGCACTCTACCAACTGAGCTATCTCCCCAGCCTGGGGACCAGCTTTTAAATCTAGTTTTTCTGACGCCTTCTCCTGAACACCCTCTCACTGATGGATGCTCCTCTTACACTACGGCCTCCACACTAGGACACACTAAAGGGAAAGGGGCATCTCGAAGACTGCCTTACAGAGAATTCCACCCTCAACCCCTTCGGCCAGGGGACCCCATGTGGAATAAATGGGGGATTATTAGATGTGTTTGTCCACATTCTAAATTCTCTGGGAAATGCATCATGGGGATGAGACTAGAAGGGAGGACCTTGGGGTGACATCTCAGAGAATCTGGGATGTTCTTTTAAGGGTCCTTTAGTCTCTAGATTCTAAGCAGGAAAATCACAGACCTCAGGATGCTACATCTACGTGGTGTATCAATTAGGACTGGATTTGGTCGTGAGTATCAAAAAAATCCAACAGATAGTAGTGTAAGCAATAAAGATTTTATCTTTTGCTATGAGAAACCCAGGTTGGTGTGTCAGCTCGACCGTAGCAGTAGCGATCAACCTATTTTCTTGATCTTCCATTCTTAACATGGGACTTTTGTCTTCATGGTTGCAAAATGGTTGCTGCACTTCCAGAGACTGCAACTGCATTCCAGGCAGGAAGAAAGGAGAGTACAAAAGACAATTGATGTTGTAAGAGAATGGTTCTCTTTTTCCTGGAAGCACCAACTTATATGAGTTGGATTTATAACTCATTGGCCAGAACTGGGACACAAATCCTCTGCCCAGCTACAAGAAAATCTAGGAAGAGAAGCGTTTAAATGTTACAGCTTCTGTGATAGAAGACAAGGGAAAAGAGGACTGGGAATGGTTTGGGGGTGCCCATTCCAGTGTGTGCCATAATGTTCTCCTGTAAAATTAAGGAATTGGGCTGAACAGCCTCTCAACTGCTTTCCAGATGAGACCGCGTGGGGCGGGGGGCTTGGTGAACTCATGCAGACACCAGAGGGCTTTGTTGTTGCAAAGTCTGGAGTTTTGCAGTAACAAGCTGTGTGACCTTGGATCAGTCATTTAACATCCCTGAGCTTCACTTTCTTTAGGCATAAAATCAGGGCAATGATATTCATTTCTCCACGGCGCTGTCCAGGCTGGGGTCCTACATCAAGTTGTTAGCACAGAGAAACTGAGTCACAATGCTGGCCGGTGCATGTTGGCTTGCCATGGGGACTCAGGGATCAGCTGAAACTTCAACCAGGGCCAGCAGCTGCCTCCTCCCTGCCTGTGCCCCCATCAGTCACTCGTGGCAACCGCTGCAGATCCCTAAGGGAGCAAGCTAATTGGTCCTGGTGGGGATAAGCTGGACGGCGCGGTCAGGTACTCGGCGAGGGGAGAGGCCGCCTGGTGGATCGTAACCTCCGCTAAACCGTAGTGGCAACGCTGGCAACGATTTCATCAGAGCGGGGCTGGCGGAGGCTGAGACCGTGCAGATGCGGCGCAGCTCTGAGCCCAAGGGGCTGTAGATAAGGTGGCGCTGGAGGGGGTCCCCAGAGCCTGCCCCGAGCCAAGAAATGCCACCCGGTGCAAAGCCAGGAGGTCCTCTCCGGGGAGGGAGCCACGTATGCAGCGCTTTAAAATGTCTTAAAATAGAGCTGCCAGCGCCGGTTCGGAGGGCTTTCCTCTCGGCGGAAGGCTGCAATTCTGCTGCCAGGATGCCGGCTCCCGGTGCCAGGACTACTTAGCATTATTGGCGGATCGGAAGGAGCCTCGGGGTCTTTGATGACACCGCCTGATGACTCAGAGCTGAACGAGGCTTGGAAGTGCTAATGGAGCAGCTCGATCAGCGTAGGCTTCCTCGGCCTTCCGAGGATCTCTGGGGGCCGAAATCTGTCCCCCACCGCAATTCCTACGCAGAAGTCTTGACCCCCAGGACCTCAGAATGTCACTGTACCTCCCCTCAGACGTTTGGATTTAGGACTTTTCAACTTGAGGATGGTGCCAAAGGGATCCACTGGGAATTGTGAACTGGGATCTTTTCCCTGGCTAGTGCTGCGTGGTCCCCTCCTCCCGGTCAGCCCTGCGATCGGGAGCGCGGCGCGACTGATCTGGGACGCGGGGCAGGTTAGGTGTGTTCGATGCATGTTCAGCCTCTATTTTCCGCGAACGAGGGGTTTGTCCGGAAGTCATCGCATAAATCGAGGAGCGTCTATCTTTGGAGATAGAGTCTGTGAAGAGGTAATTAAGTTAAAATGAGACTGTTTATGCTGGACTGTAATCCAGTATGGCTGGTGTCCTTGCAAAGAGATTAGGACAAAGACACTAGCGTGTGAAGACACAGGGAGAAGGCGGCCATGCGCAAGCCAACCGGAGAGGCGTGGGAAGGAACGTGCCAACACGTTGACTTTGGACTGCCGATCTCCAGAACGGTCCGACAGTAACTGTCTAATGTCTGGGCCACTCAGTCTGTGGTGCTTGGTCACAGCAGTCTGAGCAGACTAGTGCAGACTCTTCTAATCCCATTCTGTGCTTTCAGCCTGAAAGGAGAAGGAAGCCACTGTGAGGTGACCGCATGTCTCAGGGACTCTCTCCGCCTGTAAGCTGCTGTGTGCACCATCTCTATCATCATCAGAATATACCTAATCATAGCCACCAGGAACCCACTGTGGCTACCACGAGGTCCAAAGACTACACATTTGAGGGTTCCCTCTTTAAGGAAAGAATACAAAATGGCAAATATAAAAACTTCTATGAAAGTGGATTTTTTTGGGGGGGAGGATACTGAGGATTGAACCCAGGGGTGCTTAACCACTGAGCCACATCACCAGCCCTTTATTTTTCATTTTTCACTTTGAGACAGGGTCTCTCTAAGTTACTTAGGGCCTCACTAAGTTGCCGAGACTGGCCTCGAACTTGCAATCCTCCTGCCTCAGCCTCCAGAGTCATTGGGATTACAGGAGTGGGCCACTATGTCTGGCTGAAAGTGGACATTTAAATGAGATAACATATAACAATTTGGAAATTTAAATGCTCACCAAAACCTCAAACATCAATATCCAGAAATCTATGTAGTATTTTTATCAATTGACTGTCTGAAACACTTTTGTGATTCCTTTTATTTCTACTTTTTTGGGCTGGACTATTTTAATTTTTTTTTTTTTTTTTTTTTTTTTTTGGTACCTGGGATTGAACTCAGGGGCACTTAACCACTGAGCCACATCCCCAGTCCTATTTTGTATTTTATTTAGAGACGGGCTTGCTGAGTTGCTTAGGGCCTTGCTAAGTTGCTGAGGCTGGCCTTGAACTCTCAATCCTCCTGCCTCAGCCTCCTGAGCTGCTGGGATTACAGGCATGCGCCACCACACTTGGCCCTTTTTAATCATCTTTAGACACAACCATTATAAGCATTGTTTTCTACAGAGATGATAGAAAGATTATCCTGTGTTTCCTCTAATGTGCTTGATCTCCTTTTCATAAAATTATTGATAATATTGTGAAGTTTCTTTCAGGTTCATTAGTTGTCATCAGTAATCAGTTTCCATTGTGAGGTAATAAGAGAGTGATATTTTGAAGTGTCTGCATATCTCCTTCTGCCAGGTTATGGTTTTGGTTACTACCAAGATAATTCTACCTTCTATCTGAATTTTGTAGTGATCACTAATATATATATATATATATATATATATATATATATATATATATATATATATATATATATATGTGTGTGTGTGTGTGTGTGTGTGTGTGTGTGTCAGCTTTTGCACAGATGTAACTAAAAGACCTAACCAGAGCAACTGTAGAGGAGGAAAAATTTATTAGAGGGCTCACAGTTTCAGAGGTCTTAGTCCATAGAAGGCTGGCTCCACTCCTCCAGGCTCAAGGTGAGGCGGAACATCATGGCAGAAGAGTGTGGCAGAGGGAAGCAACTCACATGATGATCAGAGAGCAGAGAGAGACTCCACCCTCCAGATGCAAATATACACCCCATGGCCACGCCCCCAATGCCCCACCCCTTCCAGCCACACCCACCTGCCTCCAGTTACCACTCAGCTAATCCCTTCAGGGATTTATTCACTGACTGGGTTCAGGCGCTCACAACCCAGTCATTTCTCCTCTGAACCTTCCATTTTCTCACTCGTGAGCTTTTGGGGAACACCTCACATCCAAACCATCACAATACATATATTTATCATGAAATGAAGTTGCATACATTGAATAGCTGAATAATAAACTAATTGCACAGTTGAAAAAGGTACACAATTGAATAATAAAATAAACTTTTTCTTATGACTCACATTGATGTGCTGTTGAGCCTGCGTGGTTTTGTCCCAGGGGCACTTGTTTCTTCAGCCATTTTGCTGCTTTGATAGCAAGTTTATGTATTTGTTTCTGGATCCACCAACTCCATCAGGACAAGAGTGTCAGATATGCTAAGATGCCATCGCAAACCCTGGGCTTCCTAAAACCTACCATGTTTCCAAAAGATGCAACTTGTGTTCGTGGAACCGTTCTAGTTCCTTGCCTCGCAAACACACGAATTCCAATAAATCCTACTGGGTACAACTATTGGAAAAGAAATAAAGTATATGGTGCCTTATTAATTGCATATACTACATTATCAAGTATATTCTTAACAGAAGCAGATTTCCATTTTGACAGGGCATCAGCGAGAATGGGATTTGTCACTTCCATTTTCCACATCTGATGATTTGAAGATTTTCCACAGACTGGCTTCTGGCTCTGTGAATTTCAAGCTCACTTTGTTCCCACTACGTATGGGCTTTCAGGAACTGGGACCCATGGGACTCTGTGGCAGATTATATTTTCCACAATGGTCACAATCAGATTTCCCATCACATGTATTCTTCTTAAGATGTGAGGTTGACATTCCTCTCATTGAGAAGTGGGGCCTTGTCTTCCTGCCCTTATCTGAGTGGCTCTGTGATACAGCAGGTGACACTATGTGACTTCCAAAGTAGGTTATGTGAGGCACTACGGCTTCCACCTTGCCATTGGGACTCTTGCCCTGGGAAGAAGCCCAGGCCACATGCAGAAGGCACAGCCAGCCAATTAAGACCTCAGCCAACAACCCCCATCTACCACCAGATATGAGCAAGGAGCTTCCAGATGATTGTGCATACAGCCTTCAAGCCACTCCAGCTGATGCTATGTGAAGCAGTGACAAGTGTCCCTGCCAAGTCCTGGCCATTGCAGATTTGGGAGCAAAACAAATGATGGCTATTGTTTTCAGTCACTGAGTTCTGGGATGGCTTGCTGTGTTGCAAGAGATACCAAGGACAGGTACATTCCTACCGTGAAAAAACCTCTAGCATGTACGAGATGTCTCAAGTGTGAGCAAGTCAGCCCAGAGGGCAGCAGTATTCCTGAAGGCTGTTTCTGTCCTGCTTTGTGTGATGGCTCGCACCAACTTTGCATTGAAGAGTCTGCAGACCCTTAAACAACAACTTATTGTTTGGTTTCCATTGCTGTGACAAAATACTTGAGAAAAACGGCTTAAAAGAAGAAAGGTTTACTTTGGCTCATGGTTTCAGAAGTTTTTGTCCATCCATGATCAGCTGTGGATCATTGGCCAGGCAAAATATCATAGCCAAGAGACATGATAGAAGACAGCTGTCAGCTTATGGCAGCCCAAAAGGAGAGAAAGAGAAAAGGGACAGGGAACAAGAGACAATCCTAAGGACACACCTGTAAGGACCCATTTCCTTTAACTTAGTCCCACCACCTACAATTTCCACCACCTCCCAATAGTCAATTAAAATCAGGAATCCATCAGTGGATTAATTTACCAATAAGGTTAGAACCTTCATGATTCAATCACTTCCTAAAAGTGTCACCTCTGAACATGGCTGCATTCAGGACCAAGCCTTTAGCACATGAACTTCTGGAGAACACTATATCCGAACCATAACTATCCTCACTTCAGTTTGCCCTTAGCCAGATCTCCAATAGCTACTCTTACACCATCCAATCCAATGGGAGGTGTGAAGAAGAAGTAAATTGCAAACAGACAGTGATTTGTACAAAGTTTCTAAACACGCTACTATTCCTGAGCCAGGCTTGCAAGGGGTCAGGGTAAGTGAGGAACCCGAAGCTTAAACTTCATTAGGTTCATAGTAAATCCATTTCCAGAGCCAAGATTTACTGACTGCTTATAAGTGCAAGATGCTGGGCTAAGCTCTCTACGTGAAAAGTCATATTTAAGTTTAAATTGTGATCCTCAGGGTGAATACTAGTCTTATCCCTATTTTACAGATGAGAATCCAGAAGCCCGATATCATTCAAATATGTTCAGCATGTACTTATTGGGCATTTGAGTTTGTGTGTGTGTGTGTGTGTGTGTGTGTGTGTGTGTGCTGGGGATTGAGTCAAGGGCCCCATGCGTGCTAGGAAAGCACTCTGCCACTGAGCCACACCCCCAGCCCCAGGCATCTGATTTTTCAATTTATCATCTTTATGGAACATAGAAAATCCAATATGGGTGTTATATTACCACTATCTTCTGGGCACCATTCTTATGCCCATTTTACAGAGATGTAAACTGAGGCAAGGCACTGAACTGTGGGAGATAGCAAGAAGTATAAGATGCATTCCTTACCCTCAGGTGTCTGGGTTCCTCCAAAGGGTTAAGAAATGCTATCAAGATGAAGAAAGTAACCAAAGACACAGAGGATGTTAGTGCCACAGAAGCAGGGAGTCCTGAGCACTGTGGGTAACAGGCAAACAGATCTTTAGGTGGAGTCTAAGACATGGCCTCCCAGTCATTTGAAATTTGAGTATTACCCCGTCACTTTACCTACCAAGGATATATTTTCCCGTCTGATGGACTAACATGGCCTCTTTGGATACATACGTAGACAATGAACAAAGCCCTTAAAGAGGTTCTTTTGGGTATAAGACCCTGAGTTAGATTCTGGTCTTGCTCCTGTAAAACTCTGAGTCCGGCTGAGAAGAAAAGTCAAATAACAATAATCTTATTAACATACACTCAGCGTCTTTGAGAATCAGTCACCCTGCTAGGCACTTTCCCCCACACACGACATTTTTCAAGCTTGAAAACAATCTTACAGAGATGAGCATTCTTCTTCTTCTTTTAAAATTTTCTTTTTAATGGACACATAATAATCATACGTATTTATGAGGTACAGTGTGATATTGCAACACACACATACAATTTTTAACAAAAGAAAAAACTGAGGGGCTTTGAGTTGCTTAAATCCACAGCTATTAAGTAGAGGAATGGGGACGTGAGGCAAAGACTGGCCATCTGTGACCACATCCTCTCCACTCTTGTTAACGCGGTAGAATTGTCATCTATGAGGAGTTCAAAGGATTGTTCTGAGAAGCCAGAATAAAAAGGCAGTGTCACAGAGAAGGTAGGGCCTTCAACTTCAAACTTAGAGGGTAGGCCTGATTGATCCTGACAGAGAGATGCAGGGAAGACATTTGCAGTGTGTGTGTCTTGGGGGGGACAGCATGAACAAAGGCAGAAGTTGATAGGACACTGTGGTGGTATGTAGGAGGTCACTTGAGCAGACAATGTGTAGTGGTAATGTGACACAGTTTATTCTTACATATTTGATGGTTTTCAAAATGCTATTGTACAATGATTTGGTTTTCATTTTCCACACATTTTGCCACCTTTGCAAACAGAAATGCAGTTGGTTTTTATATATTCATCCTATAGTCTGTGACCTTGCTAAATTACTTCCAGTGGTTTGTAGATGTCCTTGGATTTTCTACAGACACAACTATATCATCTGAGGACTGGGATCATTTTACTTCTTCCTTTCCAATTTTTAACTTTATATTTCTTTTTCTTGTCATATTGCACTGGCTAGGACTTCCAGTACAATGTTGAACAGAGGTGATAAGAGTCAATATCTTTGTCTTTTTTTCTGATTTTAGGGGGAAAGCAATCTGTCTTTCATGATTAAGTATGACATTAGCTGTAGGTTTTTGTGGATGACCTTTTTCAAATTGAGGAAGTTTCCTCCTATTTTTAGTTTCCTGAGGGACTCTATCCTGAACTAATCAATTCTTAAAATTTATGTCTTGCCTCAGTTGTGCCTTGGAGAATTAAGGAGGGTGGTAACTTTGTATTCATTCATGGAGTAGTTATTGATCTGGGTCATTTGTAGACAGCAGCAGTCACCAGCAGAACAGGGCCACACCCAGCTGAGTGTGACCACCCAGCGTCAGCCACAAACAGAGCTGCATGATGAGTTGTCAGAAAAGGCCAAGCAGAGGGCCCACAGGGACCAGTTTCAGGGCACAGGTGAGGCAGCACCGTGGGTAAGTCTAGAAACAACTGGGGGTTGGTGTGGGAAATGGAGGTACCCCTTCCAGCAAGGAGGCCCATAAAGCTTGCCATGATTGTAGAATTTAAAAGAGAAATATAATCACTATTAGCATTTAACTCAGGGAGAGGAAGCTGTAGTTCATTCTACTTTGGTGGGTAAGTGAACGTTTTAAAAAGAATTACATTTTTAAGCAAAGGGAAGTGGAAAGAATAAAGAAATATCGGGCCAACCTCTCCACCTGAGATAGCTTAAATGTTCCCTTTTAAATTCGTGTTGAAATTTAATTGCCAATGTAACAATATTAAGAGGAATGACCTGTAAGACCATGAGTGTTGCACCCACATGGGTGGGATTGGATGCTATTTTATATATATATAAATATATTATATATATATATAATATATTTTTTATATATATATATATATTTTTTTTTTTTTTTTTTTTTTTTTTGGTGCTGGGGATCGAACCCAGGGTCCTATGCACACAAGGCAAGCACTCTACCAACTGAGCTATCTCCCCAGCCCTGGATGCTATTATAGAAGGGCAAGTTTAGGCCCCCTCCTGCCCTCTTCTGCTCTTCTGCCATGTGAGGAACAGTATTCCACTCCCTTGGAAGATGCGACTTTCAAGGCACCATCTTGGAAGTAGAGACCAAGCCCTCACCTGATACCAGACCTACTGATGCCTCGATCTTGGACTTCCCAGCCTCCAGACTGTACAGAATAAATCCTATTATTTATAAATTACTCAGTCTGTGGTATTTTATTCTAGCAACACAAACTAGATTAATACAGCACCCTCTGTTCAACAACTACTAACATTTTACCACATTTACTCTCTTTTTTAAAATTTAATTTAATATTTTGGGGGGAGTACCAGGGATTGAACCCAGGGGCACTTAACCACTGAGCCACATCCCTAGCCCTTTTTATTTTTTTATTTTTATTTTATTTTATTTTAAATTTTTTTGGTGCTGGGGATCGAACCCAGGGCCTTGTGCTTACAAGGCAAGCACTCTACCGACAGAGCTATCTCCCCAGCCCCTATTTTTTTATTTAGAGACAGGGTCTTGCTAAGTTGCTGAGGCTGGCTTTGAACTCGTGATCCTCCTGCCTCGGCCTCCAGAGGTGCTGCCACCATGCCAGGCTTCTCTTTATAGTAGGGTTGATTCACATGAATCTGCATTTTTTGTCTGTCAAAATGGAGTGGTGGGGGGCAGAGACCCGGGGACTGAATGGTTGAATTCCATGCTTTTGTGGTAATGTCAGGGTGTATCCTGGTGTTGCATATATCTAAAAAGAACAAATAAAAAATTTTTCTAAATGGTTGAATACAGCATACCCAAGGCCCTGTGTTCTATTCCCAGCACCACACACACACACACACACACACACACACACACAAAGGTTGAAACCAGAAGTTTCACATGGATTAACCTAACAGATAAATACTTTATTTTTTTGCCTAATCATTTGAAAGTTGCAGTGATTACTACACTTTATCTCTAAATACCTCTGCATGCACCTGCTAAGAACAGGAGCCTTCTCCTACAAGACCACAATATCATTATCACATTAAGAAAATTATCACCGGGCATGGTGGCACACTCTTGTAATCCCTGTGGCACTGGTTCCTATACTCTGAAAGCTGCATTGTCCAATAGAACTTTCTATGGTGATGAAAATGTAGCTAGTGTGACTGAGAAAGTGGATTCTACATTTTACTGATATGTGTCTGTGTGTGTGTGTGTACTTTTTTTTTGGTACCAGGGATTGAACCACTGAGTCACATCCCCAGCCTTTTTATTTTTTATTTTGGAACAGGGTCTCACTAACTTGTTCAGGGTCTTGCTAAGCTGCTGAGGCTGGCTTTGAACTCGCGATTGTCCTGCCTCAGCCTCCCGAGCTGCCACATCCAGCTGTATATATTTTTTGTGATGCTGGGGATGGAACCCAAGCACTCTACCACTGAGCCACAACCCAGCTCTATTGAATTTTAATTCATTGAAATGGAATAGCCACATGTGCTAGTGGTTACCTAGTGGGTAGCACAGAGTGTCCAAAGTCTGTATCCTGTGAAACTTATATTATATATATAAATATATATATATATATATATATATATATATATATTTTTTTTTTTTTTTTTTTTTTTTTTTTTTAAGGTAAGGGCCATCTCTGTCCCCGGGTTTGGGCAATGAAGCAAGTTACAGGTCTCCTCCCAGCAGCCTCCCTGCAATCCACAAACTGATGAGTGGCCTTGTACCTCCCTTGGGTTAACTCTGAGGCTGCGCCTCTGGGTCCCAGAGATCTCCCAGTGGAACCAAACCCCAGACGCCCACATCCATAAGTTACTTGATAGTAATGGCTTTGTGTTGGTGGTGGCCCCTGTCCTGTATCACCTTGCCTCCTAAGTAAACTGCTCTTGGCTCTTCATAGCTACTGCTTCTGCATCCAGGGACTCAATCAAGTATGGATTGAAAATATTTGGAAAAACAATTTCATCTGTACTGAACATGTACAGACTTTTTTCTCTTGTCATTGTCCCCTAAATAATACAGGATAACAATTATTCACATAGCATTTGCATTGTATTAGATATTATAGATCATCTAGAGATGATTTAAAGTATATAGGAGGGGTTAGGGCAGTAGCTCAGTTGGTAGAGCACTTGCCTGGCATGTACGAGGCCAAGGGTTTGATTCCTAGCACTGGAAAGAGAGGAGAGAGAGGAGAAAGAGGAAAGAGAGAGAGAGAGAGAGGAGAGAGAGAGAGAGAGGAGAGAGAGAGAATGTGTGCGGATTTGTGTTAGTCAGTTTTTTATGGCTGACAAGAACCAAGAACAAGTTCGAGAAGGAAAAGTTTACTCGGACTCATGGTTTCAGAGGTAGTCCATGATCAGGAGACTCTATAGCACTGGGCTCAAGGTGAGGCAGAACATCATGGCAGAAGCGTATGGTGGAGGGAAGCTGTTCAGTCCATGAAAGCAGAGAGAGAGGGAGAGAGAGAGAGGAGTCAGGGATGAAACATATTCCCCAAGGGTACACCCCCAGTGGCTCACTTCCTCTAGCTATGCCTCACCTGCTTACAGTTACCACCCATGAATCCATTCAATGTATTAATCCATCAAGTGGATTAATCCAGTGATTAGGTTACAGCTCTCATAATCTGATCATTTTGCCTCTGAACATTCCTACATTAATACAGAAGCTTTTCAGGGGACACCTCATATCCAAACCACAATAAGGTTAGATGCAAATACTGTACCATTTGATACAAGGGATTTGGGTGTCCACGAGGGTGGGGGAGGTTACTGGAACTGGTGTCACATGGCTACCAAGGGATCCATGACTCTACTCACACTTGCATTTGTCTGACCTCAGCTAAGCACACCTCAAGGCATTTGTACGTTCCTTATAAACAGATCCGATCATTTCCTCTCTGCTTATCTCTGCCGGAAGCACTCAGATTCTGCAAGTGTGGGAGGGGCCTCGGCTTCCAGGTTGGGTCAAAGGCATGCTGGCTAAGGGGCAAGGTCTCTGCCGAGGGTTAAGGTAAACCCACATGGAGTCAGTTCTGAGTGAAAGATGGTTGACCTAAGTTTGCATTTTATTTAGAAAATTTTCCTTCAATATGGCACATATCAAGGGATGACAGAGCTGGGACCTGACTGTATTTGAAAACTTTTGCACCAAAAATCTCCTTTCTTCTGGCCTAGCACCTCCTGCCCCACAACCCTTTTCTTCCCCTTATCCATTTCCCCTATTTAGTAATGGCCAATGGGCTCCAGGGAACTCTCCTGGCAAATGACCATGCCTATTTCCACCTGTCCCAGGAATTTTTTTTTTTTTTTTTTTTTGGTACCAGGGATTGAACCCAGGGACACTTAACCACTGAGTCACATCCCCAGCCCTATTTTGTATTTTATTTAGAGACAGGTCTCACTGAGTTGCTTAGGGCCTCGCTTTTGCTGAGGCTGGCTTTGAACTCGTGATCCTCCTGCCTCAGCCTCCCCAGCTGCTGGGATTACAGGCGAGCACCACCATGCCCAGCTTGTCCCAGGAATCTTGACATCTGAAATCTTAAAAACAGGGCCATCGCTTCCTTACATTTTAAACAGATATGAACCTGGAATGGAAAGCATTCTTGGACTTCAGCATTCATTAGGCTTTATTGCAGCTCTTGTGAAAAGACTTTCTAATAAAACCTTGTTATGACAGACTACGTCCCTCACTTTCTTATAGTTTATTTCTGCTAGACAGTTTAGCCAATGGACTGGGATTTTTTTAAAGGGTGTTTTTCTTAAAGAGTCAGGGCTGTCTGTTCAAAAGGATCCAGTGACCCTAGAGAAGTTTCCTCTGCTGTGTCAACAAGAGCATGTGAGGTTCTGGGAGCCCATGATTACCTGAGGGTAAATGAGATCAAGAAAATTCAAAATGTGTAACACAGGAAGACAGTGGCGTGTGTGTGGTGGGGCGGGGGGACAGCGGCTTGTCTCCTTTCTGACACCGCACGAAGGAATTTTCCACACCACAATTTCACCGTTGTTGCTTTAAAGCAGAGAAAAACTTGGCCCTCGGCTCTCTGGGAGGGCACTGGTCTGTCACAGCCTTTTTGATTCTCAAGGCTTGTCCACCTGCCTTGTCCTAGATGACCCCAGGAGATCTGTGTGATTAGGACCCACAGTTTTTGGATCAGGAAGATGTTTCCATGAAGCGATTGGACTAGGCTGCTGGTGGAGTTGAGACCCAGACTCACTTCTCATTCCAAATGTCTGGCTCTCTCCTCCTTAGGGACAGTAAAATTTGGGTTTTTCTCTTGGTTCCACCGATACTGCTATGCTAGTTGGATTCTGGAATGAATAGCTGGTTGTCTGAGGAGATTTAGAATAAAATAGTGATTTTGAGGCCTAGTAGTAGTTGTGTTGGTTGGGTTTCCTTCCCTCAGAGGCAGATTCTGAGTCAAGGGACTGAGTGTAAAACAAGTTTATGTAGAAGGGAAGGAAGATGCTGACAGGAAATGAGGCAGAAAATAGAAGGTCCGTTGTCAAGCAAGTTACTTCTCTGGGCAACTGGAACTTAATTCCACTGGCAAACTCTGGGAGACAGTGCAGAGCCTGCCTGAGGGGTGAGGGAGCAGATTGTGCAGTCCCTCAAGAGAAAGTCCTCAGGCAAAAAAGTGAAGATTCTGGCATTTATGGGTTTGACTGGTATCTACTACAGTGAAAGGCCTCCAGGGATGCAGACAAGATGGAGACAGCGTCTCTACAACAGGCATCTGCCATACTGCCATAGGGAGAGACTCCTGAGTGCCCCCATGCCCAACCAACTGTGATGTTCATCTGTCTCCACTAGCAGCTCAGAAGCTTCTGGAACAATTTGCATATGGAGATAGTGAGTTCGTCAGCTTTCCATTATGGTGACAAAATACCTGAGAAGATCAAATTAAGAAGAGGAAAGGTTTATTCTGGCTCATGGTCTTAGAGGGTTCAGTCCAAGGTCACTTGGCCTCATCCCTTTGGACCTATGGTGAGACAGAGCATCATGGGAATGGGCAAGTATGAGGTGGAGTAAAGCTGCTCACCTCCTGGCTGCTGGGAAGTAACGAGAGAAACAGAAAGGAGCCAGGGTCCCCGCATCCCCTTCAGGGCATGCCCCCAATGACCTACCTTCCCTCCGCCAGGCCCGGACTTCGAAAGACTCGTCACCTTTTAATAGTGCCACAGACTGAGGACCAAGTCTTCAACAGATGGGTCTTCTGGGGACATTTCAGAGCCAAACCAAAACAAATAGTGGTAGAGGTGCCTTATTTTATCCGGCACCCCTTTCTGGCCCACATGTAGCCAATCGGATTGCTCCATGCTGTGGGTCACAGTGGTTGCTTCAGGACTGAGCATGTGCCCCATGGTGACCGCACCCCCACATACATGTCAACTGAAAGCTTCCAAGTTGTCGGGAGGAAGGAAGCCGGACCATCACAAAAGGTGTCCCTAGGGAGGCGCCTGCCCAACGGCCATGTTTGTGCAGAAGGACCCATGAAATCGAGAGCCACACGTTTCTTGCTCCCGTGCTGCCCTTTGAACTTCATGTATAGGAGTCAGTAGAGTCTTTTTGGAGTTGGCAGCAGTTTGAGCTGGAAATCCTTCATTCACAAGTGACTCAGAGTTCTGGAAAAATCTGAGGGGCAACATCCGCCCTGGCCCATAGGAACCAAACCTGACTAAATTTAAAGGGAGTCTGCTCCTGAGATACATCCATTTAACTATGGCTTGAACAGGGTGTCCCTGGCTCAGAGGACAGTAGGGCAGCCCAGCCAGGTTCTTGGGCATGCCCAGATGCCACCTCTGTGAGATCATCACCTCTGTCACAGCAGGTGAAGGGACTTTTGGCTTCCCATCTCCTCTTAGGCTCTCCTCTGCTCTTCCTCCTTCCTACCAAACCAGGGGCTCACACATGCTAAGCAAGCTCTCTACCCCCAAGCTACACCCCAGCCCCCTTATTGGCCTTTTAAGTGACACTTGTGGGCCACATCTCTGTTCTTTCCGTTCCCTACTTTTCTTACCATGCTCACCTTGAAGAATGAGGCCAAGAGACTCTAAACCTGAGGGTCTGTGGATTCAACCAGGACATCTCCTGCACTGGGCTAGAAATATTACAGCTGGAGGAACATTAGGACTAATCCAATCCAACCCACTCACATCCCTGTGTCACAGAAGAAGAAACTGAGGTTCAGAGTGATTCCATCATACATTCCAGGCAGATTGAAGAATAAAAAGAAAACTACGAAGGTTGGGGAAAAGGTCCTTGGGTTGGACATCAGAAAGCCTGTATGTTCACTGTCCCTCTACACATTCGTTTCTCCAGCTCCAGAATAAGCTTAAATACAGGCCCCAGCCACCCTCACCACGACTTCCCAAGGCTGACAGAATTACAAAATGCTGAATAAATGTGCCGGACAAAGGCCACACGGTATTAGTGTTGTCGGTGTTACTGTTATTATTTAACCAGGCTAATCCACCAGGGAAGGAAATGAGCACACATCATGAAATTAATTATAGATGTTTTTAAAAATGACTGTTTATATTGAAAGGAAGGCCTCCCATTTGCGACACAATTTCAGGATAAGTCGTGTTTTGGAAAAATATTAATATTCAGAGCTGTGTTGATTAGCTTCACTCCTGTTGCTAAGCAACAAGGTCCTTTGTAGCCTCGGCGAGTTGAGTTTTTTTTTTTTCCTGGGGGTGGGGGTGGGGAAGGGGATGGGGGATTAGGGGGAGGTAACTAATATTACAGTACATTATTCCGCTGGTTCAGCCGATTCTGAAGTTGCCTTGAAAAAAAAAAATTCTACTCCTTTAACAACCTTGGTGATTATAGTTGTTGGGGAAAGGAAAGGAAAGCGCCGCCCAGGGCTCAGCGCTCACCCATGACTCGGGATTCAGCCTTGGCAAGACTTGTGTTTACTAGACCAGGACTGAGCCACACGTGGCCCAGGGCTTGCCACCGCTGACGTTCATTATGGCTCAGGGAAGGAGACGGTGATGAATTAAATGATCCGATCTCATTCAATAGCTGTCGCAGCCACTTGAATGGGGGCCATCCGCGAGAAAGCCAAGTGGCATGTTTTCTGGTCCAAAGAGGAGACTCATGAATATTTGAAATGCATTGAAAATCAGGGCAGGTGACCCCAGCAATACATGGAATTAATCTTACAGAGCACCTACCGTGCGTCAGGCGCTCGCCAGGGTTAGCGCTTTGACTTCCGGCACCAGTGCCAGGGAGGATGTGGCACGGTCCCCACTTTAGGGATTGAGGTTCAACTGCTGCAAGGTCATAGCAGCCGGGACAGGGCAAAGCAAGGATTTCAACTGCAGCCTGAGTGCCATGGGCTCGCTTGACTGGGCCGCCTGCCCTTCCCCACCTAGGAGGGACTGGGAAGGGCTGAGGGCCCGTTTGGGGGCTTTGTGTAAAGCTGGCTTCTGTGAGGTGGAGAGCCACTCAGCGAAGCCGGCTGTGGCGGTGCACGCCTGTGATCCCAGCAGCTCGGGAGGCTGAGGCAGGAGGATCGCAAGTTTGAGGCCAGCCTCACCACCTTAGCGAGGCCCTAAGCACTTCAGCGAGACTGTCTCTCGTAAAATACAGAAAAGGGCTGGGGAAGTGGCTCAGTGGTTAAGCACCCCTGGGTTCAATCCTTGGTTCCAAAAAAAATGCACTCAGCAAGTCTCCTATTTCATCCCAGACAGCTTTATTTGTGGGATTCTCCCAACCACCCCAAACTCTGTGCCATGAAGCCACACCCATTCTATCTTATGCAAGACTCTGTGCCTCAGGAATTGGAGCAGCGCTCAGCTGTGGCATCCCCTGCGACCACCCAGTGGCGGGTGCGCTGAGCATGGAGGGTCTCAGGTGGCTTCGCCCGGCCAGCACGGCAATCTTGGCATGACTGGACTTCCGCGGTGAATGGCGTCCCCACAGTGGCTTTGGGAAGAGAACCTGGCGGGAGCCTCGGGGACCCTTTGGGAGCCAGCCTTGACAGTCACAGGGCCTCGCACAGACCCCTCCGTCAGGGTTGGAGCAGTCGTAAGCCCACTCGGATTCAAGCGGAGGGGACACGGACCCCATTTAAAAATTTTTCTATTTTATTTTTTCCCTTTTTTTTTTTTAAATGGGAGATACGCCTAGGAAATCCCATTTACATATTTTTAAAATTTTATGTTTTTATTAGTGCATGATAGTTATACATAATAGTGCGGTTCGTTTTGACATATTCATAAATGCATAGAGCATAATTTGCTGCATTTCAATTTCCCCTTCCCCTCCCTCCTTCCCTCCCCCATCACCTTTCTCTACTGCTCTTCCTTCGGTTTATTTATTGTTATTTTAATTGGTGCATTATAATTATACCTGTAAGTGGAATGCATTGCGATATATTCATACGTGCACACAGCATAATTTGGTCAATTTCATTCTTCAATTCTTCCCCTTTCCCGTCCCTCCCCTCCCCCTTGATCTCTTTCCTTTACTGTTCTCCCTTCTATTGTCATGAGACCCCCCTTTTTTATTCCTTAACAAGGTCACCCTTTGTTGCCCAGGCTGGCTGCGGGCTCAAGTCTCCTGCTTCTGATTCCTGAAGGGCTACAACTACAGGTACCTGCAGCCATGGCTGGCTTAAGCCCTAGTTCTTTCTTCCTTTCTTTATTTTTTGGTACCAGGAATTGAACCCAGGGGTGTTTAACCACTGAGCCACATCCTGGCCCTTTTTATATTTTATTTAGACACAGGGTCTCTCTAAGCTGCTTAGATCTCCCTAAGTTGCTAAGGCTGGCCTTGTACTCACAGTCCTCCTGCCTAAGCCTCCTAAATCGCTGGGGTTAAAGGTGTGCATCTCTGCACTCGGATCATATATATCCTTTTTTCTTTTTCTTTTTTGATACCAGAGATTACACCCAGGGTCACTCAACCACTGAGCCACATCCCCAGCCCATTTTATTTTTTATTTTGAGACAGGGTCTCGCTAAGTTGCTGAGGCTGGCTTTGAACTCTCGATCTTCCTGCCTCAGCTCCCGAGCTGCTGGGATTACAGGCGTGCACCCACTTCCTGATTGGAGGAATAGCAGAGATTTGGGGGTCTAGGTTTTGAAACTGTCGATACATGTCATAACGTTGTGTATACTCTGAAAATTGTGGAAATGTATAAGCAGTAGAAGTTTGGATATTCAATATCGAAATATTTGGATTTGTGAACCTTAATCGTTTTGATGAATTTAAGGGGTGGCCTTTTCAATTAGGGGCAGGCTTCCCTGAGAGGTTTTTTTTTTTTTTTTTGGTGCTGCGGATGGAACCCAGGGCCTTGTGCTTACAAGGCAAGGACTCTACTAACTGAGCCATATCCCCAGCCCCTTGAGAGCTTTTGTTTCTTTGTTTTGAGTTTTATGTCCGGATGTTGTTTTCACTACAGGAGCCCATCTAGCTGACCAGCTGAAACTCATTTGTAATTAGTGGTCCTACTTGCATACTTTAAAAAATCTTTATTCTTCCGTGGTTATATTTGGAATATTGGTTTGGTTAGGGGAGCCTTTTCTCACGGTGGAATCAAGTGACATGCTTCCCGTGAAAGATACCTGGCTCTCGTACTGAGCTCTGCAGCTTTGAGAAATGATGAGTCTGGTCACCTGGTCAAGTTCCCAATTAAAGTGATCTGGCTTAATGGATTTTATTTTAATAAATATGCTCATGTAAAACAGGCCAGGGAACGGTACGAACTGGAATTCCAAAAGTATTCTGAGGCTGGATTTTCAGAGTCGGGCTCCTCACACTTGAACTTCATCTCACCTGGACGTGGAAGAGTTCGGAAGGGTCACCTGTGAACACAAAAGGACGGCAAGCAGGTCTCTGCGGATTCAGAGAAGCCTTTATTCCTTCGCAGAAAATGGGAAAATGGCCACCGTTGCAGGGAGATTCTGGTTTTATAGGGTAGAGGAGATGATGTGATCATTGTGCAGTTTTGAGTCAGGGGCTAGTTGGACAGGTTAGAGCCAGACCTGAAGGATGAGTATTCAAATCTTGCCCACTGTCATAGGAACTAGGTTGACCTGGGGAGCGCCAAGGTTTAGGGCCTGCCATTCCACATCCACCCCTTTCCTTTAGGGCCCATTGTTATCAGGAATGCACTGGGACAGGCTTAATGTTGGGTCAATTTCCTGAGCCACCCCGTCCCTCCATTTTCTTGGGGAGTTATCTTATAGCAATATTATTTTCCATGACCCTTCATCAGCTGGCAGCAAATATTGGTGCCTCTTGTTTTTATTAGGCAGAGGAAATGAAGGACAAAATGTTTGCTTTTGTTTTCCTAAGAGTCAGGGACAAGAACTGGCCACCCTGGTCCTGCAGGAACTGGAAATCGACATGGGAAGGTGCTGGTTCTGAGAACAGAATAAGCTTTGGCCTTGAACCTGGGCACCCTCTGTTGCTGCTCTGTGACTCATTCCAAACTGAATGACTTGAAACAAACTGTCATTGCTTCTCCTCATTCTGTGGGTTAACTGGGCAGTTCTGCTCTTCCTGATCCTGACTGGGGTCACTCTTGCGTCTACAGTCATCTGGGGGCTAGGCTGCCACTGGAACGTCCAATATGGTGTCCCTCCCATATCATGGCCTCCCTCCCATATCATGGCCTCCCTCTCATATCATGGCCTCCCTCCCATATCATGGCCTCCCTCTCATATCATGGCATCCCTCCCATATCATGACCTCCCTCTCATATCATGGCGTCCCTCCCATATCATGGCCTCCCTCTCATATCATGGCATCCCTCCCATATCATGGCCTCCCTCTCATATCATGGCCTCCCTCCCATATCATGGCCTCCCTCTCATATCATGGCGTCCCTCCCATATCATGACCTCCCTCTCATATCATGGCGTCCCTCCCATATCATGGCCTCCCTCTCATATCATGGCGTCCCTCCCATATCATGGCCTCCCTCTCATATCATGGCATCCCTCCCATATCATGGCCTCCCTCTCATATCATGGCGTCCCTCCCATATCATGACCTCCCTCTCATATCATGGCGTCCCTCCCATATCATGACCTCCCTCTCATATCATGGCGTCCCTCCCATATCATGACCTCCCTCTCATATCATGGCGTCCCTCCCATATCATGACCTCCCTCTCATATCATGGCCTCCCTCCCATATCATGGCCTCCCTCTCATATCATGGCGTCCCTCCCATATCATGGCCTCCCTCTCATATCATGGCCTCCCTCCCATATCATGGCCTCCCTCTCATATCATGGCCTCCCTCCCATATCATGGCGTCCCTCACATATTATGGCCTCCCTCTCATATCATGGCCTCCCTCACATATTATGGCCTCCCTCTCATATCATGGCCTCCCTCACATATCATGGCGTCCCTCCCATATCATGGCCTCCCTCTCATATCATGGCATCCCTCACATATCATGGCATCCCTCACATATCATGGCCTCCCTCACATATCATGGCGTCCCTCACATATTATGGCCTCCCTCTCATATCATGGCCTCCCTCCCATATCATGGCCTCCCTCTCATATCATGGCATCCCTCTCATATCATGGCCTCCCTCTCATATCATGGCATCCCTCTCATATCATGGCCTCCCTCTCATATCATGGCATTCCTCCCATATCATGGCATCCCTCCCATATCATGGCGTCCCTCCCATATCATGGCCTCTCTCACATATCATGGCATCCTTCTCATATCATGACATCCCTCACATATCATGGCGTCCCTCCCATATCATGGCTTCCCTCACATATCATGGTGTCCCTCCCATATCATGGCCTCCTTCACATATCATGGCCTCCCTCACATATCATGGCGTCCCTCCCATATCATGGCTTCCCTCACATATCATGGTGTCCCTCCCATATCATGGCCTCCCTCTCATATCATGGCCTCCCTCACATATCTGGTACTAGGGCTGGAGTGCCCAAGGACTGGCTGGGTCTCACTCTCTCCCATCGTAGCCTCCTATCCCCCACAGCCTTTCTCCTTCCTCATGATTTCCCTCTCCAGTACAGTAGTAAGACCTCTTTATTTGGCAGCTGGCTGCCATGAGAACGGAGGCCAAAGCTGCCATGCCTCTTGAGGCCCAGGTCTAGAATTGGCATGGAGTTCCATCCATCACTTTCTATTCATCAGAGCAAGATAAAGAGGCTAGTCCAGATTCTAGGAGGAGGGAAACAAGTCTCTACCTCAGGATGGGAATTACTGGCAGTCATAGTTGGGAACTTCCCATCCATGAGATTGCCCAAGCTTAAATAAAGGAATTCTGCCATCAGAGACCTCAGACTCCACCTCTTAACAGGTAACATCTCTGTTTGACCATTTGTTCATCCAACAACAACCACAACAATAATAGTAGCTATCACTTAGACAGCACGCATCAGGTAGCAGTCACTGCAATTACGTTGATCAAGTCATTCACTCTTCACAATAACCCTGTAAGCGCTGTTGTTCTTCACATGTTTGAGATAGGGAAACTGTGCCACAGAGAGGTTGAGTGACTTGCTCAAGGTCACACAGCTAAGGGCTGGGGAGACAGCTGGTAGAGTGCTTGTCTTGCAAGGCCCTGAGTTCGATCCCCAGTACCAAAAAAAAAAAAAAAAAAAAAAAGGTCACACAGCTAGTTAGATGGCAGAGTTGATGTTCAAGTACAGGCAGATGGTTCTAGAGTCTGTGCTGTCATCCACAATGCTGTGTGCTACCTCTCATTCATTGAGACTGTGTGTTTGGCCCTCCTCTGGGGTTGTTTAAAATATTGAGATGCATAAGACCATCTATGACAGAGACTTTCCCCAGCATACTTTCTCCTCCTCTAAGATAGTAAAAAAAAGGGGCTGGGGAGGTAGCTCAGTTGGTAGAGTGCTTGCCTCGCAAACACAAGGCCCTGAGTTTGATCCCCAGTACCGCAAAAAAAAAAAAAAAAAAAAAAAGACATTCCATGGCAAGATAGTAAAAAAAAGATTTTAAGCTGAGCACATGACCACCTTAGAAGAAAGACTATGTTTCCCAGCCTCCTCTGCAGGTAATTGTGACCCTGTGATCAAATTCAGGGTACTGGAATGTAAACAGAAGTGTCATGTGATTCCAGGAACCTTCCTTAGGAAATAGCTGATATTTGGCTGTTTTTCATTTCTTGTTGCCTGGAATGTAGATGTGATAAATGGAACTCTAGCCACCACAATGGAACATGAGGACATGGGCTTTACTTCATCAAATCTAGGGATGTAGAATGATAGGCTGGAAGGAGCCTGGGTCCCTCAGGTTTTCTTAGAACAATAGTCATTCCCATGGTGAACTGCCTGTCTTTTGACTTTTACACATGAGAAAGAAACCTCTATTACATTTAAGCCACTGTAATTTTGAGTATCTTGCTCCTTGACAAACCTAATCCTAATCCATAGAGTCTCTATCCCTAAGAAGCTCACAATCTACAGATAGAGACAAAAAAGGATGCAATTATGATCAAAGCAGAATGAAATAAGTGGCCTAATTACAATGATCACACTTCATGAGCCCAAACTGGGTGGCCTAAATACAAGATTAGGGGTCATTTTCAATTCTGAGAAGTAATCTGAGAGATGTAGTTTTGATGTTGAAATACTAGAGTTTCTAATACATTTACATGGCTTACAGAGCCAATGTGACAACATTGTTAAACAGGGTTAGCCCAGAAAATGGAGGACCAACAATAGCTATGTAGCAAGGCCAAAGCTAAAATAAAAATGTCATGTGAGCCCTGAGGAAGGAGCAAGGATTTCTGACAAGGAAATCTGAATCAGAGTTGTGGAAAAAGAGATCAAAATTTTAACTTGACCTTGAATTTGGGGATGGACCTCTAGCAGAGAAAAGAGAAAGAGTAAAGGCCAGGTGGTGTGGAAATGCACGGGCCGTTTGCAGAAGGACCCACATATGTTGGCAGGAGATCAAGCTGAACAGTCCACTCGGATTGGGCGGGGGGCACGTGGCAAGGCCTGTACATGGTGTGAGGTAGGGATCTGACTTTATTCCTTTGCATGTAGATATTCAGTTTTCTTTGCCCACTTTTGGCCTCTTTTGCCTACTGCCTGGATTAAACACTGAACAGGCCACGCTGAGCTCTCACTACTGCTGTTTGCCTATTTTAATGTGGGCAGTTCCGTTTTAAATATTGATGATCTCACCCAGCACATTCTGAGAAAGACCCTGCTGAGAATTGTGTAACCGAATGGAGCTCCTGGAAACTCAAGCTCTTTAAGTGGCTCTCCCCAGAAATCTTTTCTTTTGACTTAGCGAGGTTTAGCAGGTTTGTGGATTAGCATAGTGACAATCAGCACAGTCCTGCTGGGAAGATGGCCAAGTGCCCAGAGACTCAGTCTAAAAAGCCTTGGTTAATAATCTGATGTGGGATTAGGGCACAGGACATAATAATGAGGTTCTTAAGAAAACCTTTTGTCAAAGACTGAGTTTGTAAAATATTTTTGAACAATGACAATAATGCCACAAGACACTGGGGGAGTGGGTGCCCCAGACCTGTTGAATACTGACTCTCCAGACTTCTGCCTTCCAGGGAAACTTAGAGGACAAACAGCCAGGATAAGGAATCAGCAAAGCAAAGCAAAGACTGTGCCTTAAAATGTTGGCGTAGATGACCCAGGACCTGCTCATTCCCACAGTAGCTCTTTTCAAAGGCAAGCATTCATTCATTCACAGCACATTTTCTTTCACTGAGGTCAAATTCATACAATATCAAAGGAACCACTTAAAAGGCTACAGTCTAGAACATTCACAGTGTGCTGTAGCCATCACCTTTGTTTGGTTCTAAAACATTTTCACTGCCCCCGAAGGAAATCCCATACCCATTAATCAGTTAGTCCATCTCCACTCCCCAAGTCCCTGTCAAACACTAATCTGTTTACCAGATCTACCCATTCTGAATATTTCATGGAAATGGAATCAGAAAGTATCTGTGCTTTTGTGCCTCTGTTCCTTCACTTAGCACATATTCAGGCTTATCCGTGTTGTGGCATGTGTCAGTGTTTCATCCTTTTTTATGGCTGACTGATAATCCATTATGGATATACTGTACTTTGTTCCTCCATTCATCCATTGATGGACATTTGGTTTGCTTCCATCTTCTACCTATTGTGAAAACTGCTACAGTGAATGTTCATGTACAAATATTTGTTTGAATAGCTGTTCTCAGTGCTTTTAGGTGCATGCCTAGGAGTGGAATTACTGAGTCATATAGTAATTCTATGTTTGGTTTCTTGAGGAACTGCCAAACTGTTTTCCACAGCAGCTGCCATGGTTTTAGACTCTCACCAGTGATATACGTGGGTTACAATTTCTCTGCATCCTCATTAACACTTGTTATCTTCCTTTAAAAAATCATAGTCATCCTAGTAAATATGAAGTGGTATATCATTGTGGTTTTGATTTGCATTTTCCTAGTGAGTAATTACATTGAACATCTTTTCATGAGTTTCTTAGCCATTTGTACATCTTCTTTGGAGAAATGTCTATCCAAGTCCTTTGCCCATTTTTTAATTGAGTTGTTCATCTTAGTTGTTGGGTTGTAAGAGTTCTTTGTATATTGTGGATCCTTATCTGATATATGATTGCAAATATGTTCCCCTGTTTCATTTTTTCATTTCATTGATAGCACCCTTTGACACACAAAAGTTCTTAATTTTTTTTTGTACCAAAAATTGAATCCCACATCCCCAACCCTTTTAAAAATATTTTTTATTTAGAGACAGAGGCTCACTAAGTTGCTTAGGGTTTTGCTAAGTTGCTCAGACTGGCCTCAAACTTGAGATTCTCCTGCCTCGGTCTCCCAAACTGCTGGAATTACAGGTGTGGGCCACTGCACCCAGCAATGGTTCTTAATTTTGATGAAATTCAATATATCTATTTTTTTCTTTTGTTGCCTGTGCTATTGGTGTCCCCTATAAAAATCCAGTGCCAAATGCAAGGTCATGAAGATTTATCTGTTTTCTTCCAAGAGTTTAATAGTTTCAACTCTTACATTTCAGATTTTTATTCACTTTGAGTTAATTTATGTGTATGGTGTGAGGTAGGAGGTCACCTCAGACTTCTCCACATGGATGTTCAGTTGTCTCAGCTCCACTTGCTAAGAAGACTATTCTTTCCCCATTGAATGGTCTTAGCACCCTTGTCAAAAGTAATTGACTGCAGATGCATGGGTTCATTTCTGTACTCCTTATTCCATTCTCTTGATCCATATGTCTATCCCTATGCCAGTAATGCTCACTTTCAGCTGCTGTAGCTTTGTAGTGAGTTTTGAAATCAGGAAGCATGAGTTCTCCAACTTTGTTCTTTTTTTTCATGATTGTTTTAGCTATTTGGGGTCCCTTGCAGGAAGGTAGAGGTTCACTATCTTCCACTCTTCTGCCACATGAGGACACAATGGTCCTCTCCTATGGAGGATGCAGCCCTCATCAGGCAACAGAACCTGCGACTGCCTTTATCTTGGACTTCTCAGCCTCTAGAACTGTGAGAAAATAAACTTGTTTTCTTTATAAACTATCTATCAATGGTATTTTGTTATAGTAGCACAAATGGACTAAGACAGATGCCTTTCCATTTATTTAGATCTTCTTTAATTTCATTCAGCACTATTTTATAATTATTAGTGTACAGTTCTTATACCTCCTTGGTTATATATAAGTATTTTATTCCATTTGATGCTATTATAAATGGAAGTGGTTTATTTTTTTATTTTTATTTTTTTGCGGTGCTAGGGATCAAACCCAGGGCCTTTGTGCTTGCAAGGCAAGCACTCTACCAAGCGAGCTATCTCCCCAGCCCCAAGGAAGTGGTTTATTTATTCATTTATTAAAAAAAATTTTTTTTGGGTACCAGGGATTGAACCCAGGGTGCTTAACCACTGAGCCACATCCCCAGACCTTTTTTATATTTTATTTAGAGACAGGTCTTGCTGAGTTGCTGAGGTTGGCTTTGAACTTGTGATCCTCCTGCCTCAGCTTCTCAAGATGCTGCATTACAGGTGTGGGCCACCATGCCCAGCAATACTATGGGTTTTAACAAATATATAATGACACATATCTACTATTATTGTGTCATACAGAATAGTTTCACTGCCCTAAAAATCCTTCATCGCTCCCTTTCCTTCAATCCCTGGAAACCACCAATGGTTTTACTTTCTGTACAGTTTTGCCTTTTCCAGAATGTCAAGTAGTTGGAATCACACAGTATGTAGCCTTTTCAGGTTGGCTTCTTTTTCATAGTACTATACATTTAAGTTCACTCCATGTCTTTTCACGGCTTGATAGCTTTTTTTCTCTTTAGCACTGAATAATATTCCATTGTCTAGATATACCACAATTTATCCACTCATTGCCTGAAGGACATCTTTGTTGTTTCCAGGTTCTGGAAATTATGAATAATGGATATGTAACTATCCACGTGTAGGTCTCTGTGTGAACATACGTTTTCAACTAATTTGGGTAAATACTAAGGAGTGCAATTTCTGGGTCACATGGTAAGATGTTTAATTTTGTAAGAAACTGCCAGCCTTCCAAAGTTGTTCCATTTCACATTCCCACCAGCAGTTGTTCCACATCCTTGCCAGCAATTGTGGTACCAGTGTTTGGGATTTGGGCTATTTTAATAGGTGTGTAATGGTAGCTAATTGTGGTTTTAATTTGCAATTTCATAATTCATGTGTTGTTGAACATCTTTTCACATGCTTATTTTCTATAGATATCCAATATTTAGGGGAGAGGAGGGAAGAATAGAAGTTCATTGGATTAGACAAAGAGAATGAATGGAAGTGATGGGAGATGGGAATGGGAAAGACAGTGGAATGAATGGGACGTCACTTTCCTGTGTTCCTATATGAATACATGACCAGTGTAACTCCACATCATGTTCAACCACAAGAGTGGGAAGTTATACTCTATGTATGTATGATATGTCAAAACACACTCTACTGTCATGTATCATTTAAAAAAAAACAAATAAAAAAATAAATCACAAAAATTTCAAAAAAGATATCCAATATCACCCTGTTTCCAAAACCTGGCAAGGACACAACAGTGACAAAAAGAAAGCCATAGACCAATATCCCTATGAACATAGATGCAAAAATCCTCAATGAAATGCCTGCAAATCAAATTCAACAGTACATTAAAAGGATCATACACCACGATCAAGTTGGTTTCACTCCAGGATGCCAGGATGGCCCACCATATGCCATCAATAAATATACACAGCACATAAATATAATTAATGATCAAAATCACAATCATCTCAATAGATGCATAAAAAACCTTTGATAAAATTCAACATTTTTTCATGATAAAAGTCCTGAGTAAATTAGGTCTAGAAGGATCATACTCCCATATAATAAATATGGCTATTTATAACAAACTCATAAACAACATTGTTGTGAATGGAAAAAAAAGGTGAAAGCATTTCCTCTAAGATCAGTAACAAGATGAAGGTGGCCACCCTCACCACTCTTATTCAATATAATACTAGAAATTGTAGCCAGAGCATTCAGGCAAGAGAAAGAAATAAAAGACATACAAATAGGAAAGGAAGAGGTCAAATTATTCCTGTTTGTTGGTGATGTGAATCTATCCTCAGAAAATGCTAAAGACTCCCCAAAAGACTCTTAGGAATGATAAACAAAGTCAGTAAAGCCACAGGTTACAAAATCAACATACAAAAATTAGTAATGTTCTATACACCAAGAATGAACTTGCTGAGAAAGGAATCTCATGCACAATAACCTCAAAAACTAGCCTTAGTTAGGAATAAACTTAACCAAGGAGGTGAAACACCTTCATGGTAAAAATCACAAAATATTGAAGAAAGAAGTTGAAGACCACATTAGACGATGGAAAGAACTTCCATATTCTTGGATTGGGATAATTAATATTAAAATGGTCATACTGCCTAAAGCAATCTACAGATTATATGCAATTCCCATCAGAATTACACTGACATTCTTTACATAACTAGAAAAAAAAATCTAAAGTTCATATGGAAACACAGAAGACCCTGAAGAGCCAAAGCAACCTGAGCAGAAAAGGCAATACTGGATTTTGAAATATACGATAACCATCGTCATGATTTCTCTTTGGAATGTTCCCCCAAAAGCTTATGTGTTGAAAGCATGGTCCCAAGGCAGCAAGGTTCAGAGGTGGGGCTTTTAGGCAATGATTAGGTTGTAAGAGCTCAGATTACATCAGTGGATTAATCCATTTGATGGACTAATCCATTGATAGCTGAATGGATTACCTCAAGGTGGGGACTAGTTTAGGAGAAAGTAGTTCACTGGAGCATGCCCTGGAAGAATTTGTCTTTTCCCTGGCCCCTTTTACTCTCTCTGCTTCCTGGCTGTCAAGAGTTGATAGCCTTCCTCTGCTACGCCCTTCCGCCATGATGTCTCTGCCTTGGAGCCAGTTGACCATGGACTGAGACCTCTGAAACCATGAGCCCAAAATAAACATTTCCTCCTAAGTTGTTCTTGTCAGACATTTTGATTATAGCAATGAAAAGCTGACTAATCAACATGGTACTGGCAGAAAAACAGACACATAGAACGATGGAACAGAAGACTTAGAAATAAACCCACACATCTACAGCCGACTGATTTTCAACAAAGGTGCCAAAAACATACATTGAAGAAAAGACATCATCTTCAACAAATGGTGATGAGAAAACTGGATATCCATATATAGAAGACTGAAACTGGATCCTTATCTCTCGTCCTGTACAAAAATCAACTCAAAATGGGTCATAGACTTTAATGTAAGATCCGAAACTTTGAAACCACTGGAAGAAAACACAGGGAAAACACTACAAGGTATTGGCACAGGCAATGATTTCCTGAATAGGACTCCAATAACTCAGGAAACAAAAGTAAGAATTGACAAATATGATTACATCAAATTAAAAAGCTCTGCACAGCAAAGGAAACAATCAACAGTGAAGAGACAACCTACAGAGTGGGAAAAAAATCTTTGCCAGCTATTCATCTGACAGAGGATTAATAGCCAGGATATATAAAGATCCCAGAAAACTTCAACAACAAAAGAACAAGTAATCCAATCAAAAACTGGGCACTTGATCTGAACAGATACTTCTCAAAAGAAAAAGTACAAACGGCCAATAAATAATTTTAGTTTTAGATGACACAATACCTTTATTTTATTTTACTTATTTTATGTGGTGCTGAGGATCGAACCCAGGGCCTCACACATGCCAGGCAAGTACTCTACCGCTGAGCCACAACCCCCCAATAAATAATTTTTTAAAATGCTCAGCATCTTTAACAAATAGGGAAATACAAATCAAAACTACACTGGGATTCCATCTCACTCCAGTTAGAATGGTTATTATAAAAAAGAAGTTGATGAGGATGTGGAAAAAAAGAACCTTTATACACTGTTAGTGGGAATGCAGATTAGTACAGTCCTTATGGAAAACAGTATGGTTTTCCTCAAAAACTAATAACAGAAGTACCATATGATCCAGAGATCCCACTCCTGGGTGTATATCCAAAGAAAATGAAGTCAGCATACAAAAGTCGCAGCACTATTCATAATAGCAAGAGTATGACGAGGCACCCATCAACAGACAAATGGTTAAAAAAATTTGGTGTATATACACAGTGGAGCATTATTCAGCCATAAAGAAGAATGAAATCATGTCATATGTGGGAAAATAGATGGAACTGGAGGACATCATGTTAAGTAAAATAAGTCAGACATAGACAAGTATTGTGTTTTCTCTCATATGCAGAAACTAAAATGATGATCTGAAAGTAGAAGAAGGACTTTAAAAAAGAGGAGGCAGACCATGGGGAGGCAGGGAGAGAGAGGAGGGAAAGAGAGGGCAGAAGGAAAGGCGGACATAAACAAGGCACAACATATGCAGGCTTGGAAATATCAGTAAAGTTCGTTGATTTGTACAATTAATGTTAATAATTATAATTTCAAAAGAGTTCTTTGTATATTTTGGATTAACAGTCCTTATCAGGTATGACTTTTGGAAAAATTTCCCTCCTCATCTGTAGCTTGTCTTTTCATTTTCTTAACCTAATTTCATTTTCAGACTATTCATTACTTTTTGGCAGATTTACTGATTTTTGTGTGTTGATCCTGCAACTTCGCTGAATTCACATTAGTTAACAAACTTGCTAGTTACAGAAAGGCCCAATTCAATGTGATTTGAGCAATAAGGGAGACTTATGGACTCACATAATTTTAAAATCCTGTGGGCTTCAGGTATGGTTTTATCAAGACTCTGGCTCTATTTCTCTGTACTTCCACCTTGAGTCTGTGCTCAGGCTGACTTCTGTCATGGTTACATGATGGCTACCAACAGAAATTGAGTCTTCTGTCTTCTTTGGTTGCCTCCAGGGAAAGAAATAGAGCATGTTCCTTCCTTCAGAAACCCTGAGAATCTCTTTGATTGACCATCCCTGTCACTGACAAAGAAGATAGAATTGCTCTGACTGGCTTAGGTCATGAAGGGAGGGATGGGTTCAAAGTCACCAAAGTGCATGTGTGGATGCTATGTGATAGGAGTGGAGTAGGGGAAGGACTCTGAGAAGAAAAATCTCAGTGCTGTTAAGAAAGTTAAAGAGAGTGTCCCCTAACTCACAAAACTGGTGTAGGGCCATATAGGAACATTGGCTAAACGTGTGAATACATTGGACATGCTGCTAGTTCTCTCCGTGATGCACGGTTCCCTGGCACTGTGGCATCTGCATTTTCATAGTAGCCAATACTTCAGCCTCTGGAAGTCCCCTACTGAGGCTTTTCTATGGGAATGGGGAGGAGAATTCTGTCTACCAGCCCTATAACTTCCGTGATTTCTGAGCAACAAGACTCTGGCAGGAAAGACTTGAACATGGCAGAATCCATATCTTGAGCTGAGCAGGGTGGGCCTTGTGAATTAATGGTGTGACTCCAAAGTCCTCATTTGGTGCCTGACATTCCACCACTAAGAATTCATTCCTCCAGTTTAAGTTTAAAATGCTTTTTAAAAAATCTTTAAGTCCTGACCCACCCCACCACCACGATCACCGAGTCTTTGATTTGTACCCAAATATCCTAACACAGAGAGAAGGTAGACCCACCCTTGCAGAGTCCAAACCAGAGAATCAGCCAGGGCCATGGCTCTCAGGAGCCTCGTGTCTTGAATTATGAGAACTTATTTCTCTTCCCAGACAGCTAACTTGAGTCTAACTTCATCAGCTATCGACTCAGTCCCTTTTCTGACACCAAACTCCACTGTGGCAGGAAGACAAAGACAGCCACAACTATCTCCTGCCCCATGTGTTCTTCTAGAACCTTGCCACTTGCATCAATGAATAGAATCTATGACCCTTATTCTTGAGCCTGGGTGGCATTTGTTATTGTCTCGATACTAGAGCACGGCAGAAGTGATGCTATGTGATTTGTGAGCTAGTTCATAAAAAATGTAATGTACATTTGTCTTATTCTCTTGGGACACTCACCCTTGGAATCCAGGAACCATGCTGTGAGGAAGTCCAAGCAACCCATGGAGAGGAACAGAGGCTTCCAGCCTATAGCCCCAGATGTGACATTCCAGCCAATGGCCAGTACCAACGTGCTAGTCATGTGAGAGAGCCATCTGGAATGTCAACCCTTGTAGTAGGCAGCAGCTAAGATGGCCCCCAATTATGGTATTTATGCCTTTGTGTAATCATGTTCCCCTGAAAGAGGACTAGACTGAGTGTCTGGCTTCTAACAAACTGGGGATAGAAGTGATAGGATAATATTTTGAATATTAGGTCATAAAAAGGCTGTGGCGGCAGTCATCTCTCAATAAAGCTGGGGTGGAGGAAAGCTATGGCTTCCTTTTTGGGGACACACTCACACGTTCTCCATCTCTTTCTTGCATTGCTTGCCTGGGGGAAGCCAGCTTCCCTGTTGTGAGGCAGCCCTATACAGAAGCCTGTGTGGTGAGATATAGATCTGCCATTAACCACATGATTGAGCTTGGAAGCAGATTCTTCTGCAAGTCAGTCTTTCACATGGAAATGCAACTACAACCAGCAGCCCAACTGCCATCTCTGGAGACACCTCAAGCCAGGGCACACAGCTAAAAGAGGCACCCACTTAAGCCTCACCTGGATTTCTGATGCACAGAAACTATGTAACACAATAAACGTTTATTATTTTAAGCTGCTATTTGTTGGGGACAATTTACTAGACAGCAATCTTCCATTCTCCAGTCAAGTCAGCTCAGTTGACACTGCACGAAGAAACAAGATGTTCCCATGAAATCCTACCCTAATTCCAGAATTGTGAGTAAATTTAAGGACTGCTAGGTTTTTAATCCACTAGGTTTTGGAATAGTTTGCTGTGCAGTTATGCCTCATTTTTTCCTCATTGAAACTTATATAACAGGTGCTGGGGAAACAAAGTAAACAAGCCAGGCCCAATCCTTCATCAACGAGAGCCCGATGTATTAGTGTGCTAGAGTTGCTATAACAAAACAGCACAGACTGACGGCTTAACCAACAGAAACATATCTTCTCAATTCTGGAGTCTAGATCAAGTTGTCAGCAGGGTTGGTTCCTTCTGAGGCCTCTCTCCTTGGCTTATAGATGAGTACCCTCTTCCCGTGGCCTCATAACCTGTTCCCTCTGTGTGTGTCTGTCCTAACTTCCTCCTCTTAGAAGAACACTGGCCATATTGGATTAGGGCCCACCACCATGACTTCCTTTCACTTCATCATCTCCTTAAAGATCTTATCTCCAAAGACAGTCATGTGCTGAGGTATAGGGTGCGAGAGCTTCAACATAAGAATTTTTGGAGGACACAACTCAGGCCATAATACTTAGTCAACACAATTTCTTTTAAAAGTCCTTAAAGAACCAATTTTCCAAGAGATAAAATATGTCCTCTTTGCTTGCTGAAGTGTCTTATAAGGGTACAGTTTCCATAGTCTTCCTAAAGATTTTAAAACTCACTCAATACCGCCCTCCCAGTAAGTTCTTTCTACCTCCCTCCCTGTAGGTTTCTCTGCTTTATTATGGCAGGAGCAGAGCTGACAACAGCTGTTGGCCATGACAGACACAACCTCAAGGTGGTCACAGGGCCTGCTGCAAGGGCTCAGGCAATGCAGAGCAATGGTGGGCACAGGCCTGTGACAAACACAGGCCTTCAGTGGTTCCTGGGCCCAGAGTCTAGGCAAACTTCATCCCAAGAAGCAATACGTGTGAGGCTCACCTTTCTAGTTTACGTAGTGGCTTTAGCAAGGCCAAGGAAGCGGATTCCTGGTCCCCACTTAAGCACTTTGGGAGAATTAGTGACAACATAGAGTTGACGGCCTGAGGCAAAGCAGAATGCTGTCACCCTCGGTTCAGCATTAATTCCATGGCTATGAGGCCAGATGCTTCTCCTCAGGTTGTTTTTGGTTTTCCTACAAAACAGGGGGTGGGGAGGCAGGCAAGTCTTTCTGCTATGAGACATCATTCTTTTCCAGCAGAGCTCCCATGCCAGGTGGGGGTGACATGGGACAGGCAACAGTGGTGAGGTGACTGATCAACAAAGGCTTTTCCTGACCTTGACAGAGAGGCTTGTGATCTGTTTCCTTCTGGTCCTACCTTCTATCCTTTCTTCATTAGCATGAACATGGGCCAGGCACTGTGCAGGTACTTCATTTTCTTCCATGACTTGGGTTTATACTGCTTCTGGACACCCTGTCCAGACCTTCCCCTCTACCTTTGAACCCCAGCCTTGTCATTGAATGACTTGAAGATCCCCCACCCTGCCCCAGGTAACAAGCTTTCCTGAAGGTTGTGGTACTTTTTCTATCACAACAGGTGGGGTGAAGGAAGATGGGAGGGTGCAAGTCAGTTTTCCATTACTGTGACAAAACACCTGAGAGAATCAACTTAAAAGAAGGAGAGGGTATTTGGACTCACAATTTCATAGGCTCAGATCCAGGTTTCCTTGGTCCCATTGCCTTTGGGCCTGTGGCAAGGCAGCATGAGGAATATGTGTCTGAGGAAGCTGTCATGTCACAGTGGCTGGGAAGAAGAGAGAAAGAGGAAGGGGCTGATAAGGACTCAATATTCCCTCCCAGGGAACGCCCCCAATGCCTAACTTCTCTCTAGGCCCCTCCTTTTAAAGGTGTCTACATGTATGTGCGCCCTTGACACATCACACACAGCACCGGAAAGGGGTTGAGTTGGAGAGAGATTGAAACATTGGTGTTACTCTCACTCTGGTTGCTGACGGTTTCTCTGAGTCAAAAGGCTCTTGGGCTCCAGTCTCAGTGATGTGACTTTGGGATAGGACAGAGAATGCCGTGGGAGCCAAAGGGGAACAAATAGATAACAATACAGAGATCCCATAATTCCACTTAATCAAAGCTTTCTAAGGGAAGTGGCCTTCATCAGAGGTTCTCAATGTGCCCTGTACAGCAAGGTTTCGTTTTATAGAGAAGTCCTCTGAGTCACCGTCTCACAGGGCATAGGGGTCGGGCATCAAGAAGGACTTGTCCGTGAAGGGCTGGAGGCCCTCCTGCGCCACCAGGATTGCGGGCACGCCTCCAGGTCTCAGCCTCGTCCTTGAAGCTGGAAGATCCTGAGTCACATGAAAACAGAAGCCTGTTCTGTGTTCTCAGGCAGCTGGTGGCGTCTGCTGTGTCTGAGGGGGGAGGTGACACTCTATCACTGTCTTTCTGGGCCAATTAGATGATTCAGCATATTCCCAGCCTCCCCCTCCGCGGAGGTGATTTATAGTGAGCTCTGCAGGCCCGAGGAGGGTGAGCAACGGGAAAGAGGGGACCGTCCTCCAGGTGCACGTGTGTGCGCATGTGCGTGTGCGCACTTCACCCATCACAGCACCAGATGGGGGTTGTTGGAGAGAGAAGAAAATATTTGTGAGCCTCTCAGAGCCACTCTGATGGCTGATGGTTTCTATTGGGGAAATTTTCCTTGTAGGTGAAAATATTTACTTAAGGGGATTCCACCAAGTCAGTCTCAGTCTCTCTCTCTCTCTCTCTCTCTCTCTCTCTCTCTCTCTCTCTCTCTCTAGAGGAGGAGTAGAAAGGGGAAAATGAGGGGAAGGACTGGAGTTTAGTCCACTCAGGTGTTTTGAGTGAGGAGCTTCCGGGGAGACAAACGAGAAGATGCTGGCTTGGGGAGAGACCACAGGGCCTGAGCAGCTTTGCCTCGCTCTGAGCTCACTTCTCTGACTGCTGCAGTGGAAAATGGACCCAAAGCTGAGGCAGCAGCTGTGGGTGGGCATGGCGGGCACGTGTGCCTGTCTTTGGAATGTACACAGGTTGGGCCTCTGCATTGGCATCCAAGCGTCCGCCATCGACAATTCCACACGCTGCTCTGTGGAATTGCTCTAATGCGCCCTTCTGTCCAACCTGGGGCTTGAATGTATCCACTACCCCTGGTTGGTAAGGGAAGCTGTGTTGTGTCCTTAAGGGTAAGGAAGGCCCAACCCAATCTTCCAGAAGCCAAAGACACACCGTGACGGGTTTGGGGCCACTGTGGGAAGGACTCATTGCTTCATCCATCTCTCTTTTCCTCAGAGGTGGTCTCTAGCTTTTGCAATGGACTCTTGATATCACCCATAGAACCAGGACCTTTCCCAGCCTCTTTCCAAGATGTCCCTTTGAAGTTTGAGGATCTTGGCCTGACATCCTTTACCATCCTCATCAGATATTGTCAGCACCATCAATATCATCTTCCCCCATGTTCATTAAGTACCTACTATATGCCAGCAACGATTCCGGAAGCTTTATGTACCACATTTATTCCCTAAGACAATCCTTTCAACACTACTATTAATGTTCTGTGATAGTTCATTTTGGGTCAATTTGACTGGCCTAGAAGGGGCCCAGATATTTGGTCAAATAGGCATGTCTGAGGTGGTGTTTTCTGGATAAGATTAATGTTTGACTAGGTAGACTGAGTAGAATAGATGGCCCTCCCGACTGGGGTGGGCCTTATCTGATCAACTGAAGACCAGAATAGAGGGAAAAGGCTGAGTAAGAGGGAACTTGGCCAACTTGACTATTTGAGCTGAAACTGTGGGCTTCTTCTGCCCTTGAATTGAACCAACTCTCCTGTTCTCTGCCCTTCAGACTTGGACTGAAAGTGCCATTTCCTCTCTCTTCTGGGACTTCTGAGCCTCCATAATTATGTGAGTTAATTTCTTATGATAACTCTTGTTCTATCTATCTATCTATCTATCTATCTATCTATCTATCTATCTATCATCTATTTCTATTGGTTCTGTTTCTCTGAAAAACCCTGACAGATCTTGGTACCTAGAGTGATTCTAGAAGAACAGACTTTGAAGGAGAGGTTTCTGAACTGGTTCTGGGGTTTCTGGTATTGGGTCTGTAATCAGACTAGATATAAAAAGGGAATGAAGGGAAGGGAGGGGGATAGGAAAAGGAAAGACCATGGATTGAATCTGATATAACTTTCCTGTGTTCATATATGAATACATGACAGTGAATCCCACCATCATGTACATGCACAAGAATGGGGTCCTAATTAGGATTAGATATATTCTGTGCTTGTGTAATTATATCAAATGGATTCTACTGTCATATATAGCTAAAAGGTACCAATAAAAAAGATGCTAATGGCTTTATTTCCAGTAGTAAAGAGAACACTGATAATCCATGATGTGATCTGGCAATAGACATGAGCTAAATATCACCATTGGATACTTGTAATTAAGAAGCAAGGAGCCAGATACAGTGGTGCATGCCTGTGATCCCAGTGACTCAGGAGTCTGAAGCAGGAGGACCGCCAAGTTCAAAGCCAGCCTCAGCAACTTAGTGAAACACTGTCACAAAATAAAAAGGACTGGGGATGTAGCTCAGTGGTAAAGTGCCCCTGGGTTCAATCCCTGGGAAGAAGAAGGAGGAGAGGGAGGGGGAGAGAGAGGGAGGGGGAGGAGGAGGAGAAGCTGGGCTGGGTTGCTGTGTATATAATACTTTTAAACAGTTTTTCCAAACTAATAAGTTTAACAAAATAGGCTGGTTGCTCCTAATATTGTTGGACAAAGTGGGGAAATAAAAGAATGAGTTTAGGGATTCAAATTCCTGACTCAGGCACCCCATAAATGATCGGAAAGCTTCTACGTGTGTCCTGAAGGAGACCCTGTTCTGTAGCCACAGGGCTGAGACTGCCGAAAATGAAACCCAGAATCTCATCCCGTAACTGTCTGGATTATAAAGCAAGTTGAAGTCCCAGCCTCATAGAATGTCTACTATTAAAATGAGGACATTGATTGGGAAGTAATGGGCTCCTGAAAGTTGGAATAGGGATGTGTGGGAAGATTCCAATAAAGTTGAGAACACTGCACCCCTAATTTCTGGTGAGTCTTCTTTCCCCGTGGGAGCATCCACTCTAGCCCCATCTGAGGGTCGTCATTCTACATTGCCCAAGGAAATTTTCATGGCTTCTTCTGAGGCAGATGCCATAAAATACAGGGTTCATTCTCCTCAGAATCTGCCCCTGCTACCTCGCTTTGCTTGGCCTATAACTACACTGAAACCCCAGCAGGTTCCTAAAGCTGAGGTTTGAAATATGACTCTTGAGGAGCTACACTACACCAAATTGACAACTTGAATTTTCTAGTTTTACAGACAGAAATCTGAGGAATATGTTTGGGAATGAATACTAAGGGAGCAGGACAATGTTAGAAAGAACACAAGATTGGCTTGTGTTTATTGATAGGGGTTCACTAAGCAGAGGTTCTGCATGTAATGTTGCAGCTTGAGGAGCGAGAAAGGGCTTTACAGTTTGTTTGGTTGGCTGAAACATGGACTGAAAAGCGACCTACAGTGAATGAGTTAACCTATCTTGGTTTAATGTGGAATAAGGGACTCAAAGGCTTAGGGAGGTTGGAATGTTAAAGTGCGTTTATCATTTAAGAACCAGCAACCTAGCGAGGCCCTAAGCAACTCAGCGAGACCCTGTCTCTAAATAAAATATAATCAAGGGCTGGGGAGGTGGCTCAGTGGTTAAGTGCCCCTGGGTTCAATCCCCTGTAGGGTCTAGAAGACATACCTTCACCAATATGGTGAGAACTAAATTTGTAGGGGAGCCCGGCATCTTTGAAGAGCTCTGTGATTGCTCTTTTCTGTAGGTCAGACTTCACAGTTGAAACTGCAGCCACTGAATTGGGACATAAAAACACAATGGGAATATTTGGATCCTGGAATGTCAGGAAGCAGGCGTCAAGCACCAGCTGTCAAAGGCAAGGTGAGTATGCTTACCATAATGGATCTGAGTTAAAGCAGCCATCAGAATAGTCCGACTCACACAGACCTATGACACTGGTATTCCTAGAAACTAAAAAGAAAGCCTACCAAATTCCTGCTTGGTCTGTAGAAACAGAAAAGTTTCAGGTCAAGTGAACAAAAATCTAATCTGAAGCATAAAAACACACAAAACCCCTCAGTCAGTTCACAGACTTGAATCAGTTTATAGGCCAAGAACCCCTTGAATGAAGGGGAGGCTGTGTGTCTTCAGGAAGGCCCCCAGTCCACGGACAACATTTTATACTATTCTATTGTTTGTTTCTCTGGAGAACCTTGGCTACTACGTATCCCCATTTAACAGATAGGGATACTGAGGCACAAGGTCTTCCTCAGGAAGTTAGGATTTGGCCTAACAAGGCCTTCCTGCCTAAAGCACTAGTTCTCCTGCTCTTTGGATCCTTACCTTCTGTATATTCAAACATTTCCTCAGAGGATTCAGCATGGAAGAATGAGCTGAGAAGCCTGGACCCTGGACTGGACCATTAACTTCCCCATCCAAACTGCCTGGTTCACATCACAGGATTAGAGAGCGTTCCTAAGGGCTGGCTTGTCACATCCTGGGTTAGAAAATCTCAGTCACCCTGAGAAGACAAGTGAGGTAGCAGAAACAGGAGGGGGAGAACCAGCTTCTATTTCTACCTGGCTGTTGACTTGCTCTGTGGCCATCCTTTAGCATCTCCATTTTGTCAGCTTTGAAAGGGAAGGTGTAGGCTCCATTATCTGTGATGCTCCTATATCCTGTGATTCATCAGGGATGTGACAGTTCACACGGATTATCAAGCAGCCCTAAGTAACCAACTCTGCCATTACCCAATCTGAGCGCTCACAGGAAATGGAGGATCCATTCACAGGAAATGGGGGGTCCATTTCCTGGTACTAAGGGTATGGTGGAACATAAGATTGGATCAGATTGAATGCAGGCTCTATCTTGGACTGTGAGACTCTGAGCAAATTCCTTAAGTCCTCCTCACTAGTTTCTGTAAAATGGGGATAATGATATCAACTCCGGGGGTTTCAGTGATATTCAATTAGCTAATGTCAGCACCATGCTAATACAAGTGGTCACAGTCTGAGGTGTTTCCCTTCCTTCCTAACTCAGCTGATGGCAACATGGCTCATTTCCCCAGCTGGAGGACGACAAATGTTCCTCATTTCTTTCCCCCTTCCTTTCCAGGAACCTGAGCAAGCCTCGAGAACACTATGGGATCCAGCTGCTCTCATAAAGGGTGGGGCTCGCCTTCTCTCTCAATTTTCTCCCCCTCTTCCTTGTTTCCTGGCTCTGTTCCCTGATTCCTTTCTTCTACTCAACAAGCAGTTGCTAAGAAGCTTTCTATATGTGCATTTGTACTGGTTCCATAAAGGTCACGTTTCTACCAGCTTTCTGCTTGTGAAGCCACTGACTTCCGTTCATCTTTATGTCACGGCTGCTTCAAGAAGGGAGGAAGGCAGGCACTGCCTCAGTGGGCCTATGTGAGTGTGCATGTGGCTATCACATGTGTGCATGTGTGTGCAGGAACCCACATATGTGTATGGGGTTTGGATGTGAGGTGTCCCCCAAAAGCTCACATGTGAGACAATGCAAGAAGGTTCAGAGGAGAAATGACTGGGTTGTGAGAGTCTGAACCCAATCAGTGAAATAACCGCTGATGGGATTAACTGGGTGGTAACTGAAGGTGGGTCAGGTGTGGCTGGAGGGAGGGGGGATTGGGGGCGTGGCCATGGGTGTATATTTGCATCTGGAGGGTGGAGTCTCTCTCTGCTCTCTGATCGCCATGTGAGCTGCTTCCCTCCACCACCTCTCCTGCCATGATGTCCTGCCTCACCTTGAGCCTTGAGTAATGGAGCCTGCTGTCTATGGACCAAGACCTCTGAAACCACGAACCCTCAAATAAACTCTTCCTCCTCTACAGTTGTGCTGGTTGGGTCTTTCAGTCACACCTGTGTAATAACTGACTAAAACACCATATATGTGTAATATTGTACATAAAGACACCCATGGATAGCCACTTATGTATGTTTAAGATATGTACTCCCATTAAAACATTCTCTACACATGCACTAATGGGTCTAATAAAATCCTCTTTTGCCAGGTGCAGTGGCACGTGCCTGCAATCCCAGTGGCCTGGGAGGCCAAAGTAGGAGGATTGTGAGTTTGAGACCAGCCTCAGCAACTTCATGAGGCCTTAAGCAACTTGGCGAGACCTTGTCTCAAAATAAAAAGGGCTAGAGATATGGTTCAGTGGTTAAGCACCCCTGGGTTCAATCCCTGGCACCAAAAAAAAAAAAAATTTTTTTTTTCTCTTTTCATTCTGTCCCTAAAGTGTAAAGTTGACAGTGAAAAGAAAATCATCTCTAATGGACTTGAAGGAAATAAGTACAAGGAATGAATCCTTACCATACAGAGCTCTCTTCGTTTTGAAGCCAATCGGTTTGAGATGTGCCTTCTCTCAGAGGGGAAAGAAAACTTTTAAATCAAACGAGACAAGGTAGAAAAGAGACATACCAGGTTCACAGATCGGAAGACTCAACATAAGAAAGAAGCTGATTCTCTCCCCAATCCATCTACATGTTTAACACAATTCCAATCAAAACCCCAGCAAGATTTCTTATAGTTATAAACAAGCTGGTTCTGAAACGTATTTGAAAAGGCAAAGAAACTAGAGTAGCCAAAGCAATTTTAAAGAGGAAAAAAGAATGAAGTTGGAGGAATCACACTACCTGATTTTAATATTTAATACAAAGCTACAGTAATCAAGATTACTGTGGTATCAGTGGACGGATAAACACGCAGATCAATAGAATAGAATGGAGAGTTCAAAAATAAACCCAGACACATAATGGAGGGTGGGAGGGGTTAGTGTTAGGGTTAGAGTTAGGGTTAGGGAGGGTGGCAAGAATGGATGAAGGAAGGACTGTATAGAGGGAAAAGAGGGGTGGGAGGGGTGAGGGGATGGGAAAAAATAACAGAATGAATCAAACAACATTACCCTATGTAAATGTATGATTACACAAATGGTATGCCTTGACTCCATGTACAGAGAACCAACATGTATCCCATTTGTTTACAATAAAAAAAAACCAGCATAATATGACTATTATGGTTTAGATGAGGTGTCCCCTAAAAGCTCATGTGTGACTCGATGCAAGAAAGTTCAGAGGTGAAATGATTGGGTTATGACATCCTTAACCTGATCAGTGCATGGGATTAACTGGGTGGTAACTAGAGGCGGGTAGAGTGTAGCTGAAGGACATGGGTCCTTGGGGGTGTACCTTTAAAGCATATATTTTGTCCTTGTTGAGCACAGGTCTCTCTCCCTCCCTCTCCCTCCCTCTCCCCCTCCCCCTCTCCTTGGTGCCATGTTCTGAGCTGCTTCCCTCCACCACACTCTTCCACCATGATGTTCTGCCTCACCTCAGGCCCAAAGCTATGGAGCTGGTCATCTAGGGACTGAGACCTCTGAAACTGTGACCCCAAGTAAACTTTTCCTCCTCTAAGTTGTCAGATATTTTGGTCACAGCAACAAAGAGCTAACTGAAACAATAGCCAATTGATTTTTGACAAGGGCACGAAGGTAATTTAATGGAAAAAGGATAGTTTTTTTTTTTTTTTTTTTTTTTTTGTCAAATGGTGTTGAGACAATTGGATATCCAGATACCAAAAAAAAAAAAAAAGAGGAATCTCAACCTAAACCTTCTATGTTGTACAAGAATTAACTGAAAATGAATTATACATACAAATGTAATGTGTAAAACTTTTAGAGTAAATCAGAGGAGAATATTTTCATGACCTAGACTTGGGCAAAGAGTTCTTAGACATGAGGCTAAAAGCATGACCCATAAAAGAAAAACCGATGAAGCAGTTTCATCAAAATGAAAAATGTTTACTCTGTAAAAGACATCATTAAGAGAATGAAAAAGCAACCTATGGACTGGAGAAAATATTTGCAAATCACATATTCAAAAAAAGACTTGGATGCAGAATATATAAAGAGTGCCCCAAACTAAACAATAACACGGCTCAATTAAAAATGATCAAAAGAGGGCTGGGGAGATAGCTCAGTTGGTAGAGTGCGTGCCTTGCAAGCACAAGGCCCTGGGTTCGATCCCCAGCACCACAAAAAAAAAAAAAAATGATCAAAAGAATTAGAAACTTCACCAAAAAGGAAGACAGATGGCGAATGAGCAGAAAAAGAGGCTCAGCAATCCAAGCCATTCGGGAAATGCAGATATATATCACACACCTGTCAGAAGGGCTCCAAGTTAAAACACTAACTACACCAAACACTGACACAAGTGTGGAACAACTGGAATTCTCCTCCATTTGGAGTTGCAATGTGAAATGGAACAGTCACTCTGGAAAATATTTGGCAGCTTCTTATAAAGTTAAAGACAGAATTTCCATGATTCAGCAAGCCAACTCCTCAGTTATTTACCAAAGTAAATGATGGGGACCAGGTCAGTGGTGGCCAGACGTTAAGGGTGGCGCAGGGCTTGACTACAGAGGGATAGCACAAAGGAGTTCAGGGGGTGATATTCTGTATGCTGGTTGGGCAGTGGTTGCAATGCTGGTTGGTACATGTGTTTTATGAAAAAGAAGAATTAAAAAAAAAAAAGAAGAAGAAGAATTTTTGCCTGGCAGGCATGAGGCCCTGGGTTCAAATTCCCCAGCACCAAAAAAATAAAAAATAAATAAAAAGAAGAAAAATTTACACATGTATTATAAGTCATAGAATTATACATATACACACATATCTAGAGTCATGTGTGCATGCACACACACACACACACACACACACACAAGCAAATGGGTTGGGAGTGTCCCTTCATGAATTAAACATCTCGTACCATGTGTCTATTGGAAAGAGTCATTATTTTATTCCTGTTTCAAGAAGGGAGATTTCAGCTGGGTGTGGTGGTGCACGCCTGTAATCCCAGCAGCTCGGGAGGCTGAGCGGGAGGATCGCAAGTTCAAAGTCAGCCTCAGCAACTTAGTGAGGCCCTAAGCAACTCAGTGAGACCCTGTCTCTAAATAAAATACAAAATAGGGCTGGGGATGTGGCTCAGAGGTTAAGCACCCCTGGGTTCAATCCCTGATACCCCCCCAAAAAAAGAAGGGAGATTTCATCCATTTCCAGATGTTGGAAGGACACATTTATCACCTAGAAAATGCAGAAGTTAAATATTTTGCAAAGAACATCCCTCCCAACTCCCACAGGGATGCCTCCATTCTCTTTTGTCACCCCTTTACCTAACCGGAATGGTCGTCTTCTATCACAATGTGCCCAAACTATGGGGACTGTGTTTTCAGATCCTAAACGGGCAGTGCCATCTCTGCAAAAGAAGCGTGCTTATAGGTTTGTTTTTGCTGCTGGGGAGGGAACCCAGGGTCCCCTGCAGGCCAAGCAAGTGGGTTCCCACTGAGCCACACCCCAAGCCCATCTGTGCACTTATGGACACAACAGGACAGTATGTTGGACCCTGAGACTGACCACAGGACAGCAAGGGCCCATGGTGGTCCTGCTCTGACCATGTGTCTGACTTGCTGGTGACCCATGTAGCTGCTGTGTCTGTCCCACTGGGAACTCTGTCTTCTCTTCCTCAAGAAAGAACAGAATAGCTATGGAAGCAAAATGGCTCCTGATAAACAGATAAGCAGATTAGGACTGGCACAAATTAGGCCCCTCAAAGCAATCAGGCTGAAGATAAAACAGGAATTTAATGAAAATTGAAAATACAATCCATATTACGTAGCCGTTCAAAATGATGTTTACCAGGAATTTGTAATAGCATGAAAAATGCTTGTATCACCAGATTAAGCAAGAAAAGAGCAAATTACCAAATTGCGTGTACAGTTGATCACAATTATATTTTAAAAGATGTATCATCAGAAGACAAGCTAAATACACTGTGATGTGCGTTTCAGAGAGAGGACGAACCTTCCCCGGGTCTTCTCAACTTTAATCTATATATCCCTAATGTTTTCTGCAAGGACCGTGTGATGTCTAATTTAAATGAATCGTCAAACTTAGAAAACAGGATGTCAGAACTTTATTTTTGAAATGCAATTTGGAGCCCCGGTACCACAGGGGTGAACCATCTTTATCCGGTACTGATCAGGTCCTCAAAATTCCTTGCGTGATGAAACCAAGTGTCCCCATGGCAAAACCTCTGCAGCCTCCCAGCCGACACGCACGCGTTGCGACTAGGTGGCTCAGCAAATCCCTAGGGCAAGCCCCAGGACCGGGCACGGTCGTCAATGATAAGTTGGCTTCCTTTTGGCAATTTTGCCAAACCAGACATTCGATCAAAAACCCAAGCTGCCTGGAAGGACTCCAGTTTAAACTCTGGTTTCTCTATCGATCCTGTCGCTTCCATGAAGTCACAGGCTCCCTGTGACTCGGGCTCACCCTCCCAGTCATTCCGGCCCAGCCCCCCGAGCTCACCAAACCTTGGTCCCTTTGTATCTGGTGGCCCACTCTTTCTCCTCCAGCTTCTCCTGATTGACAGAGTCCACCTGTCAATCACCGGCCCTGCTCGGTGGCCTTTGAGGAGTTAATGCGGAGCCCCGCTCGGGGCTAAGACCTCTCCCAGCCTCCCCGCCATGCCCCCGAGTGTCCTGCGGGCTGCTCACAATGCCTGGCCGCCTTCATTAGCCCCGTGGATCTTCTGGGCCCCTTTGCCATTCACGCTGATCCCCGCCCCCCAAATTCAGTGTTAGGCCACCTGACCCCTGTCGGCAGCAATTTCTGTGACAAGGCTCAGTGTGGGAAAGGCCAGCAACACCGTTTCTAGACAGATCAGGCCCCACACGGCCTCCTTTGACCCTGCCCATCTCCCGCTGGGGCTCCCTGCTGCAGAGGGCAGGCGGGTGGGTGGGAGGCTGCGGGGCCCAGGCAGCAGCAAGCTGGGCTGCCCTTCCGTTTGGGATCCCCAGAGAAGATTCCAGAAAGGGCTCTAGTATCACTTATAAATGACAAAAGCAGTGAAAGTCAATGTCACTTGTGCTACATTCTGTTGTTTACAAGTGGGTCACTAGGCCATCTCAGATTCCAGGGCGGAGGACATAGATGTCACCTCTCCATGGGAGAAGTGTCAGATAATTTGTAGACTTGTTTAAAACTGCTTGGGATGATGTGTCTGGGCGAGTCCCACCCCTCTGTAATACACTGGAGGCTTTTTGTCTGGACTCTTAAAGAAACCCAAAAGTAGTGTCACTGAAGTGTTAGTAGAGGAAAAGCCCTGATCTAAAACTCAGACAGGACTTGAATGGCAGCTTGACCCAGGACAGCCACCAGCAGCAAGGTCTTTCCAAAGGGGCCGTAATGCACATTAGCTCAAATACATGCCTGTTCCAGGTGTCCAGGGGAACAGCAAATTCCCAGGTACAGAGAATAGACGGGGGATGGAACGCTTAGAAAGAGGAAACCTTCTAGGCCCCTTTAATAGAACAGCCCCAGGAGGTTGTTCAGATTTTAAAGTTTGACCAGCCGTATGGCTCCGGACAGGTGGCTTGGGCTCTCCGGCCCCTCTTTTCTCCTCCGGAAAGCAAGAGGGTCAGATGAAGGCCTGTGAGCTTAGCCCCAGTGCTGACTCTCCATATTTTGAAGTAAGGATAAAGCACTCAGCTCTGCAGGGCTTTGCTGAGCCTTTCAGCCCAGGTCTGGGTAAAAAAGAAGCCGAACAGAGGTTCAGCCCTGAGCAGAACTAACACAACACGGGGTTCTTCCTGAGGCCCAGGGAGGAGGTGCAGAATTGCTGGCCTCATTCCCCTGTGGGGAGGGAGGAGATAAAAGACAGAGGGTCATCCATGCAGGCTGTGTGCATGTATGGAAATATCACATCAGATCCTATTAATATGTGCAATTACCATGTGCTAATAAATTAATTAAATAAAAATTTAAACATTTTGCATTTTTTTTTTTTTTTTTGTACTGGAATTGAACACAAGAACATTTTAGCACTGAACCCTATCCCCAAACCCCTTCTAAAATTTTAATCTAGAGACAGGACCTTGCTGACTTGCTTAGGGTCTCGCTAAGTTGCTGAGGCTGACCTCGAACTTGCGATCCTCCTGCCTCAGCCTCCTGAGTTGCTGAGGTTATGGGCATATGCCATTGAGCCTGGCTGAACATTTTTTTAAAGACCTGTGGGAATAATCAAGATCTTGGCTGATGAACAAAGCAAATTTTTAAGGTCAGCCCCAGCACCACAGCAGGATAAAAAGACAATGCATAAAACAGATGGGGATAGGGACTTGGTTCCCTCTGGGTGGGGACCAAAGATTTCCCAGGATTTCTCTGCATATGTCTTGGTTCATCCATATGGTAGATGAATTTTTCCCCAAAGATGGCTGCAAGAACACACTCTTCCTAAAATGCAATGTCAAGTTAGATTTGTGTACCCTTCCCCTTGAATCTGGTGGCCTGTGATTATGGCAGAAGGTGCCATCACTTGATTTTCAAGGCTAAGTCATTAAAAGTCATCAAGTTTCCTTCTGGTTCTCTCAGGACTTTTACTCCTAAAATCTGGACAGCATGCTCTGAGGAAGCCCAAGATATATGAAGAGGTCTACCTGTAGGTTTTCAAACCAGGAGCCTCAGTTGAGGTCCCAGCCAATAGCCAGCATCAACTACTGGCTGTGTAACTGAAGGAGCTTCCAGAGAATTACAGCCATCAGCCTTTGAGAGACCCCCGACCTTTGAATCTTCCCATTTGAGGCCACAGATGTTACATAGCAGAGACGAGCTGTCCCTATAACACCCTTTTCAAATTCCTGACACACAGAATCTAGGAGCAAGATAAAATGGGGGTTATTTTAAGTTGGTAAATTTGGGGCTATTTGTTACACAGCAATAGTAACTGATACACCTCTGAACTGATTGTAAATGTTTATTTCTCAAACCATAGTCTTGGGATAGCCTTTTCCTTGGGGGGAAAAGTTGATAAAAATGGTGCCCCCACTCCAGACACAAGGAAACAGAATTTCTGGGGGGATTGGATCAGAAAAATTGACATTTTTAAACAAATACCTCCACATGGTTCCTTTTCTTTCCCTTAAGCCCTAAATAAGACTTTCCAAATGGTCAGAGACCTCCTCCCTCTCTCTGCATCGTCCCTTGTCTGGTTAATTGTTCTGTTGATATTGAAGAATTGCTGAGACTGGATAATTTATAAAGGAAAGAAGCTTATTCAGTTCACAGTTCTGGAGGCTGGAAGTTCAAGTCGGGCACCTACATCTGATGAGGACCTTATGCCACATCATAACTTGGAATAAAAGTGAAACAGCAAGAGGGCACACAAGGAAAAGACAGGCATGGGTCCCTGGGATCATTTCATAACATCTACTCTTGCCAGAATGAACCCACTCTCGTGAGAAAGGCATTAATTCCTCTTAGCCACCTCTTGAAGGCCCTGACTCCCAACGCTACCACAATGATAATCAAATTTCCACGTGAGTTTCAGAGGGAACAAACTGTATCCAAATCATGGCACCCCTTTATCTTTCCCTCTCTTGCAGACCAACTGTGTTTCTTCCAAGCTTCCTATGGCCACATGACTAAACTGAGATATAAGGGGAAAAGTCATGTGGCAAATTTCCAGGAACCCTTTTTCAAAGACAACTGGCACATGTCCTTTCACTCTTTTCCTACCTGTTTTCCCTTTTGCTGGCTGGAATGTGGATGTGAAAGCTGGAGCCATAACAGCCCTATTGGACCAAGAGGTAACCTTGGAACTGGAGTTCATATATAGTTCAGTGACAGGACAACAGAATCTTATCAGAGATACCTGGATCTCTAAGGACTCAATGGAACAGTCACCATACCAACCCTTCCACACTTACATGTATAAAAGAAACAAACTAGCTCCTTAAGGCTGGTGTGACTTCCTCTTCCTTGCAACTGAATTTCATTTTAACTGATACACATAGAAAATGTGAGGAGGGAAAATCCCCAGTTGATTTGGTGTCCAGAACCAAAGGCTTTCCCTAAGGCAAAACCTAGAAGGAACTGAGAGCAGAAATCTGTCCCAGGTCTAGAAACACACCAGGAGAAGCCCCCTAACTTGTTAAAGCTCTTTCCATAACCACAGGGTTGTTTAAGATTATCTACCCATTCCAGGCTCCCACAGGGAGCTGGATATTGTCCCTGAAAGCCAGCAGGTACTGAGAATCCAGCTTCCAATTCACGTTTGTGCCCAAGGCCTCATCAGGGCTGAACTTGTATCTAGTTGCTCTATTATTTGTTTATAATAATAGATGCCTATGTGCTAGGCACAGCGCTAATGCTCTGCACGCATGATTACATTTACTCTCTCAAGAAGTAAGAAGTATAAGAAAATAATCTCAGAGAGGTTTGGCAGGATGAGCTCATGGGCACACATCTAGTCAGGAGAGGTCCTGGGTCTGAGACCCAAGTTTCAGTGATTCCCAATCCCAGGGGTGAACATTTCCGTGACCTTCTAGAAACCGACTCTCTCCTCCATCTACCTGGAGCCAGCTCTCTCTGAGCTGACACACCTTCTTCCTCCAGGGGACAGAAACCTGGGAAGCTCCCAAAGATCTGGCAGCTTCTGTCTTGGCAAGGTTCTTTAGCAAAGCTGCAGATGAAGATGAAAGAGAACATGCTGGAACAAGCTCTGGCGACTGGGCAATGTCCCTGAAAGGGGTTCATAAAGGATCATTGGTCCAGGGCTCCAAGAGGGCTGGGCCTGAAGGGCTATTGGCCGCAAGCCGCAGAAGCCACCTGTGAAAGAAAGTTGGGTGTGTGTTTGTGTCAGGCTTAAAAGGGAGTGTATCCAGCCAGGGGTGACGACTCAGGGGAATTTCTCAACCTTTCGGTGCCCCTGTCTCCCTCACCTTTACCTCTGCCTCACTCTCCCCTTAAACTTCATGGCTTGCAATCCACCAATTAAGAGGCACCAGAAACTACTGGCTGCTGATTAATACTAATTAACAGGGCTACTTAAAGTAAATGCTATTTAAAAAGCCAGAGTGTTTACCCATTGCACAGTTAGGTTGGAAAAGTCATGCCCAGGTCATTGGGCTGCCCTGTGGTCTCCTAGTCATTGCTTTTCTTTCCAGACCCTTCTTTCTCACTTCATGGCACCCTGATGGGCCTGCTGCTAAAGGCGGCCTTCCTTGGCACCCTTGCCAAGGGGGCATGTCTGACACTGGGTGTGGGGGGGTCCCAGCAACTTCCTCAGAAAAAGAATCTACACGGACAACAACAAATAGGGAGAGGGCACTAGAGGGACCGTGGGGAGCAAAAGTCCCCAGATCTCTGGGTCTTGTTACCCAGTCTGGACACACGTCTATGTACAGAGTATGTGGACAAGTGAGGCATTGAAGAAGTCCAATCTGTGATGGCCACTAACTGTTTCCAGCCCTATGTCTTCCAAGCACATGGTGGAATTGCACTTCCTGGCCCCCTGTGGTTAAGTGGAGCCATGTGACCTATCATGACCTATGAGTTATGAGCAGGAAGTGGTATGCATCACTTCCGGGTCAGGACATTTTATCACTGGGGCGAAGCCTCCAGAGTTTGGTTTTCCTCTATCACAATGGATGACAATGTTTCTTTCTTTCTTTCTTTCTTTCTTTCTTTCTTTCTTTCTTTCTTTCTTTCTTTCTTTCTTTCTTTCTTTCTTTCTTTCTTTCTCTTTCTTTACTTGCAAGCCTGGGTTTACTGTGGCCCAACTCACAACTGCTAAGATAGAGAATTGTCCTAGGTGAGCAGGGTTTGGTGGCACCTGTCTGTCATCCCAACGTCTTGGGAGGCTGAGACAGGAGGATCTTGAGTTCAAAGCCAGCCTCAGCAACTTAGGGAGGCCCTAAGCAACTCAGTGAGACTCTGTCTCTAACAAAATAGGGCTGGGGATGTGGCTCAGTGGTTAAGCGCCCCTGGGTTCAATCCCTGGCACCAAAATTTTTTTTAAAAGAATTGGTCTAGGTGCCCACTTACAGATGAATGAATCAAAAAATGTGTTATATGTACACAACAGAGTATCCCTTGTGCACAAAGAAGAAAGAAATCCTGTTATTTGCAATATGATGGATGGAAAGGGAAGCCATCATATTAAGTGAATTAAAGCAGACACAGAAAGACAAGTATTGCATGTTCTGTTTCATATGTGGAAGCTAAAATGTCAACCTGAAAGTAGCACAGTGACTACTAGGGACTGAGAAGATCAGGAAGGAGGGGTGGAAAGGGGGCAGTGGGTTGTGATTGATGAACACTCCATGCACGCATGGAAATGTCACGGTGAACCCATCAAGATGTACAACGAACATGGGTTGATAATAATTTTCAAAAAGAAATGTTACAGATAATTCCCAGGCCAAGCCTGGGCCTCCAGTTTCAACTTTCTCCATGAACTTGACAATAGTCTCTGTCTCCTGGGTAATTTCTTTCTTCTTTTAGTTTTCTATCATGGCTAAAACAAATCCGAATTGTATCATTAAAACACCTCAAATTCGTTATTGTGTACTTCTGGAAGTCAGCGTCTTACACGACTGTGGATGGGCTGAAGTCTAGGTGTCTGTGAGGTGTGTTCCTTTCTGAAGGCTCTAGGGGAGAATCCTTTTCCCTTCCAGCTTCAAGAGGCTGCCTGCATTCCTGGCTCATGGCCCCTCCCTCCATCTTCGATGCCAGCTGTGTTGATTCTCTGGCCATTTCCCTAGTCAAAGCTACCTACTGGGAAAAGTTCCCCTTTCAAGGACCCATGCAATTTAACTGGGTTCACTTGAGTAATCCATGGTGGTGTCCCCATTGTAATGTCCTTAACTTAGTCAATTGACAAATGACCCCTTTTTTTTGGGAGGGTGTTACTAGGGATTGAACTCAGGGGTACTCAACCACTGAGCCACATCCCCAGCCCTTTTTATATTTTTTTTAGAGACAGGGTCTCACTGAGTTTCTTAGGGCCTCACTAAGTTGCTGAGGCTGGCTTTGAACTCACGATCCTCCTGCCTCAGCCTCCCGAGCCTGTGGGATGACAGGTGTGTGCACCACTGTGCCCGGCTACAAGTGACCCTTTTGCCACATGTGGTTATGTCGCAGGCTCTAGGGGTTAGAACGTGAGCATCTCTTTAGGTCTCTCACTGTGCCTACCACAGCCATGCCTGAGAAGGTGCTGTTTCCAGGACCCGTCAGCCCGTGTCCTGCTGCGAGCACTGGACCGCAGAACCCCAGCCAACCCCGAAGGGGCTGAGTGCGTGTGTGAGAAATAAATCACTGAAAAATTTGAGGACCATTTCTCACTCCTGCAACATAGCCTAGCGATTGCCACAAGGGCTTTTCACCTCTTAGTATTGGAGGCAATTTTCCAATTTGGGAATCTCGTTGACAGGCTTAGAGGGATTAGAGATCTTATCCAACACTGAACATGTCATCAGTGGTCTCAATCATCCCCTGAGGCAGTTTTGGGGTGTCTTTACAGTCATCGGCAGCTGTCACTCTTCCTGATGATCCTCTCAGCCACCCTCGTGATGAAGCCATGAGTTCCTTCGAGCTGGCTCGCCAGGTGTCACGTCTCTTGCTCATGCTTCCAAGCGCCATGCCTGACTTGCTCAGAACAATGTGGCATGTGACGTGGCGTCAGCAGAGTTCCATCCTCCACAGTGACTCAGTGGTCAGGTGGGAACTCTCTTCCACGCAACAGTGGCTTCCAAGGACACTCCCTGACAAGCTACCCCAGAGATCCCTGAGCCCCAACCACACAGTCTATGAAATCAATTGAAAACCAAATGAGGAGGAAGGAAGCAGGTGGGATCCCACATTTAGGACTGGGGACCAGAGGGGACAAGACCCACAGTGTCTAAATCATGAATTAGGGCACAGTCCTGTCTCTCTGCTGCACTTGATCTGCCTTCCCTGCCGACAGTGCACTTATGATATTAGCGCTGACATTTGAAGTCGACAGACATCTAGAAGGTTCCTTGCTCAACTGGAGAGATGCAGAGAGAGGGATGCCTGGCCTTAGCTGTCCTTCTCCAATTAGCCATCATTGCATTTCTCAGGCACAGGACACATGGGACCAGAATGAGTGTCACCAATAGGTGGCCGAATATTGAGTGCCTCATGAATATTTAGTTGATCATGAATATTTAGTGCCTCAGGTGCCTTAAATATATTTAGCGTCTCATGAATATTTTGTGTCTCTTGTATATTTAGTGTCCTGTGAACGCTGGAACTCTCTCGCTGCTTCCGCCTCTGTTCTCTCATATACTCTCCCACAGCTAACGTTCTGCCATTACTTATCAATGACAACGTTCTTGTCTTCCATGGCACGATTGAACATTCTCAAACAGTACCGCAAATGCACATTATGTCATTCGTAGCAAAAACTAAACTCTGTCCTTGGTCGGGATTTGTCACGTATTTATGCATGTTCAGAGGACACAGGGTGACTGAGCACACTGCCCTACTTGACGCCAGGCAGTTTCCAGAAGCATCTCATATCATCTGCACGCCAGTCCAACAAGGCAGGCCTTGTTATCCTTACTTTACATACGGGGACGTCGAAGCACACAGAGGTTTAGAAACCTGCCAGAGGTCACACAACTGGTAGGAAACACATTCAGAATTTGAATTCAGATTGCTTTTATGTTTCTTCCATTATCCTGTGCTTTGGGGTTTTGGTCTCCACTGGGAGGTGGGTGACATTTCACATCAGTTTGAAGCTTCTGGTCTTTTCAGCTTCCACTCCAATCCAAGATGGCTGGCACCATCCACCTGGACTACTGCAGTACCCAACTTAGTCTCTCCTCTTCAAATGCAGTCTATGTGTGGTTTCCGGAGCGACCATCTAACAACACGAATTACAACCCTGATTATACCAACCCCCCACTTAGACCCTCCAGTGGGGTCTGAGGACGTAAGTCCGCGCTAGAGCGCTTGCCTAGCAGGCATGAGGCCCTGGGTTCTATTACCAGCAGTAATCAATGAATAAATAAATTCTCCAATGACTGTTTCTTGCTTCCTGAATGAAGATCCAGCTACTCACTATGATCCACAACTTACTACCAAGCTAACAGAATGGCCTCTGTTGTCCACCTCAGCCTTACCCAACACTGTCCCCTTGCCGTCTGTCTGACCACACACTGATCTTCCATCACAGGCTACACACACGTGTCATTCTCTCAGCCCACCCTGCTTCCCCCTCCCTCCTCACCTGGTCCATGCCCGTACTTGCTCCTGTCCTACCTCCTGTGTGTCTTCCCTTGCTCTCCTGACCCATCAAGTCTCAGTCAATTTCCTAGTTTACAAATTCCTTTCCTGCAAAGCACTGAAGTCAGCTCATAATTCTATTTTCATTTGTGTAAATATTTACCAGCCTTTTCGGTGACCTGCAAAGACTCTGCCATCAGCTCCCTGCTGACCCTCTAGTGGCCTCTCCCTATTTGTTGTTGTCGATGTAGATTCTTTTCCTGAGGAAGTTTCTGGAACCCCTGCATTAAGCACATCCTTAGCAATTCTTTCTCTTGCAAAGAATCATTTCGCCTGGAACCGAAACTGATGGTCACTTGTGTAGTGTGGCTTGAGTGGTCTCAGAAGTACCCTTCCTCCTGTTATTTTGCTGGAAAATTCTACTATGGCAAGAGATCATGCCTTTGGGATACAGTCTTCTGTGAAAATCCAAAGCTTTCTGGGAGGACTTTCTCATAAAGCCATAGCTCAGTTAAAATCAGATTCTGGTCACACCTATTGAGCACCTACTGTGTACCAGAAACTGTGCTACCTATAAGACACATTAGTTTTCTCTTGAACCATAACAAGTTATCCCAGTACATAGAGGCTTAAAACAACAAACATTTATTATCTCCCAGTGTCTGTGGTCCAGGAATCTGGATGTAGGCTAGACGGCTCTTCTGGAAGAGGGCCACATCCTAGCTTTCTCACATGGCTGCTGTTGGCAGACCTCAGGTCCTCCTTGGTGGTGGGCTAGAAGGCCAGTTCCTTCCACGTGGGCTCTTCATTGGTCAGTTCATAAGATGGCAACTTGCTTCCTTCAGAGTGACCAAGCAAGAGAACAAGCTAGGGTGGACAAGATGAAAACTAGCCCTTTTGTAGCTGAATCCCACAAGTGACATCCCATCACCAAGAGTGAGTTAATAAGTCCAGCCCACGCTCAGGAGGAGGAGATGACACAGGGCATCTCAGGAAGCAAGGATCATAGGAGCCACGGAAGAGGCTGCTTACCACTTCCGGGTCCTCATTTTGTTTTCCCAACAGCCTCAGATAGGACTTTTATCTTCATTTCAAAGGGGGGAAAGCCAGTTCTGGAATGGAGTGATGATTACATTTTATGTGTCAATTTGGTTGGGCTTTGGAGCCCAGTTGTTTGGTCACGTACTACTCTGCATGTCCTTGTGAAGGTGTCTTGTGTTACGTGATTTACATCTGCAGGCAGTTGACCTTTGGTAAAACAGACTCTCCATAGCATGGGTGGGCCTCATCAAATCAGTTGAACTCCTCGAAACAAAAACAGGTTTCCCAGAGAAGAAAGAGTTTTGCCTCAATCTGCAACATCAATCATTTTTTTAAAATATTTAAATTATTTTTAAAAATTTTCATACATATATATATATAGGGTAATAATGTCTGTCTCATTCTACCTGTAACAGTGATCTTGCCTGAGTTTCTAACCTATGGTTTCCTCTACCAGACCCATAATCATATGCACCAATTACTTAAAAAAATGTGTATATATATATATATATGCATACATTGAAGGGGTTCAGGACACATTATCCCAAGATACGGTCCCCTGGGTCCCCTGGGTCCCCTGGCACATTACATATTTTAAGTTGAGAAGTGGCAGTTGCAGGAAAGACTTTGACCCCCCCTTTGTCCCCTGCAGCAGGTAACTAGGCCCTCACATGAGACGTGCCCCGCCTCGACCAAGAAGATAACAGCATCCTTATTTCTCAAGATGGAGGGATACTGAGAGCAACCCAAAGGGAAAGGACTTTCTCAGTGCCCCCTGTTTATTCCCCGTAGCTCATATCCCTTTGTCCTCTCACATTTTACTTCCACTTCCATCCTTCACCAAACCTAGTACGACTATGCCCAGGTTTAATATTTTCCTTGGGGTTTTCATTTCCTTATGAAAACTATTGGGTCTTGCAAAACTTTTATTAAATAAATTTGTACACTTTTCTCTGATAATCTGTCTTTAGTCAGTCTCATTTTCAGGACCCTAGGCAGAGAACTAGGAGGGTGAGGAAAAAGCTTTTTTTCCCTTCCCCAACAACACACACACACACACACACACACACACACACACACACACACATGACTGGTTCTGTTTCTCTGAAGAACCCTGACTAATACTGTCAGTTTTCCCAAGTCAGGTGGCTGGTAATGGGAAAGCAGGGAGGTGGGAAAGAAGTTATGAGCATCCATTCAACAAATGCATACTGAGCAATATGGCGGATTGCACTATCCAAAGATGGCCGCCACGACATATCCCAATCTACATGCTCCTCTTATAATGTGATGTTGAGGCCTTTCCCATCAAGAAGTGAGGTCTGTATCCCCTCCCCTTGAATCTGGGTGGCTATGTGATGACAAATAGTGACTCTATTTGATTTCCAAGTCAAAGTCTTAAAAGGTGACATGGAAGTGTGGCTCAGTGGTACAGTGTATGCTAGCCTGCACAAGGCCCTGGTTCCATCCCCAGCACCACAAAAACAAAACAAAATAAAGCAAAAATGATGACACCTTTTCTGCCTATTCCTCTGGAGATGTTCACATTTAGAGCTGAGTGGTCATACCATGAGGCAGCCAAGTAGCCTGTGCAGAGAGGGCACCTGGAAAGGCCATTCCCACATGTCCCAGCCAATGGCCAGCATCAGATACCAGACAGACAAGTACATGACCCTTGAGATGATTCCAGTACTCCAAGTCCATGGCACACAGAAACCAAAGACGGTTGCTGTTTTAAGTCACTAAGTTTTGGGGTGATTGGTTACTTAGCAATAGATCACTGGACTATGTGGCCACAGAGGAGACCCAAGGGATACACCAGTGAGCAAGATGGATTTGGTATTTTGTGTCGATCAGCCACAACTGTAACAAGATACCAGAGTCTGGGGACATGGCCAACATAAACATATTGCTCACAGTTCTGGAGGCTGGGGAACCCAAGGTCAAGTAGCAGATTCAGTTCATAGTGAGGACTCTTTTCTTGACTTGAGGATAGCTAGCTTTTTTCTGTGTCCTCACATCAGAGAGAGAGAGAGAGTGCGTGAGCTCCTGTCTCCTTATAAGGACACTGATCCCATGCACCAGGGTTTTACTGCCATGACCTAATGTCATCCCAGAGGTCTCACCTCCTAACGCCATGTCACTGGGAGTTAGGGTTTCAACATAGGAATTTGGTGGTGGGTGGTGGGGAGGACCCAAGAATTCAGTCCACAGCAAGTTTACATTCCAAATGAGAGACACAGCTCTTAATCCCATAAACAAACAAGTCAATAATTTTACTGATGCTTCAGAGGAGATCAAACAGGGCCAGGTGTTCTGGAGGAGCCAGGGAAGGCCTCTGAGGTGGTGCTATTTGAGAGGCGGATGAGGGGAAGGGGCAGGGAGAGGGATTCCTGGGTAAGGGGCCGGAGCTCAAGGCTCTACCCGAGCACATTCCCTTTGAAGAGGCAGCGGCTGGGAGGCAGCGGAGGGCTCCCGGCCTTTGCCCCACAGCCTGACACAGGGATCGGCCACTTGGTTTGTTGATAGCGACGCCCAGGACCACTATGCTTGTTTCCTCCTGGCTACCCTGTGGAGGGCTGGGGGCGGGGCTCTGGTCCAATCCAGGGCTGCAAGCAAGCGGGTCCTGGGGAGCCCAGGGTCAGGGTTAGCACGAGCTGCCTCAGAGCTGGCGCAACTTTGCCCGATGCCAGCCCTGGGTGCAGCAGGCCTCTGGGAAGAGAGGGAGCGGGGTGGAAGGCTCCCACGCAGGTCAACGGGTTCTTTCTTTCTCATAAGCTCAGCAGAACCCTGGCCTTTGTCTGCAGCCCCAGCTCCAGGGCAAGATTTCATAAAGGGCCTGAAGCTGCGGGCAGGGGCTAAGGACGGGGCAGTGCGAGTTGTCCCCACAACGGCAGGGTGAGGAGGCTAAAGCTCCCATGTCAGCTGCCCACAATCTCATTCTGGGTCTCCCTCGCTTTTGTTCTTCCTGGTCATAGGCCTGGTATTGGATTTGGGCCCCTCTTGCAGTTAATTGAAAAAGAAGTTGGGGTCACGGATGGCAAGGCTGAAGTGGGCAGAGGTGACAATAGACGAGTGAGCCACGGGGTGAGGTGGGAGGGGAAAGTAGGGCAAACATCTGGGGAGCGATCTAAAGGCCCTGGGTACAGTCTCTGGACCTTCAGAGTCCCAACATCACGGGCACCGTGGAGCTTGTCAATGTAGTTTAGAGCCCCAGTGTCTTGGGCAAGGCAGACCTGACAATTTCCAGGGGATGGTCTTGCCACTCAAAGTCCCTGATAGTGTACTGAGGAGGTCTCACTCCTGGACTCTCTGGGAATTTTGAATTCATGCTCTCGATTGTGATATAGTCACACGATGGAATATTACACAACAATAAAAAAGGACAAACACCTAACAGCTCAGTGACACCAATGAATCTTATAGACATCCTGCTCCATGAAAGAAGCCAGACACAAAAAAGCAAATGCTGTTGGAGCCATTGGTATGAAGTTCAAGAACAAGCGACACACATAGATCTAGATCACAATAGGATAGTGGTCGTGTATGCGACATAGACTAGGAGAGTGCATTGAAGGAAACTTCTGGGGCAGATATCAGAATTGTTCTAGATCTTCATCTGCGCAAAGACTGCACATATCTGTACACACATATATAGAGAGATACATATATGTGTGTGTGTGTGTGTATACATTCATCTAGTTATACATTTAAGTAAAATCTGTGCCTCTACCATATCCATGTTACACTTCAGAAACTAAATATGACTTGTTAATGAGCTCAGGAATGTAGGGGCTGCTCAGGGAGCCAGATTCTGCCAAGAGTAACAGAGGAGTTCAAACTTCATTCTCAAAATGAAACTTTTGGGACTTGGAATGTAGCTCAGTGGCAGAGCGCTTGCCTAGCACGTATAAGACCCTGGATTCCATCCCTAGCACCACAATAAAACAAAAAAAGAACATTTTTTTTGGTAGATTCTCAGAAAGTCTTTTTTTCCCCCTTTTTTTAGTTATACATGACAGTAGAATTCATTTTGATGTAATTGTACAAGCATGGAATATATCTTGTTCTAGTTAGGATCCCATTCTTGTGGCGGTACATGATGGTGGGTTCACTAGGGAGTATTCATATAAGAACATGTGGAAGCTGACCCACGGTAATGGTGGGAGGGGAAGAATAGATATTCAGTAGATTAGATGCGGGAAAGCAGGGGGAGGGATACGAGAAGGAAAGATAGTGGAATGAAGCCAAAACAATTTCTATGTATTTATATGAAAAAGAACCTTTTTCTGGCACTTGTCCTCCATCTCAGCTTAGAGAGGGGCTGCTTTTGAGCATGGAACTCAGGAAGCCCATGAACAGTAGTCTTAGTCTGTTTGGGCTGCTATAACAAAGTACCATGGACAGGGTGGCTTATAAAGCAGAGATTTGTTTCCCACGGTTCTGGAAGCTGCAAATCCAACATCAGGGTGACGGCATGGTCGCGCTCTGGTGAGGGCCCTCTTCTGGATTGCTGCTTGCTGACTTCTTCAAGTCCTTCATGTGGCATATGGCAAGAGCTCTCAGGGGTCTCCTTTCCAAGGGCACTAATGCCATTATTGGTGAGGGCTCTACACGCATGACATCATCACCTTCCAAAGGCCCCACCTGCTAATACCATCCCACTGAGTTAAGTTAGCATTTCAACATGCGAATTTAGGGAAGCAGAAGCATTCCGTCCATTGCTGTACCCCTCCTCATGCCACCTGAACTCCTATGGGGACGGGAGTCCCTCTGTGGCATGGCGTTTGGCGGGTTTTGCCAACCACTTCCTCCTTGCTGCAAGAAGCTGGCTCCAACCACACGCCCGCAGCCTTCCTCCCCAGAGCGCTTCAACTGCGCTCACTTGGCTTCCTGAACATATTTGCTGTTTTGAATGAATCTCTCCACTATCTCTGTCCTGTCAGTCTCTCTCCCTGCCCCTCCCGCACACAGTCCACCCACCACAGACACGCACATGCCACCCCTTCCAGAAGGGACTCCACGCACGCTCGTGAAGAGACGACTTGGGGAGGTCCCAGCGCTTCTTTGTTTTTTGAAGCCTAAAGGAAATGAAAGACTGAAATTGAAAATGTTTGACAGCAAGCGGCCAAGGCAGAACTAAGAAGCAGGGAACTTTTTCTGAGCTGGCCTGCTACTTGCAAGGGCAATAGCTATTGGTGCTTGAACGCCCTGGAGAAGGATCGTGGTAATAGGCACAACTTCTCAAGTGCGTCTTCCGAATTGACCATACCGTAGCCATCTTACCCTACCAGCTTGGGACTCAGTGCAAATCGGTCACTATTGATGTGGAGCAATACCTAAGAAAACAGGACATAGTTCCTACCACTGGAGTACGTTTATTGAATGAAAAAATGAACAGTTGACTTTTGAGAAGTCATGAAATATTGAACACACTGTGAGCCCCCATGGTCTCCCCTAAACCCCCCCCACTAAAATGACAGTAACAGGATAAGAAAATATCTAAATACATTAGGACAAAAATTAAGTGAGAGACAGATGCAGCCATGAAAGATGTCATTAATGGTTTAGAAACCAGAAAACAAATGGATCAAAGGTAACTAACTTAGCAGACTGGCAACTGGAAAATGCTGGAAGCTAAGTGACTATGTGGGTAGAAACTATAAGAAGGAAGCCGATTCTGGTAGCAGAACCCCAGAAAGGCTGAGGTTGAAGAAGCTGTGAGACTCTGCTTCCTCTCCCAACCAAGTCATTACACCTCATTCCCTTGTCCAATCTGAGCCTAGGATTCATTTTCTGGAAGGATTGAATGTGAAGAACTCTAGACTTGGGATATCATGTTCAGTTGACCACAAGGGTGTTTCCATACTGGAAACAGGTAATAAATGACCATTGTCATTTTAAGCTCCTATGTTTTGGGATGATTTGTTACAGAACAGTTGATAAAACAGAAAGTCAACTATGAATGTGGAAAACTTGGTGCATTTGTTAGTTTTCCATTACTATAACAAAATACCTGAGATAATCAACTTAAAAAGAGAACAGGTTTATTCACAGTTTGGGGGTCTTCAGTCCATGATCAGTTGACCCCATTGTTTGGGCCTGTGACAAGACAGCACATGTGGAGGGAAGCTGCTCATTTTATTGTCAGGAAGCAAAGGAGAAGGAGGAAGGGGTTGGGGTTCCACAATTCCCTTTGGAGGTGCACCCCAAGTGACCTAAAGACTTCTCACTAGGCTCTACCTCCCAACAGCTGAAAATGAAAATGTGAGGCTGCCAAGACTTTAGCACATGGGCCTTTGGGGATATTCAAGATCCATAGTATAGCATTGGAGATCAGAAAACTGGAGATCCTACATACTGGAGAGAGGTGAGGGGCATCCTTACTTTGATGCCAAAGGGAGATGCCAGATAGAGCCCTGGGCAGCAGTTCAGAGTGGACCCCAGGCAGCTGCAGCTGGAGCAGGAACATGTGGGATTCTGGGATGGTGTTTTCAAAGAAAAAAAAAATCAAAGAGGCTGAAGGATTTGTTTGAATGTATTCAAAAGAGACATACACTTCTTTGGAGGGTAAATTCAGAATAGGTACGCAGAAAGCTAAGCAAACAAGAAGAGGGAAGACATAAATATTAACTCTAAGGGAAACAAAATTTTATGATGCAAGGGACATGTATTCAAAGCATACTACATGAAATAGCGGTGAATAAATTAACATATTATAAACACTGAATACTGATTTAACAAAAAATTGTGATGCGATTTTATTAGGATAAGGGTGGCAACAGACAGTGTAGGTGTGCATCTGGTGTGGGGAGGAGTGCTGAATTTGTTTTTCAAGTAAAAAAGTTGTTTTCTAGGATTGCCATAACGAAGTGCCAATAAGTGAGTAACTTAAATAACAAAAAGGTATTTTATCACAGTTCCAGAGACTAGAAGTCCTAGAATGAGGAGTCATCAGGTCATGCTCCTTCTGAAGGTGCTGGAGAAAGATCAGTCCCAGGCTTCTTTCCTGGCTTCTGGTATGTTCCTTGACTTGTGCCACCATCACGTCAATCTTCACATGGCTTTTACCCCGTGAGTGTGTCTGTGTCCAAACTGCTCCTTTTTATAAGGACAATAGTCCTATATATTAGGGGTCTGTCCTATGGTATGACCTCATCTTAATGACACATGTGTTTACAAGATCTAAAGAAACTCAGGTGGTCCCAGGAGGACAGGGTGTGTACACAGGTACTGGGGGTTTTGACCTCAAACATCTTTTTTTTGGTGGGAGGAGTGAGGTTAGTCAGTTTTCCATTATTGTGACAAAATACCTGAGATAAATAACATAAAAGAGGAAAAATTAGGGGCTGGGGATATAGCTCAGTCGGTAGAGTGCTTGTCTTGCAAGCACAAGGCCCTGGGTTCAATCCCCAGCACCCAAAAAAAAAAAAAAAAAAAGAGGAAAAATTATTTTGGTCATGGTTTCAGAGGTTTCAATTCAGTCTGTGGCCACATGACCCAGTCGCTTTGGGACCTATGGTGAAGCAGTCGATCATGGTGGAAGCACATGGTGAGGGAGCTGTTCACCTCATGGTGGCCAGGAAGCAGAGAGAGAGAGAGAGAGAGAGAGAGAAACAGCAGGGAAGGGACCAGGGACAAAATAGGGCACACCCCCAAGAACCCACTTCCTCCAACAAGGCCCCACCTCTTAAATTCCCACCACCTCCGATAGTCCATTAAATTATGAACTCGTCAACGGATTAATCCATTGATGAGGTTAGAGCCCTCCTGATCTGATCACCTTCCATAGATGCCACCCCACAACACTGCTGTCTTAGGGACCAAGCCTTCAACACATAAGCTTTTGGGGAACATTTCAGATCCAAATCACAAGAAATAACCACATTGGCCTGTTATTTAGAAACATGAAGGTACATCTGAGAAGAAACAGATCAGAGTCAAAAGTGGTTTCCTCTGGGGTAGAGCCAAGAGGCCTCTGCTTTTCCTGAATAACCCCCAAAGACAGCATGCCTGTTTAAAACGTACACATCTCTCACCCTCTTTGATTATCACACTGATCACGTGTCGTCACAGTTGGATCACTCGTCTGTGGTCCGCACAGGACTATGAACTCCTGCAGACTAATAACCATAGCCAATATTTACATAATGCTTACCATGTACCCACCGCTCTTCTAAGCAGCTAAGTCCCTGCAAAGGAAGTATTATTATTATCCACCATTTCTGATGGCAGAAATTAAGGCACAGAGAAGTCATTTGTCTAGGGTCACACAACTAACTGGAAGGGCCAGACTGAGCAACACTACCTCTCCCATTTCTGATTCATGTTGGCCTTCCCTACACTGAAGTATGGGCTCACGCCCACAGGTGTACGCTATGGGTCAGGGGTACCAAGGGCAGGCTAGAGGAGCCTCCTAGTCCGCATGTCTTTGATGAGTGGGCGGAGCTTCATCATGTCTCAAGTTCCTCCATCTGGGCAGCCATATTCTTTTCCATGGAGTCCACCTCACCCTGTTGGCTGCAGCCAATTGAATTAGAAAGGGCTCCTGACCCACAACCAGTCAGTCAGAGGCTAATCTAGGAGCCAGCACATGACGTGATTGGAAAGACAAATTGACCAGATGGGTCCTCCATGCTGGGCGATGTTTCAGTCACAGCCAGAAGGTAGTGTCGGCTGTCTACAGCTGGGTAACTTGGGCAGCTGGAAACTGCTGGTGGAAGGAACAGAAAGAAGCTGAACTACCTCACAACCCCCAGAGGAAGATGGCGGCACCTCAGTGCCTGCGGCCAGGGGTCCACTTCCAAACCTCAGGCTGCCTCACAAGCACACCCTGTCCTCCTGGGACCTGAGTCTCTTTGGATCTTGTCAACACACAACCCCTGTCCTCGATGGTGTGTGTCTTTGTGTCTGGGCATTACTCTCTCTGTTTCCTCTTTCCTTTGTAGAGTTTTCCTCTGTCTCTTCTCGTCTTTTTATTTCTCCTCACTCTAGTTCTCTGGCTAACCTGGCATTAAATTTTTGCCATGCATTGCCTTTCATAAAGTTGTGGATTGTCACAGCTATAAGGCACCTGTTAGATTAGTGCTGTCCAGTAGACTTTTCTGTGATGATGAAAATGTCCCATATCTGTGCCAACCAATATGGCGGCCACCAGCTACACATTGCCCTTAAGCACTTGATATGTGGCCAGTGGGATGGAGGAACAAAATAGTTTAGTTTAGTTTAGTTTAGTTTAATCAGTTATTTAAATGGCCTTGTGTGGCTAATGGTTACTGAATTGGACAACAGTCTTTCAATCATCTGATCCATTCTCTCTTTTGACGGGTGATGCTCTTGTTGTGAGTTAAGAGCCTTGGATTGTCTCTTTCTTATCCCAGCTGCTCTTATCCTCAAGTCACCACCCAGCTATAGGACATAGCAGCACAGGGAACAGGTCACTGGCCTCCGGAGTTGGGAACCGGCTGCCTCTTCATAAGGGACCCAGGTAGACTCTCTGAGGCCCTCCATTCAAGATGGTCGTGTTCTGTGTCCCAGTGCTTTAGATCTCTCCATGCCACAGCAGACGGTGACTTTTGAGGCCCGAGGATCACCATGCTCAGTGGTTTAGTCCCCAGGAAAGGAGCCGACTGCATCCAAAGCCATTTCACTAGTCTACATTTCCCAGCCCTATTGCAATTATGTGTAGTCATGTAACCTCGTTCTGGCCAATGGCATGTGACTAGAAAGAAATGACCGTCGTATTCAGGTCTGGCCTGTAGAAACCTCCCTCCTATCTGCTCTTTCCCCTTCCACAGCTCGCTACGGATAAGTCCATCAGAGCCACAAGTTGGAAGGAACCTGGGACCCTGAATCACTGTTGGAGAGGAGGGCCTCCTGTCCTTCCACAATGCCCATTTTGGACTTTATGTCAGTTATAAATACTCTTCTGTCAACGTCAGCCACCGGGCCTAGGAGGCTTATTTGTTATAGCAGCCAGCATTTCCCTAACTGCTACACTCTCAAGGACATATACTTCCTCCAGAGTGGGCCCTTGTGCTGTGGATGGTGGGGATGGAGGTCTCTTGACGGTGCAGGGGGTGTGGTCTCACCAGTTGCTATCTAAGATCTCCACCCCTTCCCTGTGCTCAGCTCCCAAGGGACTGCATCTGGATGAGGCCTTCTGACGCCTTCACACGCACCCCCATAGCTGCATCCAGGCAGGCTCGTGCCCCCTCCCCTTCCTCTCTTTGAATGCTGAATGGACGGTTTCTAGCAGAGCACAGGGAGTAAAGATCACTGGACCATGTGTACCATCCATGTGGAGGCCGATGGCCTCCAGCCTCCACACGGAGGGTACACAGATTCTCATGGTACATGTGGTCATCAGGGTCCTCAGGTCTCACCATGACGGGCACCTTAGTGCTAGAGATCTCATGTGACTCCTTCAATGTGAGCAGCAAGGAGAAAATCAAATAAACTAGAATCATGATTTGAGTGAGGCCCAAGGTGGGTATTTCCTGGCAGAGGGATGAGAGACTCCGCCGAAATTCCTTGACTCTGAGAGTCATGGATGAAGGGCACAGAAACTTTCTGCCTCCTTAACCTGACTAGGCCACACAGAGTAGGATCAGGCTTGGGTGGGGAAATATCAAAGTCACTTTGGAGCACACAAAGTTTGAGGGGTCCTTGTCACATGCCTGTCATCCCAGAGGCTCGGGAGGCTGAGGCAGGAGGATCTCGAGTTCAAAGCCAGCCTCAGCAAAAGCAAAGCACTAAGCAACTCAGTGAGATTCTGACTCTAAATAAAATACAAAATAGGGCTGGGATGTGTTGCAGTGGGTGAGTACCCCTGAGTTCAATCTCAGTACTCCCTAAAAGTTTGAGGGGCCTGGGGGAATGCCCACATAGATGGTTGTAGCAGTTGAATGGAAATGGAGACCGGGGAGATCCAATCCTAGGCACAAAGTTGTGTCTGGAGGCCAGTTATGGAAACCGAGTACAGGGCCTAGGGGGGCAGGGATTGCTAAGAGAACCAGAAAGAATTCCAAGAGCTTATGGAGTAAATTAAGGCCCTCGAGTGGCCAGGAAAGCAAGACAGAGGAGAGAGGAAGAGAATCAGGAGAGAGGGGTGTCCCAGGAGCCACATGGGAGAGTGTGAGGTCCTTCCTCAGGAATGGTCAGCCACGTGGGGCAGCTAGAGGACAAGGAGGGGTAAGGGGCAAGGAAAGGCCATCAGATCCGATGACACAAGCTCATTGGTGGCCGGCAAGAACACAAGCTAACCCAGAAGGACACACTGGATGGCAAGGGAAAGCCAGGTGGAGATTCAAAATTTATGGCAGAGAGTCTGCAAAAAAGGATAAAGTGGCCCTGAGGGACTGTGAGCTAATTGTATCACGTGGTGTGCCTCAGGCAGGGACACTCTAGCAGGACAAAACAAGCCCGCTTGCACAACCTTAAGTAAAACGGGAGAATTTATGGGAAGAACATGAGGCTATCTCAGAGATTCAAGGACAGGAAGTTCAGCTGCCCTCCCGGGACTGGAAGCAGGACTGGGGAGCCAGCAGGGCCTTGGCAGTGAAGCTTGCTCCTGTCTTTCTCGCTAGTGCTCGAGGTCTCGACCGCTGCTTTCCTTCAAGCTTCCGTTTTCCCCTCTCAGCATTTCCTGCTTCTCTGCGCAAACGTTGCAAAATGGCTGCCTCGGTGGCCATACTGGCCTGTTCACCTCCATCTCCCCAACGTCCAGAACTGGGCCTGGCACGACTGTCCTCTTCCTTCCAGAAGCCAAAAAAGACTGCCCAGACCCAAAAATAGTCTGAGTCCACATTCTTGGGAGAGCATCTGATTGGTCCAGTGGGGCCAGGAGCCCTTCTCTTATCCAATCAGCTGTGGCCATAGGGAGGAAGGATGTTGTGCCCTCTGGTCCCTTGAGCAGGGGCTGGGAAGGGATATCTTTGGGAAGGAGACCCCAGAAGGTTTTTGAATGAGACATACTCTGATGTTCCTGAAAGCTGAAGGCCCCTGGCTCTGCCTGGAACAGAAACAGGCTAAGGTCAAGTTCTACTTTAATGGTGGATATAGCCTGACTCCTTTGTTTCCTTCAACTAGAGTCTCAAATGGGGATCAGAAGGGCTGAAAAGGAAGGCCTGGGGGGAGGGGAGCAAAGCTTGCCCTGCTTGGAATGACCCTTACTTCCCACGTGGTACTTGAATTAGGTAGGATCCTTGTCTTAATCCGTTTTCTGTTGCTATAGTAAAATACCTGTAACCGAGTCTTTTATAACAAAAAAAAAACTATAGAAGTTTCTTCCTCAGTTCTGGTGAATGGGAAGTTCAAGAGCATAGTGCCAACATGCCCTAAGCATCTCGTGAGGGTCTTCATGCTGCACGATGACATGGCAGAGGCTTCACAGGGCGAGACAGAGCAGACACGCTAGCTCCAGTCTCTCTTTCTCTTCCTATAAGGCCACTAATGTCATCACGGGGGCCCCACCCTTCTGGCCTCTTCAACTGTGATTATCTCCCACAGGCCTCAACTCCAAATCCCAGCAACGCATAAACGTGAGGATTAAGTTTCCAACATAAGAACTTTTGGGGAATGCATTCAAACCATAGCAGTCCCAAGAGGAGGCAGTTGGGATAGTTTGGGAAGTATTTTATTTACCCAGAGGCCACCAACAAAGATATGGGGGTAGGGGCACCATGGTGATAGTACAGAAACCAGGAGCTGCTAGCAAGGGATGTGGTATCGCCCTAGGACCAGAGGCACAAGGGGAGGTTGTGGCTACCCAAACCTACAAGGGGACAGAGTTGAGTAGAGAAGGGTACCTTAAAAAAAGTAGTAATGCCCACACAGTGACCACACCTAGAATCCTGGCAACTCAGGAGGCTGAGGCAGGAGGATACCAAGTTGGAGGCCAGCCTCAGCAACTTAGCAAGAGCTTATCTCGAAAAAATTAAAAGGGCTAAAAAATAAAATAAAATAAAAAGGGCTGGGGGTACCCCTGGATTCAATCCCCAGTCATGGCAAAAACAAAACCAAACCCAATAGTGACCTTCAGTGAAAGATCAGTCGGCCCAAGTAAACTTCCCAGGGAGGAAGTTGGGAGATACTGCCTGGGTCTCCGCTGCCTTCAGTCTCTTGATAAGGCTTCCCTATTGGCTGGAACTGGCCAATGGGAGCCGGAGGGTGGGGGCTTTTAGAGATGAGAGCACAGGGGTAGCTTCTTGAGCCTCAGGGGAAGGAAGAAGCGGTGGGAAGGACCCGGAGGCACAGATGGCAGATGTGAATGTCCACTTACTTACTGGGTGGCCTCTGCACGGTGGCCTTCTCTGGGGCCAGCCACCTGGCTCCTTGGCCTTTTGTCTCTGGTGTCCAGTTCAAAGCCCAACTCAAGCTTCGAACCCATGTTTGCTCACACCGGATGTTTCTGACATTGGCAGTGTGGTGGCAGGTGATGACATTCACCTGAAGGGAGTTGGAAGTCTTCCTAAGGCACAGATTTGGAGGCCGGAAGAAAGAAAAGAGAAAGAATGGGAAAGGTCTGAAGATGAAGGTTGAACGATGCTCTAGCTGTTTTATGCCTTCTCTTCAGGAAGCAGGGATAACGGGCTGAACTTTCTTCCTCCTCTTTATAATGGCCTTCATACTGGCTGGAGAGGTAGCTCAGTGGCAGAGCGCTTGCCTAGCACGCGTGAGGCCCTGGGTCTTCTTTCTTCAATCCCCAGTACTGCCAAAGGAAGGAAGGAAGGAAGGAAGGGAGGGAGGGAGGGAGGGAGGGAGGGAGGGAGGGAGGAAGGAAAGAAAGAAGGAGAGAGAGAAAACCTTCATACTGATAATAAAAACCACAATACCTGGGTACAGTGGTTCTCGACTGTAATCCCAGTAGCTGGGGAGTCTGAGGATCACAAGTTTGAGGCCAGCCTTAGCAACTTGGGGGAGGTCCTAAGAAACTCAGCGAGACCCTATCTCTAAATAAAAAAGGACAGGAGATGTGGCTTGGTGGCTAAATGCCCCTGAGTTCAATCCTTGGTATCAAAAAATAAATAAATAAAAATTAAAAAAAAATTAAAACCATGATAACTAGTGGGTCTAAAGTTTACTATCTGGTCAGTACACATTACCTCTTTGGGGTCCCTCAACAGCCCTGTAAAGTATACTGTATTATAATCCCTGCCCTTATTTATTTATTTGAGATGGGTTTTCGCTGTGGCCCAGGCTGGCCTCGAATTCCTGAGTTCAAGTATCCTCCTGCCTCAGCCTCCCAAGTGTCTGGGACTAGGCGCGCGAACACACGGGCTCAGTCCGATTTTCTAGGCCAGGATCAAAGAAGTTAGACAGCTCAGCCAAGGTCACCCAGTGAGTGTTGGTGAGACCACAGCTGGGATTTCAGGTCCATTTCTGCTATTGCTCGGAGGCCGCTGCCCTTCTGGCAGATTCTTAGACACATTCCTTGCTGGGCCGGCAGTCCAAATTTGAGAACTCCAACCAGGTGTAGTGACCCAGACGACTTGTAATCCCAGTAACTTGGGAGGCTGAGGCAGGAGAGTAGCAAGGTCAAGGTCAGCCTGGGCAACTTAACAAAGCACTGTCTCAAAATAAAAAAGTAAAAAGGGGTCAGTTTTGGTGGCTCACGCCTGTCATCCCAGCAGCTCAGGAGGCTGAGGCAGGAGGATCGTGAGTCCAAAGCCAGCCTCAGCAACAATGAGACCCTAAGCAACTGAGTGAGACCCTGTCTCTAAATAAAATACAAAATAAGGCTGGGGATGTGGCTCAGTGGTTGAGTGCCCCTGAGTTCAATCCCTGGTACCGAAAAAAAGAAAATCCTAAAAAGGAATGGGGAGCTCAGGGGTATAGAGCTCCGGGGTGTTCAATTCCCAGGACTCAAACAAACGAACAAAAACCCAACTGGAGAATTCCCACTCTGAAGAGGCTGGGCGGCTGAGCAGGAACCAGAGCAGACCGGGGCAGGAAGGCGGAGGAAGTCTGCAGAACACAGTGTCCCTTTGTTTTCTGCTGCCACCTCCTGGATCAACACCCTCTGCTTCTCTCCGTTCTTTGCTTGCAACACAGGCAGAAGTAGGAGGCGGGGGAAGGGCCTCCGGACTCTGCCCAACTATATAATAACCGTGAACGTCTTCCGAATGAATTCACTTAGAAAGGAAGGAAATCCAGACGCACAGAAGTACACGTGATCGAAGACATGTTAAGTGCAACCGCCAATCATAAAAGGACAAATACTGTATGATCGCCTTCATCTCAAGTCCCCAGAGTAGGCAGAGTGAGAGACAGAGAGCGCAAGGGTGGGTGCCAGATGAAAAGGTTGTGGAGACGGGCTGTAGCACCACTTGCACAATAATGTGAAAGTGCTTTATGCTGTTGAATTGCACGCAACATGGTAAATATGGTGCTATGCTTATTTGCCGCAATTTAAAGCAAAACCGAATTCAGTAAATGTTTAATGAGCACCTACTCTGCTCTGCGCTGGGCATCTGAAGCCATACAGCATGGGGCTTACCTTCAAGGATCTGTCGGTCCTGTTGGGTAAAAAGACAGACCCGTACCGTGTGCTGTGGAAAGCTCAATAGCAGAGTGCGCATGGGTTGCAGCAGGGCAGTGGGGAGGGGCAGACCTTGCAGAAGGAAGTAGCATTTCCAGGAACTGAGATGGCTCTATGTTGGGCTGGGAGCGGGGTTGCTAGGGAGATTCCACAGCAGAGAATTAGCAGCAGGAAGCATTTAGAGTGTCAAATAGCATTCTTCAAAGCCTTTCCTTTATTTAGGGGGATGTAATTTATTACATTGTCCCCTTATTACATACCGAAGGTCTATAGCAGTGCTTCTCAAACCATCTGTAGAGATGAACCCGATTCCATGTGGATAGATAGATAAGAAGATAGATCCTTTTTCTTAAAAAATGTTCAGTCTATCATCGACTGATATGTGGCTACCCACGGTGTATGACCATTACAAAACTCATGCCCCATAGCATAGAATTTCAAGTTTGGTCTATTTCCTGTTCAACAGGAGTCTGTCATGTGTCTAGATGTCACCACAAGGTCAAGTTGTTTTTAAAGTTTCTGAGCTTATCTCACTACGGACCGGTAGTGGTCTACGGACCACACTTTGAGTAGCACAGGACTATAACATGGTGATTCTCTTGAATGGCGACCCCAGATGGCTTCATTTTGCCCACCTGTTAATTAGCTAGCGTGTTCCCAGTGTTTTGAATATGGAAGGCTCCGCTGGTATTAAATATTATTATTATTATTAGGCTCGTGTCCAGTACAGTGGATGTCATTTAATTAGAACTGCATAATAGGCAAATCTGCCTTAATTGGCTGGGATGTGGCTAAGAAACCATTTCGTGTCTGCTCTGTGCTTTCTATTCTGTGGCCATCACATCCCGTTCTCTGGTGATGGGTCATTTTGGAGACCTTGGGCAGGGTTCAGGGAAGGTTATCTGGCTACTGATTAACACTTAATTAGCACCTTTTTCATGTAGCACAGCAATGACTTTGTAAATTTTAAAATTTCAGGGGACCACTTAATGTGGAATTAAAGTACAAGTGCAATATTTAAGATGCATGAAATTGTTTTACGCATTACAGCATTAACTAGCTCTTAATTTATGCAGTGCATGCCAGCAAAAGGCAATTAAAGTGTAGCAGGAAAAAAAATTATGGATCTGTACGTTGTCCTGTCTTATCCTCTAACGATGCTTTTGACAGCGTTTCTACATCCGTATCTCGACTCCCGTTCTAGATTTAAGAGTACTGGTAAGTTCTGAAGCTTGTTGGCCCCACAGGAACCGGCATTATCTTTAGGCTGATGCCGTCACCAACCAACATTTCCCTTCCAGGACCTAGAAATCCAACCAGCCTCAGCAATTGGTCGAGAGATTGATAGGCACATAACCTGGCTAGAGTCAATGAGGTGTCAGAAGACATTTGCTGGGACCATATCGGAAAGTCAGCCTGACTGTGTTGTCCTTGGTAACTGTCAGAAGGAGTTGTTCTCTTTTCTCTTGGCTGGTGTGGTGTAAGGATGTGAGATCTGGAACCACAGCAGCCATTTTGTAAGCTGCCTAGAGGTTCAGGGGAGCTAGTGTGTATTTGGGGCATGAATCCCACATGATAGAGGCTGTATGGCAAGGTAAGGACAAACCAAACTGTGGGAGACAGTAAGGGAGACCATGGATTGAAAGTTGTCTGAAGGCACTCTGACCCTGGACATTTTACTTTATTTTATTTTGGTACCAGGGATTGAACCCAGGGGCGCTTAACCACCGAGCCACATCCCCAACCCTATTTTGTATTTTATTTAGAGAGGGGGATCTCACTGAGTCGCTTAGGGCTTCACTTTTGCTGAGGCTGGCCTCGAACTCTCTCCATCCTCCTGCCTCAGCCTCCTGAGCCTCTGGGATTACAGACAGGCACCACCATGCCCAGTTTGACCCTGAACTTTGGAATTAGGTTGGAGCCAGAAAGAGGCTGTGTACATCTCCACCTCCCTTTCTTTGTACACGTGGTTCCCGTTTACCAGAATGCTCTTTCCTTCCTTCTCCATCCTTCAAGTCCAAGTCAGAGTGACCCGTATCTAAGAAGCTTGCCTGATCTGAACCGCGCCCCCTCGCGGGGCTGCAAATGCCTCCCTCCTTCAGCAAAGAGCACGCGCTGCCCTTCAAAGTGCCAAGCTGCAAATGTGACCCTCCAACTCCTTTGCAAGGACCTAAGGAAAGCCCTTGCTTCCGTCCTCAGCATTGGTGTTCCACCCAGCACACTGAGTCTGCAAAGTGCCAAAAACCGGTTCCTAGAAAGGAATGTTGGCTGTACTGAGCCGGCGCCGTCGGGAGAAGCGAGAAGGAGTGTGAGCGCATGCGTGTCTTAGCCAGCGCCAGACCACAGCAGAGAGTAAATGCTGCAGCTCGGTAGATGCACGGCCCCTGCAGCTGCAGGGAGCAAGGGAGGATTTGAGATAAGAAGGGGGACTGGTTACAAAAACAAACCAATTAAAATATTTGTCTGTCTCTGTGTTTACAGCTTACGTAGATGGGAACAGACTCCATGCACCCAAACACTGAGAAGGTATAGTTTGCCCTGTCACCTGCTCCTTGCCATGCCTCTGTGGCACACTTGGGGCTGATTTAATCTGATCCCCCTTCAGGAAAGTACTCTAGTGGGTGTGGTCAACTGAGGCCTCGGGATCCGCTTCGGCCTTTCTAGGAGCTCCTGGCCATTGGCTGAGCAAGGTGGAGAGGGCGGGCGCTGGCTTACCCAGGGGCACCTTTGCTCAGATCTCCCCCAGGGATCTGCCTTGCTGCCTGATGTCTCCCCGACCCCTCTCTTTCTACAGTCGCTCCTTCCAATAAACTCTTGGCATTTCTTTTTTTTTTTTTTACTATCTTTTTTTGGTGTGTTGGGGAGGGATTACTGGGGATTGAACACAGGGATGCATAACCACTGAGCCACATCCCCAGCCCTTTTTATATTTTCTTTAGAGACAAGATCTCACTGAGCTGCTTAGCGCCTGGCTAAGTCGCTGAGGCTGGCCTCCAACTTGTGATCCTCCTGCCTCAGCCTCCCCAGCTGCTGGTGCACCACCATGCGGGGCTCAACTCTTGGCATTCCTAGCTCCACCTTAGTCCCTGCTTCCCAGCCCTCCACACCCTCCTCAGAGGTCAAAACTGCCAAGTCTTGGGGCGTGTACTCCTTCCCGACAGCTTTTTCCTATTCATTTGCATGCATGTAGGTACACACACAACCACAGATTTGTGATGACTCATTGTTTTTACGTAAACGAACTTGTGCTGGGTGAATGATTCTACAACTTCTGAAGTTTTAACATATCTTCGTGAACATTTGCTATCCATGCCCATAGGTGTGTCTTGTTTTGGGGGGGGGCTACCAGGGATTGAACCCAGGCGTGCTCGACCACTGAGCCACCTCCCCAGTACTATTTTGTGTTTTATTTAGAGACAGGGTCTCGCTGAGTTGCTTAGGTCCTTGCTAAGTTGCTGAGGCTGGTTTTGAACTCTTGATCCTCCTGCCTCAGCCTCCCGAGCTGCTGGGATCTCAGGCATGCGCTACCTTGCCCAACATTTTTTTTTTTTTAATGTAGCACTGGGGATTGAACCCAGGGGAGCTCTACCACTGAGCGACATCCCTCGCCTTTTTTATTTTTTAATTTTTAAAATTTTGAGATAGATAGGGTCTCGCTAAGTTGCCCAGTCTGACCTCCAACTTGTGATCCTCCTGTTTCAGCCTCCTGAGTAGCTGGAATTGCAGGTGTGTGTCGCCATGCCTGGCTTGCCTTTCTTTTTATTTGCTGTATAGTATTCCACAGCATGACTAGCCCCAGGTGTATTTAGATGGACTTTTGGGTTGTTTCCAACTTCTATTACCAGGGGGCTGGGGCTATAGCTCAGTGGTAGAACACTTGCCTAGCATCTGCAAGGTTCTGGGTTCAGTACTGCCAAAAAACAAAACAAACAAACAATTTCTATTACTAATAATGCTGCTAAGAATGTGGCAGGAGTGGATTTCAAATAATAATAAACTGGACGTTATTACAGTCAATGTAAGCCATGCACAATCAAAGGCAAAAGGAGGACCTGCAGTAACTAGGTCTCATTTGTGCATTCTGATGCTTGACATCTGTGCCACAGCGCAGGCTTAGCCAGTTCCTAGGGATACGAGCAGCTGGCGCACAAGCTTGCCGAGACCCGCCCCTAACCACATCCTTTAGGATCCAGGCAATGGGATCAGCCCTTACACCCCAGAGTGCCCTGAAATTATTCAGACTAGACACTCCTAAACCTACTTATATTTTCTAGCTGCATTCCTTCCCATGGAGTCCACAGTAAAGGCTCTTGCCTTCCATGTCTCCCTCTCCCTCTTCCCCGTGTGCCCCACCCCTGCCCTGTGGCCCGGTGGTCCCCTCTTCCTGGAATCCGTGAGTGTAGCCAACTACCATTTCAATAAGTAGGGTGTGGACCTGTAATCCCAACTGATCAGGAGGCTGAGGCAGGAGGATCTCGAGTTCAAAGCCAGCCTCAGCCACTTTGCAAGGTCCTAAGCCACTCAGTGAGACCCTGTCACTAAATAAAATGCAAAATAGGGCTGGGGGTGTGGCTCAGTGGTTAAGCGTCCCTGGGCTCAATCCCTGGCACTCAATAAATAGCAGTTGTCTCCTGATCTATTGGCCTCACCATGCCTGAAAACTAATAATGCCTGTATTTTAAAACAGGACCCCTGCATTGACAAGGTGGGAAAAAAAAACCTTCTCCTTTCCTCCAGAAGGTTCCAGAATGCTTTCATTGGTGAACGGTTTCTTGGAGCAGATAAAGTGCTAAACATGCAGTGTTACTTAAGTCAGACATAAGAAAGAACTTTCTGCTAGTAAGCAAGTCCACCTCATTACCCTGTTTCTAGGGCATCTCGAAATCAGTGTCGTGAACAGCAACAATAACCCTGTGAGCAGATCGCCACAGAACAGAGGCAGGGCCATGCCAGGCAGCGTCCCGCTGGCTCCAGCCTTGAGGAATCCACGGCTCACCAGGGCCCTGGCCCACCCCTGCGGTCCCTGCAGACAGTTGATGTCATCCTCACCTGAGACGGGAGGAGGGGCGGGTTACTGCCCTCTCCGCTGCCCTGGGGCCCTGGGCCCGGTGACGCGGGGCAGCCTGGTGGAGGCTGGCCTGTGTTCCCAGCTGCCTGTCAGCTCGGGCGGCAGCCGGGAAGGCGTTTCTGACACAAAGCCCCAGGGGAGTCCACGGAGGAGCTGGGATGTCATTACTTATTAACAATGGGCCTGATCCCGGCCAGGCAGGCCCAGGGAAATAGCCTGTGGGGAGCCCGGCCTCCCCCCTGCGAAGTGGATTAACACTTTCTGGGCAGGAGGGAGCCATTTGGGGGTCAATTGTCACATGTTTTCCTGTAAGAGGGACCAGGGAGGCGTCTCCTCAGCTCCCCTCCCCCTTTTGTGTCTGCTGTTCCCCTTCAGGTCTGAAGCAGGCTGAGCCACAGGATGTGGGAGACTGTGCTGAGGAGGGTAAAGGAACATTCGAGAATGCACACGACCAGAAATTCAGGTCTAATGAATGCCCTCAGGAGGAGGCAGAGAGTCGCCCGAGTTAAGGCCAAGGAAAAAGGTTTGTGAACTAGCTGGTCATGACAACTAGTTATTGCCTCTTTCTGTCCCTTGGAGGGGTCCTGGGCTCTGGGGCCGTCACATCTCGTCCAGTCTGGTGATGTCAGGTGAACAGAGTGGGCCATCTACGCTGCCCAAGGTCCAGTTCCCCAGGAGGAAACAGATGCCAAAATTCCGATGAGCAGAGAGGGCGTGTGTGTGTGTGTGTGTGTGTGTGTGTGTGTGTGTGTGTGTAAGGGGCACTTTTAGGCTCAACCCCTGGGAAAAAGGGCACTGGAAGTTGGAGTGGGCAGTTCTTCCAGCCTTGGGGACAACCTGGCTGCAGGGACATTCCTCTCCTAAGGCAGCCTGCCTTCCTGCTGTCCCTCCTCGGGTCTACCACGACGGTTTTCAGAGTCCCCAGGGTCAGCGGTCAGGTGGGCTGGTGCAAGTTCCTGCACGGCAGCACTGTCCTGGCCCGGGGGAGGGGACAGGGAGGCACAGTTTGCTGCGAAACGCTTTGTGATCTGTAAAGAGCAGTTGAACAAAGACATTTCACTCTCTTGAATTGGGTGCTTCCAAACTTCACGTGGCGCCGACTTGTCATAGGCTGTTCTATTTTATTTGTGTACAAGGAGCAGGAAATGTACCGTCGTCACGTGCTCTGTCATTTCAAGTGCATGTGGGTGCGGGAGGGGGGATGCACGCCTGTCATCCCAGCGACTCCGGAGGCTGACGCAGGAGGATCGCAAGTTCGAGGCCAGCCTCAGCAACTTAGTAGTTCCTAAGCCACTGAGCGAGACCCTGGCTGGAGATAAAAGGGCTGGGGAGGTGGCTGGGTGGTGAAGAGCCCCCGAGTTCAATCCCCAGGACCGAAACGCCTGGCAGGCGCAGGATGCGAACCTCTGGTTTGAATGTTGGGAATGGCACCGCGGGCTGGATTCCTGAGTGGCTCTGCGCATCCCTCCGGTCACGCTGGAAGGTCAGAGAATCCCGCTTCCGGAATCCTGGGGCATCTGCCTCCGGCAAGCCTTCCTGCCAGGCGCTGCTGGACCTTTCAAAAGGACAGAGAGCTGGACCATCACCAGGTCGACAGCGTGCTCAGAGCTTGGCCTGAAGACCCGGTGACCCAGCGTGGGGAGGGGACCTAGGCCTTCAACTGCCTCTACTTACTGGAGGCCACAGAGATTGACCAAAAAGCATCTAATAGTTTTGCAGGACCAAATTGACTTCGGTTGATTGAGACAGCCTACAAGCCCAGTTCAGATTCTCTCTAGAACCTTCAGCTGTGAATTCCTGCTGCCCCACGTCCATACCTAGGCCGCCTCCATGTTTTCTCATGGGTGCGGAGGGACCTGAGTCTGCAGCCAGGAGTTCTCTGCCACAAGGAGTTGTAAGGACTTTTTTTTTTTTTTGGGGGGGGTACCAGGGATTGAAACCAGGGGTGCTTAACCACTGAGCTGCATCCCCGGCACTTTTTATATTTTATTTAGAGGCTAGGTCTCACTGAGTTGCTCAGGGCCTCACTAAGTTGCTGAGGCTGGCCTCGAACTCGCCATCCTCCAGCCTCAGCCTCCTGAGCTGCTGGGATGACAGGTGGGCGCCACTGTGCCTGGCTGTCAGGGCTTTTGTAAACCCTTCCAAAACAGGCTAGGTTCACACATTGGAGATCAATGTCTTGTGGGAAGGAGGGAAGTTAAAAAAAAAATCAGACATGTCCGCAGCTTTTTGCGGGGTGGGTACTTGTCCATGACACAGCACGGAAGCTTTTATTAAGGAATGGTGTACCTGGGCATCGGGACACACAGGGTACTGAGCAACTTGTGCTGATGGGTCCCTTGTAGGTCCATGTTTACAGCGCCAGCTGGAATCCACGTTGGTGACACTAGATTAAGAGCCCTCACCAATCACACCCATCCCGCACGCATCAGGAAGTCAATGCAGAACACATTCACGAGGAGATGAGATCCATACATGGAATGGTTTGGAAGCTTGTCTGACTACAGAAGAGGATGTGCTCAGATTCTAAAGTTGGGTTAAATCTCTCCCCACAGGCCAGGCACATGCCTATAATCCCAGCAACTCAGGAGGCTGAGGCAGGAGGATCACGAGTTTGAGGCCAGCCTCAGCAATTTAGTGAGACCTTCAGCAACTCAGGGAGACCCTGTCTCTAAAATATTTTTTTTTTAAAAAAGGGCTGGGGATGTGGTTCAGTGGTTAAGCCCCCTGCCCCCGAGTTCAATCCCCAGTATCAAATAGTAATAAAATAAATAAATCTTTCCCTACAGCCTGGCCCTGAAGGGCAGAGTCAAAGTCAATGATGAAATGGATGGCTCTTAGGCAGCTATGTTGTGCTCACCTGTGTGAGGTGAACTCGGTGCTCAAGACCTTATGGTACAGCATTGACAAAGCATTTTCACTGTCAAGACCTTTCCAGCTGCTTGGTATCCCTGGGTTCACTAATAGCCCCTGGTCCTTTTTGCTTGCTGACAAAAATCTCAGTTTTGTTCTGCTCTTGGGTGGCAGTATGTTTAGGAAAGTTAGGCTGAAGCACAGGAGATGACTCAACTACCCTGCATCAGTCATCTTGCAAACACCACTCTTTGATGTTTGGGTTTGGGGATGTCCCTGTCTTGGCCAACCAAACCTAACAGAGATCCAGTAGGAAATTTCTTAGAAATATTTTTATTTTTGCTGGGAGCTATGGCACAAACCTGTAATCCCAGTGGTTTGGGAGGCTGAGGCAGGAGGATCGCAAATTTGAGGCTAGCCTCAGCAACTTAGCAAGGCCCTAAGCAACTTAGCGAGGCCCTGTCTGTAAATAAAATATAAAAAGGCTGGGGGTATAGCTCAGTGGTTAAGCGCCCCTGGGTTCAACCCCTGGTAGAAAAAGAAACAAGATTCTTTTTCTTCCTGAAAAAAGAGACATGCTTACGGAGATTGTTGCCGCCATCGCACATCGGTCCTCTTCCCGCCTTTGAATGCTGCTGTAAGGATAGCGGGTGTTGGAGGAGCAACAGCCACTTTGTGACTGTGAGGGAATCACAGAGCAGATAGGGAAAAAGAACCTGGGTCCTTGATGACCTCAGTGGCCACCCAACCTAAGGCCACCTGCCTCTGGAATTCTTGTCATGTAAGGTAGGGCTGTGTTGTTTAAATTGTCAGCTGCTGTTGAGTGCCGTTCTGAGAACGTCCCAATGGTGGGATCTGCATTTGATAGTTGAGGAAACTAAGGCTGAAAGAGGGTTAGGGTCACAGAGCGAGTTAGTGGCCATGAGGGCCTCTCATCAGATGCTCCTGTTTCCAGCAGGTTGTGCTCCTTGGTCTCCAAGCTCTGTGGAGTCTTAGGGAACCCCGGGGCCTCCTCCGGACTGGGCTGGGGGGCGGTGGCCGGCTCTGTGCCCCTGCCTCCCTTCCCCACGGGAAACAGCGCAGCGCGGCTTCATCTGCTTCACACCAAAGGCAATAAGCCTTAAAAAGATCTGAACACCAGTCTCCCCTTCACTGAGGGCCAGCTCTTTGCCCTACCACAGGGGAAATTTCTAGAGCAAATGGCTTTTCTAAGAGGAGAGAGAGAGAGAGGAGGTTTTATTTGCAGGGCCAAGTGCAGATTCCAGCCAACTGCGCGCCGACGTGGTCGCACGGCCCTCGGGGCGCGCACCCAGATGCGCCCCTGAAGTAGATCCAGTCGGACGCGTCGCCCGCCTGCTTCCCGTTCTCTCGGGCTTTCTGGAACTCTAAGGCACTGAGACACAATGAGGTTAGCCCAGGTGCCCGGGCTTCCAGCAGCCCCTGGAGGGCTGAGCACCAGCGACCTCCCGTCTGGCTTGTGGAAATGGCAGCAGCCACAGCCGGACTTGTCATCTGGCCTCGTCTGGGACAGTCTCAGACTCCAGAGCCAGCTCCTTTCTGGACACCCACTTCTCTCGGCTTCTGGCACCCCCTTTGGGGTGTCCAGCTGGGCTTCTCAGCACAGGCACAGACCCACCCGTCTGGCTGAGGCTGCAGTCAGTGGTAAGCGGGGAGGCAGAGTCACAGTAAGTGACACAGAGCCCAGGTGGCAATTTATGCAAGAAGAACCCACGCTTCAAAACGGGGTCATGAGCCTGAGAGCGACTGGGAGCTGCTCCCATTCCTTCTTTCCCTCCCGCCTCTTCTTCCCTTCTTTTCTTCATGCAAATTTCAACTACGCATTGCTGCCTAGTATAGGATCCCCAAATCCAGTGGCTTCCGAAGAAAGCCGCTTTATGACAGGTTGAGTCTCCCTTCTCCGAAATGCGTGGAACTGGAAGCGTTTCGGATTTCGGATTGTCTTCAGATTTTGGAAAATCTGTGTACGCATAATGAGATCTCTTGGGAATGAGAACCAGGTCAAAAGGAGAAATTCATTCCTGTTTCTTGGACAACTTACAAACATAGGCTGAAGGCGGTTTGATAGAATACATAATTTTGTGCATGAAACCAAGTTAGTGTGCACTGTACAATCAGACTCGTGATATCATAGCTGTGCTCAAAAAATTCCAGCTTTTGCAAATAATTGATAAATAGGCAAAGGAACTGATCAGACACTTCACAGGAGAAGAAAGCGAATGGTCAACAAATGTGTGAAAAACATTCAACATCTCCAGTTATTAAAGAAATGCAAATAAAACTACATTGAGATTCCAGAACGGCGATTATCAAGAATACAAGCAACGATAGGTGTTGGGGAGGATGTGCGGGAAAGGTTCATTAACACATGGCTGGTGGGACTGCAAATTGGTGCAGTCACTCTGGAAAGCAGTGTGGAGACTCCCCAGAAAACTTGGAATGAACCCACCTTTTGACCCAGCTAGCCCACTCCTTGGTTTATGCCCAAAGGACTTAAAATCAGCATAATACAGTGACACAGCCACATTAACGTTCATAGCAGCTCAATTTACAATAGCTAAGCTATGGAGTCAATCTAGGTATCCTTCAACAGATGCATGGGTAAAGAAAATGGGACATATATGCACAGTGGAATATTACTCAGCCTTAAAGAAGAATGAAATTCTGGCATTTGCAGGTAAATGGACAGAACTGGAGGCTATCATGCTAAGTGAAATAAGCCAATCCCCAAAAACCAAAGGCTGAAATGTTCTCTCTGATATGCAGATGCTAACTCACAACAAGGACAAAGGGGAATGAAGGGACGGGAGGGGGACAGGAAGAAGAATTGAGGCTTCGGAGCATTTGGGAGTTGGGCAGCAGAATTCAGGCAGGACTTGGCTGGGAGGTTCTTGTGCTGATTGCGCGGCTTCTGCTGGGAACGCTCTGGAGTTCTGGCAAGCAGAAGCCACCGGGCGGGTGTCACTCCCGCTGGATTCCGTTGGTCCCAGACATCCCAAAGCTCATCCAGAATGAAGAGAGGGGACGCAGACATTGGGGAGGGTGAGCGCATCGGCGGCCATCTTCAATCCGCGTGCTCTCCTCTCTGCTGAGTCACATCCAGAGCTGGGGGCGACTTTCTCATTTCCTTCAGTTAGAGGGAAAACTTTTCCTGAGAGAGTAGGGAGATAAAAACAGGGCAGGACAGAGCTGCTGTCAAGAGCTGATGTTGGACTGGGCATGGTGGCACACACCTGTCATCCCAGTGACCGAGGAGGCTGAGGCAGGAGGATTGCGAGTTGGAGGCCAGCCTCAGCCACTTAGCGAAGCCCTAAGCAACTCAGTGAGACACTGTCTCTAAATAAAAAATAAAATGACTGGGGATGTGGCTCAGTGGTTAAGCACCCCTGGGTTCAAACCCTGGTACCCCCCCAAATAAAAAGAGGTGATATTGAGTGGGCGTTAAGATCCAGGAGAGATTGAACCCCAGCCAGGACAACTGGGGTTAGACTGGCGGGTGTTGGGAAGAGGCTGTTTGGGCAGTGGGCAGGGGCTTGGCCCAAGCTCCCTTTACAAGCAGAACCTGAAACCAAGATTTAGGTGCGGGGGGGTTATTTGTGAGCTGATCCCAGGAAGCACAGGGAGGGGCTGGGGAAGCGAGACAGGGACAGGAGGGCAGCCAATAAAGGGCACATTAAGGACCAGGGAGCCTGCGCAGGACCTACCCTACACCCTTCTCCTCGGGCGACATGTCTGAAATCTTTCTGACTTGATTGCAAGATTCGGGTGTGAAGAGGGGGTCTCCACGCTGCCTCAGTTCTTGGAAGGCTCCAGCTCTGTCACACGTGGCTACTGCATGAAGCCCAAGTGGAAAGATGGCTTCTCCCGTGGTGTCTTCGAGACAGATCCTGAGCATGAGCCATATGCCCCGAGATGCCACAGGCCAGGAAGGGTATCGCTAGGGCTCTGCTCATTGGTTCATGCCCCATGCTCTTCAGCCTAAAAGACGGTCTGTCCTGTGTTGAGATGGTGGCCTTACTAGTCTGACTGCCCTCCCTGAGGGAACCTTTACAATTATTCTGGTTCTAGCCTCAGGTGTACGATGCCTACTTAGGATGCTTTTGACTGTATCAGAAGTCTCCAAGTCAAAATGACAAGGAAACTTATTATATAACTAGAAACCCCAAGGCAGGAAGGGTCCCGGATGGGTACTCCAATACTCCTCTGTGCTCTGCCCGCTTTGGTGTGTGTGAATTCCAGCCTCCAACAGGTCCCAAAAAGGCTGCTGTGGTTCCAGACATCACATGCAAATATATAACCTCCGGTGGCAAAGAACTGTCCCTTGCAGCCACAGTTGACACTCAAAACATTCAACAACAGATTCAGCAGGGAGCTCAGCGGTAAGGACAATACTCCGGCGATACTGGCTCAGGACTGCTGTTATGGTTTGGATCTTAAATGTCCCCAAAGGGCCGTATCCTAAAGTTTGGTCATCAGCCTGAAGCACTATTGGGAGGTGGTGGGAATTTTAAGAGGCGCGGTCTAGAGGAAGGACATTAGGTCGTTCAGCTGTGCACTCAAGGGGATGTTGGGAGCCTGGCCTCTTCCGCTCGCTGTATGCTTCCTGCCTGACCTGAGCACGGTTTTTGACCACGCGCTTCCCACCACGGGTCCAAAGCCAGCGGGGACATGTGACCATGGACTGACCCTCTGAAACCAGGTCACAGCAATGGAAATCCAACTAACGCACCTGCCACCCATCATGACTGTTCCAGAACGGTCTTCCTCAGGAGAGCAATGAAGCCCCTCCCCCCAACAGAATTAGCCCATTGCCCACACGGACCCCATGACCCCAGCCCTGTCCCCATCCTAAGCCAGTTCGGGGGGATGGCCACTGATTGGGTTAGGAGGGTCAGGATTTGCCTCTGAATTCAATTGGGGTTCCTTCGGCAGGTCGCTGGGTGGGGACGTCCTCCATCTCGTCTGCCTCCCAGCCTCACCATGCCACCCACGCCCTCCAAAATCCTTGGCTCTCTATGCCAGGCTCAGATCCATGGCTGAATCGGCCCTGGGCATCTTGTTTTGGCACCCTCACTGCTTTCTGCAGTGAGAAATGCTTCATGTTGGGGCTGGGGAGATAGCTCAGTTGGTAGTGTGCTTGCCCTGCAAGCACAAGGCCCTGGGTTCAAATCCCCAGCACCACAAGGAAAAAACAAGAAATGCTTAGTGTTTTTTATGAAATGTCTGTTTACGATTTTTTTTTTCTTTTGGTATTGGGAAGTGAACCCAGGGGCGCTTGACCACAGAGCCCCAGCTCCAGCCCTTTTTATGTTTTATTTGCAGACAGGATCTCGCTAAGTTGTTGAGGTTGGCCTCCAACTTGTGATCCTCCTGCCTCAGCCTCCCAAGCTGCTGGGATCACAGGCATGTGCACCCAGCTTGTTTACAATTTTTGCAAGATATGAAATGAGTCCTCTTCTGTTTGGTGAGGCCTGTTTCACTGATGGACAAACTGAGCGCTTTTAAATGAATCTTTCAGGAGAAATGAGGATAAGGTTCATGGAGGAAGGTTCTGGATAAAATGGTGACTGCTCAGTTGCCTGTCTTTCTCCCTCCCTCTGAATCACGTCCCCCCTCCTTTGGCTTAATTGATAGGCAAATTCTGGAGAATTTGGTCAGGCAGAGGGCCAGGAGGCTGTGTGTAGCCTGAAGGCCTTGCCTTTTCTACCTGGCTGAATCTGCCAGAGCCCTCAGACGATCGGCCTCCTCCCGTGACAAGGCCATGATGGATGTCCCCCATTACTTGATATCAATGCGGTGGCTGTCCTCCGGGCGATTCAAGGCCTTTGCAGACTCTTATGTAATGGAAAATCATTCTGCAAGGTAGGCAAAACCGAGCAAGGCCAGAATACAGAATCACATTCCTCCCACGTGCACAGCGACCCTGCCGGGGCCATCTGTGTCAGGGTGGTGACATTGGTGGCATTTCCAGATGCTAAGAGGGCACAGATGCTGAACTCTGCAGCACCCTTCTCCCTGGGCTTGGGCTGCTGGCTTCTAAATAAGAAAAGGGGGGACTTGAAGAGAAAGAGAGGTCATAGAGGGACGCATGGGACGATGAACCAAAGGAGAAATCAGTGACAGGAGAACGTGCCCAGCAACACGGGCCAGTGGGAAATGCAAATTCAAACCACCACGGCCGAGAAGACAAATCAAACAAATCAAAGTTGATAACACTAAGCGATGGTTAGGACGTGGAGCAACTAGAACGTCGCCAGCTCCTGATGGGTGAGTGATTTAACTCAGCCATCATGAAGAATTGTCCAGGAATGGCTGAAGCTAAGCAGAGACTTGTCCTATGGCCAACCTTAGGAATTCTGCTCAGTGGTCAATATCCACAAATAAGTGCATATGTTTTTCCCCAAACCTGCAAAATGATCTCCATCACAGTACTATTCACAATAGCCCAAACTTGAGACAACCTGACCAAATGTCCAACAGAGATGGAATGGATAAATAAATTTTGGTATGGTTATACCGTGGAATATTATACAGCAATGATAAAGGACACGTCTTCAGACCAGAACATAGACAACTTTCAAATACATAACATGGAGGAAAGAGGACAAATACGAAAGAGTGCATTCTGTATAATTTCACTTATATCAAGTCCCAAACCAGGCTCAAGTAATCTGTGGTGGCAGAAATTGGAAAAACAATGGCCTACCGACTAGGAGGCTTCAAAGTGCCACCTGGGTTGTTAGTAATGGTCTAGATCTTGAGCTAGCAGGTAAGTTGACTTGATTGACTTGGACACTCGTGATTTGCTCACTATATTGTCTGTAGACTGGCTTCGAGAAGGGTTTGCAGTAAAGATGAGAGAGAAAGGAGGAGGAGGAGGAAGAGAAGTTCAGAGCGGCCTCTGTTGGTGAACAGGTCAGATTCTGATGGCCGTACCTGAATCTATTTGCTCATTTGTAAAAAGGGACCAGTGCTCATTTGCCCAGCTGTTGTTGGTAGCACTTATTTTTTTTTCCTGGTCCTGGAAATTGAACCCAGGGGTGCTTAACCACTGAGCCACATCCCCAGCCCTTTTTTTGTAATTTTGAGAAAGGGTCTCGCTAAGTTGCTCAGGGCCTCACTAAATTGCTGAGGCTGACCTCAAACTCGCAATCCTCCTGCCTCGGCCTCCCGAGCCATGGGGATTACAGGAGTGCACCACTGTGCCTGGCTTAGTGCACACTTTTTAATGGTGCTTAGCTTTCCATCAAAGTTTGTTGACTGAAATTTCATAAGCAGAGAAACTTTGATTCTGGGTAAAGCTTAGGGCACTGGAGATTTATGACTTCATTCATTCATTCAAAGACAGAAAGAACTGTGATGTGATTGTGGAAGACTTTGACTAGAATTCTTCATTTTGACATGTCCTCATATCAACAACCAGACTTCTCAGCTCATCCGGGGTGAAAGTCAGAGGTGGGGTTGGGGACCGTCCCTTCTGTAGAAATTGCCTCTGCTCCCCTTTCCTAGATTCCTGGACTGGAGAGCTAATATCTGCTGCAGCAGAAGGTATCAAGGTGGTGGTAGCTTTGCGATAGGATGGATGCGTTTCTCACAGCTGCTATAACAAGACATAAACGACAGCTGCAGTGTCTCACGGTGCTGGAGGCTGGAAGCCAAGCTCAAGGTATCAGCAGGGCTCATTCCCAGCGAGGGTTATAAAGGAGACTCTGTTCTATGCTTGTCTCCAAGCTTCTAGAAATCTCCTTGGCTTGTGGAGGCATTACACTTATTCCTGCCTTCATGATCATGTGATCTTTTATCTTGGCATGTGTCTGTCTCCGTGGTCAAATGACCCATTTTTAAAGGGACACCAGTCACCTTGGACCAGAGCGCATCCAAATGATCTCATTTTAACTACAAAAAAAATTTTTTTTAGATGTCGATGGACCTTTATTTTATTTACTTTTATGTGGTGCTCAGGATGGAACCCAGTGGCTCACACATGTAGGCAAGCACTCCACCACTGAGCCACAAACCCAGCCCCCTCTGTTGAGCTTGATGATGTCTATGACGACGCTCTCTCCAAATAAGGTCACATTCCTAGGTACTGGGATTAGGACTTCAAGATAGATTTTTTTTTGGGGGGGGACACAATTCAGACCATATCAGAAGGATTTGACCCCACCCTAAGCCCTGCCCAGCCACTGTGTCTGGGCACATCAGTTGGAAAAGGCTGACAAGGGACCAGCAGCTTCCAAAGCAGATTCGGTGCCTGTTTCCCTGTGGAGAGGGGAAAGCATTGGGCTGGAGGAAGTCATGGCTTCCCAGGGCTAGAACGAGGAGAGGCTGCCAAATGGACCATCATGGCTGCAGGCACGTGCTCAAGGGACAGGTAGGTTCCATTTAGGTTCCATTCCATGGCCCCACACTCTCATCATGTGACATCGAATGTGTTACATTAAGTTTCCTTCCTTCCTTCCTTCCTTCTTTCTTTCTTCCTTTCTGTAACAGGGATTGAACCCAGAGGTGCTCAACCACCAAGCCACATCCCCAGTCCTTTTTATATTTTATTTTGAGACATGGTCTCATTAAGTTGCTTAGAATCTCACTGAGTTTGCTGAGGCCGGCCTCCAACCCGCGATCCTCCTGCCTCAGCCTCCCAAGTTGCTGGGATTTCAGGTGTGCACCACGGCACCCCGCTGAGTTATCTAAGCCTCAATTTCCCCACGTCTGTAGTTGGGACTCTCGATCCCACCTCTCAGGGTTGTCAGAGGACTCAGCTTCAGTAGTGTATCTAGAATGGATTGTCCTGGGCTTGGCCCAAAATACGTGCTAGGAATTATTGTTCGGTGCTAAGGGAGACTCAAGGAGGGCAGAGCCTCTAAGTTGGGATGTAGTGGCTATAGAGAGAAGAGCCTTAAAATGATTTACCAGTTTTTAAATTATTGACATCATATAAGGATGTGTTTTTTAAAATGCAAACATCATAGAGGGTTCGAGGTGAAAAAATACCTGTCCACACTATTCCCCAGCTCTCCGTCCACAGTCCTAGGACTTTTCCTAATATGTAAATAATGTCTACATACTGTGTTGGTTTTCAGTGCTGGGTGCCCAACCCAGGGTCACACGCACTAGGTAAATGCTCTACCACTGAGCCACACCTCGAGCCTGCTCTCTCTCGATTTCTTTCTTTCTATTATATGTCGTATGTAAAAGACACGCTTACTCGAATGTTGCAGACATGTAAGCAGAGCACGCAGATGATGCGGCACCCCTCATTTGCCCTGGCCACCCCAGCCCTCCAGCAGCACCGGGACCAAGGTCTCTGCCTTGGCTATTGGAAACACCTGGAGATGAATGCCCCTTCCCAACGAGCTGCAGTCCACTCTCGGGGAGCCCCCATTGCCCTGTCAGATGCCCCCCTCTCAGTGTGCTTCCTGGACCAACTCCCAAATCACGACTTGCATCTGAATTCTTGTCTCAAGGTCATCTGTGAGGAAATCCCAATAAGGACAGGGACAACAGGATCACACAGTACTCTACACCTAACTTTTTGGGGGCAGCAGTATGGCGCTCATAGATCTTTTCCTATTAGCACATCCTGAAGGACCATTCCATAACGTGTGTACACCATAGTTAACTGAGCCATTCCTCCTCACCATAGTTAACTGAGCCAGTCCTCCTCACCATACTTAACTGAGCCGGTCCTCTTTGCCATAGTTAACTGAGCCAGTCCTCTTCACCTTACTCAATTGAGTCAGTCCTCTTTGCCATAGTTAACTGAGCCAGTCCTCTTCACCTTACTCAACTGAGTCAGTCCTCTTTGCCATAGTTAACTAAGCTGTTCCTCTTTGCCTGGTTAACTGAGTCAGTCCTCTTTGCCATACTTAACTGAGCCAGTCCTCTTTGCCTAGTTAACTGAGCCAGTTCTTTTCGCCATAACTATGCTGTTCCTCTTTGCCTAGTTAACTGAGCCAGTCCTTTTTGCCTAGTTAATTGAGCCAGTCCTCCTCGCCATACTTAACTGAGCCAGTCCTCTTTGCCATAGTTAACTGAGCCAGTCCTCTTCACCTTACTCAACTGAGCCAGTCCTCTTTGCCATAGTTAACTGAGCCAGTCCTCTTCACCTTACTCAACTGAGTCAGTCCTCTTTGCCATAGTTAACTAAGCTGTTCCTCTTTGCCTGGTTAACTGAGTCAGTCCTCTTTGCCATACTTAACTGAGCCAGTCCTCTTTGCCTAGTTAACTGAGCCAGTTCTTTTCGCCATAACTATGCTGTTCCTCTTTGCCTAGTTAACTGAGCCAGTCCTTTTTGCCTAGTTAATTGAGCCAGTCCTCTTTGCCATACTTAACTGAGTCAGTCCTCTTTGCCTAGTTAACTGAGCCAGTCCTCCTCACCATAGTTAACTGAGCCAGTCCTCTTCACCATAGATAACTGAGCCAGTCCTCTTTGACATACTTAACTGAGCCAGTTTTCCTCACCATAGTTAACTGAGCCAGTCCTCTTCACCATAGATAACTGAGCCAGTCCTCCTCACCATAGTTAACTGAGCCAGTCCTCTTCACCATAGATAACTGAGCCAGTCCTCTTTGACATACTTAACTGAGCCAGTTTTCCTCACCATAGTTAACTGAGCCAGTCCTCTTCACCATCGATAACTGAGCCAGTCCTCTTTGACATACTTAACTGAGCCAGTTTTCCTCACCATAGTTAACTGAGCCAATCCTCTTTGCCTAGTTAACTGAGTTAGTCCTCTTTGCCTAGTTAATTGAGCCAGTCCTCTTTGCCTAATTAACTGAGCCAGTTCTCTTCACCATACTTAACTGAGCCAGTCCTCCTCACTATAGTTAATTGAGCCAGTCCTCCTCACCATAGTTAACTGAGCCCAGTCCTCCTCACCATAGTTAACTGAGCCCAGTCCTCTTCTGATGGACTTTTAATTTGCTTCCAGTTTTGTGCCATTACAAACAACATGGCAACTCACAGCCTTGGGCCTGTATCTTTCTGCACAGGATCAAGTATGTCAGAGGGTAACTTTCTAGAAGTAGAACTGCTGAGTGAAAAGGTAAGGGGACAGCTTCGCTCAGCACTGAGGTGGGGGCTCTGGAGCTCGGTTTGGAGATGGCCAGAGTAGAACGGAGCCAGCCTGGGCGAATGACTCAAGCTGGGAGACCCTGTTTTCGGTAAGAGGAGGACCACCCACAGGTGTGTGTGCATTTTGGGGGACCTTCTGTATGCTTGGGCCCAGTGCAGCAGAAAGGCCTTCCCCGGGCCCACCATCTTCCAAAAGAGTCCCCTCCCGGGCCCATTCCACATGCTCACGCCTTGCTGCCACGTTTGTGCCGTAGATGGTTGTTTTTCAAGCAAAATTCCCCAATTTTTAGATGAAAAACAACTTGTTTGGAGAGCACGCACTACTGAGATCTTCAGGCTCTTACTTTGGGCTGACTGTTGAGAAGAAATGAATTTTTAGGGAGGAGGAAACGGCGAGGAGGCTAGGAGCAGATCCTGGTACCTGCGGGGAGCGTCTTATATAATTTGGTCTCTGCCCACTCACGAGCGCTTACGGCGTTTACCTGATCATCATCCTGCTCAGAAAACGAATTTTAAGAGCATCAAAACACGTCTTTGTTCTCCTCTCGAGTTATTAGCTGCCTACTGGCTGTCTACTTGATCTTGCCTTACAATGCAGAGAAAGGCACCCCAGATCTTGCTCTGGGGACTTGAAATATCAGAGAGATGAGATGGCAAGGGTTTGAAGCAGCAATGGTGGCAAGAGCCCAGAAAGTCAAGGTTATTGGCAGAGAGTAGGAAAAAAGGAGCTGGTCTTCCCAGGCAGCCCGGCAGAACCAGGAAGTCATTGCAAACATTACACAATTCCAGGGAGGGAATAGCGGAAGTGATCAGGAGAGGTGGTCATGCCAACCATAGCTTTTATTTACTGAGCCCTAATCCCATGGCAGATGGGAGTTATCGAATAACCCCAAGTTCTCTTCCTCGATATCTGAGTAAGGCCCTTGTGTCCAAAGGATGTGTCTGAGAACTCTCAGACACACGCGATCTCCAGGTAGCTGCAGATCATCTCCCTTGCCCAGCGTGGGCTGTCCCCATGTCCTCAGCAGCTGAGGCCGTGAATGGGACTTGGAGCCCGTGGCCCAGGCTGGAATCCCAGCAGCTACTGACCAGTTCTGAGAACGCGGGCAAATTACTTAACTGCCCTGCGCCTCAGTTTCTAAGCCTGGAAACCATAATGCCTACTTCCTTTGGTTGTTATGAGTGTCAATATTTGGGAAGGGATTCCAACAGCCTGTGGCACCTGGTGAGCACGGAATCCAGACTTGTTCAATGCACAGGATTTCATGATCCCTTGCCCCAATGACAGGCACTGTTACTACTGACTTCATAACTGAGTGGCCTAAAGGGATTAGCACAAAGATGGTTGGTCACAGAGATTTGAACCCAGCTCTGTCTAACTGCTCCCAACTACTACCCACACTGCCCTCATATACCACAAAGCTGTTTTATTTTATTTTGGTACCAGGGATTGAACCCAGGAACGCTTAACCACTGAGCCATATCCCCAGCCCTTTCTATTTTTTATTTTGAGACAGGGTCTCACTGAGTTGCTTAGGACCTGGCTAAGTTGCTGAGGCTGGCCTCAAACTTGCGATCCTCCTGCCTCAGCCTCCCGAGCCTCTGGGATTATAGGTGCATGCCACCATGCCCAACTAGACTGGAAGTGCTGTCTCAACCTATGAACTCATGCCGACTCCTGCAACAAGTCCCAGTAACCAATGGTCTTTAGCGATTTCCAAACAACTAATGTGACTGTCTCCTTTTTTTTTTTCCTTGTAAAAGCTTCCCCTCACCCCAGCCTCCTTGGATGTAGCTGTGGCTTGCCATAGCACATGTATCCCACACTGCAGTCCTTTGCTAGTCCTAAATACACTCTGTTTTGGAAAGTCAATCTCTCTGACTCTCAATTTAGGTTAACAATATATAGAATGGAATATTACTTAGCCTTAAAGACAAAGGAAATCCAGTCACATGCAACAACTATGGACGGAACTTGAGGTCATTACGTTAAGTGAAATAAGCCAGGCACAGAAAGACAAATATTGCATGGTGCCACAGAAACAGAAGGAAAAATGGTGGTCACCGGGGGCTGGGGGAGGGGAGGGAAAATGGGGACTGGGTGTTTAATGGGTACAAAGTTTCAGTTTTGCAAGATGAAAATGTTTCTGGAGATACATTTCCTAATGATGTGAATATACTTAAAACGATTGAATGGTACACTTGAAAGGAGTTAAAATGGTAAGTTTCATTTATATTTTTATCATAATTGAAAAAAACTGAATACAAAGTATAGAAAAGCTGTTGCTTCTTGAAATGTTCAACCTTTAGCCCACTCCCTGACCTTGCATGATTTTATTTTAAAATCTCCTTTGCAGAACACACAGTCCTGGTCTAGGAGAGCTGACTCTACTCAAAAATGTCTAAGTCTTCCCAAGGCTATTTCCAAGCAAATTGGTTCTTTGTGGCTCCATTTCCCAACCATGCATAGTTCAGAGATTCTCAATGCTTTCTTTCTTTCTTCCTTTTTTCTTTTTTCTTTTTTTGTTACCAGGGATTAAACTCAGGGGTACTCAACCACTGAGCCACATCCCCAGCCCTTTTAAAAAATTTTTATTTAGAGACAGAGTCTTACTAAGTTGCTTAGGGCCTCGCTAAATTGCTGAGGCTGGTCTCAAACCCGTGATCCTCCTGCCTCAGCCTCCTGAGTCACTGGGATTACAGCTGTGCACCACCACGCCTCACTCAAGATCCTTTTTTAAATCTCCCCACCTTCACACACCAAATGCACAACTTTCCTTATGATCCAGAGGATGCCTAGGTAAGACAGGGCCACTCTATGGTCCTCTGAGATCCAAGATCCCTACATTCCTATGCATTGTAGGACTTCCCCTGATTGGTGCAAAGACTTCCTTGTTAATTACCTTCTTATTTTAAAAAAGCTAAGTGATGTCAAATCCCAATTGATTGGTATTATATTATCTGTATGACAATTCACTCTGAAACGTCTTTTATATATACAGGGTAGGGCGTGTGTGTGTGAAGTACACTTACCTTAGGGGAGGGTTCGTTAGCATTCAAAAGACCCTAATAGGAATCCACACTTTGCAGTGACTACTCAGTGCTTCCAATATCCATAACTGAATCTATACCAGAGGGCTCCTTAATTAGCAGGTCTTAGAAATATTACACTATGTGGCTTAAGATGGTGGCTCCACGTCCTGGCAGGACAAGGCTAGCACAGCCTCGTGACACCTTGGGAGCAACACTGTGATCTGGAATTCCTTTGGGTCTCTTAACACCTTCCTATCTGTAGAGGACCGTGGCACCTCATCCATCCAGAATAATATCATTGCATCTGTCTCAGAGTGAACCCTGCATACGAAATGCCTATCAGAGAGCTGAGGACAGAGCGGGGACATTTCCAAGCCTCCAGGAACAGATTATATCAACTTCCTTATGTCTGCTGCCTAATCACAGATCATGTGACTGGTTGAATTTGGTTCTAATTCACCATCTGATTGTGGGTCATAGCAAAGGACAAGTAGAGCCCCTACCTATGTCCCTGGTACACTGCCGGTCTTGCTTGGGGATGCTCATGGCCCGCCCAAGTTGGACGAGGTTTTGCTGTATTGAGGAATCAAACTGTGTCATTCAGACTCAGTTTCTCCTTTTCTCTCCTTCTGGAGCCTGCTGTTCCATTGCAGGCTATTCCTGGACTCCCTGGTGAAGACAAGATGGCGGCAGCATGTTCTCGTATTTGCTCTGGTTGAAGTTTGGCATGGAAGCTCAACTAGATGTTTTCCTAAAGTCTTGACCCAAAGTCTCCAAAGTGAGTCCATTTGCCTCTTTGGCTTGACTTAAATCATGGGACCATCCCTGATCCAATCACTGTTGCTAGAGAAAAGATACTCTGGTGGGTCCCCATGTCTCTAAGATGGAGATGTCGATTCCGCTGAACCACATGGTCTCAGAGTAGTCAGGGATGATCCGTGGATTAAAACTGACCACAAAGTCTTTGCCACTTGTTCTATTCTTGGAGTCCATTTCTCCTCCCCTTGAATAGAGACCTGCTCTACGCCTTGTTTTGATGAATAAAACATGGTAGACATGACTCTGTGTAAATTCACTGCCAGGTCTTAAGAAACCTGTAGATTCTGCTTTCCCATGTCTAGAACACACCATCATGGAATGCAGGGAGGGGACTCAAGCCACAGAGAGAGGCCCAGGTGGGGGAAATCAGAGCCAGTACCCCCTCACGCTGATCTCCCAACCAACACCCAGTGTGATCTGCCAACCACGCGGGTGGAACCATCTCGAACGGTCCAGACCAGCCGAACCTCCAGATGTCTCCAGCACTATCAGACACCACAGGCTGCAGAAGAGTCACCCCGTTGAGCCTGGTCAACTCTCAGAAACATAGGAAATAGTGCATTGTTCTTGTTTAAAGTCACAGAGATAAGGGCTAATTTGTTACATAGCCTTCAATGCTGATATAGGGTGACTCCCTGCTATGGTTTTGTGTCCCCTTCCTAATTCATGTTGATGCTGGGCATGGTGGTGCCCACCTGTAGTCCCAGCAAGACAGGAGGATCGGGAATTCAGAGCCAGCCTCAGCAACTGAGCGAGACCCTGGTTCGAAATAAAAACACAAAAAGGGCTGGGGATGTGGTTCAGTGGTTAAGCACCTCTGGGTTCAATCCCCAGTACCCCCCACCAAATATCATGTTGTAACTTTATTCCCAATCAATGGCATTAAAAAGTGGAACCTCTTAGGAGGTGGTTAGCCTATAAGAAGTCTGCTTTGATGGATGGGATAAGGCCCTTATGAAAGGTCTTAAGGGAGGGATTTCACCTCTTCCATCTCTTCCACCATGGGAGAACGGTGTTCTCTCCTCTCAAAGACCCAGCAACAAGATGCCATCTTGGAAGCAGAGAGCATCCTTCATCAGATACCAAATCTGCTAGTACCATGATCTTGAACTTTCTGGCTTCCAGAACTGTAAGAAGTAAATTTCTTTTGTTTATAAACAACCCAGTCTGTGGCATTTTGTTATAGCAGCACAAATGGACTAAGACGTTCCCTAAAGGAAAATCAGGAGCTTTTCCTGAAGATTAAGTGAGTGAATGTCAGATAGACAACATAGAGTTCACCGTAACCACCTACTCTCAGAAGTCTACTCTGCCTGGCAACTGATGTGCTCAAGAAGACATGGAATTTTCTGTCTGTAGCAACACTCCAGTGTCTACCGACCAGTTCTCTCAGTGTCCAGACAGAGTTGCTGTAACTGCACAGGCTGCATCCTGATCCGGGCTCACAGCTCCAGCGATGGGTTTCTAAATACATCAAGCCATCCATGGCTTCCTGGCTCCTGGCCCTCCTGTGCGTGACAAAGATGGCCGCTCCCCTGATGTGTCAATCCTGCAAGCTTCTGGGAATCATTCCTGCAGACTTAGCTTAGAGTCTCCCCAACAAGCCAAGAGCAATGATCTTATTTGGTCTCCCAAAAGCTATGTCCCAGCCAGATGTGGAGGTGCACGCCTGTCATCCCAGCGGCTCGGGAGGCTGAGGCAGGAGGATGGCGAGTTCAAAACCAGCCTCAGCAACTTAGTGAGGCCCTCAGCAACTTAGCGACACCCTGTCTCTAAATACAAAAAAGGCTGGGCATGTGGCCCAGGGTTTATGCAGCCCTGGGTTCAATCTGTCGTGCCAAAAAAAAGAACTCCATTCCCTGGAACCTGCTCACGTGACCCTTTTGGCAAAAGACTTTGCGATGTAATTAAGTTAAAGATCTTGAAATCAGAGCATCTCGAATTAGCCGGACGAGCCCTAAATCCTTATAACGTAAGAGGAGGAAACAGAAAAGGAAGGCCATACCAAGAAAGAGACAGACTGAAGTGACTGTGTCACAGGAAGGCCAATTGTCATCAGAAACCAGAGGAGGCAAGCAGGGATTCTCCCCTAGAGCCTCCAGAGGGAGTGTGACTTGGGACAGATGACCTCCAGAACTATGAGGGAATCAGTTCTTGCTATTTCAAGCCACCTGGTCATTTGCAGCCTCTGGAGATGAATCCAGCTTGTGGTAATCCCTTAAGCCTGACTTCCCTGTGTGACATCCCTTTTTGCTTGAAAGATCCGGAGCAATTCCTGTGTCTTGCACTGACTCCTGGGTGACACAGGTCCCTTTCCATCCTGGACATGTAAGACTGAGCCAGCCAGAGGCATGTGTGAGTGGAACCCAGGGTGGCGGCCGCAGACTGGGACCGAGCCTTCCCAAGTGCCTGGCGGGCAGATGCGCTTCTCGTGACAGGGCCGCAGTGGCCCCATGGCGCTCTTCTTGCTGGTGTGGCGCTGTGAGTTTATTTTTGCTTTAAATGATTCTGCAGCCAGCACCCTGGCTGTCTTGTGCTGAGAGCCCGCTGCCTCCTCCGCCCAGGAACACGCCGCGGAGCCAGGGCCTCTGCCGGGCTCATCTGTCTTTCCTTTATCCCGCGGAGTCCAATAAAGAGCTGGAAAGAGCCAGAACATGATTGAGAGTCTTCATTCCAATACCAGTGAGATCACTTCCTAGAGGGCCGCTTGTCTTAGTCTACATCCTTTCCCCGAACCAGGTCTCTGTGTATTCTTGGAAATGCAGGTGTGTGTGTGTGTGTGTGCGTGTGTGTGTGTCTTTGTGTGACTGGAGGGAGGGTGGAAGGACAGGAAGTAAAGTGATGGTCTTTACTGTTAATACCATAAACTTGAGCTATTGTTTTCATAAATAGGAGGCTGGAGATGGCCTCTTGCTGCTCTTACCACTGTGCTATTGAAATTATATTACCAAGGAAGAATTCTTCCATTCCGCAAACGCAGCCTCGCGAACCAGGATGGGACGATCCACTCCACGGACACTCAGATGCGCTCTGCGTGTTGCTTGGCATTCCTGAGCCAGACTGCTGGAACGGGAGCTTGCTTTCTTTCTTTCTTTCCTTCTTTCTTTCTTTTTTGGTACTGGGGCTCTTTACCACTAAATGTACCCCCCCCCAGCTCTTTCTATTTTTTATTTTAACACAGGACCTCACTAAGTGGCTGAGGCTGGCCTCCAACTTGTGATCCTCCTGCCTCAGCCTCCTGAGTTGCTGACATGACAGATGTGCACCACCGTGCCTGGCTGGGGTGGGGTAGGGGTGTGTTGATGACTTCCCATGTGCCATCAGTTCAAGGAATGATATGAACCAGCATCGAGTAGGCTACTCTGAGTGGAATGCCATTGGGCATTTGCCCAGCTTTGGGGGAAGGAGTGTAACCGGGGAAGCCTTCCAGAGGAAGTAGCGTCAGCAGGGCATCTGAAGGGATAAGTGGTAATTAATCTAGAACAGGGGAGCTTGGTATGACACAGCAAGGAGGAACGGCAGCCCAGGGCCATCCTTGGGCAGAAGCCCCCATGGTGGGCCACGAGACGGCTCTTGGAGGTGAAAGAAGGGTTCCTCTTGGGACTAGAATGGAGACAGCACCAGCCCGGCCCTCCCATCGCCTGCCAACCTGGGCCTCTTGGCCCCTGCAGATCTGCTCTCTACCCCTGTGCCCATTCTGCGCCCACTTCATGAGGAGGCAGGAGCCAGGCAGGAAGAGTTATTCCTCCAGCTCCCTGCCCCGCAGGCCGCTTGTCTTGTCTGTGTCCTGCTGCTGAGGGTCGCTGCTCTTCTTGGGGGGCCCGTCCCCCGACGCTGTGCTTTCTCCTTACTTCCTCAGGCCTTGGGGTGGTGGCACCTTCTGCCATTGCGGGCCCTGCATGCTTCCCACCTCCATTAAGAGTCCTTCCATTAAATTCTCCTCGTGTCACCAAGCTGCAGGCCATCGGCTTTTCCCTGCCCGGGTCCTGCCCAGACCCCCATTTTCACCAGAAGGCTTCCATTCCATGGGCTTTGGGCCCGTTCCCCCTCCAGGACATGGAGGTGACGGTGTGCCTCTTACCGCACCGTCCTTTGTCCCCAGAGGCAGATTCCTCCCACACTCCGACAGCCATATTGGCAGAAGGCTCACATCCAACTTCAGCCTCAGACCCTTTGGATCCCTGCCCAATGGCCAGAGCGCTCCCCACAGGGCCACGTTGCCTGGAAACCAGGCTCCACCACCTTGGGCACTGGGACCCTGGGTTCAATCAGGGGACCGCAGCAAAGCCCCAGTTTCCAAGTGGATTCAGAGGAGCAAGAAGAAGGAGCTGGAGGACAACAGCAGGAGCAGAGGGGCTCACTGTGTCCTCAGTACTCTAGATACAGTTTGCATTGAGTCCCAGGGCAGCAGGAGCAATTCCTGTCTCCCCCACCCCCCACTAGGCATTGAACCCAGAGGTGCTTAACCACTGAGCCACCTCCCCAGCCCTTTTTATACTTTATTTAGACACAGGTCTCACTGAGTTGCTTAGGGCCTCGCTAAGGTGCTGAGGCTGGCCTCCAATTTGCGATCCTCCTGTCTCAGCCTCCCAAGACCTGGGATTTCAGGTGTGCACCACCACACCTGGCAGATTGCTACCTCTTTAGTGAGGGAACTGAGAAAAGACAGCTCAAGCAGTTCATCTGAGTCAGGAAATGAGTCTGATGGCCAAGTGCACCCTCCGCCGTCTCAGCCTCCGCAAGCGAGGCGGGTGCAGCTTCAGACTTCTCAGGCCACCCACTGAATGTTTGTCTTGCTCTCCACACTGGTGGTACTGACAGACAAGCACAAACGGTTCCTCCCCTCCTCCACCCTCAGCAACTCTGCCTCCTCTCAGTGGCTCCTCCCTCACTCCTTGTGGGTCGCGGTCAGGGCCAGGGTCCCAGCAGCCTCTGTTCTGAAACCTCTTCCATCCATCACGAAGGCTTTCTTGCAGTGACTGTGTTGAGAAACCTATGTTCTCTTCCTTTAGTAAATCATGTGAAACATCACACCCAGGGACAGCTGGTTAGAACATGAGCTGCCACTTCCCTACAAGGTGAGAACAAAATGTATGCAGAACTGTGCGCCGGGCGCCCGGCCCGCCAGCTCAGCACACGCGGCTTCCCTCCATGCGCCCCTCTGCAGAAGACTCCAGATCAGCGGGCACCGCTTCTTCCTCGCCAGTCCCTGAAAAGCAAGGGTGTCCTCCCGGCTGGTCACCTGGGCACAAGGGAGGCTTGGGAGATCCAGAGCCTCCAGGTGCCTCTCCAGTGACTTGGGAGGCTGAGGCAGGAGGATCAAAAGTTCAAAGCCAGTCTCAACAACTTAGCAAGGCCCTGAGCAACTGAGCGAGACACTATCTCTAAATAAAATATTAAAAAGGGCTGGGAATGTGGCTCAGGGTTTAGGCACTTTTGGGTTCAATCTCTGGTACTAAAAAAAAAAAAAACAAATAAATAAACAACAGCAACAAAAAACGCAGAAGTCTCACCAATCTGGTTCCTTCCTCAGGGTGAACAATGCAACATTGAACTGTAGACTAATCATGTTATTGGACTTTTCTAGCCCCTGCCAAAGAGTGCTTAGGGGTGCTCTTTCTTCTGTCTTCAGGCTGCTGTCCCAGGTCTCCATCCTTCAAATCCTACTCTTTGGAATAAATTTGGTGTCAGTCATTTACATGTTAGTATGAATTTAAACCCATGAGATAATTCTCTCCCAGAAGGATTTGCATTTAAATCTTTCTGTATGGAAATGGTCTGCAATGAGAGATTTGTCCCCATTAAAGGGATTTCAACTCATAATCCCATAAAGTGAAGAGGCATGGGGTGGGGTCGGGCGGGAGACACATGCTTCTGCAGATTGGAAATGCTACAATTTCATCTACCTGGCCTGCTTTCAAACAGTCTGGTTTAGGTTCACTTCTTCCCTCCGTACCCGCTTTGCCTCTTCAGCTTTTGCTTGTGGGATTTGACTCCCCTTCCTTCCTTCCCTCCGTCCTTCCCAACTCCTTCCTTTCTTCCGTCTTTTCTTTTTGTTTCCAGTGGTGGGAATTGAACCCAGGGCCTCACGCATGCTAAGCAAGTGCTCTATCACTGAGTTACACCCCCAGCCCTTTATTTTATTTTATTTGAGGCAGGGTCTTGCTAAGTTGCTGATGCTGGCCTCAAACTTGCAATCCTCCTGCCTCAGCCTCCCAAGTTGCTGGGATTACACCACGTGGCTGGCTTACCGATTCCACTTTCTGATTCATTGAAGAATCACAAGATGGCAGGTCTCACAGGACCTTGGAGATCAAATAACACAACCCCTTAGTTTCTACGTGGTGAGACAGAAACCCAGGGAGAGAAATGACATGCCCAAGATCCCACGGCAAGTCACTACAGAGCTGAGGCTGGGCCCCAGGTTTCCTGGCTCCTAGCAACAGACTTTGTGCACAAAGATCCATAAATAACTCTTAACCAAACACCAGCACTGTTTGCAAAGTGAAGCCCAGGTGGAACGACGCAGGTGGCTTTTGTAGGCCTTGAGAAAAATATTCCTTGAAGCATTTGGTCTAGGAAAAGAGCCCCCCTTGTGGCCACAGGGTCTAGAAGTTATAGGGACTAGGCAAATCTCATTGTTTGCCTCCCAGGCAAACCTCTGCTCTAGGGCTGTTAGTTTTGTTTCCCAAGTGGCCTGGAGCTCCCCCACCCCCGTCCTTTGAAAGCAGTGATCCTTGGCTATGTTCACATAAGACCCCTACCCTATTTGAGACCAGCCTTGGACTGAATTTGATTTGCACTAGAACTATAGGCAAAGGAAGAGGGCCAGAATCAATAGGGGTGTGTGTGTGTGTGTGTGTGTGTGTGTGTGTGTGTGTGAGATATGAAATAGACATTATTCTAGATCAAGTCGTTACCCTCCATTCCTCATTCCTAACATATGGGCCTGTGAGTTTTGAGAAATACAATAATGAGGCAAATAGAACGTTCCAAGGAACCAATGGGACCATATTTTAAATTTCAAACAAACTTGAGATCTGTGCACACCCCTCTCTTCCATCTCCCCCTTTACACGACGGAGCAGTGACTCTGGCCACCGGCATGGCCCACAAGCATCAGCTCCCTCCCCTCTGTGTCGCCTGAGTACTGATTCTCAGAGACAGTTGGGGAATGACTGTATGAAGCTGCCGTCCAGGCTGCTTTTAGAGAGAGCCCCGGTGGCTGCAGTTCAGTGTTTATGGTTTCAGGGTAGACAGAACGACCAGCTGTCTGCAGCAGGAAAGTCCCTTGGCCGAAAAATAGAGCCCCTCTTGGCCTGTGGTAAATGCCTGAAATTCCACCATTAGCAATGCATTCCTTTGGTTATGCTGCGCCTGTCCAGGGCCACCATTTTAAAGTGAAAATGCCCCTCAGGGGAGTAACATGTGAAGACCCTGACACTTTCGATAAATGAGTGTTTTAGATCCTTTCTGGGAGAGGAGGTGAGCACTGGCTACCTTGCCAAAGCAAGTATGGCGGCCAGCAGAGGAGGAGTATGGGAGAAAAGGACAGGGGTGCGGAGGACCGCGGCAAACTTGAACAGCTGGGCCATTACGATGCTTTTATTTTATGTTGTTTGGCACTCCACCCCTGAGGGACACTCCCAGCCCAGTTACCATGCTTTTTAACCATACTTCAATTCTTGGACACTCCTTCCATTGAGAGGTGGGGTCTGTGTCCTCTCCCGTGGAATCTGGATAGGATTGTGACCGTTTCAGTCAGGGGAAGATGGCCAAAGTGCCTCCAGGTAACCTCTGAGACTAGTCATAAAAGAGTATGTGGCTCCTTTCTTCTTGTCAGCTGGGCCATGGATTTGCTGTTGGAGCCCCGAGTGCTCCTGTGAGAGTTTCCACTCCTCTGAGCCTGTGTGCTGGAAAGACCATTCTGGTAGACAGTACTGGATGAGCCTAGTCTGTCAGCCATCCCCGCCTGGGTTCTAGATATGTAAGCAACGCTCTCAGGACCACGTATCCACCAGCAAAATGCCACCGAGACGCCTCCCTCCATGCCTTGCAAAGAAGAGTTGCGTCGTCAAAACTTACCAGAGTCCCTGACTTACCAAACCCTGAAAGATAATGAAACAGTTGTTTGCAGCTGCCTCGGAGTGAGGTAGTTTATTACCCAGAAATAGATAACCGGATCAGCTTCACAGATGGCTGCTAAAGATGTTTCTGGGAATTATGGGTGGGGGACATGGATGGCTGGGCTCCCTCATGGAACAGCCTGATCTATCAGGAACAGACTACCTCCAGGCCTGTTCTTCGCTGGGCCAGAGAATGCTTTGCGCATGCAGGGTTGGGTGTGAAAGTCTGGAGGGGGCTTCCTGCTCAGCTTCCAGAGACATGAGGCAACTTGCAGCCTGCAGGGACAGGACCTGGCACTTGACTCTTCAGACCCCCAGAGGGACATGGTGAGACTTTGTGCCAAAGCACGGGTGTGGGCTCAGAAGCCAGCGAGGGCTGGGGTGGAGACCTGGCTTCTTCCACGCTTGCCTCTGCTCCAACGATTCAGATCTCCATTCCCAGGGTCAAAGTGACGGTTATATCAGGGGACAGGCCTGCTACACACAAAAGCCACTTCATCCCTAGGACCCCGGCCAGGGTGTTCCCTCTTGGGATCCTCCTTTGCCTCTTCCTCGCTTTCTGGGCTTTGGTCAGGAGGCAGAATAATGGTGACTCTCCAGAACCCTGGGAATGAAGCTGAGTTGCCCTAGACCACCCTCCTGGGCTGCATGGCCCTCCGCTCGCCCCGTAGTCAAGACTGGCTCCAGCAAAACTCCCTTTCATTAACAGAGTATCTTGAGGCAGGACTCTTTTAGACTCATGGGCAGGTCATGTTTTGGTTTTAGGGCTTTTTTTGTTCCTTCTTTCTTTTTCGCTTTTTGTTTTTGGTACCAGGGATTGAACTCAGGGACACTTATTCACTGAGCCACATCCCCAGTCCTTTTTATTTATTTTTAAATTTTTGGTACTGGGGATCGAAGCCAGGGGCACTTAACCACGGAGCCACATCCCCAGCCCTTTTTATTTTGTATTTCGAGACAGGGTCTCACTAAGCTGCTGAGGCTGGCTTTGAACTCATGATCCTCCTGCCTCAGCCTCCAGAGCCACTGGGATTACAGGCATGAGCCACCATGCCCTGCAGTTTTAGGGTTTTCTGTCTTCCCTGGGCAACCAGGGAGTAGATCTGTCACGTAGGGAAACAAAGTAAAGCAAACACGAGTCCTCTGAACCAACCACAGCCCCTGGAGGTGGCCCCTTCAAAATCTGTCTTCCAGATGGCCAAGGACCACACATCCGGGGCAGGCTCCTCTTGCATAAACAACTGAAGGGTTCCAGATCCCTGGCTTTGTCTACGAGAGGGTAGAGCGGGGTACAGGGAGCAAGGAGGGTCCTGAGCCATAAAGAAGGCTGTCTCCTCAGCCCATTGGCTGCCCACTAAGTCCCAGCCCAGCCATGGGAGGGTAACAGCAGAGTTGACTGGGCCCCACCCAGAGGCCTCTCGTCAGAAAGTCTTTTTTACTCACAGATGGACAAGTTCTGTTAGCACATTGTCACTGTTCTGGAAAAAACAGAGAGGGTTCATTAGAGAGACACGGTGCATTTGGGAGTTTAAAAAAAGAAGATGGAGACTTTGCTAGACATGAACGGAGCCCCCTTCTTCTCGGGCGAAGCCAGTTCCCACCCCGTGGGGTGTCTTCGGTACTCTTCCTTACCTTGCTTCCCCAGATCCCTTCTTCCAATTCAGAAGCAGCCCCTGAAACTGAAATTTGAATGTAACTGGTTTATTTGGGGGAAACACAGTGCAGTGGAGGTGAGATGGGGGAGGGGCGGACGCCAAAGGTCTTTCCTTGCCAAACAAGGATTATTAACCAGAAGGTCACCCCACCGTGGGCCACTGGGATTCAGATGCCCCCAGGCATGGTCTCTCACTGGGAGACCATGGAGAGAAGACTGCAGGACCTCCCACCTCGGTGTGGGACCAAGAAACTGAGGTAATTATCTTCTAACTCCTGTCTGTCTCTGGCTGAGGTTCCTCAAAGGCCAGCCCAGCCAGGCACAGGGGCGCACGCCTGTCATCCCAGCGACTCGGGAGGCTGAGGCAGGAGGATCACGAGTTCAAGGCCAGCCTCAGCAGCTTAGCGAGGCCCTCTCTCTAAATAAAATATAAAAAGGGCTGGGGATGTGGCTCAGTGGTTAAGCACCCCTGGGTTCAATCCCTGGTACAAAAAAAATACATAAATAAAAGAGAGAGAGAGAGAGAGAGAGAGAGAGAGAGATACAGCCCTTCACACTGGTCACGAGCAAGCCCTCCAGCATAGGTCACCTGAACTGACAACCAACTCCCCTGGCACACATAGATTCAAGGGGCCTGGGGGACACTTGTGCAGGGTCACGCCTGGGCCTATTACAGTTTCTGTCCCTTCAGATCTGTCTCTCAGCTCTTTATTCACACATGACCAGTTGACCATGCACTTGGCACAATCTCAAGATCTCAAGCTGAGCAAAAGTAGCCACCATGGCCTGGATTCCCCCTCTGAGTTGTTGAAAGAAAGAATGGGACCCATTAACCTGCCTTGGAGAACAGCAGGACGGCTTTGGAGAGGGCCTGGCTGTCCCTTCCTGTGTAGAGCTGACAGGACCCCTCTCTTGCCTGCTCTTGGCCTATAGACACCCAGGTGGTACATCGCCCCTAGCTGTCTTTCCAGAACATTCCTGCCCCATCCTGCTTTTCCTCTCAGCCCCTGCTTGACCAAGGGCCCGAGGGCTGGCTTGGCATTCTCTGGCCTTCTCTCTGGCTCTGGCGGGCCTCAGACCTCCCTAGCTTTGCTAAGCCTCCACGTTTTGTCACCGCGGGACCAAGCTTGACACAGAGCGGTGCGTTTGTTTTTATTTTCCGTTTCCACGGCTCCCTCTCTCCCAGGAGCGGGAGGTGCTGTGGAAGCTGTAATTTGCTAAACAGGCATTAATCTTCACATCAATCCCGAGAGGCAGGTAGAGCCGCTCAGTCAAAACACACAGCGCCGTGATTACACGAGGCTGCCAGGCCAAGCGCGGTGCTCTGCGTCTCTCCAGCCAAGCCCTGGCCCCTCCAGGGCGCAGCTTCCTGACGGCGACCTTGTCCCTTGGCTACTGCTTCCCAGACCCCTCAGTCTCTCTCCAACCCTCTCCACATAGAATCTTTTTTTGGGGGGTACCAGAGATTGAACCCAGGGGTGTTTAACCCCTGAGCTACATCCCCAGCCCTTTTTATATTTTATTTAGAGACAGGGTCTCACTGAGTTGCTCAGGGCCTCGCTAAGTTACTGAGGCTGGCCTTGAACTCGCGATCCTCCTGCCTCAGCCTCCTGAGTCACTGGGATGACAGGCGTGCGCCACCGTGCCTGGCTATGGGCCTGGACTCTTTGCCCCGACTCATCAATGCGATAAATCTCTCTCTTTGTCTGGATGCCCCTCCAGAATCCCCTGGGACAAGGGAAACATAGGAAGGGGGGGCCAGGGCTGGGGAGGCAGTTTAAAATAAAACAAAATAAAGATTAAGAGCAAGTTCCCTCTGCAGGTACTGGGGCTCAGTCCTGCTGGGCACCTCTGGGAGACCATGAGGACCTCACGCTTAAGAGTTGTCCCACCCAAGGGGTGCAGGGGCTAGGGAGGTACTCCTCACACCCTTTGGCCTTTGATTGAGGACTGCTGGGGACAGGGGCGCTCTACTCCACCAGCCCATCCCAGAAGAGTTCAGTAGGCTGCAGAAGGCAGACAGCCAGACACTTAACAGGTGCTCAGTTAAAGCGATTTCTGGCTCCTTCCTCATTCTGCAGGTGACCCCAGGATATGGCGGTTTGGCCATGTCTCACCTCTGCGCTTAGGCAATGGGGGTGGGCAGAGGTGATATTAATGGCAAGGGAGAAGTGGACACTTGGCCACTCCACCTCAGTGACATGGCAAAAATGAGGGTGGGAAAGAAAAAAGTGAGGTGATCAGAAGGAGGGACCCCCACCCCCGCTGCTAGTAACCTGAACAAAAACCACATGTCCATGACTCTCAAGGACCCACATTCCAAATTTGACCTCTAGTTCTTAGACTAGAAATTTCTGTGCGGGACCCAAAATAGATCTCACATTGGTGCTACAGGCTTCACAGCATGGATGGACACTCACATGCCCAAATACACACACACACAAACACACCTACACACACACAGCCCTCCCACACACATACATGTAGGAACACATCCGCACACAGTGCAGTCTACAACTTCACAAGTTTTCGATTCCACTACAGAGGACAACTGACGCTCTAGGCGTGCTGTGTGGCCAAGCTGGGAGGTACGGCAGCTTAGGGGCAGTGAATGCAGAGCCCGTGCAGGGTACTCTCCACTTACGATGCACTTAAGAGGATGCGATTCCATCATAAGTTGAGGAGCATCTAGACACACACACACATTCCCACATGTACAACACACTCACGCGCATATGCAAACACACCGACATGCATCCTCACGGACATACACATACACACCCGTTCTGCAAGCTCCTGGGATCCAATCAGGCAGGTGGGGTGCTAAAGGGTAGTCCCAGAGATACGCCCTCTTCAACAGGAATCAGGCCTCTGTCTGTGTGAGGATTTGTATCCTGCTGGCTTAGGCCGTTTCTTTTATTTATGTTTTTAAATTTTTATTTCTTATTTTTATTTTATTTTTTGGCACTGGGGGTTGAACCCAGGAGTGCCTAACCACTGAGTCACAACCCCGGCCCTTTTTTACATTTTACTTAGACACAGGATCTTGCTAAGTTGCTCAGGGCCTCACTAAGTTGCTGAGGCTGGCCTTGAACTTGTGATCCTCCTGCCTCAGCCTCCTGAGCCGCTGGGATGACAGGTATGCACCATGATGCCTGCCCGCTTAGGCCATTTCTACCACCAATGCACAGCTTTTGGATGCATCCAAAGTGAGGACCTGTCCCTGGAACATGACCTAGACACCAAGCAGCTGGGGCGGGCTCTGTCCCCTGACTCAGGAGCTCTTCCTATGTGAGGGAAAGGCCTCTCCTAAGCAGTGCTTACCAACCAAGTCTGTGCTTCCTATAAGGCACTAAGAGGCAGATGTGTCTGCTCACCAGATGTGGGCAGGGCACTGCTGCATCCCTGCCACTGGACCATGGCTGTTGCCTTGGCAGATGGAGCTGGGCCTCTGTACACACCCATATCATCCAAGAGACCTGCCGGCCTTGCTCAGAAAGGACCTATAGGCCCTCATTACCAATTTGTCTTCAGTCAAGTAATGGGCATCATAAGGTCTGGCAATTCTGTGGACAGTCCAGGCTCAAAGGGAGATGGACAGATGCTTGGTCATTGAGGGGAAAGGAACCCAAGGAGCCATTGCTTTTTTTTTTTTTTTTCCAACTGGGGATTGAACCCAGGGGTGCTTAACCACTGAGCCACATCCCCAGTCCTTTTTTGTATTTTATTTACAGACAGGGTCTCACCGAGTTGCTTAGGGCCTCACTAAGTTGCTGAGGCTGGCTTTGAACTTGCGATCCTCCTGCCTCAGCCTCCTGAGCCGCTGGGATGACAGGCCTTCGCCACCACGCCTGGCCCCACCATTGCTTTTACAACCATGGAAGCTGGTGCCTCATTTTATGTGAGGATAAAAGAGGCTGTGTTTTCTGGACCCAACTGTTTTAAGTTTACTCCTCCTGGATGGCTATAGTAGGCTACACCCTGTGTTTTCCAGTCAGTAAAGAGTAGAAGAATCTAGAAGATGCCAAATTGGGCTATCTCAGAGATAAGGTCCTTCAGCCCAGCAAGAGGGGAAGCCACCCAACTTGGGCACTGATCCAATACCTGGATAACTCCTGAGGCAAGAATCTGCTGTAAGCGTTGCATTTGGCTTGAGCCCCGGAGAAATCGCCCCATCCTTTACAATGGATAGGACTCTGCAGACTCACCTCAGATCACAAAAAAGAAGATTAAAGCTTTTGAGATTTTTTTCAATAGTTCCATCATCCAAAAAGCCCCAAAGGGAATGGAAAATGAATTTAGTGTTGCTGGAAAATATTGGGGGTGGGGTGTCCATGGAGAGAACTATTTTCATCTGGAGAAAAGCATTATGATAAACCACAAGCAGTCTCCCTGGGGGTTCAAGTGAGAGTTGTTCCTGGGAACACCCCCAAATCGAGACCACATCAGTTACCTTAGGTTAATAAACCACCCCATGACTTATTGACTTCAAATAACCACCACTCATTTAGTTCAAGGGTCTATGATAGGTTGTGTGGGCTGAACTCAGCAGGATCTCCCCAAAAAGAGTGAGAGATGAGCCAGGATTTGCCTTTACTGAGCACCTGCCAGACTCTATGACTCTAAGCCTGAGCACTTTCTCTGGTTTCTGGAGTGTACTGGGCTCTCCTGGGTTGGGCTAGTAGAGCAGGGACCGACCCTCACAAACAGTCCTCAATCAAGGGCTGAAAGCATTGGAGACTAACTACCCATCTCCTGCACCCCTTGGGTGGGATAAGTTTTGATCTAATGTCTTCACTGTGTCCCAGAAAGATTGTTGCCCACAGTGGGAACTTAGTAACATTCCCCTTGTTGACTGTATCCCTGTATTAGTCCACTTCATGTTACTATAACAAAATCCCCAAGGCTGGGTACTTTACAAAGAGAAAAGGTTTATGTAGCTCACAGTTCTGAAGGCCTAGGAAATGGTATCGGCACCAGGCAAGGGCCCTCCTAAATGCATCACAATATGGCAGTGAAGCAGAAAGGAAAATGGCAGTGTGAGAAAGTGCCAAGTGCATGGGGTGTTCCCATAGTGGCTGAAGTGTCCAATAGCAGCAGGTAGCACCACTGTGCAAGATCTTCTGAAACCTTCACTTCCCTTTCATTTGCCATTTGTCAAGCCAAGTCAATCACCACATCCACGTTCAGCGTGGGAGGGCCCTACCAAAAATCGGGGAAATTGGGGACAGGCTACCACAAGCAGCATGAGTAGGCATGGTCACCCAGTCTAGCAAGAAGGATCTACCGGCACCGTTTTCCCAGAGGAAACGCAGGCCTCAAGCCACACCCCTGACCAGGTACGAGCTTTTGCAGGGCAGGCTCAGGCCCAGATCCAAGCACCGGGCAGACCCACAGAAGAGCCTCGTGGAGGGTGTAGATGGATGCTGCATGTGACATGTTGTTCCAGCATGTCACCTCTGGCCACAAGGTAGGCAGCAAAAAGACTTAAGTCACCACCAGGCTCTCCAAAGCCCTCCGTGGCCTAGGAGCCTCATCGGGTGTCCTTGTCCCCGACCAGGGACACCTGGGGCTTGTGTCGACAGATGATTACTTTCACCTCTCTCTTTTGAAAAATGGCCCGTGTTTAAGGATTCATATAACTCAGGGAATGCATCAGTGAACCTATAACGGCGCGAAAGCCCCCGTGTAGAGAACAACTTAAAAAGAAGATTCATCAAACTAATTACTCCTCCGCACACCCCGCCCGCCCCCACCCCCTTTCCGCTCGGCTTGCTCGAGAGATGGACGGCCTCGCAGGCTGGGCTGCTTCCAAGCCAAACTCCCGGCTGCCTGTGGAGGAGGGGCCCCCCAGCACCCCGAGCCTCAATATTTCTCTAGCTTTCTGGGCTGACAAGAGTGTTTCCTGCTGATTCATCTATTCCAGGGGCTGAACAAGGCCAGGGTACCTTGGAGCAGGGGTGAGGGAGAGAAGGAATGGAAATATCGGGGTGCAGGAAGGCTCCCCGCCACCCAGATCTCTGAGGCAGATTCTACACGTCCCTGTAGGATGTCCCAGGCTGTGTCCCCTGGACCCACCTCTGAGTTCACCAGTGATAGCGGTGAAAAGTTCCTGAGCGGAGGTTTGACACTCTTCACAGGGAGAACTAGATGGAGATAAATCCATCAGCTTTGGGACTGGGGGTGACACTCAGCGGGAGGGCCCTTGTCCACCGTGTGCACCACCAAACAAACACAAACGAACAAAAAAGCAAACTTGAGCTTTGCATCTGTACTGGTCTCATAAAATGTCCACCTGCAACCTGTAAAGGTGACCTTATTTAAAAAGGGGGTCTTGCAGACAGGAATAAGGAGCTCAAGGTGACAGACTTGAAGTACTCAAGTGGGCCCCAAATCCAATGACAGGTGTCCTTAGAAGAGAACGGGAAAGACGACAGAGAAGGTGCTATGGAGACGGAGGCAGAAACAGGAGCGATGTAGCCACAGGACGGGGGCTGCCAAGGATCGCTGGCAGTCACTGGAAGCTAGAGACAGGCACGGAACGACTTCGCCCTCAGTCTCCAGAAGGAACCAACCCTGCTCACACCTCAATTTCAGACTTCTAGCCTCCGGAACTGTGAGGCAATACATTTCTGTCGCAAGACACCCAGTTGGTGGCACATTGTTCTAGCAGCCACGGGATGCTAAGACAGCTTCTCGGGATCATCCTGAGGAATGTTCAAAGTCATTTCTCAGGGGGTCTCCTACGGGATAGAGCCCCACTTGCCCAAAGGGACAACTGCTCATTTATACACCCTTTCTGGGTTTTTCTCCCTTCCCTGTCTCACATCTCCATTGCCCTACAGGGGATTTCATCTGCACCCACCTGTCCTTGTCTGCTTTGGGGACAACTGTTTCCATCCCTCATTCCTTTATGAACGCATCTAATCATTATTTATAATGGGATGCAGTGCAGAGGGACTGTGGCAGCCTAAATAATGGGCCCCCAAAGATATCCATGTCCTAATTCTCAGAACCTGAGTGTTAGCTTACGTGGCAGAAGGTTGTCCAGATGTGACTACGTTAAAGGCTTGAGATGGGGACATCATACTGGCTTAGCTGAGTGGGCCTCATATAATCGCAAGTGTCCTTATAACAGAGGCAGTGGATTGGAGCACTCGGAGGAGGTTACATGAACACAGAAGTAGAGGTTGGAACAATACAGTCACAATCGAGGAATATGGAAGACTGTAGAAGCCTCCAGAAGGAGCTAGCTCTGCTGACCTCCTAATTAAAACTTCATTAAACTCATCTTGGACTTTTTTTTTTGTGGGAGTACTGGGTTTTGAAGCCAGGGTTGAACCCAGGGGTGCTTAACCACTGAGCCACATCCCCAGCCCTTTTTATATTTTATTTAGAGACTGGGCCTCACTGAGTTGCTTAGGGCCTTGCTAAGTTGCTGAGGCTGGCTTTGAACTCGCTCCCCTCCTGCCTCAGCCTCTGGAGCTGCTGGGATTATAGGTGTGCGCCACCATGCCTGGCTCATCTTGAACATCTGACCACCAGACTTGTAAAATAATAAATTTGTATTGTTCGAAACCTCTAAGTGTGTGGTAATTTGTTACAGCAGCAACGGGAAACTCATACGAGTGTTGGGATGGAGCACACTCAAGCTGGAGTCTCTGTTCAACCACTTACTAGCTGTGGACTCTGGGCACAAGCCTCAGTTTCCTCACTTGTAACATGAGGATAGTAATAGTTGTACCTTCCTGATACTGTCATTGTGCGGACCAAAGGAGGTAGTACAGGGACAAGCAGTCACATCACATGAGGTGATCCAAATTCAACATTCCAAGTGTGGTTTCTACCATAAGTGTCTCCTTGTCACACCATCATAAAGTTGAAAAATCATTAAGTCTAACTATCGCCTGTCGAGGCCATCTGTAAATGCAGATATTTGCACAGGTGAAAGTTTGGTGAGATGCGTTAACAGTAGTCATCCTGGGTGTGTGGAACTTTGACTTAAATTATCACTATACTGCTTTTCCGTGTTGATAGGGTTTTCTTTCCATTTACAAAATACAGGGCTGGGGTATGGCTTAGTGATTGAATGCTTGCCTATCAAGTGCCAGGCACTGGGTTAAATCCCAAATAAGAATTAATAAATCAGTCAGGCATGGTGGTGCATGCCAGCGGCTCAGGAGGCTGAGGCAGGAGGTTCACGAGTTCAAAGCCAGCCTCAGCAACTTGCGAGGCCCTAAGCAACTCAGTGAGATCCTGTCTCTAAATAAAATATAAAGTAAATAAATAGTATGGTTAACATGTACAGCTTTTGTAATTTTAAAAGGCAAGGGAAGGGGTTCTTTGCTTGTATCTCCCACTTCCAGAATGGTATTTGGATTCTCCTCCTCAGGCCTGTGTGAGTTCCCTTGGGAGAACATTCCACGAGAGGGGAATCCTGAAAGTCTTGGATGAGTAGGGTATTTGGCCAGATCAGGCCCAGGGATGCTATGAGATAGAATCCGGACAGAATCCCAGGAGGCTGTTTGTAGTTACTATTACCTGAGGGGCAAGACCAGGCCATAAACACAGGCAGAGACCGGAAGGCAGGGACCGGAAGGAACAAAAAAACAGCAGGGTAGGGATCTAGGTCTGTGCAGAGCAAGGCCAGGCCAGCATGGTGGCGCTCAGGGCCCCCGGGCACAGACAGATTCTCTTAGCCATATTTGAACTTGGCACCCTCTGTAACTTCAAGGTGAGAGAGAAGGAGTTAACATCCAGAATCTTCTTGTGGAAGCTGCTCAGAGCATGAAGCCACACTTGTGAAAAACGGGCTCAATTTCATCTTTGGAGAGCAACGAAATTGAAATCATTTCAAATTTTAAATGCCCAACATATTGAGACCCACCCTCTGATAGATCTTCCAAATTAGTTTGCAAGCTCTCCATGCCTCCCTCCAGGAGGGAATTCACTTCTTTGCCAAAAATGTTCCTCTCCTTGGGTTGGAAAACAAGATCCTGCGGATTGGCAGGTCTCCCTGAGCCCCGAGCCCCGAGTGTGCTACTGAGCAGCTTCTGCACAAGGCCGGAGGAGGAGGAGTATGTTTTTCTTCTTCTCTTAGGTAATGAATTTGATCTAATGGGACTGTCTAAATGCCCAGATACCACGATGATAGGCACCCCATAAACACAGAGATAAACAGGTAGAGAGATATATGGAGGTGAACATAATGTGCTTCTAAGTGCCTTTTCCTAGGATAAATAAAGCAAGGAAATAAAGCATTTGCAATACTAATGTAAGGAGGAAATTAAGTGGTAATTACAGCATTCAGGATAAATGAAAAAGCCCACACAGTTTGTGCGCATGTGTAGGGATGGTGCCCCAGTAGGAGAAGTGAGAGAAAAAGCATTAGATTTGTAGTCCCGCATGGGTCCTGGGGCCAAAATACAGGCAACCACCTCCCCCAGGCTCCACCCTGGAGGTAGGTCATCTGCAGGCGACTTTCCTACATATCTGTCAGAAAGCGACTCTCAGCCAGTTCTTCATAGGCTAGATAAATACCTCGGCTTCCTGCCTCTCAGTAGGACTAGGATTCCAGGGTGTGTTCTGCACACTGCCCGGGGCAGGGCAGCAGAGTTGCCCCCTAGTGGCCTGCATGGGTAATCCACTCATTAACAGTTCCTTATGGGCCTTCCCCTGTCTCACTTCCCCACCTCTCGCTGTGCATGCTGGGATCAGCTTCCAACTGGCTCCTACATCTTGTTTTTCGGGACCTGCCTGCTTTGGTGAGGACTGGAGCACAGACAGGCAGTTTTACACCAGCTGACCAGTGAATTGGACAGGAAGGATAGTCAAAAGCCCACCCACACAGTCAGCTTTGTGGGTGTGCAAAGTGTGCCATAAATAGCATAGCAGGTTGTTATGGTTTGGATGTGAGGTGTCCCCCAAAAACTCACGTGTGAGACAAGGCAAGAGGGTTTAGAGGGAAAATGATTGGGTTGTAACCTTAACCCAATCAGATAATTAATCCCTGATGGGATTAACCGAGTAGTAACTGAAGGCTGGTGGGTGTGGCTGGAGGAGGTGGGACATTGGGGCGCGGCTTTGGGGTTTGTATTTGTGTCTGGAGAGTGGAGTCTCTCTGCTTCCCAATCACCATGTGAGCCACTTCCTTCTGCCACACTCTTCCACCATGATGTCCTGCCTCACCTTGACCCCCAAGGAATGGAGCTGGCTGTCCAAGAACTGAGACTTTTGAAACCATGAGCCCCTAAATAAACCTTTCCTCCTCTACAGTTGTTCTGGTCAGGTCTTTCAGCTGCAGTAGTGACAAAGCTGACTAAAACACCCAGGAATGCTTGGTTTAATGCTTTGCTGCCGCCATCTTGAAATTCTTGGTAATGTTTTCTTTGAACCCGTGTCTCCTAAGTGATATCTGATTGGACAATGGAGCATGTGTGAGCTGCACAGATAGGTCAGGAGTCAGCAAAGGCTTGGCAGACTGCACGGCCCAGGTGATTGCCTTAGGAGCACTACGGCTTAGATCTTGAATACCCGCAAGGCACATGTGTTAAAGGCTTGGTTCGAAGCCCATGAAACTACTGGGAAATGGTGGAACCTTCCGGAGGTGGGGCCTAGTGGGAGGAAGTTAGGTTCCTGGAGGCATGTCCTTTAGGGGATATCAGGACCCGGGACCCCTCCTCTTTCTCTCTCTTTTTATTGACGTCCTGGCTGCCAGGCATTCCTTGTCGTGATGTGCAATGGGACCAAGTGACCAAGGACTGAAACCATGAGTCAAAATAAACCTTTCCTCTTTCTAAGTTGTTTATCTCAGGTATTTGTCACAGTGACGGAAAACTGACTGACACAGGACCACAGGCAGACATGGGGCAGATCAGGGTGTCAAGGTGATCCAGGCTCAGATGGGTGGTGGTGATGGCAGCAGCTGTCACTACAAAAGTAGCTGCTGTGGCACAGGACAGAGGACGGGTTCTGTCTGTCTGCATGGGATTAGCACTGGGAGCCAGAGTGAGGGGCCAGCTTGTGGGTCAGTGCCTGCAACCCACCCCTGTGGCATCTGCACAAATATGAACTCTCCAGCCTGCGCCTCAGGAGGTGAACTGCCAGAACTCTGACAGGAAGCTGTCAGTAAATTATTAAAAAATAAAAGCATACATGCAGATGCTGTAATAAAGCAGACCCGGGAGTTGTTAGGTTTTAAAAAAAAGAATGTAGACTCTGGGATTTTGAAAACCATTGCAATGTTGCATGACAAATATCCATAGGCTTAGAAATAGAAATTAAATTTAAAGATCATCAACTTTGAAGGAAAAGAACACTATTTTCCTTGGATGCTTCAGAGGAGCCAATTATTAACAGAGAGAATAATTTTTAAAATAATTTTTCCTTGTAATTGAAGATACAGTGATAGAATGCCTAAAGAGGCAAATTGAATTATATATAAATCATAAAGCCTCTCTCAATTTCTTCTACGACCACCACAAGTTACAGGAAATGTCAGAGAAAATATTAAAATGCCATTGTATAAATTTACATTTAAAATTAAATTCAGACTTACATGAAACTGACTGGTATAAAGAGTTAAATTTTTTAGAAAAATTACGACATAAGAATCATCAGCTCTAGAGGTACTAAAATATATATTTTGAAATAATTTATCAGAAACGTACCCCAATGTTGTCACAGTCTATAAAAATATGTCTTAACAGCTCTAGTAGCAGTCACATCGGCAGAAAGATCCTTTTCAAAATTAAAAATTAGCAGTTATCTGCAATCTCACGCTTGCCAAGAATGACTGGTATCTCTTTCAGTTTACATCGATCGAAAATGAAGTTGCTAAAAGTATAAATTTTGATGACCTAATAAATGAACTTGCAGAAAAGTGAGCCAGATATTACGATCAATCAAGACATCACATTAATAAAGTATTATTTATTGTATTACATAAAATTATGGCACCCAAAATATTATCACTTTGCAGTTTGTAAGTTTACATTGTTATTTATGTATCATTGTTATCCCTATCATGTTTTATATGTAATAAAATATTTTTAAAGGGAAAAGCTTTGTGTTTTATGCCTTTATCAAAACTTTTTTTTTTGGCTGTGCTGGGGATGGTACCCAGGGTCTCATTCATGCGACACTCCCAACCCACTTTTCCTTTACAGTTTTGGGGGGTCAAAGAGAGGACCACTCACAAGTTAGGTAAGTGCTCTACCTCTGAGCCACATCCCCAGCCCCCCCTCCCTTTTTGGCACTGGGAATTGAACCCAGAGGCGCTTTACCACTGAGCCACATCTCCCGTCCTTTATTATTTAGAGACAGGGTCTCCCTGAGTTGCTTAGGGTCTCACAAAGTTGCTGAGGCTGGTTTTGAACTCTCAATCCTCCTGCCTCAGCCTCCCGAGCCACTGGGATTACAGACATGCACCACCTCATCCATCAACTCTTTTCAATTTTATTTCAAGACAGTCTTGCTAAATTTCCCTAGGCTGGCCTTGAACTTTCCATCCTCCTATCTGAGCCTCCTGAAGAGCTGGAATGACAGGCATGTGTCACTGTGCTCAACTTTTCTTGCTTTTTGAACAGGGCATCCCACATTTCCATTCCGTACTGAGCCCCACCGATTATGTAGGTGCCTCTGCCTACTAAATTCGCTTGCCAAGTGTAATGGTTAATTTGAATGGTCAATTTGATTGGATTAAGAGATGCCGATGATTAAGAGCCTCTGGGTGTGTCCATGAGGGCGTGTCCAGGAATGACTGGAATGTGGGATAGTGAACTGAAGTGGAGCCCCTCCCTAAGCGTGGGCAGCACTGTCCAGCAGGACGGTGGCTTTGATGGAATAAAAGCTGGAAGAACAAGGAAGCAGTAGCAGATGCAAGCTCGGCTCTTCTTGAACCGCTTCTTTTTTTTTGAACAGATTCTTGATTGCTGCTTCTGTTGTCTGAAGATATCAGACTCTCGCTTCTTCCCTCTTCCAAAGCAGACTCTGCCAGTGATTCTCCAGGTAGTTTCCAGAAGCCTTGGTCTCAGACTAGGGCAGCACTGTTGATCCCTCTTGTTCTGGGGCTTCTGCGTCTTGGGCTGCACAGCTGCTGGTTCCTACAGCTCTCCAGCTGCAGACGGCCATTGTGGACGATCCAGCTTCTGGTCGTGTAAGCCAATCTAATAATCCTTTTAATAATCCTACTTCCTGTTGATTCTGTTCCCCTAGAAAACCCTGACAAAAACACCACGTTTTCCAGGACCAGTAGATTAGGCCTGTGGTCTTCAGGCCTGTTGCTGTGACTTTCTATCTTTTTTTTTTTTTTTTTTTTTTTTTTTTTTTGCGGTACTGGGGATCGAGCTCAGGGCCTTGTGCTTGCAAGGCAAGCACTCTACCAACTGAGCTATCTCCCCAGCCCTACTTTCTGTCTTCTTAATCCAACTGCAGCAGCCTCTTTATTTTGCTCACCTGGTTGTCAATAATAATAAGTACACTTTAAGAGCTGCAGAGAAAAGAGTTCTTGGACCTGACACCTCTGGCTTCTGAAGCCAGGTTTTTACCCCCATATTATGTAGGGATCCCAGATAATAGACTCAGATAAAGTTGCATGAAGAAGGTTTTTACTGCGTGTCTTGGGAAGGCTCTTCAAAGCGGTCTAAGTTGAGGCAGGGAGTCCCAGACTTTGGATTCCTGCAGCATGCAGTCATTGGCCACAGGCTACCCTTGGCAAAGAGCGTAACCTTGGACAAGACCATTCATGGCAGCCAGGGGCAGCTCCCAGTGCAGCCACAGCTATGAGCCTTCAGCAGCTGGAACCGGGTAGGTTGGCCCAGAAGGGGGATCCGGGTAGAGCAGAACAGTATCTACCACAGTCCCTTCTTGCAAAACTACCATGGCTGGCTTCTTCTGACAAGTTCACCCCACTGCAGAAGAGCTTGTCCAGACCCTGGAGTCTTGTTTTCCAGAAAACTTCAAAGAGAAGCGTGGCAGGATCACAGTCACTACTACTGCTGCAGTAGATTTTGAAGTCTCCATAGGTCCCCTCCTCCACAGCCACCTCACTTCCCTCTGTCTAGTTACCTTTCCTGGTAAAGCAATAAAGACCTGAAGGGTCTACACCCTGACTCCCCATGGCCTTCTTAGGTGGTGACTGCTGTCCCTGTCCATTTGCCATTAACACTGGCCCTGACAGGTACCCAGAGATGCCTCAGGGGATCATTTGGGAACCAATTCCTCACTATCCCAACTGTGTGGCTGCCATGCCCTCCCCTCCTCATGACCTGCGATCTATGTCCACTGCCAGCCACAGTGACACCTTTCCTGGCCTGCTGGTCACTTAGCATAAGGAGCCCAAAGAGACTGGAAGGCCACTGAATCTTAAAGTTTAATGAAAATCCCACGGTTCCTCCTGGTGTAAGCATTTCTTTTCTGAGAATCACCTGAGGATCCACATTATGGGAACCGGAAGCACAAACCCTCCAAGTGGCCTTGTGGGATTGGTATTAGTGGACCCATGTAGGGGTGCCAGGCTAGCTCAGGCACAGGTAAGGGCCGCAGAGTCAAGACCCCAGACTCTGGGAAGCAGGCTTGTGGCGAACAGCCTGCAAACTCGTTTTTTATTGCGAGCTATACATTTTCTAGGTTTCCTGCCCAATCACAATGTGCCACGGGGGATCAGACCACCAGGCTCCTATACGGGTTCCCTTGGTAACACTGAGTCAACTTGGGGCAGTTGTTTACTTTCCTAGGTGGCCAGAGTGGAATGCTCCTCCCCTCACACTTGAGACATTCACTGCTGCCAGCCAAGAACTAGGATTTCTCCCAAAAGACCCACTCCTACTTCTACTTCTTGGTTCCCTGATTCGTTTATCTTACCCATTGGAGAGGTAGCGCCATATTACCATTGATTTGGAGCATGTACAATGTCTGAGAGCGTGGCATCCCATCTTGCAGAATACCATCCCCAGGCTGGTACATCAAGTGTACCATTAACCAGTTGTGTTATGGTTTGGATATGGAATCTCCTCCTGGGTCTCATGGGTCAAAGACATGGTTCCTCATGCAGGAATGTTCAGAGGCGGGGATTATTTAGAAGTGGCTAGATCTGATCTCATCAATGGATCGGTCCATGGATAGACTAATAATCTGAATGGACTATTGAGAATTGGTGGGAACTCCAGGAGGCGGGGCCTAGTTGGAGGAATGGGCTACTAGGGGCGTGTCTTTGGGGACTATATCTTATCCCTGGCTCTTTCCTCTTGGTGTCTCTCTGCTTCCCAGTTGCCACAAGCTGAGGAACTTTCTTCCACTGTGATGTTCTGCCTTACCTGAAGCCCAGAGCAATGGGGCCAGCTGACCATGGACTGAAACCTCTGAAACCATGAGCCAAAACCAACCTCTCCTCCTCCATGTTGCTCATGTCAGCTATTTTGGTCACAGCAATTAAAAATGTAATGCGGGTCACTTCTGAGCTCTGTTGTGCCAACAGCTTCTGGGGCTACAGCATGTGATGAGCCAGAGCCTTCTGTGGGCATGCGCCCACAGTCATAACTCATCCTGTCAAGAGGGTCCCTGTGCCTGAAGTGATATCATGTGGGATCCCAAGTTAGTGACTTAAATGCTCTCAACTGGGTAGTGACACTAGCTGAGGCCCAGTGGACAGGAAAGGTAAACCCACATCCTAAAGCTGTACTGACCCTAGTCAAGGTGACTCATTCCCCTTTCCAGGGTGGAAGTCAACTTGCTAGCAAGTGGACAATGGCTCTCTTTGAGAAGCCGTGTCACATTGGGAGTTTAGCAATGGTCTTTCTAATGACAGGCTAGATATTCAACAGTGCCAGAGGCTAGATTAGTCTCAGTGAAAGGGCTGCCTGTGCTGCTGGCTCCATGCGTAACCTCTGAGGTCCTTTGGATGTGGTTTATCTCCCATGGGTTCATGTGTAGGAGACTTGGTCCTCTGTGTGGCAATATGAGAGAGGTGGGGCCTAGCGGGAGGCCCTTAGGTCATTGTGGGTATGCCCTCAAAAGGGATTGTGGGACCTCACTCTTTCCCTGGCGTCCTATTTGGTGATATGCCCTTTCCCTCCCACATGCACTGCTGCCATGATTCAATCCTGTATGATGAGATACCAAGAGGCCCCTTGCCATAGCTAAGCTAATACCAATGCCATGCCCTTGAACCTCCAGAACCATAAACTAACTAAACATCTTTTCTTTATAAAGTTAGACTACCTCAGGCATTTTGTTATAGTAATGAAAACAGACTCGTACAACTTCCATCACCGTCACCATGACTACTTCATTTATACACCTTTTATGCCATTGTGCCAGCATTGAGGTAGCCAATGACAGAGGATGGCTGATGTCAACTGGCAGTGTCATTTTGTCTGTTTGTTTGCATAGTATTTCTTCAGTGATAGAAGTCCTCTGGTGGACTTTTATGCATGCTACAAAGGTCTTCACACTTCCTGTCCATCCCTATATGCCCCCCCCCAAAGTGCCTTTTCCCCAGAACTCCTTGTATCTGATCTTGTAATCTTTCTCCTTCCAGGACCCTGACCAACCAACCTGGTCATTTGCCATTCATCACCCACAAATTTGTGCCTTTTCTTACTTTGGGCCACTTTTATTTCTAGAGAATTTATTTCCAGGCTCATATCCAGATCTCCACCCATTGAGAGGATTTTCCCTCACTTCTGTCTTTTGGGTCACCCCTGAGGGTAGCCGGACTGTGGCAGTTGTCCTTTTTTAGCTTGCAGCAACCTAACAAATTGAGCCTCTGTGAATCAAGCTCTGTTTCTTCTTATCCCTCAGCTGGTCCTAAAGGACCCTCCAAACGTGGCCATTTGAGTTCAGATAAGGACACCTGATGGTGCAGCAGGGCTGGATGACACGGACATCTAGACCACCTGTTTGTGCAACTTTCTTATGCCCTCTCATCTTAGTTGTACCCGATCCAGAAACTCCATTCTCAGCATACAATGGATCACTGCTGGGCCTGCTCAAACTTATAATTTGGTAGGTATCACAGTCCCAGCTCATGATGTACAGTTCTGGTCACATGGTCACTTAATATCCTAAATTTAGATGCTCTATTTCTACCACAGTAACATGCGGGCAGCTTTTTTCTGAATGCAAGGCATGGCCTCGATCCAGAACCTTAGGCATCTACATTAGGTCTTACATTAACCCCAGCCAGCATCTTTTCCCACTACACTTTTCTCAAGTACCAGGACATGTAGCCCAAGTCACAGGGTTGCTTGCTGTCTTGCTGTGGCAAACATCACAGCCTGCACTTGCTGCAGACTCTTTTTGGTTTTGGTTTTGTTTTTTGCTCTGGACTCCACTCAAAACTGGCAAACTTCTCTGTCACCACACTTAATAGGTATTTCCAAGGGCAGAACATGCCACCTTAATACCTCACCTCTTGGTGGTGGGATGTGCAGCCATGCAATAAGCTGTCCATTACATCGGGGGGATATCCCAGCATGCCCTAGCCCACTGGATCCCTCAAATCTTCACTGACATGGTAGGTCTCTGATTTTCAAAAGATCAATCTCCCATTCTCTAGAGCGCAAGTATCTTATCAAGACCTTCAACATACTTGCTACTTCTTGCTCAGCTGGCGTTCCAGAAAAAACCCAGTCCCAGTGTATGAGAATTGGTCCCAAGAGGTGTGGTAACACCAAAGAATGAGGCCAGCAGATTCAGGATTTGTTGGGGACTCATTGACAGAAGTATGGCGCTAGACAGCAAGAAAAACAGTATATTCCCCACAATTTAGGTCAGGAGGAGGGGGCTCATATAATGGTCAAGACGATAGTGACTTCATCCAAGCTGGAACATACCTGGGTTTTCTCAAGCTAATATCAAGGATATCAGGCACATTCCTGGCATTGACAGAACCAGATCTGGGTTGTATAGCTCAACATATCATTCTAGTGGTTTTGTTTATCTATAGTATGCTGGGAAACTATGTAGTGAAAACCAAGGTTACCCAGGGGCAATTGTGTTTGCTACAATTCAAGATGGCTGCAGTCAGGTCAAGCTGATCCCTATATCTGGTCCAATTAATGTAATGCCATCAATATGATGCATCCATGTAATATATTTGAATGTCTAGATGGTCCAGAGTGCTTCAGCTAATATTAGAAGAGGGTGGGAAAGTTAATAGTCCTGGAATGAGATCTTCCATGTCTGCCATCATCTGTCCCACATGAATGCACACCATTAGAGATAGAAAACAATGTATTTACTGGATCCACAGTCACATAGAATGTACTAGAAGGAAGGTCTACACTGGACACAGCAGCTACAATTGAGGCTACTTCTTGGTTAACTGGTCCTCTCTCATCCACCATGATCTGTCCAGTGTTTTTTAGTTAATTAAATAGGAACACGTGGGGGGCATGAACTCTGCATTCTTTACATCATTAAGGGATGCCCTAGTCTCTGCCATCCCCTCAGGATGGGCTACTGTTGGTGATTTACTATCTTGGCTTGGTGCGTGAGGAGGCCTTTCAGACACTTGCTCTTTGCCTTCCCTACTGGTCAGCCTTTCTCCATAGGCCAAGAAACCAATATGGAGGGGGTTCTTCTAACCACTACATATGTCCATTCTAATTAGACATTTGGAGAACAGAGCAGTGACCACTGGGTAGGTTCATGAACCCAATGGAAATACCATCTATCAGAGTGGGCCAGGACTCCATTTTTGACTTGGTCCCCACAGTATCAATGTTTACTCCTATCAAAAATCCTTGGAAGGTCTGGGTAGTCTCTTTTCTAATGTTCTATTACTCACATCAATGATCATGGGACTTTTTGGAAAAGGAATGAGCCTCAACCAGTGAGGAGTTGATGGATAAGCACAGTTGGCTTTCCTTATGGATTTAACCAAATACCAATTGAAAATATTCTTTTAAAAATGATGTTGAGGGGACTGGGGATATAGCTTAGTTGGTAGAGTGCTTGCCTAGCATGCACAAGGTCCTGGGTTCAATCCCCAGCACTACCAAAAAAAATGGATGTTGAACCAGACACAGTGGCACACGAGATTGAGGTAGGAGGATCACAAGTTGCCTCCTAATCACCAAGTAACTGCTTCTAAAGGGTTCCTTCTGAGTGTCCCGAATGAGCCTCCAGGACATGAAAAGATCAAGAGGTTAAGAATTTTGAACTGTCCTTGGCCTCCAGAGCAAGTGGCTGCCCGAGTGTTCATGACAGTGCCTGCTTTCTGCTGCAAAGCGTTGTTTTCCTTCTGCTTTTCCTCTTTATTTTTATTGGGGGCATATTTTCCTTATCTTTAAGGCTTTATAGCTTTGTATCTCTGCCTTGTTTTAGTACACTGTGTTGTTATGATTTATGTTGCTTTTACTGGCTCTTTACCCTCAGCACACAAACATGTTTAAGTTTTCCACATCCTAAAAAAATAAAATAAAATAACCCTTCCTTGACCCCATGTTCTTGTCTAGTTTCTGCTTACTCTCTTTTTCTCTCTCTCTGCTCTTCTTTGCCAGCTCACTGGAAGTTATCAGCCTCTCAGTATCTCCCCCCATACCTCTCATTCCTGAACTCTGCTGGATAACTCGCCTCTCTAAGACCAGAAACCCAGATCAGTCCTCTTTAGCACAAACAGCACTTCATTGGGACAAGACTGGGAATCTCTCTAGGTTATAGAAAGAAAAGAAGGGAAAGAATGGAAAAGGAAAGGATGCTAGGACCAGCTTCTCTCTTTGAAGTGACGGCATTCTCTCCTCTACATGACTGCGTAGAAGGCTGCTCAAGAGCCTTCTGTTCAGTAATCCCACCCCCAGGGAGAGTTCATCTTCCTTGTTTCCCATAGTTTTAACTTGAATATTCCATGGGAGGGTTCTGATTTTCCCAGTGTGGGTCAAGCATCTTCCCATGAGTCAATCACCTGTGAACATAGGAGTCAAAGTTACTCTGTTAGTCAGCTTTCTGTTACTGTAACAAAATACCTGAGATAATTAACTTTTAAAGGGAAAAGTTTTGGTTTGCTCATAGTTTTGGAGGTTTCAGTCCATGGCCAATTGGTCCTGTTGTTTTGGGCCTGTGGTGAAGCAGCACATCATGTAAGGGAGCATGTGCTGGAGCAAATTTCTCACATAATGACCAGGACACAAAGAGAGGAAGAGGAAGAGATCAGGGTCTCACAATGCCCCTTGAGGGCATGTCTCCAATAGCCTAAAACCTTCCATTATGTGACATCTCTTAGTGGTTCCACTACTTCTCAATAGTGTCAAGCTGGAAACTAAACCATTAATACATAGACCTTTGGGGGACACTCAACACCCAAACTATAGCAGTCACACAACAAAGATAAAACCTAGAAATTGAAACCATAGGCAGCTTTTTGACTGGCTTCCTTCCTGCCAGTAGCACTTCAGTAAAACTACTCTCATCCACCTGACAGGACCCACTCACCTCGCGCAGGCTCCACCTCTTTTTCAATTTGTTCTTTTTAGATATACATGACACATTACACATACATGGAGTATAACTTCCCATTCTTGTGGTTGAACATGATATGGAGTTTCACTGTGGTGTATTCATATATGAACATAGGAAAGTGATGTCCCATTCATTCCACTGTCTTTCCTATTTCCCTCCCCCTCCCTTCCCTTCATTTCCCTTTGTCTAATCCAGTGAACCTCTATTCCTCCTTGCCCCCCTTACTGTGAGTTAGCATCGGCATATCAGAGAGAGCGTTTGGCCTTTGGTTTTTGGGATTGGCTTATTTCGCTTAGCATGATAATCTCCAGTTCCATCCATTTACTGGCAAATGCCATGATTTTATTCTTCTTTATAGCTAAGTAATATTCCATTGTATCTATATGCCACATTTTCTTTATCCATTCATCTGTTCAAGGGCACCTAGGTTGGTTCCATAGCTTAGTTATTGTGAATTGAGCTGCTGTAAATATTAATGTGGCCGCGTCGCTATAGTATGCTGTTTTGAAGTCCTTTGGTTATCTGCTGAGGAGTGGGATAGCTGGGTCAAATGGTGGTCCCATTCCAAGCTTTCTGAGGAATTTCCATACTGCTCTCCAGAGTGGCTGCACCAATTTGCAGTCCCACCAGCAATGTGCAAGTGAACCTTTTTCCCCACATCCTCGCCAACATTTATTGTTACTAGTATTCTTGATCATAGACTCCGCCTCTTCCTGTACTACTGTTTCTTCTGAGTCAGCTGCCACTACACAAAGATGACCCATGCTGCCTGATTCCTTATATGTCCCAGACACTTCAAATCGACATGGCGAGTGAACTCCTTGCCTTTGTCTAAGCCAGCTTCTCCTCCGGTACTGCTTTCTGTAATCTCCTCTTACAATCCCCCTCTCATCAAACACCATCGCTGTTGATTGTCCACCTAACCTCCTACTAGTCTCCCCCGGCCCTTCCTGCACTCTGGTCCCTTTAACTCTTCCTCGTTCTGGCACAAACCCACCCCCACCCCTAATTGGTGTCCCCACTCTCGGGCTCTGTTCTCCAGTAGCCCTGTGACCTTGAATAACTCATTGAATCTCTTCTCATCTTAGTAAAATGGGCTTAATAATAGTGCCTACTCTATAGAGTTGCTGAGATTTAAAAAATAGCATAGGCATGTAAGATGCTTAGAAGAATCATCTTGGTCCATTGTGGGCTGCTAGAACAAAATACCACAGACTGAGTAATTATAAAGAACAGAAATGTATTTCTTATAATTCTGGAGGCTGGGAAGTTCAAGATCAAGGTACTGTCAGGTTTGATCTCTGATTCCAAGATGGCTCCTTGTTACCAGGTCCTCTGGAGAGGTGGAATGTTGTGTCTTCACATGACAGAAGACAAGAGGGTAAAAAAGGACAAACTCTGCGTCCTCACATGACCGAAGAGCAGAAGAAAGAGAACCCACTCTCACAAGCCCTTTTTATAGCAGCATTCATCCATTTTGAGGATGGAATTCACTCAACTTGGAGCTGGGGATATAGCTCAGTTGGTAGAGTACTTGCCTCACAAGCATAAGGCCATGGGTTCGATCCCCAGCACCACCACCAAAAAAAAGTGAGGAATTCTCTTGACCTAAACACCTCCCAGAAGGTCCCATCTCCTGACTCTTTTGCATTAGGAATTAAGTTTTTAATACATGAATTTGGGGAGACACATTCAGATGGCAGCATTAAGCACTCAGTGACTGCTAGCTCCTTATTATTGTTTTTGTTGTTATCTTTACCCATTTTAGACTGTAGCTTCCATCTTTAAATACCCTACTGGTCTTCAAGATTCATCTATTTATCACCCATCTATCTATCTCTGGTATCTTCTTCCGCTCCTTCCGGGAAGCCATACTTGCCTTGAGATGAGGTAGCACTGAAATAGCTAGGGGAAATATTTTCTGGTTTCATTTATGTTTGTTTCTTGTTTTCTTTTTTCTTTCTCTTTTTTTTTTTTGGGGGGGGGTCTTTTTCTGTTTTTCCTTTTTAGGGGATTTTAAAAAATATTCAGCCAGGGGAAAGTTGAATGGAGGACATATTTAATTTGAGTTTAGTGGGAAATTTTGTGTGTACTTTCAATACAATGCTAGGTTTCTCTCATCACCCACTGGGTTGCCTCTGCAAGGGATGGAACATGAAGACACAAACCCAGAGGTTATATCTCAATGTAAACATGTTCTTTCGTACCCAGAACCAGAAGGATATGGGTAGTGAAGGAAAAGCAACGTTTGAAAGATATGAAGTCTGAAATTACTCTGTGGAAAATTCTTCTACTCATCAGACATGAGAAATCATAAACAGAGGATTTGGTTTCTATCCATACCTAAACAAAGCAGAGTTCTCTCTAGTTGGAAATACATTCTGGGACACAGTGTAGGTATTTATGAATACCCCATACATGACTTTTTCTTTTTGAATGGAATGTAGGTTAAAAAAAAAATGGCCAGAATTCCTGGTTTTCAGAGCACAAAACTATAGCTGTACAACAAACAGTGAGCAGATCTGTATGTGAAGTCACATGTTTTATCCATCCCAGTTAATTGGACCATATCTTGTAGTATCTGATGCTTCTTATCCTGATGGAATCTGGCAGTTCCAGATGAAACAGCAGGGAAAATTGCCACTGACACAGCAAAATACCCTAAAGAAACATATTTATCAATGAGTCAATTTTTATCCCATAAGAGTGATTCAATTACATAATTATGTAAGCCCAGTACAATATAGTGACAATTTAAGAAAGTATTTGAATTGCTCGTGTATGCTCTCAAGTCAACTTTATTATTTTTTTCAGAATTATTGATCCAACCAAATATTGATCAACCAGTATGTGGCCAAAATGGTTAGGTAGAAAGTATTACGGAGATGTAAAAAAAAAAAAAGAAAAAAGTATTATGGAGATGTATTAGCAGGGCATGGTGGCACACACCAGCTACTGGGGAGGCTGAGGAAGAGGATTCCAAGTTTGAGGCCAGTCTTGGCAACTTGGGGAGACCCTGTCTCAAAATAAAAAATAAAAAGGACTGGGGGCTGGGTGTGGTGTAATCCCAGCAGCTCAGGAGGTTGAGGCAGGAGGATCTTGAGTTCAAAGCCAGCCTCAGCAACTTAGCGAGGTCCTAAGCAACTCAGTGAGACCCTGTCTCTAAATAAAATACAAAAAGAGTTGGGGATGTGGCTCAGTGGTTAAGCGCCCCTGGGTTCAATCCCCAGTACCAAAAAAGAAAAAAAAGGACTGGGGGTGTGGGTCAGTGGTATAGAGTTCAGCTTCTGCATTCAATCCCCAATACAACACACACACACACACACACACACACACACACAAATACTATGCTACACTGTCCTGATTTTGTGAGGTTTAGGGAATTTGTCAACTCTTTGAAGTTCAGAATTTCTTGTGATTTCTTGTTATACTTATATTTGCACCTGAGATCTTACATTCTTTTACTTAGGGATCCCAAGATTGTGGAAGTTCCCAGTCCCACACACCACACACATTTCCACACTGGGTCATGCTTAGGAAGAAAGGACTGAGTAAAAAGGGCTATGGCTTTCCCATGCAATACAGCCGAGACTTGGAAGCCACAGAGGTGAAACCGTGGGGCAAATTCAGTCACCTCCCACTTTGGGGACGGAGGCACCTGAACCTTTGACAAACAAAACAGAGAGAAGGAGAGAAAGACCCGTCCAAGTAGGCTGCAGTTCTGTGTCTGACCACAAGATGGCGGTAGGAGAGTGGTCTGTCCATTCAGTCAAAAAGTCATTAAGAGCTAATCAAAGCAAAGCAGGTTTTTCATGTTCCCTGCCCGAGCCTTTTCCCCTTTGCCAAGCTTCACTGCACTTACTATTGTTCCATTCTTTTTGGTTAAAGTCGTCACAAATCTGCGTTTTTGTTTGTTAACTCGGCTGTAACCCGCAGTTCGTCTTCTAGACAACTTTCCCTGCGTCTTAGAGTTAAGGATTATGTTCTTATTAACTATTATTAGAAGAATTTTCTGACTCAGAAGTTTCAGGACTTAAAGCTATAGTCTTAGCTCAATAATTGCTTGATTATTTGCTGCTCTGCTTGGAACTTTCATTACCCGGCTTCTATTTCGTGTGTATTTCTCCGTGGCCCGCACTCGGGGCTCTTTACAGTCTTATCGGAAAAACCAGCCGCGATCCTCGCCTGTCTTGGAGAGATATGGTTCCATCTAGTTTTGCTGGGGCGCTGCGAAGGTGGAAATACCCCTACGTTAGCCATTTAAAGAAAAAAGAAGAAAGAAAGAAAAGGAGCCACTTGCCTAGGAAAGACAATGACAGAAACAGAAGAATCGCCTTCCTGCATCCAATCCTTTATTCGCCAAGCTGGCATTACCCTGCCTCTGCTCTCCTCCCGTTCCAGTGCCAAGATCTGGGCATCTTTTAGGCCAGCGATTCCCTGAGAACACATGGCACGGAAAGCCTGGGGCGGCCACCAGGACTGATCACCTCTTGACTTCTTTTGGAAGCTTTGCCATTTCTGAGAGCTCCTGACCTAGACATGTGCGTGGCATATGGGTGGGGACTCTTGCAGGAGAACTGTGTAACCGTGAGAGGACAAAGGAGACCTATCTCCACCCACCACCCGCCACCACACTGGGGATCAAACCCAGGCTTCCTGCTCTATCACTGAGTCATATCCCCAGCCCTTTTAAATTTGTTTTAAATTTTGAGACAGGGTCTCAGTATGTTGTTGAGGCTGCCCTTGAACTTGCGACCCTGCTGCCTCAGCCACCTGAGTAGTTGGGATTAACAGGCCTGCACCAGGGCACCTGGCTCCCTGTTTGGTTTTTGATGAGTCGGGAGTTGTTTTCTCATACTAATGTCGCTGCTGGCTGAACCCGGAGATCACATCCGTGGAAGAGGACACGGCGAAGCTCACTGGCCCAGTCATTGCAGATCGGGACTGCTCCATGATTGACACATCTCTTGGGACAATGGGTACTTTCTCCAAGAGGAACAGAATCAGAAACATCATGGTCTGTTTCTTGTGCAAAGTGCCTTTCTGGTTTCAAATCCTGATTACGCTGTTCCGCCATGTAGAACTGTCCTGCTCTGGACAGCAGCTGGAGCCCTCTGTGTGGCAGAAGGGAAGAATCAGTGCTGGATAGATGATGGGGACCTAGATATATATCTTTTCCCAGGACAACCCACATCCAATGACTGACAGCAAGAGGCTCCACCCTCTTACTCCACCTTGGAATGGCCGCAAAGGTCATTCTACCTTTCAAACGTCCCCTAGAGTGGGCTGAGGCTTCTCTAAAGAGTGTCTGGCGCCTCAGCATTTCTTTCTGCCTTCCCTTGCTCTCTCCCCTCCCCTCCTCTGCTGCGGATCCCATGGGCTCTCCTTAATAATCCCCCCGCACGCTGAACTCATCTCGGAGTCCTCCTCCCTGGGGAAGCTGTTGTGTAACAACAACCTTGGCAGAGTTAAATGGTTGTCCAAGAGCTACAGTGCTATGCTATGTTACCCCTGTTACTCCAGATTCCACCAACTCTTTGTGAAAAAAACGCACCGAAAAAACGGAAGTTTCAGAAGCCCAAGAACCCAGTCACAAAGGTATATTCACACCGGAAGTGGCTGCTGGGCACATGGTGGACTACAGGACACTGTTGAGATGCTGGAGCTTCATCTCTGATTCAAAGAGCACTACTGAGCCGGGCACCATGGCGCACGCCTGCAATCCCAGCAACTCAGGAGGCTGAGGCAGGAGGATCTCGAGTTCAAAGCCAGCCTCAGCAACTTAGCGAGGCCCTCAGCAATTCAGTGAGACCCTGTCTCTAAATAAAATATAAAAAAGGCTGGGGATGTGGCTCAGTGGTCGGGTTCAATCCTTGGTACCAAAACCAAAAAAGAAAAAGAATGGAAAAAAGGAAAGAAAAAGAAAGAAAGAAAAGAAGATACTTTAAATTCTTTTTGTTCACACTAAATCTTGGAAGTCTGTGCATTTGGCCAGCTCGGTGTGCAAGCATTCAGTAGCCATTGTGTTCAGACAGCGCAGGTACAGATTATAAGTGAACAGGGTTTCAGAATAGGGAGGATGGGGGTCTTGGATTTTGAAGCTGAGCTCTTCTTTTCATAAGGCAAATGAATTTTAAGCCTGAACTCATAGGTTTTCCCTGACCCACACACCCCATTTTCCCATAAATTAGGGATCACGCTGAAAGTGCCTCAAAATACAGACCGGAAAGCCGAGTGCGGTGGTGCACAGCTGTAATCCCAGTGGCTCAGGAGTCTGAGGCAGGAGGATGGCAAGCTGAAGGCCAGCCTCAGCAATTTAGCCAGGCCCTAAGCAACTCAGTGAGACCCTGTCTCTAAATGAAATACAAAATAGGGCTGGGGATGTGGCTCAGTGGTCGAGTGCCCCTGAGTTCAATCCCAGGTCCCTCCCTCCAAAAAAATACAGGTGGGTATAAAGCTTTAACAAGATAACACCCGTAAAGCAACTGGCATGCTGTGAGTCACCCCAAAACAGTGTCTTTCTTACTAGCTTTCCTAATCCCAACGCCCCCAGCAGTTCACAACATAAGCCAGGACCAAGGCTAGTAATGTCCGAAAACAATACCAAAGACATCTTGATTCCGAATTACATTTGTCGTGACCAATTTCCTAATCCTAATCAGGAAAAGAAATTTGGGAGGGAGGTATAGTGCTACGTGCTCCTTTAGAATGTAAAACATTTAATTAGATGCCAAGGATTGAAAAATCTTGATTCAGAGCCCGAAATGGCTAATAAGGTTTTATTGTTGCTATTACTTAGAGTTTTTATAGAACTGTAGGCTTGCAAAGTGCTTTTCAATCACTTGAGAGAATCTAAGTTTGTTAACAGCGCTATGAAAAAATGTTCTATTCATCAGGAGAGACAACATACATAATATTTTAAGTATTTAAGAATTATGACCCCTGCTGTGAGGACTCCCGAAATCACTTCTGTGTGGACGCAAGAGATTCGAGTTATGGGCAGAGGACGTTAATGCCTATACCGATGTTATTACCCTGCTGAGTCTGCAAGACAGGACTTTTGCAAGTCCAGAAATAAGGAAGTTTCTAAAACAAACACCAGCCAGCTCTGGTTACACATAGAGAGTTTTTGGCCCACACATGATCTTGGAAGATTTTTCTAAAGGGGCTCTTAAGGTTTTATGGTTGATCGTATTATAAAATCATACATAGTTCCAATACAGCATAATTTGTGACTGCTCTGGGTCACTGAAATTCTCCAAGGATTCTGCTGTTGGGGCTGCTGCAATCAGAGACAAATTTGCACGAATTCCTCTATAAATATTACCAGTGGGGCAGCGCTGGCAGAAATACGTGAAAAAGTCAATTTCCCTTTCCTGTGTGTAGCAAAGGCAAATCCAGGCTCTCTAACCCTCTGGATGGATCAGCTAGATTCTGCTGCAATAGCCCTGTCTAAGGAACACCTCGAAGCTGACAGGCATACGACAAGGGATTGTGCATCCGGGTAGTTGGCCCTGTTCATCTCGGCTGGACTCACCTGCCCATTTGGGGGTCAGCTGGTTGCTGGCCAATCTAGGCTAGCCTCAGCTCAGCTCTGTCCCTCATCATCCATCAGGCTAGCGAGGACACGCTATCATGGAGATGACAGAGACCCAAAGACACAGTAAGCTCCTCTGCACAAGTCACTTCCAACTTCTGTGTCACATCTGCTAACAGTCCATTGGCTGATGCTGGCTGAGCCAGCATCCAGAGCCCGGGTAGATGGACCCACCTGATGTGGAAGGCACTACAGAGTCACATGGCAAAGGGCACGGGTGGAAGGAAGGGCGACACTCGCGATCATCCATTCGAGCTACCACAGGTGAGAATGGATTAGGGTAATTTTCTTAAAAAGAAAAGGAACAGCAAACACAAATGTCAGCTGGGAGCAATGGACACACCTGTAACCCCAGCAATTTGGAGCAGGAACATCACAAGTTCAAGGCCAGCCTGGGTAACTTAAGGAACTCCCATCTCAAAACAAAAAATAAAAAGACCCGGGCGTGGTTGTGCAGCCCTGTAATCCCAGCAGCTCGGGAGGCTGAGGCAGGAGGATTGCGAGTTCAAAGCCAGCCTCAGCAACTTAGCGGGACCCTAAGCAACTCAGTGAGACCCTGTCTCTCAATAAAATATAAAAAAGGGCTGGGGATGTGACTCAGTGGTTGAGTGTCCCTGAGTTCAATCCCCTGTACCCCCCCAAAAAAAAATTAAACTCATTATAGATATGTGTGACTAGGAAGAAGACAGTTTATTACTGTCTGGAGTTTCAGGCATCTACTCGGGAGCCGTGGACCCTATCCCCAGTGGATAAAGGTGACAATCATACATTAGTATGAACTATCAGGAAATTTGGGGCTCAGTTCTAATTTGTCTGATTTCAACAAAATCTGAGGCAGGAATGCTTTTCAAGTATACTCTTTCCAAACAACACGAGGTATGTTGTCTCCTTATAGCCACCTTCACTTAGGGCCCTACGCACCCTGCAGAATTCAGCCTCAGAAAGCAGAAAGACAGGAGTCACAGGCCTCTGCTCACACCTTGACCAGGTTTGGGTGGTCGCCAGTCTTTCCTGCACTCACTCTCCAAACCGGCCCAGCTTCATCCGGGAACTTAATGGAATTCTCACATGTTCTTGTTTCCTATATCCTTTCTTGGGTAGCCAAATTGCTTTTCTTCCTTCTTTTTCTTTTTTCTAAACTTTTCTGCAATAATAGTATTATAAATTGGTTCATATTTAGAGAGGGGGAAAATTGAATACCCTTGTTTTCAAGGGCAAAATGTAACTTCATAGCAAAACACCCACAATTGTTATTATTATTATTATTATTATTATTAAGTACCAGAGATTGAATCCAGGGGTGCTTAACCATTAAGCCACATTCCCAGCCTTTTTTTCTTTTGAGATAGGGTCTCACTACATTTCTTAGGGCCTTGCTAAGTTGCTGAGGCTGGCCTCAAACTTGGGATCCTCCTGCCTCAGCCTCCTGAGTTGCTGGGATGACAAGGATGTGCCACTAGTACAGGAATGTGCCACCACTCCTGACTCACCCATTATTATTTTTAAAACTCATCTGTTTTTCCATTTCAGGGATCTTGACATCTAGCTTGCCTCACGTTCACAAGCCAAACTCATTTTGGCCTCCCTGGATGCAGGAGAATTGGCCTAACAAAACCTCTCAGGATAAAACAGAAAAGGTGAAGGCCCACACCTTCCATATCTTCAGTCTCTGGTGGACAAGTTGTGGCCCAGAAGACAATATGGGTTCAAAAGTTATTTTGGTTTTAAAGAAAAGCCATGACTTAGGGCAGCTAAATGTTACGGATTGTCAAAGGCAAGATTATATACCTCCCCTGAGGCTTCAGTGTGTGGGGAGACAGGTGGCCCTGGTGACCTGCCTGTTATGGGCCAGACTGTATGGGCAATGACCAAACAGACTCCATTTTACCCTGAGACTCCATGTCATGTAGGAAATGCTTCTCCCCAGGATACACCCCACCTCTGTACCCATCAACAGTTGCTTAGCATGACCTGTTTGGCAACACAAAATGGCAATTCTTATATAATGTCAAATTGTCCTCTTTTTGGTTCCTATTTTTCTTGGACAATGTACGCTGTCAGAGAACGATTGTCTAGATGTTAGTAACCATTCTTTAACTTGTACCTGATTAAGGTCGTTTTGACCCACTTCCCCTTCTGCTTATGATTTTAGATCTCATGATGCTACTTTGTACTTTTGAATCATAGCAACAGCCACTTTGATTGATATACCGACATGCTTTACTTATGGTATAAAAACCCCTGCAACCCTACGCTCGGGGCTGTCCTCTCAAAAGCCATTTTGGGCATTGGGGGACACAGTCAGCCAGCCGGCTAATACAGACTCTCAGATTTGGACTTCTCAGTGGTGACCTGTCTGTTCTTAAGTTGTGCTCCACGACACTGGCCCAAAGAGTAGCAGAGCACCTAATCCGGTGCTAGGCCCTGCTCGGATCTGATTATAACCCAGCCACACAGAGGGTTAGCTTTGGCCCGCACGGTTGCCCAACAGCAAATGTACAAATGACAATTTGGGGTGGGCACTTGTTATGGTTTGGATATGAGGAGTTCCCCGCAAGAGCTCCTGGGTTAACACAGGAATGTTCAGAGGTGAATGGGTTAGATTATGAGAGCTGTAGCATACTCAGCAGCTTAACCCATTTGGATGAATAATTTGAAAGCACGACTATTATAGATGGTAACTCTAGGCAGGTGGGGTGTGGTTGGAGCTGGAGGAGTTGGGTCACTGGGGTGACCCACTGCCCTTGGCCCTTGGAGATTATATCTTGTCCCCCCCGGAGAACTCCCTCTCTCTCTCTCTCTCTCTCTCTCTCTCTCTCTCTCTCTCTCTCTCTCTCTCTCTCTCTCTCTCTCTCCTTTCTGACTGCCATGAGCAGAGTAATTTTCCTCCTCCACACCCTTCCACCATGATGTTCTGTCTCACCTCCAGGCAAGAGCAATGGAGTCGGCCGACCTTGGGCTGGACCTCTGAAGCTGAGAGCCAAAACTAATGTTTCCTCCTCTAAATTGTTCTTGTTGGATATTTTGGACACAGAGACAAGAAGCTGACCCACACAGTCCTTCTGCTATGTGCCTGAGATGCCAGAGTTTGAGTCAATGACGGGAGGATGAAAACATATAAGTAAATATTTCAATGTGATGGAATAGCTCTACCAATACGACTATAATCCAGGCCACAGACAGGAATCAAAATTTTCTAGTAGTTACATTTTTTAAAAAGAAATGGGCAAAATTAATTTTAACAGCATAGTTTATTGACCCAATATATCCAAAATATTATCATTTCAACATGTAATCTCTATGAATCAGTATTAATGAGATGTTCTACATCTGTTTTTTGTGCTAAGTCTCCAAAATCCAGTGTGCAATTTTTTTTTTTTTTTTTTTTTAGTACTGGGGGTTGAACCCAGGGGCCTTAACCACTGAGCCACATCCCCAGCCCTTTTATATTTTATTTAGAGACAGGGTCTCACTAAATTGCTTAGGGTCTTGCTAAGTTGCTGAGGCTGGCCTCGAACTCGCGATCCTCCTGCCTCAGCCTCCCGAGCCACTGGGATTGCAGGCACATGCCACCACACCCAGCCCAGTGTGCATTTTATACTAACACACTTCATATCTCAATTTGGAGTAGATGATCTTCAAGTGCTCAACAGTCACATGTGGCTAGTGGCTCCAAATTGGAAAACTCAGGCCTCTAGTTTTTCTGGAAGAGGACTTAAACAGTTAAAAGGGTTGCCTCTCAGGAAGAAAACCAAAGAAGTGAGGGACAGAGATGATAAGTAAACATAAATGCTCTGTGTTGCTTGGATTATGTACCAAGTGTATGAATCGCATATTTTATTTCTTTATTTTGGTTCTGGAGATGGAACCCGGGGGTGTTTTACCATTGAGCTGCATTCCCAGCCCTTTCTTATTTTTTATTTTGAGACAGGGTCTCTCTAAGTTGCTTAGGGCCTTGCTAAGTTGCTGAGGCTGGCCTCGAACTTTCCATCCTCCTGCCTCAGCCTCCTGAGCCTCTGGGATTACAGGGGTGCGCCACTGCACCCGGCTGCATTGTGTATTTTAAAAAACACACACCCTGATCTTTTTTGAGTGACAGTACTCAGTGTTGTCAAAAAGAAGGAAAGCAGGCCCGCCCCTACGCTTGTCCACAGGAGCGGATGTCGAGTTCCCTGTATTAGGGACTACTCTACTTCTAGAAGTGTATCCCAAAGAAATGACTAAACAAGAGAGCTGAGATGTTATGGACAGGTGTATTGCACATGGTTCTTACCAAACAGTGAAACCATCAAATCACAAACAGATGCGCAGTCAAACTGCACCCTCTGGAGGGGGTGGCTTCTAAAGACAGTCGATAAGAGGAAACCACCGGTAGTCCAAACTACCCTTGAAATTTTGGAGCTGGAGTGAGGCTCGGCGGAAGAGCATGCGCTTAGCATGCTACAAGGTCTTGAGTCCTGTCCCCAGGACAAAAGAAAAGCAACGAACAGAAACATTAGAGGCTCGGCCTAAATCCTACACAGTCAGGTCCCCGTTTCTCAGGGTGAGCCCCTAATGGAGCAGTCTGCTTCTATGGAGGGACCATACTGTGTGGAAAATATGAACCCTAGACACTAGCATCACTTGACAAGATTGGGGAGACACAATCGGAATTGAAAGCAAGTGCAGAAATAGCTCTGTGGCTCTATCTCACTCTCATCCTTCGAGCAAACTCCTCACAAAGTGGCCCTTGTTATTTAAACTTTTTTCTCCTCACTCTGCCAAGTGTATGCAGTTTGATTGACATATTTTAATGAGGTACGTGATGTGACCCTGCTACAACTTGACATGTGCATAGAAAGAAAACAGCGTGCGAGTATGTGGTCCAAAACTTCATGCGTTTGCACAAATTTTATACAAATAATTTATTATGTTTTATAAAAAATATGTCTTGTTTTTATAGTTTTATAAAATTTTATAAAAATATATTATTTTATTTATAATTTTATTATTTTTATACGAATAATTTAAATACAAATTTATTTTTTCTTTTGTCTTTTTCTGTTCATAAATACACAGTTCTGTGTATTTTTCCCCCAATGGACAGCCCGAATGTGGATTTTGCATTACTTCTGTAACATGAAAAGAATTTTGTAAGCCCATACTCACCCACCATGAGGTGACCGAGCCGGAAGCTTCCAGAGCTCCCTCAGGCACCCCCCGGGGCCTCCTAAAAACAGGAAACGGTGTGTTCTACTTCAAGCCCAGGTACACTCTATTTCCATCACATCCAATAGAATCTGGGAGGCAATAAAGACGGACACTGGTCCTGCTGAGGCCCCCTGAGGACAGCAGCACCCCTGCCCTACTTACTGCCACTACCTCCTGGGGCTCAAAAAAATTAGAAATGTCTCCTGTGGAGATGGCTCCTCATCCGGGGACTCAACTAAACTACTCCATTCCCTTCAGGATTTTGACAGGGCTTTTGTCTCCTCCCTGTAGACTGCGGTGCCATGCAAGGAGCTGGGGTAGCTGAACTACCAGCCTTGGCTAGCAGGCGGGACTGTGGCAACCACTGGACAGCCTGCAGAGGACACGCACAGTCTCAGAACACTCACGCTGGGTCCCTTGCAGCAGCTGGCTGTCATTTTCAGCAAGTGAGCGCCAGCATCTAACATGCTAATGGGCATCACTCCTATGTACTGGCGGTTCACCTGGGAACGGGACTATGAGTTCAGTATCTCATTTAATCCACGCGACAAGCTCTAGGAAGGTGCGATCACTCCTACTTCACAGATGAAGGAAGCCAGGCCGTGGGACACAAATTAACTTGCCTAAGTGTTACAGGTTGAGTTCCTGGGAAGGAGGCCTTGAGGCAGAGTTGAGTGTGCATGTCTTCTTCTGTTTCCTGTTACTATAACAAAATACCTGAGATGGGATGATTTATAAAGAATAGAGGTTTAGGGCTGGGGTTGTGGCTCAGTGGTAGAGCACTCACCTAGCATGTGCGAGGCACTGGGTTCGATTCTCGGCACCACATAAAAGAATAAATAAAATAAAGATACTGAGTCCATCTACTGCAAAAATATTTTTTTAAAAAAAGAATTGAGGTTTATTTCACTCACGGTTCTGGAGGCTGGGAAGTTCAAGAGTCTAGTGCCAGCCTCTGCTGAGCAGCTGGCGAGGACATCCTGTTTCCTCACTACGTGGCAGAGGCACCGCATGGTGAGACAGAGAAAGCATATTAGCTCATGTCTCAACCACTAATGTCATCATGACCTTATCTCATCCTAATTACTGCCCAAACCCCCACCCCCAAATACCATTAACATATGAATTTGAGGATCAAGTTTCCAACACAAGAACTTTGGGGGGGTCAAGTTCAAAGCCTAGCAGTGCAGGATGTTTGTTAAATACCCTTAAAGAAGCAGGAGAAGCAGGGCAGATGACAAAGTGACAGAGGCCCAGGGACAGCCTCAGTGAGCTCCACAGGAGAGAGAGGGCCCTTCAGAGTTGCCCTGAGATGGACTTCTAGGTTCCAGCAGCTATCAGTCAGTGGATGGGGATCAGCCCGCGAGGCCTGACCTTGGTGAGGTGCTCCCGGGAGCCGAGACAGACCCTGAAGCGCTGGGAGCTGAGAGACCTGCCAACCGCCTGGCCACTCACCCGCAGGGCAACACATTCTTCCTTGAAGGGGAATCGCTGCACCCGCCACACCAAAACCCCAGCTGATGGGTGACGAGCCACCCTTGACAGCAAGCAAGGTAATATCTGTGATTTCTGCTCTGCCGCTGGCCTAAACTGCTTCTTCTGAGCAATAATTTCCACTGTAGCTCTGTCCACCACCTAGACTGGGTCCTCTCTTTCAGACCTTCTAGAAAAGAATGAGCCCTTTTTGGAATCAGAAGCTCCCTGACCAGCTGTCCCAGTTACCAAGACTGTGGGCTCACTTTGCCCCAGACGTGGCCATTTCCTCTTCAGTCCAATGGAAAGCAAAGAACATTCGGAGCACACAGGAACACTTAGAGCACTTATGGAGTATAATTTTCTCATTCTACAGTAGCTCGCCTGGTGTCAGGAGTGCTTAACCACTGAGCCACATCCCCAGTCCTTTTTATATTTTATTTAGAGACAGGATCTCACTGAGGTTCTTAGGGCCTTGCTAAGTTGCTGAGGCTGGCCTCAAACTTGCGATCCTCCTGCCTCAGCCTCCTGAGCTGCTGGGATTATAGGCGTGCGCCACCAACCCAATCTAACAGTCCCGTTTTGCAGCTTGAACTGCAACTTCCTCATTACCTAACTGACACATTGCTTTGCTTTGCTTTTTTTTTTTTTTTTTTTTTTTTTTTGCGGTGCTGGGGATTGAACCCAGGGCCTTGTGCTTGCAAGGCAGGCACTCTACCAACTGAGCTACATCCCCAGCCCCCACGTTGCTTTTCTATGTCTTAGCTTCCTCATCTGTAAAATATGATGGCAACAGTGATATTTATCTCAGAAAATTCCATTAGAGTGAATTAAAATGGAGACCGGGCCTGAGGAATCTCCCAGTAGACAAAGCCAGTTAGGCCACACAAGTAACCTCGACCTTGCTTGATTTGCAAACACAGGCAAAACTTAACATGAGCTAGATCTGAGACCATTTTTCCCTCCTGGAACAGAATACCTGAGACTTAGTAATTTAAAATGAACAGAAATTTATTGGGCTCATGGTTCTGGAAGCTGGGAAGTCCAAGATTGAGGGACCCATATGGTGAGGGCCTTCCTGCTGCGTTGTCCCATGGTGACAAAGCAAAGAGACAGAAAGAAGGGAAGATTTGGCCAAATGTTGTCGGGAATCTTCTATTGTCCTAACAGCATTAATCCATTCACTGGGGCTCTCTTAATGGTACCACCCTTCACTAGCTTCTGGCAGTTTTCTGACCATCTTTAGTGTTTTTTGACTCATAGGTATATTGGGGATGAAGTTTCCAACACACAAACTTTGAAGGACACCTTCAAACCATAGCAAGCTATTTCTTGTAAATGTGTATATTAAAGAAAAACAAAACCTAGGCTCAACCAATCAGACCCAGTCAACAAACTCATAATTACATAACTAGGGACTTTCCATCAGGGTCTACCAAATAAGGCAACTGTGTAACTGTAACCAATCATATATTCACTGTCCTTTACTTCCTGGTCCGTCCACTAAAAGTGTCCTCCACCTTGTGTTCCCTCATGGGAACTCTTAAACCTCTCTTCTGGTTTGGAGGAGCCCGATTCATGGGTGTGTTTGCTCAAATAAACCCTTTAAAGTTTTATTATGCCTGAGTTTACCTTTTTAACAATTCCTTTAAGGATCATATATGGGAGAATATTTTGCATGAAGGGAACTTCCATAGCAATGTTTGTGCATCTTGCTCCTAGGAGAGGCCATGCGATTGGTTCCGCCTGCTGGGTTGTGAGCTGAAGGTTCCTTCCCAGCTTAGAGTCGGTGTGAGGAGCAGCACAAGAGCATGAATACAGGTGGGTTGTGAGGCTCACTAGGGGCCACCAAATGGCAGTCTACCCAGCTATCCCACTCCTTGGCTTATACCCAAAGGATTTAAATCAGCAGACTACAGTGACACAACCAAATCAATGTTTATAGCAGCTCAATTCACAATAGCTAAGCTATGGAACCAACCTATGTCCCTTCAACAGATGAATGGATAAAGAAATTGTGCTATATATACACAATGGAATATTACTCAGCCTTAAAGAAGAATGAAATTATGGCATTTGCAGGTAAATGAATGCAGTTGGAGAATATCATGCTAAGTGAAATAAGGCAATCCCAAAACACCAAAGGCTGACTATTCTCTCTGATATGTGGATGCTAACACACAATAAGGAGGAGAGGGAAGAATAGAAGCTCATTGTATTAGACAGTGAAATGAAAGGAAGGGAGGGGGGGTGGGAATAGAAAGGACATAGAATGAACTGGACAGAACTCTCCTACATTCACGTACAAATACACAACCAGTGAAACGCCGCATCATGTACAACCACAAGAATGGGATGCTAATTAGAATAAATTATACTCCACGTATGTATAATATGTCCAAATCCACTCTACTGTCATATACACCCAAACAGAACAAATAAAAAATTTAAAAAATAAAGAAGTTTAAAAACGGCAGTCTACCACAATGGTCATTCCTTCATTCATTTATTAATGCCTCATTCATCAATTTTTTTTTGAGCACCTTACATAAGCTCAGTACTGTGGTAAAGTTCTGGGACCCAAAAGGCGAATAATCAGGATTACCGCCCTCAAAGATCTCCACGTGTCAGCAGGCAGGTAAGTGAAAACGAATAATGGTAACATCATATACTAGTCCCCATCAAAGAGAGGAGCAGTCTAGAGGAGTCCAGGGGGGCTTCCTGGAAGAGGTGACGTATAAGCTTGTTCTGGAAAGGCAAGTAAGTGATTACCAAACTGAAAAGGAGCAGAAAAACTTTTCAGGCAGAAGAAACTACATCAAATATTGCAGAGAGAGCAGAGAGCGGTTGAGAGAGGCTGGAGTCTAAGATGTGTACAGTGTGAATGTCCTGCTAAAGCTTTGTGCGTCCTTGTGGTGCGGGGGATGGAACCCAGGTCCTGGTGCACGCTAGGCAAGCACTCTACCACTGAGTTCTGTCCCCAGCCCCTCATGAAGCCTTTTGATGTGATGCTGAAGGAAAGGAGGCTGGGGAAGCAGAGGCTTTTCAGGGGAAAAACAGAGTGAGAATTCTTTCCAGGAGACTGGCTCTTGTGGGGGCGGGGGTGTGTGAAAGAAGTGGAGGGAAAAGATCAGGGCAGATCAGATAGAAGGCCACATGCCCTTAGAAAGGGATGTGCCTCCAACGAGGCACAAAGGGTGAGGACCGAGTCAGGAGGCCAGATTCAAGCAGAATTTCTCCTTACATTTGTCTGGATAGCAGCCCAAGACGGCTAATTCTGAATGATTGGTCTGAGTTCCTTGGTCAGGGGCCTGAAGCGAAGATCCCTAGTCTATTAAGCCTCTATAGCTTGATGGAAATATTTGTTTGTTCTAATTCTGTCCTTCCTAAAGATCTTTCTGGTCTACAGTTTGGTCTACTAAGTAGATCTACCCTCAAGGAAAAATGTCCTATACATATCAAAGGTTTGTATTCAGGACACAGAGAACACCTAATCAAAAACACAAACTTAACCGGGCACAGTGGGGCACATGTAATCCCAGTGACTTGGGAGGCTGAAGCAGGAGGATTGTAAATTGGAGGCCAGCCTCAACAATTTAGCAAGGCCCTAAGCAACTTAGCAAGGCCCTGTCTCAAAATAAAAAGGGCTGGGGATGTGGCTAAGTGGTTAAGCGCCCCTGGGTTCAATGCCTGACCAAAAAACCAAAAAACGAACAACAACAACCACCAAAAAAAAAAAAAACAAAAAACACAGGCTTCTTCTTTTTCTTCCTGCTCCACTAAAGAACTAGATCTCAATTTCACTTTTTATCTCCTCTCTATATTAAATACATTTTAGCTGAGCACAGTGGCACATGCTTGTAATCTCAAAGACTCTGGAGGCTGAGGCAGGAGGATGGCAGGTTCAAGACCAGCTGGACAACTTGAGGAGACCCTATCTCAAAACAAAATACATTCAAAGGAATGGGGATGTAGCTCAGCGGAGCCACACACAAGCGCACACACACACATACGCGCGCGCATGGTATATTTTAAGAGTAGAGCTGACAGATTAAATGTAGGTTGTGAAGGAAAGAGCAAAGGTGAGGATAACACCAGGGTTAGGGCCTGAGTAACTGGAAAAATGGATTCAGACAGGAAAAGCTGGGGGAGGAAGGAGTCTAGTCTTGGGTGTGTTTTATGTGAGATCTTTTTAGATGCACAAGTACTTTTGAATATCTTTTTTTTTTCTTTTTTGGTACCAGGGATTGAACCCAGGGGTGCTTAACCACTGAGCCACATCCCCAGCCCTTTTTTGTATTTTATTTAGAGACAGGGTCTCACTGAGTTGCTCAGGGCCTCTCTAAGTTGCTGAGGCTGGCTTTGAACTCAGATCCTCCTGCTTCAGCCTCCTGAGCCACTGGGATTACAGGCATGGGCCACCACACCTGGCCTTGACCATCTTAATATAAAGTTCCAAAAGGTTACCCAGATGCAGCAAAGAAAAAGAGACAAAAAGGAGGGATTCACAGATATGGAAGATAGAATAGTCTAGTAAGTGTTGACTGGAGTCTCAGAAAGAACCAAATAAAGGAAGGAAAAGCAGCAAATTTTCCAAAATTAATGAAATACGTGAATCCTCACATCCAGGGAGCCCAACAAATTCAAATAGGATAAAAAGAAATCCATTCTGGAAAACATCACAGTCATGTTGTAGAAGCGAGAAAACAAAATACTATGCTTCACACGTGTTCCCCAGATTTCGTGTATGGGAAACTTAATCCCCAAAGTCATATGCTAATGGTAGTGGAGGCCGGGCCTTTGGGAGGTCATCGGGGTAGACTAGGCCTATGATGGCATTGGTGACTTTATAAGAAGAGGGAGAGAGACCGGAGCCATGCACCTGCTGTCTCGCCATGCGATGACCTGCATCACCTTGGGATTCTGCAGTTTCCACCAGCAACCAGGTTCTCACTAGAGGTCGCTTCTCAACCTTGAACTTTCCAGCCACCAGAAGTGTAAAAACGAAATTTCTTTTCTTTATAAATTTCCCAGTTTTTTCATATTTGGTTACAGCTATTGAAGATTGTAAAAGCGACCTTGGGGAATAATTATCTATAAAAGAATGGTATTTGGAATGTGAGCCTTATTCCCGACGGCAGCAGGAGAAACCAGAATACAGACCTTTTTTTTTTTTTTTTTTTTTTTTTTTTTCTGGTACTGGGAACGGACCCCGGGGGTGCTCTATTGCTGAGCTGCATGCCCAGCCCTTTATAATTTTTATGCTGAGACAGGGTCTCCCTGATTTGTCTAGGCTAGCCTTAAAATTGCAATCCTCCTGCCTCAGCCTCCAGAGTCATTCATTCGGCCACCATGCCTTGCCCAGCGCCATTTGTTGAAAAGACGGTTCTTTCCCCATTGAATCTTCTTGGCACCAAATGCTGTCTTTAAGGTGCTGAGATAAAATAAGCATGCATTGCATTTTATGCTGAGATAAACTGTATTTCAAGAACAAGGGTGAAAACAGTGACAATTTTCATTGTCAGCTGAGATTTTACCAGCCACTAATCCTCACTTAAAGTGCTCCTTGAGGGACGAGTTTCTGGGAAAAGGAGGGAAAATCTGAGACGCAAGAAAGAACATTTCAGCAGCAGCATTAGGCTACTGAGCTAAAAAAAAAAAAAAAGCCACTCACAGCTGGGCATGGTGGCGCCTGCTGTAATCCCAGTGACTTGGGGGGTCTGAGGCAAGAGGATATCAAGTTCAAGGCCAGCCTTAGCAATGGAGCACGACGCTGTCTCAAAATAAATAAAGGGGGCTGGGGATGTGGCTCAGTGGTCTAGCGCCCCTGGGTTCAATCCCCAGTACCAAAAAAAAAAGTAAGCCGCCACCTTAGCAGCTGCAGCACCCTGAAACTAGCTACTCAGTCAGCCCCAGAGCAATGTCGCCTGTGGCAAAGGGCAGACTCCCTGGCTTCACGAATTCCTGGGATAAGAGGAAAGTGGAGCGCCCCTGGCTGGCGCGCAGAGGGATCACAAGATGGCCTGCTGAGGCTGGTCTCCTGGGAGGCAAGAGACCCGACCAACCAAAAGCCCACAATCAGAGGTGGGTGGTGGGTGGCCTGCCACCTGAATAAGCATCCCCGACAAGGGCTAAGCAGTTACTTGTAAGGAGATGGCAGGAGAACGAGGCACCTCTCCTTCCTCCGAGTATGCTTAGAAATCATGTCCCAACCCGGGCACGGTGGTGCATGCTTGTAATCCCAGCAGCTTGGGAGGCTGAGGCAGGAGGATGGAGAGTTCAAGGCCAGCCTCGGCAACTTAGTGAGGCCCTAAGCAACTCAGCGAGACCCATTTCAAAATAAAAAACAAGAAGGGCTGGGGATGTGGTTCAGTGGTTAAGCTGAGGTAGAGAGAGAGAGAGAGAGAGAAAGAGAGAGACAGAGGAAGGAAGGAAGGAAGGAAGGAAGGAAGGAAGGAAGGAAGGAAGGAAGGAAGGAAGGAAGGAAGGAAGGAAGGAAGGAATCATGTCCCATTTCCCCTTCTGGGTGACCAGACCAACTCTGTCCCTGTCTCTCCCCCATCCTTCCTTCCTCCTGCCCTTCCCATTCTCTTACTTCTTTCCTGTTTCTTAGTTATTTTTAACACAGTACTAAATCTATGGTAATTGATTTTAAAAAGATTCAATCAACTCTCCAAGATATTTTCCATAAAATCCAGTGGTGTTGAACTTCAGTTGAAGGGACCTTATGTATTGTGATCATAAATCAGACAAATCCATGCGAGACTTCCAGAATCCAGTTTAGCTGTCATTTTAATATCTGTATGTATTGAGTGGTCCCAAGACCACCATGAAAGTTTGAAGGATTCCTATAAAGTTCTTTAGCTCTAGGCAGAAAGATCTGTGCATAATTTTTGTTCCTTTTACTTTGTTCTTTTTAGATATACAAGGCAGTAGAGTGTATTTTGATATATTCTACATACATGGAGTATAACTTCCCATTCTTTTTTTTTTTTTTTTTGGTGCTGGGGATCGAACCCAGGGCTTTGTGCTTGTGAGGCAAGCACTCTACCAACTGAGCTATCTCCCCAGCCCTTAACTTCCCATTCTTGTTGTACATGATGTGGAGTTTCACAGCCGTGCATTTATATATGAACATAGGAAAGTGATGTCCCATTCATTCCACTGTCTTTCCCATTCCCATCCCACTCCCTTCCCTCCACTCCCCTTTGTCTAATCCAGTGAACCTCTATTTCTCCTTGCCCCCTTATTGTGTGTTAGCATCCACGTATCAGGGAGAGTGTTTGGCCTTTGTTTTGGGAGGATTGGTTTTTTATCACTTATGTGCATAATTTTTTTGTTTGGTGGTGCTGGGGAGTGAACCCAAGGCCCTGTGCATGCAAGGCAAGCCCCCTACCAACTGAGCTACATCCCCAGCCCTGCATAATTTTTAAGAGTGAAAGAAATGCAGAGTCTGTTGAAGTGCTCAGCCTAGGTGGAGCTTGTACATTTAAGTGAGAAAAGGTGGTGCTGTCTTTGACCACCCCTTGGAGTTCTAGAATCATTGACTTGGTCACTTAAAATGTCAGACCAGGAGGGGTTCTGCAACCTCGAGCGTGTGGTGAAAGTGGTAGAATGTATCCTTAGTGGGCACAAGAAACATTGCCTGGGTTCGCTGCAGCTTCAGAGTTCATGTGCAGACAGAATTTCTGGTCAAAAGTCAGCTCATGTCAGGTGCAGGGACACACACTACGTCTCAGCTACTGAAGAGGCTGAAGCAGGAGAGGTGCAAGTTTGAAGCCAGCTTGCACAACATCATGAGACCCTGTCTCAAAATAAAATTAAATTTAAAAAAGGGGGCTGGAGGTATAGCTCAGTGATCGAACACTTGCCTAGGATGCACGAGGCCCTGGGTTTCATTCCCAGCACCTCAAGAAAAAGGAAAGGAAAAAGAAAAAAAGAAGTTCATCTCACTAGGATAATAACTGTCATGGGAGAAGAGATTCTCTAAAGAAAGTTCTGGAAGGTTCTGAAGGGGAACTCCACTCAGCAGGACCGGCAGAGTTCTTCCCAACATGATGGAAAAGAATTTCAGCTTGTACCGGTCAGAGACATAGAGGTTTATTCAGGGAAGTAGACACATATTCAAGGGAGAAAGGGGGCAGGAGAGAGAAAGAAAGAGAAAGTGAGAGACCTTTGACCTATGAGCCAGGTGTGGTGGTGCACACCTGTAATCCCAGCGGCTCTGGAGGCTGAGGCAGGAGGCTGGCAGGTTCGAAGCCAACCTCAGCAACTTAGTGAGGCCCTAAGCAACTCAGTGAGACCTTGTCTCTGAAATATTAAAAGGGCTGGGGATGTGGCTTCGTGGTTAAGCACCCCTGGGTTCAATTCCTAGTACCAGAAAAAGAGAGAGAGAGAGAGAGAGCCCGACCTTTGGGGCTAAGCAAGTAATACACATTCAAGGAGGGACAGACAGCAACCCCATTGGGCGGGGTGTTCCCGTTTATAGAGGGTTGGTGGTTAGGGGCCGGTCTAGAGGTGGAGCCAGGGCGGAGCCAAGTCAGGTTTCCCTGGGCTCGCCCGGTACCCTCATTTTACAAGGGCATGGGTAAAGAGCATAATTGTTCAAGGGTGCTTTTTGCATTTCAGTGGTTCATGGTTATTTCCTGCACTTCAACGGTTTCTTCCTTTGAGACTCAGTATCTCTCCCTTTATTTCCAAATTTCTATCTCAATGACAGCATTCCTTAGTGGGTTACAGCTTTTGACCCACGGAAGTTTTGTGTGTGCTGGGGAGTTGGACCCAAGGGCGCTTTACCACCGAGCCATACCCCCCGCCCTTTTTATTTTGAGAGTCTCGCTAAATTGCCAAGCTGGCCTTAAACTTGTGATCCTGCCCCTTTAGCCTTTCCAATAGCTGGGATTTACAGGTATGCACTACCATGCCCAGCGGCCCAGGGAAGATTTCTAATCAAATTTAGGAATGTTTAAGAGTGGCCCACATTTTCTTATAAAATATCCAACATTTTATGTACTTGTAATGTTTAAGAGAATTTAGCCTAAACTGGTACACGCCTGTAATCCCAGTGACTCAGGAGGCTGAGAAAGGAGGATCAAAAGTTCAAGGCCAGCCTCAGCAATTTAATGAGGCACTAAGCAATTTAACAAGACCCTCTTTTATAAAAAGGTGGGTGATTGAGGATGTGACTCAGTGGTTAAGCGTCCCTGGGGTTAATCTCTAGAGAGAGGACTTAGCCTATTCAAGTAACAGCCATGTGAAACTACATTTAAAACATGTAAATGATGTCGACTTAGGATTTTAAGTTGAATTTGTGCTATTTGTGTATAGTATTGGAATATTCGGGAGAACTTTTTTTTTTTTTTTTTTTTTCCTGCGGTGCTAGGGATGGAACCCAGGGCCTTGTGCTTGCTAGGCAAGCACTCTACCAACTGAGCTATTTCCCCAGCCCTCGAGAGAACTTTTAAGTTCAGTGGACTCAAAAGTTTAATTTGTTATATCAATGTTATTTAATATTTGAGACAGTTTTGTTCATTCAGACAGGTGAAGTATTTTACAAAGAAAAGAAAAATATTAAATTTTGATGCAAGTAACTGAGCCTCTGAATGTCTCGATGTTCCTGGTCTCTTGCTTCCCCCTCCTTGTAACCCGAAGTGAGCCAAGACCTGGACACACCCGGAAATAAATTCCTTAAATTGTTTTCCAGGAAAAGCCTCCAAGCCTTTCACTAATGATTCTTACGTTTAGAACCGGCTTTTCAAGAATGAACCTGACCCGGGGCACAGTGGCGCATGCCTGTCATCCCAGCGGCTCAGGAGGCTGAAGCAGGAGGATGGCAAGTTCAAAGCCAGCCTCAGCAACTTAGCGAGGCCCTCAGCAACTCAGTGGGACCCTGTCTCTAAATAAAATATAAAAAAGGGCTGGGGATGTGGCTCAGTGGTTAAGCAGCCCTGGGTTCAATCCCCAGAACCAAAGCAAAAAAAGAATAGGAAAAAGCATCCCGCTCAGCTGGACATCGATGTCACAAGCTTGACATCCCCTGCACAGAACAGAACCAGTGCCCCGCCCCCGCCAAGAGGTGTGGCTTCTGGTCATCAAGCAACCCCTCCCCCTTCCTTCCTGCAAACCTCTCCCACTGCCAACCTACCCGGAGGCAGTTGGCTTATTAGAGCTCCTGACGTTCGCGCTGGTCGCTGTGCGATAAAGCTTTTTATTTTTGCAAAAACCAGGTGCCAAGGTATTGGCTTCTCTTCGTGCCAGGCTGCCAGCCCTCGCCCCAAAACAAGTCCAGATTTTGTTCAATTATGGGGGAGGGGCCTCGTGCTTCAGGAAAAAGCTCGGCCCCCCTTCAGGGTGGGAGTGGAGTTGAGAGTGGATCTTGAAGAATCAATTATTTATTTATTCTTATTTATTTATTTATGATCTTGAAGACTCAAAGGCTACCACCATGATTTTCTGACCATCACCAGTGACTGGTTCAGGAGTATTATGCGAGTTGTTTGTTGGGTTTGTGTGTGTGTGTGTGTGTGTGTGTGTGTGTGTGTGTTTGTGTGTTTCTGGTACTGGGAATGGAACCCAGGAATGCTCTACCACTGAGCTATATCCCTATCCTTTTTTATTTTTATTTTATTATTTTATTTTGTTTATTTATTTATATTTTATTTTATTTATTTTATCTTTATTATATTTTATTTATTTATTTACTATTTATTTATTATTATTATTATTTTTTTTTTTGAGACAGGATCTTCCTAAATTGCTGAGCCTGGCCTGAAATCTGTGAGCCTCCTGCCTCAGCCTCCTGAATATCTTGGGATTACCAGGGTGTGCCATTGTGCCCCGCTATTGATGCAGTTTTTACTAATGATTAAGAAGAAGAAGCAGAAGCAGAGCCAGGCATGGTGACACACACCTATCATCCCAGCAGCCTGGGAGGCTGAGACAGGAGGATCCAGAGTTCAAAGCCAGCCTCCGCAACTTAGCGAGACCCTGTCTCAATATAAAACATAAAAAGGGCTGGGGATGTGGCGCAGTGGTAAGTACCCCTGGGTTCAATTGGCAGTAACAAAATTAAACAAAAGCAACAATAACAACAGAACCCACTCTGAGCTAAACTCTTGTCTTTACAAAGTACCCAGCATTTGATATTTTTCTCGTAGCAATGGAAAACCTGACTAATAAAGATGTAATGGCTGGAAGTGACCCAGCCATCTTGTGAGCAAGAGACAGGTGCTAACAACACAGAATGGCATGGTAGAACTACAGAAAGAAGCTGGATTACTGAGCCTCTAAAGTAACCAATCATCATAGAGTATTTTCAATAGTATATTTGCTTCATTTTTTCCCTAATTTTCATAAAGTCCATGTCTTAGTACTTTTTCCCTATTTTAAGATTTCCCTTTGGGTATTATAAAATTAATTTTGCATCCACTCCTTCCTAGATAAAATATTTGCTTATTCTTGTTGATTTATGTCAGGGTAAGGATAGTTTCAAATCTCCAAAACAAGAATTATTTTGGCTCATCTTCCTTTTATTTATTTATTTATTTGTTTGTTTGTTTTGGTACCAGGGATTGAACCCAAGGATGCTTAACCACTGAGTCACATCCCCAGCCCTTTTTATTTTGAGTCAGGGTCTCACTAAGTTGCTGAGGCTGACTTTGAATTCACGAGCCTCCTGCCTCAGTCACCCCGCCACTGGGATTTCAGGCGTGTGTCACTGCACCTGGCTTGGCTAATCTTTCTTGTTACTTTCCGATTTTATTGTCTTATGGTCAGATCATATGACGTACATGATACCTTTTTTAAGGTATGTGTTCCGATTTTCTCGAAGGCTAAATCTTGGCTAATTTTTATGAATTTTCCACAATTGTTTGAATAGAATATGTATTCTCTGTTGGATACAATGTTTTATATATTTCTATGAAATACCACAGCTGGGATCATCTCAAAAGTTCAGTCCCCTATATGTCTGGTGCCTGGGCTGGGGGCCTCTGTGTCATCCTATCCCTATGGGGTCTCTCCCCACAGTAGCTTCAGGTAACTGGATATCATCTATGGGCTCTGAGCTCGAAGACTCATGTTCCAAAAGGGATAGTGCCAGGCAGAAATCATACTGCCTTTTGTGATGTAGCCTCAAAAATCACACAGCATCACTTCTTTTTTTCTTTCTTTTTCTTTTCTTTTCTTTTCTTTTTTTTTCTTTTTTTTTTTTTTTTTTTTTTTTTTTTTTTTTTTTTTTTTTTTTGGTACAGGGGATTGAACCCAGGAGTACTTAACCACTGAGCCACATCCCCAGCCTTATTTTTTAAATTTTATTTAGAGACAGGGTCTCACTGAGTTGCTTAGGGCCTCGCTAAGTTGCTGAGGCTGGCTTTGAACTCGTGATCCTCCTGCCTCAGCCTCCCGAGCTGCTGGGATGACAGGCATGCGCCACCACGCCCAGCTCTGGAGAACATTTTTTAAAAAATGTTTTTATTAGTGCATGACAGTTACACATAATAGAGTAATTCTATTTTCTAGTGTCAAACTCTGGACATTTTCACAGATGCACAGAACATAGTTTTCTCCAATTTAATCCCCAGTTCTTCCCTTTTCCCTCCCTTCTCCCTCCCCTTTCGTCACCTGCCCCTCCTCTACTGATCTCCTTTCTATTTTCATGAGACCCCCCCCCCCCTTTTTTTTTTTTTTTTTTTTTTGCGGTACTGGGGATCGAACTCAGGGCCTTGTGCTTGCAAGGCAAGCACTCTACCAGCTGAGCTATCCCCCCTTTTTATTCCTTTTTTCTAACTTCCGCATAAGAGAGAAACCATTTGCCCCTTGACTTCTGAGTCTGGCTTATTGAACTTAGCATGATGTTCTCCCGTTTCAAGAAAATGGTATAATTTCAACCTTCTTTAAGGCTGAGCAAAACTCCATTGTGTATGTACACCATGATTCCCTTATCCATCCATTTGTTGATGGGTACCTCCGCTGGTTCCATAACTTGGCTATTGTGACTTGTAGTGCTGTAAGCGGACGCATGTATCACCCTAGCCTGTTTTAGCTCCTTTGCATAAGTACCAAGGAGTGGGACAGCTGGTCATATGGTATTTCCATTCCTAACCTGGAGGAATCTCCATTCTCCGTTCCAAAGTGCTCATACTAATTTGCCGTCCTACCAACAGCATAGGCGCGCGCTCCCCCACCACCTTACTAGCCATTATCATTATTCACGTTCTTGATGATCGCTGTTCTAACTGGGCTGAGATGAAATCTCAGTGGAGTTTTGATTACATTTCCCTAATTGCTAAGGATGTATTTTCTTCATGTTTTCATTAGCCATTTGTATGTCTTCTTTTGAGAAATGTCTGTTTAGCTCTTTTGCCCATTTGTGGAGGGGGTTATTAGGTTTTTTTGGCGTTGAGTGTTTTGAGTTATGTATATGTGTGTTTTGGAATTGAAGTAACCACCCACCTCCCCATATCAAACAGTCTATGTGTGTCTGTTCAATGTGTCGTGGCAGAGAAGAAAAGATGTCGCCAAAGAAGGGTCCAAGGAGTCCTCGGAGAGAAGGAGAAACGCCACTCGGGGGTTCCTGGCAGACGTGGTGGAAAACAATGTGAACAGGAACCAGTGAGAGGCACAGACAGAGGTTGGTTTAGGGCAGTGGGGACATACGGAGGGGAGATGGGGGCCATCTAGACAGGCACCCTTGGGGTTCAGCAAGGAAGTTGCATTCAAGGAAGAATGCGGCTGTCCAGAGGGAGAGGCACGAACCCTTGGTGCGGGGTGACCCGGGATGGTTGCTAGGGGCTGGATTGCAGGTGGAGCCTGGGCGGAGCTACCCAGTTTCACCCCAGTTTTCCCTACACTTGTGCAGACAGGGGCATGGATCAAGGGCGCGGGCCAAGGGTGTGGGCTGGGTGGCTCAGGAGTTGGAAGGGTTTATGGGCACTTTCTGCCTTTCAGTGGTTCTTGGGTGTGCACTTTCTTTGAAGAAAAGTTGCTCATTAAAAGCTGTCTAGGTCTTGTAAGTTTATTCCGTACAGCATTATTAGTAATTGGATTGCAAACAACCCAAAAGTCCACCAGTAGAAGATATTTAGTTGGGTTGGTTGCAGTGGTACAGGCCTGTAATCCCAGCGGCTCAGAGTAGAGTGGGGGTGAGGCAGGAGGATCGTGAGTTCAAAGCCAGCCTCAGCAACTTAGCGAGGCCCTAAGCAACTCAGTGAGAACCTGTCTCTAAATAAAATCCAAAACAAAAAAAAAAAAAAAGAAGGACTGGAGATGTGGCTCAGTGGTTAAATGCCCTTGAGTTGAATCCCCAGTAGTAACAAAACAAAACAAAAAAGACTTTCAGTTGAATATCTAGAACTAGAGCATCCTTCAATATCTGTGCAGAATTGGTCCCAGGATCCCCTGTTTAGAGAATAATGACAAGAAAAAAAGTCTGTGCATGCTCAATACAGACACGTTTTGGGGGGAATATCTTCCATCCATGGTTGGTTGAATCCACAGAGGCAGAACCCATGGATATGAAGAACTGATTATATATATATTCTTGAATTTTGAACCATGGGAATGTATTACCCACTCAGAAAAAGAACAAGATTGATATTAAATAGCAAACAAAACAATCCAGGGTGTCCAGGAATAGTTAGCAGGTCACCTTGGAGCAGAACTTGGTCCACCCTTCTTACCTATAAAAATATTATGGGTGGCTGTTCTCCAGGAGGAGCATAACAAGGCCTTCCTAGTGGCTGGATAGGACCTGCCCCTCCCAGTGGCCCTCGGTATGCAGAACCTGTCCCAGGGCCAGTGTGGAAGTCAAAGAGGGATCTGGGCCTCAGCCCTCCACTTTTAAAGAATCTCCCTTCTCTAGTGGCTTGAGGAGGGTCCAGGTGGGGGTCGGCACCCAGGCAGGGGACGTGGGAACTCTTGGGAAATTCACCAAGAAGGAAGAAGCTGGACTAAGGTCAATATGGCGCTATAGACTGTTGATGGAAAAGGCAGCTTCTTGTCGTGGTGGGGTGGTGGCTCCGGGCTGGCGAGGCCTTGTGTTGTGGAAACAGAGCTGAGTATTTTAAAGAAAAGCAAAGAGCCACACACTTGGGATCCCAGCTCTCCATGCTGACCCCAGGGCTCCCCAGGGGGAGGGCTGAAGTTCCTTGGCAGGTCATGAGGTCCCAGCTGTGAATTAAGATGGTAGAATGGAAAAGACCTACTGGCTTCCATCAGCAAAATTCAGGGACAGCAGTGGCAGCAAGAAAAGAAGGTACCTTTTGAGGACTGCTCAGATTCTCTGGTTTTTCTCCTCCAGGAATTGGGTTGGAAGCAGACTGACAACTTGGACAATTCATCAGAGAAAGAGCCCCAAGAGACAAAATGGGCTTTCTATTAACCTGGGCATGTGGGTCCTCAAATTGAATATAGTAAACTGAATGATATTAAGGTATTGATAGTTATTTGGGGGGTGATATTGGTATTGTGGCTATGTCTACAGGGATTCCTTCTCTTTAAGTGATATATACTGAAGAGTTTATGGATGAAATAATATCATGTTTGGGATTTGCTTCAAAACACCCAGAAGGGAGGAGGTGGGGGAAAGAAGAAGCAGAGGAGACATAGATGACACCAGATTGGGCATAAATTGATAGTATGATGGTAGTTACTCCGGGTGATGGGTACATGGGCATATTTGTCTGTCTGTCTGTCTCTCTTTCTCCCTCCCTCCCTCCCTCTACTTTCCTATAAACTTAAAAATCTTAAATGTTGGGGCTGGGGAGGTAGCTCAGTTGTAGAGTGCTTGCCTTGTAAGCACAAGGCCCTGGGTTCGATCCCAGCACCCCCCAAAAAAAGAAAACTTAAATTTTTTTTTTTAATGTTGACAAAACAAAAGTCATATAAACTTATGTAAGCCCAAACTGGTAAAACCTGGCCTAACAAGTATGCTTCTGTGCTATCTGTTCCTGGGGTTGATTGATGTCCGTTCTATTTCCAACTCTAGGTCAACTCCCTGACGTGGGGAACGTATCCCAAACATCTTTCTTCTTGTGGCTGGGCAGATGCAGGCAATGGAGGGGTGACAGTCTTGGACATGTGCTACCTGCTCAAAACTGGGCGTGGCCACTCAGTAAGTGGAAAGTTCCTCAGCTGCTGCTGCTGCTGCTTTTTTCTTTTGCCGTGCTGGGGATTGAACCCAGGGCCTTGTGCATGCAAGGCAAGTACTCTCAACTGAGCTACACCCCAGCTCTCTCAGCTCCTTTATGCCTCAGTTTCCTCACCTGTGCAACTGGAATAAAGAAAACAATATATCTCAAATGCTTATAAGGATTGGATGATTTATAAAGCTTATAACATAGTGCTTCACATATAAAAGGCTCAGAAATGTTTATTATTGTTAGTATTAGGCATTCAAAGAGTATTTATTGAACGAATGCGTGAATGCATAAAGGTGTGTGAGAGACAGTATTATTACAAAATTTATAATATTTATATTGACTCATTTTTTAAAGCTATTCAATATTTTTCACATCTTCAGTTTTCAAAGAAGACCCTGAAACTAATTAAAACTTGCTGTCTTTTAAAAAATGACTTAACTTATATTTCATTTTGGGTCTTATTTGCCATAATAATTGTGGTCCAAAAGAACTGATTTTAAAAACTTATTATTAAGTGCTTACTTTTTGGCATTCAGTACTTTCAAACTTCGAGAATTCCCTAATGAGAAATATGGATTTTTCTTTTTACTTTTGGCTAATTTATTTTGGGAAGATTAGATGTTCCTTAAACATAAAATGGAGGTATATCTTTCTCTTATGGTTTGTTCATTAAAAAAAAAAATTCAGTTAAGATCCCACTTTAGGAAAATCATGGAACGCTGATGAAAGAAATTGAAGAAGATACCAGAAGATGGAAAGACCTCCCATGTTCATGGATAGGCAGAATTAATATTGTTAAAATGGCTATGCTACAGAAAATGATCTACAGAGTCAATGTGATCCCCATCAAAATATCATGCATATTCTTCTCAGATCTAGAAAAAGCAATCCTAAAATTCATATGGAAGAGTAGAAGACCCAGAATAGCCAAATTAACACTGATCAAAAAGACTACTGGGGGAGGCATCGCAATACCCAATTTCAAATTATACTACAAGCCATAGTAGCAAAAACAGCCTGGTACTGGCATAAATACAGATACATAGACTAGTGGAATAGAATAGAAGACACAAAGACAAACCCACACAACTACAACAGCTGATTCTTTTTCATTTGTTTGTTTTTTGGTACCAGGGATTGAACCCAAGGGTGCTTAGCCACTGAGCGAGCCACATCTCCAGTCTTTTTTCCTTTTGTATTTTATTAGAGACAGGGTCTCGCTGAGTTGCATAGGGCCTCGCTAAGTTGCTGAGGCTGGCTTTGAACTTGTGATCTTTCTGTCTCAGCCTTCCAAGATGCTGGGATTACAGGCATGCACCACCGCACCTGGTGGTGAAAATCCTTTTATAAACATAAGCTTTTGTGGGGAGCTCAGAAAATGATACCCAAAAGATTGGTGCCTTGGCCTGCTGAGTATTGGAAATGAAGGAAAGGATCTCAGAAGCAAGATTTCTCCAACCTTTTCCTGCACTTCTTTCTCCTGATCCCCTTGTTCCTCCAAGGCAGGTTAGAGAAACTAGAACCCTTTGTCCCAAAGCCCCCCATAAAACCTAGAACTATTCCACTAACTTTCCTCAAAGGGGTCCCTTCCTGTACCAGGGAGGAAAGAATGTTACACCGAGGGATCCAGAAGGATCCAAACCGACAAGTTTTACCGGGTTTCCTCTCTCCGTCTGTTTCCATCACGCACACCCTTTCTGTCTGTTGGCCTCCCTGTGCAGGGCTCCACTTCTCCACTGACTCATTCATTCCCCACTACATCTAAGCTTAAATACGGACAATCTCCCTGGGTCTTGGGGTCTTCATTTCTGAGGGTTCCCGTGTCAAGTAAGCTTGATTACATAAATGTACTGTGCTTTTCTTTCACCCGCCTGTCGTTTGTGATAGGAGCGTCAGCCATAACCCTTATGACAGTTATGAGGAAAGGGATCACATCCTTTCTGCCTACAGTTTTTTAGTCTTGGTCTAACTGTTGCAGCTAAAGAAAAGTTTAACCTCTCAGGAACTGTTCCTTACTTGGAATCACCGGAGTAGGTTAGCTCTGGAGGCCCCAAATTTGGGGTTATCAGTTTACCCAGAGGAGGTGTGGCTTTTAGAAACAATATTGTGTCAATTGGAAAGAGATTGATGGATATAATGGTATCCGATGTGGTTCTCAACATGGAAGATAGGCTGGTACTTGGAACCCTTTAGGCTGGTTTCTTTTTTTTTTTTTTTTTGTGGGTGCTGGGGATCGAACCCAGGGACTTGTGCTTGCAAGGCAAGCACTCTACCAACTGAGCTATCTCCCCAGCCCTAGGCTGGTTGTAAAAACGAGTAGAACCTGGCACAGTGGCGCATGCCTGTAATTCCAGCAGCTCAGGAGGCTGAGGCAGGAGGATTGCAAGTTCAAGGTCAGCCTCAGCACCTTAGTGAGGCCCTGAGCAACTCAGTGAGACCCTGTCTTTAAATAAAATATAAAAAAGGGCTGGGGATGTGGCTCAGTGGTTAAGCGCCCCTAGGTTCAATCTTTGGTACCAAAAAAAAAAAAAAAAAAAAAATTCCCTTCTATTTAGGGGCACTCCACAGGTAAATTAGAATAATACTGTTTCTGCCCTTTGTCATTAATATATGTTTGCCACTTCCTGGCAAATGTTGCTGGTTTGCTTTTCAGTTGGTGGATAGAAGGTGAGTATAATGCAGTTAAGATAGCAAATCTTCCCACGAATAGGGAGTGCAGACATGACATCTTTCCACACCACACTTGATGCTCCAAATTATTAATTATGATGTTAAATATATTGCTCAGTGTGTGAGGTTATATTTAACTCCATATCCCGACAATCTTAGCTTTGCAACTTCCTAGGTTTGAAAATTCACTTAGAATGACAGGATTCTCCCGTATTTGTTCCCAGCAACAAATGGAGAGTTATTGTAAAGTGAACCCAGAGGGGTTAAAGGTCAGTTGAGGTCTGGGATAGAATCCCGAAAACAAACTGGGAAAATAGCACCATCCACTATTAGCTCCTGGAACTTTCACTCTCAAATTCAACCTTCCAGAAAATTCTATCCAGAAATATTGGGAAGGACTGGGCTTTGGCATCAAACCTAGGTTCAAATCTAGATTCTGTAAAAATCTAAGAGATGAAAATATTCTGCAATGGCTAAAAAGATTTATATAGATATTTTGTGATATGGGTGGTACTGCAGCATTTCACATAAAGGCAAAATACTGGAAGCATTTAATTAAAAAAATTTTTTTTTGTTCTTATTAGTTACACGATAGTGAGTGTATTTTGACATATTATACATATATGGAGTATAACTTCTCATTCTTCTGGTTGTATATGATGTGGAGTCACACTGGTCGTGTAACCAGATATGCACATAGGCAAGTTTGATTCATTCTACTATAAAGGACTTAAAATCAGCATACCACAGTGACGCAGCCACATCAATGTTTACAGCAGCTCAATTCACAATAACTAAGCTATGGAACCAACCTAGGTGTCCTTCAACAGATGAATGGAAGCATTTTAAATGTCTGTTGAAATAAGTTTGGAAAAATAAATTGTGAAGCTGGGCAGAGTGGTGCATGCCTGGAATTCCAGAAACTCAGGAGGCTGAGGCAGGCGGATTGTAATTTTGAGGTCAACCTCAGCAACTTAGTGAGACCCTGTTTCAAAATAAAATTTTCATAAAGGCGCTAAGGATGTAGCTCAGTGGGAGAGCACCCCTGGATCCAATCCCTGATACAGCAAAAAGGAAAAAAAATTATAATGTATTCATCATTTCGTGAACTGACCTAGGCCAATTTGGTAAGGCAAACATGAAGCTCCCTTTTAGCCACCATTAATCCCAGGTAGGTGACGCCTAATTATTCCTCACCTTGCTCCCAAGTTATAAAGAAAGCAGCTCTGGGACTGGGGAGATAGCCCAGTTGGTAGAGTGCTTGCCTTGCAAACGCAAGGCCCTGGGTTCGATCCCCAGCACCGCCAAAAAAAAAAAAAAAGCAGCTCTGTGACCCAAATCAGTCACATATATATAAATAAGCAGACAGAACAACAATGGTAACCCTTTCAATGAGCTCAGAGGAATTCCAGTTCTCAGTCCCTGCATGCAAATTTCTTTAGAGACAAAGTATCTCAGTGTTCTGGAAGCAGGATAGTGTTAGCTTTGCAGGCAGCATCAGGAAACCAGTGTCCAAATTCATGGCTTCCCAAAGGACCCAGTAGAGATTTAGCCTTAAGTGCCACTGAGCACAGGCCACGTGGCTGTCTTGCACCCCCCATTCGTGCAAGGATGAGTGATAACCTCAAATAGTTCAGCCAAACCATATGCCTTAAATAGTTCTCAAGTTCAACAAAAAGAGCCTTTTCTTTTCTTTTTGTTGTTTTTGTTTTGTTTTATGTTTTTGGTGGCTGCTGTTTGGGGGGTTTTCGTGGGTTGGTTTGTTTTTTGGTGCTGGGGATGGAACTCGGGTCTTGTACATGCTAGGAAAGAGCTGTACCACTGAGCTACACCCCCAACTCAATAAGAGCCCTGTGGGGGTCCTCTCTGTCACGTCCCACGTGGAGGAGGAAAGGGATAACTGCCAGAGGAAGATTTTCTACCTGTTACCCAAAAAACTTTACTCAATGACACACAAGAGCCAATACTCTTTTTATTGGGGGGGGGGGCGCATGATGGTCGGGCCATGCCAGCTCTGGCCTCTTACAACAACTCGCCCAACTCTCCTTTTTTTATAACATACAGGGCTGGGAGGAGCTTCTGTGCTAGACAGGATAGGGTGGAATTAGGGGAGCCATCCCCTTAGGGGGAAAATTCCAGAAGGAGACAGGAAACCACTCCCACACAGCGCCACATACCTCCTGGCAGTTCCTAGAAGCCAGGCCTCTGTATCCCATGGCTCAACCTGTAAGACCAGGCTGGGGTCACCTGATCAGACTATGGTCACTGGAGAACAGGCAGGCCACATATAAGTCAAAAAGAAAAACTTTATTGGGCCCGCACTCCTGGGGAGGTTCGCTGGTCCGAGAGAATGGAGGCCAGAGAAGTGGCAGGTGACCCAGCTGGGGCAGGGTTTTTATAACCCGGGTGGGGGAGAGGAAGCTTGAGGACTCGCGTCCTCCTGGGATTGGCTGGGAGCATCAGGTGATTGGGGGGCACCATTAGGGGGTCGTTTGTCAGCGCCTGATTGGTTGCTCTTTGGGCAGGTGCTGGCTACGTTGTTTCTCTGCGCATGCGTAGGCTGCTTGATGCCCCGCCCCCATCCAGCCGCCTTGAACCACCCTAACACAACCTAGTCCGATTCTGCTAAATAAGGACGGCTTCCCACAGAGCCCTTTTCTAATAGCCATTGTACAGACTTACTTGAACACTAATTATTCTCATTAGCAAAACGTTTGGGGTGGACGGGAGACAAAGTGCTGTAGATGAAACACATAGAGGTTGACTCTTCTGATTCCGACTAGCTGACCACTCCTGGGGTGTACCTTCCTGTAAAGAGCAATGAACTGCACCAGGAGGGTTGCTTAAGTACAGAGTGCACAGCTTTACAGCACGCTGTCTATATTTAAAGCAAATTACACTTCTGGTTCTCTGCGCACTCTGTAGTATGATTGACATGAGGTGCACGCAGAAAGGTTGCAAGCACAAAGCACTGTGGGCTGTTTCTTTTTTCTTTCTTTCTTTTTTTTTTTTTTTTTTTTTTTTTTTTTGTGCCAGGGATTCAACCCAGGGGTGCTTAATCACTGAGCCACATCCCCTACCCTTATTTATTTATTTTTAATTTAATTTTATTTTTTGGGTATGGGGATTGAACTCAGGGACCCTCAACCACTGAGCCACATCCCCAGCTCTATTTTGTATTTTATTTAGATACAGGGTCTCACTGAGTTGCTTAGGGCCTCGCTGAGTTGCTGAGGCTGACCTCAAACTTTTGATCCTCCTGCCTCAGCCTCCCGCTGGGATTACAGGCGTGTGACACCTGAACCTGGCTGTGGGTTGTTTGTGAGGTGTGTTGTGTTGTTGGAAAAAAACTTGTAGTTGTGGTATTATTAGCTGCTTGGTCCTTGCTGACAATGAAAGACCTGGGGTGCTGCAACTAGCACAGCCAAACTCACGGTTCTGGGGAGGGGTGATAGGGATTAGAAAATACAGACTCACATAAGCAGATTTTGAAGATACATAGCTGGGATCAGGTGGAGTGCTGCTCTCTGATGGAGAAGAATTACACCAGCAATCTTTATTTACATATGTCTCATTATCAGGTTAAAGACTATGCAGGCGTTATTCTTTGTGCTCAGAAATTTACAGAAACTTAGAAACATCTCTGTAGCTTTTCCACAGTTGCAAAGTGCGATTGGAGCTTTGTGTAGCTCTCAAGAAGGTCCATTGTTTAAAGTTACTGTTAAGCAGGCAGGAACCTGGGAAGGGGAGCTGGTGAAACATTGTGGTTGTGAGCAGAATTCCTCCATTCCCAGGAGCTGCGTGCCTGAGATCAAGGTCAGAGCTGCTAGGACTCTTGCCCAGAGCCTCCTCATGCAGGGCTTTACCACAGCAGCTAGGCAGCCTGTGCCCTTGCATGGAAACATTCCGAGGCACCAGGCAGGTGCCACAGCCATGAGGCATCAGAGACCCCAATTCTCAGTCACAGCTCTCCACATCCTTCAAAGCAAGACTGAAAAATGTTTTCCAACCCTTTGGCCCCAGATGACCTCAATGTAGGTGCTCCTCACTCCCTCCACCAATCAAAACTCGCCAATGAAGTTTTCAGGAAACTTCTCTTGATCCCAAGAGCGGTACCCACCTCTATACCACCCTGTAAGTCATGTCGCCATGAGATGCCAAGGCAAGGCAATGAGGATGAAGACCCAGCTGTACAGAGGGTGAAAAGGACAAATCATGATGCCAAGCTATGCCAACAAGAAATGGAGAGAGAGAGAGACGGTGAGCTGAGAAGTAGTGGGCGAGGCCAAGGAAGCGAGATGGTGTGAGCAAATGAAGAAACCCAGCTGCCAGCAGCACAGCTCACTGCGTGGGCCCCGCCACAGAGCCCAGGAATCAGCGGCAGACAAGAACGCACTTCGTGCGCGTAAGATCGGGCTGGGGTCACCTGATCAGAGATGCAGAACAGACAGGCCAGATGTGAATCCAAAAGAAAACCTTTATTGGGATGGCTCTCCTCAGGTTCCCAAGTCACACAGAATGCTGGGCGGAGAAGTCGCACGTGGCCCAATGGGGCGGCATTTTTACAACCCAGGGTGGGGGAGGGGAAGCTGGAGGACTCCCTGCCCTCCTGGGATTGGCTGGGGTCTTCTGTCAGCGCCTGATTGGTTGCTCCTTCGGGCATGCGCAGGCTATGCTGTTCCTCTGCCCCTGGGCAGGCTGCTCGGTGCCCTGCCCCATCCAGCCGCCTTGACCGGCCCTCACAATTTGGGAGTCCAGATTCTTGGGTGGTGACATGGAACACACCCAGCCTTGGATGTTGCTCTGCTTCAAGAAGTCGGGGCTTGATTGGCAGCAAAGAGAGACAGGGAACTGACGGAAAAGGCTTGCGAGGAAACCGAGAATCAGGCAGATCCTGGAAAGCAGAGGAAATGCCAAACACTTCTGACCAGCGACGGTTACCAAATACTGTTCCAGAACAGAGCACGCTCGCGCAATGAGCTGCTCCTGCCAGGTAGCACGGCCTCTGGGAGCACCCTGAACCACGGATGCTAACGGACGTGCCTGCCATCCTACCCTCAACGAGGGAGAGTGACCCACCAGGGGGACCAGACTACACTGGCCGCAAATGACATTGTCATCAGCAAGCTCAAGCAATCCACTTGTACCTGAGGCAGGGTACCCACAGCAAGCTCACGAAGAATTTGGATGAAGGGAAGCTGGGAGAGAAGAAACTTCCAGAAACCAACTGAACATTGGAGATTATGTGCCTTCCGTGACCAAGCCACAGGGATACTGGGAATGGGAACTTGATAGGCAGAGAGACCAGGAGCAAGAATGGGAGCGAGTCGGAGACCACGAGAGGGGAGGAAAAGAAAAGGCACAGCCAGGGCACAGCTTTGCGAAGCTGAAGGGGGATGATGGGTGTGGACAGAGGACCTGGGTCCACCCAGGAGCTCATCAGAGTCATTCATGAAAACTTGCTCGGTCTGTGGGGCTTTAATATCCTGGAAGAATAAAACGAGCACATAAACAACAAAGAGGTTTTGTCCAAAGCTGTACCCCAGTATACTGTCATGATGTCTGGAGAGCCAAGCGTGGGGTGCACACCTGTAATTCCAGCAGCTGGGGAGGCTGAGGTAGGAGGCCAGCCTCAGCAAATTAGCAAGGCCCTCAGCAACTTGGTGAGACCCTGTCTTTAAATAAAGTATAAGAAAGGGCTGGGGATGTGGCTCAGTGGGTCAATCCCTGGTACCAAAAACAAACAAAATGTCTGGAGAGCAGAAAACTGGGCACTTCAAGGAAAACAGTGACAAGGCAGGGCTTGATGGTCAATGCAAGATTAATTCCATCACAGAGAAGAGGAAGATGGACGCTGATAATACTGAAGTGGAAAGACCAAAACACTGTAGCTGGATGCAGTGGCACACACCTGTAATTTCAGCAGCTCAGGAGGCTGAGGCAGGAGGATCTCAAGTTGGAGGCCAGCCTCAGCAACTTAGCAAGGCCCTAAGCAACTCAATGAGACCCTGTCTCTAAATAAAATATAAAAAGGGTTGGGGATGCAGCTCAGTGGATGAGTGCCCCTGAGTTGAATCCCTGGCACCAAAAAACAAACAAATAAACAAAAAACCAAAACCCTATCTTCTAGTTCCAATTAGTTCCGCAAGGTTGTGTTCTCTACTGCTTGCTTTTTACAATTCCCAGAAAGGTTGCAAGGTGTTTCAGTGAATGCGTATAAAGTTTTATTATCTAATCCTTGGTTCTATTAAAATTCGTTTACCTCAGACGCCCTGGGGAGCGCAGCAGGGCCTGGGACGCTATGTCGGTGTGGGGGGCGGGGTGGGGGGCGGGGCCTGTGTCCAGGCTTTGTGGCCCGTCAGCTTCTGAGTGCCCTCTTCCCACAGACTCCACCCCGCTATGCAGAGATGTCTTGGGAATGACTCGATGCTTTGTGGTTACATGATTTCTGCCAGGACATTGATGCAGGTGGCCAACCATACCATGGGCCAAGAATCCAGCTTCTCCTCCAACCCTGGTGATTTCCATCCTACCCAATGGCTAAGCAAAGATGAGAAGAAAACCCACTTCCGGTCCCTGGGCTTTGGCTGGAGTGTCCGGCATTGTGTGGGCTGGTGGATGGCAGAGCCGGAGATCACTCTCCTCGTCTGTATGCTGGAGAACTTCAGAATTGAAATCCAACGGATCAGTGACGTACCAAGTTCAACCTCATCTCCACACCTGAGAGGTCATTCCTTCTTGTCCTTTAAACAGGTAGGGTGGCACTGCTCCCCTCCCAGCCATGGCAGTCATGTGGTGGGATGGCCCTGTGCAGGGACACAGGATCTCTGCATCTCCAGTCCTCTGTCCCCACCCTGCTCCTTTTGGGCAGATGGATTTGGGTCTCAGTGGTCAAGTGCCCCAGCTCCTAAGCCCCTCCTCCCTGCCCACCTCTTTCTCTTCTTCAACTGCCCCAGGAAGACAATAAACTGCACTTCAGGGGTCCAAAAAGATAAATAAATAAATAAATTGGTTAACCTGCAACAAATAGCCTACAGAAACCAGAACCTGGAATACTATGCAGCCATAAAGAAGAATAAGATACAATCAACTTGGTAATGATGTTATTAAATGGCAAACAGATGCCATGTGTTGAAGCTGAACACTACACTGGAAAAAAATATGATACAGCTCTACTTCCTGCCTTGGAAAAGTAACTGAGATTTTTTTTTTATGTCCTGCTCAGCCTGTGTTCCACGATGTAGCAGTAGTAGTGTCCAGTCCCTGATGAGTGTTGAAGATGTTTAAATTCCCACATTAGCTGAAATGTTAGCAAGTGCACAGAACTGAGGAGGGTCCTGGTAGTGGGTGAGATTTTTTAAGTTAAAAAAAAAAAAAAGCAGGAATATATAACATGACTTTATTTTACTAACGATAAAATCATATATGTTTGAATACGTATAGAAGAAAGTCTAGACAGATACAGAACCGTTGTTACCTGTAACGAAAGGAAGAGACAGGACCACTTTTTCTTTATGCATGTCTGTATTTTGAATTTTTTTTTACAAGTATGTATTACTTTGGTCACATGAATTTTAAAACTTGACCTTTTGAGGACTCGGGGTGTAGCTTAGTGGTAGAGCACTTACCTGGTATGTGCAAAGGCCCTGGGTTGCAGGCCCAGCACTGCAAAATAGAACAAGAGTTAAATGATGTTATAAAAGAACGTGGTGAGATGTTTACAAATATAGGCAAAATAGTTTTACAATTAAATAGTAATATATTATCTATGACAACCATTAATTTCTCATCTATATGCAAATGTCCTGTGGCAGCTTATATTTTCCAGACAGCTCTTCTGACATATAACCCAACCTACAGGCTCTTCTTACGATGTGACTTTGGCTTTAACAGGCCTCCATTAAGAGATGGGGGGATCTATGTTTCCTCCTGCTATGGTTTGAACATTTCTTCCAGAACTCAAATTGAAATGTAATTGCCACTATAAGAGTATTTAGGAGGCCAGGGGCCATGGAGCACGCCTGAAATCCCAGCAGCTTGGGAGGCTGAGGCAGGAGGATCGTGAGTTCAAAGCCAGCCTCAGCAACTTAGCGAGGCCCTAAGCAACCTAGCGAGACCCTGTCACAAAATTCTTAAAAAGGACTGGGGATGTGGCTCAGTGGTTAAGTGCCCCTGGGTTCAATCCCTGGTACCAAAAAAAAAAAAAAAAAAAAAAAAAAAAAAAAGAAAGAAAAAAAGAAAGAAAGACGTGAAGAGGTCATGAGGGTGCCATGCTTGGGAACAGATTAAGGCTGCATGGAGCGAGCGGGTCCCTTACTGCAGGAGAGGACTTCTGATGAAAGGATGCGTTTGGTCTGACTCTGTCTCACACACGTGCGCTTAACCTTCTGCTACGTTACGACGCAGCACAAGGCTCTTGCCAGTTGCTGGTACCATGCTCTTGGGCTTATCAGCCTCCAGAAATGGGAGACAGAAACAGGTTTTCTTTTCTTTTTCTGGTACCAGGGATTGAACCCAGGGGTGCTTAACCACTGAACCAACTCCCCAGCCCTTTTTTGTATTTTTATTTGAGAGCGTCTCGCTGAGTTGCTGAGGGCCTCACTAAGTTGCTGAGGCTGGCTTTGAACTTGCGATCCTCCTGCCTCAGCCTCCTGAGCTGCTGGGATTACCGGCGTGCACCACCGCGCCGGGCTTCGGTCCTGTTCTCCATGCATTTCTGCCCCTTTCTTCTTCTTGAGATACCCTTATCATCCTCCTCCTCATCACTGGAGCTAAGGATGATGCAGTGCTCACTGGCCAAGCACTATTTTAAATACTCTACCCATGTCACCTCAATTGAATCCTCACACGACCTGACCTGCAGTGTAGACACACACACCCTTATTGTGAGTTAGCATCCACATATCAGAGAGAACATTTGGTCTTTGATTTTGGAGGATGGACTTATTTCACTTAGCATGAGAGTCTCCAGATCCATCCATTTACCTGCAAAAGTCATCCTTTTTTATGGCTGAATGATATTCCATTGTGCTGCAGAACGGGGGTGGGAGGTAGGAAGAAGTAAGCAGGGCAGGAGAAAGGGTGGCTAGGCAGCGCGCTGCTGAGAGCCAATCCCAGGGGCAGGGGGACTGCTACAGCGGGTGGCAGCGGCCTGGTATAGGAAGGGAAGGCAGGCGGCCACAGGCCGACAGAAGACCCGAGAGCAAAGGGAAGACTGTGGTTAAGAGAAACGGTGAGCTTGGCGCTGTGGTGCACGCCTGTAATCCCAGCGGCTCAGGAGGCTGAGGCAAGAGGATCATGAGTTCAAGGTCAGCCTCAGCAACTCAGTGAGGCCCTAAGCAACTCAGCGAGACCTTGTCTCTAAATAAAATATAAAAAGGGCTGGGGATGTGGCTCAGTGGTTGAAAGCCCTGGGTTCAACCCTGGTACCAAAAAAAAAAAAAAAAAAAAAAAAGGCTGGTTTCCCAGAATACCCCTGGATGGCCCTGGTAGATAAACAGTCCCACTACCTCATCCCGCACTGGGACAGTCCTGAGGGTGTGCTGCACTGGATTCCAGAAGGTCACCAGCAGGAATGAGGTCCTGTTGGTCCCATTGGCAAGTCACCTGCTCAGTATTGCATTCTCTGTCAGCCACGCCCCTCCCTGTCTCAATTCCCATTCCCTTGTGGTGTTCCTGAGGTCGCCTCTCCTAGGCCCCACAATCCTGGGCTCAAGGTCAACTTAGTGAGACCCTGTCTCTAAATAAAAAATACAAAAGGGCTGGGGGTGTGGCTCAGTGGTCAAGTGCCCCTGGGTTCAATCCCTGGTGCCAAAGGGGGGGAGGGAGAAGGAGGGAGAGGGAGTCCCTGGGTTTAATGCAGAATGCGGAAGGCGGAAGAGAAGGGGAATGGCCGGGGGAAACAGGACCAGAGACTGCCATGCAAAGACTTGCTGGGGAGACTTGCTGTCCTTGCCTTTGTGATTATCTGGAAATTGAACTTACTGGTACCTTCGTGCTATGGTTTGGACATGATTTGTCCTCCAAAGGTTCATGTGCCAGAAGCTTGACCCCTAGTGTGGTGGTGTCGATGTGTGGAACCTTGAAGAGATAATCCTCGGGCTGGGGTAGAGCACTTGCCTGGCATGCGTGAGGCTCTGGGTTCTACGAGAGGGAGGGGAGGCAAGCCTGGCCTCTGAATCTCTTTGGTTTCCTATTTTGCCATGTGACTTCCTCTATATGATCTCCTGCCCTTGTGATGCCATTTTCCATGAAGCCCTTGCCAGAAGCTAAACTGATGGGCTACTCAGTCTTGCACTTCCAGCCTCCAAAACTGTGAGCTAAATAAACCTCTTTTCTTCATACATACTAGGTCTCATGTATTTTGTTATAGCAACAGAAACCAAAATACTTCACCATTAGATTTCCTCCATTTCATACTCCATATATATAAATAATAAATTCATCATTTATTAAATAATTCATTTATTTATTCATCAAATGTTATGCATTCTTACGATGTCTCCTACAAATGCTGGGTTGTTTTATTTTCACCTGTGTTTATCTTCCATGTAACTACCACCCAGATCAAGATACAAAGCGTTTCTAGTACCCCACAAAGTTCACCTGTGCTCCTTCCCAGTCTGCCTTTCTCACCCATAAAGATAAGAAATATTTTGACTTCTATCATCATAGAGTCAAAGGACACAATGTTTTTAATTAGGTTTTTTCAGGGGGGTGGGGAACAACTATCCCCAAGTCACCAAAGTAAGTATCCAGTGACTTAATTAGGTGAAGTTCCCATTAAAACTTGGAAATAAGATTGCCCTCTGACTCAGCCAGGGTTTAATCAGGAAAAAAGAAAATTTCAAACAGAAAGATTCTATACTGAGAATTTAATGGGCTTACAAAATCCTTGGAAGGGCTTGAAGAGCAGAAGTGGAGGGACTGTCCTTGGGCTATTGGTTTCAAAAATCACATGACTTTAGCTGCAACCCGATGAAGAAGCTGCCATTTTGCTACTGGAATTGCCAACCCGAGACACACCTGAGACATAAAGTCAGATGGTTCTGATCCTGGTTACCAGTTCCCAGCAGAAGAAAAATGGCTTCCGTCTTACTTCCGCTTTCCAAAACTAAGGCACAAGTGCGTCTCGTCAGTGAAATCCAAATCATGTCTGGAAAATTCTAGTGCAAGAGAGTCTGGGTAATACAGTGGGGGGTGAAGATGGATACCGAGTTTCAGGCACATACCTTCTAAGCGTTCATCTAGGTACATGACAGGTCTTAGAGAAGGTAGCTACACTCCCCTCTAGGACACTGGTTTCTGAGCCATCCTGATTTTGCTGTGGTTAAAAATATTAGGGGGCTGGGGAGCTCAGTTGGTAGAGTGCTCGCCTTGCAAGCACAAGTTCAATCCCCAGCATTGCAAAAAAAAAAAAAAAAAAAATTAGGGAAGGGAGGGGGATGGGAATGGGAAAGACAGTGGAATGAATGGGACAGAACTTTGCTACGCTCATATCTGAATACAGGACCCGTGAAACTCCACATCAAGTTCAACCACAAGATTGGGAATTTAGGGCTGGGGTGGTGGCTCAGTGGTAGAGCACTCGCCTAGCATGTGAGAGGCACTGGGTTCGATTCTCAGCACCACAGATAAATAAATAAAGGTCCATCAACAACTAAAAGAATACTTAAAAAAAAAGAATGGGAACTTATACTCCGTGTATGTATGATTTGTCAAAATATACTCTACTGTCATGTCTATCTACAAAGAACAAATGAAAGCAAATAAATTAAAAAGTATAAGTAGACCTCAAAAAAAGGAGGAATCAGTGGGAAATTTATCAGAAGCCTGTTATAAGGAGCCCAAAAGAAATAGGGGTACAGTGTACAGGGAAGAACACACTTTTGTGTGCATGTGTTGGGGATGGAACCCAGGGACACCACTGAGTCACACCCCAGCCCTAAAACATGTTCATTTTAGTCAGGGTTGTTGGTCACAAGCCCCAGACACCCAATCAATTCAGCTGATGCAAAAGAGATTGGTCTTAAATCCATTAGGATGAGTGCTATCAAAATAAGAAAAGAAAACAAAAACAAAATAACAAGTGTCGCCAGGGATGTGAAGATGCTGGAGCCCTTGTGCACTGTTGGTGGAACTGCACGATGCTACGTCCTCTGTGGAAAACACTATGGTAGTTTCTCAAAAATTAAAATAGAATTTTAAGATCCGGCAACCCCACTTTTGAGTATATACCCAACAAATCGGAGAACAGGGTCTTTACCGGGGATTGAACTCAGGGACACTTAACCACTGAGACACATCCCCAGCCCTATTTTGTATTTCATGTAGAGACGGGGTCTCGCTGAGTTGCTTAGGGCCTTGCTGAGTTGCTGAGGCTGGCCTCGAACTCTCAATCCTCCTGCCTCAGCCTCCCCAGCCGTTGGGATTACAGGTGTTGCACCACCACACTCAACTTATTTCCTCGCTTTTTTTAAAAAAGTTTTGCCAGGCTGGGGATGGAACCCAAGTCTTGCACATGCTAGGGAAGCGCTCTGCCACTGAGCCACAGCCCAGCCCTTGTTTGCTTTTCCTCGGACTTCTGCCACATTTGTGCATCCTTCATACGGTTACATTTTCTGTTTTTGAACTCTATATAAATGGAATTGTACTTTTTGTTCCTTGTTAATATTGTTTTATGTATAATATTTGTTTATTTACTTTCATTGTAGTATAGCGACCATTATGTGAAATATACCACATTTAATTATCCATTCTATCGTTGTTTATTTGTAGTAGTGGGGATCACACCCAGGGGTGTTTGACACTCAGCCACCTCCCTAGTCCTTATTTATTTTGAGACGGGGTCTCACCAAGTTGCAGAGGCTGGCCTCCCACTTGTGATCCTCCTGCCTCAGCCTCCCAAGTCACTGGGATTACAGGTGTGCACCACCACAACCAGCCATTCTATTGTTAATGGACATTTAAACCGCTTCTAGTTTGGGGCTATTATGAACAGTGCTGTTAGGGACATTCTTATACATGTATTCTGTGATATGTAAATGCATTTTAGTGTAGTATTTATTCCAACTGAACAGCTGAGTCATAGGCTATGAATAACTTCAACTTTAATAGATTAGGCAATATTCTTGGATATCATTGCACCAATTTATACTCCTACTAGCACGATACGAGTTTCAGTTGATTCACAATCCTTGCCTACGCTTGGCACGACCAGGCATCTAGCTTTTGCCAATCTGGTGGTGTGTTGTGCTATCTTGTGGTTTCGGATTTGCATTTCCCCAACTAATAATAAAGTTGAGCATCTTTTTTCTTTTTTTCTGTTTACTGGCCTTTGATTTCCTCTTTGGTAAAGTCCACGTGCAAGTTTCTGGCCTGCTTTTCTATCAGGTTGTCTTTTTCCCATTGAGTCATGGGGTGATTCATATATTCTGGATACAACTTCTCTCTTCCCATTTTCTGGCTCATATTTTCACTTACTTTATGGTGTTTTTTTAGAACAGTTTGACATTTACCGAAAAATTGAGAAGACAGTGCAGATATTTCCCACATACCTCACACCCAGTTTTCCCTATTATTAGCATTAGTATGGTCCATTTGTCACGATTAATGAACCAACACTGATGTATTATTATTACTTTCTTTTTTTTTTTTTTTTTTTTTTTTGCAGTGCTGGGGATCGAACCCAGGGCCTTGAGCTTGCAAGGCAAGCACTCTATCAGCTGAGCTATCTCCCCAGCCTGCATTATTATTATTAACTAAAACTCATATTTGATTCAGATTTCCTTTTTTCTGTTACAGTACCCCATGCAGGACACCTCATTAACATCTTGTCATTTCTCCTGAGGCTCCTCTTGGCTGTGACAGTTTCTCAGACTTTCCTTATCTTTGGTGACACTGCTGATGTTGACCTTGACCACCTGTGCTCAGGTCGTGCTTATCAGGTTTCTGTATCGTAAAGCTACTCTCCTCTCCCTTCCCCACCTTTCTGTACTGCATCTGAGGTCTTTTGAAGAACAGAAATCCTTTTACCATATTTTTCTTGGTGCATTATAATTATACATAATGGTGGGATTTGTTGTTACATATTTGTACACTCACACAGTATAATTTGGTCAATGTAGTTCCCCAGAGCTGGGCATGGTGGCACACAGTTGTAGTCCCAGCAGCCTGGGAAGCCCAGGCAGGAGGATCGCGAGTTCAAAGCCAGCCTCAGCAACTCAGTGAGGCCCTAAGCAACTCGGGGAGACCCTGTCTCTAAATCAAATATAAGAAAGGGCTGGGGAGGTGGCTCAGTGGTTAAGTGCCTCCTGGTTTAATCCCTGATACCAGAATAAATAAATAAAAGATTGACTCACAAAGCAGAATTGCTGACCACTCACAGTGTGATCTCGACAACATATGCACGTCCCTAGGTTTCAGTCTCTCAATCTGTGCACCGAGGAGGCGGCTTCCTGCAGTGTTCATCTTGCTAAATTCCGCGGCTCCAAGAAGCAGCTATGTCCTTTGAGAAAGCTGGAAGGGGACCTTAGATGTAAGGATAAGCTATTAGCCCTTAGCCCAAAACACTGTTATTTCTCAAGACCTGGAGTATGAAAGATGGTGAGATTATGAGGTTTTCTTGGGGGGGGGGATGTTTTATATTCCAGTCTATTTACAATATTTTTGCTATTCCTCAAATTAAAAGAAATAAGAATGTCCTAGAACACTTTTTTTTTGGGAGGGCGGTTACCGGGGATTGAACGCAGGGGCACTCGACCACTGAGCCACATCCCCAGCCTTATTTTTTAAATTTTATTTAGAGACAGGGTCTCACTGAGTTGCTTAGGGCCTTACTAAGTTACTGAGGCTGGCTTTGAACTCACGATCCTCCTGCCTCAGCCTCCCGAGCTACTGGGATTACAGGCGTGCGCACTGCACCTGGTTCCTAGAACTCTTTCAAGTTCTCTTTTCAAGGGAAAGGGAACTCCTTTCCCTGTGTCTTTAGGCTAGATGAAACTGCAGAAGGTCTGGTCCACTTTTAGCTGATTATCCCTCTAAATAAGGTTAATTTAGATAAGTTCTAGAAAGGTCTCTGGTTCAAAACTGTTCTAGAATATGCAGCAAGAATGAATTTTTCATTGGTGTGCACAGAATTGAATTCATCATGCCTAAAAATGATTTTAAAAAATGATTATTTTTTTCTTTCAAGCTAGTCATGGTACAGTTGATGTTTTGGAAATGAGCTGCTTTAGACATTTTTGGTTCTCATAATTTCACATTTCTAATGGACAAAAATATCTCTGTCCCTTTCAGATTGAAGTCACATTTGTGAAAATTCTCTGCTGGAAAAATACGAATTTGGGAGTTGAGTTTCCTGAGGTTGAGGGTGAAATTCAGACTCCATTTTCTAAATTGGGAGTGGCTTTGGTAAGCATAGTGGGTTCTAGAAAACTCAAACTGAGTATTTGAGGAATGTTCTGATTCTAATTTTCAGTTGGGCAAGTTTTTCCTTGGGTGGTTCTGCTGCCTGGGAAACTCCTGGGGTCACTGTTTTCAAACCACTCTCCTTTTTTTTCTCCTTCAGTTAAATCTAAGAAGAAAACAGACTGGGAACTAGGAAAACAGAGGCCTTCTGCCCCTAACAAGTCTGTCATATATTTGTGCACTGAACAGTGCTCAGCCACCTTTAGTGGCTCCCCATTTCCTACGAAGTGTAGTTCTTTGTCGTGTACAGTTCAAGATCCTTAATAAATATGTCCCTAACTTAAAGTTTTAGCTTTGTGTGCCCCTCCTCCACACAATCTCTTCTTCTGTCAAGCTAAACAGTTAATGGTCAACCAGAGGAGCCTTTCTCCCTGCCATACTTTAGAGTTTTCCCTACCTGGAAGAACTCCCTACCTCCTCCCCTTGCATATTGAAATCATATCCATCTTTCAAGGTCATCAGCAGGAGGATCATTTTCTAATCACAGATGCTCCACAGTGTCACTTCCTGCCATCAGCTCTGGAAAGGGAAGATCCTGGTCCAATGGCTGTGTCTAGCCCTCCTACATCCTCACAGAACACCTTGCCCAGTCTGGAAACTGAGGAATGGATGAAGTAATTGATTAATGTTCTGTCCCACCACTCTCGTAAAGTGTTCGGAGGCAGGGTTGCCAGATTTAGCTAATCAAAATAAGGATGCTCAGTTATATTTGATTTTCAGATAAAAAATGAATACTTAACTTTAGTATAAGTATGTCCCATAAAATATTCGAGACAGACTAAGAAGCTTTTTTTTTTTTTTTTTTTTTTGCGGTACTGGGGATCGAACCCAGGGCCTTGTGCTTGCGAGGCAAACACTCTACCAACGGCGTTATCTCCCCAGCCCGCATTTGTTGTTTATCTGACATTCAAATCTGGGAGTCCTGTATTTTATCTAACACCCCTACTTGGGGACAGGGGTTCCCAGAGGCGCCTAGCTTTCTTCCTGCAGGTGCTGGACATCTGGGTACTTGTTGGAGCGAAACCCGAACCTGCCTTGTAGCTTCCACAGTTGGCATTCGTCGCAGGGTGGAGGCGCACGACCCGGAAAGACAGACACTCCGGTTGGAGATCGTCACCGGAGACTGGACGAAGAGTCCGCAGTCAAGAGGCGGCCTCACCCGATGGGCTCTCGAGACCCACCGACCGGCTCCGTAGCCCCTCGGGACCACCTGCCTTACCCTTCATCTTATGACCAGTCATCACGGGCCGGAGGTCGGGACTGCCCAGCTCTTCAATCGTTGGCTACCATTGGCAGAGCTTTCCATCCATCACTTTATGCCCCGCCCAAAAGGCTGGCGTTTCCCCGGCTACGTCTCTCCCGTAGCTCGCGGCGTAGCTGCCAATTGGTTGAGAAGGCGGCAGCCGTCCCGGCGCAACGAAGGGGCGGGTTCGGGGAGTCGGAACGAGATCGAGCGCGTCACCCCCTCGAGCTGCGGTGGTCGCTCGTGTCCCGCCGGCTCTTTCAGTGTCGCCTTGCGCTGCTGCAGCCGCCGCGGCACCATGGCTGTGCTTGCCGTGCTCCTGTCCTTGTTGGTGGCGGGTGAGGAGTCGGGGCGGGCGGGCCGGACGAGCTCCGGGAAGCCCTGCGCCGCGGGACTCGGGGGTCCCGGGCGGCCGCGGGTGGGCGGCTGCCCGGCGGCTGCCGCAGTGCGGGCAGCCAGGAGCAGCCTCGCCTCAGCCGCCTCTCTCTCTGGGCTCTTCCCCGCGATCCGTTCGTGGCGGTGCGGCCTTATGGGTCGCCAGGACCAGGGCCGGGCTCCGTGGGGGACCCTGAGCCGGCCTCCACCCTCCGCCTTTTTTGAGGAAGGCGCGTCCTCCCGCGGTGCCGCCGACCTCCAATCAGCCCGGCCTCCTCTTCCGACTCGGGAGGCCCTTCGGAGAACGGGTGCATTTCTCAATGAACTGTTGAACCGCAGCCCTCTGCGAAGAAGGAAAGGCCGATTGCTTAGCTGCCATCGGCTGCTGCCTTTATTATTATTATTGTTGTTGTTGTTGTTTGCATTCGTATAGTGCCTTCGTTGTAGTGCTTGTCACCAATAATGGTGAAAGCTCTTCCTCAGATATATTTCAGGATGCAAAAATTGAGGTTGTGTCGTTGTTCTTCAGTTTGTCACCGTTGCCAGTTTTAAGGATTTGGAAACTGGGATGGGAGTCACGTTCTTAGGGTCACATGTCAAATAAATGGTAGCTTTCCGAGTGGAACCTGGGTTCCCTAGGATTGAGCAAGAGGAGTGGAAGTCAGCCAATATTTGGCCTCTCACTTGTGTATCATGTGGTGATGCATTTCATTTGACGGCAATCCTTAGAAAAGGGTATCTATCGTCCTCATTTTGCAGAGTGATCAAATCTAAATTATTTAGCACCACACAGGAAGTAAGTAGCAAAGCTGGATTTGAACCCAGATCAGCTGGCTCCAAAGCACGGGCCTTTTCCCTAATGTGTTGTGGCACAGGTGAGAATGTGGGCGTGATGGGGGCAGAGCTGGGCATGCAGATAGCAGGCAACAAGAGTCCAAGTTGAGAACAACTTGGAGGAACTGGTGCTCTGGGCCCCACTGTGTCCCTTTAAAACCAGTGGGGGTTCTGTGCCTGTGCTGTGGGAGGTGCTGGGAGGTCCTGCTTTTGGAGTGCATTTAATTCTGTGGGATGTCTAGACCAGTGATGTTCTTGAAATCTATAGCTCTCCTCCATTTCCAGAGATGCTCAGGGATGTGTGTTGATAATAGTTACATTTATTTTCATGCCTTCAAAGTTTTAGGAGTCTTCGTTTCCCTTTTGAATTTTTTTGTGATACCAGGAATTGAACACAGGAGCGTTGTACCACTGAGCTGTGCCCCTAGCCCTTTTTACTTTTTATTTTGAGACAGTCTTGCTAAATTGCTGAGGCTGGCCTTGAACTTGGTGGTCCTCGTGCTTCAGCCTCCTGAGTCTGGGACTACAGGTGTGTGCCACCACACCCAACTCTTTGTTTCTTTTCTGTTGCTGGCTTTGGAAAGGTCCTTTTGATCTGTCCATTAAGATACATGGTGGCTCAGGCCTCTAATCCCAGGAACTCTGGAGGCTGAGGAGGAGGATTGCCAAACTCAAGGCTAGTCTTAGTGACGAGTGAAACCCTGTCTGAAAATAAAAAATAAATAAACAGGGCTGGGGATATAGCTCAGAGATAGAGTGCCTCTAGGTTCAATCCCCAGTACACCCCCCCACACACACACATGCACAAAGAAGATACTTTGGGTGAATTTTTAATTTTAATTCAGTTTTTGAAATTAAAAAAAAAAATCTTTCCTTTAATACTGTGCTTTAAACAAAACATCTATTGAAATTCCCTGTTTTAATGACATTGTTTTGATTCAGTGAGGTGTAGATTTTCTGGTTTGGTTATGAGTCTGAGATAAAATAATTGTTTCTGTACATGGTTTGAACATGCTTCCCTTACTAGAATGATCTAGTTTATACAAACCAAGATTCTGAACTTCTGCATTGCTGGGTCTTGTCAGATGAGGTTGAATTATTATTTTCCACAATGACTAAGTGTAATTTAATGGAAAACATCTTCAAGAGCTCCAACTTCTCTATTTGAGAAAAAAATAGAAATCCTTTAAAACACTGTTACAGAACTAGAGAGACAACTAAGGAACTAGGGTTATAAATATGTCCTGAGGAGTATTTGAAAAAAAATTCAGATATTTAATCTTGAGAGGAAAGACCAAGAGTGAAGATGGAGTTGATGTGGTCGCTGATAACCAGGAGGACAAAAAGAAAGACCCTTTTTTGTTGTCCATGGATTCCATCCATTCATAGGCAATCATAGCAGGGTATGGTGGGGTTCTTAAGGGAAGGACACGGAACCTCTCACCCAGATTGGGGAGGCCGAGGGAAACTTCTGCAGGGGAAGTGCCTCACAGGGCAAATATAGGAAAAGTTGGGGTGAAAAGAAAGGACATTTTAAGGGCTGGGATTACAGCTCAGTGGTGAGCACTTGTCTAGCATGCATAAGGCCCTGGGTTCCATCCCCAGCAACACACATACACAGAAAGTAAAGAAAAGACATTTCAGACAGATTAGGCATTTTAGCATGGATTTGTGAAAGGAAAAGAGCAAATAGTTTGCTGAGACCAGAATGGGGTTAAATTGGGGAGATCCCAGAAGTAAGGTTGGAGACGCCCCTGGGGTAGTATGTTTTGGATTTGCCTCAGAGGCTCTGCGCAGTTAAGCAGAGGGTTGAACAAACAGATTTGTATTTTTAAAAGTGATGAGAAAATTGGGTCAGAGAGTGGCGCCTCAAGGGCTTAGAGGCAACCAGTTCTAGCAGGCCTGGTGAGGGACACTGAGCGAAAAGGATTTGGGAGATGATCAGCAAAAGCAGGCGATAGAACTTGGTGGTTAAATTAGTCATGGTGCTGCAGAAGCATTTAAAGGTTCCAGCCGTGGTGGCTCATGCCTGTTGTCCCAGCGACTCAGGAGGCTGAGGCAAGAGGATCACAAGTTCGAGGCCAGCTTCAGCAGCTTAGGGAGACCCTAAGCAACTTAGTGAAAAAACAAAAAGGGCTGGGGGGATGAGGTTCAGTGGTTAAGCACACCTGGGTTTGATCCCTGATACCAAATTTTTTTCTAATTTAAAAAATAAGGGATTTAAAAACAACCGATTCAAGCAACTGAGCGGAAGGTGGCATCCTTCTTGGAGCTAAAGGATGCAGGAGAAGCACGTGGAAAGATGGTAGATTCAGTTTTGAACCTGTTGAGTTTGAAGGGCAGGTGGGACTTAGTCGGAAATGTCAACAGACTGCTGAATATGTAGGTCTTAAACCGAAGGGAGATCTAGGCTGGAAATAATGGGAGCCGTCAATGCATTTTTGGTGTTTGCAGCCTTAGGAGTAGTTGGGCTCAGCAGGGAGAGCTACGGAGAATAGGAAGGCAGAGGGTCAAGAATGGAGCCCTCAGGCTGGGGAGATAGCTCAGTTGGTAGAGCGCTTGCCTTGCAAGCACAAGGCCCTGGGTTCGATCCCCAGCAACGCAAAAAAAAAAAAAAAAAAAAAAAGAATGGAGCCCTCAAATCTCCAAAGTGGAATATGCTTGGGGACCCATTTAGATGTTAGGAGAATGTACTAGAACTTAAAAAAAAAAAAGACTCATCTTTTTGTAAACAGTAATGGTCACCGTTATAGAGTGTCCCTCAATTTGAGTCTGTCTGATGTTTTCTCATGATTAGATTGGGAAGAATACAGGTATCTCAATCTCGTTAACATTTTTTCATTTCTGTGTGCTTTGTAATGTACTGCAAAGATAAAACCTATTATTATTATTATTATTATTATTATTATTACGGTTCTGAGGATTAAACCCAATGGCCTCAAGCATTCTAGGCAAGTGCTCTACCACTGAGCTCTGTCCCCAGCCCTGTAACCTGTTATTTGGGTATAGTGTACAGTATCCACATGCATCCACATATATGCAGTTCTTTTTTTTTTTTTTTTTTTTTTTGTGGTGCTGGGGATTGAACCCAGGGCCTTGTGCTTGCGAGGCAAGCACTCAACCAGCTGAGCTATATCCCCAGCCCTTCTTTCCATCTTTGTGCTAAAAAGTTTGGCCATCGCTGCTTGAAAGGATGAGAAGAGAAATAGGAGAAGCAACCAAGAGAGGTGGATATGGAAAACCAGGGCCCCTGTCTTCATGAAGTTCAAGGAAGGGGATTTTCAAGGAGGGTGTTGCTAATTTCAGATGCTTCAGAAAGTTCAATAAGTTAAGGGCTGAACATTGTCTTTGGGATTCGGCGAACTGCTTCAGTGGTTGGTGGGCTCAGAAGCGGTGGCTGGGTGGGAGTGTACACGAGATGAAGTAGAAAGCAGGTCATGGACGACTGTAGTTCTAGGATTCTTCCTTTGAAGGGAGGCAGAGGCTGGTAGACTGGTAGGCCCAAAGGAAGGTTTTGGAGTTGTTGTCGTTTGTCATTTTATTTTCGAATGGGAGCACCCTGGGCATGTTTTCGAGAGGGGAACCTTGGTAATTTGAGGTGTGACTTCATTCAGTCATTAATTAACTCAGCAAGTATTTATTGAGGACCAGTTTGTCTCAGCCCTGGGGATACCATGTGAACAAGACACAAGTCCCTCCTTCAGGGACCTTATTTTCTTCAGGGACATCTTTTTATGCCTACCACCATGTAGTCGCCTATCTCCTGGTATGTGGTCTGTCTCAGAGTAGTGGCTCAATAAATAGGGAGTGAATAATTGTGTAGGCGAAGGAGTGAACGTCCTTAAGAAGGCCGAACACGGCCTGTGTCAGACTGAGGGCCATCCCTGCCCTCGGGTCTGGAGGGAGAGGACGTACAGGTCGGGGCTCGAGCAGATAAATTGGTGGTGAGGAGAGGGATTCCCCCAGCCTTTCTGTGAGACTGGGGACAAGGGTACCTGGTGAGGCTGCGTGATAGCCCAAGAAATTGAAAGTTAGGAAACGCGTTTCAGTTCAGTCCAAGGAGGAACTTTTCAAAGGACCGGAATGTTGGGACAGTGCACGTGACTTCTGGCAAACACAGTGTCTGTAAATTGAGGTGGGGTCCTCAGCACTGGCGATGTTCAGGTAGAGTGCAGGTGGCTTTCTGCCAGACGTCCCAGAGATGTGACACCTGCACTGAGCAGCTGTTTGGACAAGGTGGCCTTTCTCTGTATAGGAGCCTGTGTCTGAGGTTTCCACGGACGTTACTCTAGCTACAAAGGTGACGCAGAGTTCAGTAGTAGGGCTTCTCTGGAGTTGGGTGAGTAGGGCCACATCTGCAAACACAGGTACTCCAGGTCAAAATACGGTTCCTTAAAAGCGAATGGTACTTGGAAAGTGTAGGTTTTGGCTGCCCCATTTTCCTTAGAGTTTAGCAAACCAAGGTGTCTGTTGGTTACAGGTGACCATTCCATTCTGCTAGTTTTTGAGCCGCCTCTGGCTAGAACGATTTGGAAATCCCTGCCCTGGCTGCTGTGCTGAACTGAAATTTAAATCTTGGTGTTGTATCAGCACCATCCTGAGGCCCTTTATTTACTGTCAATACCGCAACCCCTAAACATTTACTGTTGCTTCCAGCTTTATTCCTCTGCCCTGTAAATGGTACTTTCCTTAAGTCCAGGGAAGAACACCAATGCTTTAGTAAACTCTCATTTTCCTACATGAGGCCAAGATTTGTTTTGGACTTGGAGCTAATCTTTTCATAAGAACCTAAAAGTTTCCACTAACCACCTGTCCCTGTATAAACTAGACATCGCTGGGCTGATACATAATGGGTGAAGAAGCCAAAAACCTTATCCCGGGCCTTGGAGGGCTTATAAACAATGATCCCCTTATTCTTAGCCTTTGTCTTTAAATCCCAGACACCATACCCTGGGACTAGTTGACATGATCATTACAGAATACCTTTTCGCATCCTCCAGATATGTAGGCTGAAAATTCCATTTCCTGGACTCTGTTTCTGAAGTCTGGGTTGTTTTATTTTGTGACTGGTCACAGGCACCCTCTGATCGACAGTGTCATTCCACTAGGGTTGCCTTAGGGCACGTGATCTAAGAGATAGGAACCTGTTAAAGTCTTACAGTGCCACACTAGAAACTTGAGGCATTTGCGCTTTGTAGAGAGGGTTGATGGTAGAAATAATTTAGAGATTTCAAGTTTCTTCCTTTACAGTCTGTGCCAGGGATTTGCTTCTTGTTGTTGTTGTTGTTGTTGTTGTTAAATTCTGGAGAAATGAATGCCACTGACTGCTAATCTTTGCCAAATAGCCCCATGTGCCTGTTAGGGGCTGTCTGTAGGGAAGCGTCTAGATCATCAGGAAAATCCTGCTTTATGGTTGTACTTTTGTTCCAGCAGAGTATGTGAACTTAAATTCTTGTGGGTGTGTGTGTGTGTGTGTGGTGGGGGGTACTGGGGATTGAACCCAGGGCCTTGTGCACACTAGGCAAACGCTCTACCCCTGAGCTGTATCCCCAGCCACCCCTCCTTTCTTTTTTGTGTTTTGAGACAGGATCTCACTAAGTTACCCAGGCTGGCCTTAAACTTGCAATCCTCCTGCCCTGGTCTCCCTACTTGCTGAGATTTACAGGCATATGCATGTAGCGGAACTTATATTCTTAAAGGGACACTTTGAAAAAGAATTTGTTGATGTTTAAGATTCAGCATTTTTTAATTTGTAATTTAGTATTCCAAGTTGGTGGACAGTGGAGAAACATGTATTATATTTAACAATTTTCAAGGAGGGTACAAAAGATTTACAGTGCTGATGATTCATTTAATCTTTTTTTTTTTTCCCCAGGGGTTTTGGGGAACGAGTTCAGTATATTAAGATCACCAGGGTCTGTTGTCTTCCGAAATGGAAATTGGCCTATACCAGGAGAAAGAATCCCAGATGTGGCTGCCTTGTCCATGGGCTTCTCTGTGAAAGAAGTATGTATATATTTTTAAATGCTTGGAATTGCTTCTAAAAACATATTTCTTGATTTCTTTTAGGAGACCAATAAGGTAACAAACAAACACAAATACATTTGCTACAGATTACTAAAGTTTTTAAAAACTCATTCGTAGTTGGGGAGATTTTCAATAAGTGCTTCAAGCTTAATTTCTAAAACCAAATCATAAATCATTAACCATGTAATTATTTAGCCATCATTTAAAAATTCTTTGTATACGAGAGAATACATTTGTCCTGTTTTTTTAGCTTTAAAAGTTTTTTTAAATACATCTTTATTTTTATTTTTTTTTTTTTAGTTTTAAGTAGACACAATACCTTTATTTTATTTATTTGGTTTTATGTGGAGCTGAGAATCAAACCCAGTGCCTCACGCATGCTAGGCAAGTGCTGCAGCACTGAGCCACCACCCCAACCCCAATACGTCTTTATTTTTGATTGACACATAGTAAATAAATGTAGGTATTCTACTATTAACAGGTCATATCATTTTTTTGTGTGTAGGTGATCGATTTGCTATGAGTGATAAAATAGATATGCATGTTGTCTGAGGCTAGGAAAATAATGTGGTGATCATGAAGTCCTACAGCAGCCTGGGACCATGGTCTCTTGGTCTGAAAGTGTTGTCTGTTGTAGTAACTGGCTACTTACATGATATAGCAGAGGGTCTGTATCCAGTAAGTTCGGGAAATCTGAAGCTCGGGGCTTAGAAGGAAAGAGACGTGTTTTGCTCTCTTATTGTCTCCTCCCCCTTTATGCATTTGGTGATTTTGACGTGGTCCCCAGATAACTTCAGTCACCTTCTAGATCCTGAGTGTACTTGAAACCAGGAGCTCTGCATGGGAAGCGTGGAGCTGCCAGCTCTTCGTAGTCTCTGGGCAACCAGAGTGAACACAATTGTGTGTCGAAGGATGAGATTGGTACCTAAGTTCTTTACAACCTCGATTCATTGTTTTCTTGTGATGCTGGGGACGGCTTCACACATGCTGAGCCAACCCTGCAACCTTAAGGTGACTCCAAATGGCTGTTAAAACTACCTTTAGAAATAATTGTTAGTAAACTAACACGAGTTACTTTCAGAAGGAGTTTTGTTTGTATGTAGTCTGAAGAGCATTTTGTAATGACAGTCTCGCTGTATGACTGAGAGAGAAAAGCGACACAGTACGCAAGAGCCCAGAATGCTGTAGGGACGACGCTGTCGTGGCTAGTGAAGAGGAGAAGATTGCACAGTCTGGAATTTAAAAAGTACCTGTGTTGCGTTTACTTGCCAGCTTTTTTTCCATAGCACGTGTGAGATGATTTACTACCAGTCTTTGTTTCAAATCTAGACTTTGAACAAAATGAAGAAGGTAGAGAGCAGCATCCTTGATTCGGAGATTGCAACTGCTGCCTTAAATAAGATGGTTACTGTCCCCGTGAATTTTCCTGGCCAGGGTCATCAGAACCCCTTCGCTCTGCTTAGTCGATATCGTGGGAGATGGTGTCACGAGTTGCTGATTAAGCGCTGTTGTATGCTTTTCGCCGTTTAGGATCTCTCTTGGCCGGGACTTGCCGTGGGTAACCTGTTCCATCGGCCCAGGGCTACCATTATGGTGATGGTGAAGGGAGTGGACACGCTGGCCCTGCCTCCAGCCAGCGTCATTTCCTACCCTCTGGAGAATGTGAGTGCTTCTTATCCTACAATGAAGAGGCGCACTTTTTTGTGGGGCGTGGTGGGGGCAGTGCTGGGGATGGAACCCAGGACCTCATGCATGCTAGACAAGTGCTCTGTGGCCAAGCTACTCCCCAACCCAAAGGAATACACTTTTTTTTTTGGTGCTGGGGATCGGACCCAGGGCCTTGTGCTTGCAAGGCAAGCGCTCTACCACCTGAGCTATCTCCCCAGCCCAGAATACACTTTTAATTTTCCCTTGCTTGCGAACATTATGAATTAAATTCTTTTCTTTTCTTTCTTTCTTTCTTTCTTTTTTTTTTTTTTTTTTTCATATTAAGCAGGTTTTATTTAAAAGTATTAAAACAGGCTTCTCCCAGGAGGGAGAAGGTGGCCATGGGTAATGTTCTAGAGTCCCAAGAAGTGAGCGCACCCTGCAACGCCTATAGATTACGGTTATGAATTAAATTCTGAACACACTTTTTTCATCTTTCTTTGATGTACAATTTCATTAAAACACAATCTCTTTTGGAATTCTTTTGAGAGCACAGTTTCTTTAAAAAGATACATGGTAGTTGTAAATTTATTGAAACTTGGCCATTCTCCGTGGATGAGAATACGAGATCGAGAAGTTGCCCTGCTCAGGATGGCCAGAGGCTTGAAAAGAAGTGCCACTAAAAGAGAGCCACTTGAGGGTGTGTCATTCCGGCATCCTCTTGGGCATTGTCTTGTCACCTTGCCTTCAGAACTTTCCCTCGGGGTGAGACCAAGCCTGTTGCTGGCTCACTTATTCCTTCACTGGCCTTTCAGGCCATGTTGGTGAGCCGAGCTGATGAGAAAGGCCCTCCTTCCACTGCAGGCACACAGAGGTGCTGGGTAAAATGTCACAGAACCTCTTCACGAGCATAACTTCCCTGGAAAGCAAGAAAGGGGGCTGGGGAGATAGCTCAGTCGGTAGAGTGCTTGTCTTGCAAGCACAAGGCCCTGGGTTCGATCCCCAGCACCACAAAAAAAAAAAAAAGAAAAGAAAGGGGCGCACACAGGGCCGGACAGGAGTAGAAACTCTGAGGCCCCAGGGATGAGCAGGAGCCGACGCCGAAAGGGTGTTTCCTGCAGGAGGCGAGGAACCTTAAAATGCTGGCCACTGGGGCTGGGGAGATAGCTCAGTCGGTAGAGTGCTTGCCTTGTAAGCACAAGGCCCTGGGTTCGATCCCCAGCACCCCAAAAAAAAAAAAAAGCTGGCCACTCGTTCTGAGAAAAGGAGACTAAGAAAACCCCAGCTGCCCTGGGGTGCTGCAGAAGAGCTAGCTTACTGCCCTGGGCTATGGGACCCAAGGATTCCCCTGAGAGAAATCAGGATGACAGGGGTAGAGAGGTTCCTTCGGAATTCACATGACCTGCCCTGTAGGGACACCTCCACAGCCCGGGCTCCTTTGGTAAAAAATGGAAGGTGTGAACGTGGGGTGGACGTAGCGTGTGCGAGGCCTTGCGTTCCCTCCCCAGCATGGGGAGGATAAACAGTTGAAGGTAAGTCACAAGGTACCGGAAGGAAAAGACAAATGCCAGGAGAAAGGCAGCAGGGGAACAGCAGCTCATCTTCCTAGATCAGCCTGCACGACATTTGCAAATGTGTCTGTTAAAATTGTGCAAGAGTTGAAGGAAGGAATAGAAACTGTAAGACATACGAGGCAGTTGTAAGACATTTTTTTTTCTTTTGTGGTGCTGGGGATTGAACCCAGAGCCTTGCGCTTGCAAGGCAAGCACTCTACCAACTGAGCTACAGCCCCAGCCCATCAGACATTTTTGATCTGTGGTATGTTTGTTGATATTCTAAATATTCCATTGGGATGAGTTATTTAGAAATGTTCTTCATTTCCAAATGTGTGCGTTCTTTTTTAATAATATCTAATTTTAAAAATGCCACCACACTGTAAGACAGTGGTCTGTGCGATGCTGATTTTCTGGGAATTTGTATTTCGGACTTTTCCGTGGCCTCTTTCCAAGCACGTGTGACTTGCTTACAAAAAAAAAGCACGTACCAGACCACAAGGCAAATCTGAGCAAACAGCAAAGACTCAGGATCATATTGACCACCCTCTCTGACCACAATGCAGTTAAATTTGAAAAGAATACCTTAAAAATGTACTTGGATCAACTTGCCCCTATTCCATCTACCATCTCTCCTCCCCAACCTTTGGTAGTAACTACCCTTCTACTTTCTACTTCTCTGAGTTCACCTTTATTTCGATTTCACATATAAGTGAGATCATGCCGTATGTTTTCTTCTGTGCCAGGCTTATTTCATTTAACATAGTGTGCTCAAGGTTCTTCCACGTCACAAATAACAGGATGCTCCTGCTTTTGAAGGTTGAATAGTATTGCTCTGTATGTATAGGCCACGTTTTTTTTTCCAGTGCTGGGGATCAAACGCAAGGTCCCTTGCATACTAGGCAAGTGGTCTACCATTGAGCGACACCCCAGCCCTACCCCAATTTCTTTTTCCGTTTTCTGACTCTGGGTACCCAGGCTGCTTTCATATCATAGCTATGGAGACTAATACTACAATGAACGTGGAGTGTAGGAATCTCTTCGGCATGCTGATTTCGACTTCCTGGGATATACGGCCAGAAATAGAATTGCTGGCTCATGCTTCAGTGGTCGGATGCACAGAGTAGAGACTGTAATAAATAATAATGCATTGTGGGTTTTTGTGGGGGGAGAGGCACTACGGATTGAACCCAGAGATGTTCTGCCACTGAGCTACATCCCCAGTCCCTTTTCTTGTTTATTTTGAGAGGGGCTCTTACTCAGTTGTCCAGGCTGACCTCAAACTTACAATCTTCCTGCCTCAGCCTCCCAAGCAGCTGAAATTACAGGCGTGTGCCACCGCGCCTGGCTGCATTGTGTATTTTCAAATTGCTAAAAGAGTAGGTCTTAAATGTTTTCACCACACACACATACACACAAAAAATGTATGAGGTGATGGGCGTGTTAAGTAGCCTAAGTAAACCATTCCACCTTGTAAACATACTTCAAAATATCACCTTATTCCCCATAATTATATACAATTATTATTTATCAATGAAGAATAAAATAAGTATTTGGAAACGATAAAAACAAGCGAAAGATGGGACACCGCAGACTTAAAGCACACAGAACATCCAGAGGCCAAAGCCAAAACAGCACCTAGGTGTAGTGAAACCGAAGAATCGTCAAGGAAGTGGGAAGTCTTACAAGCTACCAGAGAGAAAAGACATTGTCATTACCAAGGAGCGAGAGTAGAATGAGAGCAGCTTTCTCACCATTGCCCCTGTGGGCCGGAAGAGCAAGAGAGGAGAAACAGTGCTTTCTTAGCACGGGGCTGGGCCGAGAATATTAGGGAGAGTGTCACAGGAACGAAACCCCACGGAGCCAGGGAAAATTCTGTTGCCACCGCTGAAAGATGGAAGGAGGACAAGGTTCCGTTTGGTGACGTGGGAGAGCTACATCCTTGTTTTCTAGCATGGACAGTAAACAGATAATGTCTGCACTTGAAAAATCAAGATGTCGTTGTATGAGCATCTTATTTCAAGAAGGTGGTTTAAACAAAAGGATTTGAAAGCGAGCGAGTGCCTCAGAGGAATGGGAAATGAGGGCTGAGGCAGACTTATTTTTCATAAAATCTTGTAGAACTATTTGTCTCTTTCAACCCCACGCATATTTAACTCTTGAAAATTAATTTACTTCAAAAAGTCAACAAGAAAGACAGCTGGAATAGATGCACTCCCAAATAATTCATGGGTTAAAGAGGAAATCACTGTAGAAGTTTCCAAATTATTTAGAACTGAATAATAATGTTCCTTATATTTAAAAATTGTGGGCTTCAGCTGAATAGCTGAAGTGGTAAGGAATTTTTATTTTTTTTGTACTTCAGATTGAACCAGGGGTGCTTTACCACTGAGCTACATCCCCAGCCCTTTTTTAATTTTTTATTTTGAGACAGGGTCTTGCTAAGTTGCTGAGGGCCTTGCTAAGTTGCTGAAGCTGGCTTCAAACTTGCGATCCTCCTGCCTCAGCCTCCCAAGCCTCTGGGATTACAGGTGTACACCATCATGCCCAGCAATAAAAGGGAAATTTATAGCCTAAGATGCACATACTACACAATTTAAGTTATCTAAGATTGGGAATGAATAAGCTAAAGAAACCAAAAAGTTTCATAGTAAACGCAAGTAAAGTGGAAGGAAGCAAACAATAAAGATCAAAAGGCAGAACATTTTTACCAGGAGTCTTAGTGAAGTTTATTATGTGATTTCTGTGAAAGTCATCATAGAGTTCCTTTAAAATAAATATATGAAAAATCAAAATGCCATTGCAAGATTTTTATTAGCATATAATCCAAAACTAAACATTTTAAAAGAGACTAGTCTCACTTTACGTGAGAAGCTGTGAAAAAGAGCTCATTTTCGTGCTTGACCCTGATTCGCTGCTCGTAATACTTTTCCCGGCAGAAGATGGGGAGCGAAAGAAACAGAAGGCTCAGATGGCAAACCCCACAAAATCTTAAAAGTAGAATGTCTTAGAACTCCACTTAATGAAGCTTCCACTCGATGAGCTAGCTGTTGTCATTAGAATTGCGAGTCCTACGGATCCAGAAATTCCTGGACAAACGCACCTTTCCTTAGAATGCAGTGGCAGGAAACAGCCTATTTTCAGTAGCTGGGCTTTCCGCTTGGTGAGCTTAGTTGTCTACATAATTATTTCTTTTCCGTCACAGTCTGGCAGTCATCTGATGCATTCGCTTCTTCCGTGTGATTGCTAGGGACATGTTAGCGTTAACCTTCAATTTCCCTGACCCGAGTGCCATTTCACTAAGGGAAATGAGGCTGGGAAGTTGGTCCCTTGCTTCCATATTCCCTGCAAAACCTGCGGAGGTAACTGTGTCATCCCAGAAGGACAGCATTTGTGGTGACTCCGGGCTGGTCACAGTGTGCTTTTGCAAGTGTGAACGCTCTTCCCCCGCTGCAGTTACTCATGGACTCATCTTAAGAGAATTTGGGGACGAGTTAGTATGCATCTTGAGTAAGAGAAAAATTGATTTCATTTCACAGAAGCATAAAATTGATAAGCTTAATTTTGATGCTGGGATTTCATCAGTGAGATTTATATAATCACATTGATTTCTGCCTGCCTGTACCACATTAGCATTAATTTGATCCTTATAAACATGAACTTGTAAGTCATAAAGGGAACTACTGGAGGAAAAAAAAAATCACTAAAAAACCTCCCTTAAAACAAAAACACTGCTGTACTGCTTATTGTAATAAATATCGGGAATAACATAATTTTTTGAGGGGGAAATTACTGCAATTTATTTTTTAAAACAATGTAGAACAAAACAAACTTAGGGAGATAGGAGTTTGGTTACCTCTGAGGGTGGAGGTGGGTGCTTCCAGGGCACAGATGATGTTCCACATCCTGATCTGTGTGGGTCACATAAAGGCAGACATTTGTATAAACCATTATTGAGCTGCTACCCCAGGATTTGTGCACTATATCGTTTGCATGTTACAAATATATATTTTTTGAAAATGTAACGTGCACATAGTTTTTATTATTAACGTTAGCAAATATAAAAATTAAAAATATTTACACTTAAAATCACCTTCATGATTATTAACATAGTCTTACTAATATTAAAAGTGACAACATATTGTTATCTATATTTTTATACCAGATTACAGAGTGAAGAAAGCAACAAAAAATAATCACTAAAATTCTGTGGATCAGGATGAAATGTCTCCAACATTAACTCAGACTTTCCTAATAAAAGCAACAAGGAGGGTAGATTGCATGTTATATTTTAATAAAAATTTCAGTAAACAAGTAGGTCTTACCAGAACTGGTTGTTTCCATCTACTAAAATCATCATATATTCCTAAGATAAAAGCCTTAAAATTCTTAGAGTATACTTTATACTTCATCTGAGAATCTTCAGTCTATCTGAAGATGAACTCTGGTTCTTTTTTTTTAAATATATACATATTTTTAGTTATAGGTGGACACAATACCTTTATTTGATTTTTATGTGGTGCTGAGGGTGGAACTCAGGACCCCACATGTGCTAGGCAAGCATGCTACCACTGAGCCACAACCCCAGCCCCTGAACCCTAAATCTTATTAACCATTTTTCAAATTTCTAAATGAAAAATGAGGTCTAATTCTTTCAACTAAATTCAGTACCTCTGATTCCTCAAACTTCTTACATGCAAGTGAATACTTTATAGTGGAATGCACATTCATTATAGCATGTTTAATCCATATGAAACCAAATGTCTTGCTGCTTAGAATATGTGAAAGACCACCAGAAAATGGTTTGTGCTACACAGTGTCCTGTCCTTTATGTTTGAGCTGTATCTCATCTAGTCACATTGGGAAATAAACAACTCCCTAGGGGGCAGTTTAATCATCTACAGCCTCAAAAGGACGCTTTGTGTTTGTCTTTCAAATTTCCATAAAAAATACTGGTGCCACCCAGGCTTGGTGGCACATGTCTAATCCCAGCAATTCAGGAGGCCGAGGCAGGAGGATCACAAGTTAGAGACCAAACTCAGCAACTTAGCGAGACCCTGCTGCAAAAGAAAAATTAAAAAGGACTGGGGATATAGCTCAGTGGTACAGTGCTCCTGGTTTTAATCCCTGGTACCAAAACAAAAACAAAACGGTGTGTCCCCGCCCCTTAAGGCTTCTTTCTTAATACCATCTGAATGACTTTTCTTCCCACTTTCGTTCAGAAAATAACTGTGGTCTTATTCTTAAATTGCAGGCAGTTCCTTTCAATCTTGACAGCGTTGCTAATTCCATTCACTCCTTATTTTCTGAAGAAACTCCTGTAGTTTTGCAGTTGGCTCCTAGTGAGGAAGTAAGTGCTGAAGTTTTTATTTAAGATGCTTAAAAAAAAAAAGCTTTCTATAACTTAATGAAAATTTAAAAATAATGTTATGAAAAATACCGTCAGACCTCCCTATGTTGGGATGCACTGGTAGGCCGTGAGTGACTTCCAGTCTGGGATTCTTCTTGCAGAGAGTGTACATGGTGGGGAAGGCAAACTCGGTGTTTGAAGACCTCTCGGTCACGTTGCGGCAGCTCCGAAATCGCCTGTTTCAAGAAAATTCCGTTCTCAGTTCACTTCCCCTCAATTCTCTGAGTAGGAACAATGAAGTAAGTAGTGCACTTGCTGAACGAAGAAATAAAGTCACTATTAACTTCCCGTTCCTTACATTATCTGAAATGTTAGAAATTTTAGAAAACAAAAAATTGTGCAGCTTTACTGCTGGAGTAAACTTTTTTTTTCTATTGGTGTAATATTCTTTTTTTTTTTTTTTTAGCGGGGGCGGGGTGGGATCCTGGGGCGTGAACCCAGAGGTGCTTACCACTGAGCCACATCCCCAACCCTTTTTTGTATTTTATCTAGAGACAGTGTCTCACTGAGTTGTTTAGGGCCGCGCTAAGTTGCTGAGGCTGGCCTCGTACTGGCAATCCTCTTGCCTCAGCCTCCCAAGTTGCCAAGATTACAGGCATGCACCTCCACAGCTGGCTCGTTGGCGTAACTCTCTTAATAATCTCATGAGTAAACCGATCCTTTTGTTATGGGGCGCAACTTAAGAACAGACTGATCACCACTGAGAAGTCCAAATTTGAGAGTGTTTATTAAGCCGGCCGGCTGACTGTCGCACACAATGCCCCCACAAAATGGCTATTGGGAGAACAGCCCTGACCACAGGGTTGTAGGGGTTCTTATACCAAAAATCCCATCAATCATAAGTGTCTGTTTCTATGATTCAAATTACACAGTAACATCATGAGATCATCGACAGAGGGGGAAGTGGGTCAAACTGACCCTTACCTAGGTACAAACTAAAGAATGGTTGCTAACATCCACATAATCACCGTTCACATGGTACATTGTTTAGGAGCAATAGGAATCAAAAGAGAGCAATTCTTTACTACATAGGAGTTGCCATTGTATATTATTAAACTTGTCACACCAAATAACTGATGATGGGCACAGAGACGGGGTGTTCCCATGGGAGAAGCTAAGTAACTGATGATGGGCACAGAGGCGGGGTGTTCCCATGGGAGAAGCTAAGCAATTGTTGATGGGTACAGAGGTAGGGTGTTCCCATGGGAGAAGCTTATTTCCTACATAACATGGAGTCTCAGAGCAAAATGGAGTCTGTTTAGTCATTTCCCTTAGAGTCTGGCCTGTAACATTCTCATGGAGCCAGATCTGTCATCCCGTCACACTTTCTGTGAGTTGAGCTGTAGTAAGTGTTATATTCTAGTACCAGGGTTTTCCCCTGTTAATCCAGACAAGCCAGAAATCACAGTAGCTCCTGTGGCAAGTGGAGCTGCATAGACCTGGTGACGTGGGAGCCGTCGTTCGTGGCTACTGCTGACGTGCTGCCACATTTTTCTCATTCATTCTGGACACTACGGTGGCGGGAGCACCCCTGCCTTTGGCTCCTGTCCCACAGCTTCACCACCTGCTCACATGCCCTTGTCACCCTGTAGCGGGCCACCTTTGGGACAGCCTCTCCATTTATGTACTTTGGATGACCAGAACCACCGTCTTTCCTTCTCCAGGGTGGAGCGTGTTCAAGGGAAGTGAGCAGACTGGTCGGGGCAGGTATCCTGATGCCCTGGGGAAGGTCCACAGTGGCATTTCGATGCCACGTCATGGTTCTGTCAGAACCGTAGCTGTCGAGTGGCTCGCTGTGTCACGGGGCGGCCACCGCCTTTGTGTTAGGAAGCAGGCTCTGCGCGCAGTGTCCCCTGGCACTCTGGTGGAGCGGGGCCTTAGGCATGCTGGGTAAGCGTCTGCCTGGAGCTACACCTCAGCCCTGGGCGCATTTTCAGCGGCAGTGAGCCTACCAAAGGGAGGGAGCTTATATCCTTTTACTTACGTGATTGATATTTGTCCTAGCCTGTATTTTACTTGATAAATGGTAAATGTAGCTCTAATGTGTATTTAAAATAATGTTCATTGTGGGGTTTTTGTTTGGTCTCGGAAGGTTGACCTGCTGTTTCTCTCTGAACTGCAAGTGCTACACGATATCTCCAGTTTGGTGAGTAGGCTGCTTGAAGTTTTCACTTCCATGTATTCTGGCTTCCATAAAATCCGTTGAAAAGCTTGATTACCTGTGCCCTAAAGCAGGCATGGCGGTGCACAGCTGCAGCTCCAGCTCCCCGGGAATCTCAAGTTCTAGGCCGGCCTGGGCAACTTAGTAAGATCCTGTCTCAAAAACTAAAAAGGACCAGTGGTGTAGCTCAGTACCGGTACGCTTGCCTAACAGGTGTGCAGCTTTGGATTCAATCCCCAGTACTGCAAAGTAAAGGAAAGGTGTGTCCTGGATCCAAGAGCCCATGAAAATTGAGAAAATAGTAATGGCGCTGGGAATTCTAAACCCATCTCATGCTGGCATCAGATTATTTTGCATTTCTCCTTTTAGGGGAGACAGTTTATCTTCCAGGAACACAGGCCTAGGCGTAAGAACACCCTGGCTTTCGGTCTAACTTGGGCATTGATTTCCTGTCAGCCATTAAGACATAATTCGTACTTCTGTAGCTTTGTGTTGAAAACAAGAAGTAACCATTTGGACTAATAATACTGTCAACCAAGTTGAGAAGGAATAAATCTGTCTGAAAGGTGCTTTTTCGGGGAACAAGTTCTAAAAACGCATCCTTGTGACTGAAGTAGAAATTCTGGCCTGTTTGGTAGCTTCGGAAGTTGTTTCTTAAACGTTTTTGTCAGCCAGCGCTGGGTTGAGAAGTCTGGAAGTTCAGTGCTAGGGACCCGGGAAGGTGGTGTGGGAGGGTGTGCAGGAAGCAGACGCTGGTGGCTTATGAATTCCTGGGGTCAGACTGGTCCAACAAGGTGTTCTGTCATGTGCTTCCCCATAACTGAGTTTTGTAAACTAAGCAGTTATGTTTAAAAAAGAAGTTTGTGCGCAGTGCTGGGATTGACCCCGGCGTCTTACGGGTGCTAGGCAAGTGCTCTGCCACCGAGCTGTATCCTCAACCCTTTTCTATTTTTTCTTTGAGACCAGGTCTCATGAAGTTTCCCAGGCTGACCTCAAACTCGCAATCCTCCTGCCTCAGCCTCTCCTGGAGCTGGGTTATAGGCATGTGCCACTGCACCCAGTGGAAAACTAAGCAGTTTTGTTAAGAGCTTTTATCAAATATTCAAGGAGTTCAGTAACTGTTCCCCAAAATGAGACCTGTGTGGGATTTATCAGAAACTCCCATTTAAACCAGTTCCCCACTACTACCATTGTAGATTGTGTGCTATGGCACGCGTGTGGTACTGTGGTAGCCGAGTCTGTTTAGGCATGAAACTTGAATTGGCTGGTTTCCACCTTACTTTATCTGTCACCTCTTTTTGTGTGTCTCCTAAGCTGTCTCGTCATAAGCATCTAGCCAAGGATCATTCTCCTGACTTATATTCGCTGGAGCTGGCAGGTTTGGATGAAATCGGGAAACACTATGGGGAAGACTCCGAACAGTTCAGAGATGCTTCCAGAATCCTTGTTGATGCTCTGCAGAAGGTAAACGTCAGTGTGGTATGAGAGGTTGGAATGCGACATTTCACTCTTTGCCTCTTAATGGAAAAGGTCTGCTTTGCGAGAGCACTTTTGGGGGGCGCTGTTTGTGGGGTTTGTGATGCTAGGGATCCATGTGAGATGCTGTTGATGGAAGTCTTCCTGGACCACTTGGAGGGCCTTCTAACTATAGTGGCCAAGAACGAAGTAGTGTCCAAGGTAGATGGTGACAGGGGCAGTATTAGGAAATGATTGATACCTACAGCATGATACATATTTTTTATTCTGCTGAAATATATATAACTTAAAATGTAACGATTGTAACTGTGTTCAAGTGTATGTACACTTCAGTAGCATTAGATACATTCACGTGTTCTGCAGCCACGACCACCTCTCGTAAAACCTTTTCATCTTTGCCGTCTGAAACTTTGTGACCATTAAACACTATGAGATAATGAACTAGAGCACCTAGCACAGTAGCTGACGTGTAGTAAATGCATAATAAATGCCACTTCTCTTCTGCCCTCCAAGTTACTCACCTGTAACTCTTTGGTGAGGCTTCCTATGTAAATCTTTGTAGACGTTTGTGATTAATCATAGACTACTTAGGAACATTTCTTCATTTCCCTTTCCTACTTCCCTTCCCCCAGTTGATATGCCAACAAGTTCAGTCTCTTAAAGTAATTTTATTTGGAGCATTTGAATATATATTAAAGCTCAACACTTCTCTGAATATTTCAACATAATCAAAATCTTCAGTCTTGCCTATTTTAAGACACAGCATATATCATGATCTAATAGGTAAGAATATGATGTGGAAGAACAGAAGCTTTACAGTTCATTTAAATAAGTATGTATTTGACTTGTCACAAAAATCCCAAACCCTTTTTGAGACAAGGTCTCCCTCAGTTGCTAAGGCTGGCCTCCAACTTGCAGTCCTCCTACCTCAGCCTCCCGAGTCGCTGGGATTAGAGGCATGTACCACCACACGTGGCTGGATATATATTTTAAAACAACTGTGGCACATGATCAGTATCTACCCATGGGCTCCACATCTGGAGATTCAACCAAGATCGGAACTATTTAGGGGGGAACAAGTGCATCTGTGCTGAATGGTACAGACTTTTCCCTTGTCATTACTCCTGAATGACACACTCTAATAAGTATCGACATACCACTGACACCGCGTGAGGGATTGTAAATAACCTAAAAGTGATTTACGTCTCTAATCCCAGCAGCTCGGGAGGCTGAGGCAGGCGGATCACGGGTTCAAAGCCAGCCTCAGCAACTTAGCGAGGCCCTGTCTCAAAACATAAAAAGGGCTGGATGTGGCTCAGTGGTTAAGTGCCCCGGGATTCAATCCCCAGGACAAAAAGAAAGTACCGGGAGGATGTGCGTAGGTTCTATGCGAATACTGCACCATTTTATGTAAGGGACTTGAGGAGCTGCAGATCTGGGCATCCAAGGGGGATCCTGGAACCAGTCCCCCATGGATGCCAAGGGACAACTGTGTCATTTAAGTGACAACAATTTTTGTCACTTAAATAAAAATGAAGACCAAAAGTATTTGAGATTCATAATAACGTTAACAACTTCCTTTCAGTTTGCAGACGATATGTACAATCTTTATGGTGGGAACGCAGTAGTCGAGTTAGTGACTGTCAAATCATTTGACACATCCCTTATGAGGAAGACAAGAACCATCCTTGAGGCAAAAGAAGAGGTGAGCACGTTTTCTTTTAAAAAATTAAATCCTCTATCACCGATAGGTAACATAAATGAGCAGTCCGTAAATGTGAAAAATAATTTCAGTTACGACATAGGTTTACTGTTCACAAAGGTATGTGAGTTAGCCAGTTAGCTCAGTTCTTTGGGGTTGCCATCAGATAACGTAAGGATTTGAGTTGGGGATAAAAGTAAATCTGTCAAAGCCAGTAGGAGAGTTTGAACGTTGGTATGTACAAGGAGACATCAGGAGTTACCGTGAGGAAATGGTGTGGCGCTCTCAGCTGATGAACTGCTTTTTTAGGAAGAACACTGTCTTCCCAGTATGGTCTCTTATTTCTGGAATCCTCTGTGTATAAGTCTTTATAATTTTGATTTCCTGCCAGTTATTTGGCATGGATCTAGCTTGGATTTTAAGCATTTAGAGAGTCAGAGGCCAGGTTGCTGTGGTGAAACGTGTGTGTGTATCTGTCTTGGACGTATATACAGGTTCAGGAAATTCAGGGGTGGGAAAGAGTTGGTGTAGATAGTCTAGAACATCATGGAGCCAAGAACATCGTTTACAGTCGGCTCGCCACTTACTGCAGTCAGATCCCCAGTCACTTCTACACACTCCCCTTCAGACCCACTCACTCAGTTGTGACGATGGCAGCGTGGGACCTGGAGGAAGAAGGCTGAAGCTGATGCCTGCTAGAGACAGCGCGGAGAGCCCGGCTTCAGATTGTTCTCCTTCCAAATGGAATTGGGATGGAAAGCCCTCTGTTTAAGACAGCACAGCAGGCTAGACAGATACCCGCCGCCACCGCTTTCTACTCTAAAGCCTCCACAGGCACTGGATTGTTGGGAGAAATCCTAGTTCTTGGCTGGCAGCAGTTAATGTCTCAAGTGTACAAACTTGCAGGGAGGAGCATTCTGCTCTGGCCACCTAGGAAAGTAAACTGCCCCAAGTTGACCTAGTGTTACCAAGGGAACCTGTATAGGAACCCGGTGGTCTGACCCCCGTGGCACATTGTGATTGGGCAGGAAACCTAGAAAATGTATAGCTGTTCCCGCAATAAACGAGTTTGCAGCTGCTCTCCACAGGCCTGCTTCCACCCACCTCCCGGAGTCTGGGTCTTGACTCTGCGGCCCTTACCTGCACCTGAGCTAGCCTGGCACCCCCACACTGGATAAAAAATAAAAAGCCTTTTTTTAAGTGTGTAGCTCAGCTCTCAAAAGGTAAAGGAAATGTTTACAGGTAAGCAAAGAAGCAGGCCGAACTAAGGAACTTTGCCAGGTGGGGACCCTCCTGGGGAGGGGTTGAGCACTGACCTCCCCATGCGACTGGGGACCTTGAAAGAGCTGGGCCCTCCTGAGGGGAGACTAGTGGACGTGCTGCCTACCTGCAAAGGCCCCTGAGCTCTGGGTCAGTGCGTGTGCTGGGAGTAGGGATGCTCAGGACAACAGGGCCCCCCTCCTCCGAGTCTGGGGCTCAAATTTGTATTAGCTGCAGCTGTGGGAAGCCCCGGCCGAGAACCGAACAGAAAACCCGGTCCCAGCTGGTGAAGCCTCCACCGCACCCAGCTGAAGTCAACGGCAAACCTCTGGCAGGACACGCAGCTACCCTGTGCAGGGCACAGTGGAGGGGAACCTTCGCAGGTAGCGACCCCACAGGGGACTCAGAAAGTCGTAATCCATGGGCAGAGCTGATGTACCATGAGCACAGGAGCAAGTAGCCAAACAGACCCCAAGGACTTCAGATAATAGCACATGAGGATAAGCCACAGGATAGGTTCAAACGGAAATGGGAGCTGAACCGGAAAGCGCAGCCTTTATTTCAACACAGGTTTGAATTGAATGGGAAAACTCTCAAGTAGTAGAGTCTTCCAGCACTGCCACCTTAGGCCTGCTGATTTTACCCGAAGTGATGGCAGAGAGAAGCCATCTTGAAGTAGGCCCCAGTTGGTTTCTGGAGTTGGACCAGTCACTCGTGAAGAGCTGAATCATTTGTCTCCTCTGACGTGCTGGGTTGCATTTATGAATCAGCTCCTTTAATGCGTGACTTGGGTTTTGGGGGCAAGTAGCCTCTCAAATTACCGTCTGTGTCATTAGGGGCAAGAATGAGGTGACGGCAGGTTGGCTTTGCCTACAAGGCTGAGTTAGCACTTTATGCAAGCAGGCTAAAGCCTTCGGGTTTGAACTCTAAGAGACCCGAAGGAACTCTTTGCCATGGGCAGTGGTCTGGGACATCCCTGGGAGTATCGTTTCATCTGGCTCCTGCCTGTCGTCCTGTTCCTCTCCCCTGCAGCCAGCATCTGGCCTACTTCACAGAGAGAGGCCTGACCTGGGCTTGCTTGCTAGGGCGATGGCGGAGCTGGTGTGACGGTAGGTTGCAGCCAAGACTGCAGCTGTGTGTCCTGACCATTGCAGTGGACCCTCAGAATGGGCGTGGAGCCGTTCCATCCAGTGTAAATCAGAGAGGCCTCGGGTGGGAGGTCCTTTGCCTCGACTGAGCTCCCGCAGCTAAACACACGCTCGTGGCCCCATCGCCCTCCAGCTGAAGTCCCATCTTCTGCTAGCTGAAGGGGACAGCTAAGCATTCAGGGGATTGTTCACCAAGTGCCCACATGTGCCAGGGGCTGGGGTCATAGGAACAAGCAGAACTCGGTGACACCCCCTTCCCCATCCTCTGCCGGGTGCCCTGCCCTCCTCCTGTCCCCTCACTGTGCTGCCAGGCTGCAGTTCGTCTCCCTGCTTTTCGGCTGGCCCTTCCCAAATCCACCTCTACACAGCCTCGTCCAGGCCATCTTTTCTAAAGAAAAACCTGGTCATGTGAGTCCTTCCTGCCTGAGCCTTGTCGGTGGCTTCTCACTGCCCACAGGCGCAAGTCCCGATGTGCCGTAAGCTTCCCTGCTTCCGGCTTCATCTCTTGCTGTTGTGCTACTTTTTATTTTTTATACTTATTTTATTTGCGAGTGCTGGGGGTGAGACCCAGGGCTGGCGCCCGACAGGAGAGCACTCTACCACTGAGCCGCGTCCCCAGCCTGGCCTCCTTTTGGTATTCTTCAGCCAGAATGAGTGAGGTTTCCCAGACCACGCCTTCGCCTGGGCCCGGAACCAAGCCCACCTTCCCGCGCCACCTCCCAAGGCCTGGCAGATTGAAGATGTAGTTGAAAATCACGTGTTTCTCTCTTTTAAAAAAATTAAGGGGGACTGGGGATGTAGCTCAGTCGGTAGAGTGCTTGCCTCGCAAGCACAAGGCCCTGGGTTCGATCCCCAGCACTGCAAAAAAAAATAAATTTAAGGAGCTCATGTACATAAGTATGTAACATATTCAATATTATTTGAAGAATAAAAATGCTTGTTCCTCTGCAGGTCTACCATCTTATCCCTCCACCCTCCCCCACCCAGGGTAATTGCAGTCCTGAAAACGTTAACCATTTCCTTGCTTTTCTTTGACTGCATATGTCTTTATCCTTAAAACAGTGTTTGGTTTTGCCTGTATTTAAATTTTGTACAAGTGGAATCTTGCCTCATTAAAGTCACAGACTTATGAATGGAGTTGTAATCGAGTCACTTTTCTGCTGTGTAGTCCACTGTACAGACATGGCCACCGTTACCCAGTCTGTGGTTGATATTCCTGGTACACACGTGGACTCAGCGGATCACAGGCTACGCGTGCCTTACACTACATTGGCTATCGCCAAATTTTCTCAAGCAGTTGGGCCAGTTTTTACTTCCAGCAGCTGTGCAAGCGTTCTTGACGGCTCCCCTTCCTGCTTCCTCTGAGTATAAGTAGCTCTTATACCACAGGGAATAAGTGCTTGCCAGACGGTGAATCACAGACACTGCATTACGATCATTTTATCTTAAAACTCTTGATTTTCTGTTTCCTTCTTTTCTTCATTGTAGAAATCAACAACTCCCTATAACCTTGCATATAAATATAATTTTGAGTATTCGGTGGTTTTCAACATGGTACTTTGGATAATGATCGCCTTGGCCTTGGCTGTGATTATCACCTCTTACAACATTTGGAACATGGATCCCGGATATGATAGCATCATTTATAGGATGACAAACCAGAAGATACGAATGGACTGAGCTTTCCTTTCTCCAGACTTAGGCAAGGGGTTTGGAAGTTAGTCATTTTATTAAAATATATCTTTTAGTGTGGTTTAAAGTAGATAGTATACTTTATTAAAAAGGAAAAACAGCAAACTTTGTTCTATTTCGTGTGTGCCTGTGATGTTCTTTTAGAGTGACTTATAGTGTTGATGTGAATCAGATGATGTAATAGATTCCATAATATGCTTGAATATTATGATATAACCATTTAATAATTAATTTCATTCCATTTAATAAATTTGGAAATATGCACTGAGAGACATGTAAAACACTTAGAATAGCTTGTGTTATTTATGTTGGAAAAAATGCACTGAATCTTATTAGAACAACTTACGAATGCTTAACTTCCTTGCGTAGGATAGATGAAAATTACACTTGGGCTCTTATATACTATGAACCATTTGTAAATGTCTTCATTTGATGTAAATATCTCTGAACAAGAGCAAAGGTTTTTAACTTAAAGCAGCCCTAAAATATTGGATGTGCTTATACAATCGCTCAGTTTTGGAACTGATGGACGGGGTAGCTGTTTGTTTAACCTGTTCTGCAAGTCTGGCGATCCGCATGGTCTTGTAGGGGTATTAAAAATACTACATTGCTTCAAGAAGAGACACGTGGAGTACAGATGCTTGGAATTACATACTCAAAAACAGATCTTTGGGGGACATCTTGAGGCATGAATAGAACATATTTTTATTTCAGCAACTCTCCCCCTGTGAGTCTACTATGGTTTGTGGTACAACTTCATTCTGCAGGATATTAAGTGAAGTGGATGATTTCTACTTTCATGTGGAAGTGGACCAATGTCTATAAAGAGTGACAAATAAAGTTAATGATTCCAAATTTGTGTCATTTCAATATGAAATCTACATAGTAAAAACCTAACTAAATAGGCCTTCTTTTTTTTCTGTCAGTGTTGGCTGTTTGTTATACAGATGGTTTCAGGCTATTTTTTTTTAACATTTATTTTTTTCTTACTGCCTCCTGAGACTCCCTACCAATATAAGGAAGGCATTTTAATTTAATTATCATTCTTGTTATTGAACTTATGTAGAATACATGATAAAATTCACACTTGAACTATGTTGGAAAGGCTTAAACCTGGCTATAGCATTTTTGGGGTTTTTGTTGGTGGTTTTGGTACCAGGGATTGAACCTAAGGGTACTTAACCACTGAGCTTCATCCCCAGCCCTTTTTATTTTTTATTTTGAGACAGGGTCTCGTGGACCTTGCTGAGTTGCTGAGGCTGGCCTGGAACTTGCAATCCTCCTGCCTCAGCCTCCTGAGTCACTGGGATTACAGGCGTGCACCACCATATAGGCTTTCGTGCAGAATTTTTTAAGATGAATAAGCAGTGAATTGGTTAGAATATGAAGGACTCTCTAAGGTAAATGCCTCCAATTATGCTTTTATTGCCTAAAAGACGCACAGAATTTTAAATTCACATTTATTTATTTTTGGGTATGGGGAGTGAACCCAAGGGTACTTAACCAATGAGCCCCATTCCCAGCCCTTTTTTATTTCGAGGTAAGAGTCTTGCTGAGTTGCTTAGGGCCTAAGTTGCCGAGGCTGGCTTTGAACTCACAATCCTCCTGCCTCAGCCTCCTGAGCTGCTGGGATTACCGGCGTGCACCATCGCGCCCAGCTAAATTCACGTTTATGGAGCAAAATTATTATATTTTGCGAATGCTGCAGCCCTTCCCCTGTGAACTCTCCTTGTGTTAAGTATTGGCTGTTTCTGTCTCTTCTTTGGAAATACTAGATCATTCCTAAATAACATTGAGTTTGGCAGGTTTGACAAGATGGGCCTATTTAGTTGTTTCCTACCATTGATTGGGAGATGCTTTTGAGAATGACTTGCTAAAACTCTACAGTGGAGGGAACTTTTTCCTTTTGCCTCTCATTGAAGTACAAATGATAGAAAGGTCTACATTGTTCTAAAAATCAATCAAGCGTTCTTACCCTACCCTCTCCTGGGTTGATGGGGATGAGTGCTTTTCTGGAACCCAACAGGGACTGTGTTCGGAAACAGGAATGAGTCATGCTGCAGGGTAGTTAGAATCCATTTTTCTTTCACAAGTATCTTATGTAAACATTGCCATAGAAGTTGGATTGTTATGATTAAATATGAAGTAAACCAATGCCTTTGTAATTTAAAACTGATGAGACTTTAAGTTCTAGGGGAAGAAAAAAAATTAATTGCATGACAGCACTAATCCTTATAGGGTAAATGGTATCAGCATCCTTCTATCTATGTTAGGCAGAAAGCAATTAATTAAAATAAATGTTCTGCCAAGATTATTATACCTGTTGCTGATGATTTGCTCTTAAATTAAGTCTAATTTGTTCAGGAACATAAATCACAGTGTCAAGACTCGTGTGAGAGGCAGGAAAGGCAGACTCATGGCAGATTGTTCTAGTGACATTGAAAAGAGAAAACCTAATCTTTCCCATCATACTGGTGTAATATTCTAGCTTTCTAAGACATTTGAGATTCTGCATGGGGTAGAAATTGCTTAGGGCCTGATTCTACTAGGAATAATATACAATTGATCTTAAGAAAGTATGAACTGGGCGCACACCTGTAATCCCAGTGGCTCGGGAGGCTGAGGCGGGAGGATCGTGAGCTGAAGGCCAGCCTCAGTAACTTAGTGAGGCCCTAAGCAACTCAGCGAGACCCAGTCTCTAAATAAAATACAAAACAGGGTTGGGGATGTGGTTCAGTGGTTAAGCGCCCCTGGGTTCAATCCCCCCCAGGACCAAAAATAAATGAGAATCATGTTATAGGGCTGGGATGCGGCTCAGTAACAGTGATTCCTGTCGTGTGAGGCCCAGGGTTCCATCCCCTGCACTGCACTGCAAAAAAAGAAACAGTCGTGCACACATACAGAAAACTTTCAACTCGAAAATACTCTTGAAAGACACAAAATTAGACGACAAATGAAAAGAGATCACGCCCTATCTTTGGGGATGGGAGAATACAATATCTGTAAAGGAGTCTCCAGAGAATGCATCGGCACACGTGCACACACACACATTTGTTTGAAGGAATTAGTACACGTGATAAGGCAGGTCAAGAAGCTGGAGTCCCAGGCAGCATTTCTGTGACAGTCTTGAGGCGAATTCCTTAAAAATATAACCGTCCCACCATGGGTGGGGTAGCTCAGTGGTAGAGCACTTGCCTCGCCCGGGGAAGACCGTGGGTTCCATCCCCAGCACTGAAAAATAATTTAAGACACCAGTCCTCGGAGGAAGGGCCCAGGGCCCGCTGCGCTGCAGTGCGACCTCATCTTCACTAATTATGTGACACCCGATTCTCCAATAAGGTTATGTGGAGGTGGGGAGTACAACTTTACTATTTTTTTCCCGCAAATAGGCCATAAATGTATCAGTTCTCCCCAAGTTATTGACAAACAAGGTTAATTCCAATGGAAATAACAAAAACAGTTTTATGGGACCAGACAAGTTGATCCTAAAGTTTGTATGAAAAACAGTAAACACTGGAAAGGAAAAGTTACAAGGGTAAACTAGCTCTATCAGGTAAGACGCTAGCAAGCATGCTGGAAAAACTCCATGATTAACCCGTTCTGTCCCCTTTACCCGGATGTGGAGCACTATTAAGAAAAAAAAAAGCAACTTGATAACTTTGAAATAATTATGTCTTAGAGGTCAATTCTTATGAGAAAATAGGTGAATGACTAGGGCATTTGAAAATATATATACATATATTTCACAGATAAATGAAAATACAAAAGGATATATAAACTCTAGATTATGAGATTTCCAATCTATTTTAATGCATCTGTCGGCTGCATTGAAATATTTGCAGAATTATAAACTTGGGATTTAATGGGTTAAGTCAGTGCTGGGGCTGGGGTTGTGGCTCAGTGGCAGAGCGCTTGCCTAGCATGTGTGAGGCACTGGGTTCCATCCTCAGCACCACATAAAAACAAATAAATAATATAAAGGTATTGTGTCATCTACAACTAAAAAAAATTTTTTAAAAAATTGTGAACAACATGAATCCCATTTGTTTACAATAAAAATAAATAAATAAATAAAAAATTGTGCCTGGGTTCAATCCCCAGCATGGCAAAATAAAAAATAAAAAAATAAAAAAAAATAAATTGTGGTGCTGTTGCATTAATAGACAAGCCACATGAGATTACCCCCAACTTTCTTTTCCATTTTCCTTCTAGCTTCCACATATAAGAAAAACATATGACTCTTGACTTTCTGTTTGGCTTATTTTGCTTAAAATAATGCTCTCAAGTTCCATCTATTTTCTGGCAGATGACATAACGTTGTTATTCTTTATAGCTGAACAAAACTCCATTGTGTTGGGCTGAGGCTGTGGCTCAGTGTTAGAGCACATGCTTAGCATGTGTGAGGCACTGGGTTCGATTCTCAGCACCACATATAAATAAATGAGTAAAATAAAGGTCTATCAACATCTAAAAAAATATTAAAAAAGAAAAAAACTCCATTGTGTTTATATACCAAAAAAAAAAAAAAAAAATAGATAAACCAGTAAGATACCATTTCTCATCCATCTAATTAGCAACCATTTTACAGCCTGACAATATATTCTGTTGAGAAGCTGTGAGGTAACACTCTTGTACACTGTTTGTGGCACTAAAAATAGCAAATTTGCCAGTATCTAACAAAACCAAATATACTTATTCTTTGACCCCAGAATATCACTTTTAGGATTTTATTTTTAAAACATGCCTATAACAACAAGAAAATACCTATGTATAAGGATGTTAAGCGTTCCACATGCTTGTAGAATGCTAAGAGGATACGGGTTAAATAAGCTAGAGTACATCCACCCACCAAATACTGTGTAGCTGCACCAAAAGGAAGGAAGGAGGGAGGGAGGAAGAAAGGAGAAAAGAAAAAGGATACATTAAGTGAAAAAAGTATATTGTTAACCTCTGCGTAAGGAAGGGGAAATAAGGAAACTCGCACATATAGCCTTATTCTGTGTGAGAAAAAAATGCAGCAAGTGGGCTGGGTCGTGGCTCAGCGGCAGAGCGCTTACTAGCACGTGTGAGGCCTGGGTTCCAGCCTCAGCCCCGCCTGTAAATAGAAGGTATCCATCTACAACTAAAAATATTTTTTTAAAAATGCAGGAAGTAAAAACCAGACAAAATGAAGTTAGTTCCTCTAAGGTAGGAGGGGAGATGGGATGGAATAAATAAGGGAGGGAGTGTGCCGAGTGAACTGTTCTGTGCCGTTTAATGCTAAAGGTCAGAGAAAACAGCCTCGGGAGGCTCACAGTGTCCAAAGTTGAGCATCAAAGTGAAAGGGAGAGGCAACGATTGTCACCCCGTGAATAAGCTAGGAACCCGTGGAACCAGATTGATAAATGGGTAGGGACTGAAAGGGCAAGAAGGGAGGGCCTCGTTCACGGTGGTGAAAGAGCTGGTGGAGACGGAAAGCCGTAACTTCCAATCCATCACAGTAAATCTGTCAGCTTTGTGTTGCTGCGACCAGAATACCCGACCAGCACACTCAGAGGAGGGAGGCTCTATTTTGCTTCATGGTTTCAGAGATTCAGGCCACGGTGGGCAGAGTCCATTGCTCTGGGCCCAAGGTGAGGCAGAACATCATGGAGGAAGGACGTGGCAGAGGGGAGCTTCTCAGGACTTGGTAGCTGGGAAGCGGAGGGAGAGAGCGCCAAGCAAAAGGGCGCAGAGCAGATGCACCCTTCCAGGGCAGGCCCCCAGTGACCCGCCCCTCCAGCCACGCCCACCTGCCCACCGGAACCGCCCGCTCAGTTCCTTCAACTCCGATGGACCCATTAGCTTCCAGCTCTCACGAGGTGATCGCTTCCCCTCCAAACATTCCTGCATTAACACAGGGGCTTCTGAGGGACCCCTCACGTCCAAGCTGTAACAATATCGATTTAGAATCAGTGACGAGTGCTAACTCGATGGCAGAGGAAGCCCGACAAGCAGCAGACTGTTTAAAGACTTCAAGGAGCCACGTGCCAATGGCTTATTAGGTGCCAAGGGTTGTTTCTGCAGCAGTGCAGAAACCGGACGTTGCCTCGGCTGGGCAAAACGCACATTCCAGATGAGTCGGGGTCGTGTGCTTCTGAGGAGGCTGCAGATCTCTTTTACAGTATTTTGGCTGACATACAGACGAGTGAAATTATGGCACTTGCTGGTAAAAGAATGGAACTGGAAGCTATCATGATAAGTGAAATAAGCCAGTCCCCCAAAACTAAGGCCGAATGTTCTCTCTGGCGTGTGGATGCTAACTCACAACTGGAGAGCGGGGAGACAGATAAGTACCGTGGCCAGACCAAGGGGAATGAAGGGAAGGGAGGGGAAGGGGTGGAGACGGCGCAATGAGTAGCTTTCCTGTGTTCACACGTGAGTACACCACAGAGGAACTCCACATGGCGTACAACCGCAAGAAGGGGAAGTCGCACTCCACGTGGGTGTGATATGTCAAAATACACTCTACTGTCATGTTTGCCTAAACAATGAAAAATTTGAAAAAATTGAATTTTTTAAAGACTAACAATATTTTGGCTGAGATCCTATAACCTGAATGTAATGGTGAGGAAACATCAGGCAAACCCCAACTGAGAAATAGTCTATAAAAAAACTGGCCTGTACTCTTCAAAAGTATCAATGTCGTGAAAAACTAAGAAAGGCTGAGGGACCGTTCCAGATTAAAGGGGACTACTAAACGCCCCAATGGATCTTGTACTGAAGAAAAAAAATGCCATAAAGGACATTATTGGGACAATTGACAAAACTGGAATATGGACTACAATTAAAGTTTTATATTAGTGTTACACTTCCTGAACTGGATAACTATTGTGGTCACATCAGAGGAGATCTTTGTTCTTAGGAAATGCATGCTGAAGTATTAAGGAGTAAAGCAGAAAGATGTTTGCAACCTACTTTCAGGTTCAGATAAATAGTAAAGTGTTTGGAACACACACACACACACACACACACACACACATCGATAAAGAGAATCAAACATGACAATGTTTATATGTAGTTGTCATGGTTTGTTCTGTGTCAGCTTAGTTGAGTGGGAGCCATGTTTCCCAGAATCCTCTATCTGTATGGTTCCAAGTAAGAAGTGGCTCTCAAACGAAAAAGTTTCTAAACTGCAAAGGAAACGATTAAGGGCATGAGGAGAGCCCACAGAATGGGAGAAAGTCTTGGCCAACTACTCCTCCAGTAAGGGATTAATATCCAGAATATACAAAGAACTCAAAAAAATTAATACCAAAAACACCAAATAGCCCAATCATTAAATGGGCAAAAGAACAAAACAGAAATTTCTCAATACAAATGGTCATCGAATATATGAAAAGATGTTCAAAATCTCTAGCAATCAGGGACATGCAAATCAAAACTACAACTCACTCCAGTCAGAATGGCAATTATCAAGAACACAAACAACAATAAATGCCGGCGAGTTCTGCACACTGACTAGAACAGCCACTCCGGAAAGCAGTGTGGAGATTCCTCAAGAAACTAGGGAGGAGCCACCTGGGACCCAGCTATCCCATTCCTTGATATTTTCCCAAAAGCCCTAAAATCAGCACACTCCAGCTATACAGCCACATCAATGTTTACAGCAACACAATTCACAATAGCTAAATTTTGGAATCAACCCAGATGCCCATCAGTCGGTGAATGGATTAAGAAACTGTGGTATATCTACACAATGGAGTTCTACTCAGCCATGAAAAAGAATGGAATTATGGCATTTTCCGGTAAATGGTTGGAACTGGAGACTATTATGCTAAGTGAAATTAACCCAAACTCAGAAACTCAAAGGTCGAATGTTTTTTGTTTTTTCCCATATGTGGAAGCTAGAGTAAAATAAAGGAAAGGGGGAGGGAAGAATAGGATATCATAAAGAACCCATCAAATGTAAATGGTTACAGGAGTGAAAGGGAAGTCTAGTAGAGGAAGGAGAAGGGGTAGTGGGGGGGACACATCACCTTTCAGACACATCACCTCCCAGCTCCTTCCTCCACACTGTCCCAGTCCCTGTGCAGCAGAGCAACAAGGAACTTCAGCAGTTTAGGATCTGACAGGCTGTGGTCGTGCCCGCTGACACACAGCAGCTGTGCTTGCTGACATTTCACCATAAAGGTTCACAGTGGCTGATGGGTACCTGGAAAAGGTAACCGCAGTAGCAGAAGCAGGAAACAATGTCATGGGACAGAACAAACCCCCTTTAGGCTTAGCGCAATAAAAGTCCCTAAGCTGTATGAGCTGGAAGTCCCCAGGTGGTTGACGAACTCGCACCCACCTAAGGAATATAGAATGCACCCTCCAATAGAATTGCACCAACTCCCTTGCCTCGATGTACCCCAAACTTGCTTATGTGCTCGGGGCTCAGACTTCGGGAATTATCCGCTGGGCTGTGGCACCACTAACAAAGTGCTACTTCCAAATCTCAGTGTCCTGACCCTCATTTCCCGCCACACCTGGAACTCAGCGCTCTACCTTCCTGGTGACGCAGGTATCCCAGAAAGGGTCTGTGGGAGTCCTCTGTATTATCCTTACAAGATAAAAGTTTCAGAACTGGGGGTGTAGGGCACTTGCCGAGCAATACATGAGACCCTGGGTTCCAAAATTCCTAGCAACCCCCCCCCAAAGTCTTTCAAAGGCAAAATCCTATGTTTTTATATATCTTTCTGAGATTTAAAATATTGGATGAGCTTCTCACTAAAAGGTAAAAAAGTTCTTACTTCTGGTACAAAGACTAGGTATAAGAAGTAAGCGCTAACCTATTTCCTATGACAGGGTGGCAGAATATGCCACTTCAAAATGTGTCACTTCAACATAGGGATTACTTTAAGCTAAAAGCACCTGATGAATAGCAGGTGCAAAAAGGGCCTTGTAATCTTCCCCCTTTGTCCCCCCAGAGCAGGAGATTAAAAACCCAAATGTGAGCCAGGCAGGGTGGGGCACAGGCCTGTAATCCCTGGAGCTTGGGAGGCTGAGGCAGGAGGATCCCAAGTTTGAGGCCAGCCTCAGCAACTTAGCGAGGTTCTAAGCAACTCAGTGAGACCCTGTCTCTAAATAAAAAATAAAAAGGGGTGGGGATGCGGCTCAGAGGTTAAGCCCCTCTGGGTTCAATCCCTGGTACAAAATAATTGATAAATAAATAAGTTTAAAACCCCATGTGAAAGACACCCCGCCTGTACCAGGAGACACTTTTTGAAGTCATAGCAACTTCTGTCCAAGCAGACCTTGTTAAAATAATTCTTATCTTCCTTTAGCCTCCACACTTAAATTTACTTTTCTCCAATTGTCTCTTTCTGTTCAACCTAGTCCCAAAGCACGCGGGTCTTGCCTGTTCTTTGGGGTCTTCGTTGCCTTGCGAGGGCGCCGATGTCAAGTAAACCTTCTACTGAATTTGTATGCTTTCCTGGTTAATCTAGCTTGTGTCAACTGAAGTCTCGGGCCCAGCCGGGACCCTAAGAGGGGAGAGGTAAAGTTCTGCCTTCCCTACAACAGGATCCTCCAAAGGAGAGCCTGGCAGGAGAGTGAGCAGAAGGAGATGGCAACCTTCTCCGCTCATTTTGCCCTTGACCTGCGGGGTCAGGCGACTGTGGACACTTGAATGGGGCAGAGAGAGAAAGGGAAAGATCAAAAGATGGACAGGAAGCAGCAGCAGCAGCTCCCTGGGGGCTGGAAGCAACCGACTCCCTTCTGCCTCTTCATTGCACAGAGGAACCCGGACCGGAAGAGGACAAGACAAAGGGGCATTTTATAGTTAGAGACACTGAGGTCCAAGGCCCGGAACGCACGGCTTCGTCCTGATGGTTTCTGGAAGATGCTGGAGCAGCACCCGGCCTTCAGCCACGACTCGCAGGCGCACAACAGCCAAGAACACAAAGGAGTCGAATCAGGGCCACAGATGGCTCTGAAATTCCTTTCGGCAGTGTCTGAAAATAGCAAAGCCAATATATCCGCCTATTGTTTTATTCATCCAGCTTGTCGGAGGCACCATGCTATTTCATCCGCTTTGGTCGAACTGAAGAGCAATCAAGGAAATCAGCACGGGATGTGGCAAAAAATGAAAGTTTCATAAAATACTCAATTCCTTCGCGTTCTGTTTTCACAGCCGTAATTCAGGCTCACGTTTTCGTAAGGGTCGGCCAGCATGCCCGAGAAAACCACGGAAATACATTTCTGCTTTTTATTGTCTTAAACTACAAGACCGAAAATCATTTCAAGAAAAAGTGAAAAGCTGCGATCATTAGAGTAAGAACTTGATTCAGACAAGAATCATCAATAGAGTTTACAACCAGTGGGTCAAATATTTGATGAGAAAATAGACATTTAAATAGTCTCAGAGTTTTCTCCCCACAAAGTGCTGATTAACTGCAAAGGGGAAAACACTGACTTTACCGTGGACAAACCTGGCAAACGCTACTTTAACATCTCTAATAAGCAAACAGACATCACGTGCTCCCTAATGTGCCGCCCTGGGGAGACACCTCACTTCCATGGTGTGGCTGCCAAAAGTGAACACCCCAAAGGTAGCTGTCTTAGTCAGCTTGGGATGCTACAATAAAATACTTAAACTTAGCAATTTATAAGCCACAGAAATGTATTTCTCGTAGTTCTGGAGGCTGAGAAGTCCAAGATCCAGGCACTGTCAAATCTGGTGTCTGGTGAGGGGTCTCTGCTTCCAAGATGGCGCCCTCCAGCTGTGTGGTCACATGGCAGAGGCCGGAAAGGGGGCTAGAGCGCTCCCTCAACCTCTCCCATAATGGCCCTAATCACATTCACAAGGCTGAGTCACTCATGACTGAGTCACTTTCCCAAGGGCCTATGACTTAATACTGTCACCTTGGGGAGTAGGTTCCCAAATATGAAGTTTTGGGGGGGACACAGACACACTGAGATGATAAAGTAGGCCTGAGGAAACACCAAATGATCTCAAGTTGAGGGACATTCTAGCAAACTGCAGGCTTGAACTTTTTTAATATGCCAAGGTCACAGATCAAAGAAAGGAAGAGGAACTCTTCTAGATTAAAGGAGACTGAAGAGACATTACAAGGTCATGTGTGATCCTGGTCTGGATCCTGAAGTAGAAAACCAATATTGTTGTAAATACTGAAAATAATTAGGCTCATTATTATTGAAAAGAATGAGGCTGGGCGTGGTGGACAGTATTGGGTCAATTGGCAACATTTGTGCATTGAAGATTATACTATTACATCAACATTAAATATCTTAATTCTGATGGGCGTATTGTGGTAATATAAAAGGAAATCTGTGAATGTCTATGTTCTTAGGAAGTACATGCTGAATTTTTAAAGAAATATCCTTAGAGGTGGAGGAGAACCAAAGAGAATGTATGAATGTGAATGGCTGGTGAACCCAGGTGAAGGGTATATACGGGGTTTTGGAGGTCATTTCTTGCTTTGTTTCAGGCTATTCCAACTGCTCCCCCAGTCTGACATTATTTCACAATAAAAAAGTTTAAAAGAAAAATCAAAATGCAATCTCTTGGAACTGGGGGTGTAGTTTAATGGTAGAGAGCTTGCCTAGCATATGCAAGGCCCGTGGGTTCAATCCCCAGTACCACAACAAAACAAACCAACAAACAAAAATGTACCCTCTTGGGTGCACTGCACTGGAACTCACGGGAGAATCATGTAGGCCCAGGGTTATTCATGACAAGCAGGAAGAAAATATGTGACGATACATTTTCAAGACTGGGAAGAGGTCTGAATTCATCTTTGTATTTGCTTGTCTTCTCCCATCTTTTTCCTTTGAAGGATGATAATGAACTTGACAGCGATGTTCATGTTAGTGTCTCTTAGTTGAGTCCCACAGTGGGCTTCACGTTTAAAAGGCAGCACAAAGAGGAAAAATGCCATTTCCGATAATATTAATGGTAAAGGAATATTATTGAAAATAATGAGGCTGGGCGTGGTGGCACATGCCTGCAATCCCAGCAGCTTGGGAGGCTGAGGCAGGAGGATTGTGAGTTCAAAGTCAGCCTCAGCAAAAGTGAGGAGCTAAACAACTCAGTGAGACCCTGTCTCTAAATAAAATACAAAACAGGGTTGGGAATGTGGCTCAGGGGTGGAGTGCCCCTGAGTTCAATCCCTGGCCCAGACAAAAAACAGAAAGACAGAAAAAGAAAATAATGATAAATCGGTAGCTGTTCAGTCTCATCTACTAAAGCACTGGAAAATAACGCAGCAGACTACTCCATCTGTGGGGCAGGATCGTCAGGATGGCGTTACCACTGTCCTCTAAGTCTCAACCAATTTGTCACTCACTACCTTTACTTCAGACAGGGAAGTTTTCTATAGTTCCGTTCATTCCTACCTTTGTACCTTTTTCAATCTACCTTGGAAACTATTGCTTCTGCTTCCTTCGACTGCTAGCCAAGTTCCATTATGTTTTACCTTCCATTCCTAGAGGAAGTCTGGCCATTCATTATAACTGTAACCGGTAAAAAACATCGCAAGGCACCAACTTCACACAAAGGCATTACAGTTGCACCCTGGTATCTGTAGGCTTGGTTCCAGAACCTCCCATGGATATCAAACCCTGTGTATGCGCAAGGCCCTTATATAAAATGGCATAGTGTTTGCATAGAACCTACACACATATCATCCCTATACTTTTTAAATTAAAAAAAAAAAAATTGGGACAGGGGCTCTCTAAGTTGCTGAGGCTAGCCTCAAATTTGTGATCCTCTTGCCCCGGTCTCCCAAGTTGCTGAGATTACAGGTGTGTGCCACTGGGCCTGGCTCATTCCCTATACTGTAAATCATTTCTAGATGACATAATACCTCATACACCACAGTGACACAGCCACCTCAATGTTTACAGCAGCACAATTCACAATAGCTAAGCTATGAAGCCAACCTAGGTGCCCTTCACCAGAGGAATGGATTAAAAAAAAATGTGGTATATATACACAATGGAGTATTACTCAGCCATAAAGAAGAATAAAATTATGACATTTGCCAGTAAATGGATGAATCTGGAGAATATCATGCTAAGTGAAATAAACCACTCTCAACCAAAGGTCAAATGTTTTCTCTGATATGTGGATGCTAACACACAATAAGGCAGGGGGAGGGGAAGAATAGGAATAGACAAAGGGGAATGAAGAGAAGGGAGGGGGATGGGAAAAGGAAAGACAGTGGAATGAATCTGACCTAACTTTCCTATGTACATATATGAACACACCACAGTGAATCTCGCCATCACGTACATCCATAAGAAATTAATTTGGTGGGGGGCGTTTCCAGGGATTGAACTCAGGGGCACTCGACCACTGAGCCACATCCCCAGCCCTATTTTGCACTGTATTTAGAGACAGGGTCTCACCAAGTTGCTTAGCACCTCACTTTTGCTGAGGCTGGCTTTGAACTTGTGATCCTTCTGCCTCAGCCTCCCTAGCTACTGGGATTACAGGCGTGCGCCACTGCACCTGGCCATAAGAAATTAATTTTAAAAATAATAACTATAGGTAAATGGTAAAAAGATCAATAGCAGGAAGACAGCAGGGGGAGGGGTAAGGGAAGGGGAAGGAGAGGTGCTGGGGTCTGAATTAGAATAAGATATATCCCATGCTTGTATAATTATGTCTGTAATGGCTTGGATGTGAGGTGTCCCCCAAAAGCTCACGTGTGAGACAATGCAAGAGGGTTCAGAGGAGAAATGATTGGGTTGTAAGAGTCTTGACCCAATCAGTGAATGAATCCCTGATGGGATTGGCTGAGTGGTAACTGGAGGCAGGTGGGCGTGTCTGGGGAAGGTGGACATTGGGGGCGTGGCCATGGGGTGTATATTTGCATCTGGAGGGTGGAGTCTCTCTCTGTTTCCTGATCACCTTGTGAGCGGCTTCCCTCTGCCACACTCCCCCATCATGATGTCCTGCCTCAACGTAAGCCCTGAGGAATGGAGTCTGCTGTCTATGGACTGACACCTCTGAAACTGCGAGCCAGCAGATAAACTCTTCCTCCCCTAAAATTGTGCTAGTCAGGCCTTTTAGTCACAGTGGCAAAAATGCTGACTAAAACAATGTCAAAATGGATTCTACTGTTATATATAACCAAAACAAACCAAGAAAAAGAATGAAAAATACTTAATAAAATGCAAATGGTATACAAATAGTCGTTCTATGTTATTTGTTTAGGGAATAATCACAAGAAAAATTCTTGTGTTCTGTACGGATGACATTTTTCTGCAACTGTCTTCAACCCTTGGTTGGTTGAATGCATGGACACAAAGCCCCTGGCTATGGGGCCAGCCACACATGACCGGCATCCACCAGCAAAGCTCCTTTGAGGCTACGCTTCCATTTCTCCAGCTCCAAATTGCCCTTTGGAATGGGCAGCCCTCAGGGGCTGGGGCTGGAGCTCAGCTGGTCGAGTGCTTGCCTTGCAAGCACAAGGCCCTGGGTTCTAATCCCCAGCACCCCAAAAGAAAAAAAAAAGGCGAACCTTGTTATGGTCAACAAGGGCCACATTTAGTCAACGCATTAGAAAGGCTTGAGCGGAGAAGAAATATTTCATTTTTTTGGCAGGGGGTCGGGTACCAAGGATTAAAGTGAGGGCCTCACACATGCCAAGTACACACCCTACCACTGAGTTATACTCAGAATCCTCTCAGCTCTCCCCTTAAGCTAACAGAAGACAGTGACTTCAACTGGAAGGAGAGGATGGGGACACAGATGTGTGTGTGTGTGTGTGTGTGTGTATTTTTTTTAAGTACTGGGGATTGAACCAGGGGTACTCTACTACTAAGCTGCGTCCCTAGCCCTTGTATTTCATTTTGATACAGGATCGTGCTAAGTTGCCCAGGCTGCCCTTCACTTGCTTTCATCTCTCGATTAGCTGGGATTGCAGGGTGTATGCCTCGGTACCCAACCCTTAAGAAATAATTCATTTGGTGATTCTTTCCCCGGCCTAAAGGAACTTATGACATAGTTAGAATGACAAAAACTCATCAGAAGTTACAGTGATCTGTGCAGAAGATACAAGAAATAGGAAAGCTTAATCCTGTTTTCTCATACATTTGCTGTGTCGCCATGGCAAATGACATGATCTCTTAAGGCCTCAGGCCTTCTTCGTAAAATGAGAGAGTGGATTGGATGATAATAATAACAAGTCAAGGGTTGGGGTCGTGGCTCAGTGGTAGAGCGCTTGCCTAGCACGCGTGAGGCACTGGGTTCAATCCTTAGTACCACATTAAAAAAAAAAGTAAAGAGAAAATCAAGGTTAAATTCTTTAAAAAATAGTAACAGGGCAAATTCACTGAGCACTTAGTACATGCCCAGCCTACACCAAGCCATCACCGTGGATTAACACGCTGAAACATCACAACACCACCGAGGTGGGGGCCACGTCACGCTCCCTTTACAGATAACCTGTGAGATACTTTCGACTCCAGTTCTATAATTATGTGATTTCAAGTAATGTGGAGGTAGACTGTATTTTTCCAAAAGTGGCTACCACAATATTTCCCACCTCATACACTCTTCTTTGACTGTGACTTGGCTACTCCTGCTGCCTTTGAGAGGTGAGTCTCTGTCCCCTCCTGTTGAATTTGGCTGCATTTGTGACTACAGAGAAAGCGAGACTGCGTGACTTCTCAGGCTAGGGCCATAAAAACTCATGTGGCTTATATCAGTTTTCTGTTGCTGCACAACCAATTACTACAAACCTAGTGGCTTCAAACAACCCCCACTTATTAGCTCATGGTTCCGTGGGTCAGAATAATGGACAAAGCAGAGCTGGGTTCTCTGCTCAGGGTCTCAAAAGGCTGAAATGAAGGTATTGGCTAGACTGAGTTCTTGGCGGGTCAGGGGAAAATCTGCTTCCAAGTTCATTTGCGCGGTTAGCAGAATTCAGTTTGTTATGGTCCTAGGACTGAGCTCTCTGCTGGCTGTCAGCCGGGGGCTACCTCCACCTCCAATGTCAGCTACGGAAGAACCTCTCTCACATCAAATCCTCCATGCTTCGAATCTCTGACTTCCTGTCTCTGATCTCTAGACCCTTGTTATAGTTTAGATATTAGGTGTCCCCCAAAAGCTCAGGTGTAAGACAAGTTTTAAAGGAGAAATGATTGGGTTACGAGAGCCTTAACCCAATCAGTGAGTTAATCCCCTGATGGGATTAATTCAGTGGTGACTGAAGGTGAATAGAATGTGGCTGGAGGAGGTGGGTTATTGGGGGAGTGCCTTTGGGGCAAGTGGAGTCTCTCTGCTTTCTGATCATCACGAGTTGCTTCCCTCCACCACACTCTTCCGCCATATTGTTCAGTCTCACCTCGAGCCCCAAGGAATGGAGCTGGCTGTCTATGGACTGAGACCTCTAAAACTGTGAGCCCCCAAATAAACTTTTCCTCCTTTAAAATTGCTCTCGTCAGGTCTTTTAGTCCCAGCAGTGAAGAAGCTGACTAAAACAACCCTGATTTAAACAGCTCAGGCGAGCAGGTCAGGTCCCCCTTGGACAATCTCCCTGTGTTAAGGTCAACCAAGGTGAAATCTCAGCTACATCTACAAAATATAATCATGGAGTAACAGTTAATGATAAGCATAGGTTCCATTCACACGCAAGGGGAGATTATACAAGAATGAGGATCACTGGGGTCATCTTAGAATCCTGCCTACCACATAACTTCTGTTCATTCTTATTTTTCTTTTTTGCAGTACTGGGAATTGAGCCCAAGGTCTTGTGCATGGCCTCACTATACCACTGAGCTACATTCCCAGCTATACTTGATTCTTTTATGTTTGCTCTTAAAGGTCAACCACCATGCTGTAAGGAAGTCCAAGCAGTCTGTGGAGTAGCCCATGTGGAACCTGTAGCAGCCCCAGCTGAGCTCCCAGCCAACAACCAGCATCAACTTGCCAGCCGTGTGAGTGAGCCTTTTTTTCTTTTTCTGGTACTGAGGATTAAACCCAGGGGTGCTTAACCACTGAGTAACAGCCCCAGCCATTTTTTGTATTTTACTTTGAGATAGCATCTTGCTAAGTTGCTTAGGGCCTCGCTAAGTTGCTGAGGCTGGCTTTGAATTTGCAATCCTCCTGCCTCAGCCTCCCCAGCCACTGGGATTACAGGCATGCACTGCCACACCAGCTGAGTGAGCCATTTTGAAAGTGGATCCTCTAGTCCCCAAGATGAACCATGCTGCTAGTGGTGCATGGAGTAGATGAGCTGTCCCCATTAAGTCCTGCTCAAATTGCAAATTTATTGCCAAATAAAGGATTCTTGTGGTTCTCATCCACTAAGTTTTGGGGGGATTTGTTTCCTTAACCGTAGACAATCAAAATCAAGTAACAACCTATGTGACATGACCTACAAGTACCAGAAGCTGCTTGTACAAGGAATAATAGCTTATACTTTTTTAGGATATTGAATCATCTGACATGATGATTTAGTATAGGCCTAAAATGTCATTCAAAGTTGGGCACAATGGTGCATGCCTGTAAACCCAGCAACTCCAGAGGCTGAGGCAGGAGGATCGCAAGTTCAAGGCCAGCCTCAGCAACTTAGCAAGACCCTGTCTCAAAATAAAAAGAACTGGAGTGTAGCTCAGTGGCACCCCTGGGTTCAATCCCCAGTATCAAAAAAAAATCATTCAATACAGATTGGATTTTTTATTTTGGGGGGGGTATTTGGGATTGAGCCCAAGGGTGGTTAACCACTGAGCAATATCTCCAGCCCTTTTTATTTTTTATTTTGAGACGGGATCTTGCTAAGTTGCTGAGGCTGGCCTCAAACTTGCAATCCTCCTGCCTCGGCCTCCTGAGTTGCTGGTACAGGTGTGTGCCACTTCACCTGGCTTAGGCTTACTGATTTATTAACTTAAACTTATACTGAACTGATTTAGGCCAGAATATGTCATCCATATCTGGAAGCCTAACATTTTAAAAGGGTTATCTAAAAATTATGCCACTTTTCTTTTGAGCAATGGCTATATTATATATTTTAAGCAGCATTTGTAAAATATTTGGAATGTAAATGAACACAAAATGAATAGTAATTTTGAAAGATACAAAAGACTTGTTTGTAATCACTAAAGTATTAATATTTCAGTGCATATTCAATTACTTTGCAACAGTTGCTATTTTTATGGGAAAAAGAAAACACTGGGAAAATGATCTCTAATTTTTTCATTAAAGAATTTTCATCAACAGATATTAAAACTACCAGGTAAAAGATTTGGAGAATATAATATCCGTACTCTCTCAAAGCAGCCCCCTCCTTGCATCATCTGTTGATTACTGAGGGGATAAGTTTCCTTTACCATGGAGAAAAAAGTCGGACAATTCAACCACGTATCAGATTTGCCATCGATGATGAAACAACATGGTACCAGGCGCCTCCCACTGTGGTGCACCAAAGACACATTCCCTGTGTAGTTATTTTGCCAAAAAAATGCTTAGCCTCAATGTGTGACAAAATAAACAAATCCAAATTAAGGACTTTTTTTTTTCTTTTGGTATCAGGAATTGAATCCAGGGGCACTCATCCACTGAGCCACATCGCCAGACCTTTTTAAATTTTATTTAGAGACAGGGTCTCGCTGAGTCACTTAGGGCCTCACTGCTAATTTGCTGAGGCTGGCCTTGAACTTGTGATCCTCCTGAGTCCCTGGGATTACAGGGGTGAGCCATGGTGCTCAGCCTGGGGACATTCTTTTTTTGTTTGTTTGTTTGTTTTTTTTTCCAAATTTGTTTCTATTGTTTGTTATTATTTATTTAAACTTTAGTTTTTCATTTCCCAGAAGAAAAGAGTGGTATAAAGAGAGGTTTGATCCCATGGGAAGAGTCTGTGGGACTCACTCCTTCTATTCTGTCTTTTCCTTGAAGATTCTTTAGAGAGCCTCCACTGTGGGACAGACAGATGGACAGCCGTCCAGGAGAAAAAGGTTCCAATTCTCCAACCTGGTCACATATCATGTCATGCCACCACTGTTTGAAGAAGAAAGAAGAGCTGAACGTCCTGTAATCCCAGGCCGAGACAGGAGGATCACAAGTTCGATGCCAGCATCAGCAATTCAGAAACACTTTGCGTCAAAATAAATAAAAAGCCGGATGTGGTGGCGCACGCCTGTAATGCCAGCAACTATTGGAGGCTGAGGCAGGAGGATCACAAGTTCAAAGCCAGCCTCAGCAACTTGTCAAAACCCTGTCTCTAAAATATAAAAAGGGCTGGGGAGGTGCTCAGTGGGTAAGTCCCTCTGAGTTCAATCCCCAATACCAATAAATAAATAAATAAGAGGGCTGGGATGCAACTCAGTGGTCAGGCACCCTTGGACTCAATCCCCAGTACAAAAGAAAAAAAATAGAAAGGAAAAAAAGAATGTAACAGTGGTCCACTTTAAGCTTTGAACGTGGCACTTGCTGCTCGCCACTGCAATTGAGTTTTGAAATGGACGTTTCTTTCTCTTCCTCTCTCTGCTCCTCCTTAATCTCTCCCCATTCCTAATCTCAGGGGAGACAGGATTACCTTTCTTCCCCAACCTAGGCAGAGTTCTCTGTCCCTGAGCACTCACCCACCAGAGGAATGAAATAGTCCAGACTTTGGGGATGGTGCCAGAAGATCTCAGAAATGACTGTCTTCCAAATTAACAAGTGATCCAGACAGAGAACATGTGGAATGTAGCCTTTGAGTCACCTCTTTAAAAGCCCCTTGTTCCTGCTGATGAACAGAATCACACCTTTTGGGCAGGAGTTCCCTGTGTCTCTCCTTTGGTAGCAAAGCAATAAACCTTTTTCCTTTTTCTCAAAACTGTGTCCTTTTTATTGGATTGGCACTGGGGACAAGGACTGAGCTTTAGACAACAGGAAGAAGAAAGAGAGAGAGAAAGGAAGGAAGGAAGGAGAAGGACAAGGTCATATCAACATAGTCCCACCCTGCACCCCCACTGAAGGGGGGTGTGCAAAAAAAACCCAGCAAAGCAAAAGCAAAGGGAGAGAGAGAGAGGAATGGAGAGAAAGAGAAAGAAATAAAAAGAGAGAAAGAAATACAAAGAGAGAAAGAGAGAGAGAAATATGAGAGGTAGCCTAGGGACATTCCTAAACACCACTGACTTGGACTCTTCAAAAATGTCAATGGTGCAAAAGGCAAAACAAGTTGGGAGCTCTCTTAAAATGAAAGGAGATTTAGCCCAAAGAGTTAAGGAAATGTGAACTTTGATTAGATCTTGAATCTTCCCCACCTCCGACAAGAAAAAAAACAAAACAAAACATAAAGCTGTAAGATTTAAATATGCACTGCATATTAGATAACAGTGCTGTACTAAATGTTAATTATCTGAGTGGATTATTGTGTTGTGGTTAAGTAGGCGAAACTCCTCATTCTTAAGAGACAGATGCTAAAATATTTACGGGTGAAATGTTGCTATGAGCTGGATGCGGTGGCTCACGCCTATGATCCCAGCAGATTGGGAAGCTGAGGCAGGAAAATCCTGAGTTCAAAGCCAGCCTCAGCAACTTAAGACCCTAAGCGACTTAGTGAGACCCTGTCTCTAAATTAAATACCAAAAAGGGCTGGGGATGTGGCTCAGTGGCTAAACACACCTGGGTTCAATCCCCGGTACAAAAAAAAAAAAAGGAAAAAAGAAAAAAATTCTATGCCTCCAAGTAACACTCGGGTCAACTGTGTAAGGACTAGAATTCTACACCCGGTTGAGGACTTTTGCATCGACAGCCTCCTTGCAGAAGCTGGTAGTTGGAGGATTTCAGGTCACAGTGGTGGCACAAGGCAGCAGACAGCCTGCATACTCTGCGCCACCAGGCTGGCGAAGGTGCACGCCATCGGCAGCATGGACAAAACAAGCAGTTTCCTGTTACCGGATGCAGAGAGGTGGACCCTCAGCTCCCTGGGTTGCACGTGGAGTCCTGAGTGTGTCCACAGCAGAGTGGGGAAGGGAGAGCGAAGCCACGGTTTCACCTCTGTCACAGGGACCTAAACACTGGCACACTCAGGCGACGTTCGGCTCACTGTACACGAGGGCGAAGCCACGCGTGCCCACCCCAATAGCCGGCACACAACGGTGGGACGTGCGCCCTGACGCACTTTACGGCAGACACGCAAAGGCGCGAAGGCGAAGCCACGCCCCCACACGATAGCGGCACGTGCGGTCAGACACACTTTACGGCAATCGCGCGGAGGCGCGAGGCCGCTGGAGGACGCCACGTCGGGGGCAACTGCGTGCGCTCCACGTCATTGAGGGCTGCCAGTTCAGCCGTTGGCGGCCCCACTGCCAGGCGACCATGGGAGTCGTGGCAGCGTGGTTGAAGCAGACGAAGGACTACGTGAAGACGAAGGAGTTCCGGGATTACGTAACCTCCACCCACTTCTGGGGTCCTGTGGCCAACTGGGGCCTCCCACTGGCCGCCTTTAAGGACATGAAGGCGTCGCCGGACATAATCAGTGGCCGCATGACCACAGCGCTCATCTTGTACTCGATGACCTTCATGCGCTTCGCCTACCGTGTACAGCCTCGAAACAGGCTGTTGATGGCGTGCCATTTCACCAACGTGGTGGCACAGAGTGTGCAGGCAGGCCGCTACATAAACTACCACTATCGTGGTGGCGCCCAGCGGGCCACCCCCCACAAGACCTGCGGCCCTCCAGCAGCCAGCTCCGGTGTCCAGCCCCCAAAATAAGCTTCTTGCTGTCTGCGGACTCCATCAGATCTTTGCAGCGTGCAGGCGATGAACCACATTTCCTTCTGAAGACCCATCAAAATTGGTTTTGACTCTCAACAGTGAGAAGCTGATTGAAAACTGCAGTTTGGTTAATAAACAGCATCAAATTGAAGCCGTTGATCGTTGCCTGTTTTGTGAACTGGAAGTCGTTTTTTAGTGGAGGGTAGTTTGGCTTCCAGGATCTGCACACTGGGGGCTAGAGGGGGCAGGAAGGCTTTGGAAAACGTTTAACATCTCCCACTAGCTCATAGTTTTTTGTTTTCTGCACCTTGTGGTTTAGCTCTCTGGGGAACATGTTCTCGATACTTGTTTTGGGTGCCCAGGGCAAGTCAGGGTGCTTAGTATCACACCTGACTTTTTAAAAAATATTAAAAATTGGTTCTGATTAGTTCTATATGTCAGTAGAATACATTTATTCACTTTGATACACATAAAGGGTAGTTTCTCCATTTTCTGGTTGTACATGTTGAATCACATCAGTCGTGCAAATGTGTACATAAGGTAATAATGTCTGTTTCATTCTATTATCCGTCCTATCCCCATATCCCCTCCCCTCTACCTAAAGTACCTCTATTCTTCCCTAGTGTCCCCCTACTGTGAATTAGTATCCACATATCAGAAAACATTCAGCCTTTGGTTTTTTTGGGGTTTGGCTTATTTCACTTAGCATGATATTCTCCAACTCCATCCATTTACCTGCAAATGCCATAATTTTATTCTTTATGGCTAATATTCCATTATATATATATATATATATATATATATATATATATATATATATCACAGTTTCTTTATCCATTCATCTGTTGAAGGGCATCTAGGTTGGTTCCACAATCTAGCTATTGTGAACTGAGCTGCTATAAACATTGATGTGGCTGTGTCACTGCAGTGTGCTGATTTTAAGTCCTGTGGGTATAAACCCAGGAGTGGGATAGCTGGGTCAAATACAGTCACAAGTCTATACCAAAATAGTTTGGGGAGCTATTCTATTGAATGAAATGTTTCAAAGTGGGTTTAAACATGAATGTGAAATCCAGTATAAACGTTTAAGGCCTAGAGAATATAGAATCAATTATAGAATCTGCCATGGAGACGGGATAACAACACTGAGGACGGTTGCTATTGAGGACGGTCGCTGTGGGTTCTAGGTCAATACAAAGTCAAAACAAGGCCATAATTCTTTCCTCCTTATCCTTAAAAAATGGAGATGGCCGTTTGTAAAACTGGCTATCAACCACGTTGAATGCTAGCTAGGGTTGGGATGTGAGGGTAAGTGATCAAAGCAGTATAACCCAGAATATTCCCCTAGAGATCCTGTGGGTGCTATAGACTTAAACCAGGGAGCAGAAGAGGGAAAAGGGAAGGGTGGGGGCTGTGGGACCATTACCTCCAGGGCAGAGGCTGCCCTCGAGCATTCGACCCTAAATTTCCCCCTGCCCTTGCCTCTGGAGGATGCAGGAGGATCCAGATTGGTTACTGGGGAACTCAATGTATATTTGAAAGTGCTTAAACTATGGTTTTATTTGTTTTGGTACTGGAGATTGAACCCAGGGGTGCTCTACCACTGAGCTACATCCTCAATCCTTTGTTTTTATTTGGGGATGGGGTTTTGCTAAATTATTGACGCTGGCCTCCAACTTGTGATCCTCCTGCCTCAGCCTCCTAAGTCACTGGGATTACAGGCATGCCTCATTGTGCACAGTTTAAACTACTTTTAAGATTTCAAATGCAAAGAAATTGGAAAGGAAACTGAAAGGTTCTGAAGACAACAGCTTTTGGCTCAGTTACATTAGTAGAACTCTGGAAGATTCCTCACCTTCCAGCATCTAAGCGTTAGACCTCTTTGGGGACAGTCTTTCACATTCTGCATATGGCAGAAGGGGTGGGGCACAGAGTATGGGACAGTATACTGTATTATCTATTGCTGTGTAACCAATCACCCCACAATATAACAGCTTAAAAAACGAATCCTATCACAGAATTTCTAAGGGTCAGAAATCTGGGCTGCAGGCTCTGAGTATCTTCACTGAGCTGGAAGATGCACTTCGGAGTTTCAGTTCCATGTCATGTCACTAGGGCTGCTAGTGAGGTGACACAGCTTCCTCTAGTGGTGTTCCAAGAGAGCCCAAGATGGAATCCTAGTCTTAAACCTTAATTGCAGTGACACACGATCACTTGTGCTACGTTCACACAGACCAACCGTAGACACTGGGAGGACGATGTGAGGGTAGGTTACCAGGAGCTGAGGCTCATCGGGGGTCATTGTAGAAGCTGGCTACCACGTGGTTCTAATAAAAATTGTCATGTTTCCCATACTCAGTATAAAGTATGTTAGGTCATTGCCCATCTTTCCAAAGAGATGTCACAAGAAGCTTAGTTTACAGTTGTGTGATCAATTACTACTGTGCATACATATCAGAGCATGGATTTGAGAAGTTTTTGGAAGAGCAGCTCTTAATATTTTAAATAATCCAGACTACAATGTAGCCATAAAACCCAGTTCTTTGAGTTATGAATCATAATATATCAAGATTTTTATTAAAACATAAAAGGTTTTTTCAGAGTAGAAATTATATTTTTAGGTATGTCTTACAAAACATATTGTGTAGCCCAGTACGGTGGTGCATACCTGTAATCCCAGCAGCTTGGGAGGCTGAGGCAGGAGGATTTGAGTTCAAAGCCAGCCTCAGCAACTTAGCGAGGCTCGAAGCAGCTCAGTGAGACCCTGTCTCTAAATAAAATATTTTAAAAAGGGCTGGGGATGTGGCTCAGTGTTTGCGCGCCCTTGGGTTCAATTCCTGGTACCAAAAAACAAAACAAAACAAAAAACATTTTCTCATTTGAATATATTCCAATAAATGGTCATTGTCTACCAAACACATTTCAGTGCAGGTAGGTTTACTAATTAACCTGTAAGGAAAAAGGAGGTAATCTCTGCTGATAATTTCCTATCACTCTACATTTATGATTTAGAGGTCAAAATGCCCAGAGTCCCCAAGACTATAGCACCTCTACGCTAATGCCACGGTGCACACTTACCACATCTAATTTGGAACACGACCACCCAACTAAGACGTGCCTTTGTTGCCTAGGCTATTAGTGTTTAAAGCAACAGAAGTCATTAACACTTTAATAAAAAATGAACCTCTTCGGATCATTAGGGTAACAATTTCATAACCCCCTCAAACTCTCAAACACTGTGACCTTGGCAATTTAAAACTGTCTACAGATCTCTACCACTATTTTATGAAGTCAGTAATAACATTTTCTGAGTTGGCAGAGCTAGTTTTCCAGAAGTTTTGGTCACCAGCACATGAATCATTTCCCAGAATTCAGGTGTTTTTATTGAGTTTAATGTCACATCTTCCTCCCCGAGTTCTTGGAGATCCCTGGTGAAGAACAAGCTAAAGCCAAGAACTGCCTTATCTTTGCAATATAAGTTTAAAAGTTTGCAAAAAAAAAGTTTCTCCTTTTTCTGGTACTGGGGATGGAGGCCAGGACGAGGCACCCTACAGTGAACCAAGACAGCTCCAGGCAGAAAGGAATACACTTCCTGGCCGTCCTGCCGTGGCCCCTGGAGGTGGAGTCATGAAATTGAGGCTACAACAAATTCTGGGATATGTGACACAGATGTCTTGCAATTTGAATTTATACTCTTTATTATTTTGAAATTTAAAAAATTAAGAAAATTCAAAATACATGTTTGTTGTAAAAATTTCATACAGGAATATACAAAACAGAAAAAACAAATAACCTGTAAGTACCCTGTGGCCCCAATTCCTTTATAGACATAGCACAGCAAAAAAGGTTGGGAAAAACACGCAACTTTCCAGACATGTTATTATAACATAAAATAGTCATATGGCGCAATACGTGCTGTTAAACATTTTGAGTTTCTATTTATCTACTTTTGCCGGTGGTGCTGGGGAGGGAACCCAGGGCCTCACGGGCCGGGTGAGAGCCCCGCTTTCTACCCCACGTCTCAGATCATCCTGCAGTGCCTGCAGGACGGACGCGCCAGACTTCCTTTAACTGGTCCTCTGTTGACGGTGGCTTACCAACGCGACTCTTGTGTGCACACCCCGGGCCCCTCCCTGCTGAAGAGCGTCCACAGGTTGATGTCCGTGTCCATGCTACATTTGCTTTAGAGCCTCTCTGGGCATGGCTTCCTTTCTGTTTAAAAGTTATTGATATGAAGTTTTTGAACAATACCTTTGATTTTTCAGAGCACACACATCCAATGAGATGACAGCTTGTCCCTCATCATTATTCATACTTTATAAATCCTTATACGCACGTCTCTTTCAGTGTCTCTAATGTGGTGGACATTCAATAAGTGCTTTTTGGATACATAGGGAAAAGTTAACCAGACACAGGTATAAAATGGAACAGTTCACATCCCAGAGTTCCTAGAGTTAGGAACCAGGTCTTAAACTGCTTAGTGACTCAATGAGATTCCCTCTGATTCCACATTTTGTATCTCAGAGCTAGAAGCTAGGGAACATTTCATTAAAGTTTCTTAGTTTGGGAAAGTTGCAAGATGGATGAAAATTCGTTCACCACTGAAGTCTTCTCAAAGAGCTCCATGAAATGAAGAGGGAAAGAAAACATAAGACCAAACACCGCACAGAGACTGGCAAGACTGAAGCGCAAAGTTGTAGGCCCAGGGCTTACAGATTCTATTAAATGCATTTTAGGGTAAATGTGTATGCCGAATATGCCTCCTCCCTCCGCCCACTCTCTACAAATAACAACCCTGACGGGAAGCTGAGTAGGCAAAGGAGCAGGTCACCTTCGCTCAGGCTTGGCATGGTGCACTTCTTCCGGGCAAAGCTCTGGGAACGTGGCAATTCTGCCCCTGAAGGTTCAGAGGTGGCCTGACCCAGTTTAGTAGCACTGGCCTTGCACATGATCAGATGGAGGCTAAGGTGAAAGTGAGGCCGGCCCCACAGACCACTGCCTATGATGGCACAGTGCCTGTGCGATTCAGGAACAAGCGGGCCGAGGTCACGAGTGCAAGATTTTGGGGGGTAAAAGGAATAGAGGAAGTAGGAATGAATTTGTCAATCTGTTGAAAGGAAATGCTGTCTTAGTTTTACCAGAATGTTGAAATTTCACAATGAAGGACCAGGCTTAGTTAGCAGTTGACATTTATACCTCCAACTACTCAAAGGCCCGCAGATGAACATGCAGCTGGATGAATACTCACTGGGCCAGAGGACCAGGCCCTGCCCCCGGCAGAAACAGCCACGGTTGCCACAGAGTTTACTTCCCATAAGTACATTGTAAACAAGCTGCCAACTGAGCTTTCCCCTTGATGTCCCTGATAGGATGTGGGCCTGGGCCCGTCCCCTGCATTGGTCAGCCAGGTCACTCACTGTTCTCCAGGCCTGCACCGACCACCATGCTGTCCCCTGGCCGACAGCTACAGTCTATTCAAACCTGTTAGTAACAGGTCTGTATTAAGTTGGCTAGAGAACAGCCTTCCAGGCAGGTTTTCCTCTTGTCTTCTTCCAAAATGGAAGGGTTCCATTGCAACATTTATGTTCCAACCCACCCCTGACTATTTGCATGAGTGACACTGTCAGGGAGCAGGCAGGGGGACAGGACACATCCTATCCTCCTCTGTGTGAGCCCTTGACACAGGCCTGGCCTTTACCATGATAAGCAGCTACAGGCCAGAACCAGAAAAGAATCTCACCTCTGAAACAGGAAAAAGTCCCTGGCTAGCCAAGCGCGGTGGCACCAGCCTGTAATCCCAGCAGCTCGGGAGGCTGAGGCAGGAGGATCACCAGTTCAAAGTCAACCTCAGCAAAAGGGAGGTGCTAAGCAACTCAGTGAGATCCTGTCACTAAATAAAATACAAACCAGGGCTGGGGATGTGGCTTAGTGGTTGAGTGCCCCTGGGTTCCATCCCCAGTACCCCGGCTCCCCACAAAAAGTCCCTGGCTGTTAACAGCTATGGCAGAGTATCTGTTTGGATTGGTATACATTAATCAACCCCAAATTTGTGGATATGGAAAAACACACACACACACATCAACCCCAAATTTGTGAATATGGAAAAACACACACACACACACACACACACACTTCCAAAGAGTCAGAGGAAAGTACAGGACAACAAAACCTCCTTTTTGTCGAGGGTACAGTACTCTGGAAACTCCTTCCTTTTGTACAGAAAAGGATGCCTGAGCTGGAAGCCATGCTGACTTTCACAGGACATGCGTGATTTTTGTCAAAGGCCAACCTAGGATGAAAGAGAATGTTTTTCATTTACTTTGTTTGAGGAGAAAAAAGTTAAATGCCAAAGATGGTAAGTAATGTTAACCAGTTTTCCTTATAGAAAGAAAACTAGTCACTTGCTATTAGTGCCATAGTAAGAGCTGGGTGTCTCCCTGGGGGGCAGAAATAGTCTTGGATTATGCTATGACGTTGATTCACCAAAGACCAGATCAGTGACTTCAGGTGTATATGGCTAAACAAAGCTGCCAGGCAGATGATGTTGAACTTCCTCCCAGACGTGAGAGCCATTCATTAGAAAAAGAGCGCAAAGCTCAGCATCCTTCCTTTGAAATAATAAGGACATAGTGAAGCCCGGGAGGTTGCTGTGCTCGTCGTCGACTCACACCAGAGAACAGACATCAAAGAAGCGAGACGACCCTCTCCGTATTTCACATCCTAGGTCCACTCACCTCAGTCCTTCCTTTCCGGTGCCTGTCTCCCTGGTTCCTTTGAATCTCTTTTTTGTGGATGGAGGCTGTCTAGCCTCTGCATGTCTTCTCTAAGACCATTTCTAAGATCTTCATTGTTTCTCAGAAATTCCTTCACCACTTCCAGTCGATCTGCGATCTGCAAGAAGAAACCATAAAAAGCATAGCTTAGGGTAATTCTTCTGGCAGACTTACAATTCAAATGAAAAACCTCCTAGCTACAAGCCAGGCTCCAAGGGCACGTCCAAGTTCAAGGCCTTAGGTTCCATCCCCAACATCCCGCCAGCCCTGACCGAAAGACTGGCTCCTGCTCAAGTGGCCTCGAAGAAACGGAAATCTTGCCTACAGGTATCTGTCCATAAATGGGTTACAGTTTGAAAAACAAAAACGAAACAAACCCTTTAAAACAAGGTACCCTCCACTCACACAAAACACAACCCAGGATAGCTGGTTTTCACACCATGCAAGGGGGGTGTTTGTTTATCTACTAAAAAAGCATTTTTATTTTTGCTTTAAAACTTCCTACATTTATATGAGAGCTTCATCACACATGTGTATGTGTGTATTCATCTATATAGATGGATATACGCATACATAAAATGAAGCCCTTTTGTTTGGAATTTTGTACCTACTTTATTGCTGTTAAATAAACAAACATAATTTATATAAATATACAGGTATAAAATTCAAAATCTACAAGGTAAAAGGTAAAAAGCCAGCCCAGCCCTCTTCCAAACCCTGTCCCTAGTTACCCAGCTCCTCTCTCTAGAAGTGGCCATAATGAACCATCTGTTTCGTTTCTTCCTGAGACATTCCATGCATTTCCGTGGAAGCGTGTCTGTGGGCACTTTTGAAAACACAACGGGCAGGGTACTAGCCACTGTCCTTCAACTGGCCTCTTCCAGATTACCAAGAGCACCTTCGTTATTTTTTAATGGGTGAATAGTATTCCAATTATGGCTGCTTCATATTTGAACACATTTCAGACCTTCTGTTCAAATAATGCTGCAGCAATTAACCTGGTACATGTGTTATTTTGCACAAGTGGCACATCTGCTTGTGGGATCTGTTTTTAGAAATGGGATGCAGTTTGAGTCTCCTACTTTAATAGATTTTGCCAACACTGCCACGTATAAAGGTTATGCCAATTTGAAACTGCTCCCAGCGACATGCTTCTCAACGTTGGAGCTAATATGAGTCATGAGAGCAGTTCTATGCGGCATTTTTGCCGGGCTTGTCTCTCACTGGTCACTGTGCTGATGACAAAGGTGAGTTATTCATATTTTGAGGTGTGCTGAAATGTTTTTAGATGGGGGACCCCAATTCTAAGCTAAGTCAAGGCTACCTAAAATCTAATTGGTGGGGGGAGTGCAGTACCTACCCTAGTGGAGCGGTAGCTCTTGCACTTTAGAGTGGATATAAGTGACCTTGATAGAGTAAGTCTAGGGCGGGACCCCAGCACACACTCTGATTACTGTGACACAAGCAACCAAAAGTCAGGGGGAAGAATGGCTAAGGCTGTGGCCAGGATGATCAGCGAGCAGCTGAAACTGACAGTTTTCAGATTGGTTGGGAAGCAGACTGGGGCTGTGCCCTTCAGGTGGAGCTGTTAATTACAGGACTGGCAGCCAGTCCAGAGCTTCGGCAAGATGCCTGCACTCTCAATAACAAACCTGGAAACCATCAAAATGTGAACGGACAGTTATTCAGGAGGCTGAGGCAGGAGGATCCCAAGTGTGAGGCCAGCCTCAGCAACTCAGTCTTGCCTCAAAATAAAAAGGGCTGGGGGATAGCTCAGTGGTAGCGCTTGCCTAGCATCCACGAGGCCCGGGCTTCCATCCCCAGCACTACTACATGCACACACACTGAAAAAGCGAAAGGAAGACCACGCCAATGACATTATTCATGGCATGCGTTGAACTGCTAGCTCTTATGGACCACGCCTGATGTCATCCAGCGCCCAGGACTGCGCATGGCAGCTCTGTGCCACAAGAACGTTTCCAGAAGGACTTCTGATCCTCACTGCGTCCTCCGCTCTCTGAGACCTTGGTAACTGTGGAGCTGAGATGCTTGTGCTGTCGCCTCCTGACCCTCTCTGTCGGCCCTCAGAACTGGATGGCTCTATTCTCAGTTTCTTTTTCTTTGCTCAAGGGCTGTATGAAGAAACCTCTGTGCTTCCTCCACCATCTGCTTTAGTTTTCTTTTCCATTCCAAGTTGCCTTTCTTTCACATGCTTTCCAACACGAGTGCCTCAGAATTGACATTTCTTGGAATTTCAGTTTTTCCCTTTATGTAAAGCAATGAATGCAATAAACGTGTTTAAGAAATGTTCATGGCCAGGGTGATTATTTTAGCTTAGGAATGAGGCAGTCAAAAGAAGGCTTAAAAAAAAGTTACTGGGGCTGGGGATGTAGCTCAGTGGCAGGGCACTTGCCTAACATGCATGAGGCCCTGGGTTCCATCTCCAGGCCCACAAAATAAAAATATTAAAAATTATTAAGAATGAGTGAGGCACTGTGTGCAGTGATGTACACCTGTAATCCCAGTGACTCAGGAAGCTGGCCTGGGCAACGAAGCAAGATCCCGTCTCAAAATAAAAAGGTTCAGTGGGAGAGCACCCCTGGCTCAATCCCCAGGACTGCAAAATTCTTTTTTAGAAATTTAAGGAGTTAAGGGGCTGGGGAGATAGCTCAGTTGGTAGAGTGCTTGCCTTGCATGCACAAGGCCCTGGGTTCGATCCCCAGCACCGCAAAAAAAAAAAAAAAGAAAGAGTGAGCGAGGCTTGCATACTTTTATACGTACAGAGGTGGGGGGAAGCAGAGACGGGAAACTGCAAGTACTAGAAAAATCATTAGTGTGGTCATACAGGCTTGGACACTGAAGGCCAGCTTTGTCACTTAATTAGCTAGCTGTGTGACTTCGGGCAAGATATTTAAGACATTTGACCTCTCCAAGCTAACTTCTATGTATGCAAAATGAAGACAATAACCCAACAGCACTTAGGATTCTTGCTGGGAATCAGAAGGGCTCTACTAAGAGCACCTGCCAGCGTTCGGTCTGCCACAGCCCTTCCTTCCCACCTCATCAAACAAATGTTTGACTTATTGAGAGACAAAGTCCCACGCGCCGGTCTACTGTTCTGATAAAGGAGGCTGGCAACTCGTTTCTTCAGTCACCTGAGCTGAACTTGCGTCATCTTTGAGCCTCTCACAGGGCACGCCTGCCCACCTCGCCCCCTCTGCCCACCCCCATCACCGTCCTCTTACTGGGACATCGGCAGTCGCTTCCTTCTAGGTCTCCCTGCTGCGACCTCTGCCCCTCTCCTCTGCCACCACAGGGCAGCCTCAACAAGAGCTGGCTCCTTTCGTCATCATTACCACAAGGTCAAGAGCCTGGCTCCTTCGAGGCCCATGACCTGCCTCGTCTGCCTTCACTTCTCATCTCCTGGTTATATTTCTCCTCCCTCAACTCGGCCACGTGGCTCAACTTCACTTCCTCTGCCTGTGTTTTTCCTCCAGGTGTGTGCATGACTAATCCTCGCCTCCTTTGAGGCAGTGCTAAATCTGGCCTCGATGAGGCCATTCTGACCACCCTGACACTTGTCCCCACAGGGCCACTCCTGACCTCGCCAGGCTCTGCTCTACGCATTCTGCCCCACGTCATTTACCTGTTATGCTTCCTCTTTACTGTCCATCTCGTTCTAGGGGATCTTTGTTTGGTTCACTGATGCGGACCAAATTTCTAGGGCTGTGCCTGGCATGTAGTAGGTGCTCAGTAAGTACTCTGGAATAAAATAAACGAGGCGCCATTTTCTATCCTGTCCTTGAGTATACAGGGTCGCCATCCATTCTCCCTAGGCTTCCCCATGGATCTCTGTGAAGGTGGTTCCCTCGTTAGGGTTTAAGTAACCTAAAATGATGTCCAAGTATGTGCAAATTCCTCACATTTTTCAGCCATTCATTGTGACCAATGTCCTCTCACTGAGGGTTGGCAGGACTACATGGGGGAAACTTGGCAGCAGTGGAATTCTGGGGCCTGAGCAGTTGCTGCTCCCATTTGGCTCCAAAGCAGGAAGCATCTTATGACTACAACTCCGTATGTACAGTGCATTTAAATGTGAGGTCCCCCTTTTAATATTACATAGCATTAGGGCTCATCAAACTAACAGAAAAGAGTGGAGAGGCTGAGCTCTCCACGGCGTGGTGGCCGGCAAGCACCAGCACGCTAAGGAGCTACTACCAACCATTTCTCTCCATGGGCTTTCCAAACCTACTGCTACTGTTTTAACCAAACCCAGAAAAAGGCCTCGATCAACAATCACAAAAAAAGTTCTGTGGTCATAACATTATCACTATTTCTCGACTCCTGGACATGTTTTTTCCTGCCACCTTATCATCTCACCAGTGATAGAGTCTTACAGTCAACTGGCAGCATTTTTTTCTTTCTTCGAAGTGACTGAAATAATGGTGTGTCTTACAATTGTTGGCATTGTAGACTGACGGAAATATGGTCTTATTGGATCTTGACTTTGGAGACTTAACCCTAAAGAACATGGATCACCTATGCAGTACTGAACTTTCAGAAAAGGTCAAGTTTCGCACACGCCGAAAGCCGACCTTCAACTTCTTTGAGATAACGTGCCAATCAATCCCAATTTCCATTCTGATAACTGAAATGTGAGGGCAAATACCATGGTCAGCAGAGCAGAAATCAGAAAAAAAGGAGAATTTATCAACCCTACAGAGAGACCTTGTAACCCAGAGGACAGGCCAATTAACCCTTATTTCCTCTTAAGAGAGAGAAGGAAGGTTTGAAATTCAGTTGCCAGAGCATCAGGGCCGCCAGCTCTCAGCACAGCGTGTGGAAAGCCACAGGCGCTCTGGGCAGCCCTCGCGCCCCAGCGCCAGCTTCTTGGAGCCCTTGCCATCTGTGTGGCAGGGGAGATGGCCAGACAACTGCCAGGTTCCCTTCCAGCTCTCGGTGACAGACTCCTGGCTCTAGCGTATTGCCACACATACACTTTGCTCTTTGCTACACCAGCAGGAAAAGAACTGCAGCTCCCCCAAGAGAGGAGAGAAGCACTGGGGACTCAGCAGGGAGTCTGGACTCCTGGTTGTTTTCTCTTGCCCTATTCTGCTTCCAAAAGCAGCAGCAGGAAGAAAAGCAGGGCTGGTTCTAATGACATTTTAAAATAAAGTCAGATGCAACAGGATTTAGAAGAGAAGACTCAGTGTTCTAAGTTATCATTTAACAACCCCTGGCAGGCACACCCACACACCAGTGGTACTGGTCTTTGGGTTAACAGAGCTCCCCACACTGACTACACATCTGGATCAAAGCCCAAATGGTGAATACTGGCACATTTACTGGGAAGGAACACCGCCTGCATTAAGTAAATACTCACCCTGTGTTTAATAAGGCAACCCAGCAAAACCACTTTCCTTGGCCAAGGAGGAATGCAGTTTGGTGAAAGGGTGTGTCCCAGATCTCTTGGTGATCTAGAATTTGAATCCAACCAGGACTGGAATATTTCTGAACCTTACCTGAATACAGTCCTGTGGCTGTTGCTTTCTTTTAGACCTTGTACATAACAAAGGAGATTCCTGCCTCCTGGGCTCCCCAGTAGGGCTGGAGACCATCCAGACCATGGCTAACCTGCATGCAGGTCATGAGCTAGAAACCTCCATGATCCTTTACCCCTTCTCTCCTACTTGTCTAGCCTCATGCCTTCTCCCAAGTAATGTACCTGGGCACTAAGACCAGCTCGCTGAGCAAAGCCTCCAGAATTGGGCTCCTCCTCCAGTCTCTAGCTTGTGTCCTTGTTCTCAAACCCTCACATGACAGGACAGTCTCTGGCAACTCATCCAAGTTCACTTTTTTTTTTTTAACCTTTATCTTATTTATGTGGTGCTGAGGATGGAACCCAGTGCCTCACACGTGCTAGGCGAGCAATCTGCCGCTGAGCCACAACCCCAGCCCCAGAGTTCATTTTCGAAAAGTCACATCTGATTCTATCATTGCTGCTCTTTGTTGCTTACAAACACGCCAGCTCCCCATGGCTTTTCGGGAGTAAGGCACAAGCCCCTTGGTGTGGCACAGAAAACCTTCCAAAACAAGGCCGTGGCCCGTTGTCCCATGCTCCTAGCTGACCACACTTCCTGTGCTACCTGGGCATCACCCAGGCCCAGCGCAGTCTCTTGTGCCTTTCCAGGTGCTTTTCCTTCCACTAAGAACATACTTTTTTCTTTGCTGATTTGCAGAAATCTTGTTCAATCTGTGACTTCCAGCTCAACCGCACCTTCTCGGTGAAGACGTTTTCCCTTGCCTAACAGAGAACCACACCCCCAGCATCTTGTTCAGAATTTTGTTGCAGCCCCTACGCACATTAGGCCCCACGCACGAAATCAGATTCAAGTGAAAATATTTGTTAAAATGCAATATTGGCTGGAATTGTGGCTCAGCGGTAGAGCACTTGCCTAGCATGTGTGAGGCACAGGGTTTGATTCTCAGCACCGCACACAAATAAAGATTCATCCACAACTAATAAAAATATTTTTAAAATGTAATATTGACCTGTGCCAAAAGAATATTCACTTCTGGGAATTACTTGTCTCATAATTACTCTATCAAAACTATCTGCTCCTCCTCCCGGGCACCCTTCTTTCTTTACTCACACAGAGCACATAAGTCTTTCCTTTACCTCTTCGGGCAACACCTCTTGTTCTTCTGCTTGAAGATACATCTCTTGAAGTTTTTCTTTCAGTAATTCCACTTCGATTTCATTTACTTGGCTTGCACTCAGGTAACTTCCTGTATCACATTCATACCCATCTCGCTGGTCTTCCTCAGGGACGTGAACAGCCCAGTCAGATGTCAACAACTGTGGGACAACAGCACAAATATATGAACTGGTTTATTTATTCGTTTTTTTTTAAATATTTTTTTAGATGATGATAGACCTTTATTTTTTTATTCATTTATTCATATGTGGTGCTGAGGATGGAACCCGGTGCCTCACGCATGCTAGGAAAGCGCTCTAGCACTGAGTCACAACCCCAGCCCCTATTTATTTATTCTTAAAATTCATTGTTTTTGTTGTTGTTGTTGTTGCTTTTTTGCAGTGACAGGAACGGAACGCAGGGTCTCGTGCATGCTAGGCAAGTGCTCTGTCACTGACCTACACCCTACACCCTCAGTGAAGGGATTTGATGGAAAAGATATTCCATTGGATTACTCAAAGAATGTGTAATTGAACACCATTAACTGGATCTATTTTAACAATACACTGTTTAATTTCAGATTTCCTTTGGTACTATTTCCTCTATCAATTCTAAAATTTAGTTTGGGGCTGGGAATGTAGCTGAGAGCACTTACCTAGCACGCATAAGGCCCTGAGTTTGATCCCCAGATCTACAAAAAGATAAAATTTAGCTTTGAACTCGAAATCCTCCTGCCTCAACCTCTGGAGCCACTGGAATAGGCGTGCACCACCACACCTAGCTCAGAACTGATTTTTACCTGCTCTATTCTGGAGTATACTGCCACTATCTCTGGGATATTCTTGAATTCATTCAGAAAATTTTGGATCTTTATCTGAAAGTCTCGGAGCCACGTAGATGATACTTTCATCTCTGAAGAGTGCATGATCTCATTGCGACACTTAATCACCTACAAAAAGATAAAAAAAATAAATAGCTTCAAAAATCTGAGATCCCATGGCTCCAAAGAAAAACCGCAGAAAGGCTTTATTAATTACAAAATCAACGAGTGTGGTCTCAGTTGGTGGGGGGTGGGGGGTGGGCAGAGCTTTCTTGGAACCATATGCATAATGTCTTATCAGCATAGTGGGTATGCAGAACTCTAGTCCCCAAGTCAGATCTATATTTAATTACTTCTTGCCCAGAGAGCACACATCAAGAAGTCACTTCACAAGTTGAAATGCCATCAAGGTATTCATTCAGATAACCTGAATAAAGCTGGCCACATATAATAGTAGGGAGACCGGAAGGGACCAAAGACAAATTGGAGCGTGGATATCCCACCTTAAGAGAAGCCTCTACTCAACTCATGGCTTTTTGCTATGGGAGCTATGAGGCTGGTGTCACCAGGCCTTCTGATTTTTTCAAGAGAAGCTGGAAATTAATATTTTTATGACGATTAATTATAATCTAAAAAAAATAAATAACAATGAGGCAGGACAAATAAAACCTGACTGCAAACCAGGGTTCGGCCGCAGGACTCCAGGAATAAAGAGGTGACCGCAGGACTGCAGTGGTTGCGTCTTCTCCCCAAGGCTCTGGAGCAGATCCCCAAGCAATCCCAAAGTTCTTGATCTGCACTGTAGGTGCCTGGATGTCCTGTCAAGTCTTGAGGGGATGTTCAACCCCCTGCCACGCGAATAATAAACTAACCAGAGAAAGGAACAGAAAGAGCCTACAAATATCCTCAGCCTTTGCGATCTTGTGTCTGGCTGGGTATTTCACATTTCTCCAAATCTCTTAACTAAAAACGACCTGCCAGAGGGCAAGCTTATCGGTTCTGGGTATAACCACAGGCCGAAGCAGACAATGCAAAAATCTTTTAATACTGCTGGAGTGCCAGGGAGTTGGGTCAAGGGAGTGTTCTGATATGCAAACCATGATGAAAAGAAAATCAACTTTTGCCTGTATTTTAAGAAAACCGGTGCTATCATACATGTTAACATATAATTCACAGAAAGTCTTCCGCAGTCTTGGTTAAAAGATAACAAAGGGGCCTAACCATTGTGATAGGTCTTCGAAAGGTCGTAAAGAATTCTTAATCCTTTCAGTTGCTGCCGCACTGACAAAACATTCAGCATTTTCTCTACATATCATAAATAATCCAGCAAAGCTATCTGCTCTTTTCAGTGACCCCTCAGAATAAAAAATGTTCAAGCGTTGTTATCTGCTTGGTGAACTCGTGAAAAAGCTAAATCTTCCAGAGGATATCTGACAAGCAGAGTGATCTGACACTGTTTATCCAAGCACTCTACCAACTGAGCTATATTCCCAGCCCCTCCCTGCGTTTTTTTAAATACAGTGCTGGGGATGGAAACCAGGGCCTTGTGCGTACTAGGCAACTGTTCTACCACTGAACTACACCCTTAGATTTTAACTTTTTCCCAAAAGAGAGAATTACTTTGCTTCTGTTTATGGCAAAACAGGGTGGAGAAATCTGAGCTGTGTCCGTTTGAAAAGCAAACATCACAGTAACAAGTTGCCAGGTGAGAACTAAAGGGTCAGTTCTTGATTGCATTTGCAGGAAGGTTCTTGGACATCACACATCAAATGAGTCCACGAACCAGCCTAGTGATGCCAACTTTGGACCGAAGTTTAACTTTCTTTGCACACCACTTGCTCTGGGGAACTACTGTGCTGTGCCCATATGGGTGCCTTAGAGTCACAGGGTGTGCCTCACAGCTGGCCTTGGCAGTCCCCACCCAACTGACTCAGGGTATGGTTTTGAATATAACAGCTCTTACCTCTGTGACTTTCTTTCGATCAACCACAAAGTGATCGCAGGAGTTGATGAGACTTAAAAGAGCAACTGCATCACATTCCTCGGGTCCTCGTTTGTCTGTTAGTCCTCGGGGCATGAAGGCCTGTAGTAGGGGGAGGGCAAGTGGCCTCTGAGTCTCCTCCAACCCTAGGAGCTGGAGAGGCAAAGTCACCTGCCTATTTCCCAAGCAATGACTGAAATTCTCCTACACTCGAAGTTTCAAGTTAGAGACACATGAATTCAACAAGTGAGAAAGCTGTCACAGCTAAGCCTTGGCCAAGGGCAATAACTGAAGGGCTGCACTGTCCCTCTGTATTAGATCCACCTGACATGACTGGGTTCTGACCTGTCTAAATGGTGCATGAGCAGAAAAGGATGGTAGACGGTGCCTTTTTTCTTTTCCTTACTGAATTTCAGTGCCCAAGTTGTCAAAAAGGGTTTGAAAATGATAGTTACTCCAAAGTGGACGCTTTTTAAGTGACTTGAAAAAGTTCAGTACAGTTGCATTGAGTATGGGCTTTGGAGAGTGATGAAGCTGGTTTAAATGCCAGCTGTCACTCGCTGGCTGTGTGACCTTGGATAAACTACTTATCCTCAAATTCCTCATCAGCAAATGGAGGATACCTGTCCTCATCCACCGTGAAAGATGATGAGAACCGAGAGAGCACAAGCAGAGGATGCGTGCAGTGCTGGCCCGGCCAAGTACTGGCAATTATTACGTCGATGGTGTGAGGTTCAGCAGGACCTGCAGGGGAGTTGCAGAGGAAACCCTAGGATTTGAGGCACTGCACACACCAGCAGGCCTTGTTTTAGCACAACCTTGCCTTCAGTAGGATTTTGTGGCATGGACCACAAAACTTGGGCAAACTTTACTGAAATGTTGCCAAGCTTACATCTGGATGCAACAACTTTCCCAGGCGAGGACTCTCAAGGGTACATTCCTGCCAAGGGACTAGAACAGATGATACATGAAAAAACTACTCTCAACAAGAGCTCTAAATAAAAGAGATCTCCATTGAAGGCAAACACATTTCAATAAGCAAGTAACTAGGATGCCTTCTAGTGTGGCTTGTAATTGTACTCCGAAAATGTCGAGGAGAGTCAGGGCTATGCTCCTGCTGGAAGGGGCGCTGAAAATTTTAATTCAGAATTTTTGTGTACACTGAATGCCCCCTACAAAAGGCACAGTTGCCAGTACCATCATTATATTTCTTTGTCTCCATGGCCACCAACATGCCAACAACTCAAAGAAGCCTACACAGATGCTACAAAGGTCAGCAAACTAAAACAACGAGATGGGAGAGAAGAAACTTTGCTTAATTCCGCTTTGCTGAAAGGAAAACGTGAAGGTAGTGGGGCTTTAGCTGCCTCCAAACCAGGCCTACCTTTTCTTTTCCATTGTAAGGTAGGTCCTGTCTGGCACTCTCTCACTGATACAAACCAGTCTCTTCCACATTACCATTTTATTTAGTAATTATCAAACTAGAAGCCTCTCTCCCTGCTCTGCAGTCACTTTGCTGAGAAGGAGAAATCGGCAGGGCCAGATTATGCTGGGGCTCACTGGGTCTGGGTAGAAGTGTGGGGTGTGTTTTAGGACTGTCAGTCAACCAAGGGTTTTAGGCCAGGGCATGGGACGATCGAATTCCATTTGAAGATGGCCCACCCAGAGGTGCCAAGAGAAGCAGAGAAGCCTGGGTGGGAGGCCTCAGTCAGAGTTCAGGTAAGAGACAGGTATGAGCTGTGATGTGGAGATGGAGAGGAAGAGGGATCCAAAAGTATTTTGCAGTACAAACAAGGACATTGAGAGGGAAAGAGACAAACTAAGCGATTCCAGGAAGTTGCTGGTGAATGGGATGGGGGTGGGGTCTTTAGAACTAAATATGGTGATGAGAAGGCATTGAAGTGGAGGAGGCAGGTGAACAGCTGGATCTGTGCCCCTGCAACTCAGAATTCTGAGACAGAAAAGCTACAGACAAAAACCTGGGAGCCTTCAGCATGAAGGCGACCTTCAACTCCACAGGCCTGGTGATATCATCAGAGAAGGAGGCAGAAGAGGCGCCAGGGAGGCAGGAAGAAAGGCAGGAAAGAAAGACGTCATAAAGCCTGGAGTGTTTCAAGAAGAGTGGCTAGGCTGGGTGTGGTGGCACACGCTTGTAATCCCAACAGCTTGGGAGATTGAGGCAGGAGGATCATGAGTTTGAAACCAGCCTGAGCAATTTAAGGAGGCCCTAAGCAACTCAGCGAGACCCTGTCTCAAAATAAAAAATAAAAAGAAGGGTTGTGGGTGTGGCTCAGTGGTTAAATGCTCTGAGTTCAATCCCCAGTACCAAAAAAAAAGAGCGGCCAGTAGTCCAGTAGCATTGCATGCCTGAGAGGTAAGAAAGACAAGCTGAAGGTCACAGATGCTCTGGAGTAGCAGGCAGAGAAGTCAGGGTGGAGTGAGCTGAGTTCATGGGAGCTGAGGGAAAGAGAACAGACAACACTGTTTTTGAGAATGCCTGTGGTTGGCAGGCAGAGGAATGGGGATATAGCTGGAAAGAACAGATCAAGGGAAGACTTTCATTTTTTCTAAATTTTATTTGCTAAGTATTTACTCAAGTGATTTTTAAAAATAGCTTTATTGAGATAAAATGCCTCCAAGTATACAATTCAGTGGTTTCTATAATATTCAGTTATGCATCTATCACCACAGTAAACTTTAGAATATTTTCATGACAAGAGAAACCCCATATCCATTAACTATTATATCCATATCCCACAGGCCCTGACAAAAATGGACGTACTTCTGCCTCTATAGATGTGCCTAATCTCAGCTTTTCATATAAATGGAATCTTATAGTATGACTTCACTTAGCATTGTTTTCAGGATTCATCCATGTTGTGACATGTGTCAGTACTTCATGACTCTTTAGGGCAAGACAACATTCCATTGTATGGCTTCTGCTCACCCATTCATCATCTGGCGGGCATCTGCGTTGTTTTCACCTACTGCAAACAGTGCTGTTATGAACACCTGTGTACATGTTTCTGTGGGAACGTACGTTTTCATTACTCTTGGGTGTGCACTGAAGGGTAGAACTGCTAGGTCATACAGCAATTTTCTGATCCTTTCTTTTTAAAAGAAAAAAATTAAATAAACCAAGGTGATATTCAAACTATTTGTATGGTGATGGGACTAAGTTAAGGGGAAGGAAGAGTGGACAAAGCCAGACTCATAGTGCCTGGGCAGGTGGGAGGGGATAAGATCCAATACACAAGTAGTAGGAGGAGATAGGAGATACCCTCCTACGTAATAAAAGGAAGTAAGGGATATACCTGGTAGACTTGGGGAAGATGAGGAAGTCTGTGTTTGGGGACATCTGTCTACTCCGTGACATGTGAACAGGGTTAGTGGCTGGGAGCGAGAGTGGAGGAACCAGAGTGGAAACTTAGTGAGGAAAGGTAGAAAGAGTAGTATCCAGGGAGAGGAGCAGCCAGACCACTGGGGTCCTGATCAAAAACCCGATCAGCTCTCTTGTGAGCCCCCTCGCCAAGTAGAAGCAGATAATGGTGTCATTAGGGCTAGAGTTGGGCTGCAAGGGACTAATGATGGATGATGGAAAGGGAAGAGACAAAGGTAGGCAGGAGGGTCAAGGTTGCTGGATACTGTGAAAGTAATGGGAGCCTCAAAGGCGTGGTAGTATGAGGACAAGGGGTGGGGGTGGCAGTGTTTGAAAAAGTGTGCCAAAGGCACGCAGGACGTTATCATACTGAGCATTCCTGTGCCAACAGAGTCCAGGTGTGAGGATGTAAAAGGGAGGGTGAAATTGAGTGGAACAAGGATGCCAGAATAGGGAGCCCAGGAACTAACAGGTCTTTTGTTTGGGGGTACTGGGGATTTAACCCAGGGGTGCTCTACCACTGAGTCCCACTCCCCAGCCCTTTTTGAGACAGGGTCTTGGTGAGTTGCTAAGGCTGGCCTGAAACTTGTGATCCTCCTGCCTCAGCCTCCTGAGTAGCAGGAATTACAGGTGTGTGCCATCACGCTGGTCTCCCAGGAACTAAGAGGATGGGGTGGGAGAAGGAATATAAACACAGGCATGGACTAGGTCTGCAGGTGACCAGCAACAAAGAGGATGAAAGAGTGGCTTCAAGGGGATTCAAGACTATGAAAACGGCAACAAAGACTAAACAAGTGAGGCACAGTCACCATCAAGGGTAGAGTACTGTTACCTTAAGTTTTTTTCTCTTTTCTAGGTAAAAGACGTTGGTAACTCCATGGTGTCAAGGAACAAAATGGGGAGGAGGGTGTAAGTGTGATAAGTTTACTGGTCTCCAAGTCTCGGGGTCATGGGCACAGTCCAATTCCCTCCTTTCTAAAGGTTAGGAAGTAAAAGCTGGCCCAAGGTCACACCAGCAGCTGAGTCGGGCTTCATGGGCTTCCCAGAAAGCAGACAGAAGAAAGTTTCCACTTCACTAAGCTGCTTTGGGTTCATCCTAATAGTCCCAAACTGCCTAGACACTAGACCCAGATAACCAATCTCACTGCACCTCTGTTCCCGAGGCCTGGGCTTCAACACGGACCCACTAGACGCCCGGGGCGAAGGCGCTTACCTTGGCTACCTCCCAAGCGTCCACGGGCCAGCGGCCCGGCCGGCAGTTTCCCCAGTGCACGTCTCCGTTTCGGTTGATGTGATGTCTCAAAATCTCCCGTTTCCACTCCGCGCACACCTGACACTGCGGCTGAAACTACAGGGGGCGGCGCTGAGGAGAGCCCGCGAGAGAGGGATGGCATCGGGGACTTGGAGCCACGCGCAGGGAACGGAACACTGCGCTCCGGGACCGGGACAGGAGTATGAATGGAAATGGGTGGGGAGCTCTGGTGAAGGCCCCGGGCCACATGCTCACCTGACGGGCACGCGGGCTGCACCGTGAACCGCCGCGGCAGGTGGCGCTGGGACCCAGGCCCGGAGCCGCGGCGAGCAGGCCGCGGTGGAAGGAGAGCACCTCACGGCCGACGAAGCCCTGAAGGCAGCTGCGCAGCAGCAGCAGGCAGTGTCCTGCTTTCACCCAGTTCTTGTACTCCGCGCAATTGAGGCGCGCAGCCAGTTCCGAGAGCACCATTTCCCACAGGCGGGGCGGACCGCAGTGCGCAGGCGCGGGCGCCTGGGAGGCGCCTCAGGCGCAGGCGCGGCCCCGCCCAGAAGTCGCCGCATGCGCAGAGTGGTAGAGCGCAGCGCTGCGTCACCGACCCCGGGGGGGCGGAGCGATTTTGCTTCCGGGACACGTCAGGTGACCGCTGTTTAAATGCTTGGTGCTCGCTGATGTAGCCTCTGCCTGAAACCCTTTAGTTCCTCTTCTCTGTCCTCGGAACCGAGACCCTGCCAGCCTCCGATCCACTTCCTCTCTTAATGTACAGGCTCCTGTTTTAACTTTATCGTAGAATTAGTGTAAGGTACTCAAGGCACGCTTCCTGAATTATGTGTATCCCTTCCATAATGCAATTCTAAAGTTCACTCGTTCCTAAACCCACAGACCACTGTAGCAAATCCAGACATTAGTGAAACGTGACCGCTGGCTCCCTGCACCGCGCACCTATTATGTGCCTGCGATGTGCCAAGGTGATACAAAGTTCAAAAGCTCCACTATCGATCACCAAGCAGAAGCAGACAGGGCCTGGATTCTGGAGGCTGCACAGTCCCAAGCCGGATAATAGTGCCCGGAAGCATCGGGCAAAGGTTAGATTATTCAGATTGCACAAGGCAGTCTGATTTAAGTTCCAATTAAGTGCCTAGGAGGTTAGAGGGCATCAGATTGTCAAGTCCAAGTGATAAGATGTCTTGGCAGTTTTAGTTGCTTCTAGTGAGTTTTCTGAGCTTAGAAAAGCATGTCCAAATTGTATGTAGTTAAAAGGCACTGAAGGAGGAACTAGTGTGAACAACTGAAAACCTTCCCGACTGCATGGTTCACAGCAGACATAGTGTTGGAGAAGCAGCAGCTCTGGACTCGACTGCCTCTTTGTGGTTTGAACTTAAGCAATACCAATTTCATCCCAAGTTAATTTACTTCATTTCTTTGGGCCTCCATGTGTCATCTGGATATTGATACTTATCTCGTATGGTAGGTGGGGGTCGGGATGAAATGCTCGCTGAAACACTTACAACAGTGCCCAGGTAAACTTAGTAAATATTAACTATTATTTTGTGTTGACCTAAATATGCCCTCTGATCAATCAGTTACATTCTTGGGCAAGGTATTTTGTATTCCAAATTTTTTTTTTTTTTTTTTTTTTTTTTTTTTTTTTTGTGGTGCTGGGGATTTGAACCCAGGGCCTTGTGCTTGCAAGGCAAACACTCTACCAACTGAGCTATATCCCCAGCCCTTGGACAAGGTATTTTAACAAATCACTGACCACTTCGAAGTGGAGGCAATTTATAGAAAATTGTGAGCAGACGATGGTGTTCCTGGAGTGCTGACTGGCCTCTGTCTTAATAACCTCAATACTATATCCATCCTAAATAAAAGCAAATCGTACCCTTTGACACCTTGTCCATTCCACATGAAACCAAATGAAAATTCCACGAGAAACAATGGAATCTACATTAACACTTTTCCTTCCTGTCCTTTGTAAATTCTCTTAAAATTTTCTGTATATTTATTTAATATCAAGAACACTTGGAGCTGGACAGAGGCACACACCTGTAGTCCCAGCTATTTGGGAGGCTGTGGCAGGAGAATTGCTTGAACCCAGGAGTTGTGAAGCCGCCTGGGCAGTATAGCAAGACCCTGTGTCTTTAAAAAAAAAAAAAAAAAAAAAAAAGTAATTCTCTTTATTTCTTTTGGGGTGGGGACAACATAAAAGAGAAGAGTAACTTTTACATTGAAACTGTATCAGAACTCAGAGTAGCAAAGTTATCAAATTAAACACAGTCCAAAGACTGTTAGCATCCTGTAGCCAAACAGGTTACTGTGTTAACTGCAACAAAGTTATTAGTGGTATTTAAATTCAAAATCCTGTAAATTTTTGTTTATGTTTGCACTTAGCTCACATTAATTTTCAAATGTAAGGTTCAGCTCCTGCTATTAATAACTTGGTATATTCTATTCCAGTTTTCACTTTCCTCCTTATTCTAAAAGTACTTCTACACATTTTGAAACAGCATTTCTGCAGATGGGGAAAAAAAAAAAAGGTGACAAATTAGGATGGGTTTCTTCTTTCAAGGTTAAACTAATACTAAACCAGACTACAATCCAAAACATCTTCACCAAAATTAACTAGAGAGAGTTGGTAGTTCTCTGAAACGTGTACAAATTTTATTTATTAATGTAAATACTAAAATCACATTGAAAACAACTTAAAGTTAAGTCCCACACCACCTACTATGGAAAATTACTATGGGCATCCAGTCCCTTTGATTGAACCTGGGTAACAAATGAGGCAAAAGACATGGTTTGTGATGAAACTTATGATTCAAATGCTAAATGTTTTCAAGCTTTAATAAAGTGTGTGTGTGTATATATATATATCTCAATTCCAAGTACCAAGCATGATATCAAAATTCAAATTCATGGGTTGACTCTTAATAAGCATCAAAAGCAAATTCTTTTCACTGAATCCTATCTTACTCTTGCTTTGCACAATGCATTCAAAGATGAGTTGTGATTAGGAAAAAAGTGTCCATTGAATGCATCATGTGTAAAAATGCAATTAACATTTCAAAACCACATTTAAAAGGGAAAATACCTGAAAAGTTAACTCTATTAATAAAATTATTTGAAACAATGTTATCCTATCAATAAAAATACACTTCTTATATATACATGTAGATTTCTACATGAAAGAAGGGATTCAGCTCCAAATAGAAAAGAACTGACCCTTGATAAAGACATCTTAGATTGCCAAACTGATGTGATTATCACTCCAAGGAAATTGAAAACAGAAGGATAAAAAGGCAAGTTAAAGGAAGGATAAAAGTTTAGTCACCTACTCTTGAATAGGGGCAGAGTTGGGTGAGAAGCAGGAGATGAAGGCAGAAGACAGAAATAAGACAAAGAAGGCCTCAACTCTGACCAGAAATGAATGGAGAATCAAGCAAAGTTGAGAACAGACATGACATCGTTGCAGCGAGAGGCTTGAAGCTATAATTTGGTGGTTATAGTTGCAGAAGCCCAATTAAATTATCTTAAAATGGAATTAGACAAAGCATCTAAAATTTAATGGAGAGCCAGCATTAGAGTGACCAGATAACTCAGCATGGCAATATCATTTTAAAAACGTTCCCAAATAACATCAAGTCACCAGAAGATCTCTGATTCAAATCATGTTCTCTGAAGCCGAAAAAGTCCCCGACTGGGAGAGAGAGTACAGGTCTCCAAAAAGAAACGCTGCTTAGATGCATCAGTGCCAGAAACTCCACTGGACCCTGGACAGGTCCTGAATCTTGGACTCTTCAAGATGCCTGGACCAGTTTTCTTCTAAGTAAAACATTCTACTATTTTGTTGACAATGGATTGAGATTGTTTAGAACAACCCCAATTTTGGTGGGGAAGGCAAGGAGAAGTGAGACAAAGAAATGTCACAGAAACTTCATGCAAGCGTAGAACATTAGAGTTTTTGTTTCCTAATTAATGTTGTACACAGAAGCATCCTGTAAATGAAATTTGCCTAACAGAAAAGTTTCTGTATCCTCAACAGATGAGAACGATTGCATTATTTGAGATCCTTGATCAGTATAAATCACTGTCTCTTCTCAAAAGACTAGGTTCCTTTTAAATGTTTCACCCAAATCCTACACTGAAAGACAACCAAGGTGCTAAATATTATCAACAGTCAAGTTAGGCATGATTCAAGAAAATAAATTAACCTTGAAATAAAGAAGATGTTTCTGGTCAAATTTCAGACATATCTTATTAGAAATTACTGGCCCCACCAGGTTAAAAATGAAGGGAGGCCCTAAGTCTAGAGAGCTTATACACACACAAGTGAGTGTCACTTTTTTTAACCTAGTTTTATTAAATATTGCTTCTTTGGGATGTGTTTATAACAACTCCCAGAACATTTTCATGTAAGGATTCAAAGCGGTCATATTAAAATACAGCTCCAATATAAGTTTATCACAGTTTTACAGTATTCAAAAATGACAGACCTGCCTTAAAAAACAAAAATCAAAAAAGGACTATTACACCCAAAACATAAGAAAACAATTAAATAAACAAGTTTGGCATTTTCATAACTTTATAGTATAAAACAGAATATTAAATCTATTACTGGCAAGCGGACACTAATGAATTACCTAATTTGAAATGTGTCCCATTTAAACACACTATACAAGTTCACTATACAAAAGATTGAAGGTCTTTTTGATGAAAGAAGTGCACCCTGAAAATTTTTGCCAGTTTAGAATATTTATCTCTGAAAGTTAAAAAAAAAAAAAAAAAAAAAAAAAGTCCTTTTTCTTTTTTAAACTGAAGGCTGAATTCAGACTTTTTTTGTGTTGTTTTGTCTCATTTGTCAGCCTTCCTGGTTTAAAAACAATAGTGTCTATGGACGCCCACCAGGGGGCAGTGTAAGATTAGCCATTAAATCACGAACAGCTGCAAATATTGTGCATTCACCTGCAACAGAGAAAAATGGTCATTAGCTATTCGCAATACAGGAAAGATGATGTTAACACACCGGTGGGGGAAAGGGGAATTAAATCTAAAATTACTAAGAACTTATAAGAAATACTAAATGTTTAACTTCAGATTATAGAGGAGTAAACTGTGGTGTGAAGTATTGGATTATATTTGGTTTGCAATTTGTTTTCTCGAGAGAGAATTGTGGACAAGTTCCAATTAGGTGTGAATTTAAGAATATATGCCAAGGGTTGTATAGAAACGATGTTCCTGTGGATAAGCCTTTAAAATTGGGCTTTAAGCTAAAGTTGAAGGCTTATGCATTTTGGACCTACTGAAAAGATCAAGTTTGTATTTATGTATTAGTTCCAACTGGAGTGGTGTCCTTCTAATGTTGCATTACGGGCCGAATAAAAACGTCTACGACAGCACTGTCCAACGGAACTTTGTGATGATGGAAATGTTGTATATGTGTACTGTGGCTACTGAGCACTTCCAATGCAGCTACTGTGACTGAGACTGAATTTAAATTTGAATTGAAAAGGTTTATTTTCATTAAATAGTTACATCTGGCTAGTTGCAGTTATACTGGACAGTGCAAGTCTGACATCTATTGGAGATTTCTCCCAAATTTCAAGGAAATGGTCAGCTGCTGGAGTTCAACCTTAAAATTCAATTAAAACCAATTAACAACAAAAAGAAGTGAGTTTTCTTAGAAACACTTCACCACAGGAAAGTGATGGTGTAGGAGGCGGGCAGAGGCTGAAGTAAGGCATACCAACAATTCAAAAATAAGATTGGTTTGGGGGCAAGGGGGCTGATGGCTCGTTCTACTGATTTCCCCTTTGCCTCACTTCTTGTAAACACTGCAGATATTAAATATCATAAACCAAAAGCTGGATCCCTTCCACTACAGCATGGTCTGACACTGCGGTGGCTGAAAGTGGGAGCGCTGAAGAACTCCTGTGAATTACGGCCTCTGGCAAAGGGCAGGATGTGCGGTGACCCTGTCTGTGGAAGTTACTGCCAACCTTCTCTCCAACCACAAGGCACAGAAAGAAAAGGAAATCCAAAGGCTTGTCCAGTCAAAGGGGGAAAACAAAAAGGAAAAGAAAAACACGTCTACAGTATCTCACCAATTTCATAAATAAAAGAACCAAAATATCTCACCAATTTCTTAAATAAAAGATTGATATATATACATATGTTTGTGCATATATATATATATATAATCTTATTAAAAATATTTTCATTGATAAATAGAAAAACTTGCTTGATCCAACAGGATCAAAACATTTTCCTTTTCATTTTAAATTCCACAAGACATAATACATAAAAACACATAAGATAATGATAGCCATAAGCTCGTGAAGGAAGGGTTGTTTATATTATCAAAGTTCTACTGGACTGCTACTTTGAGAATTCTAATGGCTTTGAACTTTGACTCTTGAGGGCCTATTTTTAGCTGAAAGAAGAGAGAAGTCAAAGGATGAAAGCAGAAAATTGTAAGAAGTGGAAGAAGTATTACAACAAAAGAAGCACACCGTTCTCTACTGCCCAGTGTATTCCTTATGAACTAAGTGAGAACCTGCCTCGGTACAATATGGGGAAACAAAAGGTTAAAAATGTCAACTCTCGTGATTCCTTAAGCTGTGGTACCTACAAATGTTTCAGAGAACAACTTTCCCTCATTGACCATAATTTTGTCATCCAACTATTCTGAGATACAGAGGACTTCCTCAATATTAGAAAAAAGCAAAATTTCCATTGAAATTTTCTCAATATTAGAAATGAACAAAATGGAAGAAAAGTTCCCTTTGCTGAGCTTCATGTTCTGAAACCGCAAATCTACACTGCCAGGAGTTACATGTTAAGCGTAGGCTACTCCAGTATTGAAGGGAGCTCGTTTATCTTTCTAGAAGCATTCTGGTTTCCTCGGAAATGTCCAGTTTGAGAGCTTCATTGTGCACTTGGTGAAAAGGCTCACTTGCACCCGCCTGACACTTATATAAGAAGCCCAAAAAGCAGTGATGCCATTTGTATCAGCTTTTATTCTTCACAAAACATTTAGAAGATACAGAACTTTTAATGAGAGTATTCTATTCATGATTGAACCATGAAATATGAGAAACCAACATGCATTGCGACTTTGTGATGTACAGAGTGGCAGATATTGATGGTAGGGCAGGAATTCACAGCCATGGAAAATTCTATCATCCTAACCTAGGGCTTTGTGGCAATGTGTGCTATAAATACAAACTTCTGGCATTAGCAACTGGGTCAGTCCCAACAGTCAATCACTAACAAAAATAAAAGTCCAGGCAGCAGAGAAATGGACAAAAATGAAGAACCAGTGAGAAAGGAAGAAAGCGACAGGCAGACATTAAGAGGGCCACAGCAACCAGAGCTCTATTCCTAGGGTTGGAGGGAGGGAGGGAGGGAGGAGAGAAGGGGGGGTCTCTCAAAAGAACTTTGATAACAGATATGCAAGAGAACATCGTCTACTGGTCATGTACCTTGTCGTGGTGGGTTCATCTCTGCAAACCTCTTCAGAATGTTGCTGACCATCATGGGAGCAGCAACTGAAGAGTTCTGCTGTCTGGGAATGTCTGCCTGCTGAGTTGTACCTGAAGCCATGTCATAAATGATGGGAACTATAATACTAACAGGTTCTTGGGGAGGGACCGATGTTTTCTGAGTTAGTTGAAGCTGCAGACACACAAAGAGAATAAAAACAGAAGAAAATAAAACATCTATCTACATTTGTCAAAGGTAATATCATTACTCTACTTTCACATTAAGAGATGGCAAGGACCGGAAAAATTAAATAGGATAAGAAAAGTGACAACTAAATATTATGGTTAAGATGAAACTGTGTCACACAGTGACCTAGTTGAATTCATTTCTACTGTTCCTAAAGGAACCAGGGTCCCATCAAGTCTGAAATGTCGATCAGGGACTCTGGGCCTCTGTTTGGCCGTAATGAAGAATTCATGCAGTTAGCCAAAAGGTGCTCTGTTACCCCATGTGGCACTTTTTCCAGAAGCTCTGTACACACACACAGATACTGGGTGGTACTTACAAAAAATAGCATTTTGGATTTCAGCACCACAGCAGGCGTCCCAGGAGGTGCGATTGGCGGTGCGCTGGGGGGAATCGTCAAGCAAAACTGAACGTTCCATTTCAGCTGTGTTGCCTGGTCAGGGAACTGTTTCGAAAAAGCAGACAGACAGAGAAAAGTCATGACAAAGTCATATAAACGTTTAAAATCATATTTTAGGAGTCTGAAACGTCAGAATTTCACTTTACACCCAACTGTTAACAGAATATAAAGCACATAACCTGCATTTTCTCAAAAGAACTATATACATACAACAACTGAAAAGTCAACTCTGAATTGTGCAATCTGTTGCCCTTCCTTCCCTCTCACACCTTTGATTCCCAAGGCCTATGGATTCAGCTTCTGCAGTGTCCCTGACACCTAACCCTAACCCTCTTTACATGGAGGCCACCAAGTTCAGGGATTCCTTGTTTCTCCCACGGTCCCCTAAGGTCCCCTAACAGCCCCATCCAGTGGCTGCCTCTCCCAATCTATTCTACTATCAGTTACATATCCTAGACTGTGGTTCTTCTGATCAAGTTCAGAAATGTTCAGTGGCATCCATGGGTGACTGCATTCAAGACCCTTCTTAACTGGTGGCAGTCTAGACTTTCTAGTTCTGCTCTAACTCCTTCCCTAAACAAACTAGTCAGTGTGTTAATTTCAAATCCTATCTCCTGGTGCTTTTTTTTTTTTTTTTGGTACCAGTGATTGAACCCAGGGTCACTTAACCACTTAACCACTGAGCCAACCCAACCCTTTTTTTGGTTTTTATTTTGAAACAGTCTTGTTAAATCCTCAGGGCCTAAGTTGCTGCCGTTGGCCTTGAACTTGCCTTAGCCTCCTGAGTCGATGGGATTACAGGAGTGGGAAATGGTGCCTGGCTCCCCTGGTACTTTCTTAAAACATATAAATATTTACTCCTTTAAAGAGTCATACATTTCTTATTGACATAAACGGTTGCTATAGGCCTAGTACATCCGATGCCAAATGTTAAGACTATTAGCAAAGGACATTGCTTCCCAAATACTAATAGTAAAACACCAACTAAAAGGAGGAATGAGGTATTAGAGTTACTCAAATAGACACTAGAAACATTAAAACAAGAAGACTACTGTAAGATTGGAAAAAAAATATAATCAGCTGCCACCTGGATTCTGTCTATATAATTTTAAGGAATAGTTAAACCTACCAAAAGTACAAATGTAAAACCAGGAAAAAAAATATTTACAACTGGGTAGGGATAGAGCTAAATGGTCAAGTGCTTACCTAGCATCCACAAGGCCTTGGTTTCCAACACACACAAATTATAACTAATGTTTCAAGGGACTAACTTCTATAATATACATAGAGCTCCCACAAATCAGTAAGAAAAGACCCCAAATCTAAAGATCAATAAAACTGTTGATAATGATGTGGAAAAGCAGACACTCTCATAAATGGCTTCTGGGAATATAAACTGGCATAACCTCTTTGGAGAAAAATTTGGCAATATCTGTCAAAATTACAAATATATATATCCTCTGACCCAGCAATTCATTCTAGAAATGGTTCCTACAGATATACTGGTATATCGATAAAAAGTCTATTATGACCCTGTTTGTAATATTAAAATATTAGAAACCATTAAATGACCATAAGATTGCTTAGCCATTTTAACACATTCATTAAAAACTGCTAAACTTTGTTTAAAAAGGAAAATACTCTTTATGTACTGATATGGAAAGCTCTTCAAGATTCATTCAGTGAATTAAGCAAGACATTACTCCATTTCAAGCAATATGTCAAGCTCAATATTCTGGAAATCTTTCCACCAGAAACACTAACAAATATTTGGGGTAGGGAGACATCATTTCAAATGCTGTTGTGGATTGAACTGAGTGCCTGAAAAAGATATGAAGTCCTAATTCCCAGTACCTGTAAAATATGGTCTTTGCAGATAAAATCAGGTTAAAGATGAGGTCATTAAGGTGAGCCCTAATCCAATATGGCTATTGTCCTTTATAAGAAGAAAAAAGACATAGGCAGAGATACACAGAGAGGCACGGATTGAAGTGATGAATATACAAGCTAAGGAACACCAAAGATGGCTGGCACCACCAGATGCTAAGAGAAAAGCACAGAACAGTTTCTCCCTCAGATACTTCAGAGAGGGCATGGCCCCACGGACACCCTGATTTAGGACCTCTAATCTCCAGAGATCTGAGAGAATAAACTGTTGTTGCTTTAAGCTATTCAGTTTGTGGTAATTTGTTGTAGCAGGCCTAGAAAACTAATGCAAATGCAGACAGCTATGCAGGAAAAAAAAAAAAAAAAATCCGCAAAGACCAATAACAGAGCAAGAGCAGATACCTAGCACTCCAAAGGTGGCTGCTGCCCAAGCAGCATCTGCTGTCTGTGACTCAGCATTTCAATCTTAACAGCTATTCATGGGACACAAAGTCTATGACCAATAAAGGTGGGGACTCAGATCTTTAAAAAATTTTCTAACATGTAAATGAATGTTTCTAATATTTCATAATAAAATGGAAAAAAGTACGAAACAGCATGTGTAAATGTTGTTGCTTTATTAAAAACGCACATGGGCGAGATGTATTGGTTTTGATGAATGGCCCACCTCTGCAAAGAGGGGCCAGTCACTTCGAACTCTGGTTGAATTCTAGCTGGACAGGGCTAGAGAGCAAACTTCTCACTATATCACAGTGTTCTGAACTCAAGAGAACAGAATAAGTCAACTGGTCAAAGAGAAATAAAATTTAAGTTAAAAATTAAGAATTAAAGAGAAAAATGGAATAAAGAACATAAATAAGTGAAAACTAATAAATGTTGCTCCCAGCAGTTCTAACCTCCTCAAACAGACCTTGCCAGAAAAGGATGCATTTCTCCAGAACTTACCAGCTCTAGCTTCATAATATGCACACAGTCCCTGAGGATGTGTGTAGGTGCTCCTAACAGCTTGGTGAAGGCTATTAATGTATTGGCTTTAAAAGGTGGTCCTGCAACCTATGGGGACAAACAAAGCCAGTTATTCTTCATCCCACCTAGACTTCTCCATTTCATTAATCATATTAAAATCATGCATTGAACACATACTCTTGTTTCAAAGAATTTCTCCAAAACTTGAAGTTCATCAGGTTTCCACTGTCCTGCGTTTTCAGGTGTCACTTTTAGCTGAAGGGTCTGGTTGGTTTTGGGACTAAGAGCTACTCTGCATTTCAGGGCATCAGTTTTAAACATGATCACTCCAGGTTCATTGGAATTGATCAGCTGCAGCTGTAAAACAAGAAGGATGCATCAAATGAACATGAATTATTTCAAAGGAAAAACAGCAGTTCACACAGATGAGAAAAATGAGGTTCAAAAGAGCTGGAAGTTTACCTGGATTTAAAGTGGTAGAACTCAGGCTAGGTCACAGGTGGGATGATTACCAGTTTGAAGGCTAATTTGTACAACTTACCCTAAAACTTTTATTATTTTTCTTAATCTGACATTTGAAACATTCACCATTTTGACTAACTCATTAACACATACAGATATCAATAGTAAGTAGAAGTAACTGACAGGTATCAAATGCAAATGCAAAGACATTATGCAAAGGACTGTTCATAAAATATCTCTCATTCCCTCGACTGTTCTTAGATTGATACTATTTTTTTTCCATTTGGTACTGGGGATTAAACTCAGAGGTGCTTAACCACTGAGCCACATCCTCAGTGCCTCCCCCCAACCTGACCCGCTTTTTTTTTTTTTTTCTTTTTTTCTTTTTTTTATTGAGACAGGGTCTCACTAAGTTTCTGAGGCAGGCTTTGAACTTGGATCCTCCTGCCTCAGCCTCCCAAGTTGCTGGGATTACAGGCATGCACCTCCATGCCCAGCTGTAGATACCATTATCTATTTTTACCAAAAAGTAAAGAAATCTGCCTGAGCGTATATTAGAAGGTGATACGGCCTGGCCACAAACCTAGGCAGCCTGAGTCTAGAAGTCGTGCTGTGAATTATGAACTACCTCGCAAGGGTAGCACCACAAGATCAGATGTCTTTTTCTGTAAGCGCTTTAACTAAATCCAATTGTTCATGTATTTTAAAAGGATATTCTTCCTTGTGATCATAAATAATTTTACTTCAATGGAGACTCAGATTCAAAGCCAGCCTGCCTGCAAGGGCACTCTCAAGGACAAAGAGTTATTCCTACACCATTCTCTGCAAGGTCATATCCTATATGCACACTGTGGTGACCTATTTATTTCTAGGTTCACGTTAGTCCTGTACCACGGAAGCCACAGCGCAGAAGATTATGAAATGCAGAAACGTGTTAGCACAAAAGAAAACGGTCCCTATGGAAGGCTAGAGCAGAATGAAAAGCATAATCCTAATAAGCTAGTTCCAGGAGGTGCGGGAAGCCTCACTTTGGTTCAGATCCTTTTCTGCAGGACAACTCAGCATTCTGCCTTTGACAGTCACCACTTAGAGGGTTACGAGGTACTCATACCGTTTCCTGTTGAATGATTCTCTGAAGGTGTCGTCTCATGATGACTGATCCAAGGAATCTCTCCAGTGGGGAACAAAGGTAACTACCTGCCAGGCCGGGCACAAGGCCTGGCGTTGGAGAGGGCAGCAGTAAAATGTTCAAGGCACTGTGAGTGAGGATGGTAGGTATGGAGGCCGCCCAGGAGCGCTGAGGTAGTTTGCGAGGTGGAGGCATGTTTGTTGGCATGGTTTGGGAACCTTTAGGGAAGGAAAACATGTCATTTCATTTACAAACACATACTACCTTATTGCTCCCTGTTTTGCTTTCATTATAAATCACTGTTATTCTAAATCATTTTGGACCCGTTTAGTTACTCCTTGTGGTGTTACACTCATTTATTAATTTCGTGTTAGCAAAAACAGTCCTAATTATTCTCCTTCCTGCAGCCAGGCCCCTTGCAAATGACTCTGCAGGAACTCCTCCCGGGGCAGGGCGCAGTCTACTTCTCCACCTGGAATCTGGCTGGCCTTGCAACTTGCTTTTGACCAAAAGGATGCAGAAGAAGTGACACTGGGCTGACTGCAAGCCTAGACTTCTACTTCCTCTCTTGGAACCCTCTCCAGTCACCATGTGAACAGACTGTGATCAAGCAGGAGACCACACAGCCAGCAGAGGCCATCTTAGGCCAGCTAATTCCAGTAACTGACCAAAAACACGTGAGCGAGCCCTGCAGAGCTTGCCAGACTACACAATTGGGAGCTACTGTATGATTGTTGTTTTAAGTATTAAAAGCTGTGCAGCAAAGGCCAAGAGATACATTCGTATCATTGTTCTGTGTTAATTTGTATAACCTATTTCTAGGTTCATGTCAGTTAACCTAAGGTATCGTCTATGGTTCAACACGACAGCTACCAATGTAGCAATCATGACAGATACTGGGACTTGCTTTCTAAGGCTTCTGGAAAAGATATCCCCCCTTTCTTACATTTGGCCTAACTCTGCAAATTAACAATTGGGAGCTGATTTACTATGTGGATAAAAGTCAAAGTTTTTAAGTATCCCTATTCAACAAATAGGTCATAACCTTCAACTGTGAAGATGGAAATAAACAGGCCATTTATTGATTATATTACAAAAGAACATAAAAATGTTGATGACACTCACTTGTTCCAGCTCGAGGGGAATGAGAAGCATCAGGAACTGGAGAATGTAGTGATGGGTTGGCTGGTGACATTCCAGGCAAACGTGTTGCTGGTGAGGGGCCGGACACTTGAGGAGACCCGGGCCAGTTCCCTGCTCGTCCACTTGGTGACACCATAGTGTACGGAGAACTAGGGTCAAGAGTTCCTGAAAAAAGCAAACAGATGGTTCTCAAAATCTGCATTTTAATAACCAAAAATTATGTGACAGCATTTGAAACCTTATACGGTGATTTAATTTTTCTTTCAATAAGATATTTCACTAAAGCTTGATGTTTCTTAACATGTCATGCCTGAATCTCTATGTTGTGTAGATTATGTACTTTTCAACTGAATGGATGGAAGAATTTAGGAAAAAAGACTAAGAAAAGCTAAGATTTACCTTCACACAAGCATTATGTAATACATCACAATCTACTTTATGCCACTATACATGCCTGAAAATATTAAGCCAACAATCTCAAAGCTCCTTTAAGGAGAGAAATATTTTATTTTTAAACTAACCCAGACAAACTATTTTCATTCTATTCAGAGAAGGACAAAGAGAGGGAAAGTTTCCATTTTCTTTTATTCAGCAAAGGCCACCTTTACTAAAACATGAACCCAGATACAAGTTCTGAAAGCACAGACTTCCTGAACAATTTAAATTTCATTCTACAGACTACCTTTGACATATTATTTATAGATCTGTCACCCAAAAAAACCAGAAAACACTTCTACCTTATATGTCAGCAAGTAAATGGTCTTTAGAAAGGGTTCAACTTCACCAGTAATCAATGAAACACACATTCAACAATAAGACACCCTTTTCCACCTATTGAAATGGCCAAGACTTTTAAAATTATAACATCTCCCCTCTCCCATTGGCACTGATGCAGGACAACAGACATTCTATAATGTACAATGCTATAGGAAATTAGTACAACCTTTTCAGGTGAGCAATTTGCAATGTTTCGAAACTTTAGAATTTCTCAAACCCTTAGACCAAGATGCCAAGTCTAGGAATTTTTCTAGGAAATAATCATGGGTGTGGGCAGAGACAGCACCTTTATCTTTAACTGTGAAAAAATGGAAACATTCTCAACATACAGTAATAGGACAGCAATTAAATCATGGTATGCTCACACAAAGGAGTACTATGAAGCCATGTAGTACAATGATGTAGTTATTACTAACAAATAGTTCCACAAATATTAATAGTAAAATGTAAAATCACAGGGGTGTGCAGCTTAAAAACTGAGGAAGCTCTTTATGTTCTGATATGACACAGTATTCATGATATATCAAATGAAAAAAATAAGGCACTGAACACTATATGGTACACTGTCACGTGTGTAAGAAAGATACATATTTGCTTGCATGTATAAAACAGCTCTGCGAAAGTATCAGAAATTCATACCAAATACCTCTGGGAAGAGGAACTAGGTGGTTGGTAGAATAAAAAGGAAACATTTCACTACATCTCCTATCCTTTATTTGAATCCATTCAAAAGGTACCTTTGAGTTAAAAAGTTAAAAAATTCAAGTGGCAAAACAATTCATATTGCCACTTGTGGGGGAGGTGTCTGGGGAGGCAGAGAGCAAGCAAGAGCCACAGAGAGGTGAGAAAGCAGGAGAACAGGAAATGCATGACAGGAAGGGCCAAGCAGAGCAAGGCAGTGGGGGCAGAGTCCAAAGCAGAGAGGACCAGCTGGTCATTCATTACCTCTGTGTGGTGTGATTAGGAAAAACTGATTTTCTTCTCCTTAAGCAGTACTTTGCTACTTCCTTAGTAAACAGGCACGGATTTAGTAATAAGAAAATTCACTAACAAAAATTACTTTCATGTCAAGCTCTTATGCTATAGAGATTTCTACGTGTGAACTCACCATGTGGACTAGCAAAACTGGCCCCTGGTCCTATTGAGATTCCATGCGAGGATGGGGGAGGAGTTGGAACAAATGACGCTGGTGATGGGGCTCTCAAAGCCCCACTGGGGGAGCTGGCAGCATGCAGATTTCCTAATAAAGGAAAATAATTATAGATGATCTTGCAGGACACCTTTTATGTCCTGTCCAAGGACCCCAAGTTAAAAATCTCCCTAGAGACTAACAAAACAAGTAGTAAAGCTCCCATAAATAATGTAACGAAAACTGAGAAGATTTCATTATTGAAAAAGAGAGCTCAATTCCATGGGCCCAAATTCTAGCTCTTATATTGACTAATTAAAAAAAAAAAAAATCCAGTGTACTTTTTACTCACTCACTCAACGAGTAGGCATGAATGCCAACTTCATGCCAAGCACTGTTCTAGGCATTGGGGATGCAGCAGTTAACAAAAGAGACAAAAATTCCTGTCCTCGTGGAGCTTATATTCTAGTAGAATGAGAAAGACAAACATCTATGTCAGGTAATAATAAGAGCTATGGAGAAAAACTAGAGCAAGTAAGGGGGCAATTTCATGTGGTGGCGGAGTTGAGTGCTATTCTTTATATATAAAGTTATGAGAGGAGACTTCGTTCTCTAAGGGGGCACGTGAGCCAAAGACAAGAAAGTGCAGGGGGAGGCACGAGGACACCCAGGGAATAAGCTATTCCAGGTAAACAAAGAGCTAGTACGAAGGTCCCAAAGGAGGAGGCAGTGATGCGCACCCGGGAGGCAGCCAGTGTGCTGGAAAAATGAGCAAGGGCAAGGGGAGAGGGGAGGGGTCCGAGAGCCCGGGCCAGGGACCAGGTCCAAACCACAGGGACGTGTAGGCCACTCTAAGGACTCAGGGCTCACCCCGAATGAGTGGGAGGCCAGTGTGGAGTTTGGAGCAGAAGCCTTGACCTATCTTCTGTCATAGTTGCTATGGGGCAGACTACAGAGCCAGGGTAGAGGTAGGGACAGAGAAACCGGTCACAGGTGACCGCAACAATCCAAGTGGTTGGATTCTGGGTAAAATCTGACAATAGAGCTGACAGTGACCAAATGTGGATATGAAAGAAAGACTTCCACAGTATGAGTCTAACAGGTTTGGCCCAGGACACAGGAAGCTAGCGGCTGCCATTTTCTAAAGTGGGATGTGTGCGGGAGGAGCAGGACAGGGGCGCAGGGGCCAGGAGCTTAGTTTCAGCTATGCTGAGTCGCAGGTAGCTACTAGACATTATATGTAAACGGTGAACAGACAACTAGAAAATATAGGGCAACAGTTCCAGGGTAAGATCTAGATTCGATATATAAAAACTGGAGACATGAACTTATAGAATTTAAAGCCATAGGATTTATTTTAATTTAGGATCAGAAGGGGGAACTATGGCTACCAGGACTATGAATGAACACAACATTAAAATATTTGTTACATTACCATCACTATCTTAAACACTGGTAGGTTTCAAAGTCTCTACTACTATTAAGAAAATTTCATTTTTTATATTCTATAGTACCTAAAGCAATATCTTATACTCAAAAACTATGTTGATCAACTTGATTAACCTTTAAGTGTTATATTTACTTATTTAGCTATATGATCTGGACAAGTGATTTAACTTCTCCATACCTCAGTTTTTCTCCATAAAACGGGGTTAATAACAGGACCTATGCCACAAGTTTGCTGTGAGGATTAAATGAGTAAAGTGCTTAGAATAGGGCTTGGCACACAGTAAGCACTACATACTTGTCTGCTACTATAATTATTTCCAAATTATTTCCCCTTCTTCCTATGCAAAAACAATTGCAACACACATCCTAGAAACACAGTCCCCTGGGTTCTGTTTCTGTATTTGCCTACTTCCTCCCTAGCCATTCTTTCACCATAGACCACTGGTGCTTCTAAGGGTTGAGCTCACCCACCCACTCAGGCTTCAATGACCCTGGACATGACAATAACTCCAAGTCTTCATCTGTGGTCCAACCATCTCTGACGGGCCATAGGCCTCAATAGAGCCAAATGCCTATGGCAAGCCACATCTTAACTCAGAAGTCTCTGGGGACTTGCAGAAGCAACAGGTTCCAGAGAAACCACCCCCCCTTTCCCATTGAAACCTGCCCCTCCACCACTCTTACCCCTTTCAGTTATGCAAATTGAACCCCACAGGGCCCTGCTTAAATGCTACAATGGCTTCTTAAGGGGGAGGGGTGCAGGTGAGGCATCTACAGGAAATAACAGTCAAACCCCTGCTGAATGTTCTTGCAAAAGCCTAACCCCTTTTGTAACACTCACCACACCTGGTATTACAGGTGCAGCCTATTTATCTAGGAATCTAAAGGAGAGGAAGCATGTCACATACCCCCTCCCAGAAAAGGGGGGATTAAAAGATTTTTTTTTAGGTGAGGATTTTTAAATTTTTTTTTTTTTAATTTTTAAACCATGCTACTGTAGTAATTTGAAGAGCCATGAGTGGCTAAGTGTGACACACCGAGTGGGACTGGGATCTGCCAGGATTGTTTTGAGTTGCCTGGGTAGTGCTGGATGTCAAGCAGCCCAATCTGGGCAACAAAGCCAATCATTACCCCACATGTGCCACGTGCCGGGCCACAGACTAAATAACTCATGTGAATTCAATTCTTGGAACATCTCTAAGCAAAATGTTGTATATTATCCCCCCCCCGCCCGTTTTACAAATGGAATTAGCTGGTTTAACGAGTGATATCCCTACATTTCCTAGCTACAGAATAATAGGTTCTGCTGGTCAATACAAGTTTCTTATATATATTTATATATATATACATATACACACACTCATATAGACATACATAAATCATTTTTTGTATCTTATAAAGGAAAAAAGCACACACCGCAAGGTCTGCTTTACAATGTGAAAACTTAAAAGCCCAAGTATCTGTTGGATTTGTCCCTTAAAAAAAAAAATCAGTTTTATGTTTATCCTGTTTTTTAATAAGCTAGAATATCTTCAAATGGCAATGTATTCTTTAGTTGACTAGACTGATTTATTCGCATCAAATAACAGGATTTTACTACACACATGCTTTAAAAAATTATTTCTTATTACATCCCACATTACGTATCACATTTTGTATGCTCAAACTTTTCGTTGAAAAAACATCATACTTCATATCATTATCATTGATGCAGAACAGATTAAGTATGGGAGCTGGCAGGCAAGGGGTGGCTCCCCACAAGAAATCTGATACCCATCTTCCTTGCTAGATAAGCAGGAGAGGAGGGAGAGCCAGTATCAGGCTCCCTGCCGGGGCCCTAGCACCAACTAGCACTTGGTACAGAGCAAGTGTTCAAGAGATTCCACTGACTCAGTCAAAAGTAAAAATGTGTCATGCACTTTTACAGTGCACTATGTGGGGCTGCCCACAAAGCCATTTTGTCTGGATTAACAAGATGTTCACTACCTAACTCTGGAGCCTGGGGAGTAGGCATCCTTCACATATACAAAGGCTTGGAAAACAGAGTTAATGTAGAAGGAACCTTTATGTATTTTCAAAACTAAGGTAGTGGACAGGATGTGACCCACAGGCCTCAGGTTGTTGACCTCTGACACAGATCATGTTGTGATCAGTACTCCTTGAAACTGTGCCATAAGTCTGGCTCTGGATGACAACATCTTCACTTAGTTCAAACCTTTTTTTAATTTTTTTTTTTAAGTAGTTGATGGACCAATACCTTTATTTTATTTGTTTATTTCTATGTGGTACTGAAGATGGAACCCAGTGCCTCACACGTGCTAGGCAAGTGCTCTGCCACTGAGCCACAACCCAGCTCCTCAAACCTTTTAAAGTGCTCCACAACCATGAACATAGATTTTATGACCTTGACATAAGGAACACCCAGCATCTACCTAGCTATAGACCAGAAAGGGAATTCTCTCTGAAGCCTGAGACCACACACACGGTTTGCTCAGTGTGTGTGTGCGTGTGTGTTCTGGATTTGAAGGCTGAACATGACAAGTGAATAAGTGGTACCTTACCTGGAGACTGTGTGTGCATCATAGAGGGAGACTGATTAACTGTGCTGTGATAAGATGTGGGGGGTGAAGTAAGAGGATACGCGCCTGATGTTCCTGGCTGCTTTGGAAATGGCTGGAAAGAAGAAAATTCAACGTTGACAAAATGGCTGACTCTAGACAGTAAAAGCGTGTGGCTTTCCTCCACTGTAGCTACAGTAGTAACAATTACATACTTCGCTGGCTACCAAATAGGAAATAGGACATATGAAAATATCCAAAATATGGTCTTTAAAAACTCATTCAAAAGGTGTTTCAAACAGCAACATCCTCATTCCTGACCTTGTAACATCACTGCTTCTAGCCACCTAGGTTATCTTTTGCCATTTTATCTACCATATCCATATCACTGATTTATTTCGACCATTTATCAAGATTTCTTTGAGTCTAAGGCATGTTCCTACACATTTTCATATCTCTGAAACTAGAATATATTATTCAATACCTGGAATGTTGGTTTAATGTGCAGTGTGTTGTTTTCTTTCTTTTAGAATACATAAAATGCTGCATCCTATATATTTGGTGGAGTTTAGAGTCAATGAAATACAATAGTTCAACCTGACCTCTAGTTACCTTGATCTCTAATAAAAAAAAAAAAAAAAAAAAAAAAGAAGGATAATCTAATTACCTTCCTAGTTTGATATTTTAAATTGAGGCATGGGTCACATACAGTAAAATGGATAAGTGTTAAACATATGAATGGATTTTCTAAAATGTTACCTACCAGAAACCAGGATACTGAAGACCATTACCAGAACCCAGAGGCCTCCCTATATACCACCTGCCAAATCTCTTATCTTTTCCCCAAACATAAGCACTGTTCAGACTTCCACTAGTCAAGTTTAGTCTTGTTTTGTATTTCATAAATATACTGAATGTACTCTTTGGTGTTTGGCTTCTTTAACATTATCTCAGTGAAATGCATCCAGCATGTTACAAGTGACAGTAGTTTTTCTCATTTCGGTAACATATTCCATTGTATGAATATACCCCAATTTACTCACTCATTCTACTGTTGCTGGATGCTTGAGTTGTTTATAGTTTTTTGAATGTTGTTGCTATAACATTTTTGTTTTTTGATCCACTGCAGTTGCATATATACCCAAGATTAGAATTGTTAAATCATAGTCACATATAATATTCAGCGTTAGCACCCTGGAATACAGCTAAACACCATAACAAAGCAGTTGTAGCATTCTACATACTTTCTGGCAGTAAAGGAGCATTTTAGTTGCTCCTGATACCAAATTTTGACATGAATTAGTGATTGTTTTTCTTAAAGCCATTTTCTGTGGGCGTGGAGTGTTATCTCAGTGTGGCTTTTCATTTGTATTTCTGTGGTGCCAAATGAGGTTTGAGTATCTTTTCTGTTCAGTTGGTCATTTGGACATACATCCTCTTTCATGAAATGCCTTGAATCTTTTGTTCATTTTTAAAACTATGTTGTCTTCCCCACCCCCTTTTCCTTATTGATTTTTCCTTAGCTATATGAAAGAAATTATAGAATTCGGCTAATTCACAAGCTACAAAAATCCTACATTTTGTGGTATTATTTTATCCAATAACACAGAATGTATCTTTCTTTTTGGAAATTTAAACAATGCCATCTTATAACCAAAACTATGACATTCCTAAGTTTTTATATTTTCTTCCTTTTTCATGGACTAAAACTGCATTTTACATAAAAGAGGAAAAGCCACCTGCTAACTTCATTCAAGTACATGAAATTCTTTATGAACATTTTTTCCTCCTGTCTTACCAAGAAGATTAACAGTTTACAAATAAGAATAAAACATAGATATCCGGTAAACAAAAAGGAATTGAAAACTGAAATTGTTCAATAAAATGCTCGATTCTTAAGAGTACCTAGAGCCAAAGACACTAACTAAACACATTTAGCCACAGCAGATGAATATTCTTTTAAAAGATCTACTTACAGGTTGAATATAGAACAAGAAAAACCAAAATTCCCAGAGCTTTCACAAAATGACAAATGATTCTAACTTTTCTGGAACATTCTAACTTTTCCTCAACCCAACTACTTCTAATCCTTTTGCCCTGGTCTGTATTTTCCTAGATAAAAATCTCATGTTCAGTATGAAATGCTACTGGTACAGACAGCTCTCAGCAAAATCAGAATATTGAATAAACTAGCACTGTAGGCTCTTACTGTGGCAGACAATGAGTTCTACATGACAAGAAATCCTTGTAGAAAGGTCAATGAACAACTTATCTTGGAGAGAGAGAGAGAACGATGGATCATGTTCTCTATTCATTCTCCAAGCAACACTGGCCCTGCTATGGCTGTGGTCACTAGCCAGCCCATTGTAGTGCCATCTTTCCCAAAGATGTGGCTTACGCTCTGCCACATATCAGGTACAGGAAAGACCTACAACGCAAGCGTGTGGTTTCCACAAGAGCTGGGCCAAGGCGTTCTTCCTCCACCGTATCCCGGCATCCTCAGAGGACACCATTTCATTTGAGTCCAAGTCCGTCACAACAGTCCCACACCTTGGCTACAGAGGCACTCATGTGGGGCTTTAATAAACTTTCCATCATTTTCATGAAGGACAAGAAGGGAACCAAGTACAAAGGGGAAAAAACTAAATAGCTGCCAGGAACAATATATTTTCTATAAAACCCTCCTTCTGGAAAGAGCCTGGCACTGTATCAAAGATACAAGCACCATAAAGTTGCAATCACTAAGTGCCAGACCAGAAGCTAGTCCACAAAAACAAGGAAGTGAACTCTGCACAATGCTGGTTCTACGCACTGCTGTTTCAAGGAGATTTCTGGATGAAAAGCAGTGAGTTATTGTGTAAACCAAATCTCAAGGATGTGGCCAAAGAGCTTTGCCTATTGGCCATGTGTTCACATGACTAAAAAAATGGAGTCACTGAAAGCTCCAGCCTATAGACAGGAAGCCTCTACAGAGCCGCAACAAATCTTTTCCAGGCTAAGGAGTCACCCAGGACTGTTGCAGGGGTAAGGGATCACTGGCCACCCTCTATTTCAGGAAAGTCAGCATGAGAACAAATGCCGGTTTAAGGGCCTGTTCAATTCCCAGACACCCAAAGGTGACAGCACAGACCTGAACACTTTGACGATCTGATAACATGGCTTATCCAAGGGGCCTGAGGAAGGAACCCTTGCAATCTGTACACTTGTCTTTGTAGGAGTCTCTACTGACTATGTCTCACTAGACATTTGACTCTCTGTGCTTTGGGGTGGGGGTGTGACGAGCCCAGGGGTACTGTACCACTACGCTACATTCCCGCCCCTTTTATTTTTAAGTCAGTGTCTTGGCCAAGTTGCCCAGGTTGGCCTTGAACTTGTAATCCTCCTGCCTCAGCCTCTCAAGCAGCTGGATAAAAGGCGTGTGCCACCATGCCTGGCTCTAACAGTCGTCTTTCAAGACATGGTGAGGACATTCGCCCAAAGATCTCCTTAGCTCCTACGGAGAATGTTTCCATCCTTGGAATCACACCATTTTAAGTGCATGAATGGTTTCACTGTCTGAAGTTACTGCTTTCTCTAACACTATTCACTTCCTGTCACTGACAGCCTCCTCATCTCTCTCACCATTTTTCCATAAGGATTGCCTGGATATCCTAGGCCCACCAAGAATGTCCTTGGCCTTTCACCAAAGAAGCCCCGACACCTGTACAACCTATAAAGCTATGCAAATGTGACACTGTTTGGAATTTGGGAGACATTACCTGCTGCTGGGGTGGTGGCTGGAGTTGTGATATTAAAGAATCCATCATATCTCCTCCTATAGGAGAAGGGGGATTATCATCCTCATTTACAGATCTTCTTCGAGCATCCTGATTGCTGTCAACAAACATATTCAGGAAAGTCTACAGAAACAAACAAGTGAAATTTACGTTACCTAACTTTATTAAAATATTTTTAATCATTTAGAATATCTGAACAGAAACAAAACATATTATATCCATCCCTGAAAACTATTTTAGGACAATCTAGAAGAGAGACAGCTAAATTTTGGAAGGGTATAATTGAGGAAAATAATAAGCAACAATAAAAACATTTAAGTAAAAAAAAAATTATAACAAAGTAGTATTGTGCAAGCAAAAAGGTGAAGGAAGACTAAGTTTACCCTGGGCTGAAAACATAGCTCAGGGGAGGAATCCCTGCCCAGCATGTGTATGGTCCTGGGTTCCATCCCTCAGCATAGCTCTAAAAACAAGACCATCCTGGCACCTCCTGCCACCAGGTCTAAATATTTTCTTATCAACTTCTGACCCAGAAATGGGAGAAAAATTAAAAGTTGTACATTGGCCACCTAAAGTAACTTGCAAAATTTTCCATTTAGTGAGAGTTCTCCCTTTTTAAGCTAGAAAATCTGACAGGAAAACTGAATAAGAATTCATCCAACTTTTGGCTCTTTATAGCATGGGTGGGGCAACTTTTTTTTTATAGAATATAGCATCAAAAAAGTAAGCAAAGCTGCCAGAGTTTGTGTCCCAAGCACAGATTGTTTAATATCCCCCCACCTTGCCAATTTTTAAAAAAATATAGATCATAAGCTTATCAAAATCATCAAAGAGGGCTGGGGATATAGCTCAGTGGGTAGAGTGCTTGCCTCGCAAACACAAGGCCCTGGGTTCAATCCCCAGCACCCCCAAAAAAAAAAAAAAAAAAAAAATCATCAAAGAGCTATCAAAAGTACACAGTCTGACTTTAAATTAAAGATGATGAATTTGCAACACATATTTCATCTTCTCTCAATACCCTACTAAAATTTACTGGAAGGGCTGGGAATATAGCTCAGTTGGTAGAGTGCTTGCCTCACAAGCACAAGGCCCTGGGTTCAATCCCCAGCACCGCAAAAAATAAAAATAAATAAATAAATAAATAAATAAAATTTACTGGAAAAAAAAAAAATTTAAAGCAGTAAGTTACAAAGACAGAAAGAATGGGAGAAGAGAAAAAATAGCAATCCATTCTGCAGGCTGTGAAGCAGATGGCTGAAGCATCCGATGTGAGAAAGTCTGAGCAAGCCACAGGGGAAGGCCAAGAAGCAAAGCTATTTCCATCCAGACTCCCAAGACACGCTGGAACTGGCAGCAACAGAGGCCTCTGGAAATGGGGATACAGGTGGCACTGAAACCAGAAAGACTGGGTGAAAGTCTCTTGAAGAAACACTGAAACAAAAAGCGAGAATGGAGATTATATAGGAAGAAAAGAGGTAAGAGAAGATAAAGTAGCTATACAAGTATACAAGGACATGATGTCATAAAATGAACATTTAGGAGCAAAAAATAGCTTTCAACATTTAAAAAAAGATAGCAAAAGAAAAAATCTTGGCAGAAAAGGTTAAAAAAAAAAAAAAAATACTCCCAGAAACAAAGGTAAGAAAATTAGAGGGCAAGTCTAGGATGCCCAGCATCAGAACAGTAGGGTTACCAAAAAGAGCTGAGAGAAAAGGAGTCCAGAAATAATGCAAATAAATTTCCAAGTACAAAGGGTAGTAAGTTTTCAGATGGAAAGAGCCCACTCAGTCACGTAAGGTTCAAGAATCAGAACATCATCAACTGTCTCAATCGTCACAATGGAAACAAGAGAACAATGAAGCAAGGCCTCAAAATTTTTACAGAAAATGACTGCAGCCTCAAATTCTGCACCCAGCCATTGTCAAATAGATGAGGGCCAACTAAAGATGCTTGCAGCAATGCAAAGTCTCAAATAAGCTCCTGTGTTTAAGTTACCGTGTACCTTCTCCCAGGAAGCTAGTACAGGAAGCCTGCTGCCAAAACAACCAAGTAAACCAAGGCAAAGTAAAGCGACGTGGGGTCCAAGGCACAGGGCATGCAAGAGAAGCCAGAAGTGAAGAAATCGCCCCCCTTGTCCTGCAACAGATCCCTATGTCACAATTCTGTAAAAGGTCTACAGTGCTACCAGTCCAAACTGGAGCAGGTCAGAGGACTGTGAACAAGATTTCTTCGAGATGAAACACACGAGATATTTGATAGATCTGAGAGGAGAGTTACATAACTGGGAGAGAGTTTAAAGGTGAGTTAGTGGGAAGTACAGAGAAAGTCGGCCAGAAAAAAGAACCAATGAAGGGCTCCCAGGAAAATAAAACATTGAGCAAGAAGGGAAAAATAATAGTAAGCTGTGGTGGAACAGTGCCTACATATTCCTAATAATCTGAACACTCAAAAGTGATTGAGTCATAATTACTATCCAACCATATTTCAAAGACAGAAGGAAAGAACAAGTTTATGTACTCGAAGCAAGCTAGGAGGAGAAAGGGGTATGTAAAAATAAATAAATACATCCTCCTTTCCCGTGGTAAGAATCAGATAACGACCTCAGTTGAAAGGTGAACAAACAACACTGTAAGCATGCTACTTAAGATATGGATATAAATTCCAGAGAATCGACTATATATAAATTAAAAACAGGTGTGTCTGAAGAGCCGGAAAATGGCAAGAGTGGGTCGCAAAAGACTATTTTTCAATACGGCCTTCTGGAACATTTTTTTTAACCTTTGACGCTGGGGATTGAACCCTGGGCCCCATGAATACTAGGCTAGCACTCAATCACTGAGCTACATTCTTGGCCCACCTTCTGGAACCATTTGACTGAAAATTATAAACACAAACAACTGAACCATCTCATGAGAATCTCCAGCACCTGTGGCCCAGAATGTCACATTTTTGGAAAGCATCATAGTGGAACCAATGATGACACTTTTTCAATACTCAATGATAAAGACAACCTTTTAAATTCCTTAAAGTTTCAAAGAGCAAATATGGTGGTCTTCAGTATCTTCCACCGTATTCGTCACTGGGAAGGAAAGAGAGGACTTCTCGTCACCTTGTACATATGGGTACAGCACTTCATCAGAACTTTTAGCTCCCTCAGAAAAAACTTGCAGAGATGATGAGGTAACATTGATACTTATTAAATTCAAACAGGACTTTGTTACTTCTCCCCGTTATTTCTCTCTCAAAGAAATGTTTTAGAGGTCATTTTTTAAGTTGACTACGTCATACTCTAATGCTGAAGTCTGCTCATTACCTTTAGCCCTGGTGCAGGATAAAAACCTTCAACTAATTTGCTGTTATCGAAAAGACTATAGGCACCATCCCGTATTGCCACGACGCCTCGACTCCGACAATATATGTCAATGCAATACATGTTCCTGAAGGCCAGTCTGATGTGGGTGGAGGACTGCGGCAGAATGGAGAAGCACTGGTAGGCAGTGTTGGTTCTCTGGGTCAAGCCCAACATGGGCACGGTGGGGAGTTTGTTGATGGCATTTAACGGAGCCTGAGTGTCAAATAGTACCTATAAGGAACAAACGCAGTGAGAGAAGTCGGTTTCTGTACAAATGCTAAAGCCTCAAAATTTTCAATATATAACTGTCAAGAATAAGACAGTGTCTTTCTGTAAACTATCCCTGGGAAAGGACACAAACTAGATCATGTATCCACTCTGATCAAAGAAAACTCCCAAAGAACTGTTCAAGATATAAAAGACAAAGGTACCTATTTAAATCATTAAAAACAATTCCACATGATTTTTTTGAGTTTTGTATGAGAAACTAACTGCCATGGTCTTATATTTTAGACAGAAAATAAACTAAGATTACCTGTAATAACTGAACCACATTTGGTGTTTTGTTGAACATTTCTTGAAGCTGATGGAGAATGGTGTTGTGACAGTTACTGCAACCTGAGTTTGGGCCAACTGTTCCCAAAGAAATGTGAAATTTCTGATGGATGGAATTCCACTGGATACTAATCTACATCAAAGAGATCACATATTTCAGAAACTGGGGAAGTTACGAGTCAAACACAAGGTAAAATGCTAAAAGGCAAAATGCCAAAGATCCAAATGAGATATTTTTTTGAAAATAAATTAGACTGGACTCAAACTCCAGATGTGCTGTTAACAAGGACCAGTATATTCCCTGAACATGTGCATATTACCTTCTTCTATTATATAAAACAGAAAGAGAAGATGTTAAAGAAAAATTTTTGATTACATTTTATTTGGTAATTATCATTAGCATTTCTCACTTTCTATTTTCCTCTTGAACTGAAGGAAAGTCACACTCTTGGTACCGTGAACTAAGGAGCGCTGTTGTAAAAGAGAAGGAAGCCACCTCCAACACAGATGCATTTAGTTAATAGACTTTAAAACACTCAAGTGATTTCCGATATTACTTGATATGGAGGAGACTGGAGACAAGCCAGCTGGTTGAATTTTTACATTCAATTTCTAGGACTTTACATATGAGGTGGGGGAAAAAAACCTAAATTACAGGGAGTGCCTTCAAAATTAAGATAGGAAGCCAGGCACAGTGGTGCACAACTGTAATCCTAGCAGCTCGGGAGGCTGAGGCAGGAGGATGGCAAGTTCAAAGCCAGCCTCAGCAACTTAGCGAGGCCCTGAGTAACTCAGCGAGACCCTGTCTCTTAATAAAATAGAAAAAAGAACTGGGGATATGGCTCAGTAATTGAGCATCCCTGGGTTCAATCCCCAGTACCAGAAGAAAAAAAAAAAAAAAAAGATTAAGATAGGATCAAACAATAACATTCATGGAACCCAAGGGAAGGCGTACTATATCGCTTATAACCATTCAGACATACTCTGCCTTTCAGCAATCATGTTGCCAAGATCATCTAGAATCACTGGGAAAAAAACATGTTTTAGCACCAAAAGCATATTATCTTGTCCAAAACTCTTCACGATCACATGCCTCATCCAAGAGGGTATGTTTGCTTTCGATCTGAAGAATTAAGCTTTATAGTATGTCATATTGTGTCAACAAAATATTTCAAATTTACCAATTTATCCATTTTTACTTGAGCCCTTACTTATTTTAAGGCAGTTTTCATGTTTCTGAAGTTCTTGATCGTACAAAGATTTATAAGAGAGGGACTTCAGACTTACTGAACTTCCCTTGGTGGTTCCATAACACAAGATAAGTTTTCGATAATTATAAACACGAACTTCTGAGAAAATATTTAGATGTGCAGGTATGTCTAAGCAGAAAGGAAACAAAAAGGAGATTAATATACACATGTAAAACTTAAAATATAAATGGTAATGTTATGTGCCTAATTAAAAGGTAATTGAATTAAAAAAAAAAAAAAAAGAAGAAGAAGAAGGCAACAGCATAAATAGACAATGTATTTCCATTTCTCTAAAAAGGGGCCAGGGCAGGAAGGAGATTACTGAAACACTCTGGCACTGCCACTTACTTGCTATACGACCTTCAGCAAAGTTCTTAGTTTCTGTGACTTGCCTTCTTCATTTGTAAACATAAGGAATAATACTTACTTCCTCAGAGGTGATTGTGAATATTAAATATTAATGCAAACTGTTTATCATATTGCATGGCACATAGTAATAAGTATTATATGAAGCACACAGGGATTATTACACACAGGCACATCTCTGTGTAAAAATTTCTGGAAGCAAAATAACAGTGGTTGTCTCTCGGGGAAGGAAGTTGAAGTCTGAGGTAAAAGGGACATAATTTTCATTAGATATAATTTTGATTTTTTATTTCTTTTAACTTTGTGCATGCTCTACTTCATCATTTAAAAGGGGGATATATGTTTTTTTATTTAAAAGGAATATTAGCAACTCAGGAGGCTGAGTCAAGAGAATTTCAAGTTCAAAGTCAGCCTCTGCACCTTAGTGAGACCTTGTCTCAAAGTCAAACATAAAAAGGGTCGGGGATGTGGCTCAGTGGTTAGGTGACCCTGGGTTCAATGTACAATACCAAAAAAAAAAAAGAAAGAAAGAAAGAAAAAGAAAAAAGTAAGATTATCACATGTACCTGGTAGAGAACGTGCAAATTCCAACACACACTCGTATAATCGTGCGATGCTGTTCCAGTCATTAAGGAACATTTCAACCACTTTTCTTCCACCAACAGGTTCAGACAACAGATTTTCATAGGTCAGGTAAACGTGCCGGGACGGGCCTACAGGATTAAATGAGAAGATTAATAGTAATCAATACGAGAAAAAGAAAATCCAGAAATATGCAAAAACAAAGGGTGTGAAACATCTCACCTTGTTCCCTCGTAGAAGTGCCATTAAGTGGACAATTTGCAAATACCAACTCTGCCACCCACGTGCGGTTATTTCTACCTTGTAATCGGAAAGTGCAATCAAGAAGAGAGCGGTCCAGAGCCTTTTGGGTTTCCTCATTTACACCCTTACAGGGGGGAATTCTGGTGATGAAAGATAGTATATGAAGTGTACTTTACACAGAAAGACAAAGCACAGTATACACAATGACAGGCAGGGTGTGACATTAGCACTGCAGTTTAAGTTTTACGTCTAGGTATTTTCTGCAAAGGAAGGAAGCAATTCACAGCAATTAATGGTATTTAACCCATTTCCATTCCTATCAGCCTGAATTAGGACCTCTCGCTTCAACAAAGTAATGTTTGTATTTTTCCTAATCTTGTTAAAAAAGACTTCAATTTTACAGAATGAAAATTAATCAACAGTGCAGGTTCTATCCTTCAAAAAAAAAAGGCAAGGAGAACAAAATACTTGTAAAAGTACTCTTTGAAGACAGGACAATACACTATAATGAACAGGGGCTTTGGAGTCTGGGACTTGCGTGCTAGTTCTGTCGTGGCCACATTTAACCCCTCTGAATTTCAATTTCCCAGCTATAAAATAAAAATTACCTCATGAGTCACTGATGACAAAATAATATAGAGAAAATGCTTACTGGGGCTGGTAGAGCAGGTACTTGTACATGTTCATACTCTTTTGTAGTAAAAGCAAATCTCAGTTACTGGTTTAATTGCCATGACAAAATTCTGAGTGCATGATCCTTCCTTCACCTCCTCTCTGGAGAGGTAACCCTATTATGATGGAGCTCAACATGTAGGAACTAATTGAACATACACACTGTCATAGATATATCACATATACAAAGAGTATAGTAGCTTTGGTGTCTTAAAAATACATACAATGTATTTTCCTTCAGTAGCTTTATGGATTATTTCATTTTATCATAAAACATTAGAAGATAATATACTTGACTTGTTAATAAATTATTTTAGTAATGGATGAAATACTGAGGTGATCCGGTAATTCCACATTATTCTTTTAACTTAGGGATAATGGTTAATTCTCAGATGTGGTATAAATGGTTATCTACATCAAGACAAACAATAATCAAACAAAAAGAATGTAATCGGAAATACAAAATCTTGGCTCAGTCCTCTTATTTAGAATATAACACCTAGAACAAGGTTTCTCAATATTTCAAACTGGATAATTCTCTATTGTTTAGGGAGGGGGCCTGTCTTGTCTTGCCCAACCTTGGCCTCTCCCTACTAGATGTCAGTAGCATGTTCCACCCCGTCTTCTCAGTTAATGATAACCAAGAAAACCCCCAACATTACCAAATGTTCCCTAAAGGGCAAATCTGCCCTGGGGTCAAGAACCCCTGACCTAGAATGAAAAACTTAAGACAACAAAAACGAGAATTACATGTGGTAAAAATAAAATTTGTGGGCTAGTGATGTAGCTCAGTGGAAGGTGCTTGCCTAGCCTCTGCAAGGCCATGGATTCCATCCCCTGACCACAAAAATAAATGAAATTTGTAGTAGGGCGGAGAAGAAAGCTATGTAGATTGCATAAAAATACACCTAATGTACTCTAGAAATTTACAATTAAAACTTCTACCACATCTTCTCATCAAAACATAGTTTTAAAGTTTTTCAAAAGTTAAATCTTTCAAACTATGTACTTTGCATCACTACCAGAAAGAGTTGCGTATTTTGCAAACATGTTCTTCAACTTGACAGGTATACTGAGACTTGCCTGCCCTAACCCTCATGACATGACCTTCCTCACAGAAGCAGGCAATTCAAACTTATGACATGACCTTCCTCACAGAAGCAGGCAATTCAAACTTCAGGTCAAGTTTGAAAATATCAATGCGGAACATTATCTTCCTAAGGAAGTAGGTTTTTCATGAAATCCACCTGGTTGAAAAATGTAAACACAGAAGCCAACATGTTCTGAAGTGAGAACTAAGGTAAGTGTAAGACTTCTTTTAATTTATGCTCTCGGGGACAGCTGGACCCTGAAAGTGCACTATGTGTCGGTTTCTTAATCTGTGACACAGATATAATTGGCTCTGTTTCATGGAACCTATAAAATATTTGTCCACTTTTATTTTTTATTTGTGCAGTGCTGGGGACTGAACCCAGGGTCCTGTGTAGGCCAGGCAAGCACTCTGCACTGAGCTACCCCCACATACATTCATTCATTTTTAAGATTGTAATAGAAAATAATCTATGACTAAAAGTTTAGAAAATTTTCTCAAGATTAAATACATTATAGTAATTACATACTAATTAGATCTGAGTAGGATTTTAATTTAATAAAATAAAATAAGAGACATTTATTACTTTTTCCTCTTCACTTCTATACCCTATCCTGATAATGAACAGTATTTACTAGACAAACGTATCTTTAATTTATCCATTTCCATATATTTTCCTATAAGTTTAAATAAAGAAATCAAAAGCCAGGATGAAAGATTTTGTTTAAAAATCATTGTTAAAAGAAGCTAAAAAATATGAAGTGCTTCTCTGGTACGTAAGACTCTTATATATTCTCTTGTGTGAAAGAAGAAAGGGGATTCTAAAACTTCTCTTGAAAAAAATGAACAATATTTCAATCTTGTAAATCATGAAAAATATAACTTTAGAGAACAGAATACAAATGTTAACATCACTGACTTATCTGCCATTTCCAAGAAGGGTTAAAAAGAAAAGAGAAACCTATATTTTAGGCAAAGCAATTCAAAACCAAATGCAATTAAAACATATTACATTTTTCTACTGAATTCCAATATAAGACCAGCTCTGTCTCCTAAAACTTTGTGTAGAAATGGTGTTAAGATGGTCAGCTGGGGGCTGGGGAGATAGCTCAGTTGGTAAAGTGCTTGCCTTACAAGCACAGGGCCCTGGGTTCAATCCCCAGCACCAAAAAAAAAAAAAGATGGTCCATTCTTAGGACCCCAAGTGAGCACCATGCCATGTGCTATGCCCACACTTACTTGCTAGCCCTTTCTACCTTCTACAAAAGGAAATACCCACATAACAAAAATTAAAGCTCCATTGCTTAAATTTACAGACCTATATCTTAGCAGACAATCAATAAAAATTGTTTCTATATTAATAAAGTACATCAAACAACTTCTAAGAAACAATTAAATGGTCCTGCCAAGGGAGTCCCCCCCAAAAAACTGTTTTCTGGACCAAAACGGCTCATCTCGTAGATGGTACGCTAGCAGCACCGCAAATTCACACTGGATCACTGTATAAAGCTCAGGGAACCACATTAGCTTTACTTCTAAGCATCCTTCAGCTCTTGTTCTCTGTCCACTTAGAACCAAGCCCTCTGCTCACCTCCTTTTGTATACTTGTTCCCGGTGATCTACTTTATTGCCCCAGCTCAATCCAGGATGATGACTTTATCTACTTAAGTGCGGACCTGATACGAGAACTTGAGATACGCCCCTCCCTGCTCAAAGGATGTCTAGGGCACCCGAACCTTAGCAAAGCCCTTTCAAACATCTGCTGTGTCCCATATCTCAGAAACCACCACCACCATCCATCATCTGACCAAGATAGAACTAAGAAGCATCTTTACTCCCCACCCCCCACCTCCAACATCAACCTAATCACCAACCCTTGTATATCTCATCTCCGAAGTCCTTGTGGAACCCACCCTAGTCCAAGCTACCAACGACTCTATGTGAACCAGTTCAGTGTGAACTGGTTTCTGTTCCAATTGATTCTCCACACTGCTAACAGGTTAAGCTTTCAGAAACCCTTATCTAACCATGTCAGTTTCCGCTTAAAGTCATCTAATGGCTTCTGAGTGCCATTAAGATCAAGTCCCAGTTATGAGACCTGACCCTTCCTTCTTCCATCTCTAGTCTCACCTCTCCTACCTGCCGCCATGCTGAACTCCCTTCAGCTCTGGGATATCTAGCTCTCTCTGGTCTCCAAGCCTTCACGTTGGCAGTGGTCTCCTCAGGTAAGGATCTCAAAGTTCCACCCCACCTCCCTTTCCTCCTCTAGCCAAGTCTCACTTCTTCTTCAGTCTGAGTGTAACCGTTACTTCCTCAGGTATACCCTTCCTGACTTCTGAACTGGCCCACATTCACCTGCTTTATGAACCCCAAGTGTCCTATCAAAAGTCAAGTGGGACACAAAGTCACATTCAGTAAACATCTGATGAATGAGTTAAACGGGGAGGAAACATCCTAAAACAGCAATGGTGCTGAAATGCCACTCCACGAGTTAAAGAGAAAAATGCCCTGGACATTAGTAATCCTACACAGAATCCATGACACTCACAGGTTCTGCCGTCTTATGGAAGGAGAGGAACACAATGGCACTGTGACTGCAATAAGTGATACCAAGTGAGACACACGGCAGGGACTTACTTTAATAAGCGAATCGCATGGCTAAAGCCGTCACCTTCAACTTGCACTCCTTGATGTGGAATCTCCAGGTTGGACAACTGGAAAGAGAAAGGCACACGTTCTAACAGACCATTAATTTGACAAAGGGAAGGAACTACCTTTACTACGTATTAGTATCTCTCTGTTCATGGCGTCTGTTTTAGGGCCAGACTTTCCCAAAGTTAGAACATTATCAGGAATGAGCATTATCCCCATCGTTAGATTCCCAGGGAAACTCATTAAATCCAGTCAAACTCAAAGCTGCCTCAGTCTCTAGTTTTTTCAAAACGCCTTCACAGGTGGCAAATCTTCAAAATTCAGGAGATTGACCTAATTTTTTCAGTGAGTCAAAAGTAATCCAGATTCAATTCTGGTAGTTCCAAATGAAGCAACTGAAAAATAAGACAAGTTTTCTTGTGTAATTCTATTGTTTGTTCAAAATAAAGCTTAAGTCACAGTCACATCTTATTTCTAATCATTAAACAATTATTTTTTAGTTTCAACTTTGACGAAATACATTTTGAACAATTAAATCATTTTCTATGTGAAATCCAAGAAAATAAAATTTCAAATTTATGCATTTTCCCAATGAAATCTCTCTCCCAATTGGAGAAGTCAGAAAGCAAGTTAAGGAGATGAGTGTGGAGATGGTGCCTAAAACCCTTTCTATGGAAACAGGAGCTGTTAAGGTATGCCAGAAAGCTATCTGGACAAACAGAAAAAGGCTTGCTGCCCTTGGTGATACTGCTGGGTCTTGTATGACAGAGGACTTATACATACCTTGTTCCAGAAAGAATTTAGGATAGCTCTAATTATCTCACTGAGGCCTACCTGCTCTTTAGCCTAGGAAGGGCAAAGGTTTAGAAAACCAGTTGCTGGGCACTACAGATTCAGATTCAAAAGGAAATAAAGTGTGGGATGGCTCAAAAAATGTTGCCACTGTTCTATAAATCAGACAGATAAACATCCCTGGTAAGGTTAGATTAGTTACTCATATCTCAGTGTAAATTACTGGAAGCATAAAAAGGTGCTTGCCTTTGCTTTAACAGAGCTAGAATTTTCACTAAAAGAAGTAGAGTGAATTTTTATGAGCTTGACTGAGTTCAACAGAGCATCACAGAATGTTCTTATAGGTCCTACGTGTGTACAGGTATTCAGAGAAAACATACGTCTACAGGCATCAGTCTAAGGGGCCTGCAAAAACACACATTTTCACAAATTCTGGTCTGTATTTGGAGAAGAGAGGACACAAATGCACTGCACTGCACTGTCCCAGCACCATGTATCCTCCCTTCCCACAACAAAGGTAATAACTAAATGACAGTCATATAATCCATCTAAATGACATGATGAAAGAGTCCAAGAACATGGTAAGTAAATAGGAAACATGAATACTCTGTACAGTTTAGGAGCCATGACCAGTTCCCAGACAGAAGGACATTCATCAAGCTCAGTCACAGTTCTAGGAGCTAGGGGCCATTAAGGACATGAGGACCTATTTTAGGTGTCTGTTTCTGGGCTTGGGTTTCTCTCTGGGCTACTGCTGCTCTTTGCAATTCCACACCTTATCCTCTTCCTGCAGATCCCAAAGCCTGCTTAAAGCAGGGGCTGGCAAACAGTTCCTGGGCCCATTCCGGTCCACTGCCTAGTTTTTGTAAGTAAGGTTTTACTGGAACACAGCCATGCTCATTTGCTTAAATATCAACCATGGCCAGTTCATACCGCCACAGAATGTTTGAATAGCTGTCAGAGACTGTGTGACCCACAAAACCAAAAACATTTACTCTCTGGCCCTTTACAGAAAAGGTCTGCCAACCCGCTTAAAGGCCTGAAAGGTATATTGAAAAAGTCTTCCCAAGGCCATCATAATCAGCCCAACTGAAAAAGCCCATTTTCATGTTTCTGGGCTCTCTTCATTTCCAATAACTTACAGAGAAGGGGATTCGAACAAAAACTAAAACTTTAAACTAGAGGGAAATAAGTAGGGTTTTAGTGTACCACTTTTGAAGGATTGCCAACCCTTGGCCAAACCCCTTTTTGGAAATACAAAACATTCACATTGTTACCTCCCTTTACTTTCATGTTTGGGAATCACACTGGATATCACAACTATATATTTTTAAAAGACACCGATTCTGCTTAAGTCCATTGCTTCTTCCATGTGATAATAGTAAAAATTTAGTTTAATATTTGTTCTCACTTGCTTCTCAGAAAGCAGCCCAGTTTTATTAGTGCTTAAGCAACATGCACAGCTTCACCAACTCAAAAAAGAGCCACCCCTTTATTAAATAACCATCTCTAACAGGCTTAAACAATGCTCCAGATAAGATGGAAAAGTAAGGTGTTAATTCTTAAAAGCTGTCCATTTTTTTTTAACTGGGAAGAATTTACTTTCCATTTGCATAAAGAGCAGAAGGCTCAGAATCTGGAATAGAGAGATAAAATAATTTAAGTTATGTTTTACACGTACACCATGAGAGGCTGATTGTAGCCCTACCCTTCCCAAAACGAACAGGATGACAACCCTTCTGGTTCATCTAATCAAATCCACGAAACTTTAGCAATGAGTTTTTTAAAAATTCACACAGAATATTGAGAATTGTTCCAAAAAATTACCTCCAACCGAAGTCCTACAAATGGCATGTTTGTATCACACATAGCAACAAAGTGAGCTAGAACTTTATTGAAGGCACACGTTTCTCCTGATCGCTTGGTTTTCTTGGATTCTACTGGACACAGATCATCAGACAACTAGGATTAAAGTAAAACAGTACAGATGACGCAACTCAGTAAGGCAGTCAAACCAGTCACAAGACTCAAGGTCAACCAAAACAAATGTTGCACCTTCATCAAGTGTTTATTGAGGAAATATTAACCTGAGCACTGATCATTTAGTTGAAAATACTGTGTGCTTAACAAGTTCACTTGTGGAAAATGGTGTATAATTAATTAAAAGAAGCACCAGTAGCAAGAAAATGTAGAAAATTGTTACTTAAGTATCACTGCTGCCCTTTAAAAAATCTTATCTTTTCCATATTAAAAATGGGTAGAGGTTGAGGATATAGCTCAGTTCATAGAGTGCTTGTGGTCAAGCACAAGGCCTTGGGTTCAATCCCCAGCACCGCAAAAAAGAAAAAAAAAACAAAAAATGGGTAAAGAACACACAAAAAGGTAACACATTCACACAAATTCTGTGCTCACTTCTGTATATGATCATACCTTACGCTTGGTTCCAGTTCTAGTCTGTTTCCCAGGTTTTGTACGAAAAATCAAGTCCTGGACATTTTCCTTGAACTGCTGAAGCAAGAGGGCCACAACAGGGCTGTCTTCACGATCGGTGGCATTCACAGACATGAAGTAGTATTTGTATGACAGCTGCGTAGGTTTATTGGGAACCTCGAGCATCTCCACAACCTACAAAGGCCGGGACCAGAAAGGAGACTCAGAGAAATACGAAGTGTTGGCACACACCTGTAATCCCAGTGACTCGGGAGGCTGAGGCAGGAGGATGGCAAGTTCAAAGTCAGACCCAGCAATACAGTGAGGCCCTAACCAACTTAGCGAGACCCTGTCTCAAAATAAAATATAAAAAGGGCTGGGGATGTGGCTCAGCGGTTAAGCACCCTTGGGTTCAATCCCTAGTACCAAGAAAAAAGTGTCGGATTTTTTTTCTCATATGTATGGCTCAGAATTATAAATCCCCTGTAAGTTTTATATAGACAAATCAATCACAATGTCAGAAAGCATTCCTAGTATATATATATATATATATTTTTTTTTTGGGGGGGGGTGTACGATACCTGGGATTGAACTCAGGGGCACTCAACCACTGAGCCACATCCCCAGCCCTATTTTGTATTTATTTAGACACCAGGTCTCACCAAGTTGCTTAGCACCATGGTTTCGTTGAGGCTGGCTTTGAACTCGTGATCCTTTTGCTTCAGCCTCTTGAGCCGCTGGGATTACAGGCGAGCTCCGTGGTGCCCAGCATAAACACATATTGTTGTTTAAACAATAGACCAGACTAAAGAAAAGTGATCTAAGTAAGCCAATCATAAACCACAGCAAATGGGACATTTAAATTATTAGCAATAGGTGTTCTTGATATTCATACTTAAGGTTATAAACTGAAAAACCAATTTATGTCTAATTTACGTCTATGGTGGCTGCTACATTTTCTAGAATGGTGTCTATTTTAAATTGCCCTGCTGTTTCCCTATAACCATCAAAACACCTAAAAATTCCATCATTATGCCAGAGAAAAATGATAACTATTTCTCACTGGGAAGAATATAAAAATAAATCCCCATTTGTCAACTGAAAACTCAACTCACTGTGAGGACCACAACATCAGCAACACTTCACAATGATATGGAGCTAAGTATGTACCAAGGACCGTAAAAAGTGCCTTACAGATGTGAACACTTTTAATCCTAAGAACCTTATGTAGCTGTATTTTTCTAAGGAGGAAACTGAGGTGCAAAAATGTAAGTTACACACCCAAAGCCATATAGCTAAGAAGAGATGGGCTTGTGCTTTAATCTTGGATGTTTGGCTATATAGAAACCTGGCTCTTACCCACTATATGAGCTTGCTATTTTTAAGATCAGGCTAAAAAATGTAACAAAAGTGACCTAGTGACAGAAATTAATGTCATTAGAAAAGGCTCCTGCTGGACACAGTGACGCACACCCATAATTCCAGAGGCTGGGGAGGCTGATGCAGGAGGATTGGGAGTTCAAAGCCAGGCTCAGCAACTTAGCGAGGCTGTAAGAAACTCAGTAAGATCCTGTCCTAAATGAAATATAAAAAAGGGCTGGGGATGTGGCTCAGTGGTTATGCGCCCCTGGGTTCAATCCCCAGTACCAAAAAAAAAAAAGAAAGAAAAGGCTCCTGACCAACATACTCTTTCCTGTCTCCTCCCCACATGTTCTCTTCAGGAAAGCATCACATTGCTGACGCACCTCAGGAAACAGAAAAATTAAAAGGTAAAATGGACACTTGACCAAAGAAGACAGATGAATGGCAAGTAAGTAGGTGAAAATATGCTCAACATCGTTAGGCGGTAGGGCAGTGCAAATTAAGACTATCAGAATGGCTATTTAAAAAATTACAATACCAATTGCTAGCTAGATTGAGGAACAACTTGAACTCTGAAAACATTGCTGGTGGGAATGCAAAATGGTTGCCACCTTAGAAAATAGTCTGGCAATTTTTTTTTTTTTTTTTTTTTTTGGTACTGGGAATTGAAACCAGGGACACTTACTTAAGCACTGAGCCACATCCCCCAGGCCTTTTTTATTTTTTATTTAGAGACAGGGTCTGGTTGAGTTGCTTAGGAGCTCACTAAGTTGCTGAGGCTGGCTTTGAACTTGTGATCCTCCTGGCTCAGCCTCCCCAGCCCCTGGCATTACAGGCCTGTGCCACCATGCCCGGCAGCAATTTCTTATACAGTAAAACACACACTTGTGTGTTCCAACAATCCCACTTCCAATTACTCATCAAAAAGTAATGAAAACTTAGGTTCTCACAAAAATATATGCAAACATTTATAGCAGCTTTAGTCTCAAATGCCCCAAACTGGAAGCCACCCAGATGTCCTTCAATGGGTGATGAATTAAACTGTAGTACCTCCATACCACGGAATACTATGCTGCAATAAAAGGAAGGAACTATTATGTACATCACAGCATGGACAAATATCAGAGGCGTTACGCCAAGGGAAAAGAACTAGACTGAAAAGGCAACACTAGAGACAGGAAAGGGGTGAGTGATTAGGAGCGAGGGCAAGGGTGGTTACTCTAAAAAGACAGTATGAGGGAATTTGGGGAGGTGACAGAACTGTTCCGTCCTGATTGAAATGGAGGTTGCACGATTGTATGCATTTATGAAAACTTATACATACACTAAGATGTCTGAATGTTCACTATATGTAAATTATATCTCAATAAAGCTGACCAACTGGCAGAAAAACATTTAAAGGGAAATCCACTGCAGCGAGCCTCTCCTCTGTTCTTAATGTCCATGGTAGTTGTTCTTTTCACGTTTATGAACATATCATGCCTACGTGATAAATCTGAATGACGTGGGAATAACCTACATTTGGTTTTCAGTGTAAACCATGTGAAACAAATTATTGCTTTACCACTGGTCACTGACCGTAAAACCTGGGTATTTACTGATGCTAAATAAGGTCAGAAAATGAAAAATATATGTAACTTTCAAATTTTATTTTGTGTGAGGCTGAGTATAAAAAGTCTATATGGCCAGGTGCGGAGATGCACACCTGTAATCCCAGCAGCTCGGGAGGCTGAGGCAGGAGGAGCGCAAGTTCAAAGCCAGCCTCAGCAACTTAGCAAGGCCCTGAGCAACTCAGTGAGACCCTGTCTCTAAATAAAATACCAAATAGGGCTGAGGATGTGGCTCAGTGGTTAAGTGTCCCTGGGTTCAATTCCTGGTGCAAAACAAAACAAAACAAAACAAAAAACCCAATACTTGTTCATAGGTGTAATTATTATGCATATATTCTGCATTACCACTTCACGAGTGAGTAGGCAGCTCACAGAGAACTAAAGTAACAACCCTTTGGTATGTGTCACATCTAGTTTCACAACAGGTGTTTTAAAATTTAGAAAAAAGTAAAATTCACATCAGGGACAGATTTATGAGCCTAAGTAGAGAGATATCAGCCTACACAGGGTATCTTTTTAAGACAGTATCTTTCAAAACTTTAAAGAAAATACACTCCCAATATCTTCAACCAACAATCTTGAATTAAAAATTTCGAACACCTTTGATTCTTTGCCAAAAGTATCTACTTGGTGCATAAGAAATTCCTACGAGGAGGAAATGTATTAAAGTAAGCTCACATTTTAAATGCTTTCAAGTTCTAACCAATTCAAAGAAATCAATTGGAAAAACAACCAGGAAGAGTAAAAATTAAAAAGAAAGGATCTTATTGTATACTGCAATGTACACGCAACCAACATTGAATATGCCTTCAATTAGAGATGAGAAAATAAAGCTGCATCAACCAGCCCATATTCAAAAGGCTGCTATACACAAGCTCATATACAGTTAAAGCAAATAAATTTATCTAACACCAAAGCATCTCCAAACCATAATAGTACCTCTCAATTTTTTTTCTTCTAATAGAGATGCCTCATTCTAATCAGAAACTAGAAATCAATATAGGAAAGATTCTAGAACGAGAGATGCAGGTGACCTTAAATTCCCCAACTAAAACTTGACTTTCCTCCCTCTCTAATCCCTACACTACACAAAAGTCAAAAGTTCAATAAAATTCATTTGCAAACTAAATTCAATAATAAATCATTCAAGATACTAACAGAATTACTGGACTTGATCACTCCAATCAACCTTCTGCATACTTACAATGTAGTATTGCGGAAGACGGGTAAGTTTAATAAACAGCTTATTCTTAGAAAGGTTTCCAATAGGATGAGTAGAGTAATTGGAAAGCTGCAATGTCTCACTGCTTATCGTAGGCAGATGTTTTATAGATTGCTTGCAACGCTGCTGTCCAAGCCAAAACCTTAATTTAAAAGAGATAAAACACATCATAAAACCATACTTTTCTGATTAACTACAAGTTACTGATTTACAAATAGATTGAAGATCACAAAAAAACCAACAATTGAGCCAGGTGTGGTGGCATACACCTGTAATCCCAGTGGCTCAGGAGGTAGAGGCAGGAGGATCACAAGTTCAAAGCCTGTCTCAGCAACTTAGCAAGTCCCTGAGCGACTTAGTGAGACCCTGTCTCAAAAGAAAAAATAAAAAGGGCTAGGGATGTGGTTCAGTGGTTAAACGCCTCTGGATTCAATCTTCTATACCCAAAAATAAAAACAAAAACCAATCAATTGGGAAACAACTGAATTAATAAAAGGACACATGACCATATCGAAGAATTATTCATCACAGCTTTGTATTAGACTGTTCTCATTCTAGTTTAAGAAGTTTAAACTGTGAGGTGAATAATTTTGATTATTTATAAGGCAAAATTAACTGTAAGGCTGAGATACTAGTTTAGTTTATTATAAGGAATGGCAGACTTCCTATTTAAGAGGGCATAAACTAATCTCAACAACCGTTTTTAAAATGCTTGCACTGTTCATAAAACAAAACAGAAAAACAACAAATAAACACAAAAGTTTTTCTCTTTTCTCTTTGGTATCATTGAAGATAAATAGTTCTAGTATTGGATTATGTATGTATATAATGCCTGGTGTACCCAGCAGATGCAAGTATTTAATTACCTTCTCCCCCCTTGCTTTCAAGGAAGTCCCCATATTTTGCTTTGCTGCTTCCACTAGAGTATTCTTCTTATTCCCTTTATTTGGTTATACATCCTTGAGGCTAGCATACCACATAATCAAATATGTAACAAGAGATAAAATGACTGGTTCACAAATTCTCACTAAAGCACAATGAGATAATTATAAGAATTTTCATAGCAATGTAACAATGCCAAAACATCCATGCTCATGATCACTAGATTCACCTACCTTACTGAAAGGTCATAGATCTGTCGGGGTGCTTTTACATTTGCACAGTGAATTGCATGTGGTACAAATCACATACTAGTTACGTGCACTAAAACCATGTTAGAAGCTAGGCAAGGTGGCACATGCCTATAATTGCAGCCGCCGCTTGGGAGGCTGAGACAGCAAGATTCCGAGTTCAAAGCCAACCTCCGCAAAAGCGAGGTACTAAGCAACTCAGTGAGACCCTGTCTCTAAATAAAATACAAAAAAGGCTTGGGGATGTGGCTCAGTGGTTAGGCGCCCCTGGGTTTGATACACAGTACCACCCTCCCCCCCAAAAACAAGAAAACCCACACTGGAGCTGGGTGTGGTAGCACACATGCCTGTAATCCCAGCTACTCAGGAGGCTGAGGCAGGAGGATCACCAAGTTCAAGGTCTGTCTGGGCCATTTAGCAAGACCCTCCATCAAAATCTTAAAAACATAAATAAAAAGGGCTGGGGTTGTGGGTCAGTGGTAGAGCACTTGCCTAACATGTTCAAAGCCCTGATTCAATCCCCAGTACTGCCTAAATAAACAGAAATATGTTAGACTATACCACATTTTCAGGGTAGTTTGCCAACTGTTACCCAAAAGTGTATAAAATCTGAAAACCATTTTATCCACTAGAACACAAATTAACTACAACAACTTTAAAAGATCAACTGCTAGACCTGGCTACTGATGAAGGAATGAAGATAAATTTTGAATACTTAATCATTATTTGCTTCATTTTGGATAAAAGTTATAAATGAATATCCCGAATTTGCTAAAACTGCTTTCAAATGTCTACTTCCATGACCATCAACATGCCTTTGTGAGACTCACCTCTCTACTATGTATGTTATTAAGATAAAAACAAACGGGGCTGGGGCCGTAGGTCAGTGGCACAGTGTTTGCCTAGCACGTGAAGCACTGAGTTGGATCCTTAGCACCACATGAAAACAAATAAGATAAAGGCATGCTGTTCATCTACAACTATAAATTTTTTTTAAAAAAAGCACAGTTAAAAAACACAGTTAAGACAGATATACATGGGCTGGGGATGTAGCTCAGTTGGTAGAGTGCTTGCCTTGCATGCAGAAGGTCCTGGGTTCACTCCCCAGCACCACAAAAAATAAAAAATAAAAAATAAATAAATAAAGATAGATATACATCATCTCTCATGATTAGTATTACCATCAATCCAACCTAAATCAGTTAAAAGAAGCAAGAAACAAGTTCTTCTGCCGTATCAAAAATTTGAAGTGATACACAAGGTAGTCCTTTCCAAGTGTATGTTGAATTGCTATTTTACTCTTGATTTTTGTTTTGTTATGATTTGTGGAAAAACATTTGTAAGACTGATTGTCTAGGGCTGGGAAGATAGCTCAGTTGGTAGACTGGTAGTCTTGTAAGCACAGGGCCCTGTGTTCAATCTCCAGCACCTCAAAAAAAAAAAAAAAGAGTGATTGTCTATACTAAGTGCCTGTATGTATATATATTACATGGATAATGTGCAGTTTCTGTAATTTTCATTTTTCCTGCTACATTTGTTCAAATTTTATTTACTGAAGTGCAATTTTATGTCTGTTGACTCTGCTAATAAGAATTGGGGCTTATATTTTGACATGTCTTATCATTTTTTTTCCCTAGAATTCATTTTTGTTGCCTAGTATAAAGAAGTTATCACATGAACAGATGTTCAACATCATTAGTCATTAAGGAAATGTAAATTAAAATCACAATGAGGTACCTATTCACACTTTCTAAGAGGCCTATACTCAAAGACAATGACAAGCATTAGCAAGGACACAGAAAAATAGAAACCCTCACACACTGCTGATAGGATTGCAATATGACACAGTTACTTTGGGAGAGTTTGGCAGTTTCTTTAAAAAGTTAAACATAAATTGACTGCATGTCCCAGCAATTCCACTCCTCGATATGGACCAAAGAAAAATGAAAATAAAAGTTTACACACACTTGCTATGAGTAGTCATAGCAGCATTAAACACAATAGCCAAAGAGTGGAAACCACCCAACTGTCCACCAACTAATGAACAAACCAAAATGTGTCATTGTACAAAACAATTTAGCTATAAAAACAAAGTACTGGTACATGCTACAGTATGAATCCCCCAAACATACTAAGTTAAAGAAGCCTGTCACAAAAGAACATATATCTTATGATTATATTTATATGGAAAGTCCAGTAAAGGCAAATTTACAGAAAGTGGATTTGTAGTTGCCTAGGGCTGGGAAAGGTGATTAGCTATAAATGGGCAATGTTTTGTGGTGGTGGAAATGTTCTAAATGTTCTACGAGTGAATTGTAATGGGCACAAAGCTTGGTAAATTTACTACAAATCAGTGTACTGTATACTAAGGATGAGTAGAGCTTCTGGCATATAAAATATACCTCAAAATGTTGTCTTAAAAAAATTATCCTGTGACAGATTAGTGATAAACTGGTTATTCATCACAGAAAACTTGAGAAGCACTATTGTTGTAAGTAAAAATCAAGACTTTTCTTACAAATAATGTTAATTAGAACAAGATATATTCCATTCATGTATAATTTTATCAACATGGACTCTACTGTCATACATAACTACAAAGAACCATTAAAAATAAATAAGGGCTGGAGATGTAGCTCAGTTGGTAGAGTGCTTGCCTCGCATGTACAAGGCCCTGGGTTCAATCCCCAGCAACACACACACACACACACACACACACACACACACACAAATAAATAAATAAATAATGCGAGCTAAAATGCATACATACATTTGACAAGTGAAAGGCTTCTGGGGACTTGGCTTTCTAATTTTAAGTTATATTTCTTTTCTCTTTTTGTGTGTGAATTTTTCTTAATTTGTTCTAATTAGTCGTACATGACAATAGAATGCATTTTGATGCACTTTACACAAATGGCACATAACTTCTCATTCCTCTGGCTGTGCATGGGGCAGTCACACCTGTAGTGAATCATACTATATATAGGGTAATAATGTCTGTCTCATCCTACTGTCCTTCCCATCCCCACCACCCCTCCCCGCCCCTCACTCCCCTCTGCATATTTCTTTATTCTATTTTAAACATACTTTTTTTTAAAGATGTATTACTATTTTTTAGTTGTAGATGGACACAATACCTTTATTTTATTTATTTATTGTTATGCAATGCTGAGGATGAAACCCAGTGCTTCACGCTTGCTAGGCAAGCGCTCTACCACTGAGCCACGACCCCAGACCTTAAGTTAGATTTCTGAAAGTTACAAATGACAGATAAATAACCTCAAAGTGATGTTGCATGCATGAATTATTAAGCATGTTAGGCATTCACATCTTGCTTGTTTAGCCAAATGTACAAAACTGATGCTAAAACACTAAAAACTATTGTAAATTATTACCAGATTATTGACTATAATTTTTTTTTACAATTAGATAAACAGTTGCTCAAAAAAAGGGCTCATGTATTATCTACTGGCATTACAAATCATGCCCTGTTCATGAAAACATTACTTAATTTTAATTAATTCTTTGAATATTTAAACAAACAAACAAACAAACAAAAAACGGCAAAAGGAGGAGAAGAAAGAATAGAAGACAGAAACAATAGATTCCCATGAATAGCCCTTCTGTTGTCTTTTGGCCTTTCCCCCTTCACCATTTGTCAATTTTTCATCTCTGAAATTTATTTTTAGTCCTTGGAATCCTGTTTTATTAATTTTAAAAAAGAGTTTGCTGCAGTTGTCATAATGGCACCTCTGTGTACCAGGGTGGTAGTGAAGTCTCATAAAATGATCTCTAGCTTCATTTTCAATTTTATTTCATTTAAAAGGCTCAAGCATTACCAGACTTTGAGACAAAATGAATGATGGTATTAGAGAAGCAAAAATGACTAATTCTGACAGTGTCAGCTGGTACATTTATACCATGAAGATTTTCCTGGATAAAAACATGTAGGACTCTATTACAGAGAACACTTGATTTAAAAAAAAAAAAAAAAAAAAAAAAAAAAAAATCATTGTGTAAGTGATCTGTAAAGTGCTTGTACAGGAGAAAATGTGGCAAGGACTGCAAGATGAATGTCATGCCCTTCATACCTATATTTGCTCGAGAGGGCAATCTGATACGAGGCACTGCCATCTTGAATCTATTCCAAGAGAATTTAGATTCTCAAAAGATACTCAAGTTACATGTCATAAAACCTAAGGACAGTGACTGATCAAGAGTAATGATGGAGAAGAAAATATATCCTGTCAAAATAGATTTCCATTTTTAGTGTTGAGCTGAAATAAATAAGCTTACTTAAGCTGCTGAATCCAAGGAATGATCCGTTTCATGTCATCATTCACAGATTTTTCCATGTCATCCAAAGTGGCCTGGTCTACAGAATAAAGTACTTGATTAATTAATTGCTTACATGAGAAACAAAATCTTCATCTATGTAACCCAAAATTAAAATGAGAACTATTGCTTTAGGCAGAAAACCATGTTGTTTTTGAGTCAGAGAAAAACTAAACTAAATGCATCATAAGCTATATATCAACCTAATATGTTTTCCTTCTTTAACATTTTAGGAGATTTATAGATAAAACAACTAACAGCAAATGTGTACTGGCAAGAACAAGTAACAAATATGCAAATAATTATTTGCCTTTATTTTAATTACCAAAATTCTTATTCTAGTTTATTAGTATTTTCGAATTAAATGTATTTAAAACTCATAATATTACTAGACTTGGAGCCTTAAACATTATTAAAAAAGACTCCACTGAAATGTTTATTTACCAAACACCAATGATCTTTGGCATAAACAAGAACTGGTGTATAAAGACTAGCTTGCTATATATCCCTCTGAACTTTGAATAACATTAGAAAATGATCATAAAATACTAAGCAAAAAAGGCACGACACAAAACAATTTCAATTAGTGGAGAAAAGCATAGAAGAAATTAGAAGATCAAAGAACAAAAGAATAAAACAAAAAAGCATTGCTATGGAATGAACTATTTCCTTCCCCCATCAAATTCATATTTTGAAGCCCCAACCCTCAATGTGATATGTGGAGAAGGGGTCTTCGGGAGGTGATTAGGTTTAGAAGTCATCATGAGGTCAGAGTGCTATGATTCAGAGCAATGAGTCCTGCTGTCCCTGAGCAGCTCATATTCAAATCTATATAGCCACAACTGTGACCAGAGAACCCCTTATCTTCATCAATCTATTTGGCTTAATTTTGATGTCAAATGGTGAACATGATAATATAGTCAAGAACACTGTTTCAGTAGCAATGCAAAAATACTATTCCTAGTATTTCATTATTTCAGAATACTCACTCAGTAACAGAACAAATCAGAAATCAAAGTTTTAAAAATATCTTGTGTTCAAGCCAGAGAAAAATGCTTTCCTCCAGAACTCTGTTACCTCAAAAGTCATCATAGATATTTATACTATCATAAACATGTTCTCCAGCCATGAATGACATTAGAATCTCTTGGAGTGATTTCCATGTCACCCAACTAAGCAATAAAACAGAAACTGTGGGCTGGGGTTGTGGCTCAGTGGTAGAGCACTTGCCTGGCATGTGTGAGGCCCCAGGTTGGATTCTTGGCACCACATTTATATAAATAAGTATATAAAATAAAGATCAATCAACAAAAATAAAAATAAAAAAATAAATAGTAACTGAGCTACTGGATAAATTAATCTAAACAAACACCAGTTATCACCATTACTACTTTTATGTAAAAGAAATAGCATAAATGCACTTTTTATTGGGAAGTTTAACTTCTGGTACAAGAAAATCCAAAGCAGGGTTAAAACAGGGCTCCGAGGAACAGATGTCAGCCAGTTATTCCTTCCATACCTATTTTCAACACTGTAAAACACCCCTTCCGATACCTAAAGGCAAAAAGGTTTTATTTTGTTAAAAATGTTTTTTCTTACACTGAGTGACTATATCATTTAGTAACTTACCAAGTCCATAAAGCATCAATTGGAACATCCCAGAATGCAAATCTACAAAAATGTGTAGGCATTCCGAATTACCACAGGGCTCCAAGATGGGAACAACAAGAGCCGGAAGTGCAGTCTCGATGGAAGCTGAACAGTTAAGAATTTAAAATTATTTTTCTATCTGAATATTTTCCAAAAAAAAAAAAAAATTATATCTCAGTGAGTAGAAACACGATTGAAAGATTAGAGGAAAAACATGATTCTGTGAAATTTGGAATGGAATTATTGTCAATTAGTAGTAGCGTAAATGGAAGAATATAATTTTCAAATTGAATTGAAACAAGCTACCCCTTTCAAATATTACAGGAAAAAAAAATCCAAGATTCCTTTAAAAGTGTTTAAAAACCTAGTGAAAAGTCAATCTCATCACTTAACGGAGTTCTAGATTTACTTTCATGCAGTGGTTACTAATAAATGAACTTTTAGGAATTTTCTTCTTGATAGTAGTTGGAAAATATCAAGAAGAAAATTAATTATTTGGTAAACAGAATAAATCTCATCTACAGCCTGAAGATTTTCAATGTCGCTCTGCATTTTAAAAAGTGTTTTTCCGGCAATTAGGGGCCAGGTGTTTCAAGAAAGACTTGAAAACTATTAAACATTATTGATTGCATAGGGAAACATTCTTTTCAAGTCATTTGTGTACCTCATTTTCAAGTCATAGATGAAACAAGAATATAGGCAATTGCTAAACACAAATCCCAGAGCTGACAAGATACTTGATCTAGAGTTTCACAGTATTTCCACTAGGCCCAATTAACTTTTCCCTTAATTCTACAACTTGGCAAAATGAAATCCAGTAAAGAGCAAAGCACACTAAAGAATTTCCTCTTCTGGTTACCAAGTTCCTCTAAAGCTACAGCACAAAAGGCAGGCAGGGAACACAGTGGGCGTATAGGCCTTTCCACCAGGCATGAGTCCTTTGTGCCACTTTAAAAACCAAGGACAATCACATCTTCCCCTCCAGGCCACAGGTAGTTAAGAGGAAGAAATAACAAGTCTGTGAAGGCGCCTTTAGAAAGCAAAGTGGGAGCTGGGTGAGGTGGTCCATGCTTATAATCCTACCTATTCGGAAGGCTGAGGCAGGAGGTTTGAAAGTTCCAGGCCAGTCTGAGCAACTCACTGAGGTCCTGTCTCAGAATTTAAAAATATTTTTAAAGGGCTGAGGATACAGCTCAGTGCTTGCCTAGCATGTGTTTAAGCGCCTGGGTTCAATTCTCAGTACCACAAAAAAAAAAAATGTAGAGGCTGGGATGTAGCTGAGGCCCTGGATTGAATCCCCAGCACCAAAAAGAAGCGGTGTTCAACAAATGTACATTATCTGTATTCCTTTACGAATTGAACAAATAACCCAAACCCTGTTATGAATTTGCAATGCTTTGGGTGAAGTTACCATTGGTACTAACTATCCAAATTATCAAATTAATTAAAGAATGTAGGAGCATTTAATGAAATGAAAATAAATTGCTTTCAAGTTCATCTAGTACATATTTGTATACAAATGTTTAAGGTCCAGATCCAGCAGAAGTTTCACCTGAGGCGGGGAAAAATAGAACAAAAAGGCACACACAGGAATTTCTTTTATAATATTTTTATAATTCAAGAACCAGTGTGACAAATTAGTTCAAATCAATGATGTTTTTGCTGAACTTAACTAAATTAAGTAATATAATAAGAAAGTACTTAAATTTGAAACAGGGTTGCTGATTTTTAAAACATTTCTATACAGTTGCAATTACTAATGGGGTACAAATGTATCCTTTAAACCGCAACTATTTCTAAAATGTAGCAATGGAATAAAACTACTTCTGGGAATTGGGGTAGCAATTATAATTACAATCTAATTATCAGATTTCAGTATTCTCAAAAACACAAGAGCATTGGTAGAGAACACAGTCCATAAGGTAGAAAATACTTAGATACATGTCTATGATGATCTTCTATTACCACCAATGTCCATATTTTTCTTTACAGAAAATGAAGGGAAGTAACTAAGACCAATGAGGAATGGCTGTGTGGGGTTCAGTTTCCAAACTGATGACATTGCCCTGATTCAGGTGCTGGAGGGTAGAGTACAACACAAAGGAACACAACCTGGTTCCCAAGGGTCAGGCAACTGCTGGGAACTGGGACATATCTCAAGTTACTTCTAGCACCTTGCACTGTCTATTTTGATCTTCTCTCCGAAGTCCTGAGCTTCCTCTCGCCTGAGCCACTTCCGCCCCCACGCAACCACACGCTGCCATCTGAGCTGCCTAAAGTGTGTGGCTGTGTGTTCTCCTCTCTCTCTTGAAAGGCTCCCATCTCTCAGCTACTCATTCGCTCAGGTTATTCCAGTTAGGAGTTGGAAAACACTCCAGCTGATTAAGGGCAACTACACTAAGGGATTCCAAGAACAGACTATATTTCCCGCCACAAACAAGATCAAACAGGACCACAGTAAGAGTCTGAATTCGTGAATGTCAATTTTTAAAATGAGTTATGCCCTAAATGGTGGATCAGCAGACCCTTTCCTCTAGCTGTTGTATTTGCAGAATCCCTTGATTAAAGCAGGATTTGGGGGCTGGGGAGATAGCTCAGTTGGTAGAGTGCTTGCCTTGCAAGTACAAGGCCCTGGGTTCAATCCCCAGCACCCAAAAAAAAAAAAAAAAAAAAGCAGGACTTGGGACAAACCCACGTGCAAACTCCTTCCTTGCCTCAATCACAGTCCCCGAAACACTTGTCTCTGACACCGAGGCTTGAAAGCCACTGCTGTAGCACACTCCTACTAGGAGTTAGAGATGTAGGTAGAGTCTGGACTAATACCCTCAAATGACAGATGGAGAATGGGACCCAGATGTGTAAATGGCTAGTTCAGGAGCAACAGCTGAACTCAGATCTGCCTGTGCAGGTAGTGACATCTCTACAAATGCCACTAAATAAAAATCTTCAGAACCTAGATGAACAGTACACAAAACCATTCCTATTTAGATATAAATTTAGCTTACTTTTCAAAATAATTGAAATATCCTGGCAATCATACTGATTTCATTTTATTGTTTGGTGCCAGGGGTGCTTAACCACTGAACCACACCCCCAGCCCTTTTTTTTAAATATATATTTTATTTAGAGACAGGGTCTCACTAAGTTGCTTATGGCCTCGCTAAGTTACTGAGACTGGCTTTGAACTTGAGATGATCCTCCTGCCTCAGCCTAAAGAGCTGCTGTACGCCACTGCGCACAGCTTGATTTTATTTTTTTTTTACTTACTAAGCTTTGTTTACAGATGATACCAAAGTAAACCAGTCTATCAAAGGATCACAAACCTTATTTCCTGGAATCCTAAAAAATAAAATTTTAGCATTTTACTATTTAAAAAAAATAGAAATTAGGATTGCAAAATGCTTAAAGTCTTTTTGAAGAACAAAATGGAAACTTCAACAAAGGTGAAAAAGTAACAGGGAAAAACAGTCTTCAACATATGCTACTGAGACAACTGCATATGTTCATATGAAAGAATGCAGTCGGACCCCTACCTTATACTAGTCACAAACACGAACTTAAAATGAAGCACGGATCTAAATGTAAAAGCAAAATATGAAACTAATAAAAGAAAACAGTTGTGTATCTTTACGACTTCAGGTTGGAGAAATGCACAAGCAACAAAAAAGATGAACATGAACACCCTCAATACTAGAAACCTGGCCAGGTACGGTGGTGCACGGCCGTAAATCCCAGCTACTTGGGAAACTGAGGTAAGAGGATCACAAGTTTGAGGTCAACCTTGGAAACTTAGTGAGACCCTGGCCTGGGGTAGGGGTAGGGGTCGGGGTAGGGGCGGAGCTGGAGATGTTGCTCAGCAGTAGCATGCTTGCTTGGCAAGCACATGGCCCTAGGTTCAATCCCCAGGATCACCACCACCACCACCCCCCCCAAAAAAAAAACCAGTAGTGCAAATACCATAAAATGAAAAGACAACCCCAGAATACTGGGGGAAAATTCTTACAAATCATAATATATGAAAAGGGACCTGTATCCAGAATATATAAAGAACTTTTACAACTCCATTAAAAAAACAATTATAAAATGGGTAAAGGATCTAAAGAGACATTTCTCCAAAAAAGATATATGGATACATGTTCAACAATCATTAGGGAAATGCATGTCAAAACCACAATGAAACACCACTTCACAATCACTAGAAACAAAAAGACAATAACAAGGGTTGGTGTGGACATGGAGAAAACAGAACTCTCACACACTATCATGAGATTGTAAAGTGGTGTTAAACACAACAAAAGGTTAAACAGTTACCACATGACCCAACTATTACACTTCTAGGCATATATCCAAGAGAAATGAAAATATATGTCCACACAAAAACTTGAACAAATGTTCATAGCAGTATTATTCACAATAGCCAAAAAGTGGAAATAACCACAATGTCCAGCCATGATGAATTAATAAAATATGGTATATCCATACAGTATATAATTTGACAATGAAAAGGAAGTATTGAAATATGGATGAACGTCAAAAACATTATATTAGAAACAAGATGCAAAAGACCCCTGATTATACGATTCATTTATGTGAAATGTCTACACAGGCAAATCTGTGGAGACAGAAAGTAGATTGGTGGTTGTCAGGAGCTGGGGGAAGGGTAAATAGGGAGGAACTGCTAATAGGCACAGGGTTTCTTTCTGGGATGATTAAAATGTTCTAAAATTAGACTGAGGTGATGGTTGTACAACTCTTGAGTACAGTAAAAACCACCAAATGAGGTATTCCTATGTGAATTACATCTCGATAAAGCTGTTAAGAAAAAAGAACAAAGGGGGGATTAGCACCCTTTCTAACTCCAATGGGTTTCAATTATGCTTTCTGATCATAATTTTTAGCCATGTATTTAACATCTTTGCTTGAGAGATTGGTGGAGGGGGTTCCCACTGAAGATAATAATTAAGATTATTAAGCACTGACAATTCTAATGTTAAGCCCTGATGAGGATAATGGACATCCCATCTGCTCCCCACAAAGTAAGTTTTCATCAACACATTCACCGGAGTTCTGATATATCCTTTCTATTTTTCTTATGCTCCATATTTGCAATTTCATTAATTCATGCCCTTCCCCTTAATCTCTTTAAAAATGTAAGCTAATACTTTGGCTTGTCTTAGATCCTCTTCTTTCACATCTATTCTTCATTTTTCTTGAATGAACACATATATTTTTTTATTGACACAAAATAATTGTACATATTTATGGGGTACAATATGATGTTTTGATACATGTACACATTGTGTAATGGTCAAATCAGGATAACGTATCCATCATCTTAAACATTTATTACTTCTTTGTGATAAGAACATTCTAAAAAACATCTTTTCTATTTTGAATGTTGTAGTTTAGTCATCCTACTATGCAACAGAACACCAGAATCTATTTGAATATTATAATTTTTTCTGATTTTGTCTTTTCTTCAGCAATGGCTTTATACATTTTGTTCAAAGTGGCTTTAATCCAGGTTACTAATATACCTAAGAAGCTGATTTTAAGTATAATGGATTGAGCTGGGCTCTGTAATGATAAAAGGCAGTACCTTTGCTACTAGCACTATTAAGACTTCCTACTTTGAAGGCACTTCACTTACATCATCTCCCTTAATTAACTTTGTGGGTGGGGCACAAGGTAATCATGGTCAAAAACAAATAGGGAAGGATAATAAATAAGCTCATTATGATGTGAAACTATATAAAATGGAAGGGTTTTGCTTTCTAAATGACTAGGTAAATTAGGAAGATTTTTCACTCTGTTTATAAATGAATGTCTTATTTTGAACTCTTACTAACAATCAAGTCAAAAAAAATTTTTAAGGGGATGAAATTCTTATTTCATTGTGTTTTATAAATATAAATATTTGCAATGCTGCCTCATCACTAGAAGAAAAACTAAAAGAAATAAGATTCATGTTTAAAAGCTTCCATTTCAATAAGAAAAAAGTTTGAAAGAGAGGCAATATGCAAACATTTCAAAAATGAGGCCAAGCAAAGAAAGAATAAAATAAAGGAAAAATTAGAACAAGTTTGATAGATTTACAAGTTAAAACATGGAAATGCCCGGCCTCCACAATAAAACCAATGTACCATGAAAACAGTCATATTAAAAAAGAACCCTTCATACACAAATGTGGATGCTAATTTAAAGAAAAGCAAAGCAGAAATGTCAATTTAAAACACCTACAGTTTTCATTGGCATTGAAGCCTCTAAGAATGGCCTTCAGTTCCTGGAGCTTCTGATGAGCTCTTGCATGGACGCTGTCAATCAAGAGTTTTTCTATTGATAAGTGGTCAATCTGCATAAACAACAACAAAATTGCACATGCAAGTGAAATATTTTTACCTTAAAAGCCTGAGAGCAGAATTCTGTGCTACAAGATATTTTAGAACTGCACTGTTAACCAGTAAAAGCAGAGATGAAGTTAAAAATCAATTTATATCATATTAAGTTAAAAATTAACTTGTATGATATTGGAAGCTTAAAAAACTATAGTTGATATTTTGATGAGCAGATAAAAAAATACATATGTGTGTGTGTCAATATCAGTTATTACAGTAATCAAATGCCAGACCTTACAAATGAAATGGTGTTTTGAACTACAAAATTTGCAATAGAATGGAGGAGTGACTCAGTGGTAGAGTGCATGCGCACTGCCCTGGGTTCAATCCCCAGCAATCCCCCACCAAAAGTGAAAGTAAATGTTATAGTATCAGATGTTCAGTAAAAACAATGAATACAGAAGTGTAACACTTAAAACAAATTTCATTCAGGATTTTAGGAACAATTAAGTATTTTAAGGAACTGGTTATATTGATTTAATCATGTTATAATCAAGTATAATATAATTATAATAATTATTATTGATCTAATTATAATTAAGTTATACTGATTTTAATCAAACCAATATTAAAATATATGGAGATCTTTTACCTTCATAGCTCTTTCGACTAATTTGGAATCGGAAGCTGGCAAAGGGGGATCATGAAAAATCTGTAGGGGCTTGGAGACATCATTCTCATCAATTTTAATTGTAACTTTGTGAACAGAAGCTGTTCCTGTTTTTCTACCAAGAACCTGTTGGCTTAAGAGAAAAAAGAAATATTAAAAAAATTTTTCAACACAGCTTAACTTTTGAATAATCAAGAAAGAACTCCAAAACAGAAAAACCTGTCTTCTAAGAGGTATCTATCTATTCACCTCTAATTTCTTTGGAGAAAATGGGAATCAAGCAAAGTTCAAAGAGGAATTGGGGAATATAAACAGTCTGATATCTGATTTTCTCCAAAACAAAGTTTTTTAAAAGGTATAATTCAAAACAGAAAACTGTGATAAGCAAGCATGTTAAAAAAAAAAAAACAAAAAAAACAGATACTCACCAATCTAATCTAATGGTCTTTTAGCAATTTGGTATGAATCTAGAGTAAACTAACCTTAAGTTTTTAAAAAATATTAAGTCTTAATACAAACAGATAAATGTTTATGGATCTGAAACATGCAATGTTCTAAGAAAGATGTGGGGTTGGGGATATGGCTTAGTGCTGACCTAGCATGAATGACTAAACAAAAGCAAGTTGGTACAGGCACATGATCTTTAGTATATATTAAGTCAGACATGAGAGAGAAAAGATAAAAGAGTACTCAGTCAAAGCACAAACCCACCAGAACCGATTTTACTTACTTCCAAACGGATAGGGAGAGGCACTTTCCAGCATGATACCTTTCCACCTGCACAAGGTCTCCCCACCGCTCTCGGATTAACATTAGAGTCTGGGAATGTAACACTTCTAACTGAAGTGATAAGCAGAAAGAATCTGGTAGATCTTGTTAAGCAAATCTAAGATATATATTATTCAGCAGACAATAAAATGTAGGTAAACTTCATTTAACAAAAGATCTATTTCCAAAGAGCTGTCTATGAACTTTTGGAATCATATTTTGGAACTTTGGAATCACATTCCTCCAATGACTCATACTAAAAAGTGGTAAAATTTGTGGCATTTTTAGAAAAAAAGTTTTATATTTAATTCTGAACCATTGTAAACCAACCATAAGGTCCAGGTTGACCCTCAGTTCAAAGTTTAGAAAATATGGATTAACCAAATAGTACTACACAGTCCCCAAACAGTACTATTTTTTAACAATTTTGGGGACTGCCTACAAATTCAACAATAAGATTTAAAATTTGTTTCATTATACATGTGGAGGTGTGCTTCACACTGGCTGGTTCCCCAGTCCTGTGTCTACCCAAAAGGGGAGAGGGGGAGGACAGGCTAAGCTGTTTCAGTTCAGAAATAAAGTTAAATGGAAAAAGGAGGAGGGAAAGGGAGACACAAAATCCTTACAACGTCTCAAATTTCAGAAGGATACGTAGACAGTTGTACATGTCCTGAAGAGGTTTCTCATCAGCAAAGAGCCTAGACTGCACCAGCTGATGGATAAAGTTGATCTGCATACTATGAACCAAGGCTCGCCCATCTTCCATTGGCAGGAGAAGAGAAGGCAGTTAATCAGAAAAGCGTACGGATCACGTCATAATACCAACTAAGGACGTGTATGCTAACTAACGATGAATTTTAAAAAGGAAAGAACTGAAATTATAGGGCTGGGGGTGGAGCTCAGTGGTAGAGCGCTTGCCTGGCACGTGTGAGGCACTGGGTTTGATCCTAGCACCACATAAAAGGAAATAAGTAAATAAAGATATTGTGCCCATCTACAACTAAAAAAATATTTAAAAAAATAAAAAAAAAAAACAAGAACATTATACTCTGAGAAACAACTGAAACTTCTATAGGCAGTAGGTAGTTATGATTATGGTAAAACTTGCTTTAAATTACAGGACAAATTACTACACAGATTTATTATGGTGAAGGAGTATTTCAACAATATACCAAATATTCAAATCAGTACTTATGATTTAAATCAGTATTTGTAATTTACCTCCTGTTTCTTTATCCTCAACTAGAATTTCTAGCTTGAGAAGGCGCCATGGAACATCAGGGTCATCTCCCATCACTGTCAAAGTAGCTTCAAATTCTCCTTCAACTCGAAACTTCACGCGGCCATTTGCTTTTAGAAAAAGAGGAAGAAGTGCACTTTGCTAGAAAACAAGTAGCCTTCTGCTAAGCTTCAGTCTTACAAAGAAATTTAGGTAGACTGAGAGTTCTTTCGTAAGTCTTCAAACCATTCAGTGGTTCTCTCAGAAGCCAGGACCCAAGTCATTAAGAAACTAAAAGCAGCAACAAACAGCCATTTTCTTGAGACTCAAAACTGGGACCCTTCTCTCCTTCAACTCCACATGATCTCATTCACTCCCTGACCAACATGAACATTGTATTTTTAGGTACTAAAGAGGTGGATGACTCACAAGTCATGGATTCGAATGCTACCAAAACTGTGTGTCAAAACTTCATAGTATTTCTTTGAATAAAACCCAAAAAACTATTTAAGGAAATATTCCTTAAAAATTGAATTTCAGCCTGGTGCTGTGGCATACCCTCCTACAGTCTCAGCTAGCTGGGAAGCTGAGGAGGAAAGATCACTTGAACACGAGTTCAAGACCAGTCTGGGTAACAACACAATAAGACACCATCTTTAAAAACAGAAAGAAAAGAGAGAAAAAAGTTTCAGATACATACCAACTGTAAGATTTGCTAGCTGAGGAGGAAGATCTGTGGTTACAAGTCGATGTCTAAGAATCTGATTAAGCTGATGAAGTGTGGCTTGTTTCTCAATTTTGGTAATAGGGTCTGGAGGAATGATTTTATCCTAAAAATAAAATTTAAGTGATTTTTAAATAATCACTGTATACCTTTCCACTGAGCTATACTCCCAGCACAAGGCATAATTTTTGCCTGTGCCTGTCTTTACACAATGTTTTCTTAACTTTACCCAAGAGAATCTCAACACTCATTTCTGGGGCTGGGGAGGTAGCTCAGTCGGTAGAGTGTTTGCCTTGCAAGCATAAGGCCCTGGGTTCGATCCCCAGCACCACAAAAAAAAAAAAAAAAAAAAAAAAAAAAAAAAAAAAACTCAACACTCATTTCTGCAGTCCACGTCTAAAAATAGTGAACTAAATTACTACCATGCATTAGGGTGCCAAAAATTCCTCTGGTCACCTAGCTTAGACCACTATACCACATGGTCTTCTTCATGCTCCATTTATTAAATCAACTTAATATCAACAGATGACTACTTATTTCTCTAATTTATTTTTCGTGCTGAGGATCAAACCCAGGGCCTTGTGCATGCCAGGCAAGCACTCTACCACTGAGCCATACCCTCAGCCCCTGTACTTCTCAAAGGTGTGAAATACAATAGCACCAACTCAGTAAACCAGTAAATTGTAAAACACTTCCAAAAAGCAATTAGCATGCAGTATTCTTGCACCTGAAATCAATGTTAAGTTTCGTCAGTACATCTGCCCATTACCACCCCAAAAAAAGATGCACCCATTTTGATACCTACTCACATTCTGGCCCCAATTTATTTCAGAAAAAGCATAATTTTACTTATAAGAAAAAGGACTGTATAAACTACTTGTTTTGAAAATGTTTTTTGCTAGGCTACTTAATCCTAAAGCAAAGACTAACTTTTATGAGCACAAGGTCAAAGCACTTACCCTAATGCAGGTTGGCAGCCGTGGGTAAGAACCAGTAGTCAGTACATCAATGGCATACGGGATAGCAAAACTAGGCAGGCGTGCATGGACCAGAGCATCTCTAGCTAACGAGGCCAGGCGATCAGCAGTATCCACAAACAGGATGGCTTGCTGATCTAAGAAGCTTGAGATCATCTTTAATGCAAAGGGAAATGTATTTTGGCTGCTTGAAAACTTTTTTTATATTAAACATCATTCACTCATTCCAAAGAAAATGTCGAAAGAAATTAATATAGGTTTTCCATATGTATTCAAAAACATTCCCAGTAACTTGAAGAAGTCATATTTAATGCATGTGGGTTTTTTTGACATTAAAACAATTTTGTCACTTTAAGTAAGTTTTTAAAATACATTTCTCCATCCTTAACATTACACACAAAAAATATCAAAAGTTAGGAAAAGTCAAGAGAAAAAAATGCTTCTACTCTTAGTAGATATTTGAGTTGGTTGGTACTGAAGTAGTTAAAAGCATGAACTCCTAGACTTAGACTGACTTAGTCTCAATTTTAACTCTACAATTTAGTAGCCCGGTAATCTTGGGCAACTTACTTTGCCTCAGTTTTTTCAAATGTAAAATGGACACAATTCCCAACTTTATAAAGTTGTTTTCAGGATTAAGAGTGAATGCAAAAAAAAAAAAAAAAAAAAAGTTGAAGCATATTAAAACCCTTAGAACAGTATCTGGAACATAGGAGACAGTAAATGTTGCTCATTATAAGCTACAGGCCAACTTCATGCCCAACAGTCCTCTCAATGCATTTCCTAAGGATGCCTGAACTAACAGAGCTCAACACTGAGCTGAAAACTACCTCCTTGAATTTTTATCTTCTATTTCTATCTAGAACAATACTTAATATTTCCTTTCATGTTGGCCAAATGAAAACATGGCACTTGGAAGACATCATGCACACACATGCCCTACATTTTCTTCATATTTCCACAGTTAATTTACTGTCTGGTTTTCAGTCTAGGAAACAGAACCAGATAATTACTGAGATGAGAAAATTGAAGCCTAGGTAAAGGTGGAGGCACTTACACACAGGAAAATGGCCAATAACTAAGAAAAGGTTTTTCTCTTAGACCCCATAGAAATGTTACCTCCCATGGCTAGTACAGTGGATTTCTATCAATGCCACCAACACTTAACTTATTAGCAACACACTCTCATCTCCTGAACTGAGTTTCACTGATATTTAGGCTATTCTAAGACTCCCCTCAATGGTGTCTTAGACTACCAAAGACCTCTCTCTGGGAAGATCTGCACCAACCCTATTGGGATGTCAATTTATCCAAACCCACCTGAAACATGGGTAACGATACACCTGCAGAACTCAAAATACACTAGCTGCAAACATCCCTTTGACCAAGAAATCTAATAAAGATAAAACTTTAGTTATTAGTGAGTTCATTAAGTTCCTAATGATCATCATGTTCTTTTCTTTCTTAGGTATTTACACACCAACTATTAATCTGGTTAACAGCAATCTCCTTTGGAACTTCATTGAGCACTGAATAGACATTTCTCTAAGATACACAAATGGCCAACACAGACATGAAAAGATGTTCAACATCACTGGCCACCAGGAAAATGGATACTGGAGCCACCGTAAAATACTTCTTTGTACCTACAAGGATGGCTAGATTCAAAAAGTCAGATAACATGTGTTGGAAAGATGGGGAAAAACTGGAACCCTCATATATTGCTGGTGAGAATATAAAAATGCTGCAGTCAATTAATTCATTTGTTTATTTTGGTAACAGGGATTTAACCCAGGGGCGTCACATCCCAGCCCTTTTTATTTCTTATTTTTGAGACGGGGTCTCTGTATATTGCTTAGGGCCTCACTAAGTAGCTATGGCTGGTCTCAAACTTGCAATCCTCCTGCCTCAGACTCCAGAGTCACTGGGATTACAGGCGTGCACCACCACACCCAGCTGCAACCACTCTAGAAAGCAGTCTGGCAGTTTCCTCAAATGATTAAATATATATTTATCATATGACCCTGATGCTCTACTCTTAGGTGTGCTCAAAACAAATAAAAAGCATATATTCATATAGAAACTTGTACATGATTATTTACAGCAGCATTATTCATAATAGCCAAAAACTGAAAACAACTCAAACCCCTATTAACAAAGACAGATAACACAAAATGTATATCCATACAATTCAACTATAAAAAGGAATGAAGTACTGATACATTCTACAACACAAGTGAACCTTGAAAACATTATAAAGAAGCCAGACCAAAAAAAAAACCCCATATATCATATGATCCCATTTATATGAAATGTTCACAACAGACAAATCCAGACACAAGAAGCAGATCAGTGGTTGCCTAGGGCTAGAGGAGATCTTGGGGGTGATAGCAAAAAGGTCTAGGTATTCTTTTTGAGGTGATAAGAACATTCTAAAATTGACTGTGGTATCAGATGCGCTAATCTGTAAATATAATAAAAATCATTGAATTATACTCTCTAAATGGGTGAGTTGTATGGTATATGTGAATTATATCTCAATCGATCTATTAAAGGGAAAAAAGCTATGATAATGAGAGGTTTTTCTCTTTTCCATAGACAAAACATACTTAGATTATATTACCACTACAGTTCTATAAACTGTGCAGTTACACAGAAGAACACACATAGTATGGCTCGTATCACTAAAGAGTGTTTTCCTCCAGTACTAGAAACTGAACCCAGGGCCTTGTGAATACCAGGCAAGTGCTCCAGCACTGAGCTACATAACCAGCCCTTTCCTTTAAATTTTATTTTGAGACAGGGTCTCAAGAAGTTGTCCAGGCTGGCCTTGAACTTGTGATCCTCCTGCCTCAATCTCCTAAGTAGCTGGGACTACAGGCATGAGCCCACCTAAGATCATTACGTATTAAGAACCTCTGAGACCAGTTAAATGATCATTAGGTTGAGAACATAAGTGTCAAAATATGAACAAACCTCTTAATTGTCCAGTTGATGGACTTGATCCCTGACACACACTTCCACGTCTATATTCACAAACAAAAATACTAAAACTTTCTGTAAGTCCAGTGTGGGACTTTATTTAGAATGTTACTTATTTGAACAGCAAATTCAGAAGAATGCTACATAGTACTATTCATTACTGAAAGATGACACAATGTAGCTTGATATCGAAACCAAGAGTTTCCAATTTGCTTGATAATGTTACGGAAGCACGCAACTTAGTACTACTATCAAACGTGATTTCAATACCTATGGTATAATTAGGGATTTGATACCAGATTTGAAAAAACTGAACAACTGACTTTGATACAGCTCAGTAATGCCTAACTATTTCTTTTTGACCCAGGGGCTCTTTACTACTGAGCCGCATCCCCCGTCATTTTTATTGAGACAAGGTCTCACTAAGTTGTGGAGCCTGGTCTTGAATTTGTGATCCTCCTGTCTCAGCCTCCCAAGTCATTGGGATTACATGCATGTGGCACCACACCCAGCTAGTAATGCCAAACTTTTTACTAAAGGTTTGAACATGTGTAATAAAATATCACCCCAAATTAACTAACTACTGAAAGAAATCTGAGACTTTTCAGAAATGCTATACCATATTGCTTCATTTAGGCCAAAACAGATTAATTAGACTTGCTGCCCAAATTTCCAAAACAATGAACTGTACACTTCAAACTTGGAATAAGCTTGTTTATATTAATATTCATAACAAAAACTATCCTTTAAATTATGCCTTACAGTGTACAAAAGACTTTGTTTCTATATCAACAGATGACAAAGGATGAACAAATTTCCCCCATAAGGAAAATTTAATATATGGTACAAAATATTCTCCCCCTAAACAAACCTTTGATCAGTATTATATAGGATATGGGTCTTCTCAAGGAAACCCAAAGTATGTGACTAGATACATCTTACAGAATTATTCCAGCCCTGCCATTGGCTGCCAGGGTTGGAATTGTGCAATGAAAATCAGGGTTGGTTTCATTTCTTTTCTTTTTTTAAGCTTAGAAAAAAACAGAAGCAGCCTGGTGCCGTGGCACATGCCTGTAATCCCAGCAGTTCAGGAGGCTGAGGCAGGAGGACCACGAGTTCAAAGCCAGCCTCAGCAACTTAGCAAGACCCTAAGCAACTTAGCAAGACCTTGTCTCTAAATAAAATACAAAATAGGGCTGAGGATGTGGTTCAGTGGTTGAGTGCCCCCGAGTTCAATCCCTGATACTCCCCAAAAAAACAAAAGAAGAAGAATCTACATTCTAGAATTTAGAATTCTGAATTCTTTTGTAACTTCTTCTATGCTTTCATTCTGGCAACTTTCATATAAGTTCTGTCTAATGATAAGGAAATCCAGTGAAATAGAGGATAAGCAAACCCAGCAGGCTAAAACTGAGGTGAGATGTCAGGAAAATTATATGCAGAAACATATGTGCAGAAATTATGTGCAGATTTCTTTCTGAAGTGGTATTTCATGGAACAGGCAAGCCCCCAAATAGATTTGCAGATATAAAAACTGCTATAAAAATATTTTCAACTTAGCTTGTCAGGGTGCTAAAAATAAACTATTATGGTACCTCTACACTAGATAGCTGCTAATTTTAATTTATCCAGGAAGTCTTATAAACTTAAAGAGAATTTTTAAATCTCTTAAAATATAATTTAACCAATGTAAAGTTGTTTTTCTACTTTAACCTACGAAAACTGGTAACATTTTACAATGTCATTACATAAATGAATGGAAAAAAAAAAAAAAGGAATTTGAGCATTACTGTCAAACTTGGAGTATCTCCCCATTTTGCCCACTTCCCAAATATAACTGACAGCAGCCAGAAGTTTACTTGGCCTTGTAGAGTTGGGCCTAGAGAGCTGACCTCAATTAAAGTGGGTAAATGCTCTCATTATTTCAGGGGTTTAATTCATTTTATGATAATTACTTTACCCTTTCCAATATGAACTCCATTCTTCTCATTAGGAGTGACAGAAATAAAACAGGAGCAATTGTGTGCCTCACCTGTTAGCACCACACCATCATCCCCAAGTTATGAGCTCAGTGAGATCGCGCAAGATCCCTACTGGCCAGGCACGGTGGTGCATACCTATAATCCCAGCAATTGGGGAAGTTGAGGCAGGATTGCAAATTGAGGCCAGCCTCAGCAACTCAGCAAGACTGTCTCAAAATAAACAATAAAACAAAAGGACTGGGGGTATAGCCAGTGGTAGAGCACCCCTGGTTCAGTCCTTTGTACCAAAACCAAAAGAAAACAAAAACAAAAAATAATCCCTACTGATGGTTTTCCTCCTTAACACTTCTTGAATATAGCTTATAACTTCTGGGGTGGGTAGATTTCAGCATCTTTGGCATATTTCACTGCATGTTGCTTCTTCAAATGCAAATGTGTGATTCCATGATCAAAAGACTAGGAGATTTTTGAAGGCAGGGATTATTCAATAGCGGTTTGGATAATAAATGGGTAAACAAATGAACAGATAAATGCTGTTATCAGCTCTGTGACCTTGAAGAACCTATGTAATTTCTAGAAACCTTATCGTCTCCTCATCTATACAACAGGGAGAAAATACCAACTCTGTCATTCTCACAAGGATGTCAAGAATAAAAAAAAAAAAAAGAATCGAAAAGCTGCTCTCTGCTTCCTGGTTGTCAGAACTAGGCAGCTTCCCTCTGCCACGCCCTTCCACCAGGACGTTCTGCCTCACCTTGGGCCCAGAGCTATGGCGTCAGCCAACCTGGACTGAATCTCTGAAACCTTCAGGACACTGAATGAGGCAAGTTACTGGGCACAGGCTACTCTCAAGGGGAGAGGATCCTGCAAGGGCATGAATGTCTAGAGGAAAGGATCACTGGGAGCCATTTCAAAGTTGCTCACTAAAGAAGCAGAACTGAAGCTTAAACAAACATAAAATTCACTCAAAAGGCACAATGGAAGGATGACATGGAACGAGAAGATGAAATCACTCTCCCAAGGCCTTTATAAGCCTTCATGGGCTTTTGTGGAGGACACATGATTTGTGAACTTCTGAATAGTGATTGCAAAACCTCTCCATCCAAGTACTGAAGATAATAAATGTACCCACAGAACTCAAAGCAGGATTATAACTGTGTGGACTGTGATCACTGGATATAACTAACACTCTGTGGACTAGCCTCGTACTTACTCTTCTGTCACGGCTTGATAATTCCCACAATAGTACTCTGGAGTATACACTGAATTAGCCCTTTTAAAAAATAACATCTAGAGTCAAAAAGGCTCTGAACCATGGCACTTCCTACCTCATGCTCAGTATTCATAACTTTAACTTAGGGAATCTTCTCTGCATATATCCCTCATTCTATCCTGTTCCAGTAGTTCTTAACCAAAGAATCACTATGTACCTGAAATCAACTGCTAAATACAAGTAATTTATCACTGATAACTAAACTAATATGAGCTAATGATTTAGGCTGAGAAATCAGAGTAAATTCAGGATTACCTGAAAGTCCTTACTCGTATTCATTTATTTAGGTACTCAAGACTAAACCCAGGGGCACTATGCCACTGAGCTATGTCCCCAGCCCTTTTGCTTTAATTCTGAGACAAGGTCTTGCTAAGTTGCTGAGGGTCTCACTAAGTTGCTAAGGCTGGCTTGAACTTATGATTCTCCTGACTCAGCCTCCCAAGTAGCTGGGACTACAGGTGTGTGCCAGCACACTCAGCTCATGTATTCTTCTTCAGTGGGGAACAAAGGAGGAAGGGTGCAATTGGAGAATAAGAAATTGACATCATCCAGATGAAAGGAAACACCTCTAATGTTCCCTAGGGTGAGAATGGTCTTTTGCTAAAACAAATACTGAACAAATCTCCTGACGTGTGGCTACCTAAGCCTAGTCTGGGGCTAAGGTAAGTAATTTAGACAGACATCACTTATCGATGTCTGCTGCCTGAGGGACACAGTTTAAAAGAGTGAGGGTTAGGAGTGGGAGGAATGAAAATGAAACTTCTGCATAACAGCAGGAAGGACTAGCAAGCCTCTTTTTGTGAGAGTCTCATAAACTGAAAATTTTGGAGAAAAATAAGTATTTCTTTATGATTTGACTTTAAAAAAAAAAAAAAAAAATCAGGGTTAGGGAGATAGCTCAGTTGGTAGAGCACTTGCCTCGAAAGCACAAGGCCCTGGGTTCAATCCCCAGCACCACCAAAAAAAAAAAAAAAAATCAATAAGCAAAGGTTAAGGAAAACCCTGACAAATTCTAATACAAATTTTAGGCTAAGCAATTCCCCTCTTTAGTTCCAATCTCATACTTACAAAGTCTCCTTGTGTAATGATGTCTCCAGATCTCCTACTCTGCTGATTCAATGTCCATAAGAAAATACTAGGTTTCCAAAGAAATCTACTATACATTCTCCTGGAGAAATATGATTACTTATGAAGGCGACATCACTTAAGTAAGAAGTGTTAAAGCTACAATTAGAAACTATGTTTACTATAACATTCAAAAGCTTTTTATACAAAGTAAAACCAAAAGTTTAACTCACCGCACATTTTTCCACTTTGCCAGCATTATTAGCCCATTTTACTAAAGCTAATAATCGAACGAAGAGTTGGCGTGTCCGGCTAGCAAACTGTACTATTTCTATTTTCCTACAAAAGAATTTTCAGAAAACCGATATATTACAATGAATATCTCACAGATTTATTTCATCTGCGCTAAAAAAATAAATTCACCTTTGTTTACAACCACTACAACAAAATGAAACCTATTTATCCAAGTATGGATTATCACATTTTGTATGTCATCTGTTTATGCTTTTTTTACCTCACATTAACAAACCCAATAGGTTTTAGCAATATATTAGTTTTTAAAATCAATTTCATAATACAATATAAGCTGTTTACTAAAACATACTAAATTCATGGATATATGGCAGCAGAAGTTAACTGCATCATAGACGGAATCAAATTAGGAGTTACGATGTATGAATTTCCTAACTGAAATTAGTAGTTAGTTAGTAATCCTTTTGGAAAGAGCAGGGAATTGAAATACATTTTTACCAAAGCTTGAAACTATATTCTTTCTACAAAAGCAAGAGCCAATTTCCCATCTTGCAAAAGCAAGATTTAAAATCTGAATAAAGAACTGGACAACTCTTTATCAAATGAATTTCAGTGGGTAAACTTGGAAACTAAGTCAAAGAAAGTGTGTTGAGTAATAAAAATAAAAGGTAGAAGGTATATTTATATCTAATTTTTTTAAATTGGTGCATTCTAATTATACATAACAGTCAGATTCATTATGCCATATTCGTATATGCAGTTCATATCGATTTTTATGCTATACCTGCGACTATGCTTTTTCTCCCAACATTCATCAGTATTTTTATCATCTCCTCTTAAAGTCTTAAGAGATTCACTAAAAAGCTTTATGTCGTCAATCAGCGTGTTAGCTGGACCTCTCAACTTCATGGCAGCTATAAAACTGATAATCATATCTTTTTACCTTAAGACACTAAAAAAATATATACTCAAGATGCCAGGACTTGGGCTGGGGAGATAGCTCAGCAGGTAAAGTGCTTGCCTCACAAGCACAAGGCCCTGAGTTCGATCCCCAGTACCGCCAAAAAAAAAAAAAAAAAAAAAGATGCCAGGACTAATGGCAGAACCCAGAAGAACACCAACCTCCCTCCACGTGGACTGACCTACGAATTTTCACACATCATGAATTTTCATACATCACCACCATGATGAAATGCACCATAAGAAGCTTTTGCTGAAGTATAATCCTGACTAAAGGCTCCAGAGTCAAACTGCTATCAAGAGCCTAAGAAGCCCACAACCAACCTGAAAGGATTCCTTAAGACCAGCCAACATGTAATTAGTGGCACTCTAGAGAGAAAAATCAAGGACAGCCTGGCAGGGACTCTTTGCTAATGTCTATGAAGAATTATGAAAGAAAACAAGCAGAACATCACAGACAAGGGAGACAAAGCCAAGGGTTAAATGTACAAGATGCTCTGGCAGGGCCAGCATGCAGCTCAGTGGCAGAGCGCTTGCCTAGCACGTATGAAGCCCTGGCTTCCATCCCCATAATCCCCCAAAAAAGATCTGGCAGCCACCTGAGGGCTAAGACCCTCTACAGTGTCACTTTAACTCAGCAATGAATTACAGAGGATATGCGGTCTCTGTTCCTCTCCCAGAGCAAATAGATTTGTATATCATTTATTTGATTTCTTAAATACACTCCTCTACGAGAAAGAAGATGTCCCTTTTTGTAAACTATTGTAACGTGGTTTTCTGAACCATGCTGTCTCAGTGATAGGGAATGTGAGCCCAATTTCCAAAGGCCCACTTACCCCACAGCGGACAGAACAAACCCGACTGCTTCTGTCCTTTAAAATTGACCAGCCAGACTATAACACAAGTAAGTTTCAATTGTTTCTTTCACCTCTTTACCTATGTTTAATTCTATCAAAAAAGGTGAGACCAGTTCTAGATGCTGTTGGCATCTGAGTATAGCCACTAATAAAAGCTCAAATCCTCCCTAGTGAATTGGTATTAAAAAAACCAACCAGGAGTGTAAGTAATATCAAAGATATAATCAAGCAGCCTATACTACAGTCACAATGTAAATCCCCATCATATGATTTCTTTGAAATCTTAATTCATCTTGTTCCTTTGGCCTATGCAACATATTCGTGTGTAGTTAACTCTTCTTCTTCTTCTTTTTTTTTTTTTTTTTTTTTTTTTTGTGGTGCTGGGGATTGAACTCAGGGCCTTGTGTTTACGAGGCAAGCACTCTACCAACTGAGCTATATCCCCAGCCCTTGTAGTTAACTCTTAAGCCCTAAACTTCACTGAACCAAAATTTTCTCAACCATACAACAGCAATAGCAGACAGCAACTATCAATTTCATCAGGAAGATACCAAATAGGATCATTATAGCAAAGAGTAAATTAGCGAACAGATTCTTTAATTGGTATGCGCCTCAGTTTCTTCCACTACACACTATTATCTTCTACATCTTCCTATCCTGCTCAGGGACTTGATCTGGTCAGTCACTCAAAGGTTTATAGAACAAAAGATCTAGAACTGGTCTCACAGACGAATATTGTTGAGAATGAGATAATTACATTTCCCCCTACTCCTAAACACATGGTGCTAGATTTCCAATCCACAGCCCTACACCAGCAATATCTGTATATCTACACCCACACATAGGTCAATAAAGAGACAAATTGCAATTTTTTATACTTACCTTTCCACATCGGATTTCCTTGGCAATCTAAGAAGAAAAAAAATTTGATTAAATATATGCATACCTTCATCAAAATGTGACAATGGCCTTTACTCTGATACTATTAAATACCTTTAGTGTTTTAGAGAGACTGGGTAAACAGCTACCACAGGCTCATGGCCTACCTACTCTTTGTACTTATGAGTTCCCTACAATACAACTATAAGGGAAAAAAACAACAGAGAAACATTTCTCTCTAATCAAAATGCTTCAATAAGTATTACATGAACCTCAAACATTTTTTAAAAGCCAAGTCTCACATCAGCACACTACATCATAAAGAGTCAGGGATAATATTTTTTAAGACCAAAATGATCACAGATGCAGAAGTACGACTTGGTTGCCAGCCTCCCTGTACCCAATGGACACCGCAGATCGAAGCAATCCTTTCATATTTTGTTATGGTAGGCAAAATTGCAGGGTAAGCATATGAATGGGTCAGTGTCAAGGGTTTTATGACGATGTTGTAAGGTGGTTAGATGAAAAGATGTGTATTACTTTAAAACAGCTCCAGTAGAGTTTTGATTTCTTTTTGCTAGTTCTCCAGTAGTGAGAGCCAACACCAATGTCAACTTTTTCTCTGATAAATTGTACCATTTAATATTCACATCTACTGATGCTTAGAAAAGTCCTCTTCAGCTTCCTGAATTGTCACATTCTCTTAACCTCTATCCCCATGGTCCGAGATTCAGTGGTCTGGATAATTCCTATACCTATCCCATGTCTGTCAGATCTTGAAGACTCTACACCCAGTCGCTTAGGCTCTCTCCCACCCATGTGCCACAGGATCAGAGAAACTAAAACCACTTCCAAAGGTTCAAGGTGCAAGGAAGGGGAACTGTTAAAAATGAGCTCTGGCTTGTCAGTTCTACTATTCTCAGGGAAAAGAGTGGAATGGAAGCAGAAGTTATGATCAGAGGGATAGAGGGAACTAGGTAGGGACTGGAAAGGCTGGGCAGATCAGAGGGATGAAGGGGAAAGTAAGGCCCTATTAGGAGACTGCAAATAAAAGCCCACTGGTAAATTCCTTTACATGCAAAAGCTGCTGACAATAGTCCTTGAGAAGCCACAGCCCTGTCCTCAAGAGAGAAAGAAAATGAGAAGGATGGTTGTCTGTAGGAGTGGGAGGAAGAGAAGATCCTTTGGGGGTAGAAAGAACAGGAACCATTGTTCCAGCTCCTCCCACCTGCCCCAGAGACCCTAAAAGGATCATCTCACATCAGAGGTGCTGTCATTTCAGGAACAATGGACAGGCTTTGCTGCCTGCCTCCTCTTTCCCCCCAATGCCTTCTAATCTATTTAAAATTCCTTTATGAAAAGAAACCCACCATTTGGGGTAAAAGCCTTAAAATGCAAATGTTGGAGGAAGTAAGGTACAGAAACTCATTTGCCCCAAAGTGCAATCATACAGCTTTACATGACTGAGATCCTAGCACTTTCTGATTTTAGCAGGTGGAGGGGTGGCAGGCGGGATCTAATTCCCTACAAAGTCAAGGCAGAGAGTAAACTCATATATGTTGGGGGGAAAGGAGGTGGACAAGCAGAAGGCAAAAAAAAAAAAACCAGAAATGTGGGGCCACAGCCAAAGCCCAACCAAGGCTGTCCAGTTTACCTTCAAGAGTTCACAGTCTAGCATCAAGTGCTACAAAAAAGTAACTGTGTCCCTAAAGACTCTCATGTTAGAACACTGGCTCTACATGATACATGAATCCCAACAGTGTTCACCTGGAACAAGGGAAAACACTATTTAGGAACCTTCACAGTAAGTTCTTTAATTTTGGTTACCACAAATCAAAAATGAAAAGTTATTTTATATACCTATGTATCAAGAGCAACAATGACTCTTCCCAATACATTCTCCATGGTTTACAGTGACAATTCTAAAAATTCACTCATTCATGTACTAAATCAAGAAACAGTTAAGACCCAAGTATGTGTCAGGCATTGTTCTAGGCCCTGGGGAATGTAGTAAACAAATCAAAATCTCTCTCCATAAGGAGCTGACATTCCAGTGACAGGGGAGAGAGGGCTATGTAATCATAACGTCAGGAGGCAATAAGTTCTGCAGAGAAAACTAAAGCATCCGGTACAGAGAAGAGCATGAAGGGGCAGACTACTACTTTAATGGGTAGTGAAAGGAAATCTTTCTGATAAGTTATATGTGAACTCAGACCAAATGGAAATGAGAAGGCAAATCACACAGATTTCTGAGGGAAGAGCAAAGGCTTTCCAAGGTGAGATTGTGCTGAGAACTATCAAGAAGGGTAGTGTAGCTAAAACAGAATAAGCAAGATGACAGTATTAGGACATGAATTAAAGGCATAGGAGAAAAAAGGCACAGATCATGGAGGGACTTAAAAGTAAAATGAGCGGCTGGGCCCTGTAATCCCACTGACTCAGGAGGCTGAGGCAGGAAGATCTTGTTAGTTAGAAGTCAGCCTCAGCAATTTAGTGAGACCCTGTCTCCAAATAAAAGCAAATGGACTGCAGATGTAGCTCAGTGGTAAAGCACCCTTGGGGGGTTCAATCTCTGTACCCCCCAAAAAAAGGAAACAACCACATGTCCTGGTTTGCACAAGACAGTCCTGGTTGATTGTTGTTCTGACACCACTATTAATGCCACCTGTTTTTATGCTTAAAAGTGTCCTGTTGGATCATAAACTTTAAGGACACTCTATACATAGGTGATTACAAATTTTTTTTTTTTTAATCTAAGTGAGTGGGGAACCATTGGAGGGTTCTGATTAGATAAGTTTTAAAAGGATCGTCTCAACTATTTCATGGGGAAAAAACTAGAGGGGCAAGAGCAGGAAAGACACCCACAAGCAGACTACTATAGAGCACAGGCTGAGGACTGTGTGGCCTGGACCAACACCTGGTGAGAAAGTGTTGGGAAGTGGAGGGATTCTAAAGTGAGACACAAGACTTGCTGATGTGCCCTGGGAATGGGATGTGAAGAAAGAGGAGCCAGAAATTACTCTAAAATTTTTGATCTGAGCAACAACAGGGAAGAATATATTCTCTGAGAAAGAAAAGGAGGTTTTGACATAGAGTGGGGGATGGCAAGTTGAATCAGGAGTTTGGATCTGGACTTGGTATGTTGAAATGCCCACTAGATATTAAAATGTAGGCATCTGGACATAAAATCTGGAGTTCAACAGAGATGTCTGTGCTGGGCTGGGTGTGTGTGTGTGTGTGTGTGTATCGTCATACGAAAAGCATGGAACTATAGCTATAAACAGAATAAATATACAGCAATAAAAACAGATGTTTCTTCTTTATAAACCAAGTCTTAAAAGAATAAAAACAAGACAATATAATTCAAGGAATCTCTACACATCTCCTGTGGAAAAACGAATTACACAGTTACTGATGGCAGTAGTCTTCAACATTTTTTTCACAGCTATACCTAAGACAGGTGACCTTCACATACACCAGATTTTCTCATGGATACTCTTGAATTCTTATGAAATCCAACAACAAGCAGTGCAGAGAAGTAAATTACTGCAATAAATTCCAATCGTGACGGCTATTTAAATTTCTCATTAGACAGGGGTAGATTACTTTTCCTGTCTCATTCAATGAAGAGTCTCAAAACTAAGTGAGAATGCTGTTTCACAGGAGCAAGTCTCTAGTAACAAATTACTGTGACAATGTACAACCTAATATCTCCACACTAATGTAACTGAAAACCCTGACCTGATGTCTTCCAAAAGATCAAAAAATCAATCTACATCAAAACTAACCCTTACTCTTTTTCTGACTTACGTTTCCTGAACCTGGGTTAAAAGATGTAAAACAGAGCCCCCAAATTTTATAAAGTCTTTTCTTCATGCACTGAATCATTTAGTGTATTCTGATCCTATTCTGAAGGGATTAACACCCTAATCATGCCCCAAGGCATTTCATAGGTGACTAGGTGATCGAAATAACAGCAGCAGGTTGGTTACAAAAATTTTTTTTTCCCTTTCTCTAATTCATAAAGACTCAAACATTCTCAAATGTTTCACACACACAAGCTGGCAACTGAAACTTTGAATTATTTTAAATACAATATATCTCCTGCGTTTTAACAGAAGCAATTACCACCTCTATTTAAAATGTATCAAGATACAAAAGATTTCCTGCCTTCGGAATTTTTTAAAGTTTGAGTATAATGTATTCCTAAATACTGTACTGTAATCTTGGGCTTTGGGCTAAAAAGCTTTCAGCCAGAAATCAATAGAGTTCTGTTGGGAACTCGGACAAAAATCCCAAAGACAATCTTCAGCTTAAGTGCTACACCACGCTGAATTAGCCAAGGCCCGGGTACTCCATCGCCAGAAAGACCCCCAATACAAAGCTTCTCCTCCACCTCCCCTGAACCCCACGAGTTGAGAAATTCTAGACTAAGCAGCCCAGCGGAGAAAACAGGAGCCTTTCGGGCAAAAGGGAGGCGCAACCCTGTCGCCTGGGCGGGAAGGGGGGGCTGGGGAGCAGGCGTGGGTTTCGCGGTACTTACAGGTCGGTCAGCACCATGAGCTCCGAGTAGGCCCGGTGCAGCAGAAATTCGATGAGAGTGCTCAATCGGTAGCCCGGGCTAGCCGCAGCCGCAGCGGCCGCCGCCACGGCGGCTCCTGGAGGAGGAGGAGCTGGGGCTGACGCCGGGCCGCCGCTGCCCCCGCCGCCGCCTCCGGGCGGGACCAGCTGGTGGTTTTCCAGCTGCACTGGGGCCATGGCGGCGCAGGGCCGGGCTTGGTGCGGCGGCACGAGATGCGGCCCGTGGACCTCCCGGGCGCTCGGTCACCGCGCCGAAGCAGGCACGGGCAGAGTCGCCGCCGCCTACTGCCGGGCAGCCTCTGAACAGGAAGCCTTGCCCCGGCCACGGAGGCCCGCCCCCATGTAGCGCCGAGCCCGCCGGCTCCAGAGACGGGAGCGAGGGGCGGGGGGAGGCAGGGAGGGCGGGGAAGCGGGGCCGCCGCCGCAGAAAAGCTGCACCTCCGCGATGGCTCAGAGGCCGCTCCGCCCGGCAGCAGCAGCGTCCATGTTGACGGCCCAAAGCGGAAGTCTTTAGACAGAGCGGAAGGGGAACCTGCAGGGGGCCTTCCGATAGCAACCTGTGACTGTTCTCCCCGCCGTCCTGCGCGGTAGCGCTTGGTGGCGGTGGAGGGGGGGTGCGTGGGAGTGGGGCGGGGCCGACGCGTGGGCGGGAAAGCGGAAAAGGGACCGCGTGCAGCCGGAAGCCGGGGCGAGAGCAGAGCGGGCCGCGTCACCGCGAACGTCAGTACCCAGTCCTTGCCCTCGCCACCCCCCTCCCCGCCCGCTGTCTTAAAGACAGCAGTTTGCCCCAAGGAATCGGTCATCTCTCCCTAAGCGGGGCACACACACGACCGAGGAGGTCGACTGTAGAAGCTCGTGAGTTGTGGCTTTGGAATCGCGACGAAAATGGAGTGGCAGCGCGCGTGTGATTTTTTTTCCAGGCCTTTGCTCCTCCCACAGACGCGTTGCGTGGGAGAGAGACGTATTGTCCTCCTTTCCTTTTTTTTTTAAACTGTGGGAAAATGTGCGAGAAGACATGACTCGGGGTAGGGACGGACTCGCCCGCGAAATGACTTATTTTTAATAGGGTGGGGCGTGTGCTGAGCCCGTTACCGTCACGAAGAGCCCTAGTGCAACCCAGAAACAGCCCTTCTGTCCTCTGCGGCGGCCTCTCGGTTTTGTCCCTGCTCTTGACATAGCTACCCTGCCCTCCAAGGGCTTTCAATGAATCTGTTCCTAACCGTGAATTTTCCCGCGTCAAAATCCACGTTGAATATTCCGCCCCTGCTTTAAAATGATGATTCTCAACTTTGACTGCACATTGGAATCACCTGGGGTTTTGGGGGGAGAAAAAGAAAAAAAAGTAGCCCTCTGGGTTCCACCCAATAGAGTCAGACGTAATTGGTCTGGACCTAGGGATTAGTTTCCCTGACGATTCAAATGTGTTGTCACGTAGACATTAACTGATAAAGTGTCAGTTGTTGCGATCTTTTAATGACATTTTTGCAGCTTCAACTCTTAGGTGTAAGCGATGCTTGTGCTGTTTTCCCTATGGTTAGGAGACTCTCATTTTATCGTTTTTTTTTTTTTTTTTAATTGTTCGGTTTGGGGTTTTTTAATGCTTTTATCAGTGCATTACAGGTATACATAATAGTTTAGTTTATTTTTTTATTGAGACGAGGTCTCCCTACATTGCCCAGACTGGCCTCGAACTCTCAGGCACAAGCAATCCTCCCACCTCAGCCTCCCGAGTAGCTGGGACCTACAGGACCGCGGTATTGTGCAGGCTACTTCTTAGGTATTCTTGACAGCCTTTCACTTGTCTTCTGAAGGTTTAACCTGAGTGTAATCTCTTCTGCCTCCTTTGTGGCCTAAAGCACATTTACACATATCACCATGATACTTAAAATGTTTTAGGATTGTCTATACCCCCTACAAGTGCAGTGGCTGGAGGCCAGGAACTATCATTAATCCCTATGCAAGCTATCCCTAGGGAGCAAATTCTTTCGTACTTTTGTATTTAATGGAGAAATAATTGTATATGTTGGTGAGATACAATGTGATGTTTCAGCGTATGTATACATTGTAGAATGAGGAAGTCAGGCTAGTTAATATATATCATCACCTCACTTATTTTTTTGTGGTGAGAACATTGAGCTATATACATTGTTAATAACTATAACCACCTTGCTCTGCAGATCACCAGAACTTATTCCTCCCCTCCTGTCTGACTGAAACTTGAACCCTCTCTGTACAACAACGCTCCTTCCCCTACCCACCAGCCCTGCCCTCACTCTGCTAACCACTATTCTACTTTCTACTTGACTTTGATTTTTTTAAGTTCCACGTACAAGTGAAATCAATAGACATTTGTCTTTCTCTGCCTGGCTTATTTCACTTAATGTAGATCACACTAGACTCAACCATGTTGCAAGTGACTGCATTTCATTCTTTTTGAAAGCTGAATCATATTGTGTATACAGTATACCACCTTTTGAAAAATCCATTAGTTTGCGAACAGGCTCTTAGGTTGTTTCTTTATCTTAGGTGCTGTGACTAGCACTGCGACAGACAGACATCTCTTTGGCATATTGATTTCAATTCCTTTCTATATATATTCAGAAGTGAGGTTGCTAGATCATATGGTAATTTTTTTAGTTTCTTGAGGAATCTCCCTATTGTTTTCCAAAATAGCCATATTGATTTGCATTCCTACCAAGGGTTTACAAGAGTTCCCTATTCTCTATATCCTCATCAACATTTTTCTTTTTTTTTTTTTTTTTAACTACCATTCTAACAGATTAAGGCGTTATCTCATTGTGGTTTTAATTTGCATGGGGAGCAAACAATTTTTATGTTAGGTAGAATTGGACCATCTCTTTTGCAGTTTTGACTTGTTTCATTATCTGTGTGTGTGTGTCTGTCTGTGTTTGTGTCTTTCTCCTGCCCCCTCCCTCTCTTCCTCCCTCCCTCCTGAAAACAATATTAACTTCACTTAAGAAACCTGGTTGTCACCAAGCACCGTACCACATACGTATAATCCCAGCAACTTGGGAGGCTGAAGCAGGAAGATCCACAAGTTAAAGGCCAGTCCCAGCAATTTAGCGAGACCCTGTCTCATAAAATAAAAAGGGTTGGGGTATAGCTCAATGGTAGAACACCCCTGGGTTCAGTCCCCAGTACGGGGGTGGGGGACAAACCCTGGTTGTCACATATACAGAAAAAAAAAATAGGTAGTTGTGCAAGGTGATCGATCCTGAAAGTCTTTTCTAACACTGAGATTCTGATTGTGTGTGGCATTCATAGGGTTTTATTTTATTTTTTCCTTAAAAAAATTTTTTTTCCTTTTCTTAAAAATGTTTTTAATTTTTATTTTTACAGACTGCATTTTGATTGATTGTACACAAGTGGGGTATAACTTTTCATTTCTATGGTTGTACACAATGTCCATAGGATTTTAACTCTACCTTATTGTGTAAACACAAATATACATCTTGCCTTTTGGCAGTAATTCTGTTTAGCATTGAGTTTCTACCTAGAAGGAGTACAACCAACTTGTAAGTAGAAGGAAAAAAAAAAATCAATGGATAGGGAAGTTGTTTTAGAAAAGAGAAAGTTTCGTCCACATCAATTGTAGATTATATTGAGATTCCTGTGTTTGAATAGGTGTCTTTAAAAATCAGTAAGTTATCAGAAAGGATGACCTAAAGGAAAATAGGGTGAAAATACAGGAATAGACTTGTGGACCTTGCTCTGCTTTAATATTGAAGACCAGGTAGATAAAGTAAACGAATCTCCAAGTGGAGTAATACCTCACCTCCTAGACACTACAACTTAACCACTTGGCAGACACAAAGGGCTAGTAGAAGAAATGAAGGGGGAAGGAGAGAAAATGTTAGCATGTTGGCCTGAGTTACTAAAGGCATGACTCACATTCGAACCACATTTGGAAATAATTTATAATTTGTCACTTTAAAGTCTGTAGTACTGTTTGGCACTGGAATAGAGTTACATACTTTTTTCATTCACATTTTTCAGTTCCTTTGTTTGGACATCCTCTGATTCTGTCACATTTCAGATTTAGAACTAGCAATGTATTTTCTTAGCTCTTGAAGTGACCTACGCACTTTAGATCTTTGATGAAGTCTATTGGATTTTAACAAAAGAAACAAATTGATTGCAAAACATGAACTGGGGAGAAAAAGCATTTCTTTTAAGTCTTTTTGGTGGAAAAATGAAATTGGGATACATCTGGTTTCATTTTGAAATATATAAATGCTGCTCAGACACAAAAGGGTAGGGAAGGAATTGAAAAATATTTTTTCTTCTTATAATATATTGCAATTCCTCCAAAATGGAGAGCAAAAGCAGTAACTGCATTCGTTTAACAGGTACTAGATGCTATATTCATTGTGAAGTTGAGAGAAGGAATTTACAATATTGTGGGCATGGTCTGACCAACCTAGAAAAAAACAAGCATGCTTTAATAGCTTTGCATTTAGAAAAAAAAAAAAAAAAATCCAGTTTCTTACTGAGGTCTCTAAAGCCATTAGCAGAGCAGTCCTTTCCTGCTTCTTTCTCCCCTGTCCCCTGCCACTGTTCCTCTTACTCACTGCACCATAATGTCACTGAGTCTGTCTAGCATATGCCATTCCCTCTCACCTTAGGGCCTGTCTGCCATTCCAGATACTTCAATAGCTTGTTGCATGGCTGACTTGTCATTCTTTAAGTGCCAGCTTAAGTGAAGATCCTCAGATATTCTATTGGCATGTGCCAAGGAAGTTCATTGCAGTACTCTTTGTAGAAACAAACAAACAAAAAAATGAACAATCCTAACTGTCTCAGTAAGAGAATGGATGATTAAATTACTATATTTCTACAGTGTTCTAATGAATTAGAGCTGCTTGCACCAATGTGAATACATCTAAACACCAATCCTGCCTGGGTGCCATGGTGCATGCCTGTAATTCCAGTGGCTTGGGAGGTTGAGGCAGGAGGATCTGTGACTGTGAGAATAAATAAATGTGTCTTTGTGTGTGTGTTCAAAGCCAGCCTCAGCAACTTAGGCCCTAAGCAACTCAGTGAGACACTGTCTCCAAACAAAAAATAAAATGGGTTGGGGATGTGACTCAGTGGTTAAGCGCCCCTGTGTTCAATCCCCAGTACCAAAATAAAATTAAAACCAATACTGAATGAAACATTCAGTCTTTTTTGATACTACTTCTGTCTTCTTTCATAGCATGTAAAATAATATCTATGATATATTGAAGTATAAGTATAAGATGAGGATGATATATACCACCTTCAAGATTGTAGTTACTTCTAGGAAGGGGTAAAGGATGAGGTGATGCTTTGTTGGTTAGCAGTTACTAGTTAGCTCATGGATTTTTAAAATTAATTTTTGTTAATTTTATAATTATATATAATGGAGTCATTGTGAGATGTTCATACATGTATGTATCATGATTGGTCCCTTTTATTTCCCAGTACCTCCCCTTTACTTCTCTGCCTCCCTTCCCCTGACCCCCTTCCTCTACTGTCCTGGTCTCCCTTCTACGTTCATGAGATCTGCCTCTTTTTTTTCTTTTTCTTTTTCTCTCTAGCTTCCACATATGAGAAAACCTACAACCCTTGACTTTCTGATTCTGGCTTATTTCACTTAACATGTTCTCATGGATTTCTTGAAGAAAATATGACAGTTTTGCTATCTGCTAAATCTGGGGATAGAAATATGATTATTTCATGTATTCTGTATGTTTCACTATTAAATATTTGATCATTTTAGAACATTTAAATTAATGCTTGTCTTAGTATAATTTACACTAGCTGCTATAACAAACTCCAAAATCTCAATAACTTAACACAGTTTTATTTGCACTCCCAAAGTTCAATAAAGATGTACCTAATAGGAGGCGTAACCATTCTGGGAAGCCATTTTTCTAGGACTGTGAAAATAAATAAATGTGTTTTTTTTTGTGTGTGTGTGTATTTGTATATATCTGTCTCTACCTACCTTCCGTTAACCACAGTTAGTCGCATGGCCCCATTTGAAGGCTAGGGAGCTGGCAAATAGTCTATGTGCTTACAAAGAAAACAAAATAGTTTGATGTATATATAGCATTGTTTTTAACCACAATATTAAAATTGTTCCCTCTTTTTTCCCCTCAGGGCACAACCTCTGAAATCAGCCTGCTTAGATCCAAATCCTGGCTCTACCACATACCATCTGAACTCTTTCCATCAAGTTATTTCACTTCTCTGGGTCTCAGTTTCCTGATCTGTAATAATCATATTTACTTCAGAAGACTATCATGAAGAATAAAAGAATTCACATTTGAAAAGGGCTTAAAACAGTAAGTGACTTATAAATATTAGCTATCATCATCATCATCATCATCATTTGGGAGCAATGTCTTATATTTAGTCACCTAATAATCCATGAACTTTTTATCTTCTGTATGCAACATGATTATCTTTCTGATATCCCCAGCACCAAGCTTAATGCCCATCTATTGTCTTTGCTGAATGAATGGGACACGTATATTCCTTCACTCATGTTCTGTTATTCTATTTATATTGCATTAACTTTTATAGAATTAAGACTGACGTACATATATTTATATGGAATGAAATGCCAGGAGTTTCTTTCAAAATACTTGAGGAAAAAAAAAATGTTGGGGGAAGTAAGTGAAATAAGATTGGAAAAATGTTGATATTGTTCTGTTTTTCATTATGTTGACAATTGTTAAAATTGATGATAAATACAGGGGGGCTCATATTCTTTCTCTTCTGTATATTTAAGGATATATACAGTAAAAGGTCTTTTAAAAACAAGATTGGGCATGAGTAGTCAATTAAAGGCCTAGATCTTTTTTCTTTCCTAATGAACAACCTTTAATAAATACCTACTCAATCTTTCAGATTTTAAAACATTTTTGTAATTTTCTAGAATGTTTAACACTAACATAAAAGAAGGCTGTAAGGAAACTTCAATTATAATTGCTGCCAAACAGAAGAAAGTGTCAGTTTAACACTTGTGGTTTTAGGCCTTAAAAAGACTGTTTCCAAGGAGATCTTAAAAAAAACTTACCCATGGACTGGGGCTATAGCTCAGTTGGTAGAGCGCTTGCCTCGCATGCACAAGGCCCTGGGTTCAATCCCCAGCACCACAGAAAAAAAAACTCACCCAGATGTATAATCTAGCTATTTTCTAGCTGTGCTGAAATGCAGCCTCTTGGAAATAAGTGACCCCTAATGGGTGAATAAAGGAAGAAGAAAACAAGCGGCACCATTAGAAATAAGAGAAGGAGCTGGGCACAGTGGCAAACACCAGTAATCCCGGGGGCTTGGGAGGCTGAGGCAGGAGGATCGCAAGTTCAAAGCCAGCCTCAGCGACTTACTGAGGCCCTAAGCAACTCAGCAAGACCCTGTCTCTAAATAAAATATGGGGGATGTGACTCAGTGGTTAAGCAGCCCTGGGTTTAGTTTAATCCCTGGTACCAAAAAAAAAAAAAGAGCCCATTTAGACTATAATTCTATTCTTCCTTAAGAAATGAAAAATCTCATCTTGCCTTGTTCCATCTTTGTTAGGCAAGAGTCCCCACCTCTGTCTGGCAAGGTGTAAGCCTGCCATGGATAGGTGCTGAAAGTCAACAAGATGAGAGGGCCATCAGCAGGGTAGCACTGGTGTCATGGTCCCCATGTCTTAGGAGTGATGCAGCGGACCTGCATGGAGACCAACATGCCCAGGAGGTGCGCCGCAGCTAAGGAAGCCAGGGCCACGGGCTCCAGGCCTTGATTCTTGTTAGTGTGATTGAAGCGAGGTTGTTTTGGTATACGCGACGGAGGAGCTGAGGTGTGATCCACGGCAGACAGTTCCACAGTCTTCAGGCATGGCTGAAGAGTACTGCTATTGTGAGGGTAGTAGGCATAGCACACAGCTGCATCCAGCCACGCCTATGTCAGTGTTTCTGTTTCATAACACGAGCATGGGGTCTTATTACCAATGGTAGCTGCTGCCTGACTCGGGTGGACAAGGGGTCTTTGATGCTGCAGTGCTGGATCTAGGGGGAAAAGCACATTAAATGCTCCCCTCCCCCAACTCCCAATACCTCTTGGGAACTAAGGTATTCCTTCCTCAGATGTCAGGGTTCTTGTTCTTTCCATGGCCACAGTTGTTCTAAGTCAGTGGCCATTATTTCTCCCTTCACCTGGGCCTCTCCCACCTGCAATCTGATGGGTGATGGCTAACTGAGCACTGTGTTAGAACTTGCAACAAGCCAGGATGTCCCCCTGATATTGCCCAAGCAGGCCAGTGCAGGTGTCCTCTAGGGTTCATGAATTTCACCACCTAATAATTCTCCCTGTGGTCAGCAGTCTTCCATACCTGGCAGGCAACTGAAACCAAGTGATAGCAGAAACAAAAGACTGCAGTCATCTTCCTGTGTTGCCTGATTGCCACCTTAAGATGAAGCCAGTCAGGCTTTCTAGGCACAAGGGCCATCAGAATTCAAAAAAAAACTATACCAGTGACTGGAGGTTGTCAGGGTGGGATCAGATATGAAGTGCTGGTCTCTTATTCCTCCTCCCTTCCATCTGACCTTCGCTGAGCAGTGGGAAATTTTAATGATAATTGATCAGAAAAAGTATCCCATCATGTGCATATTCTAGGAATATCTAGCACAGATAGTCACAGATGTTTATGAGAAAGAAAAAATTTAATAAACAGTTTCACTTTTAATACAGATAAGTTTAAATAATAGCCTTTGTTACTATGCTTACAAGATAAAAAGAATGTCTTCTGATTTTAATCTACAAAATTAATGCAAGCCAGTGTTCTAGTTGAGATATGACTAAAACCAGACTTCTCAAGATTTCAACTTCCTAAATCTCCTATATTGGTTTTATGGATCAAATAAGTTATCATTGTTTCCACTGAATATTGAAGATTACAAAACATAAAATAGTATTTTACTAAATGGAATTTTAGTTATAGATGTCATTTAAAAGGATTTGAGCTTATAAATTTCTTGTAAGTCTACAGATCATACGGGCTTAATGTGTTAGCTAAAATTATAATTTCCAGATCTTTAGTTAACATTTGCTAAAATTTTAAATATTAGGCTGAATTCATTGACAATCTGTGGGTATTTGGACAGTTTCTAAGTAAAAGAATATATAAAACTTTTGGTCACTAAACATAGTTTTCATTTACCCTTATTTGCATATATTATAAAACAGGTATACATTAAAATGTTCCAGTGCTTTGGATGATGTTATAGGCTTATTTTGCCACCTTAAAATTTATAAAGATAATCTAAAAAATGTGCTCAGAGGAAATTAGTTAGATGTTTCTTAAAATTAGTTAGGTGGTTTTCTAGAGAAAACAGTTTCATTATTTAGATTAAAGGAGATAAAATAATCAAGACTATACATGACATAGTAATTACTTAAAATACAAATATGTATGCAAGAAAATGGATATGATTTGCCCGTTACTTAAGGATACTATTTGTTAAAATAGGTATTTCAATGTAATACTTAACATTGTTCTATTTAATATACTAAACTAATTATATTTTTAAAGCTAAAGCCTTTCATTTTATCGTATCTTTATCTAGCTATGTATTTATGTCCAAGCACATTAAAATGAAAGAATATTAAGGAATGGTGTCATCAAAAATCGCAGAGTAGGGTACTCCCTGTACAAAAGCAACTGATGAGCTAGGAAAAACTGTCACAGTCAACTTTTGCAGAACTTCAGAATCTGGTCAAACCAACCAGGAGAAGACTTATTGAAGACAAAAGCACTGAGGTAAGAGAGCACCCGCCCACAGTCTCCCACACCACAGAATAACAGTCCATACTCCTGTTGCAGGGTGCTAATTTCCAGAGGGACAACATGAGCTATCATCTCAACCCCTCTGTTGCGATGGGTTTATACTTGTCCATTGGTTCCCTGAAGGACTGGCACGAGGCTTACCTGCGCTTCACTCAACTCAGTATTCCCAGGCCCAGGGAATACTGAGCAGCTTTTGCAAAAAGCATTCAGAGGCACAAATATTGATTGTCATAATCTGGGATAGGGGACAATAATCAAAACAATAAACAGACTGAAAGACCTAGGTAGGAAAAGATTGAGAAAGGGGATATGTGGGGGACTAAGGACTTCTAAAGCTCCCACTTAGCCGCACTCCTGTAATGCCAGCTGCTCAGGAGGCTGAGGCAGGAGGATCACGAGTTCAAAGCCAGCCTCAGCAAACGTGAGGTGCTAAGCAACTCAGCAAGACCCTATCTCTGAATAAAATACAAAATAGGTCTGGGGATGTGGCTCAGTAGTCAAGTGCCCTTGAATTCAATCCCTAGTACCCCCTCCAAAAAAAACTCCCACTTATACCTGGGAATCAAGAAAGCCACACTCATGCCTGGTGTGGTAGCGTAAGCCTGTAATCCCAATAACTTGGGAGGCTGAGGCAGGAGGATCACAAGTTGGTAGGCCAGCCTCAGCAGCTTAGCAATACCCTGTCTCAAAATATAGAATAAAAAGTCTGGTGGTGTAGCTCAGTGGTAGACTGCCCTTAGGTTTGACCCCTAATACTGAAAAGAGAAGAAAAAAGGCCACATTCATGCCCAGAGCTTGTTCCATGTTCTGAGAAGACCCTAAGCATTCACCTCTGACTGATCGCCAGGCTCCAAACATCAAGATATAAAGATTAAGACCAAGATTTTAGGTGACCTGGCCCACCATCGAAGGAGTACCCCAACACAGAGCCAGTCTACAAGGACTGGGAGAGTGTTTGTGTATTCTTCCTCCTCCTTCTCCTGTTTTTGGCACTATTTCAGGAAACACTGTCTAAAGACTTAACCATAAGCTAACAGACCAGAGACTTCAGTGCCACGTGACAAAGAATACAAACTTTACCAAAATGGTTTTGAAAAGTCACTAAAGCAAACAAAAACATATAAATCAATGAAATAAAATTTAAAGTCCAGAAATAAGCCCATATATCTATGGCCAATGATTTTTTTTTTTGGGGGGGGGGTTCTGGGAATTGAACCCAAGACCTTGTGCATGCTTGGCAAGTACTCTACCAATTGAGCTATAACCCCAACCCACCAATGAATTTCTTGACTCACAAAATTGTATACATTTATGGTTACTATGTGATGTTTCAATATGTGTACACATTGTATAACATTCAAATCAAACATCATTGCAGTAAAAACATTCAGTATCCTTTTTTGTAACTTTTTGAAAATTTGCTACACAGTGTCATTATCTGTAGCCACCCTACTGTGCAATAGAACACCAGAACTTATTTTTCCTAACTGGAGCTTAGTACCTCTTGATTAACTTCCACATCGCCCATCCCCCTACTCTTCTCAGCCTGTTTACCACTATTCAACTTGGAACTTCTGCGAGATTAACTTGTTTAGATTCCACTTGTGTTTGTCCTTCTGTGCCTGGCTTATTTCATTTAGTAACTTCCAGTTCCGTCCATGTCACAGTGGCAGAATTTCATCATTTTTATAACTGAATAGTATTCGATTGTGCATATATGCCACATTTTCCTTATACATTCATCAGTTGATGAACGCTTAGGTTGATTCCGTTTTTATTGACTGTCATAAATAGTGCTGTAATAAACATAAAAGTACAGACAGTACTTCAACATACTGATTTTATGTCCTTTCATTGTGTACCCAGTAAGGGGATTGCTGTTCGTATGGTAGTACTATTTTTAATTTTTTCGAGGAAACTCCAGATTGTTTTCCTTTATGACTGAGTTAATTGACATTCCCTCAAGCAGTATGAAAGCCTTTGCTTTTGTCTACATTGTTGCCCATACTTGTTATTGTTTGTCTTTTTAGTAATAGCCATTGGGCTAGAGTGAGGTAATACCTCATTGTGGTTTTGATTTGCATTGCCCTGATGATTAGTGATGTTAAGAATTTTTTTTCATTTACCTGTTTGGCCAATTGATTTTTGACAAGATGCCAAGACCATTCAATGGGGGAAAATGTCTTGTTAGCAAATGGTGCTGGACAATTGATGATTCACATGCAAAAGAATGAAATTGGACCTTTACCTTATGCCATATACAAAAATGGGTCAAACATGTAAATACAAGACCTGCAGCTTTATAGTTTTAAAAGAAAACAGGGCTGGGCATGGTGGCACACACCTGTAATCCTAGCAGCTCAGGAGGCTGAGGCAGGAGATCTCGAGTTCAGAGCCAGCCTCAGCAACAGTGAGGCCCTAAGCAACTCAGTAAGACCCTGACTCTAAATAAAATATAAAGGGCCGGGAATGTGACTCAGTGGTCAAGTGGCCTTAAGTTCAATCCTAGTATCCCCCCACAAAAAAAGAAAAAGGAAAACATAGGGTTAAATCTCATGCCCTCAAATGTGGCAATTAGTTCTTAGATCTGAAACCTAAAGCAAAATCAGTATAACAAAAAAATTAATATTGGAATCTTGTGCAGCAAAAGACAACTTATAGAATGTCACAAAATATTTGCAAATCATATAAGGGTCAAATATTCAGACTACATATAGAACTCTTACAACCTAACAAAAGGTAACCCAATTAAAAATGTGCAAAGGACTCAAATAGACATTTTTGTAAAAAAAGATACACAAATGGCCAGTAATCCCATGAAAGATGCTTAACATCACCAGTCGTTAGGGAAATACAGGTCAAAGACACAGTGTGGTGCCCCTTTGTGCCTATTAGGATGGCTATTATAAAACAAAACCCAAAAAATAATAAGTATTGGTGAGGTTGTGAAGAAATTGGAGCCCTGATGCATTGAGGGTGGGAATGTAAAATGGTACAACTGCTGGGAGAACAGAGGTTGCCAGTTCTTAAAAAAGTGAAGCATGTAATTACCATATGACCCAGCAATTCTGCTCATGAATATGAATAGGTATATATGTGCATATGTACATTTTTTCCAAAAGAATTAAAAACAGCCAAACAAACACATACCGACATAAAAATGTTCATAGCAGCACTCTTTACAATATCCAAACAATGGGAACACCCCAGATGTCCACCAGCCAATGAATAGATAAACAAAGGTGGTATATCTGTGTAATGGAATATTATTCAACCATTAAAAAAGAAATGAAATATTGATACATGCTACAACGTGGATAAACCTTGAAAACAGGCTTGCCGAAAGAAGCCAGGCATAATAGGTCACATATTGCATGAGGCCATTTGCGTGAACTACTCAGAATAGGTAAATCCTTAGAGACTAAAAGCAGCTTAGTGGTTACCAGGGAGACGGCACAGTGGGGAGTGACTGCTTAATGGTGTAAGGCTTTCTTTTGGGAAGGTGAAAATGTTTTGAAACTAGGTAGATGTAATGGTCGTACAATACTGTGAATGCACTAAATGCTGCTGAATTGTGCACTTTAATTTTTTCTTATGTGAATTTTACCTATATATAAAAGTATATTGCTGAGCACAGTGATACCTGCCTATAATCCCGGCTGCTTGGGAGGCTGAGGCAGGAGGATTGCAAGTTCAAAGCCAACCTCTGTAACTTAGCGAGGCCTTAAGCAACTTAGTAAGATCCTGTCTCAAAATAAAAAATAAAAAGCACTTAGAGATGTGTCTCAGTGTCTCAGTGGTTAAGTGCCCCTGGGTTCAATCCCAAAAAAAAAAAAAAAAAAAATATATATATATATATATATATAATTATATAATAATTATATATATAATTATATTATAATTATATATATAAAGAATATTTTTAAAAGGTAGTAGTAATGGCAGAAATAATTAAGGTTATATTTAATATTGATAGATTTATTTTAAAAAGGCATATAAATATACTTTGCAAATTATTGTATAGATGATATTTTAAAATGTTAAACTAGATTTGGGTTTTCTTCTTTGTACAATAGCTCAGTGATTCTCTACCTGGATAATCGAGGTTCCCATTATGATCCATTTTCAATGTCATAGGACATATTTTGTTAAGACCCAAAATACTCTTTTTACTCCTTTGTACTTCTAGAAAACTCTTGAATAATTTTGACAAAAGTTTCTCATTTTTAAGTAAGTTCCTAAAAAACAGTTAAGCATTATTGTGGTTTTAAAATATTTATAACTGCGTTAGGTTTTTTAAAGCGACCGCTTATGTTAGTGTCTTCTGCCTCCTGACAGGTCTTAACTCTGTCTTTCCCTTATCAGACCCTGAATATGAAATAATAAAACTGTTAAGATGTCTTTCATGCCTAAGCTATCTTTGCATTTCCTGGAATGGCCTCAACAAAAATTTGCTCCTTCACCTTATAAAAAGGAAAGATAAGAGAAATGCTAGTAGGTTTGTTTCAGCATTCTCCACACTTAAGTAACTCAGACCTGTTGTAAATTAAGATTGTGGGGCTGGAAGGGTCTAACAAATCAAAGGCGTTCAGTCTTCCTTGGTTCCTTGTGTGTCAAATAAACATGAAGTTCATTGCAGTGATTGCGTGCTTTCGGGTTAAAGGGAATGTACTCACGTGCTAGCACACAGATTGGTCCAAAAGCTCCCCACAAAGGTATTTTCTGGGTTCCAGTCACCTTGTCAATCAGGGGCAATCCTGTTATACTCTAAGATGGAAAACAAAAGGTACTGGAAGTTTGCCAGTGCCCCTGCTGTGCCTACTGTGTTCTTGCTGCTGGGGCAATTTGGACTATCCTTATAAATTAGTTGTGTTATACCCCAAGAGAGAATGCCAGTCCCTTCTGTTCCGCTAGTGCTGATTAACAGCACATTAGCTAGAGTACTCAGTCACAAAAGCAAAGCAGAGGTAAATTAACTAATTTTTAAACCAGCATTGGTGGGAAAACTTTTTTATTATTTTATTTTTTATTAGTCCATATTAATTATACAGAGTAATGAATTTCACTGTTCAAACATGCATGTAACATATTTTGATTGTTTCCACATCCCCCCCATTACCCTACTTATCCTTTCTTCCCCTGATCCCCTTCCTTTTCTGTAAGAGTCTCCCTTCTACGTTCATGTCATCTTGGTATTTTCTAGGTTCCACATATGAGAGAAAGCATGTGATTCATGTCATTCTGAGTCTGGCTTATTTCACTTAACTTGATGTTCTCTAGTTGCATCCATTTTCATGCAAATGATATGATTTTGTTCTTTTGTGTGCCGAATAATACTCCATTGCGTATGTATTCCACATTTCTTTATCTATTTATCTGTTAATGGAAACAAGGACTGATTCCATAACTTACCTATTGGGAATTATGCCACCAAAAAACATGAGTATCGGGCTGGGGTTGTGGCTCGGTGGTGATGCGCTCGCCCAGCACGGGTGAGGCACTAGGTTCTGTCCTCAGCACCACATAAAAATGAATAAATAAAATAAAGGCATTGTGTCCATCTACAACTAAACAATATTTTTAGTAAAACAGTATTCTGGTATCTTTATAGTATGCTGATCTTAGTTCCTTGGGCTTTATACCAAGTTGGTGGGAAAAATTTAAATATGTAGCTAAGGAAGTTTCTAGTGCATTTTCTACCTGCCTATGCCATAATTCTGTCAAAACTGTAAAGATGGGATAGAAACTGGAGCCAGAGCCTCAAATCTCCTTTAAATACCTCCAAATATGCTAGGCACAGTGGTGCATGCCTGTAATCCAAGTGGCTCAGGAGGCTGAGGCAGGAGGAATGAGAATTCAGAGCCAGCTTCAGCAGCTTAGCAAGACTCTATCTCTAAATAAAATTCAAAATAGGGCTGGGGATGTGGCTCAGTGGTTAAGCACCCCTGGGTTCAATTCCTGGTGCCAAAAAACAAAACAAAACAAAAAAACCCCCATCATAATATAAAATAACTGCTCCCAGTAATTTCTTCAGTTTTTATCTTCAGAAGTTGAACAGTTCACTTTACCTCATTCTTAGAAGCCTCATCAAAATTCTCCACAAGATCTGGAATTTCACCTTCATCCTCCTCTCCAGTAGCAGCAAATGGTGCTTTTCCATCCACGGATTGTTCGGGCAGAGCTTCAGCAGTCTCCTTCAGCTAGTCAGACTGTCTACCAACAGCTGGTTTAAGATGCTGGGTAGCATTTCCGTCAGCCGCCTTGTCTCAGCGTGGCCTGTAATGGTGAAGGCATTTGCTGCCAGAGATGCCTGAACTTTAGGGTGGTTAAAGTGGACCACAGTTTCTTGGTTTGTAAACATACTCACCTCTTCAATAGCCACAGATATTGTTTCCTCATACCTTCTTTAAGGAGAACTGAAAGTTTTTATTATCTGCTGTAGTTGTTGTCTGAACCACTTTTCTGTAAGAAGTTCCTTTCCCACCAATGTGCATTTGTGCCGGAAGTTGAGTGAGTTTTTCCTGGTTCATAATAGTTTCTTTCATCTTGTCAGTGGAAATGGGGTTGTGCAGGGGGCTAGGGTTGCTGCTCAGGGGGTCTCAGGTGGACCAGCTAAGATGAGGCACACTCACGTGGGGACACAAGATGGCAGTTCAAGTTTGAATTCACTTTCTGCCCAACTTTCTTTAGTACAGATTCCTTGTGATAAACCATTTGGTTCCTCGGGAACTGAACTGAACATTTACTTGATCAGCAACAAGGAAATTTCTTTCAGAATGTAGGTAGTTTAGCTAATACTGCCGGGTTCGGATCTGGACCTTTCAGATTGGGAATGAGACCTGTTGCCTTAGTTTAATTCAGAGATACACCTGGCTTCTAATGTAAAAGTATACTACAAAGTCTGATTATAGAGCCTGTTATATATTCTTTCTTTAAAATATTTTTTCAGTTGTCAGTGGACCTTTATTTTGCTTATTTATATGCGGTGCTGAGAACTGAACCCAGTGTCCCACACATGCTAGGCAAGTGCTCCACCTCTGAGCTACAATCCCAGCCCAAGCCTGTTATATATTCTGTACAGCTCTCTCCACTGTGCCCAGCCAGGGGAGAGATTTGTACAGAATTCATTTTGACCTCCCCAAAATTTAGCCCATTGTTTCTAGAAATTTTTGAAGAAGATAGAGCCAGAGGAGAAGGAAACTCCAAATTCTAAGCAAAAAGTAAAGCTTTGAGAGAAAAGAGTGGTCCTCAAGAAAATACAAATTATGACTTGAGTTTTGCTTTGATACAGGTGAAGGATGCCAAAATTAGTTCCTTTGAATGTGATCAAAAGATTGTTGAATTTCAGATACTGTTGAATGATAGGTAGCAGAATAGCAGCATAGTCACTAAATTTACCGAAGGTCAGTTCTTCAGTAATCTCATTTGTAAATATGTTCTTAATTTCACAAAGCTTTATCTTTTTGCTAATCCAACCACCAGAAATGTATTTTCTGTCCTGAAACCTAGACTGTATCGAATCCAAACTAGTGAACTTTGAGGGTCACAAGATAGAAAAGTACACGTGCATGAGTCTGTACCCTGAAAAGTGACATTGGGTTAAACATTTATCATCCCCTGGGAATCATTGTATAACCATTTTTTCACAGCAGAAAAGTTAGATGACATTGCCTTATATTTGGCAGCAAAGTAACAGTTCTGTCATACTGAATTTCCACATCACTCTGTTACTTCCTCTTTATGGATGTTGTATTCAATTATTCTGACATTGTAGGTCATGATTTAATGTCAAAGCATTTTCTCTTTGACAACAGAACACTTTTCTAGATAGAACAAATAATAAATAGATTTAAGAGACCATGCAGATACCTGCATTGATGAGTAGTGGCTCTGAACCTTGGCCCATCTGTCTCTGTTAGTAATTGTCACTGCCCATTTACAAACTTTCCCAGTCCTAGACTGACCTCAGCCAAATACTAGATTGTGTTTCAAAATCATTAGGACTGTTGGCTCTGACTCAAGAAAAACAGAATAAATTAAATCTAGCCTAAGTGAAAACCAATTCTGCTTTATTTTTTGAAATTCTCAAAGCCCCCATATCTCCCATTGTTTCAGGACTGAGTTGGGCCACAAGAACAGAAAATCTGACTAACAGTGGGCAGGGGTTCATTTTTCTCATACATCAAGATGTCCCGGAGATTAGCAACTGCTGGGAAATGGTTCGGTGTCTCAACTGTGTCAGGATCTTTCGCTCAGTAACTTCATGGCCGTGAGATAGTTGCTGCGGCTCCACATTTAGCATGAAACAGAAGCAAAGAAATGGTCCCAGAGTATTTGTCCTTTCAAAAGCAAAACGTTCCCAGAAGCCCGCCAACAGATTTCTGCTTGTAGTTCATTAGTCAGACCCAGTGTAGTATAGCCACTATTAGGTGCAAAGGAGGCTGGGAAACAAAGGCTTTTGGAGCCCCTGTAATGGAGGCGAGGTGAGAGTAAGGCAGATGGGAACAGATGTTGGGTTAGTCCACCAGCCCATGGGAAACACGTGGAATGTTTTTGCTGTTAGGTCTATTCAATGGGACACAGGACAGAAAAATTAGGAAGGAAATCAAAGTAATTCTGTCTGGGAAGTTCAAAATCTTGTTCCATTTATTTCACCAAAATACAAATCAAAACTACCATTCAGGCCTATTGACTATCATTTTAGTGTACTGTACGATGTGACCCAATTTCACTTCTCACTAACATGCATTTGCTCATGCTGTTAGCTCAGCCATAATGGACCCCCTTTTCCCATTTCTACATATTGAACATTTTGTTTGTTCTTTACAACTCAGCTCAGATATTATCTTCCATGAAGTGTTCCCTCATCTCCCCAAATGGAAATTATTGGTGAACTCCAAAGCATGTTATCGTCCAAAGTAACAATAACTTGAGTACTTCACACAGGGTAGCTCAATGTTCACAACCACCCAGTGAGGTAGGTATTGTGTCACCATTGTGTGGTTGCCAACACCAGCGCAGAGACAGCTAGAGCGGAGATTCAACCCCAGCGCTGTCAAATGCCAAAACCCACTCACTTGACAGGGTGCCACACTGCAGACCCCTGACTGCAAATGGATAAATTCAGGTAGAAATGGTGTCTTATTCACCCTTATCCTCTCCTCCACCTGCACCTTACTCACCCACTGCCTTAGAATTCAGAGGTGCTCAAAACAGTGTTTTGGTTTGCTTGTTTCATTTTGTAGTACTGGAGATTGAACTCTAGGCCTTGCACATGCTAGACAGTACTCTACCACTGAGCTACATCCCCAGCCCCCAAAACAATTGTAAATAAAGAAGCAAAGTGAAGGCTCTATCATATGCAAACAACAGAGTACATAAGAAAAAGATTAGAAATCAAATCATCTGGGTTCAAATCATGACTTCTTTGAGCAAGTTATTTGCCTACCCTATACCTCAGTTTTCTCACCAGTAAAACAGGAATAATAACCCTTTTCCCTATCTTATGTTTTATTGGGTTTAAATGAAATAATACATATGATATACTTAAAAAAGTCTTTGGCACCTAGTAAGTGCTCAGTAAATGTTAGCTTCAATTTTTCCAATAGCCTTTGTCCAAACTAGGATAAAAGATCCTAAGAATAGAAGGGCCATTTTCAGATAGGCCCACCTAACAGGCCAGAATGTAAATACAACTACAAAAAATTTACTGAGTAATTCTGTTTGTGTCATATAGTTGTTCCTGTTACATTATTCAAATTTATTTTTCACAAACATGCAGCATTAATGACTCTAACTCCAGACTCCACCCCAATGAAAGAAGAGCCTTAGCAGACCTTCAGTTATTCAGTTCCATGTTCTACCTATGCCCCTCACATACTGAGATAACCCAAGAATTGATCTGGACTTTTTTTTTTAACAGTATGCAACAATTTACTTCATTTGTTTTCTTTTTTCTTCCCTCTTGATTCATTTTTATGTTGCCATACCCTACCTTCAAATAACTCTTTCAAAAATAGTTTACGTATCTAAGCACTGAATAATTTTGCACTTGTCAGGGTCTGAGGAAAAGTTTAGAGATGCTAAATAAGCAAAAATGTTTTCGTTTCACACTCAAGGTTGAATGCTAGTGAAGCTAGGTATAGAATTCTAGGATCAAAATAATTTTCCCTCCGAACTTTCAATATACTGTCTCATAGCATCCATTGTTGCCAATTTCACGTTCTTTTCTTTATAGGTAACCAGTTTATTTTTCCTCTGAAAGTTTTAGGATTTTCTTTAAATTTTAAGATCTAAAATGTTATAGTAATATGAATAAGTGGGGGATTTTGTTAAAGGGGGGGCAGAGAAATCTGTGCAGTTGGCAGACCCAAGTAGCCTAAAGACTCTTACCTTCCTGAGCTCCAGTAACATTCTATTATTTCTTTATTCCCTCCTTTCCATTATCTCTGTTTATCCACGAAGAGTCACTATCATGTGGATATTGAAACTTTTGGATCCATCTTCTGTGTCTTTTGATGTGTATCTTTTACTTTCATTTCTTTGCTCCTGTGCATTACACTCTGGAAAAAAATCTCCTGGCTCAATCTCATTTGTGTTTAAAGCTGAGATTATGCCAGTACTCATTGTTAGGACATACTCTTCTGAGGCTTACTGGTTAGGTGTATATTGGGATTGCTTTATACCTGTGCTGTATTACTCAGTAAAGTGTGTGTGTGTGTGTGTGTACCAGGAATAGAACCCTGGAGTACTTAACCACTGAGCCACATTCCCAGCCATTTTTTTGTATTTTATTTAAAGACAGGGTCTCGCTAAGTTGCTGAGGCTGGCTTTGAACTTGCAATCTTCCTGCCTCAGCCTCCAGAGCTGCTGGGATTACAGGCGTGCACCACAGCACGCAGAGCAGTAAAGATTTTTAACATCATCCTCAGATATGTCCATTACTCTTTTTAGCTTATCTCTTGTGTTTTCTTTTCATTTCAATGATCATATATTTCATTTCATTTCCAAAAACTCTAGTTACAACCATCTCTTCATGCACTTTTCTCTAGAATATTCCTGAGGAGGATATTATACTGACCTTTTTTTTTTTTTTTTTTTTTTTTTTTGGAGTGCTGGGGATCGAACCCAGGGTCTTTGTGCTTACAAGGCAAGCACTCCACCAACTGAGCTATCTCCCCAGCCCCTATGCTGACTTTTAAAGTCATCTTCAGTTTGCTACTGTTTCTTCCATTTGGGAAGTGTGTTTTCTTTCTTGGTTGCATGCTTGTTTCTTTGAGATACTTTGTTATTCTGTCTTTGGATTTTTGTTACATATAATGAATTTGGTATTGTAAGCAATGAGAGGTTCTAGATAAGTTTCAGTTACCTGAATTAATCTTTAGCATAGCTCTTTCGGCACTAAAACATAAGGATTTTTGTGTAAACATTATTATAGCTATGTAACAGTACCATGTAGGAGTGGGTCTCCTTTACTCCCGGCAACGTTATATGGGAAGCTTTAGAGGTTAGAAATGTCTCTTCAAAAATCAAAAATCAAAATTTTAGGGATCTAGCTGTTGTGGGCTTGAAGTCCAAATTTATACTATTCGTGTTTTGATAATCCTAAGACTCTAAAAGTCAGCATTAAAAAACTGATCCTGATCCCCTCCTCAAGAACCTGATATGCGAATTATTAATTGTATTATTATTATTAATTGTCCCCTTGCAGCTCCAGATCCACCCTTCTCTGCCCTGCTTTGTGACTTTGAAGGTTTGAAACATTTCTCCTTTGCCAGCTAGCGCAATGTCGAGCTTTGTCAGGTGAGGGTGCTGGAGGAACAGTGCAAAGCCCAGCAGAGACAGGAGCTTTTCTTTCTGGTCTGGTATGTTTACTTTTCCAGAAATCTGTGGTGCAATTGCCAGTGGTATGCAGGAGACTGAGCAGCACCCACCGTCCAGCAGGTTTCGCCAGAATCCCAGCAGGTGACGTCCTTGCCAGCACTGTACAGGAGACTCAGTGGCATGCACCCCAACAGGCAGTTCCCTGCTCACCAGCCCCAGCACCCCAGCACCCCAGCACCTGCCTGATCAGGTGAGCAGCTGCCTGATCTCCAGCCTTGGCCTGCGAGCTGTGGCCCAGCTCTGCCCTTTTGTGCCTCCGAGAATTTTTCCACCATCCAACAAACAGCAGCGTGTCGTCGAAGGAGATCTGAATCTCAGCCTGGGCTGGGACAATGGGCAGTGCTCCTGCGTCTTCCTTCCCTGGTTCTGTCTCCTCAACTCCAGAAGAGCAGCTGCTCCTTGAAATGCTATTCCTCTATTCTTTCAAGTTTTCTTTTATCCTTTTAGTGACCACCTTTAACTAGTTAATAATTCTTGGCATTAATTATGTTCAACTTTCTGGTGTGGTTTCGAGTGCCTGCTGGGACCCTAATTGATAACACCTGGCAAAAGTAAATGCAAAGGGCCCTGGTTGCATTGAATTCCCAGAGAAACAACCCCCACCACTCTCGAACTTCTGATAAAACATTTTAAACCTCACAAAGAAACAAACAGAAATCAGCAGACACACTATGCAGAAGGATTTAGAGCCCCCAAACCAGAAATAATAGGGCACGTGGTTTGGATATGAGGTATCCCCAAAACCTCCTGTATTAATGCAGGAATGTTAGGAGGTGAAGTGATTACATCATGAGAGCGGCGACTTAATCAGTGGATTAATCCACTTGGTGGGTTAATAGTTTGAATGGACTGAGTGGTAACTGAAGGCATGGTTGGAGGAAGTGGACCACTGTGGGTATGCCTTGGGGAGTATATATTTGTCTCAGGCTCCTCTCGTGGATATGCTGTCCCTCGAGTTTCCTGGCTACATGAGCTGAGCAGCCTTCTTCCTCCACGTCCAGCCACCATGATGTGCTGTTGTCACCTTGGGCCCAGACCCATACACTCAGTCAGCCATGGACTGAGACCTCTGAAACCAGTAGCCCAAATAAACTTTTCCTCCTCTAAGCTATTCTTGTCAGGTATATTGGTTCACAGTGAGGGAAAGCTGGCTTAATAGGATAAGATTTGAAAGGGAATATAAAAACCACTGTAGCTTAGACCCTTAGAAAGCTAAAAGGATTGAAATACTAAGCAAAGAATAGGTAATATGAAAAAAGAAAAAGATTAGGAAAAATCAGAAATGTGAAGACTAAAAAGCAGGTACTTAGCAGGGCATGGTGGCACATGCCTGTAATCCTAGCAAGTTGGGAGGCTGAGACAGGAGGATTGCAAGTTCAAAGCCAGCCGCAGCAATTTAGTGAGGCCCTGTCTCAAAAAATCAAAAGGGCTGGGGATGTGACTCAGTGGTTAAGTGCCCCTGGGTTCAATCCTTGATATCAAAAAACAAGCAGGCACTAGAAGGCAGTTCCATGGATAATTGGAAAGCAGATTAGATGGAGCTAAAAAGAGAATAAAATAGATTGAAGGAAATTTTCTTGAATGCTGTGACATGGAGTGACACAAAGATTAAAAACATTTAAACAAATTTAAGAGACCTGGAAGATAAAATGTTGAAGAGCTATGTTCATAGTAGGTTACCTTTTGCCCAAGAAAGAGGAAAATAAGACTATGTACTCATATTTCATTTCTATAACAGATTCAAAAAGTTCACAAAAAGTAAATTGATTTAAAAAATGGTACATCATTTGAATGGGCTCGTGGTAAGGTTTTGGTAGATGGGGGCAAGGGAGGAACTGAGACTTTTCTTACTGTAATGCATTTTGTGTGGTTTTAATTTACAAAGTGTGTGTTAGTCTGGGCCCTCTGACAAGCAGAAGCCAAGATGGGGTTGGACATGCAGGGATTGGTGAGGGAGATGCCGCTCTTCCCAGGAGATGGGAAGAGTCCTCAGGCAGCCTGCAGAGGAGGGTTGCTTATGCAGATCGTGCAGAATGCGGGACAGTTCTAAAAGGCTTGGCCGGGCTGATGAGGCAACCCAAGCCCAAGTAGCCCATCGGAGGAGTCACAGGAGCCACGCCTTGCAGAAATGGGTCTGCCTTGTAATCCCTGCCGAGCTTAGTCATCAGCCAAGAGCAGCCTTTGTGAAGCGTGGTCTCCATGCTAACGCGGTGGTAGATTCAGAGTGCAGCAGCTGAGGCCATCTGTCAGTTGTGCTCTCTGTAGCAAAAGATTTGTGTGGCATATTTTCATAGCTGCCACACTCTAGGACTGAATTTTGCTTTGAAACAAAGGCAAAATAGAGACATTTTTCGGAAAAAGACGGAAGGAAGGAGCTTATCACTCTGAGACTGTCATCCTAAGGACCTCTAAAGGATTCACCTTAGAAAATTTGAATCCTGAAGGACAGGATAGGATAGGAGAAGCAATGATGAGCAAATAAATGGATAAATATGTGGGAAAGAAATTGGTAAACATGCAGATAAATCTAGAGTTAAAATCTAGATTTAGATTTTGATAAATCTAATAAAAAGAAATAAATTTAGATTTAAATCTATTCAGGTAGATTTATTCAAATTTATTTATCTAGATTTAAAATCTAGATTTAGATAAATTTAGATAAATCTATAGTCTTTGACTACAAAAATAACAGAAATGACCATAATAATTCATTTGAGTGTATTAAAAACAAGGTAGAATTTAAAATATTACCAATAACATGTAAAACTGAGAGGGAAAATTGGAGGTAGAATATTTTAAAGCCCATGCATTTGTCAGAGGATGATAGAGATATAGATAAACTTCTGGCTTCAAACCAAGTATCTTAAAAATTTAAGAGAAATAACTAAAAGAAGAAAGAAGAAAGAGATGACAAGAGTACATACCAGAAGAGGGGAAAGGAAGGAAAAAGTAAAACACAGTCAATTCACTTGTTGTCATGAAATGAGGGGCTAGGATGAAGAAAAGGCACATGAAATAGAAAGCACAAATTATGAACCAGGCATGGTGGCGCAGGCCTGTAATCCCAGCAGCTCAGGAGGCTGAGGCAGGAGGATTGCAAACTTGAGGCCAGCCTCAGCAATTTAGGCCCTAAGCAATTCAGTGAGACCCTGTCTCTAAATAAAATATAAAAAAGGGCTGGGGATGTGACTCAGTGGTTAAGCATCCCTGGGTTGAATCACCAGTACAAAAAAAAAAAAAAAAAAAAGTACAAATTATGGTCATAGAAATAAATACTAATTTATCAGGAATCATTAATGTGCATTATTTTCTTTCCATTAAGGTTATCCCCCTTATAAAGGAATTGAACGAGTTGCAGATCAGTGCCTTTAATTCTTCCTTGAAATTGTGAGTGTGTCATTTAGGATTGTTATACTTTCTTGAAGAAGTTACCCTATTATGGTTTTGAAATGTTCCTCTTAATCTCCAAAAATACTTTTTCTTGAAATTTATTTTATATCAATAGCTCCACTTCAGATTTCTCATGCTTGCTTTCTTCATCTTTTGCTTTTAACCTATTGGTGTATTGATATTTAAAGTGTGACATATTTATAGAGCATATAGTCATTGCTTGCTTTTTACACTTGTTGAACATTTATACTTTTAGTTACAATATCTATTTCATTTATATTTAAATTAATTATTGACATTGTCAAAAAAACAAAAGAATACTTGACCCAAAGGTCAGTGGAAAAGTGGGTAAACGGTAGGTTTGATGATGGAATATTTAGGAAAACAGGTTGAATAGTCCTGCTGTCAGGCTCAGAGAGAAGATTGCTGGAATACTTTTGTTGCAATTCTTCATTCTCTCATTTCTCATATTGGTACACAGTAACAGATTTATTTTATTGTTTGTTAACACTTTTTGTATTGGAAATAAAAATTCTGTCATCAGTAAAAAAGAAATTGAGTGTGCGTACACATCTATGCTTTTAGTATGCCTCTTCTTAAGATATTGTAAACAAGTCTAGGATTTTGTCCATTTATGAAATTGGTTTATTATGGAATTGGTAAGAGTTCTTTGTATATTCTGAATATGTAAGTCCTTTATCTAGATATGTCATTTGCAAATAATTTTCTTCTAGTTTCTGGCTTTTCAGTTTCCTAATAGAGTCACTTGAAGTTCAAAAGCTTTAAGTTTTAGTGATACTGTATTTATTAACTTCTTTTACAAATCGTGCTTTTGAGGTTGTATCTAAGACATCTTTTCCTGAGGTCATTAAGGTTTTCTCCTGTTTTGTTTTGTTCATTTGTCTTATTGTTGATGTATGTTTGTTTTGCAGCACGGGGGATTGAATCCAGGGGAGCTTTACTATGGAACTACATCCCCTGTCCTTTTTATTTTGAGACAGGGTCTCTCTAAATTGCCAAGGCTGTTCTTGAATTTGCAATCCTCCTGCCTCAGCCTCCTGAATTGCAGATTATGGACATGCATCACCATGCCCAGCTGATTTTCTCCTGTTTTTTAAAATTTTCAATTGATGAATAATAATTGAATATATTTATGGAATATGAAGTGATATTTGATGTGTGCTTATGTTATGGAATGATTAAATCACAGGAAATTAACATCTTGAGACAAAGTAAAATGGAAACATAACACACCAGAACTTAGGAGATGCTCTAAGGAGGAAGTTTAGAGTAATAAATGCCTACATCAAAAAAACAAGAGAGATCTTAAATTTAAAACCTAACATTATACCTCAAAAAGCCACAAAGAGAGCAATACAAGCCCAAAGTCAGGGCAAGGAAGGAAATAATAAAGATCAGAGCAGAAGTAAATGAAATAGAGGCTAGGAAGATGATAGAAAAGATCAACAAAGAACTGGACATGAAGGCTCACGCCTGTAATTCCAGGCGCTTGGGAGGCAGATGCAGATCCCAAGTTCAAAGCCAGCCTTAGCAATTTAGCGAGGCCCTAAGCAACTTAGCAAGACCCTGTTTCAAAATAAAAATTAGAAGGGCTGGAGATGTGGCCAGTGGTTAAACATCCCTGGGTTTAATCCCTGGTACCAGGAGGAAAACAACAGATCAACAAAAGTAAGTGTTGGTTTTTTGAAAAGAAACAAAATCAACAAACGTTTTTAGCAAGGCTAAGAAAAAAAAGACCCAAATTCAGAAATGAAAGGAGACATGGCACCTGATACTACAGAAATATAAAGGAGCCCAAGAGACTACTATGAATAATTATACGCCAACCAATTAGATAACCTAGAAGAGATGGATCAATTTCTAGGAATATATAACCTGCCAAGTGAATCATGAAGAAACAAAATCTGAACAGACCATAATTACTACTAGGTTGAATCAGTAAACAAAAACCTCCCCACAAAGTATCTGCTGTGGGATGCAGGCTGGCAAACCTGATCCGGTGATAATACATGGGCCAGTGTGTCTCCCAATAATTCCCTGTGCCTTTGGGGATTGCTCCTAGACTGCAGCTGAAAAGATCTGGAATGGAGCGTCTCCTTTAAGAATCTATGGAACATAAAAGCCAGCAAACTTGTCCTCGTGGTGTAGATAAGCAAGTCTCTCTCTGAGTCCATGTGCAAACAGTGCTAATCTGGGAGGGACTGGAGCCGAGTTACAGGATAACTTTCCGATCCACTGCCTAGGCTGATGTTGATTGACCTGTCTGCTAAGGGACTCGCGTGCATGATTCCTCCAGTACCCCTTGACTAAAGGTTTTCACAGAATGGCTCAAGGCCAAAAGAGTTACAACCAAGCCCTTTGGGGAATGAGTCCGTTCCTGGGTCTGAAGCTAGGACAGTGACCAGGTGGTGACACCTCGGTGTGGGTCTGCACTTTCAAAATGACCCTCCTAAGTCTCGGATTCCACTCAGGTTTCACAGCCTCCTAAGTGAATTCCAAGGCTCCCCCAAACACTTCTGTTCATAGATGGGTACAGAATTCTTGTTGTAGGATTATAGAAGCAGAGGAACTTCTATTCTGCCATCTTGCTCTCTGTTTTCTAAGTTTTATAGATTTAGATTGTACATTTAGGTCTCTGATCTGCTTTGAGTTCATTTTCAGGTATGATGCGCATATGGATATTTAATTTTCCCAGCACCATTTGTTCAAAAGTCTGTCTGTCCTTTCCCCATTGAAAAACCGTTGGCACTTTTGTCAAAAATTGACCATAAACATGATAGTTTACTTCTAGATTTTCAATTTTGTCTCATTGATCTGTCTTTATGTCAGCACCAAACTGTATTGATAACTGAGCTCTATAATAAGTTTTGAAATTGAGAAGTGAAAGTCCTTCAACTTTGCCCTTCATTTTCAGGATTGTTGTGGATCTACTAAGGCTATTCCATTTTATTTTAGGACAAGTGTGAAGTCAGTAACTGAGGGGTCTGAGCTTTACCCTACTTACAAGCTAACAAGTTTCACATACATATACTTACAAAAGATACCAGACCCCTCTTGAGGGACACACATGATTTATTATGTATTTACTGTGAAAACAGCATCCAGAGTAGTATCTTGGATCTGTTCCCCATGCCCCAATTCTCCACAGTGCAGCACAAAGGAGGGCCAGATATTTATCAGCATGTGGTAGGTTTCACCCCAGGAGGGGATCCCCAACATTAGTAGACTCTGAACTTATATAAGGTTTACTGGCACATCTGCCCATCCTCCCCTTTAAAGAGAATGCTTTCCTTTATCTTTATTTTGAAATGTGATTAAATCTTCTCTGGAGATGGGAGTGAAAGGTCTCTAGGTTTATTACCTTGAAACGTAAGCAAACTTATTTGGGGGGATACATCTCCAAATCTCTGGTTTCCAAGGCTTTTCCTGTTCAAACATGTTCTTTGTTCAGAAGACCTAGATGGTGCAGAACCGTAATGTATGCATAGGAAATTGTCTCCCAACAAGAAGGCTGTCAATCCACCAAAAAAAAAAAAAAAAAAAAAAACAACTTGGAATTTTGATAAGAGATTGTGTTGATCTGTTTATCAATTTGGGAAGAATTGTCATATTAACAATACTGAGTCATTTCAATTCGTGAACACGAAGCAACTCTCTATTTATGTCTTCTTTAATTTCCCTCCTCAGTATTTTTAAAATCTCTATGTACATGTCTTATACTTACTTTGTTAAATTTACTTTTAAGTATTTTACTCTTTTTAATGCTATTGTGAAAGGACTTTTTTTTCTTAATTTCTCTTTTGGACTGTCCATTGCTCATGAACAGTAATGCAGATGATTTTTGAATACTTACTATCCTATGACCTTGCCAAAGATGTTTATTAATTCTAATAGTTTTATGCATGTATGTATGTATTCCTTAGGATTTTCTACATATGGGTTTGTCTTCTGCAAATCAAGACAGTTTTATTCTTTACAGTCTTGGTGCTTTTTATTTTTCTTGTCTGATTGCATTAACTAGAACTTCCAGTACAGTGTATAGAGATGGCAAGAGCGGGGATCCTTGCCTTCCTTCTTCCCAGTCTTGGCGGGAAACATCTAGTTTTTCACCATCAAGTATGGTGTTCATTGCACAGTTGTTTTTTTATTTTTAATAGATGCTTCCCAACTTCAGGAAGTTTGTTGTGAGTTTGTATTATGAATGTCAATTTTTTCTTTATCTATTGAAATGATGGATTTCATCCTTCATTCGGTTATTTTGTTCACTTTCAAGTGAATTTAATTTTCCTAAACTTTTAAAAGGTAAATAAGGGTTTTATAACTTTATGGCTACAACCCTCTTCTGTTGTTTTTGTGAAGTGTCCAGAAATATGGTGACTTATTTTCTTGTCACCAAGCCAGGTATCTGTTCTGCCTGCCACACTGTGTGCCAATCATGAAACAGCGGGTTTTATAGGAGAGAATTTTTGGGAAAGGTGGTGGAGACCCAGGTCTCAAATTGGCCTCCTCTTTAGAGATATTTATGGGCTAAAGAAGCAGGGTGGTTTAAGGAGTGGCCAAAGGCGATTGGAGGTGAGTAACCAGAGGTCTGTGCCTGAATAGTAAATCATCATGGCTCTTCATGAAATGCCTGTTCAGAAAATAGTGTTAGTGCCCATCCAGCACTTGAGTAGACCAAAGTAAAGAGTCAGTGGCTTTGACAAAAATGGCCTTCAAGTTCCTGAAAAGTTACCTAAGCAACCATTATTATCATAACCCACCCTCAGCGCTGTTGTCTGTAGTAATGCTAGTGGGAGGTGCATAACACATAGCTTAGCTCCAGAATCTTTAAAGGCAACTAAAAGCAAGTGACTAAGGTGTACCGTGGGGGCTCAGAGTCAGAGAAGCAAGCGCAAAGGATTGGCTAGTGTGAGACTAGACCAGTTATGTCCACTGGCTGATAATTATCAAAGTTAGAATTCTGTCATGGAGTCTTGGAGACTGAGGTCTTAGTCTTTCGATGGCTCTCAGGTCCTTGAGGGATGCTTCTAAATTGCAAAATACACATATTTACAATCGTGAGCCCTTCTTTCAGTAGCTGCCGGGCAGATGGTTGTGGCCCATCCAGCAAGGGCTCGGTTTTATTCTAAGGTCTCTGGACTCTGTTCCCCTCTTCTGTTTCTTCTGGCTCTGTCTTTTCCACTATCTCTAGTGTCACTATCTGTTTAATTTCGATTAGCTAGCAGCTCTCCTCAGTGTGGCTCTTTATTCTCAAATGATGCTTTCGCCGATTGGTTCCAGGAGCTCACGTGACCCAGACTGTTTGCGTCCTCTTATGAGACCTTTTCGCAGATCATGATCAGTGGGGTGTCAAACCCCTTACACTCTTAGCTCCTGTCCTTACTTTGGCTTTCTGAACTTTCTGTACCTGCCTGTTGGTTATTTTGTTGTTCCCAGGTCAGTGAGATGTCCTGTTGCCTCTCTAGGTCCTTTCTGTATATGTGCCGAGATTGTAGGTCTCGTGGCTGTCACTGCTTTGTCCAACTCACTTGTACTTTTTAATTAATTAATTAATTAATTAATTAATTAATTAATTAATTAATTTTTAGTACCAGGGATTGAACCCAGGGGCACTTAACCACTGAGTCATATCCCCAGCCCTTTTTTGTATTTTATTTAGAGACAGGGTCTCAAGAAGTTGCTGAGGCTGGCTTTGAACTCGAGATCCTCCTGCCTCAGCCTCCCGAGCTGCTGGGATGACAGGTGTGCACCTCCAAGCCCGACTGTATTTTGTTTTTTGAGAGGGATAATTTATCATCTACTTTTGTTGTACAGATACCTCCTACTTTAAAAGAAACCTGGCAGTTGAATAACTTGAACATGAAAAGGAAAATCAAAGAGCAAAAATGAAGTATGTCAACTCCTGGGGCTATAACGGAGTGTGTGTGTGTGTGTGTGTGTGTGTGTGTGTGTAAGAGAATCCCTTTTGTTGGGCCACATCTTCTGTGTACCAGCTGGTAGAAATAATTGGGAATGGACAGGGAGTAAACAACAACAAAAAAATGCCCCTCTTCACCCCTACTACTCCCACTACTACTTTGACTTGCTAATTTAAAAAGCTAATGAAAACTAAGTTACATTAGGGAACCTGGAGTCATATTGCAGGCAAGTAGGTACAGGTGGGGAAGAGAGGCGATTCACGAGCTGACTCACTGGTACTGCAACAGATGTAATCTGAAGCTTTCAAATAAAGATGCTCAGCTTTCTTATCATGGTGGGAAAATGACACCTGTAATTATACAGTATATTCTTGTCCTAGGAGGGAGACCTGGAAAGTAGGTTTTACTCACAACTGCAACTAGCAGACAAATAAAATAAATGAATGCTCATACCTTGGGTGCACGTGTTACTGAAAAAGTGAATAAAGTCTAACAAATGCAAAACCAGTCAAAGTAATCTCCATGCTTTAGGGGAATACTGATACGCCAAATAACTGAGCCTGAAGATGATTATAAGGTAAATATATAGATTCAATTTTAAAAATAAACATTTTAAAATCTGGCATGCTCTGTGATTAGAATTCTCGTGACCAAAGTAAGGAATTTCCATTTCAAAAAGTAAAATGTTGGTCTTGTGGATAATTCAAACCCTCCTCCACACACACTATTCTTATCCCGAGACTTTTATTTCAGCCATCATGTAACATTTCTCCACAAATAACTTTATGCTTTTGTCTTTAAATCTCCAAATGCTTGAAATGGTGCATTTTTAACCTTAAAAAAGATTTCTCATACACTTAGTAATTTAATGGTGTCCAAATGTGGGAGTGTAACACCAATTCATGAGTTGAGAGTAACTTTTAAAAAACTATAAATAATCAAAAGCATAAGGATTGACAAGAAGCATTTGTCTTGAATGCTAAGCCTCCATATTAGAAAGTAGAAGCTATCCTCATTATATTTTATTTAGAATCCAAAAAGGAAACATACATGCTTACAAAGTATTTTCAATGTCCATACCTTAGAAAGCAAATCTTTATATATATGTATATACAAATATCTTTAAATACATGTACATGTATATATTTGTAGGTGGACACAATACCTTTGTTTTACTTATTTATTTTTATGTGGTGCTAAGGATCAAACTCAGTGCCTAAGATGTGATAGATGAGCACTCTACCACTGAACCACAACCCCAGTCCCAAATCTTAATATTTAAATCAACCATGTTTCACATATTTTTCTGACCCCTCATATAATCCAATTAAATACCATAGTGTATGGATATGCTTTAAAATCATGGGCAGATTAATTAGAAGTTTCACTCAGGAGTGTTGACAATATATTGCTGAGTGATAATGTCCAAACAACTTGAAAATCCAACTTAAAATTGGTGAACTACTGCCACATGGACACCATCAAGCAGTTGTGGTCTTCGAGGAATATAGATGCTAGTTCCAGAAGCGTCAGCCACCGCTCTCTCCATCCTACCAACGCAATTTGTCCATGGGGTCAACAGATTTATAGTAAGCAGAGCTATCATGATGAAGGAAGCTATCTAATATCTATACCTGAGAAATACTTATTTCCCTTGAGTCTATTCAAAATTGGGATAATACTGAAAAGGCGATTACAGTAAAATATTAGGTTTCCTGGATATTAAGCAGTTTCCAGTTTTGTTTTGGTTTTTTTTGGGCACATGCTGGGGATTGAACCCAGAGCCTTGTGCTTACAAAGCAAGTACTCTACCAACTGAGCTATCTCCCCAGCCCATGTTTTGAGTTTTTTAGAACCAGGAGTAGGAGAAAAGGTAAATAAAGCAAGAAGGGAAAGCTCACAAAAGGATTGCTGACAGGGTAAGAAATATACATACCCAAGAACACCAAACCTGCCTTCTCAAGATCTACTTACTCCCACGAGTCCTGGCAACACATGGAACGGGGATCCCACGGACAGTATTATCTTTTATTACTTAGTTATTGATAGCATTAAAAGTCAGTGATAGAAGGATGTGGAAGAAATAGCTTGTCCAAAATATTTGCCCAGTAACTAACGTTATCCTTAAAGCATGACATTCAGCCAACCATTCCCGATTACAGTGCAATTAAAGTATGCAATATGATTAATTTAAAATACTTACCGAGTACCTGCTATATGCCAAGGATGGTTCTAAACACCAAGACTAAACAGAAAACAAAACAGGTAAACATTCCTACGTGCAGCAGGGTGCGGTGGCGCACGCTTGTAATCCCAGCGACTCAGGAGGCTGAGGCAGGAGGATTGCAAGTTTGAGGCCAGCCTGGACAACTTAGCAAGACCCTGTCTCAAAAATAAAAAAAGGGATGCGGATGTAGCTCAGTGGTAGAGCACCCCTGGGTTCAATCCCCAGTACGGGGGGGGGGGAATCCTCCCTCCGTAAGATTATAACTGGTGGGAAAAGATTAAAACAGACAAATAGTTAAAGTTGTAGAATACAGATATAGGGCTGAGGGTGCAGCTCAGTGATAGAGCACTTGCCTAGCATGAGTGAGCCTCTGGGTTCCATCCCCAGCACTGCCAGAGAGTACGTATAGAGCTTTATCTGCAGGGCTAAGTACTGAAGAGAACAAAATAAAGCTAGGAACGGGTGTAGGATGTTTTGGGCAGAGGTAATGGTGATGTGGAGATCCATAAGAGGAGATGTTAGGCAAAATCTGAAGGAAGTGAGGGTATCTGGGGAAAGAATTCCGGATAGAGGAAAAAGCAAATGCCAAAATCTGGAGGCAAGTTTGTCTGATGTGGTAGATGAATTAATGACAAGCAGGCAGTGTGGCTTGAGCGAGGAGATCAGAGAAGTACTTGAGGGCAGCTCCTGCCCAGCCCACTGGAGATGGAATTTCACTCTGAGATGGAGAGGTACGGGAACGTTAGGAGGAGAGTCATCATCTGATTTAAGATCAGAAGAGGATCATTCTGACCGCTGTGAGAAGAAGAGAATGAATCAAGAGAGGGCTTCCTTTGAAGATGAGAGAAATAAGAGGCTCTTTGTAGGTACATTGATAGAACGGGGGTCAGTGATGCAAATGAGGGGAGGGTTACCACTACTGGCAACTTAGCAGAAGTAGGTAAGCACTTACCTTATATAATTTACTTATTTCTCCTGTTTGTTAATTGTTGTTATCTCACTAGAATGCCAGCTCTCTGAGGGCAGGGATTTTTTTTTTATTTGCTTATACATCACATACTATGACCTGGCACATAGTAAATGCTCAATAAATTTTTACTGCATGAACATATTTTTATGGGCATAAAGAGGAAAAGGGTCTATTGTGTAAGTCCAAGCACTTGGTTTGGGGACAATGACAAGACATGGTGCCTAAAGAAATTCAGAAAGAAATGCCGGACTAACCATTGACCTAACACCACCCTGTGGGGACACAGAAGCAAATTGTCCTTTTATGCTTCATGCTTTATGTGATTTTTTAAATCCCTTTGTACCCAGAGTAAAATAGAGAAAGGTTGCTGTTACATGTGTTTACCTGAAGCATATATGTCCTAGAGTTTGCAAGACTACCTAGATTTTTCACAGGGCACACCAGAGCAATGATTCTGGTATAGGGCCATGTAATTTTTTTTTTTTTTTTTTTTTTTTTTTTTCAGTGCTGGGAATTGAACCCAGGGCCTTGTGCTTGCCAACTGAGCTATATATATATCCCCAGCCCCAAGGCCATGTAAGTTTTTAAAGCATCTCCAGCACTGAGGTTCACATGCCCCCACCACCATGAAAATCACTACTAACAATTATATATTTTTAATTTCTTACAGACTATTTTAGGGAAGTATTGAATTGTATTCATTTGGCCAGACCAGAGAAGTCAGTTTCCTCAATGCTTTTTATACAGCATGTTGAGTATTCTCTGACAAGTCACTAAGTCCTGGGGAAAGTAAGCTGTTGTGACACAGTGACCCTCTTATCCAGAGCATTCGACTAACCGTCACATTCTCCTCTCCAGTTTGGAAAACGAGAAAGGGCACATTCTCTATAAATACAAGTTACAATTCCTGACACTTCCAAAGGTGATTGATTCAAAACCAGTACAGACTGAATTGCTATGTAAAGGCTGAAGCTCATACTGCTTTGAACCTAAATGTGCATTGCTCGGCTAATAAACTGGACATTCTTATAATGAATAAATCCCTTTTTCTCTGTGTAACAGAGAACAATTAACACGTGCCTTTCCTGTCTTCAAAGAAAGAGTTGTCACCGTCATAACCTGATAAGTTTCAATTGAATTCATTGTCTCAGTCACACGAGGCAAGGGAATTACTGCAGGAAACAGCTTATAAATAGAATAGACAGAAGCTGTATCTTGGAAAAGATTTCTTGACTTTTATATCTTGGAAAGCAATCATTGATCTCGCTTGTGACTGATGAACTGATCCAATAGGTCACCACTTTTTTTCACTTCTAATTAACATACAATATCATTGACACTCGGGTGTGCATACACTTCTGTTCATAGGTGTCTGTAACCACACCACAGCCAGCACACAGGACCGTGACAACACCCACCCACACTGTCCCCAAGCCCCTCCATCTTTGTCCTTGTAGCAAGGGTTGGCAAACTATACCTGAGTCAAATCTGGTCTGTGACCTGTTTTCTTAGGGCCCAAAAGCTGGTCATGGCTTTTACATTTTAAAAGAATTGTGAAAAGAAAAAAATAAACAAGAATATGTGATAAAAACTGGATCTGGCCCACAGAACTTAAAATATTTCCTGTCTGGCCCTCTGTAGAAAAAGTTTGCTGATACTTGCTTTAGAGTCTCATCCCCCCCCACCCCTAACCCCTAGAAACCACCAGTCTGTTTGATCACAATAGTTTTCTTTTAGAATATGTCGTATCAACAGAATCATACAGGATATAGCTTTTTGAAACTTTTGAGCACTATGCCTTTGAAGTTCATCCATGTTGTTGCATTTATCAATAATCTTTCCTTTTGATTGTCCAAACAGAATTTCATTGTATGGCTGTCTCATCATTTGTTCATACATTCACCAATTCAGAGTTTTTTTTTTTTTTTTTTTTTTTTTTTTTTTTTTTTTTGTACCAAGAATTGAACCCAGGGGTGCTCAACCACTAAGCCACATTCCCAGTCTTTTTCAGAAACAGGGTCTCCCTGAGTTGCTGAGGGCCTCACTAAGTTGCTGAGGCTGACTTTGAACTCCAGATCCTCCTGCCTCGGCCTCCCGAGCCACTGGGTTACAGGTGTGTGCCACTGTGCCCTGCTCTAATGTCCTTTTGAATGATGAGTTTTTTCGTTGGGCCAAAGGAAACAAGTACTATGATTCTTAGTTTTGTGTGAATACTGGGTACCGTTTCCTCTAATCTTTTGAAGTGCCTATTTTCCCATCATGGATATTTTTCTCACGGTCTTGTGCTGATCAGACTGCTGAATATTAGGGGGGACCCTCTGCAGATCTCCTGAGTTCCCACCCTGGGCGCACCAGCTGCATTGGTCTCCCTAGACCTTCACCCCCGTCTCTCCCACGACACTATCTGCCAGACTCCACCTGGCTCATCCTCCCTCCACTGCAACCTGCAGACTCTCTCAACAATTGTGGGGTTCACCTTGTTTCTTTCTTGTCTCTCAGGGATCACTCTCCTTCATTGCCACATACCCAGTGCCTTAAAAACCATTTCGTATATTTTGTTGGGGTTTGATACCTTTTTCATCATTGTTGTTCTTTTTAGGTATATATGACAGTAGAGTGTATTTTGACATCTTATACATTCATGGAGTATAATTCCCCATTCTTGGGGTCATACATTTTGTGGGGTGTCACTGGTCATGTATTCATATATGAACATAGGAAAGTGATGTCCCATTCATTCTACTGTCTTTCCTATTCCCATCCCCCGTCCCTTGGCAACAAGTTACCAGCCACAGTATTAGGGGCATCTTAAGTGGGATGTCCTTCTACATTCTCTAGCATTAATACCTCCTACTCAATAGCTCTTCTGGACTATTGAGTAGTCTTTAGTCAGAATTTCAACAAGTATGTATTTTAAGTGTAAGAGGATGATTGTTTTAGATAAGAGGATGATTTTTTTTAGATAATTGGGTGATGGAAAAAAAAAAAAAAAACCTAGCCAAGTTAACTTAAAAAGTACCAGGACTCAAATGAAAAGATAAGTAAGCCAATATAATAAGTGCCTGGACTTGTACTTGCTAACGCGTGATCACAGAATTGTGATTTGTAGGTCTTTTCTTACAAGTATGGGTAGCCATGTGACTAAGTTCTGGCTAAGAAGATATAAACAGAAGTTTTCAGTGGAGATTCTGTGAAAACTCTTTTAAAGGAAGGTTGACTTACCTGACAGGTGTCTTTCTGTCTCTTTCACTTTCTTCCAGCCTGGAATACAGACGTGATGGCTTGAGTTACAGTGGCCATCTGGAAACCAGGAGGCAAACTGTAGGGTAGAAGTTGTTTCTTTTGTTTTCAAATATTTTTTAGTTGTAGATGAGCGCAATACCTTTATTTTATTTATTTGTTTGTTTTTAGGTGATGCTGAGGATGGAACCCAGTGCTTCTCACTTGCTAGACAAGCGCTCGACCATAAGCCACATCCCCAGCCCTGGAAGTTGTTTTTTTTTTTTTTTTTTTTTTTTTTTTTTTTTTTTTTTTTTTTTTTTGCGGTGCTGGGGATTGAACTCAGGGCCTTGTGCTTACGAGGCAAGCACTCTACCAACTGAGCTATCTCCCCAGCCCCAGGAAGTTGTTTCTTAAGAAAGGCAATGTGACAGGATAGAAGGACCCTGAGACCCGATGACTTCATAGGCTTGTCATGCCACCCACTGGATCACCTCCCTGTGCCTGCAAAAGGAAAGAAATTACCTCCCAATTTATTTAAGCCATGCTTTTTTGAGTGTTTCTTACTAGCAGCTGAACACAATCCCTACATAATACACTCACACTCAGTTGGTAGACACCATTTTATCCCTGATACTCTTGCGATGAGGCCATTGTGAACCTGACATGGAATACTTGGAACCACTGAGCTAGGCCATTGTGTCTTCGTCACCACTTCCAAAGTGCCCGACAAATACTAGGTGCTCAGTTTAAACTGACTGATCATGAGCTTGATGAAGCATGCGGCCATCGCTTTCACACACCAGTCTTCAGTTTGGCCATGTGATCCACGTTCTGTTGTGGTTCCTTGGAAACAGCAAACGAACCTTTTATCACTTTCGACGTAGTAGAGTCCAAAACAATCACAGGGGTATTTAATCAAGATCCATTGGAAAGCATGATCAAGACAGCGCCTATGGGCTGGGGTTGCGGCTCGGTGGTAGAGCACTTGCCTGCCATGTGCGAGGATTGGGTTCAATCTCAGCAGCGCATATAAATAAATAAATAAATAAAGGCCCATCAACAACTGAAAAAATATTTACAAAAGAAAAAAATTCCTAAAATAGAAAAAAACAGATTATGGTAGAGGTACAAGAAGAGATTGGAACACAAAAAAGTAACTGAATATGTAAATTTGTTTGCATGTAATAATAATCATACTATGTATATGTTTATGAAAACATATCATACAACCAGGCGCGGTGGCGCACACCCGTAATCCCAGCAGCTTGGAGGCTGAGGCAGGAGGATCTCGAGTTCAAAGCCAGCCTCAGCAAAAGCGAGGCCCTAAGCAACTCAGTGAGACCCTGTCTCTAAATAAAACACAAAATAGGGCTGGGGATGTGGCTCAGGGGTTGCTTGCCCCCAGGTTCAATCCCCAGTACCAAAAACTAAAACAAAAAACATGTCATACACCTTAAATATATACAATAAATTTTATGAAAATAAAACACCCCTTCTGTCTCACTGGATCCCAGAAAGTATGACCCAGAAATTCCCTGAAGAAAGCGAATGGCAGATTACATACTCCTGTCACAGGCCCGTGGTCCCCTTTCTTTCCTAATCCAGCTCTCTGATATATTTTGCGTCACTCTTTCATCTCTCCCACCCTTTAGAGTACAAGTACTCAGGGACATCAAACATTTGTAAAACTATCATTTAAAAAAAAGTCACTGACATAAATAAGTAATCATAATGAATGAATAAATAATGAGCAGAGGAAGGAGTACACACACACACGCGCTCACAGGTGACACACATAAATAATAGTGACATTTGGCTAGGTCACAGGACAAAGGAAAACCATGTGGGAAGAGAAAAGCCAAATGCAGAATATGCCCCAGAAATGGAAGGTTCACATAGATATTAGAGGCAGGAAGCCGTTTTGAGGGTGTCCCCTCAAAAGCTCCCAGCAATGAAGGAATGTTTATTAGTAACCTAATCATTCCATCCTAGTTTGAACAGACCGAGTGGCAACTATAGACAGGTGGGGTGTGGCTGGAGGAGGGGGGTACCCTGGAAGGGTTGCTCTTCCTGTGGGCCCCTTCCTCCCTTCCTTTCTCTCTCTCTCTCTCTCTCTCTCTCTCTCTCTCTCTCTTTCTCTTTCTCTTTTTCTCTCTGCCAAAAAAATTCAGTCAACTCTTGTCTAGGGAAAAAAAGGGTCTGAATACCACGTCTAGGAAAAAAGACATGCCAATTTAAGCTATAGAACATTTGAAATTCTCATACATCTTTTTCTTGTGATATGGGTCAGGAGCTTATGCCCCTAAAAGTTATGGAAGTGTGTTTAGTTCCTAATTTAAAGAATACATGGCACATGATACAGTGTTCTAAGGTGCAGGGTGCACTCATAGGAATAGAGCCATGAGAAGTCACAGATTTGAACTTTCAGTCTGTACTCCTCTTGCAGTTTGTCTCTGGCTCAGCAACTTTATTTATTTAGCAGTACTGAAGATTGAACCCAGGTTCTCAGCTGGGCAAACATCCTACCACTGAACTATACCAGCCACCCTATTTTATTTTAGTTTTTACAATTGTCATCTTTTTCCTACATTTGGGGGGAAATTTTTTAATCCCATATAAAAGTTGTAAAAACAGTACAATGGACTATTATGCTTTAAATAGATCCACCAAACCAGGCACAGTGGCGCACGCCTGTAAACCCAGCAGCTCGGAAGCCTGAGGCAGGAGGATTGCAAATAAAGCCAGCCTCAGCATTTAGTGAGGCCCTAAGCAACTCAGTGAGACCCCATCTCTAAATAAAATATAAAAAAGGGCTGGGAGTTTGGCTCAGTGGTTAAGTGCCCCTGGGTTCAATCCCTGGTACCAAATAAGTAAATAATAATAATAAATAAATACATAGATCCACCACTTGTTAATGTTGTGCCAAATTTATTTTCTATTTAAATGTGTCTGTGTAAACGTATACACACACTTCTGTGAAAGATCTGAGTGATTTAAACATGTTTCAAACATCTTGACATTTCACCAATGCCCACTAAAAACATTTTTCTAAGAAAAGGACATTCTTTCTATATAAGTATAATATATTTATACATTTATCACATTTAGGAAATTTAGCATTGATATCAAACTATTACCAAATATCCCTATTTCTTATAACAATAAGAACAAGTGTCCTGTGTACTTTTTAAATCCAAGATCCAATTAAAGATTATTTTGCATTTAGTTGTCATGTCTCTTTCTTTAAAAGATAATCCCTGAATTTCTATTTTTTACCTTTCATAACATTGACATTTTGAAGAGTTCAGGTCAGCTATTTTGTAGACCGTTCCTGAATTTGGTTCGTTCGAATTATTTCCTAATGATTAGAATCCTTTTTTTGCAGGGGACAGGAATATCTCACGCACTATTCGTGTCCTCAGTGCATTACATCAGAGGGCTTATAATGTCAGTTTTTTCCATTCTTGGCAATATTAAATTTGAGCATTTCATTCAGTGGTGTCTACCAGACCCCTCCATTCAAAAGGCACCTTTTCTTCTTTATAACTCCTAACCAGTGGTAATTTGAGACCTTCTGATTATATTCTTCCCCGACAACATTTCACTCAGTGATTTTAAATCTATTGATGACTTGCGCCGGAGTCAATTATTACCACCATGATTGCAAAATATTGGTTTTAAAATTCTAACACTCCTACATTAATTAGTTGGCATTCTTTTAACGTTTCCTTCTCCCTCTTCCCTTATTTTTTTCTAGCAATGGTATTGGTTTGAATTCTTCTAAAATTGAATGTATTATAATCTGTTACAGTTGTTATTTTGATACTTGAAATTGTCCCATGTTTAGCAAGTGGGAGTCCTTTCAAGCTGACTTCCGTCTTTTTTAAATTTAAAGCCAGCTTCAGCATTTAGTGAGGCCCTAAGCAACTCAATGAGACTCCGTCTCTAAATAAAATATATAAAAGGGCGAGGAGTTTGGCATGACCCCAGATGTTTTGGGGTGCTTCCATATTTTGGGCACAAGATATTCCAAGCTCCCATTACGTTATACTTTTCCCTACTCCAGCCTAGAATTACCTTCTCCAGGGAAGTTTATCGTGGAATGTAACCCCTACAAGCTAAAATCTTGGCACTAGATCTGTTCATTGCTATTGAGGTATTATTCACAGATATTTTAAACAAAAGAAATACCATTGAAAACCATCATTTGAGATGGGCTGTGTAAGACTGAATTAAAGAATGTACAACTTACAAGAATAATTTTAGTAGGTGGATAATAATTCTAACAATGCTTTTCGTTCATGTGAGATGTTCTATGTGATGACACCTGGTAATGTCAAATTTGACATTTGTAGATATACCAAACATGTTGAACATGTTGTCATGGGCATAGTAATATATATTTTCCACATGTATAATCTAGAATGGAATTTACATCATGTAACATGGATGTTAAACTCCAAATTTATGTCGAGTAAATTTTTCTGCTTAGGTTCTCAACTTCATTTGCACTTAAAATTATTTGCAGATTTTATTTGAGAAGAGGGGAAGAAAACATGAATGAAGAAAGAGGAAGGAACCACGAAGTACTTTAAATAGAGAAAATTGCAGGATGTCTAGTAGTTGAATCTGTCAAACTTTCTTCCACGTGACTCTACATTTTTACATTTCACTACCAGTGAATGAGTTCCTGCTGCTCTGTATTGCTGCTAAAATTTGGTGTTGTCAGTGTTGTGGCTTTGGGCCATTCTAATAGGTGGGTAGCGATATCTCGTTGTTCTGATTTGCATTTTCTTGATGACATATGATGTGGAGTGTGTTTTCTATGCTTATTTGCCACCTACATATCTTTGATGAGGTATCTGTCTAGGTCTTTAGCCTTTTTTATTCACTTACTTGTTTTTTTTATTGTTGAGTTTTTAAAACTCTTTGTATCTTTATCACATCTTTTGCAAAGGTTTTCTCCTAATCTGTGACTTGCTTTTCATCTTCTTGACAGTATCTTTTGCAGAGCTGAACATTTTAATTTTAATGGAGTTCAGCTTATCAATTACCAGTTGTTCCTTTTGTGGATTATGTCTTATGTGTCCTTTCTGAAAAGTCACCACCAAACTTAAGGTGATCTACATTTTCTTCTAGAAACTTATCTAGGAGTTTTATACTTTTACATTTTACATCCAGGTCTCTGATCCATTTTGAGTTCATTTTTGTAAAGAGTGCAAAGTCTGTGTCTAGATTCCCTGTTTTGCATGTGTATATCCAGTTGTTTGAGCACCATTTGTTGAAATGTATTTGCCCCATTGTATTGTATCTTCCTCTCATTAAAGATCAGTTAATGATCCCTCTGCCTTTTTTATAGTAAATCACTTAGACTTGTTCAAGCACCTTTTCTTGTTCCCTTCACTCATATTCAAGTCCTGAAAACCAGATTCTCATTGAACAAGAAAATGGGTTGGGGAATGGATAATTCTTTCATTAAAATGTTTTTCTCTGCCAGACTTCGTGGCGCACGCCTGTAATCCCAGCGGCTCAGGAGGCTGAGGCAGGAGGATCGCCAGTTTAAAGCCAGCCTCAGCAACTTAATGAGGCCCTTAGCAACCCAGCGGGACCCTGTCTCTAAATAAAAAGCATAAAAAAGGACTGGGGTTGTGGCTCAGTAGTCAAACACCCCTGGCTTCAATTCCCAGTACCAAAAACAAAACAAAACAAAACAAAAAAACTACAGTTACCTACTAATGGGATGTGTGTGCCTTGGGCAGTGTAGTTGCTCAAATGCTGGAATCTAATAGGATGGCACCATACTCATTTCCTGTTCCACACTGATTTTCATGTGGCACTTGCTTTTCTCACAGCAACTACCAAAAACTCAGCTTTGGGAAGATGTGCCATTGATAGAAGGAATATAGCGTGATCTATTTACTAGAGGATTCTAGAAGAGGGCCATATCAGAGATCCCTCAGGTTCCATGATGGTCAACCCTTTTGACTTTTTAAATGAACAGCCTTTGTCCACACACTACAACATTAGTGTACTTGGTTGGGGAGGGCTCTAAGTAACAGTCACCACACTGTACTCTTTAGGTATATGAAACTTTTTCTTCCTTTGGAGTTGTTAACCTTCAACGGAGACTCATGATCACTTCTTAATATTTGTTTCTAGTACTTCCCCTTCTGATATCTCAAGTCTTTGTCTGAACCCAATCAATTACTGGCATTGTTCAGAGTCTCTTCCTGTTCTGGCTTTAAATAAATCAGCTGACAGAAGTATCCCAGAGGTGGAAGCTTCCTAACACCCACTTAACAGTCTCTGAGTAAATTAGAATATGCAACTGCAAGAGTTATTGTGTACAGAATTTCGTTTGCCAAAATAAATGTTTTAAACTTCATCTTTTTAGCATATTAAAAATTGAGATAGTGAGCAGCCATTGGATTGTGGAAAACTTAATTTTCAGCTTAAGAAAAAGCAAGAAATCAAGTAAAAGTAAATGCTCCTAATGCTTGTGCTGATTGAGAGAGCAACAGCAACCATGGTTCCATTTGCAGAAAATGTCTAGTCTAAAGTTACAAGATGGATTTTTTCAATGCATGGTAGACACTGTGATGTGCTGTCTATATCTCTCTTCAGTGAAGGACTTGTTGTCCCAGCTGCCAGGAGCAGATATGCATAATTCATACATATGTACCAAGGTCACACCCTTCCCAAGGCAGCCAGAGCCAATGACCAAGACATACACAGGTATAAAATCCTCACCATCTCAATTCACAGGGAGACAACTTAGCTCTGAAGCGTCCCTTGAGGTTGGCCAAGGCTGTTGTCAGGTTGCACTGTTTCTCAGCTTCTCTTTCTGCACCCCTGTGAAACAAGAAGCTTTCAATAAGTGTTAGTCCCAAGGACACTTCTTAACAAGCAGCCTACATAATAATCTCCATTGCAAAATTTACTTCCTAAGGAACCCCAAACAGCAACACAATGCTTTGCCTTCTTGGATAAGATTCCAGATATGTGGTCACTGCATGTTTACTTTGCATGAAACCCTGCTGTGAAGGAGGATCACGAGTTCAAAGCCAGCCTCAGCAATTTAGCGAGGCCCTAAGCAACTCAGCGAGATCCTGTCTCTAATAAAATACAAAAAAGGCTTGGGGATGTGGCTCAGTGGTTAAGTGCCCCTGGGTTCAATCCCTGGTACCAAAAAAGAAAAAAAGAAAAAGAAACCCTGCTATGAGTGATATTACTGTCACTTCTCATATTGTGAATTCCACTCTCAAATATCACCTCTGAGAAAACCAATTTGATAGATTAGATATAATGACACCAAGTGCCACAGTGAGTCGATCTATCTAGTTAATTTAAAAAGCAGCCTTATAATGGAGGAAGCAAGGACTGTATAGAGGGAAAACAGGGGTGGGAGGGATGGGGGGGGGGAAGGGAAAAAATAACAGAATGAATCAAACAACATTACCCTATGTAAATTTATGATTACACAAATGGTATGCCTTTACGCCATGTACAAACAGAGAAACAACATGTATCCCATTTGTTTACAAAAAAAAAAAAAAAAAAAAAGCAGCCTTATGAGCCCATAGCATTAACTCCACTTGCTTCCCTACAATAGCTAACCCTTTGCAGATAGGCAGAGCCGTGTGATTAGTTCTGGCCAATGGGCTTTGAGGGGAGGAGCCATTCCTGGGCTGAGGCAGCGAAAGTCCAGATGTGACTCTCTTCTATTCCTAAAATGGGAGATTAAAGAAGCTGTATGTAGCAGACAGCAGAGATATAGGATGCTGAAGCCTGGGACAGCCTAGCTATCTGGGTGACTGAGAAATAGCCCTTTGTTGTATTAGGCCATTGAGATTTTGGATTGTTTCTCCTTATAACCAGCCTATCCTGACTGATATACTTTATAAAATATTGTCACAATAAAAATCATTTTATGTTAAGCTATTTAAGTGGAGGTATATTAAATACACACATATGCTAAAAGCTAAATATCATGTATAAATTATATAAAATACATATTATATGTGTTATACAAGTAATATATTAAATATGTGTGTTTGATACGCATCTGCTAAATATATTAAACACATATAATATACATCTCGTGCCTTAGCCGTGACAGCTGTTATCAGTTTGGTTCATGTGCTTCCACACTGTTTCTGTATGAAGATGTGAAAACTACACATTTCGTATAGCAACTGTGGCCAACATCAAGCTGTACCTTCAGAAAGTAATTCCAGATCCCCAAAGTGGAATTAAAAACCCCTTTTGGAAGTTTGTCTTCAGTATTTTGCTCAGAGTAAAAGCTGCGTGGGCTGCTGTTTCGCCTTCCTCTGCGTCACCTGGTTGTTCCATCTTGGCTGAATAGTTAGAGTGAATCACTAGGAGGGCAGGAACCTTCCATCTCCCTGCCTCTCTGACAGTTGCTTCCTTCTGCCACAAAGGTTGAAGCCAGAAAAGAAAACAAATCCCAAGGCACATGTCCCAAAATGTCATTCAAACAGGAAGAGTCCTTTTCCAATGTACTCCTCTTGGTTTCCCCACCTACCACCTAGTTAGCTTTTTCAGCTAGATTGCTACAGCAGATGCTATCAGGGCCTTACACTTACTCCCTTGATATCTTTGGAGTATATCACCAAAGATATACTCCTCAGGTACACTGATGGCTTCTTGCACTTTCTGTGTGTTCTGGATGAGGAATCATGCTGGAAATATGTGAGAATTAACAACCTCAAGGGTAATTCTCAGGGCCTCAATAAGAGATAAGAGTAGATAAATACTCCAGCCTCCTTGTTCCTCAGCAGGCAGATCTGAGGTACGTTGTACTCTGGGTCCCAGAGTGGCTTCTGCTGAATTAAGGCTCCAGTTGCTATGATGGTTTGGACCTAGGAATGCCTCCCCCACCAGAAGTTCATGTGTTAGGTAATGCAGCAATGTTCAAAAAGATTGGATGACGAGGACTCTAACCTTATCAGTCGATTAATCCATTTGACGTGTTAATAATTCAAATAGACTGAGCGGTAACTGTAGGCAGGTGGGGCATGGCTGCAGGAAGTAAGTCCCTGGGACATGGTTTTGGAGACTCTCTCTGTCCCTGGCCCCTCTCTGCCTTCTGACTACCATGAACTGAGAAGCTTCCCTCCTCCACATCCTTCCGCCATGATGTTTTGCCTCTTCTTGGGCCCAGAACCATGGAATTAGCCATCTACGGACTGAGACCTCTGAAACCATGAGTCCCACATAAACTTTTCCTCCTCTAAGTTGTTCTTGTTAGGTATTTTTGGTCACAACCATGAAAAACTGACTAACACAGTTGCCCAGAGTAATGATTTGCTCAATGATATGCCCTTCATTATCTTCCCTCCTTTCCTGTTCCACTTCCTCACTCTCTCACTCTGCTCCCTGGGATCATCTCCCAAATAGACTACTTGTCTCTAAATCTTTGTCTAAAGGTCTGGGTGGGGAGGGGTCAGCCAAATAAAGATAATCATAAGGAAACTTGATTTCTGTCTGCAATACTACCCTCTGTCTCCGGAGACCAAAACTTAGAGTTTCTGCCTAGGCCATGGTTTCTCCTTCACCTGAGATGTCAAGATCAGTCAGGAGGTATGTTGAATATACAGATTTTTTTTTTTTTTTTGCGGTACTGGGGATCAAATCCAGGGCCTCTACCAACTGAGCTATATCCCCAGCCCATATACAGATATCTGTGAAGGGTTTCCTTTGAAAGTGCAAGGCAGAATAAATTTAAAGTTACCCTGCCAATAGTGCCATTCTCTCACTGATACTAGATGTGGACTTACCAACTCACTAGCAATTGCTCCCATTTGTGTCCCATCCTCTGCATTTCAGTGGAGAGATTCCTAGGCAGGTTTTCCAAAAGTCCCTCCCCTTTTTTTTTCCATAAAAGGGTCTTTGTTGTTATTGTTGTCGTTGTGCTAATTAGTTATACATGACAGCAGGATGCATTTCGACTCATTGTACACAAATGGAGCATGACTTTTCATTTCTCTGGTTGTACACATTGGTGTAATCATACATGTACATAGGATCTCATTCCACCATCTTTCCCACCCTCCCTCCCCTCTGCTCAATCCACAGTTGGTCCTTTCTTCCCTTGCCCCACCTTATTATGGATCGGCATCCACATATCAGAGAAAACATTTGGCCTTTGGTATAAAAGGGTCTTTATTCAGTCATTCAACAAACATTCATTAAGTGCTTACTGTGAGGCACGATGGTAGGCACTAGATGTCAAGTTAAAAGTATTTAAGCTGGGCACGGTGCTGCACACCTGTAACCCCAGCGGCTGGGGAGGCTGCGGCAGGAGGATCACAAGTTTAAAGCCGGCCTCAGCAACTCAATGAGGCTGTAAGCAACTTAGTGAGACTCTGTCGCTCACTTTTTTTATTAAAAAATAAAAAGGGCTGGAGATGTGGCTCAATGGTTAAGTGCCCCTGGGTTCAATCCCTGATATATATATAAAAAAAGTATTTAAATTATTATGTGAATAGTTGATAACTGTGATACTTGAATTTAAACTTTTTGGAGGAATTCATATACTTAATTTTGTTCTTTACATATACTGAAAAAGAAATGGAGACTGTCAGTCAGATAGGTACTGTAAGTTTTCTCACTGAATTCCAATGCCGATGTTGTAGAGTTTTTTGAGTTTTCTTGTTTTTCTTTTTTGTGGTACTGGGGATCGAACCCAGGGCCTTGTGCATGCAAGGCAAGCACTCTACCGACTGAGCTATCTCCCCAGCCCGATTTAGTTATTTTTTAATTGTGAAACAGGGTCTCACTAAGATGCCCAGGCTAGCCTAGAACTTGCCATCCTCCTGCCTCAGCCTCCTGAGTCGCTGGGATTACAGATGTGTGCCTGGCTACATTGGTGGTGTTTCAAGTGGAACTTTTCCATGGGGTCATTGTCTGTTTTTGTTGGCTACATTTTCCAGACTGCATTATTTCTGGCTGAGTTGCATCCAACCCCTTTCTCTTTAAATTAACTGCAATGAACCTGCTGTCCATAACTAAGAACCCCAAGTAAGAAAATTATAAATACCAGGTTAGGAAAAGGTTGTCAAAGATCCTCTGGGGAAGAGGTGTGTGGATAAACCCACCAGCAAGTATCCACATAGGTACAAGGGATGATGTCAACCAACCCCTTTCCTCAGCCACCCTAGTGCCTGTAAAGAGTGGGTATGGGGGCAGTGATGGACACCCTATATGGGGCCCAGTGACATGGACTCCTTTTCACCGTGACTGTTCTAACTGCCGCCACTGCTGAATGCCCAACTTTCCAGCAGTAGAGACCAATGCTAAGCCGTCGAAAATGGGCCATTACTCTGGGGATATCGGCCAGCCAACAATATATCTTGTCAAACTTTTCAGTTTTTGCTTATCTTATAAGTGAGAAATGCTATCTCTATATAGTTTTTTGATTTTGTGTTCTGAGACAGGGTCTTTCCAGGTTGCCCAGACTGACCTTGAACTTCTGATCCTCCTGCCTCAGCCTCCTGAGTAGCTGGGATTACAGCTGTGCGTCACCATACCTGGCGTTTTAAATGGCATTAAGTTTCTTTTCTCTTACTAGAAGTGAAGTTGAACATTTTCTTATCTTTAGAACTTGGTTATATGTTGCAGATCTTTTTCCCTGTTTGTCATTTGTCTTTTCACTTTTAATGTTTTCTGTCATGCAAAACTTTTTGATTTCTATGTGATCGAATTTATCTACCTTTTCCCTTTTTGCTTCTGGGGTTTGAGTCATAGTTAGGAACGTTTTCCCACACCCAGGCTTTTCACCTATTTTTCTCATTACTTATGTATTTTCATTTTTCATATTAAGGATTTTGATTTATCTGGAATTCATCCTAGTATAAGGAATAAATCAGATTTTATCTTTTCCCACATTGCTATTCACTTGTTCCAATGCTACTTATTAAAAATGGCTTCTTTTTGCCACAGTTGAGATAAACCTTTATCATATATTATATTTCCATGTGTATGTGGTTCCATTTCTGGCTTTTGTATCCTGTTCCATTTGTCAATTCTTGTGCCAATATCATACTGATTTAGTTATAAAAGCTTTATAATATGTTTTCATTATCTGTTAAAGATAACTCTCCTCATCGCTTTTATTTTTTTAAGAAATATCTATTCCTGCTTGTTTGTTCTTCCAAATAAACTTTATAATCTACATTTCTGGCTCCAGGAAGAAAGATTGATGACATTCTATTAAGATCGTGTTTGCGTTAAGCTTATAGATTAGCTTACAGAGAAACAACATGTTTATGTTGTTGCTTTCTTATCAAAGAATGTGCTCATCTACTTATTCTAATCTTTTAAGAGTGTTTTATAGTTTCTTCACAAAAGTCTTTCACATTTCTTATGTTTATACCTAGGCACTCTATTTTATTTTGCTGCTATAAATGTTTTCTCTTCTAATATTTCTCCTAACTGGTTATTGATTATATATTTAAAGTCTATTTATTTATATTTATTTGGTAGTGGAGGTTAAACCTGGGGCACTTAACCACTGAGCCACACTCCAGCCCTTTTTATTTATTTTTTATTTGGAGACAGGGTCTCCCTAAGTTGGTTAGGGCCTCACTAAGTTGCTGAGGCTGACTTTGAACTCGCGATTCTCCTGCCTTAGCCTCCTAAGCCACTGGGATTCAGGCATACGCCATCATGCCTGGCTAAAGTCTTTTTAAAATATGTGTTTTTATTTGTTTGTAACTGGCAAAACTGTATGTATTTATTGTGTAAAACATGTTGTTTTGAAATATGCATACATTGTAAAGTGGCTAAATTGAACTATTTAACACATTCATTACCTTACATACTTACCATGTTTTTGTGGTGAGAACACTTAAAATCTACTCTTTTAGCAATTTTCACATATATGTAAAATTACTATTTTTTTTTTTTTTTTTCAGTGCTGGGGATCGAACCCAGAGTCTTGTGCTTGCAAGGCAAGCACTCTACCGACTGAGCTATCTCCCCAGCCCACAATATTACTCTTAACTGTGTTTGCCATAATGCACAGTAGATGTTTTGAACTTATTAATACTTCTTCCTCTTAACTGAAGTGTAGTGTCCTTCGACTCACACGTCCCCTGCTCCCCTCCCTGCAGCCACCAGTTTGCGCCCAACTCTCGACCCCTCTGAGTTGAACTGTTTTAGATTCCACGTATAAGTGAGAACTTGTGATACACGTCTTTCTGTGTCTGGCTTATTTCACTTTCCATACTGTCTTCCAGGTTGTTATAAATGAAAGATTTTCTTCATTTGAAAGGCTGAATAGTATTCCATTGTGTATACATACTCCATTCATCTCTTCTTTTTTTTTTTAATATTTTTTTAGTCGTGAATGGAATTTTATTTATTTATTTATTTTTTTATTTATATGTGGTGCTGAGGATCGAACCCAGGGCATCTCACATGCCAGGCAAGTGCTCTACCACTGAGCCACTGCCCAGCCCTCCATTCGTCTCTTGATGAACGCTGCTACGAATATGGGAGTGTAAACATTTCTTCAGCATACTGATCTCAGATACTTTGGAGGCGTACCCAGAAGTGGGACTTCTGGATCAGGTGGTAATTCTTGTTTAGTTCTTCCGCGGAACCTCCACACTGTTTTCTACTATGGCTATGCCAGTCGTGTGCAAGGGCTCTCTGGACACCGCGCACTTTCCAACACTCGTTCTTTCCTCTTTTTGATAGTAGATATTCTAACAGGTGCAAGGTGATACCCCCTTGCAGTTTTAATTTGTATTCCCCTGGTGATTCATGGTTTTGAGCATGTTTCATATACCCGTTGACTATTTGTAGGTCTTCTTTTGAGAAATGTCTATTAAGTTCCTTTGCCTTTTTTCTTCAATGCTGGGGATTGAACCCAAAGCCTCACGCATGCTAGGCAAGTGCTCTACCACTGAGCTACATCCCTATTCCTTTTTATTTACTTATTTTAAAATTTTGAGACAGTATCTTGCTAGGTGACTCAATTCACAGTAGCTAAGCTATGGAACCAACCCTAGGTGCCCTTCAACGGATGAATAGATAAAGAAAATGTGGTACATATACACCATGGAATATTACTCGCCATTAAGAAGAATGAAATTATGGATAGAACTGGAGACTATCATGCTAAGTAAAATAAGCCAATCCCAAAAAACCAAAGGTGGAGTGTTCTCTCTGATATGTGAGTGCTAACACACAACAAGGGGAGGTAGAGGGAAGAATAGAAGTTCACTGGATTAGCCAAAGGGGAATGAAGGGAAGGGAGGGGAGTTGGAATAGGAACTACAGTGGAATGAATCAAACATTACTTTCCTTTGTTCATATGTGAATACACGACCAGTGTAACTCCACATCATGTACAACCACAAGAATGGGAAGTTATACTCCTTGGATATATGATATGTCAAAATAAATTCTGGGGCTGGGGAGATAGCTCAGCTGGTAGAGTGCTTGCCTTGCAAGCACAAGGCCCTGGGTTCGATCCCCAGCACCACAAAAAATAAAATAAAATAAATTCTATTGTCATGTATAACTAAAAAGAACAAATAAAATTTTTTTAAAAAAATCTTGATAGGTCACCTATACTAACCCTGATTTCGTAGTCTTCTTGCCTCAGCCTCCCATGGAGCTGGAATTACAGGCAGATGCCACTGCATTCAGGTCCTTTTGCTCATTTTTTTATTAGATTATTTTATGATTATTGAGTTCTCTGAATTTCTTCTGTGTTTTAGATATTAACCCCTTGTCAGATATGTGGTAACAAGCAAAACAAGACCAAAAAACCCAACAAACAAAATCAAAACAGATCATCATGGGATATTTCAGAAAAACAAGAGGTATACAAAACAATATAATAAACACCCAGCCTAAGAAATAAAATATTTCAGATATAATTAGACCCCTCCGTGTACCAATTCTCTCTCTCATTCTCTCTACCCCTGAGACAACCACAAATTTGGTACAGTATTATTTCCATTTGTGGTTTCATTCTGTTAGTACATATTTATCACATATATACTCATTATAAATCCTAAATGTGTTAGTCATTTTCTGTTTTTATAATGAAATACCATACATCGGTAGATGTCACCAAGACATCAAAGTGCTTCGGTGCAGAGCTGATCAGAGGGAATAGCGTGAGGCCACAGGCACGGCCCTACACTCTTCTTCAAGGAGGCCCAGGAGGCTGCCCTCAGCAGAGCTGGCCATTCACCTTCCCAGGCCACCTGAGAATCATCCAGCAAGTCCCAACTCGGCCAAGTGGCGTTTTCCCTCCACCACACAGTCTCCTCCTTTTGCCATCTGACACCTGAAGTCTTCCCAGATGAGGTGTCCATGGCATTAGCTGTGAACATGGTTCCCGGTTCCAAGGTTAACACAAGTACTCCCAGCCGCTTCCTTCCCAGGACAGATGAGAGCCTACAAGAGCAGACTTCACTGGGAATAAAAGAAGAGAGCAAGACACCTGGAGACGTGGACCCGTTTTCTCCTGGAGAAGATGGAGACAGTTGCCTTGGGGAAAGTTTGGAGAAGGAGAGATTGGCAATCAAAACCACCTCTCCTTCTGGTCAAGACTGGCAACCGAGTGTGGTGGAATCATCAGGGAACCAGAAACCCTACAGACTCAATGCCTCCGGGGGCAGCCCTAGTCAATGAGGGATGAGAATTTGGTGACGGATCCTACATGTGTAGCTTGCGTCATGGCCATTCCCCGTCACCCAGCGGGATGCGCCAGGCTGCTTCCTGCGCCTCTCACCCAGAAGTCTCCTGTCTTCTGCCTGCAGCTATGAATTTGTGGCAGGCTAATGCCTTGTTGGCTTGCAAATAGGGTAAAACATGAATCTTCACACTTCTTGACAAGTACATCATGTAATATTATCTGTATAATATATGTATGTAAAGACATATGTATATATCTTTTCTGCAATTTCTCCAGGAAGCATATTTTTTATTTTTCATATTTTAAATGCATGAACGACCCTTTCTAGTTCTTGACAACCACACTTTCTTATTAGCTTCTCTGTGCTTCCCGGTTCACCTTTCCCTTCCCCCACACGCATTTTGTTGGGTCACCTCCCAAACTCCTGACACTCAAAATCTTGATTCAGGATCTTATTGTTGGATAATACAGCCTAAGGCAATCGATATGGCCCACCTGTGGGTTCCCCACCCTGTGCACTCTGAACCCCAGTCTGGAAGATGTCATGGAAGCTTCCACTGGATTAGGGAGCTGGGGACCGGCAGGAGCTCCTGCCCGGGAGCTGGTGCTCTGCATAAAGCTACCACTGCCTCTCTCCTCCCCTCCCCACTTTCGATGCCTGTGCCCTTTCTTTCCATTCATTTAATTCCCAATAACATATTAATTTAATGATTCTGTGAAATGGTTGAGACCCCTGCCGCAGGGAGTGAAATGAGGGATGTGGTATGGGGTACATTTTTCTGAACAATGAATTGCAATAATAAATGGTCACCAAATTCTGAATAGGAAACAAAAAAGTATTTAATTTAAAAAGGCATTCTGGTAATAAGTGCAAATAAATAAAAGGCAGGGTCCAATGAAAATGCAAAGTAGCAGCTAGCCAAAAACTTCTAATGGATAGACAAGTCAGTGGGAGCCTTAAAGATAGATGGCAGGGAATTTGATTCAAAATGTTTTTCTCTCATATGCATAATAAAACATGCTATTCATACTCAAGTATCCTGCAAACTGGGATGAGAGCAAATTAAATTTTAAATAATGAGGCTTTTATGCAACTTAATTTTTTTTTTCCTGTGCTGAGGATTGAACCCAGGGCCTCATGCATGCCAGCCCCGAGTCCCAATAATGCTTTTACAAGGCAGTTGGACAAGAAAAGCAGTTAGGCCTTTTAAAAACTATAAATGAAAATGAATCACTGTCTTGGCATGACCTTTTCAAATTTAAAGATCTTTTCTCTTCTACCTGGAAAATTCTCTTTTTCCTTCTCAACACTTTGTCTATTCAAAACCTACCCAACTTTCAAAGAACCGACTTAAATGATCTCCTCTTCCGGAGGTCCTGAAGAGCATGTATTCTCTCTGCCACTCGTCCTGGCATTTAATAATAACAGCTACCATTTCGTGAACATTTTTTTTATGTGCCTAGTCCTGAACTAAATCTTCAGAAACAATTACTAAATGCTCCCAACAACCCTAAGCTAGCAAGCATCATTGTCTCCTTTTGCATAAGGGAACGCAAGGACCTGAGATGCTGAGTAGCCCCTCCAAGGCTGCAGGTGCAGTTAGAGCCCGGATCTGGGTCAGTTTGGACCCAGGGACCACTGTACTATACCATCCCTGCTCTACAGCCTAGCATTATTCTGTAATTGACTAATGTGACCACCCTTCTCCTGGACAAACACACTTGCCTATGATGTCACCATCATCATGTGTCACATTCTACATTAACAGATTTTGGTTGGATAAATAATGTCAGGACCAAGATAAGGAGGCCCTTTGGCTCCACTGCTTTGAAATGTTTATGTTGGAGGTGGGATCCAATGTAATTAAACAAGAAAAGTCAAGCAGGAGTACAATAATGGGAAAGGAAGAGGTAGGTTTACCATTTATTTTGGTAGCTGATATTATTATTTATTGGAAAAACCTAACAGAGTCAATAAAAAAGCTACTACAAACAATAAGAAAATGTAGATAACAAATTATTAGCATGCAGACATCAAAAGCCTTTATCTAAAACTCAGAGTAAATATCACACTCAATTTCGCCCTTTGGAAAGGATGTCATTCTGGTTGTGAACTAAGAATCCAACAACCTCTGTAAGGCAGAAAAGAAGAATGAGTATATGGCCAGCTCCTGAGTCTGGCTCATAGAAAAGATGTGTTTATTCAGGAAATGGAATGCTATATGGCAGTTAAAAAGGATGCCGCAAGCCAGGCATGGTGGTACATGCCTGTAATCTCAGCAACTTGGGAAACCGAGGCAGGAGGGTCACAAGTTCAAAGCCAGCCTCAGCAAATTAGTGAGGCCCTAAGCAACTCAGTGAGACCCTGTCTCTAAATAAAATAGTAAAAAGGGCTGGGGATGTGGCTCAGTGGTTAAGTGCCCCTGGGTTCAATCCTTGGTACCAAAAAAAAAAAAAAAAAAAAGAAAAGAAAATGGATGCCCTCCATCCATACTGTCAGCATGAACTAGAGAGAAAAATGAAGTTTCAAAAAGATACATAGAATGTGCTACCATTTATAAAACTTTAAAATATTATAAATCATTACAGATAAATATATCACTAAGTCACTATAACAGAATATAACTTATAGAGTGCTGTGGTTTAGATGTGATGTGAGTGTGTACCCAAGGGTTCTTGGGTTGGCAACTTGGTCCCCAGTGTAGCAATGCTACATGGTGGTAGAACCTTTAAACGATGGGCCTAGTGGGAGTTGATGAGGTCACTGGGGACACTGTCCTCAGAAGGGACTAAGGTAGTTCTCATGGGACCCTGAGTGAGCGCTTGCAAGAGCAAGTTGCTATAAAAGAGCAAGCCTGACCTCTGGGTTGCTTCTGGCTGCCTAACTCACCAAGTGATCGCTCCCTCTTGCGTGTAACTCCTTTGTGACATCTGCCATGTTGTGCCATAGCCAGGCGCTCTCACCAGATCTGGCGCCATATTGTTTGGATTTTCAGCTGCCTGAACTGGGAGCTGAACAAACCTCTTTTCTTTATAAATAGCCCAGACTCGAGAACTTTACCACTGAGCCTCATCCCCAGCGCTTTGAAGTTTTTATTTCGATACAGGGTCTCACCTAGTTGCCGAGACTCGCCTCAAACTTGAAATCCTCCTGCTTCGGCCTCTCTCGTCTGCTCTTGTAGGCTCTCATCTGTCCTGGGAAGGAAGCGGCTGGGAGTACTTGTGTTAACCTTGGAACCGGGAACCATGTTCACAGCTAATGCCATGGACACCTCATCTGGGAAGACTTCAGGTGTCAGATGGCAAAAGGAGGAGACTGTGTGGTGGAGGGAAAACGCCACTTGGCCGAGCTGGGACTTGCTGGATGATTCTCAGGTGGCCTGGGAAGGTGAATGGCCAGCTCTGCTGAGGGCAGCCTCCTGGGCCTCCTTGAAGAAGAGTGTAGGGCCGTGCCTGTGGCCTCACGCTATTCCCTCTGATCAGCTCTGCACCGAAGCACTTTGATGTCTTGGTGACATTTATAGGAGCCCAACAGTCTTCCAGCATTTATACTGTATCCATTTTTCTCTTTCTTTTCTCCCTAAATGACAACTCACTGGGTTAAAACAAAATTCACTTGTTTCAGATGGATGGGTCACAGCGTGACTAAAGTACAGAGACTCCATTCTTACTTCATTCCAGAACATTCTAGTGAGAGGCCCTGTTCCCCTCCTCCCACAATTCACTCTGGAGGATAGACAGCTCTGCATAGCTTACAGACTTGTGAGCAGCTAGCACCACCCTCTGGGCCAGGGAGCAGCAGGGGAGGGAAGGACCAGGACCTGAAGTCCCTAAGAAACAGTGTTCACTGGGACTTCGTTCCAGCATCCACAATTGTTACTGTGGTACATGCTGCTGAACTCAGTATGTTTTCATTCTTGCTTAGGTCTATCTGAATTTAATTTATTCCACTTTTCTTTTCTCCAGGCTCAGAGTACGCAAATGAAATATTCATATAATATATGTATATATCCTATTTTCCAGTGACTTTTCATATCCATGAAATAATTATTTAGAGTCTTTAGCAGCTTGTTATTATGGTTGTTACTGTATCCTATGACTGTTCAGGAAAGATCTGGTAGTTTTCCAAAACATGTCCTTATTTTGTGACATTTACCTTTCTCCAACTTTCACTACTTGTCTATTGACATTTATAATCTTTTCTCGTAGACTATCAGATATCAAGTCATACATCTTTATATTCCAGGCAGTACTCTGATTGTAACTGAATAAGTACTCAATTAACATTCAGTTAGTTGAATTCACATTTTTCAAATGAGGTTTAGAGAGACTAAAAAGTTGTCTAAGGCTAGTTTGGTTTCCAGTCCAAAAATGTACAGTAAATATTTCAAGCAAAGAAGGTTTTAATACAGGAAATTCTTCCCAAAGGTGTTGGGAGAGTGAAAGAAGTCAAGGACTCGGTGTGTCTTAGATATAAGTGCAAAACAAAGGATGCAGACCTCAACAGATTCAGAGACGCCATTTATTCATTTGCTGACTCGGGCACCTTCGGGGCTCATTTTCTGGGTGCAAAAATGGCCATTGATTACAGAGAAGATTTTAGTTTTAATGGGTACATTGAGGATGGTTTAATCATTGGGAACTGTGAATGTGCAGTTTTGACCATCAGGGGCTAATTGTACAGGTCAAAACTTTAACTTAGGAGGGTGGTTGTAAAAAGGTTGAAACTCATTGTTATCTGGGGAGATAGGCATCCAGATCCCAAGGGATGAGTACTCAAATCTTACCTGTTGCTTTTCTTTCTCTGGGATCCCTTGTTTCCCAGAGTTTTGATATTTCCTGTGCCTCCATTTAGAACTTATTTGCAATGGAGGAAGGTCAAAGTCCAAGGCCCTGGGCCCATTGTTATTACCAAAGGATTTACTGGGAGGTTAATGCTTGGCTAGTTTCCCCTCCTTCTTCCCAAGCTGCATGTCTCTCTGCTTTTCTTCAGGAGCTATCTTGTAGGAATATTATTTTCCACAACCCTTCATTAGACACAAGAAAACTGCTGTTGTTCCAAGGGGAGAAGGTGTTGACCAGATATGAGGAAGTTGCTACCATCCAGGAACTGAAGGTCACAATCCCATGCCCATTACCCATGTTGCCTAGACCACTGCTAGTCCACAAACAAAATGTCTTCTTTCTTACTGCCTTCTAATCTGCCACGACAGTCTCCTATGATCAAAACCCAACTGGCAAGGGAGCCTGGGAAATGTAGTTTGTAGGCATCCAGCCCCAGTGATAACAGAGAAGGTGAGTGTGGAGCTGAAGTTCAACATGCAACTGAGATAGATGATTGGGAGCATGCTGATTCCACAGAACCGCTTATGGTGAAAGAGGTCTACAAGCAGAGAGCTAAACTCCATACCTGTTATGGTTTGGATGTGGTGTCCCCCGGAAACCCCCAGGTGAGATAACACAAGAAGGTTCAGAAGAGAAATGATTGGGTTGCAGCCTTAACCTAATCAGTGAATTAATCCCTGATGGGATTAACTGAATGGTGACTGGAGGCAGGTGGGTGTGGCTGGAGGAGGTGGGGCATTGGGGGCGTGGCCATGGGGCATATATTTTGTATCTGGAGAGGGGAGTCTCTTTCTGCTTTCTGATCTCATTTGTAAGCTGCTTCCCTCTGTCACACTCTTCCGCCATGATGTCCGGCCTCATCTTGAGTCTGGAGGAATGGAACAAGCCACTTATGGACTGCGACCTCTGAAACCGTGAGCCCCTAAATAAACCTTTCCTCCTCTACAGATGCTCAGGTTGGGTCTTTCAGCTGAACAATACTAGAACTAGACAATACTAGAACTTTGCAGCAGCCCCGCCTCAGGGTCTGAGGAAGCCATTGTCTAGCTGCTGTCAGTCTGACTCCCTTGGAGGAGCAGAGGCAGGTAGAAGCAGAGCTCCCTGGCCTAACCAGTAGTCAGTGAGTCCTCCCTCACCTGAAAGCCTGGGACTCTAAGGTGAGTTATCTCTTTCCTCACCAAAATGGGAACACAGCAGGTACAGCAACCCCAACCTACTGAGAGTGTAAATTTCAACCATTTAGGAATTTGGACCATAGTGATCTCTTACTTTATCTCCTTTCTACCATCCCTGAGATTACAAAGTTTGGCATTATGGCGTGCTACTGGACTGTGGAGAAAGCCAGATCTGATCCCATACAGATATATGAACCAAAATTACCTAGTCTGCTTTTCCACACAGCTTGATCTCATCTGATAATCTCATCTGGAACTTTTCTTGACACTGCCCATATGGGCATGGCTTTGTGGAACCAATTCTCTCCTGCTGAGGTTGGGACGGGGAAAATAGAACGAGGTATGGTTACCCTGGCTTTGCAAGCACAAGTGATTGTTCCTCTCTGTGCCTGCCTGCTGCTCTAGCCTTAACCACAGGCTATAGTGCCCAAAGATGATAACGATTGCAGCAGTATGTGACAAACAGCCATATTGTCTTTGGCATAAACCATCTTTGAGATAAATGAATGAGAAGTGATCTGAATTCCCCTTCATCACCAAACATTTCCCACTCTGGTTTGTCTTGAGAGAAAAAAAGAAGCATAAATTTGTTTGGTCTTGTCTTTAGTCTACCTGGAATTGATTTTTGTGTGTTGTGTGATAAAGGTCCAGTTATTTTTTCCCCACTATTTTTTTTTTTGAAATTGGGATGGAATCCAGGGACGCTTTACTACTGAGCTCCATACCCGGCCCCCCACCCCCCTTTTTTATATGTTTTATTTTGAGACAGGGTCTTTCCAAGTTGCTTAGGGTCTCACTAAATTGCTGAAACTGGCCTTGAACTTGCAATCCTCCTGCCTCAGCCTCCTGAGTCGCTGGGATTACAGGCGAGCACCACCACACTTGACTCCCCAAATGTTTTTATTGGTGCATTATAGTTTGTACATAATGATGGGATTTGTTGTTGCATATTCATACATGTACACAATACAACAATATAATTTGGCCAATATTATTCCCCAGCTCTTCCCCCGTCCCTTCCCTTCTCCCACCTACAGGTCCCTTTCCTCTGTTGATCTTCCTTTGACTTTCATGAGATCCACCCCCACCTTTCTTTTCCTTTTTCCTCTCTAGCCTCCACATAAGAAAGAAAACATGTAGCCTTTGACCTTCAGAGTTTAACTTATTTCGCTTAACACAATGGTCTCTAGTTCCATCCATTTTCCTGCAAATGACATAATTTCATTTTTCTTTATGACTGACTAAACTTCAGTTATATATTTTTCCCTTTTGCACAGATAGTCAATTGGCTCAGACAATTCATTGAAAGTTTCATCTTTTTTCACTAATCTGGAATACCACCTCTGTTATATATCATATCTAGGCCTATTTTTAGGTATTTTATTCTGTTCCACTAGTCATTTTGTCTGTAGCATAATACCATTCTGCCTTAATTATTATACTTTATATTGACTTTTTATCTGGATGGGCTGTTTTCCTTCCCTTCTTCAGGAATAACTTGGATATGCTTATCTATTTGCATTTCCACATAAATTTTGGAATCAGTTTCCTAGGTTCCACACAAATGTCTCCTGGGGTATTTTTTTTTTTTTGAAAGTTTTTTTTTTTAATTTATTTTTATTGTAAACAAATGGGATACATCTCTGTACATAAAGTAGGGGCATACCATTTGTGTAATCATACATTTACCTAGGATAATGTTGTTTGATTCATTCTGTTATTGTTCCTTCCCCCCACCCCTCCCACCCCTCTTTTCCCTCTATACAGTCCCTCCTCCCTCCATTCTTGCCCTCCTCCCTCTCCTGGGGTTTTAATTGGGTGTGTATTGACCTATAGATCATTTGGAGGATAGATGACATCTTCACAATATTAGTTTTCTAATCCACAAGCATGGCATATTTCTTAATTATTTAGGTCTTTAAAATCTTTGTCTGTGTATGTGGTACTGGGAATTGAACCAGGGGCTCTTGCACGCTAGGCCAAGTATTCCACCACTGAGCCCCAGCCCTAGATCTTCAATATCTCTTACATTCTTCTTTAATGTTCACTGAAGTCAAGGTGTGCTTCTTATTCACCTTTACATTAAATGAATACATTTTGGGTGGGAATTTCTTATTGTTTTACTCCAGAAGCTACCATTTATATTTTCAGTGATTATGTTGTAGACTCCGGTATCAATGGAGTTGCCCTCTATTGTTGGGTCATTTTAACAATAAATAATAGTCATCCATGGATATATAGACTATGAAAGTCCATCCAACTCAAATAAATGATGGGTTTGAAATAAACTTTTTAATAATTAATTTTTTAAATCTGTATAAATAAATTTATGAGGTTCTGGTCAATTGGATACTACTAATTATTATAATGATAATCTGAAAGAACAATGATTTGGCACTTAGAGCCTTTTGGTCACAGGAAATTAAACATTTATTTTAATTTTAAATATATCTATGTATATACATAATATATATATATATAGATGCACACTTTTTAATTTCAGAGAAGTATGGTAAGAAGATTAATAAAAGGTTTTCAAATCTAAAAATATATTACATTAGCATAACATTTTGTGGAGGAAGTAAAATAGAATTATAACTTCTAGTAGAAAAAGGAACAAAGTTTATTCAAGTTTTTTAAAAATGGAGAATGGTGGATATTAAATCACTCCAGAATTTATCATCCATTGGATACGTTTGATAAAATAATGTGCATTCTATTTTGAAGGTCGATTTTAATAGTATGTTAGAAATTATATCCTGTAATGGAAATTACCAGTTGTCCACAAAACTCTGTTCTCTCCATTATTATAACAGATACTGCTACTCAACCAGGGCCTAAATTTCCTCTCTCCTGAAATTAGATGCAACCAGAGGACTAAGTTCTCAGCAATGAAATTTAAGCAGAAGTAATGAGGGCAAACTTTGGCTTAAGGGACAATTCTTGACCCTGGATGATTCTTCCATCTCCTGTCCCACTGGCTATAATGGAAATGACTGTAGTGACCTTGGAAATCTTGCATTATAGATGGCAGATCTGTCACAAACCTGGATCTCTAATTTGACTGTGTGGAAACCTAGAACCCTCAGTTCAGAATGTGACATGAAAGAAATAGACTTCTTTGCTTATTAAGACTTTAAATCTTAAGGGACCTCTTTGTTACAGCAATGAGACCTACCTTAACTCATACCTGCTAAGTGGGTTTAACAAACACTATGGACCAATGACTCTTAGTGTTTCTAATTCTTCCTTTCTCCAAATGGGACTTTGATGATGTTTATCCTGTTCTCAAATGGCCATTGGATATTGAGTAGAGAGGGAATAGATAATTTGTCTTTTAGTTTATAGATCTACAGACCATGAGGAGCCACACTCACTAAAATTCATTTGCTCTTCTTCTGTAACAGTAGAGTTATAGCTAGGACGTGGCTATGCAACCTGGATTTACATTTCCCAGCCTCCCTTGCAGCCCATCTATGCTCTACATGACAAAGATTTTTCCAAAGGAATGTGAGCAACTTCATTTTCACTTGTTTAAGAGACTTTTTTTTTTTTTTTGGTCTTGGGATTCTGCTCTTTCTCTCCACTGCCTGGAATGGTAACCACTAAAACCATCTTAGAAACCACGTCCTGATGAACTGGCCTGAAACTTCAAACCACAATGTGAGAAAGAAAAAAACATCTTTATTGTTTAAGGCACTAAATGTTGGAACTCTCTTTGTCACAGCATGTGACCTTTCACCATAACTATTACACATAATTTGAAACTGTTTAAACTTATAAAGTAGATTAGAAAACTTCCAAAAGCATGAAAACATAAACAGCTGTTTGGGGGTTCTGTTGCCTCGCACATGAGAAGCAAGTACTCGGCCCAGCCCTTTGCATTTTTGTTTTGAGACAGGATCTTGCCAAATTGCCTAGGCTGGTTTTGAACTTGTGATCCTGCTGCCTCCGCCTCAAGGGTAGCTGGGATTATAGGCACCCGCCGCACCCTCTCCATACATCCAGGACCTTCACCCACAGTTTCTTGTAAGGGAAACTACCCCACTTTGGACTCCTGTTGAGATAGCTGCTCCACAGTTTATTCCGTATGACCCACTGTGTGCTTTCCCACCCCCCAGTCATGGCTTTGGCAGATTCGGTCAGGATGGGCACCTGATCAACGAGCACACATTCCATAGGCAGGCCAGGAACCTGTGATGTAGCCTAGCCTCAAAGCCAAACGGACTATGTCACGTTACCTCTCTCACATCAGAGCTGGAAAACGTGAAACAGATGGCAAAGGAAGCTAAAGATGAACACCTAGAGAGAGGCCACGGATTAGTGCTGGGATCACGAAGGGTCACAGCGAACTCGGGTTATAAAGCAGAAACTGAATTCACAGAAGCCAAGAGAGAACTGTATTGAAGAGGACGGGCGTAACCAGAGAGGGCATTTCTGTTTCGCGGTGGTTTTTTGGTTTTGCTTATTGGCACTGGGCATTGAACCCAGGGGTGCTTAACCACTGAGTCACATCCCTAGCCCTTTTTTATATTTTATTTTGAGACGGGTCTCGCCAAGTTGCTTAGGGCCTGGCTAAGTTGCTGAGGCTGGCCTCCAACTTGCAGTCCTCCTGCCTTAGCCTCCCAAGCTGCTGGGAATACAGGCATGCACCACCGCACCTGGCTCATGCTAGTCATCTTAAAAACCTTCAACGACAAATGCAGGCCACTTTGAATATAATTAACATGTATAACTGAGATAAAATAATTAAATGTGTAAGGGAGGTGGGACAAAGGAGAAGTTGAAATCCAAGTGACAAACTTACGTAAATGTTTTGGTGCCATGGGGTAAAAGCAAACGAGAAGCATGGCAGGTATAAAGAGGAAAAGAGTTCATGGGTGACAGGGTGGACTATTGTCCTACTCACAAGCAAGGCACATGATGGGGATTCTTGTTGATCTAAGATTGACAGTTATTTTTCTGCACCCCCAAGTGTGACCTGTGTCATTTGGGGAGCACAGATTAACTGTGTATCCAACGTGGCCTTCTCAGCACCTGGTACACCTTAGGCTTCACAGTTCTGTTGGAATAATTGAGCCAGCCCTTATTTTTAGAGAGCTTGAGTGACAGCCATCAGTTCAGCCTGTTCTGTTTGTCCACACAACCAGCTGGGTGGCATTAGTCCACCCCATAGAACGACTGAGTGATGACCATGGAAATGGGGTTGGGGAGACATCTGGAGGGACTGACAGGTTACTTTTTGTTTGCTTTGTTTTGTTTTCTAGTCTCAATTCTTTTTTTTTTTTTTTTTTTATTCTTTTTAGATATACATGTCAGTACAGTACATTTTGACATATCACACGTACGTGGAGTGTAATGTCCCATTCTTGTGACTGCACCTGATGTGGAGTTTCACTGTGGTGTATTCATATGTGAACAGAGGAAAGTGGTGTCCCGTTCAGTCCACCCTCTTTCCCATTCCCATCCCCTCCCTTCCCTCCACTCCTCTTTGTGTAAGGAATCCCACGAAACCACGCCGGACACGGGAAATCACATAAGGGAGTTTATTAAGCAAACAGTGTCTCCCTGCAGGTAAGAGAGAAAATGAGAGGAAAAGGGAAAGGAAAAGAAAAGGGCGTGCGCTAGAGAGAGTGGAAAGCCAGGAGGATAGAGAAAGTAAGGAGGACAGACAGAAGGATGGGAAAAGATGGCGGGGAAGCTACAGTAAACAGTTGAATTCTGCAGGGCTAATGGGACCAATAACGGAGAAGGATACTTGCAAGCTGATTGATGAACCAATAACTAGCTAGGATGTTCACAGATTGACAAGTGGTTGGGAGGCGGGTAAAATGGCTGCACCTGATGGGCTGGGGAGCAGCTTTATACATGACACTTAGTCTAATCCACTGAACATGGATTCTCCCCACACACCGAGACGCATTATGAGTCAGCATCCACATATCAGAGAGAACATTCGGCTTTGGGGTTTTGGGGGATTGGCTTATTTCACTTAGCGTGATAGTCTCCAGTTCCACCCATTTACCTGCAAATGCCATCATTTCATTCTTGCCAAGGGCTGCGTAATATTCCACTGTGTTTATTGCCATATTTTCTTCATCCATTTGTCTGTCGAAGGGCACCGAGGTTGGTTCCATCGCATGGCTATTGTGAACTGAGCTGCTCTGAACACTGATGTGGCCACGTGACTATAGTATGCCTGACAGGTGTTTTGTGTGAAAGCGTGTCAGCGGGGTCCCTCCTCTGCTGTTTCTGATAGACTTCTCAGTGAGATGAAGGACAGCAGTGATCAAGTTGTGGTCGGTGCTGTCTGGCAGAGGACATCAGGCCCAGAAGTCAGTTTCATTTAAAGTGAGCAAGCAAAACACTTTGGAAAGTCACACCAGAGTGTTTTTCCTTCATGCGAAGGTTCTGGGGTGGCTCTAAAAGACAGAAGTCACTAAGGTCCCTCCCTGCTCTGCTTATCTTGGCATCCGAGGTGTTCCTTCGCCAGGTACTTGTGTTACCATGCTCCCTCCATCTCCAGAAAATCGGCGTGGCCCATTCCAGCAGCTACAGTATCACCTCTTCCCGTTCATCCGTTACTCACACCCAGATTTTTTGTCCACAAGGGTCAGATGCAGAAGGGACAGAGTATTTTTATGAAATTTATGGAGACCTATTATGTCCCCCACTTTGGCCCATGGGATCATTGTGGGGATCTCATTAAATGGTATACTCAACAAAATGGCCGTTATCCTTATGATCTAGACCAGGGCAGTCCAAGGAGAGAATGCAGGTGGTCTAACCAGAATTAAGTTCCATACCCTACGCCCTTTGGGGGCTGAACTGCCACCCAGAGAGTGCACCAACCAGGCTGGCTTGCGGTTGCCATTAAAGGAAAGAAAGAAGCAACATGCCTAGAACAGTTCATATAGAATCCTGAATTTCCAAACTGGGTGTCTACAAACTCTATTCTTTTTGTCTTGATCATTACTCAGGAAGTAACTGAGAAGGGCTGATCTATTTCTGGGGACAGCTCCATTCAGTGACCATGCTGCCTTACAAAGGCAGGAGGAGGTAAGGAAAGTAGAATCCAAAATCCTTTTTATTTATTTATTTATTTATTTATTTATTTAATGTGGTGCTGAGAATTGAACCCAGTGCCTCACATGTGCTAGGCAAGTGCTCTACCACTGAGCTACAGCCCCAGCCCTGAGCTCTTTTTAAGCAGATTTTTTTTTTTTTTTTTTTGTACCAGGGATTAAACCCAGGGATGCTTTTCCATTGAGCCACATTCCCAGTCCTTTTTAAGTACTTTATATAAATACATTTTTTAATACTTTATATAGAGACAGGGTCTTGCTAAGTTGCTCAGGGCCTCACTAAGTTGCTGAGGCTGGCCTCAAACTTGCAATCCTCCTGCTTCAGCCTTCTGAGTTGCTGGGATTACAGGCATGTGCCACTGCACCTGGCTTAAACAGATTTTTGAGGAGTCTGGTCAAACTCCCCAATGCCAGATGTCTGTGGATGGTAGGGAGCTTGGAAGGACCATTGAATACCTTGACAATCAGCTCATTGTGTGTTTGTGAAAAAAAGAGGCATTATTATCAGCCTCTAAATAATCTAGGAAGCTGATCACATGATACGGATTGATCTCAAGGGTCACAGTGATTTGTTCAGATTCAGCTGATCAGACTGGAACAGCAATACAGTAACCTGAAAAAGTGTCAGCAGCAGTGAGGCCCCACTGATAGGCCCAAGAGGATGTCCTCAAAGGTCCACTGTGGTCAATCTTCCAGGAACAGGTAGAGGGATTGCCCCTTCAATATGGCTACCCTGGCTGTGAGGCAAACAGGTCAATTTTTGACAGAAGTCACAAGTTCGGTGTGCAGTGATAGCCTCTGCATCAGAAACATAAAGTCTTTTATTTTGTACCCAGTCTATGGGAGTCTTGCCAGGTCTGATTCAGATAGCAATAGTGGTAATCTGGCAGTGCAGGTTTGATTAGCAGCTTGATTAGCTTCTTCAAGAATGGGCTTTTCCGTGGGCATCTACTCGAATGACCCAGAGGGTTTCTTGAACCACAATGATTTATTTCCACAGTACATGACCCGAAAGAGAGATGTCTTTAAACTGTCAGTCTGTATTTTTCCATGTGGCAAACCACACAAATAAACCATTGGCAATAGTTGACAAGTTAGTAAAAACCTAACAAGGTTCATCAGAGGGAATACTGGTCAGAGCGAAGAGAACAGCCTTGACCTTTGCCCGTTAAATGGCGCCACAGTCGTGTTTGGTTCTTGGTGGCTGGTGGTGAGTTTGAACAGCTGCAGCATTCCAGGGGACCCCCTGGGTTTCAGTTCCAAGAACCAGGTCTGGGCTTTAGAGGAACTCCTTTGAACCCAGGGTCCCCACTCAGCCAAAGCAGCTTTGCTTCAGGTAACAGAGCAGGGGATAAATTATCCCCCTAAGGGATAGCTGTCACCTTTTCCTCTAAAGTCAAGATGCTGGTTGGGTCAGGGCAGCTACTTTCTTCAAAACACTTCTTGTCAACCAGTGAAACCTTAATGGGTCCATGCCACCCACGATTCTATTCACTCATCCCAAATGGGACTATCAGCTGAAGAGTCACAGACCTCCATGAGTCAGGTGTTCCAGTTTTTGTTTGTTGTTGTTTGTTTGTTTGTTGGCAGTGCTGAAAAGGGTATTCCATTTTGACAAGAGCCCAGGAGCAAGTTAACCGCTCCTTTTCAAAGGGTTATTTCTAGTAGCTATTGTCAGTTAGGCTACTTGTTCCAAACCCCAAGGGGCATTTCTGGGTGGAAGCTGTCTCCCTGTGCCAGAGTCTTCAGTCAGCAAAATCATCCATTGTGATCATTAAGTTTGCAGAAGCCTAAAGGTGAAGAGCATGTCACAGCCTGCGAGGACATCTGCAAGCACAGCCTGTTGGTTTAAGTCCCATTCAAAGGATGCTGACTCGTCAGGTTAACTGACGCAAAAGACCGAGGAGCATGGCCGAATGGGGTACGAACTGCTTCCAACCCCCAAAGAGTCCAATAAGGTTCTGGGATTCTCTTGGTTTGGCGAGGCGGGGAAGAGGGTGTAAACGGGTTTTTTTCTATGACCGCCAGAGGGATTGCTGCCGTAAATCCATCCACACGGTCCCAGGAAACCGCTTGGTAAGCAGGTTCCTGATATTCGTCAGGGTTTGTTAGCCACCGCTGTTGGCTACCCCTGGGGTGTGATGGTACCTCCACCAAGGTCATCCAGACCGCTTCTCGCCGGCCACAAAACATCATCTGTATAGTGCGAGCTTTGCTAGATCCTGACTCACTCACTGATGGCCGAAGGAACTTCAGTACACTTCCTGTCGACAAGCGAAACCTTGTCCCCTTTGGGGGTGAGTCAGTTCAGAATCAGCGCGTGGCATGGACCCATTAAGGTCTCACTTTTCCAATGGCACCCCCGAGGGAATTCGATAAACTTATCTTGGAGACCTTGCTACATGAATGCAAACTGGTCTTGACCTTCTGGTGTCAGAAAGACAGCAAAGAAGGTGCTGGTAATGTCTGGGACAGCAGACCAAGTGCCATCAGCCTGTGTGTAAGGGATTCAGTAGCAGTCACAACGTCTGAACAGCTAGGACTATGAAAGCTACAACCCAAATCAGTCGGCAGTAATCTGTTCTAAGCCTTTGGCACAGGCCGTGTTGGGGTGCTGTGTTGAGTTATTGTATCATTTCTCGCCTCTGGTGCATTATGGTCTTCAGTACAGGCTGTCATTTTCTTTGTCTTCTTGGGTGGCTTTAGCTTCTGTGGGACCACCAGAGAGGAGATGGGGAGATGGATTGAGAAGCACTTTATACTTCCCATCACCATCTATCCATATGCCATTCTTCCCGCAAAGCCCAGGTGTTTACAGGACAGGACTTAACACGTTATAGTCCTATTGTGCATTCAGATGCAAAAGTCACAAGCCCAGTACATGGAATGGGCTCTATGGACCCCATTCACAACTTAGATTTTGCTCCCCACTGTGAACCTTACCTAAGTAGCACGAGCTAGACCTCTTAGCTTTTTGCCTTCCCAAGGTCCAGGTGAGATAGGGACCTAGGCGTCTGTATTCGGCAAACCCATAACATTTTAAATCCTTCACTTATCCCAGTTCCTCTTGGATGAGTGCATATGGTTTTCAACTCCCTGCAGGATCAGGGAAACCTTGGCCCCACCTCTAATCATCTTTCTTTTTCTGTTTTTTTGGTTTTTGTTTTTGTTTTTGCAGTGCTAGGGATTGAACCCAGGGCCCTATGCTTGCGAGGTGAGCACTCTGCCAACTGAGCTATCTCCCCAGCCCTCTTTTTGTTTTTGTTTGTTTGTTTGTTTGTTTTTTGGTACCAGGGATTGAACTCAGGGGTGCTTAGCCACTGAGCCACACCCCCAGCCCTTTTTTGTATTTTATTAGAAACAGGGTCTCACTGAGTTGCTTAGGGTCTCGCTAAGTTGCAGAGCCTGGCTTTGAACTCGCGATCCTCCTGCCTCAGCTCCTGAGCCTCTGGGATTACAGGTGTGTGCCACCATACCCTGCTCCACCCTGCTTCTTTACCCCATAAATATCACCAAACCCCATATATGGGTTATGCAGATTTGAGACTTGGTATCCTGTCTCCTCACACTTAGCCACCTCATGAATAAACTGTCCTATGCAGAACTCATCCTTTCAGTGATTGGCATACTGAGTGGCAGGCAAAGCAGACCTGCTTTGGGTGACAGTAAGTGCCTCAATAGTAGTGAAGGGATCCTCCACGGTTTCCCATGGGAGTTTGGATTTCCCAGGGAAATCTCCCCGGGAGGCTCAAGGCTCACTTACGGCCGCCAAGACTCACTGCAAAAAACTCTAAGACATTTACTGCCCTTTCCCAGGGGATCCAAGGCAGACATGGTAGAGCACAGTAGGGGCTATGGCATAAGATGGCCCACTTGTCACCACTAGGTGCCCCTCCCTCGTCTTCCAAGTGAACCAGTTAAACTTCTGAGGATGCACCTGGTTTCTGCCCTTTGTGCTCATGAGTTTCCCTCCTTTAACACATCTCTGCATCTTGTCTGAAGGAGGACAGAATCTCTTGCGCGTGCTGGACAATTCTTAGTCTTGGTTGTGACAGAGGCGCAGACTGAGGCTAGCTGCCAGTTGATAAGGAAGTCCTTTACCTGCAGGAGAGCGGACAACAAGCAGAGCAGTCTTAGGGCGCTATTTCCGGTACTTAGCCTGCATCCACCTTCTCAGTCCTTCTCATCAAAAGACAATAAAATGGAAGACCACACCTTGCCCAGGAGATCAGATAACTTGGTCAACGCATTTACTTCCAGTTCTCATGAACTTCCTCAGCTTCCATTAGTTTACCCATCACATGCTCATCCTTCCCCTTCTAGAAAGCCATGTCTCTCAGTATCCCGTCCACCTCACTAAAACTGTCAAGGACTGTGAAAAGGCTGAGATTTTTACCCAACTCACAAATTAGCAAGTTAGCCTGTCATGGTTTCACGGATTCTGATAGAAAACACAGATCTACTAGGTCACAGATGCAGCAAGAATAGAGGCCAGATATTAACTTTTGTTGTTGTTGTTTTTTGGTTTTGGGTACCTGGGATTGAACCCAGGGCACTTAACCACTGAGTCACATCCCCAGCCCTTTTCATTTTTTATTTAAAGACAGGGTCTCACTGAGTTGCTTAGGGCCTCACTAAGTTGCTAAGGCCGGCCTCAAACTTGCAATCCTCCTTCCTCAGCCTCCCAAAACACTGAGATTACAGGTGTGTGATACCACATCTGGCTCAGATATTAACATTTTGGTGTCAGTTTTACTTATCTGTTCATCAGTTGATGAACACTTGGGTTGTTTCCATCTTTTGATTATTGTGAATAATCACATGAGCATACAAGTGTCTGAGTCCCATTTTCAATTATGTTGGATGTACATCTAAGCATAGAACTGCATGGTCATATGGTAATGCTATGTTTACTTTTTGATGAACTGCCAAACTGTTTTCCAAATGTAAGCATTTATATTCCTGCCAGCATTGTATGAAGATTCCAATTTTCCCACATCTTCACCAACACTTGTTATTTTCCAGTTTTTTGATTATACACATCTAGCAAGTGTGATGTGTACTTCCTTGTGGTTTTGCCTTGCATTTCCCTAATAACTAGCGATGTTGAGCATCTTTTCATTCCTATGTCTTCTTTGGAATACTTCCTTCTATTGAAGTATTTTGCCCATTTTTTAATTGTGTTGTTTCTATTGTTATCATAGATTAGTTGCTTTTTTGTTTGTTTGCTTATTTTTGTACCAGGGATTGAACCCAGGGGTGCTTTACTACTGAGCCACATCCCTAACACTTTTTATTTTTTATTTTGAAACAGAGTCTCACTGAGTTGCTTAGGGCCTCACTGAGTTGCTGAGACTGGCCTTAAACTCATGATCCTCCTGCCTCGGCCTCCCAGGATACTGGAATTACAGGCATGTACCACAATGCCTGGAGTGCAGTTATTTTTGTAACATTTCTATCTTAAGCTGAATAGTTGGTACACACAGGGTCTTACATAAGTCAGTTTTTTTTGGTATATCTAAAATAGTTTAAAATTTGGGACTGGGGTGTAGCTCAGTGGTAGAGTGCTCGTCTAGCATGTGTGAGATCCTGGGTTTGACCCCCAACAGTGCATAAATAAATAAAAATATTTTAGTCAGGCATGGAGAATTGCAAGTTCAAGACCAGCCTCAGCAACTTGGCAAGGCCCTAAGCCACTTAGCAAGATCCTGTCTCACAATAAAAATCAAAAAGGACTGGGGATGTAGCTCAGTGGTAAAGCGCCCCTGGGTTCAATCCCTGGTGCCAAAAAGTAAAAATAATATTTTAAAATTTATAAACAACAGCAAGAAGAAGGAAATTCATAAGTGATGCTTCTAGCAATTACCTGCAGAGTATGTATATCACAGTAATGGTGAAGCACAAGAGGGAGGCTGCTCAGACGCATGCTGCTGGAGTGCCTGGTGTCTCATGTCCTGGACTAATGCCCAATCCTTTGAGCCTGCTCTGTTCCTTCCTGCCTCAGGGCCTTTGCTCACACTGCTCTCGCGGTATTGTAGGGAATACCTTTTCCCTACTCTACCTAGTTCATTTCTACCACACTGCATATCTCAACGCAACTCTTGAGCCTTCCGGGTTCCTTCTGGGGAGTTTTCTAGAAGGCGGAAGCTGCAATGCAAACTACATTTCCAAGGTTTCCTCACTGTCAGAGTTCTGGATGAGAAATGGGTTCCCCCAAGTCGATGTACTTCCTGGGGTTTGAGAAATGAGGGTGAGGGAGAGGCCATCTTCTTGCTGCCTTTGCTGTTTCTGCTGGTAAGCAAGGTCACAGGGACATTTGTTTTGTTCTGCAGTAGCACTGCAGTGTTAGCCTCATGATTGTCAAAAGACTGATGTGGTGCTGACAGTGGTTCCCTGATCGCAGCTTCTCAATCCATGAAGCATAGCCAAAGCAGCGTTCTCGAACTTTACAGACGATCAGGGCCTTTCTGGACGATTTCTCCACCTTTCTGGATGTAGCAAAGTTAGCAGCTTCCCCAGCACATTAGTTCACAAGGGCATTCTGGGAGTAATTCTGGGAGACCTAGCCTAAAGCTTCCAGTACCTTCCTCTATTTTGTGAACACCTAATTCCCTGTATTAAATGCTTTTTTTTTTTTGGCACCAGGGATTGAACCCAGGGGCACTTAACCTCTGACTCACATTCCCAGCCCTTTTTAATATTCTAATTAGAGACAGGATCTCACTGAGTTGCTTAGGGCCTTACTAAATTGCTGAGGCTGGCCTTGAACTTGCAATCCTCCTACCCCAGCCTCCCGAGCCACTGGGGTTACAGGCACGCCCCGCCACCAGGCTAGAGTACACTCTTTTTTCCTGTACTGAACCCTGAATAATAAACGTTCATTGACCCCTTAGGCTCATTCACTTCCCCACATCAGAGAATTGTATGACATTAGGTTCCTTCCCTACAGTGCATATTTATACATTTGTTTTTCATGATTCTTGATTAATGTCTACATCTCCCTGTAGACTTCAAACAAAATGGGAGCAGGAAATAATTCCAAGTTGCCTTTTATATGTGGATGCTCAACCAACAAATATTTAGTAAGTGAAAATAAATAAAATTAAGTACCATACTATGGTTAGCATAACAGTGGCCCTTCAAAATTGTCCTGTGCTAGTCCCAAAGAGCTGTGAATATGCACTTTGCTTGGCAAAGGGAGTTTGCAAATGAGATTAAAGTTAAGGATCCTGTAATGGAGAAATCGTGCGGGATTATCTGGGTGTGAACGATATAACCCCATGAGTCCTTAAAAGTGGAGGAAGAAGGCAGAAAAGTAGATCAGCATGATGGGGCACGAGAAGGACATGACCTGCCATAGCTGGCTTTGAAGATGGAAGAAGGCCACCAAGGAATGTGGTGGCCTCCAGAATCAGGAACGACCTTCACCTTACAACCAGCAAAGAAAATGGCGAAACGGGGACACAGTCCCAACAAGAGCAAGGAACTGAATTTTGCAAACAACCCAAATAAACAAGGAAATGGAATTCTCTGGAAATCGCCCAGTAGGAAGGAAGACATGCCTGCTGACACCCTGATTTTAACCCAGTAAGACCCATGCTGAACTTCTAACCTCCAGAGCTATAAGATAATAAATCTGTGTAGTTTTAAACCATTCAGCAGTAATTCGTTACAGCAGCAACAGATAACCAATACATACACTTTAAATGGAGCCCAATATTCAATGTTCCTTGCTTTTATAAAAATTATAAATTAATCATAGTAAATGTAAATCAGAAAGTGGATCTTTTCTTTTATCTCTATCCTTTACATGTACCTCAGAGAAGCATCCATATTTTACAGAAGATATAAACTTTAAATGTTGTCATGGAATGGAATATAAATTGATACAACTTCTTGGAAGGGAATTTGCAGTAGCTAGCAAGATTTTAAAGGCGAATATTCTCTGGCTCAGCAATGTATCTTGAAGAACTTACCCTATTGATTTTCTTTCATAAATTGATAACCAATATATAGATAAGCATGGTTATAAGAATGTTGTTCATAGTTTAAAAATTGCAAACAACTTACATGTCTATCAAAAGGGATTGGTAAAGAAAGAGTGTATAGCTGGGTGAGGTGGCGCACACTTGTAATCCCAGCGGCTTGGGAGGCTGAGGTAGGAGGATGGAGAGTTCAAAGCCAGCCTCAGCAACTTAGTGAGGCCCCAAGCAACTCAGCAAGACCCTGTCTCTAAATAAAAAAAATAAATAAAAAGGGTTGGGGATGTGACTCAGTGGTTAAGTGCCCCTGGGTTCAATCCCTGGTTAAATATGCAATGGTATTTCATATAGAATTCACTACGTCTATTCATGCTAACAGCCTGTAATACAGTCAGTGAAAATGTAAATAAAAGACCAGGGGATGTAGATCAGTGGTAGAGCCCTTGCCTACCCTGAGTTCACTTCTCAGTGCTGAAAAAAAATTTAAAATTAAAAATAAAGCAAGTAGGGGCTGGACGTGCAGCTCAGTGGTAGAGTGCTTATGTAACATTCACACGGCCCTGGGTTCCATCCTGGTACCAAAAAAATAAAGCAAGGAAAAAGAAAAGATTATGAGTATATGTATATTTATGTAGCACAGAAAAAGTTGTAAACAAAGACAGCAAATGGTGAACACATTCACTCACTTTTAATTCTCTGCACGTCAATTATAGTTTGTCATTCATTTTTTGGCAGTTGTGATATACCAGTTGTAGCATAAAGTGAAAATTTAAGAAGTAAAGCAATGTTTTGTAATGAACCATGAAGCAATTTGATACTCTTGTTTGTGATTAGTCGTTTGTCTACCCCTAATTGCCAGCTGGATTACTAAATTTTTTTTTTTTTTTGGTATAATTCATTCTTTTGTCAATGGACCTTTTTATTTTATTTATATGTGGTGCCGAGAATCGAACCCAGTGCCTCACACATGCCAGGCAAGCGCTCTACCATTGAGCCACCACCGCAGCCCTGGATTACTAAATTTATGAATGACCATGGTGATTCACAGTAGCCAAAAGAGGGAAGCAATCTTAGTGGCCATAAACAAAATGTGGTCCCTCCATACAGTGCAGTGTTATGCAGCCTTAAAAAGGAAGGAAATTCCTACACTCACTCCGCCGGGCAAACCTCAGAGGCCTCATGCTGAGTGAAAGAAGCCAGACACCAAAGGCCAACGCTCTGCCATTCCACTTATCTGAGGTACTGGAATCTTCTGACTCATCGCAGCAGAGAGTAGGGCCTGGGGGAGGGGACAGGGAGTTCATGTTTAATGAACATGATCAAGTCCAGGAGGACACTTGGACACTTGGACTTCCAGTAGGAAGGAAGACATGCCTGCTGACATCCTGATTTTAACCCAGTAAGACCCATGCTGAACTTCAAGAAGACACTTGGACTTGATCATGAACTTGGACTTGATCTTGAATTTCAGTTTGGGAACACTGCTGAGTTCTGGAGATGAAGGGCGGTGCCAGTCACAGAGTCATGTCGGTGTTTGTTGTGTCTCTTACCACAGTCCAAAAGATTTGGCACACGAAGGAAAGGCTCCCCTCCGCAGACTCTCCTACTGTACCTGACACCAGAGTCTAGTGTCCCACCGGTTCTTTCTCATCCACCTCTCCTTCTTCTGAGCCCATGTCACATGGACTGGAGCGAGATGGGGCTCTGACCTGTGGGGAGCGTGGGCCTTGGCTGGGTCTGCTTTTGACTCCATCCGCATGGTGTCCTCCTTGGCTAGATGGGCTCAAGGTCTGTCTGACAACATGGTGTAGACAGTAGGGTGTTGAGTAAACATATACAGTTGTCACAGACATGCAGGGGCGAGCATGATCTGAGGGTGGAGGTTCCAGCCTCCTGACATCAAAAGGTCACCCCTCCGACACTTGAGCAGGTCCAAGCGAAGAGTCGGTGCTTTTGACAAAAGTAAGCTTCAAGTCCCTGAAAAGTAACCCAGGCAACGGTTATCATCACAGCCCACACATCAGGGGTGTCGCCTACAGCAAAGCCAGTGGGAGACCCGCACACCGCTCAGCTTCGTGACCTCCAGAATTGGTGATTTTTAGTCAACTGAAATCAAGTGGCTACCAGGCATGGTGGCGCATGCCTGTAATCCCAGCAGCTCTGGAGGCTGAGGCAGGAGGATTGTGAGTTCAAAGCCAGCCTCAGCAACTTAGCAAGACCCTGTCTCTAAATAAAATTTTTTTAAAAGGGCTGGGGATGTGACTCAGTGGTTAAGCACCCCTGGGTTCAATTCTCAGTCGGGTTTTCAGGTTCTCCCTCAGTTACAAACTCTGGGGCAGAGTCTACTCTGATTCCTGGGGCTCCAGAAGGGTGGAGGCCGTTCCCAATCTCCCTTAGCCCCTGTCCTTTTACTGTTGTACATAATACTTTTCTTTTTTTGAATAGATGAGGTCATTTACTTATTCATTACATTTATTCCTGGGAAGGTCTACTCTGTGGAACCGAAAACTGCAACCCAGGGGATCTTCTTTCTGACCCGCATCTCTTCCCCTATGCGCTTGGGATCTTCATGCCAACTCTTTCTGCAGATCAGCTCATCTACTTCCGGCATACAGCTTAGACTACAGCTGCCCATGAATTCCCAGTTACCCAGCTCTAGCCAGAAAGGAGAAACTGACTCGCCCTCATTCCCAATTCCAAAATTAAGAGGAAATGATTCTTAGTGGCTCAGCCTGAGTTAGGCAGCCCCTTCTGAACTAATCAACCACATGGGTATAGGAGCAGAATGCAGGTCACAGCTTGAAGGATTATGGAGTCAACTTTCAGCCTTCAAGTGTGGCCGCAGGGGCCAGTGAGGGAGGTTGGCAAGGGGGTCATTGTTAGCTATTGTAGATGTTTCCGTCTGCCACGAACAGCAAGATTTGATGGGAAGTGGAAAGACATGTAAACTCTTATTTTGTATAGCTTTTAAAATTGCACAGCTCATACATATTTGCAAACTCTTAAGAAAAATAGACAGCCAGGCGTGGTGACGCACACCTGTAACCCCAGCAACTCGGGAGGCTGAGGCAGAAGGATCACGCGTTCAAAGCCAGCCTCAGCAACTTAGTGAGCGAGGCCCTAAGCAACTTAGAGAGACCCTGTGTCTAAATAAAATATTTAAAAAGGGCTGGAGGGCCCCTGCGTTCAATCCCTGGTACCAAAAAAGAAAAAAAAAAAAAAAAAAGAAAGAAAGAAAGAAAGGAAAATAGGGCTGGGTATGTGGGGATGCGGCTCAGTGGTTAAGCACCCTTGAGTTCAATCTCTGGTGCAAAAAAGAAAGAAGAAGAAAAATAAAGAAAGTTGGGGTACAGTTCAGTGAGTTGGTACAGTGCTTGCCTAAGTTCCTGGGTTCCATCCCCAGTACTGCAAAAAAATAAATAAAATATATTTTTCATATATATATATATGTTTAATATATATTTTAAAATATACATCGACAAAGAATGTGTGCCCCATGTACTTTGAAGCATCCATTTTTTTAAGTCTTATTTCTGAGAATGGCAAAGGTAGTATGGGTCTGAATATCGTTCTGCACTGGATACAGCAAATATAGCAGCCACACCCTAATAATCTACTGACTGCAATACTGCCACAGCAAAGTAACTGTCCCTCTCTGTAGGTAGAGGAGAAATCCCCAGATGCCGGGGTGATGAAGTCCATAAGGAAAATAAACTAATGCTGTAAAGAGCAGTTTGCGTCAATAGGGCGAACAGCTAGATTAGACCTTATTTGGCTGCATAGGACTGAGGTCCATATTTTCTGAGCTGAATACTAAGAAATGTAGTGTGGAAATGGGAAAGAATTGGAAACAGAGCTGTCGACATTTAGACTGTCTGGTAGCAGCCGGAGTGAAGCAGGGATTTAGGATGAAGAGAGATACTTGTCTTCAAGGAAACGTCCTTGAGCCATTGAAATGCAGAAAGCACTTTTGAGCGGCAGGCCTTGACCCTAACCCTTAGAAAATGAGGAAAATACCAAGTGCTGGGAAAACAGACATGAAATCGTGCGGGCCCCTAATTGCAGCCCTTCTATAAATATTGGACCTCCCCCAGCCCAAGGTGGGGCTTGTCACGCTCCAGGTGGTCCACATTCTGCCATGAATGTGTATCTACTGCCTAAGTCAACCTTTGTCTAGGCCTTTGTCTGCTGAAATTCTTTTCAGTCACGAATGCCCGGAACTGGTCCTGAGTTGAGTTCCCCCGCCCCCCTCTTCTGTACAGTAGCATAACAGCCAGGGGAGGCCCGGGTGGGTGCCTCAGGCCAAATGTGGGCTTAAGTGGCTCAGAAACCTAAGTGTTGAGACTTGGCTGTGGAACTTTCTGGATGAGCTTGGGCGAGCCACTTCACGTCTCTGAATAAGTTTTCTTATTTTTTTAAAACAACATAGAGGTTGTTGATGAACCCTTATTTTATTTATTTATATGCGGTGCTGAGAATCGAACCCAGAGCCTCACACATGCTAGGCAAGTGCTCTACCACTGAGCCACAACCTCAACCCCAAGTTTTCTTATCTTTTTTAGAGAATAATGGTCACACAATAGATGTGGATAGCTGTAAACTGAGCTTATTTCATAGACTGTAAATCCACATGTAAAAGTCAAAATTTAACTATACAGTGACAGAATGACCTTGTCCGTTCCCCTGCCTCTTAGTCAAACAGCACTTAATTCCCCGGACATCTTGGTCCTCTGCCCTCCAGGATTTCCCGGAACTCAGGTTCTTAGTAACTTGGTGACTTTTCAAAAGTAATCCTCTGTCATTTTGTCTTGGCTTATGACCAAGAAATTCTTCCATAACCATAACTTAAATCTTCCATGTGACAGCTTGAATCCCTCTGTCTCTGCAGCCCTGTTCTCTCTTCAGAGATGGAACAGCTGCTGGTCACCCTAAGATGGCCTTCAGAGGCTTGGAGGGTCATGAGGCCACCCAGCCAGGTTTGTAAGCGCTCTACGCTTTGGCCTCGGTTTCTTGTAGATTTCAGAACTCCAAGCCCAGATCACTAGTCCTGACTCTAACTCAACCCCTTCTCCAAAAAGAAAAGAGTGAACTATGGGCTGGGGGTGCAGATCTGCGACTGCGCACTTGCCTAGCAGATGCAAGACTTGGGTTCCATTCCATCGGTCGCACTGCAAATAAAAGAAGAAGCCACCTCTGGGTAACAATACCCAAGAAAGGCTCAATAAATTTCTCCATTTGATATATAAAACTTCTCTACTGTTGAGAAAAATGTTCCCTATCCAAAATCACATGCCAACACTTTGCAGAAAATGAGTTGCCAAAAGATTATCAGATATCATACTTTACTCTCCAAACAAAAGCCCTTGATGTTTGAGTGAAGGAGGAGAAGCGAACCATTCCAAAGAAAACATCTTACTAAAACATCTTCCTAATACCCTTCCGCTGCCCAGCACTTTGGAGATTGTAACAGTGTTTTCCATCCATTAAAGGCTTGTGAAATCAACTTAACAGGTGGTACCTCCACTTACAAAAAAAAAAAAAAAAAAAAAAAGCAAGAAAGAAAAGAAGACTCAAAGAGATTTGAATAGAACGGGAACTATCAAAGGGCCTTGCAAGTAGCAAAGGCAAATATACTGTTTTGCAAAAGCTTTTGCTACATACTTGCATGTGCATTAGTATGTTTGTGGATCTGAGATTCACTTTAACAAAGGCCTTCAAGTGTGGTCTCTGGGGGCTGGGGAGATAGCTCAGTCGGTAAAGTGCTTGCAAGCATAAGGCCATGGGTTCAATTCCCAGCACCACAAAAAAAAAAAAAAAAAAAGTGTGGTCTCTGGAACCAAATTCCCAGGTTTCAAACCATAACATTAGTGTGCTGGCGATACAGCCCATCACGTAGAGTGCCTGCCTAGCATGCTGGAGACCCGGGTTCGAGTCCCCAGCACTGTCAGATTGTGCAAATAACAAACAAACAAAATCATAACATTACCATATACTAACTGTGTGACCTTGGACTAGTTAACCTCTGTACCAATTTCTCCTCACATGGGAAGGTAGGAATAATAATAGTGCCTTCTTAAAGGGTTGTTTTGAGGATTAAACGAAATAGTATGTGTGAAACATTTAGAATAATGTACATGGCAAATGGTAGTTAGCATAAAACGTAAGTTCTAGCAAAGTACCTGGAAATGTCAAGGAATTCATAACTGTGCCTACATTTTAGAATCAGTTTGTTTTCAGTTTTGGGTTCACGGTCTTGCATGTATTTGTTAAATGTATCCTCAAGTATGTCAGGTTTTAGATGCTATGGTAAAAGATACCATGTTTTAAAATTTCATTTTCCACTGAACTTTTGCTAATATAACTGCTAGTAACTATAACTGATTTTTATATACAGACTCTGAATCCTGAGACCTTGCTAAACTCACTTATTAGATCTTGGTCCTTATTGTTTTCCATGTGTACAGTTACACTGTCTGCAAATCAAGACAGTTTTAAAGCCAGGGATGGTGGCACATGCCTGTAATCCAGTGACACAGGGGGATCACGAGTTCAAGGTCAGCCTCAGCAATTTAGCAAGACTCTGTCTCAAAAATAAAAAGGATATAACTCAATGGTAAAAAGCACCCCAGGTTCAATCCCTAGTAATAAGCATTTTTTTAAAAAATTTTTTTCCAATCTGATCTGTATTCCTTCCTTTCTTTTACTTACTGCATTTGCTGGAACTTTTTTGGAGGGAGGTGGGTGGGTAGTACTGGGGACTGAACCCAGAGGTACTTAACTATTGAGCCATATCCCCAGCCCTTTTTTATATTTTATTTAGAGACAGGGTATCACTAAGTTGCTGAGGCTGGCTTTGAACTTGCGATTCTCCTGCCTCAGGCTTCCGAGCTGCTGGGATTACAGGCATGCACCACCCGCCGGCCTGGAATTTTGAGTATAATGTTGAATAGAAATGATGAGAGTAGACATCATTTTCCTGATCCTGAACTCAGAGGGAAAGAATTCAGTCTTTGCCCATTAAACATGTTAGTTACAGGCTTTTTAGATGCCCTTTACCTAGTCCAAGAAGTTCCTGCCTATTCCAGTTTGTTGAGAGTTTTTGTCATGAATGGCTGTTGAGTTTTGTCCAGTGCATTTTCTGCATGTATTGAAATGATTATCCCAGTCACTCAGGAGGCTGAGGTGGGAGGATCACAAGTTCAAAGCCAGCCCCAGCAATTTACCAAGGTCCTGTCTCAAAATAAAAAATAAAAAAGGGCTGGAAGTATAGCTCAGTGGTTGAAGGCCTATGGGTTCAATCCCTGTACCAAAAAAGAAAAAAGAAGAAGAAGAAAAAGAAAAGAAAGAATTAAGTATGTTTGTGTGTTAGCCTATTAATGTGGTGAAGTACATAGATTGATTTTCATGATATTAAACCAACCTTGCACTCTTGGGATAACCCCAGTTGGATATGTTGTATTATCCTTTTTATGTATAGTTAGATTGGTTTTGCTTGTATTTTGCTAAGCATTTCCATGTCCCAGTGGGTCATGAGGGATGGTTCCATATAGCTATTTTTTCTTGTAATATCTGTCTGGTTTGGGTATCAGGTAATGCTGACCTCACAAAATAAGTCGTGGCCTGGCAGAGTGGCATACACCCGTGATCTCAGCTACTCCAGGAGGCTGAGGTAGGAGGATGGCAAGTTCAAGGCCAACCTCAGCAGCTGAGTTGAGACCCTGTCTCAAAATATAATTTTCAAAAGGGATGGGAATGCGCCTCAGTGGTAGAGCACCTACCTAGCATGTGCAAGGCCCTGGGTTCAATTCCCAGTACCAAGGGAAAAAAAGTCATGAAATAGTTCAATATTCTCATGAGTTCGTGTAATATTGGTATTGTTCCTTCCTTAAATGCTTTCTAGACTTCACCCAGTGATGCTATCTAAACCCAGAGTTTTCTTTGTGAGAGGCATTTAATGACTTATTTATTTATTTATGGTGCTGGGTATTGAACCCAGGGGCACTTTACCACTAAGCAACATCTCCAGTCCTTTTTAATTTTTTATTTTGAGAGAGGGTCTTACTAAGGTGCTGAGGCTGGCCTTGAACTTTCGATCCTCCTGCCTCAGCCTCCCCAGTCACTGGGATTACAGGCTTGTACCCTGTGCCCAGCAAATTTATTATCTTTAACACGTATGGCCTATGGAAATTTGTTTCTTGTTGAGTATAAGCAATCTGTGTCTTTCAAGGAATCTCATTTAAGTTGTCAAATTCATTAGTGTGACATGTTTTATACCATTCCTTTATATTCCTTTTAGTGTGGGTAGAATCTCTAGTCTTTTCATAACTGATATTACAGTTTATGTTTTCTATCTCTTTTTGATTTTCTTGATCAAGCTAGCTGAAGGTTTATCATTGTTAGTTTTTTAGACCTAATACTGGTTTTATTGATCCTCTCTCCTTTTGTTTTATATTTAATTATTTTCTAATCTTTTTGGTCTTATTTATTTCCGTTTACTTATTTTGAACTTAGTTTGCTTTTCTTTTGATTGTTTCTTAAAATAGACTATGCAGCCAGTGGGGGTGGTGCGCACCTACAGTCCAGCTACTTGGAAAGCTGAGGCAGGTGGATCGCTTGCGCACAAGAGCTTCAGCTTGTAGTTTACTGTGGAGATAGTTGTCCACATGAAGTTTGGCATCAACATGATGACTTCTTGGGAGCAACGAACCATCGGTTGTACATGCTATCAATAGTGGGGTGCGTACTCAGCCATAAAGAAGAATAAAAGTATGGCATTTGCAGGCAGATGGATGAAATCGGAGAATATCATGCTAAGTGAGATAAGCCAATCTCAAAAAACCAAAGGACGAATGATCTCGCTGATAAGCAGATGATGGCATATAATGGGGGGTGGGAGGGGTTAGTGTTAGGGTTAGAGTTAGGGTTAGGGAGGGGGGCAAGAATGGAGGAAGGAAGGACTGTATAGAGGGAAAAGAGGAGTGGGGGGGTGGGGGGAAGGAAAAAATAACAGAATGAATCAAACATCATTACCCTATGTAAATGTATGATTACGAAAACGGTATGCCGTTACTCCATGTACAAACAGAGAATCAAATGTATCCCATTTGTTTACAATAAAAAAAAAAAAAATAGTGGGATGCAGTAAATACACCATGGCACTCCAGCCTGGGCAATACAGTGAGACTCCATCACTTTAAATAAAAAAACAAATATACTCTTAGTTGATTTGGGGCCTTACTACTTTAATAATAATAATATAAACATTTAAAACTTTTAAATATTTATAAAACATTTAAAACTTTAACTCTCTAAGAAATTTTTTTAGCATCTCCCAAGTTTGGAAATGTGTTCTTATTTTCATTAAATTTAAAAGGACCACAAGTTCAAGGCCAGCCTCAGCAACTTAGTGAGGCCCTAAGTAACCTAGTGAGACCCTGCCTCGAAATTTTAAAAAGGGTTGGGGATGTGGCTCAGTGGTTAAGAGTCCCAAGGTTCAACCCTGGTACCAAAAAAAAAAAATGTTTTCTGATTTTCTATGTGACTTCTTTTTGATCTATCAGTTACTTATAATTTATTTTTAGTTTCCAAATATTTGGAGGTTTTTCAGATTTGTTTGGTTGTTGCTGTCAAATTTAATTCCATTGTGGTCAGAGACAATATCTTCTATGATCTCAATCATTTTGTATTTTCAAGGACACACATATGGTCTACAGAAGATTCTATATTTTTCCGTTGTTGTGTGGAATGTTCTATAAATGTTAATTTGATCAGTTTGGTTTTGCCATGTTGTAAGTCTTCTTGGTCCTTACTGAATTTCCATCTACTTGTATTAATTACTGAAGAAAAAGTAATGAAATGTACAAACATAATGATGGATTTGTCAATTGCTTCTTTTAGTTCCATTAGCTTTTGTTTTAGGCATATTAAAACTTGTTGAATGCATACATAAGAATGATATTTCTTTCTGATGAATTGATCCCTTCACTATTGTGAAATATTTCCCTCTTTCTCTGGTAAAATTCTAAAGTACACTACTAATGATATGGTCACTTAATTATTTTGAGGTTAGTGATTTCTTAAACTCTATATATTTCCTTTTTCTGATACTGGCGATTGAACCCAGGGGCACTTAACCACAGAGCCACATCCCCAACCCTTTTTATGTTTTATTTAGAGACAAGGTCTAAGTTGCTTAGGGCCTCTCTAAATTGCTGCGGCTGGCCTCAAACTTGTGATCCTCCTGCCTCAGCCTCCCAAATTGCTGGGATTCCAGAAGTGCAACACTGCTCACGACCTTTTCCTCTTTTCATGCCCCATTTTTAGTGGGAGCCGAGGGGAGGTGGCTACTGCAGGCTGCAGAGCCCTTGTTAGCCCTGTGGGGTTGCTATAGCCTCAGCCACAGCCAGCCACAGTCTGCCAACAAGGCTAGCCCTGCAGACCGCACAGTTACAACAGTATTTGAGTATATTTTAGTATTCCATTTTATCTTCTCTACTATCTTATTAGCTAGATCTCTTATTTTTCAGTGGTTATTATGGGTTACAACATGCACCTTTAACTTACCATATTGTATGTTCATCTGATGTTATGCCACGTCATATATAATGTAAGATCCTCATAAAATATTTTATTTCCTTCTCCATACTTTGTGATATTGTTAACTTGTTTTACTTCTCCATGAGTTATAAATCTCATAATACATACCTATTATTTTTGCTTTAAAGAGTCAATATCTTTTCAGTAAATTAAAAAATGAGGATGAGAGCGTTTTATATTTATCACATATTTACCACTGCCGTGCTGTTTATTCGTTTATATTGATCTGAGTTCCCATCTGGTATTATTTTGCTCAGCATGAAGAAGTTCCTTTAATATCTCCGTAGCTCCTCTCTGCTGGCCATGAATTCTCACAGCTCTTTGTCTGGAACAATCTGTTTCACCTTCATGTTGTAGCTGTATTTTCTTTGTGTGTAGAATTCTAGGCTGACGTTTTTTTCTTCTGTTTTATGGATGTCATTTCATATTTTTCCGGTTTGCACACTTTCTGAAAAGAAGTCTGTGGTATCTTTCTCATTTTTTAAATTGGGAGCTTCCTCTGCAATCTCTTCTCTCTTTAATATTTTCTCCTTATCATTGCTATATTGGAATTTGATTATAATTTTATTTGGTGTGATTTCCTTAAGATTTATTTTACTTGGGTCCACTAAGCTTCTTATATGTATATGTTTATAATTTTCATCCAGTTTTACATTTTTGGCATATATATATTTTTTTGGGGGGGTACCGGGGATTGAACCCAGGGGTACTTAAACACTGAGCCACATCCCCAGCCCTATTTTGTATTTTATTTAGAGACAAGATCTCACTGAGGTGCTTAGGGCCTAAGTTGCTGAGGCTGACTTTGAATTCGTGATCCTCCTGCCTCAGCCTCCCAAGAGATTACAGGCATGCACCACCACACCCACACCCGGCTGGATATTAAATGTCCCCAAAGGCTCACGTGTTGAAGACTTGGTCCCAGGGTGATAGCTCTTTTGGGAGGTTGTAGAAACTTCAGGAGGTGGGGCCTACCTGGAAGAAGTACGCCATTGGGGCTACACCTTTAAAGGGGCTATGGGCACCCTGGCTCCTTTCTTTTTCTTTCTTTTTTCTTTTCTTCCTGGCTGCCATGAGGTGAGCAGCTCCTCTGCCACCCACACCCTGCCATGATGTTCTGCCTCACCCCAGTCCCAAAAGCAATGGAAATAGCCGGCCATGAACTGAAACCTGTCAAACTGTGAGCCAAAATCAACCTTTCCTCCTTTAAGTTGTTTTTCTCGTGTATTTTGTCACAGCAACGGAAAGCTGACTAACACACTTCTCTTCTATAGAATCTAACCTATTATTAGGTCCATCTGGTGAATATTTCATTTCAGATATTACCTTTTTCATCTCCAGAAGTTCCATTTGGTTCTTTTTATTTAAATCTTGAGAAAATATACATAACATTTACAGTTTTTACCATTTTTAAATGTACATTTGCATTGTTGGGTAGTCCTCGCCACCACCTACCTCCAGAACTTTTTCATCTTTCTGAATTGAAGTGCCATACCCATTACACAATAACTCCTCATTTCTGTCTCTCCCCAGTCCCTGGTTCCCACCCTTCTACTTTCTGTCCCTATGCATTTGCCTGTTCTAGACAAGTGAATATGAGTGGAATAATACAGTACTGATCATTTTTAATGTCTTCCATTTTTTTCCCTCTGTGTTTTCCTCTAGATATTTTAACATATGTTCAAGGTCCTTGGCTGCTGTTTCCCTCACCTCTGTAACCTTTGGGTCTGCTTCTATTGGCTATTTTTGGGTCCTCGAATGGGTCACATTTTTATGCCTCTCAGCAAGTTTAGTAATTTTTATTGGATGCTGAACATCACAGATATCAAATTGTTGAGGTCTGGATTTTATCCTCTTGGTTAAAGAGTGCTGAGTGGTTTTTTTTTCCGTGTGTGTGTGCACGTGCACGGATGTGTGGTATTGGGCTTGAACCCCGGGGGTACTCTATACTGTGCTATGTTACCAGCCCTTTTAATTTTTTTATTTGAGAGAGAGTTTTGCTAAGTTGCTAAGGCTGGCCTCGAGCTTATTATCCTTCCACCTCAGCCTCCCATGGGATTAGGCATGTGCCACCGTGCCCGGCCTGAGTCTTTTTTTGACAGGCAGTTTAATTCCCTTTAGTTCAGGCCGATCCTTTCAAGGTTTGTTTTTCAGCCGTGTTAGGGCAGGTCTGGAATGGCCTTTCATCTAGGGCTAGTCGAAACCTATTGCTAGAGATTAAACCTCCTGGGCCCTACTGCACACCCGGGGCGTTTCTCCACAGAGTGGTCCAAACCCAAACCTCTCCTAGTCCTCTGAAGGCGCTGGGAGCTGTTCAGCTAATGGCTCCTTTGTAGCAGTTGTGTCTGAGGTAGTTCTTTTCCCCCTCAGGCTTGTGGAGTCTTACCTGGGTATGGGTACTGTGCTTGATAGGCAGCCAAACGGGACTCTGTGTGAATTTCTTGAGCTCTGTCTGGTAGTCTTCCCTGCAAATTTCAGACACGTCAGCTTTCCTGAGCTCCAGTCTCTAGCTCCTCAACTGAGCAAGTCTCTCTGTGCCCTGCTTGGATTTCCCTGCTCCTACTGTGTTCTGGAAAGTGCCTCCAATCAAGTCGGTTGGCTTTCTGTCACGATGACAAAATACCTGATATAATCAACTTAAAAAGAGGAAAAGTTTATTCTGGCTCATAGTTTCAGAGGTTCCAGTTCATGGTCACTTGGCCCTGTTGCTTTGGGTCTGAGGCAGCAGAAGACATCATGGCAGCAGAAGCAGAGGAGGCCTGTTCATCTCAAGGCAGCTGGAAAACAGAGAAAGAGAGAGAGAAAGAGCAAGCTGTGTGGGTGAAACACACCTGTAATCCCAGCGGCTCAGGAGGCTGAGGCAGGAGGATCCCAAGTTCAAAGCCAGCCTCAGCAATTTAGCGAGGCCCTAAGCAACTCAGTGAGACCATCTGTAAATAAAATATAAAAAAGGGCTGGGGATGTGGCTCAATGTTTAAGGCTCCTGGGTTCAATCCTGGTACTAAAAAAACAAAAAAACAAAAAAACAAAAAAAAAAAAGAAAGAGAATAGCAGGGGTCTCCCATCCCCTTCAGGGCACGCCCCCCCTGTTACCTAACTTCCTCCCATTAGGCTCCACCTCTTAAAGGTTCCACCACCTTCCAATAGTGCCACTGGCTGGAGACCAAAACTTTAACACCTGAACCTTTGGGGGACATTTAAGATCCAAACTATAGCACATCAGTAGGAATCTCTTCCTTTGATTCCTTTCAGACAGAGTTCCACCCCACCTGCTGTGGAATGTCTAGAGAGTCATTTCATCTGTTTTGTCCAGCTTCTAGCTGTTTACACAGGGAAGGCACACGTGGCACTGATCACTCCACTGTGACTAGCAGAGGAATTTACCCCATCTTTTTTTTTTTTCCTCTCCCTCTTGGTTTAATGCCAGATTATGTGGTAGCTATATATCCAACTTTTTAAAATTCTTTTTGTTTTAATTAGTTACACGTGACAGTAGAATGCATTTTGACACACCATATATAAATGGAGTATGACTTCTCATTCTTCTGGTTGTACATGATGTAGAGTTACATGGAATACATAATCTTATATGCACAGAGCGTCATAATGTCCCATTTATTCTACTATTCTTCCTACCCCCATGTCCCCTCCCCTCCCTTCACTCCTCTCTGTCTAATCCAAAGTACCTCCATTCTTCCCTAGCCACCCCCCCTTATTATGAATTAGCATCTGCATATCAGAGAAAACACTCATCTTTGGTTCTTTGGGCTTATTTCACTTAGCATGATATTCTCCAGCTCCATCCATTTATGGGCAGATGCCATAATTTCATTCTTCTTTATGGCTAAGTAGTATTCCACTGTGTATATGGACCACATTTTCTTTATCCATTCATCTGTTGAAGGGCACCTAGGTTGGTTCCATAGTTTAGCTATTGTGAGTTGAGTTGCTATAAACCTGATGTGGCTGTGTCACTGTAGAATGCTGATTTTAAGTCCTTTGGGCATAAACAGGAGTAGGATAGCTGTTACCCCATCATTTTTAGAGAATGCTAGCAATTCAGTTCCTCTTGCACTTGCCTTCGTGTTTCACAACCAATTAATCACCCATTCCTGCCATTTTCTCGCCTACGTCCATTTCCTGTCTCCAGCTGCACTGCTGCTTCTTCAGGTGAGGCAGTCCATAGTTTTAGTTTGGAGTGTTCCAGAATTTTCTAAGCCTTCACCTCTCTAGCACGGCGCCTCTCTACACCATCCCCCATACACTAGCCAGGAAGATCTGTATAAAATACCCACATGACCCTATGTTTCTGCAACCGAAACCTTCCAGCAGCTTCTTACTGCTTTTGACAAAGTCCATTCTTCTGAGCTTGGTTTACAAGACCCTTCCTGTTGAGCCCCAGCCTCTATGCAGACTCCTTCCTGCCCCTCCCTTCTCTTTACCCTCCAGCAACACTGAACTACCAGCCATCCCTTGAACACTGTGCTAGTTCAGAGTTTCTAAAAAGCAGAGGCCCAGACAGAATTAAATGCATGTGAGATTTATATCCAGGGAAGTGCCTCCGAAGGATAAAGGGCAGAGGGAGCAGGCGAACGTGCGTTCTGGCAACTGTGAACGGGTTGAAAAGGAATGGAGGAAGAATCAGACAGGAGAGGCCCCAAATTGGGGTGCAGTCCTCTGAGAATCAAAGTCCTGATCAGGCCGATGGGGACCTCCAGGGGGAACATCGGCCATTAGGGAATTCCACGCCAGAAAGAAAAATGGCTGGGCTCCAGTGCTAATGCTGTGCTCTGTCATTGGTTGAGAACAGACCCAGAAAAATATGTAATGTATACGCAGTGGTGGATCCTGAGAGTGAGGGATCTGGAAACTGTCAGCCAACTACAGTCCTCTGGCAGCTTTTCTGGGAGACGTGCTTAGCACAGGCTCGGCCATGGCCGCCACGAGCATGGTACTCCCCACCCCCACCCCGTGTCTTTGTTAACCCAGTTCCTGCCAGCGGACACCTCCCCCATCCTGTTCCCCCAGGCCTCGGCTTACAGGTCACCTCTTCCAGGAAGCCCACCCTGACTACCTGCCTCAGCCCCCATTCCCTGGCCCAGCACTTCCTGTTTATATTAGAATTGCCCTTCATGCCTTTGAGTCCCTGCCCCTTATTCTGGGGAACCATCTCTTTGTCTCTCCAGTACCTAGTTCAGTGTCTGAGACGGTAGATGCAGAATTGAACTTCACCCGAAAATGATTGCACCTTAAAACTATTGCACGTCCAATCCCCTTGCAAATGCCCGAAAAGGCGTGACCCAGTGCAATGATCCCGGAGCAGCAGGGTACGGTGGTCCCGGTCCCTAACACAGGCCTGCAAGGATACGGATGCAGGAAGTCACTGCTAACCTCTGACAAACCGAGAAAATTGCACCCCCAGCCTTCCCCACCCCCAGGTTATTTGCATTTAAAAGTGAAGGCTGAAAAGGAGAATTCCTTTTGCCAAAGAGGAATTTCAAGCATCTGGGGCTGGCCAGCGAGGTGAATTTTTTTTTAAGGGGCCAGAGGCCCATTCGGGGAGCAAATACCAAATATCCCTTCGAAGGAGGCCATTTTATTCGAATCCTAATAGCAAGGAGAACTCTCCCGAAGACTTGAACCAAGTCCCTAAGGAGGCCCGAATTTGGAAAGACAATGAGAGTGAACGCTGTAGCATTTAAAGAGATATTTCCATTTTCCGTGCTCGGGCTGAATCTCCGCCCCTTCCCCCCATGTTTTTGTCTGCTTCTGCCGGCAGTGCCTGGGATTCTGTCCAGACAGCATGCTGTCAGCAGCATCAGCCAGCAGGAACGCATAATCCTCCCACCCTTTGGTTTTCGAGGGTAATATTAGCTAAGAAAATACTCCAGATCTTTCTCGTTCGTGTGGTGTAACTCGCTCGCTTCAGACATGCGCCTTTCTCCAGTAATTACCTCCCACGCTTGGGGAAATTTCTTTTCTTTTTTCTTTTTTTTTTTTTTTTGCAATCCTGTGTCCAATTCAGTTAACTAGTCAGCGTCTCCCAGGACAAAAAGGCAGCTTTTCAGACTGCAATGTCACTTTTCTTTCATTACCACCCTTCCTCCAGTCAAAGGGGCACGGTGACCTCAAGTTTTAACATTTCTGCAATCAGACGACTCACCGATTCCTTTTTTCCCCACCATCTAAAGCTGTAATGAGATTGATGGTCAGCTAATGACTCACAGCATCTTCCAATGGAGGAAAGACATGTCACAGAGACGCTCCCCCACCCCTTGTCATTACCTTCCTCCTGGCACAAGGATGAGCTCCGATCGGGAGCCCTCCCCATCTCTGCTTAGACACAAAGCACAAAGATAATCCAGACGCGAGACCACCCGAGTTCAGGCCAACGAAATTTATTGAAGATTGATCAGATGCCAAGCTCCATGTCGTACACAGACCTGAATAATTTCATTCAGGCAAAGCATATTGACGCTTGCATGGAGCTGGCACCCAGGGCTTCAAACAATACATGGCGACCCTACTTTGAGTAGCTCGCAGGGGTCAGTCTACACAGGATGATCAAACAATGGGATGATCAGGGGCAAAGAATTGCAGAGGAAGAACCAAGAACATTTCGTGTGGGGAATGGGACGTTTAGGTTCCTTGGAGACCACTTTAATAGCTTCCAAGCCCTCGGCTTTGTTCTACAGTAAGGAAGACGTTAATTTTTTTTTTAAATTTGTGCATATTAATTTTACAGAATAGTGGGTTTCATTGTGACACGTTCGGCCGGCACATAACACAGTGGGATCGATTTCACTCCCCAGTATCTCCTCTTGCCATCACCCCCCCACCCTTTTCTGTCCCTCCTGGTGTCCCCTTCCCCCCCTGGTGTCCTCCCCCCCCCCCTTTTCCGTGCTAGCCTCCACATAGGACAGAAAACACATGGCACCTCTCTTTCTGGGTCTGGCTTACTTTGCTTAGCGTGATGTTCTCCAGGTGTACCAATTCTCCTGCAAGTGACATAATTTTGCTCTTCTCTGTGACTGAATAAAACTTCATCGTGGATGTAGACCTCAATTTTTTATCCATTCATCTGTTGCCAGGCATCAAATCTGGTTCCATAACTTGGCTATAGTAATACATATTTTTAATTGATGTTTTTATTGAGATCATTGTGAATTCACATGTAGTTATAACAAATAATACAGAGAGCCAGGTGCAGTAGCAAGCACCTGGAGTCCCAGCTATGTGGGAGGAAGCAGCAGGAGGATCACTTGAGCTCAGGAGTTCCGGCCAGCCTGGGCAACACAAGACCCCATGACCCCATCTCTTTTTTTGGTACGGGGGATTGAACCCAGGGGCACTTAACCACTGAATCATATCTCCAACCCTCTTTATTTTTCAGACAAGGTCTCACTGAGTTGCTTAGGGCCTTGCTAAGTTACTGAGGCTGGCCTCCAACTTGCAATCCTCCTGCCTCAGCCTCCCAAGCCACTGGGATTACAGGATGGCACCCTCTCACCCAGCTAAGATGCCATCTCTTAAAAAGAAAAAAAAAAGAAGAAGAAGAAGAAGAAGGAAGGAAGAAAGAAAGAAAACTGGACAGAACCTCACACACTGCCCAGTTCTCTGCAATGGTAACATTTTAGAGAACTATATTGTAATCTCACAACTAGTATGTGGATGCTGATATAATCCACCCAGCTTATTCAGATTCCCCTAGTTTTACTTGTACTAGTTGTAAAGTGTGTTTGTGTGTATTTTTAGTTCTCCACAATTTTGTCCCTGTGTAGCTCCCGTATCCATCACCACAGACCCCCTCCTGTTACCCTTGAAACCACACCCACCTCTCTCTCACCCCTGTCCCCAACCCCATTTCAAAAGTGTTGTCATTTCAAAAGTGTTGTCATTTCAAAATTGTTACATAAATGAGATCATATAAAACTTTGGGGGTTGACTTGTTTTCACCCAGCATAATTATCTAGCGGTTTATCCATGTCGCGCAAGTAGCAACAGTTCTTTTCTTCCTGTTGTTAAGAAGTAACAGAAGACTACATGTTATGGAATTCCATCGTAGGGAATCCCAGGTTCCTTAACCAGTCATCTGTTGAGGAACAGCTGGGCTGACTCTGGTTTAGGCTATTATAAATAATAGGACCACTTGAGCTATGAACATTTGTGTACAGGTTTTCGTGTGGATATGAATCTTCTTTTCTCTGACACAAACAGGAGTGTAATTGCTGGGTTTCATTTTTGTTTTTTTTTAATGGTGCTGAGGAATGAACCCCCCCAGGTCCTCATGCATGCCAACAAGCACATGCTCTGCCACCGAGCTATACCCCCAGCCCCCGTATCTAATTTTTAGAGAAACCCATAAATTCTTTTCCAGGGTAGCTGTATCATTTTACATTTCCACCAGCAATGTATGACTGATCCAGTTTCTCGTCATCCTCACCAGCAAGTAAGTTGTCACTGTTTTTAATTTGTCCCTGTGTAGCTCCTGTATCCATCACCACAGACCCCCTCCTGTTACCCTTGAAACCACACCCACCTCTTTGCACGTGTCCCTTGGCCATTTGTACGTCATCTATGGTGAAGTGTCTCTTCTTGTGTTTTGCCTATGTTTAATTGGATTGTTTGTATTTTTATTGCAAGGTTTTGAGAACTTTTTAGAAATATATTCTGGCAGGGCGCAGTGGCAAATGCCTATAATCCCAGCGGCTCGGGAGGCTGAGGCAGGAAGGTCTCAAGTTCAAAGCCAGCCTCGGTAACTTAGAGAGGCCCTAGGCAACTCAGCGAGACCCTGTCTCTAAATAAAATACAGAAAAGGGATGGGGATGTGGCTCAGTGGTCAAGCGCCCCTGGGTTCAACCCCCAGTATTAAAAAAATTAAAAATTAAAAAAATATATATTCTAGGGCTGGGGAGATAGCTCAGTTGGTAGAGCACTTGCCTCTCAGGCACAAGGCCCTGGGTTCAATTCCCAGCACTGCAAAAAAAAAAAAACACACACACACACACACACACACATGCACACAAATATATATTCTAGATGATGGTCCTTTGTCAAATATGAGGTTTGTAAATATCTTCTCTCAGCCTATAGTTTGTCTTTTTATTTGTCTTCACTGGAGATTCTGGCATGTGAAAGTTCTTAATTTTGATAAGTTACAACTTAGGAATTTTCCTCTTCTAGCGCATGCTTTTGGTGTTAAGTCTAAGAACTCATTCTTCACCTAGCTCTAGATCCTGAGGACCTTCTGTGTTGTTTTTCTCCAAGTGCCTCTTAGAAAACTTTTACCAATTTTAGTGGAATCATAGCAGAGCTTAATGGAATCCAGGCAGTGACTTAGAGTTTAATAACAACACTGTATAGTCTGCTCCAGCTGCTGTAACAGACACCACAGGCTGAGTGGCTTAAGCAGCAGAACTTGATTTTCTCATGGTTGCGGGTGCTACAAGTCCAAGATCAAGGTGCATCAAGGTTGGTGTGTGGTGAGGGCTTTCTTCCTAGCTAGCAGCCAGTCTCTTCTGTATTCTCACGTGGCCTTTCTTCTGTGTGTATGTGCTCAAAGAGAGAGAGACAGAGAGAGGGAGAGAGAGCGCATCTGTTTCTCTTGGTGAAAGTGCGCCAATCCTGCGCAATCACAGACCCACTCTACGACCTCCTTTAACCTCACAGCCTCCGCAAAGGCCCGGTCTCCAAGTAACCCTCACACGGAGGGTTCAGGCTCCAGCACAGGAGCTGCAGGGAGGGGAGCAGACCCAACTCAGTCCATGACAGCACGGTCTCAGCACACCCTAAGAGCTTCTCTGGCTTCTGTGGCTCAACCTGTGCTGGTTGCCACAGCCAACATTATGTGCAGGCACAGGTGCCAAAATAGCCTGGCACTGAGCGGGTGACCATCGCGCGTGGGTGTCAGTGTATTCCCGTTCCCCTCCCCCTCGCCGATTTCCTGGGAAACCCTCCTGCCCCTCCCACTTTGGTAATGAGGTTGTTACCCTAAGAACTTCTTAGTACAGCACGCCATGTTAGCCTGGGCAGTCGATTAGTCCAAGAAAGGGACTAGATGCAAGCTGTGCCACTCACAAATTTTCTCTACAAGTTTTGACTCAACGTTTAAACTCACTTTAGCTGTTCTTTTTTTTTTTTTTTTTTTTTTTTTTTTTTTTTTTTTTTTGTAGTCCAGCGGAACCCAGGGCCTCATGCATGCTGGGCAAGCGCTCTACCACTGAAATATATCCCTCGTCCTTAGCTCTTCTACCTAACTAAAGAAATCTAAACTTGGGAGCCCTTGGGGAAGGCTATTTTCTATGTGACTGGAAACAGGAACAAGAATTGTTCATGAGAAAGAAAATGGAAGAGATGCAAAGCGAGAGAAAGAGATAGAAACAAGGAACTGAGAGTATTCTAACCCCAAACCCTTTCCACTGAATCCTGTCCTTGGGTTGTATGAAGCACCTGAAAATAAATTTACTTTATTTTCTTTACTTTAAAGAGGGAAGGAGGAGAAAAGGGTAGGGAAGAGAAGACAACCCAACATACCGCTGTCCAACCTCCAGTCCCTCCTTATCCTAGTGTGTTAGTCAGCTTTCATTGCTATAACAGAATACCTGAGAAAAACAACTTAAAGGAGGAAAGACTAATTCTGGCTCATGGTTTCAGATGTTTCAGTCCATGGTCTCCTAACCCCATCCCTTTTAGGCCTGTGGTGGGACAGAAACATCATGGCAGAAGGACTTGGCAGAGAGAAGCTGCCCAAGAAGCAAAGAAAGAATGAGAAAGGGCTAGAGACAAGATATACCCTTCTAGGGTCCACCCTGGGTAACCCACCTCTTCAAACTAGGCCCACCTCCTATGGTTTCCACCCCTTCCCAACAGTCCATTGAATTATGAACCCATTAGCGAATTGACCCATTGAAAAGACCAGAGTCATCATGATCCAGTCCCTTCCCAAATCCACACCTCAGAAAATGGCTGCATTGGAGAGGAGCCTTCAGCACCTGTCTCAGGGGGCATTCCAGGTTCAAACTGTAACACCCAGTGACACCTTTAATACCTTCCAAACGGACCTCGTTTGGCATACTCTTCAAAGAACCGCAGTCCAATAAAATATAATGTGAGTCGTACATTCGTTTTCAATTTTCTAGCAACCACATTAAAAAAAATTTATTTTTGGTACTTAACCACATCCCCACACCCCAGCCCCATTTTGTATTTTATTTAGAGACAGGGTCTCACTGAGTTGCTTAGCACCTCGCTTTTGCTGAGGCTGGCTTTGAACTCACGATCCTCCTGCCTCAGCCTCCTGAACCACTGGGATTACAGGCGTGCACCATGGTGCACAGCTTTTGAAAAATTTTTTATTTGTTCTTTTTACTTATACATGGCATTAGAATATATTTTGATATATTATACATACACGGAGTGTAACTTATTCTAATTAGGGTCCCATTCTTGTGGTATACATGATGTGGAGTTTCATTGATCATGTATTCATATATGAACATAGGAAAGTTACGTCCAATTCATTCTACTGCCTTTCCTATTCCCATCCCCCCTCCCTTCCCTTCATTCCCCTGTCTAATCCCCTGAACTTCTATTCTACCCCACTGCTTATTGTGAGTTAGCATCCGCATATCAGAGGACATTCAGCCTTTGGTTCTTTGGGACTGGCTTATTTCACTTAGCATGATATTCTCCATTTCCATCCATTTACAGGCAAATGCCATAATTTCATTCTTCTTTATGGCTAAGTAGTATTCCACTGTGTATAAGGACCACGTTTTCTTTATCAATTCATCTGTTGAAGGGCACCTAGGTTGGTTCCATAGCTTAGTTATTGTGGACTGAGATGCTGTAAACATTGATGTGGCCATGTCACTGTGGTGTGCTGACTTTAAGTCCTTTGGGTATAAACTGAGGAATGAGATAACTGGGTCAAATGGAGGTTCCATTCCAAGTGTTCTGAGGAATCTCCATACTAGCAGCCAAATTTTTAAAAAGAAACATGTGAAATAAATTTTAGTAATGTATTTTATTTAACCTAGTGTATCCAAAATATTATCATTTTGACATGTAATTATTTCAACATGCAACTCTAAATTTTAAAAATTGTCCCAGGCAATTCTCGTTCAAAAGGTTTGGGAAAATAAACTACCAGTTGCCTCAAGAGTCTTAGAAATTCCCCTGGGAAGTAGAAGCTGAAGGCCACCTCTGGGCTTCTACGAGGCTCCTCTGTGGCAGCCCTGTGTCCTGGGAGCCAGAGCAACCCTATTTCAACTTGGCGACCAACTTGTCTGCTTCCTGAGGCCCCTTCTAAATACGTCTGTGATTCTAGTTGACCCCATAGGAGCTAAGAGTAGGGACTCCCTTCCTCATCAATATTATCTGTCTAGCCGGGTGTGGTGGCGCTCGCCTATCATCCCAGCGACTGAGAGGCTGAGGCAGGAGGATTGCGAGTTCAAAGCCAGCTTCAGCAAGTTAGTGAGGCCCTAAGCAACTCAGTGAGACCCTGTTTCTTAATCAAATACAAAATAGGGTGGGGATGCGGCTCAGTGGTTAAGTGCTCCAGAGTTCAGTCCCCAGTACCAAAAAAATCGTTCATCTATCTGTCTGTCCGTCTGCCTATGCATCTATCATCTCTCTTCAGATGGGCTCTGCTGTCAGAAGTTTCTATTTTTGATTTTTGACTCTGTGCCTCTTTGTTGTCATGACTTTAGGCAAATTATCTCAACTTCTCTGAGTTTCTTTTTCCACACTTGTAAAATGGGGCTCATGGTATTACCTGCTTATCAATCATTGAATGAGGATTAAACAGCTATGAAACAGTGAGGTTGAAAAGCATAATGGCATATGTTAAGTGTATTATAAGTCGTGGCCATTATTATGCAAGACCCGTTCTTTAAAGGGATTAACAGCTTTTGGGGGAGGGCGTTTACTAGGGATTGAACCCAGGGACCCTTAACCGCTGAGACACACATCCACAGATCTTTTTACTTTGAGACAGGATCTCGCTAAGTTGCTTAGGGCCTCACTAAATTGATGAGGCTGGCCTCCAACTTGTGATCCTCCTGCCTCAGCCTCCTGAGTCACTAGGATTACAGGTGTGTACCACAGCACCTCGCTAATTTGTGGGCTTTCTTTTGGACTGACAGCTTTCTAACGACTCATAAGAACAGAAAAGTCACCTACACAGGAAACAGACGCTTCACATTTTCATGTGTTACTATACCAAAGGCTCAGCACAACACGTAGTCCACATTTGGGTTTCCAATTGAAGACCAAAATAAAATTCAAGTCCTTTCCTGTCTTAGCATCTATCCACTGTTTAAATTTTGGGTTCTTCAGAGGAAATTCTTCTTGTACGGTAGACCCTTCTTCCCTTTCCAGTAAGTTAACGAATATCTGAGATCTTTTAACATCCTCATTGAACACGACCACTTTCCATTGCATTCGCTTCTGTCATTCGAAGTGATTTTCCTCTGGAGCATACAGAGGTAATTTTAAACAGTGGCCCTGGAAACCGCTTTTTACTGGTAGAAAAAGAACTCCTGAGGTGATCTGTAAGTGGGTTAGCTAGAGTCCACCCACATCCCCACAGAGCTAAATGCCCTTGTTACAATGGAAGGAGGACTTCACAGAGAGAAAAAGAAACAGCAGAGAATTCACGCTGGAGGGGACTCTGGAAAATATGCGATGCAATCTTTTTGTTTCCTTTTTTTCTTTTTGTGGTACTGAGGATTGAACCCAGGGGTGCTCTACCACTGAGCCACAACCCCAGCTCTTTTTATTCTTTTCTATTTTATTTTTGAGACAGGGTCTTGCTAAGTGGGCTAGGTTGGCCTCAAATTTACAATCCTCTTGCCTCAGCCTCCCAAGTAGCTGGGATTACAGATGTGAGCCACCATGCCTGGTGTTGACACAGTCTTTCTTAAATGTCACACCCCTGAGCACCTGCCAAGCCTGCGACTCTACAGCGGCCCTTACGTATTGCAGGGTGCTTGGGACGTGCCTGACCTATCTGCTACCTGCCGAGACTGGCTTGCCCACCTGAGTCCCGGCATGGTACTTGATAGGTACTAGGTGTCTGATAAGCGCATGAGGTGCATGTGGTCTTGTAACAGCGCGCTGTGACATGGTATCTGGCAGTAATAAAAGATCAGAGGGAGATCTTTAGTTACCATGATTTTTGTTCCCAGGGTATGTGTCGTCTTTATGTTTTTGCTCTTCATGGGGCTGAGTTTCTGTAAAATGTGGCTGACATTTTAAGAGACGTTTAAAATGTGGCCGACTGAGGAGGTCCCCAGGGATAATGTGAAACATAATTAGCTGGTAGAGACTTCAAAGTGCTTCGAGAGTTAAAGATCCTCAACTTACCACACCTTCAAAGTGGACATTTTGACTACCAACTAGGAAAAAACCTGCCTGCAAATGAAGCTTAAACGAAGAAAACTTGTAATAAGTGAAGGACACGAAGATGTCTTCTGATGACATCATCCAAGTACCTGGATCCAACCGTACCTGAAGTCAGTGTGCCTGCACTTGTCTCTCCTATGAGCTTATACGTTGGCTTTTCATTTAAGCCAGGATGAGTTAGGCTTCTGTCACTTGTCACCGAAAGAGTACTAGTGACTAGAATAAAGATCAAACAATTAGAGAACCATAAAATCCAATATATATTAAGTGTTATGCTGCATAACCTGATTAAAAATTTGATGCAAGTCCAGAGGCACAATAGCTGTGGGAAGCTAACCGAGGTAGTGGAACTTGGGCAGGGCATAATCCCTGTTATAATCATGAAGGGACATAAAGGACTGTGTAGCTGGTAGGCTGTCACAATGTAGTGTAGTACAATATGGAATAGTATAGTACAGTGTACAATCCCAGCATATTAGACAGGAAGAAGGATTTACCAAGGGCAATGCTAATCTTTAACCTCTTTTGAGAGTACTAAGAGGACTGGTGGAGGAGGGTTAGATTCATGCCAATCCTGGAGCTGCTGGGTCAGACCTGATACCTCTTTTGTGAAGGGAGAGCTGAGGAGACTCTGGTGCTGGATAAAGCCCAAGGAAGGAGTCAGACTGAGAACAACAATCACATTAACTTGAAGGTAGCAGGGCAGGATGGTTCTGTGGTGCAGTTTAAGATTGAGACATACACCAGGCCAGCTGCGGTGGTGCATGCCAGTAATCCCAGAGGTTGGGGAGGCTGAGTCAGGAGGACCAAGACTTCAAAGCCAGCCTCAGCAACTTAGCGGGGCCCTCAGCAACTCAGCGAGACCCTGTCTCTAAATAAAATGTAAAAAAGGGCTGGGGATGTGGCTCAGTGGTTAAGCGCCCTGGATTCAATCCCCAGAACCAAAAAAAAAAAAAAAAAGGGCATACACCACTTGGTAAACTAATGAAAGCCTATTGTGAATGACAGGGTTTGTCGATGAGGCAGATCAGATTCCGATTTGATGGGCAACCAATTAATGGAACAGACACACCTGCACGGTTGGAAATGGAGGATGAAGATACAATTGATGTGTTCAGCAACAGACAGGAGGGTCTACTAAAGAGCGAACCTGTGACTTTACTCCAGAACCCCGTTCTTACAGACCAAGAGTACATGCTCAATTAGAAGACGGCAATTTGGTCCCCCCACATCTTTACTACTACGGTATAGTTTCTCTATTCTTTCATTCCCCCGACCCTTTCTTTTATTGTACATGAAACAACTGGTGTATGTACACAAGCGTGTTGCTATTTTTTGTTGTTGTTGTTTTGGGTACCAGGGATTGAACCCAGGGATACTTAACCTCTGAGCCACCACCCCAGCCCTTTTTATATTTTATTTAGAGACAGTGTCTCCTAAGTTGCTTAGGGCCTCGCTAAGTTGCTGAGGCTGGCTTTGAACTCTCCATCCTCCTGCCTCAGCCTCCTGAGCTGCTGGGATTACAGGCGTGCCCCGCCGCGTCCAGCCTATTGCTTTAAAAAAAGAAAAACAAAACAGAAAAACCTAAATGGCCAATGATGTTTTGATTGACATCAGATGAAGACGGGGTGGGGAGAAACGCTGGTCCTGTAAACATAGCCCCTTCCTCCATTAGTGGCTTGCTCATCCCGCTCTTATCTTTATATTCCAGGAAGTTAGTTTTCTGTCACTGTTTTAACAAAAAAGAAAAGAAAAACCTGAACAACATAAAAATCCTTGCATACCTTATTCAACTGGAGAATTTTAGTGTTTTTCACTTATCCTTGTAAAACCAAGGATAATTTTATAGCTTTTTGTACGTACCTGTTACCTGTAGGGCAATCTGTCTTTAAGGAGGGGTAAATTACTCTTAAAAAAGGAAAGATTCCTAGATAATTTTCCCTTCAAGTCAAGCATCTTGTTGTTGAGTTTGGGGTTTTTTTTTTTTTTTTTGTACCAGGGATTGAACTCAGGGGCACTTGACCACTGAGCCACCTCCCCAGCCCTTTTTTGTATTTTATTTAGAGACAGGGTCTCACTAAGTTGCTCAGGGCCTCCCTGAGTTGCTGAGGCTGGCCTCGAACTTGCAATCCTCCTGCCTCAGCCTCCCAAGTCACTGGGATTACAGGTGTGTGCCACTGTGCCTGCACCTCGCTCAAGCATCTTGTTGTTTAAATAATTTCTTCTTTAAAAAAAAAAAAAAAAAAAGATTGTTAGCATTCCTAGTCATCCAAGCATACCTAGCATCTGGGCTGAGAATTTTCCCTAGTCTAGAACAGTGGTTCTCAACCTTGGTTGCACATTTGAATCACTTAGGGAGCTTTTTAAAAAAAAATCCAGATACACAAGCTGCACCCCAGTCCAAGTAGATCACAATCACGGAGGTGAGAACCAGGCCTCAGTGTTTTTAAAAATTCCTCAGGTGCTTCCCCTGGGCAGCCAGGTTTGAAGACATGCTCTGAGATAGTGCTCTCAAACTTTAACACGTCTTTGAATTTTGTTTTAACAAGATTCAGATACAGAGGGTGTGGAGTAGGCCCAGAATTCAGGGAGTTAACTATAGGGGGGGCGAGTTCTTTCCAATGCGCCCAGCCAGATTACCCAGAAATAACCTTTGGACAGCTAAGTGTGGCGAAAGGTCGATGAGTCACATGACTGTCCCCGATCTGACACAGGATATAGGATGACCAACTGTCCTACTTTGCCTGGGACTCAGGGAGTCCCGGGAGATGGGGCTTTGAGTATTAAAACAGGAGAAGTCCTGGACCAACCAGGATGGTTGGTTACCCTACTGGTCCCCGACCTTCTGGTCAGTGAAGTTCTGACCCCTGTTACAAAAGCTTTTCCAACCAAACAGGCACTGTTGATTAAGTGGGAGCAAAGAGAAGCTCAGAGGACGGTCCTGGGAGGAGAGAAGGAAATCCTCGGGCACATAATCCTCCCAAAGGCCATCAGTAGATCTGGGGACAAGAGCAGGAACGTGTGTTTTACGTGACTTACAGGCACTGGCCAAAGAACAAGTGTCCAGTAAATTAAGGATATTACAGATCCAGGGGACTTCTATTGGAGATTCATGAACTGGGCAGCATTCTGTCTTTTCAGAAGTGACCCAGACAAGGGTGAGAAAGGAAAATCCTCCCAGTCGTTCATTTTGTTGGGAACCAGAGTGGCCAGAGGAACAGACCCACACTGCCTCACGGGAGCGGCTAAAGCGTTGTCTGTTTGGCCAGGGACTTGCCAGCACACTACGCAGGCCCGTTAGGGACGCGGCGCCAGGTCTTTTCCAAACTCCTCTGGCAATAGATCCTAGGGAGCCGGTAGAGCAGCACAAGAGAAGGTGCCACCAGAGTTAATGGCAAAGTGCTACGCATGTCCAACTTCATGGCTCCATAGATCAGTTAATGCCCAGCACATGATGGGGCATTTTTGAAGAAGCTTTAAAAGTAGCTGTTGATTTTTATTTATTCATTTATTTTTTTTTAGGTGCTGGGGATTGAACCCAGGGCCTTGTGCTTGCAAGGCAAGTCCTCTACCAACTGAGCTATCTCCCCAGCCCTGATTTTTATTTTTATTTTTTGCGGTGCAGGGATTGAACCCAGGGCCTTATGCATACGAGGCAAGCACTTTACCAGCTGAGCTACATCCCCAGTCCTAACTGTTGACTTTTATTGAATGCTGTTACATGATCTGCAAAGATGGGCATGTTTTTTTCTCTATTAATGTCATGTATGGGAGTAAAAATATTCTTAAGATAAACCCCACTTGGTGATGGTAATTCATATTTTTTAAATGATGCTGGATTTTGTTTGCTGATATTGTATTTAGGATTTTTACATTGATATTTGTAATTATTATTGGTCTGCAGTTTCATTTCTAGGCTTGACTCTGATATTAACTTTTTTTTTTTTTTTTTTTTTTTTGGTGCTGGGGATTGAACCCAGGGCCTTGTGCTCATGAGGCAAGCACTCTACCAACTGAGCTATCTCCCCAGCTCTTAACTTTTTTTAAAGAGATCTTTTTTTCTAAATATTTTAACCGTAGGCAGACACAATATCTTTATTTTATTTATTTATTTATATGTGGTGCTGAGAATCGAACCCAGTGCCTCACACATGCCAGGCAAGTGCGCTACCACTGAGCCACAACCCCAGCCCCTTTGATATTATACCTCCTCCTCCTCTTGCTCCTCCTCCTGCTTCTCCTCCTGCTCTTCCTCTTCTTCTTCTTCCCCCTCCTCCCCCTCCTCCCCCTCCTCCCCTCCCCCCTTCTTCTTCTTGTCCTCCTCCTCCTCCTCCTCCTCCTCCTGCTCTTCCTCTTCTTCTTCTTCCCCCTCCTCCCCCTCCTCCTCCTCCTTTTTGTTTTAATTTGGTACCAGGGATTGAACCCAGGGTCACTCAACCACTGAACCACATCCCCAGCCCTTTTTATTTTTTTATTTTGAGACAGGGTCTCACTAAGTTTCATACGGCCTCACTAAGTTGCTGAGGCTGGCTTCGAACTCGTGATCCTCCTGCCTCAGCCTCTCAAGTCGCTGGGATTACAGGAGTATTTCCTTCTTTAACTATGCTCTGTCACTTATAAGGCATTAAAACCATCCCCTCCTTAGAGATTTGCTAGAATTCTGTCCTGGGTCCCTCTGGATCTGGCGCGTCATGCACCTTGACCATCAACCGTGGGTCCCGCTGAGTCTCTGGATCAGCTCAAGCCTCGGTCAGGAAAGCTGGTAAGTAACCCTCTGGCCCATGGCTGTCTTTCTGTTCTTTCTATTTGCTGCACTCCATCTTATCCTCTGCTCTTCCCCCTCCTCCAAAGCTCTGTCTTTGTGTCCCATGTCACCCCGAGTCTCACCATTTCAAGGAAGTCCTCCACGAATCCTGCAAGTCATTTGCAGGATTGCTTGAGGAATATTGGTCATCCCCGGCTTCCGTGCGCTGTCATGACTTATTCCATTAACAAGCTGATGAATCGGTGTCGAGCTAGAATATGTCTAGAGTCCTCGTCAGCTCGCATTTTCTGGGCTCCCTTTTTGGGTCGTGCTGTGGGGCAGAGGGGAGATGGGCAAAGCAGCCAGCTGTGGTAAATTTGTAGCCTCCTTGCAGTCAGATCTGCTCAGAACTGGGAGAAGCCCTTTTCCTACTTCAAAGATCCCGCTGAGAACAATGTGGCAGGCGCCAGCCCTCGACTGGCCGGACAATTCTCAAGGAATGCTCGACACAGGCCAGAGAGCTGAGTGCCAGCAATCTTGGGACAGAGCCTTTGCCAGGAGATTCCCTGCCTCGGTGAGCTGAGCCGAGAGGGAAATGGCTGTAAATGCCACTGATTAATCACCAAGGTGACACTCGCCATCCCAGCACTCTGCTCCTCTCCTTTGCAAACCATCACCTCCCACCCTGCCCCGCCCCTTCTAGAAAGACCCCAAGTGACGGTTGCTGTCTTGACATCTCCTGGGATGGTTTTCTTGGCTGGTGCCCAAGTATCTTTTGCCTTGCATGAGGGCGTTGGGGAGGGAGGGAGGGGCCAGGTGATCTAGCTCTTGCATTGTGTGATTCTCTTATTCCAAATTCTGAGAATTCCTTTTTCCTTTTAAAAGAGTGAACTAATTCCACTTTGACAGCATTACTTGGACTCCATCCAGGGGAAAGAAGTAGGGGATTCCAGGGATCTGAGTCATCTAGCCACTGGAGCTGGACACAGTTCTTTGGTCCTTTTCCCCTGGCAAGGACAAACTCTCTGTCAAGGTCACATAATGTTCTGAATCCACACACACCAAGTGGCCTGTTCTAGCCACTGGCAGCTTCTGGCAGGATGAGGGACCCGAACAATTTTGTCCTTAGAAAGGAGTGTCGCTCTGGCTGTGAACTAAGAATCTGGTATGAGGCAAAAGACTGAGTACATGGCTGGGTCCTGAGTTTGGCTGGTTTCAAAAAAAAAAAAAAAAGTGTCTATTAGGAAGATGGAATGCTATACAGCAGTGAAAAAGAATGCCCCACGTCCACCCTGTCCACATGGACTAATTTTGAAAACATAATGCTAGAGAGAAAAAGCAAGTTCCAGAAAGACATAGAGAATGTGTTACCATTTATAAAATGTTAAAATATGCTGTGGTTTGGATGTGTTTTGAGTGTGTAGCCAAGGGTTCCTGTGTTGGCAGCTTGGTCCCTAGTGTAGTGTTGCTATGTGGTGGTAGAACCTTTAAGAGATGGGCTTAGTGGGAGTTGATGAGGTCACTGGGGACATTATCCTCAGAAGGGATCGAGATAGCTCTCATAGGACCCTGAGTTAGTTCTTACAAGAGCAAGTTGCTGCCAGGTATGGTGGCACATGCCTTTAATCCCAGCGATTCAGAGGCTGACTCAGGAGGATCGCAAGTTCAAAGCCAGCCTCAACAATTTAGCGAGGCCCTAAGCAACTCAGTGAGACCCTGTCTCTAAATAAAATACAAAAGAGGGCTGCAGATGTGGCTCAGTGGTTAAGCACCCCTGAGTTCAATCCCTGGTACCACAAAAAAAAAAAAAAAAGCAAAATAAAACAACAACAACAAAAATAGCAAGTTGCTATAAAAGAGCAAGCCTGACCTCTGGGTTGCTTCTGGCTGCCTAACTCACCAAGTGATCGCTCCCTCTTGCATGTAATTCCATTGTGACATCTGCCATGTTGTGCCATAGCCAGGCACTCTCACCAGATCTGGCGCCATACTGTTTGGATTTTCAGCTGCCTGAACTGGGAGCTGAACAAACCTCTTTTCTTTATAAATAGCCCAGACTCGGGTATTTCATTATAGTAACAGAAAATGGACTAATATATTTAGGATTTATAGTAAGTGTATATGTGACATGTGTAATAAAAGAATAAAATTACACATGGAGATAATAATATGGTACCAACTTTGTGGTTGTCTCAGGGGCAGGGAGAACGAGAGTGAGAATTGGTACAGCTCTAGCTGTATCTGAGATGTTATATCATTGGCTGGGTGTTCATTATATTGTTCTGTGTGCTCTTTATATATCTGGAGTATCTCATGATGTTTTTGTGTGTTTGTTTTGTTTTGTTTTGGTACTAGGGATTGAACCCAGGGTACTTTACCGCTGAACTACATCCTGCACTTTTCATTTTTATCTCAAGACAGTGCATGTTGGCCTCAAACTTACCATCCTCTTGCCTCATTTTCCCCAGTAGCTGGGATTATGGGCACACACCACTGCACCTGGCCCTTGATGCCTTTTTTTCTTTTTTATACTGAGGAATTAACCCAGGAGTGCTTAGCCATTGAGCTACATCCCCAACCCTAAGTTGCTTAGGGCCTCTCTAAGTTGCTGAGGCTGGCCTCCAACTTGCAATCCTCCTGCTTCAGCCTCCCGAGTTGCTGGGATTGCAAGCATGTGTCCCTGCAGCCGGCTCCATGATGATATTTTAAAAGTGGAAAGAAAAGTTAGGTTTCAGCAGGCTTGAGTATAATGTTAAACTGCCAATTTTTTTATGGACTGGGACAGTCCCTCAATCATGACTGCTCAAGATGCCAATGTCACATGAGCAAAATTACTTCTGTGTCCAGGGACTTTCCTTCTGATTTTAGCCCAGACTGTCAACAGCCCCCTTCTCCCCATGGCTGGGCCACCCCTGCTCCTTTTCCCTTCCTCTTTCTGTCGTTGCTGGGAAGCACCCAGCCGCTTCAGCCTTCTGTGCGTACAGTTGTCTGGATGTCTTCCAGGTTCTTTTCCTGTCCTGTGCACTTCGGTGCCCCAGGCTGCAGAAACCCCCACTTCTGACGGCAAAAGAGAGTAGAGAGGAGATGGGGCGAGCTGTGTTTCTGTTCTCCTGAGATGAGACTGAGGAGTGGATTTCACCAGGAAGTAACTCTCCCCAGGAACCGTCCCCCGCCCTTTGGTACCAGGGGTTGAACCCAGGGGCGCTTAACCACTGAGCCACAGCCCCAGCCCTCTTTACTTTTTATCTAGGGACAGGGTCTCAATGAGTTGCTTAGGGCCTCACTGCTGAGGCTGGCCTTGAACTCGCGATCCTCCTGCCTCAGCCTCCAGAGCCACTGGGATTACAGGCCTGCGCCACCGCGCCCGGCTGTAACTGTGTTTCTTGACCATCATTAATACCAGAGCCTCACTTCCTATGGGTGACATGGGCTCTGGAGGCCTGCTTGGGAACCAAAGTCATTCATATGGAATTGAAGAAAATCTGTTCTGAATTCTAAGACAGATTTTTCCAACCAACTTTTGGAACAGCACCAAGTTTTCAGTTTGTCACTCCTCCACAAAGTCCTGGGGGGCGGGGGCGAACTAAGTTTTCCTTGGCCAAAAAGGAATGAATTCAAGGAACCAAGGTTTGCTGATGGGTTGAAATAAAACAGGGTACTTCAGGGCGACCTCAGAAAGAATTTCCCGAGAAATAAAATTACCTCACCTGCTTGTTTTTCTCTCGGCCGCCACACATTTCAAATATGAACAATACAACCACTAACTCCAGCGAGAAGAGCTGACCATTCGCCACACAATGTGATTTCTAATTGCTTGAATAATACTGCACAATGAAATAATTTCCTACCCAGTAAAAATGATTTCTCTTTGCCTGAGTGATAATATCCTGTTGAAATATAAGGCCGTTCCAGACAGTGACTACATAATGTCTAGAGTCTTTTTTTTTTTCTTCTTCTTCTTCTTCTTTTTTCTATATATAACCTTTAAATGCTAAGCATTAGGAACAAGGCAAGACCAAGTGATAAAACAAGTTCCCAGATGAAGAGCAGAACTCTTTGGGTCTATGTTGGAATCTCTAATTACCCCACGTCCTTGGATAAAATGGTGTCGATAAACTTATCATGCATAGATGGTCTTTGCTCTGTTCCTTTAGAGATCAGTCGTGTGACAAGAATGGCAATGGATTTTTCCATAAAGCTGGTGTGCTCCAGAGCATCTGTATTTGGACGGGCACGCACACACCATGTTGTTAATTTTAATGCACCAATTTAATCCTCATTACGTGCGTCACTGGACTCATAAAGGCAGATTTTTCTTTAGAAAATGAAATTGCGAGACATGGTTGTCCAGTGGCCTACTGCGCCGGTAGGTGTGTAGAGTTTTCCGTGCCCGCTAGGACTATGGAAGAAAAAGAACCCAGGAAATAAGGGCCAGAGAAGAGACACTCATCCGAAAGACAAGTAAAGTGAGGCCCAGAAAGGGAGAGTGACCTTCCCAAGGTCACACAGCTAAGGAAGGACATGGGTCAGGTAAAAACCAGGTGTCTAGAACCTGGCCCGCACCTGTGTTCGGACAGCCAACACTGCGCTAGATCACTGTTTTTGTAGGTGGGACTGTGGTCCTGGGGATGTGGCTTCTTCTATGGGGTTCATGGGAGGCCCCTTTGCTGGGTTCCTTTGACTTCGGATCTTACCATACAGACCACATGCTGGTTCCCTACCCGCCACTCCAGGCTGAGGCGAGATGGTGGCAGTGGAGTGTGGAATCCGTACTCCTTCAAGAAATCCTTTTGGGGGCTGGGGATCTAGCTCAGTTGGTAGAGCGCTTGCCTCACATGCACAAAGGCCCTGGGTTCAATCCCCAGCACAGGAAAAAAAAAAAAAAAGCAAAAGAAAACTTCTTGGGAAAAACTTAAACTGCTTCAGCTTTTACAAGTACCATCCCATGACCCTGCCTCCCACCCCTAGCTATATACACAAGAGAAATATGTTATACGTGTGTTAGAATGTCCACAGGCATTTATAATAGTCCCAAAGCAGAAGCTCCCTGCCTTATTCCTTTTCTGTTGCTAAACTGGAATATCAGACTGGATAATTTATAAAGGAAAGAAATTTCTTTCTCACGGTTCTGGAGGCCAGGAAATCCAGTATCAAAGGTGCTGGTATCAGGTGAGGGTATTCATGCCCCATCATTCCATGGCGGAAGGTAGAAGGGTAAAAGAGCATAGGAACACAAGAGGGGCCGCACACAGTGGGTGAGGTGGTGCGTGCCTGTAATCCCAGCAGCTTGGGAGGCTGAGGCAGGAGGATCGCAAGTTAGAGGCCAGCCTCAGCAACCTAGTGAGATCCTGTCTCAAAATCAGAAATAAAAAGAGCTGGCGATGTGGCTCAGTGGGTGAGCGCCCCTGGGTTCGATCCCAGTACCAAAAAACGAAAATGAAAACAAAAACTGTATGATTCTAATTCTAGGGAGAACAAAAGGAAACAAAACCAAAACGAATCTGTGCAATTAGAGGTCAGGATAGTGGTTATCCTTAGAGGTTGCAGTAACTGAAAGGGGATACAGGGGCCTTGGGATGCTGATAATTAATGTTTTGATTTGAGAAAGATGTTCAATGTATAGAAAATCACTGTAATATCTTAACGTTCCTAAGAGCATAACAAAAGAAGACTCGGACCTGACTCCGCCCTCCCCCCACCCCCTGGCTCCTACACGTGGAAGTGCAGCTCTTCCTGTTTAACCCCACGTCACAGGCTCCAGCCCTGGATCCCCAACCTCAGCAAACACATATTATCCTCTTTAAAGGAGTCTCTGAATCACCTTTTCAGGTGGTACCAAGTTAGAGGGCAACCCTGCCCCTACCCCTCAGTAGCCTTCTGGAAAAATCTTCTTCACAGACCCTCCTTCCTGCTCTCTTCTCTCGATGCCTTTATAATCAAAATTGTTCAGGGTATTTGAGAATTTTAGAGCACCTCTCTGGTAATGTCTGCCTCTGTGGGTCTGTCGGCATTCATTTTGGAATATGATACCTCTTGTATTGGTATAAAACTGCACTAGGAAGGTCCCACTTTAATATCTTATTGTGTAGGCAAATAATAAATCCATCCATAATAATGACTTATGACATTCACACAGTACTTGGATCTTGTAAAGAGAATTCAAATCTATTGCCTTTCTTCATTTCCACAGCGATCCTCCAGGGTAGATGTTGTTGTTCTCATGTTACCAGTGAGATTATTAAGACTTGTAAAGGGGAGGTTTCCTGCCCTGCCTCAGGTCACACGGGTACCATCTGAGGACACAGGGATCCCAGGCCAGGTGTTCTGACTCCAGATTTATTCTCCCTCCAACCCCCATGCAGGGAAGGCCAGGCCGGAATAAACCGCAGCCAAGGGAGAAGATGCTTGCAAACTTGAACCCGCTGTTCTGAGAAGCAAGCTTTGAAAGGCGGGCTTGGTTTGGAGGGCACATCCTCTCCCTCCCAAGGGCATGATTGGGAGTTAGGCTATTTCGCCTCTCTGGACCTTGAATGATACTATCTGCTTCTTATGAAAAATCAAATAAAATCACCATGTGCATTGGCTCACGCCAGGCTTTTAAAAGATACTGGTTTCCTTCCCCTTTGGAATGAAGTCCACTAGCCTCGGCGAGGTGGTGCACGCCTGTACCCAGGGACTCAGGAGGCTGAGGTAGGAGGATCGCAAGTTCCAGACCTGCGTGGGCAACTTAGCGAGACCCTGTCTCAAAATAAAAAATAAAGAGATGGGGGTGTGGCTCAGTGGCAGAGTGCTTGCCTAGCATGCAGGAGGCCCTGGTTCGGTTCCCAGCACCACCAAAAAAAGAAAAACTCATCAGGCCTAAGGAAGAGGAGAGAGGGAGGGACAATAAGCACAACAAAAGAGGAAAAAGAGGGCTCTGAGTGACCCATATGGATCGTGGTGGCAGGTAGGGCAGAGTGAGAGGACAAAATGTGCGCCCTTAGTCTGTCATCCCAGCGGCTGGGGAGGCTGAACAGGAGGATGGCGAGTTCAAAGCCAGCCTCAGCAACTTAGTGGGGCCCTAAGCAACTCAGTGAGACCCTGTCTCTAAATAAAATATAAAAAAGGGCTGGGGATGTGGCTCAGTGGTTAAGTGGCCCTGAGTTCAATCCCTGGTACCAAAAAAAAATGGACCCTCATCAAGTCAGGACAGAATTTATTCCATTTATTCCTCCATAACACAGATTGGTCTGTACAGGATTTGGAATAAATAATTTAACCTGAACTGCGAAACCAGGCTAGAGTTCAAGTTCTAGTACCTTGTAGCCCCCTGTCTAGAGCTCCTAGTGGATGCCTGATAACCCAGACTGTACTGAACCCTGTATATACTGTTTTTTCCTATGCATACATATATGATAAAGCTTAACTTATAAATCAGGCACTGTAAGGGATTAACAACAATAATAAAATAGAATTATATCAATATACTACAATAAAAGTTATGTGAATGTAGTCTCTCTCAAAATATCTCATTAGAGCTAGGCAAGGTGGCTCACAACTACAATCCCAGCAGCTCAGGAGGCTGAGGCAGGAGGATTGAGAATTCAAAGCCAGCCTCAGTAATTTAGTGAGGCCCTGAGCAACTCGGCGAGACCCTCTCTCTAAATAAAATATAAAAAAGGGCTGGGGATGTGGCTTGGTGGTTAAGTGCCCCTGAGAAAGAAGAAAGAAAGAAAGAAAAGAAAGAGAAAGTGAGAGAGAGAGAGAAAGAAAAGAAACAAACCAACCAAGCAAGAAAGCTTTTGAAGTATGCTGTGGTTTCCCTCACGTACTGAGTTCCACAGACCTTCTTTCTTTTTGTGGTACTGGGGATCAAACTCAGGGCCTTGTGCTTGCGAGGCGAGCACTCTACCAGCTGAGCTATCTCCCCAGCCCCAACCTTTTCAATGTATAGCCTCAGGGTTGGGGTGGGGAAACCCAAAGCATTAATGAACAATCAACGATGTTTCTTATACTATTACTGAAATTATCCATTTATTACTGAAATTATCCGTTTTCTTTTCTCTTTTTTGATTCTTTCTCTTTAATGGGAAATGTTTTTTAACTGGGAATGATTTTTTTTTTTTACGAGGTTTAGATTTCTTGGATGATCACTTTGTTCCAGACATTGTGCTCGGGGCTCTATAAATATCATTTATTTTAATCTTTATGGCACCTGCAGCACATACTGTCTGTTGCCTACCTAATATCCATTTCGGACTCTTCCTTGACCCCTTTAGATGCTTGGGGCGAGAGGGCAACCTCTCCTCCTCCTCCTGGGCCCAAGGGCGGTGTGGTGGCGGCGTCGGGGTGGGGGTAGGGTGTCGGTCACAGCATACCAACGATCCTCTCCAAAGAATTCTCTGCACTGATCCTTCTTCCTAACATGGCTCTGGTTTTTTTCAGGGTGACAATGTTCTCAGGTAAAGCCATCACCTTTCTAGACCTCTTTGTTTGGGGATGCCCCTGACAATCATGGCCAATGACAAATAAGCAAAGTTGCTGTTTGGATCACTCAGGAAAATTTTTTCAGGGGGTCCAACTCAGTTACTTTGTCTCTTTGCCCTTTTCTTTTTGCCGTTCCTTCTGGAATATAGATATGAGACCCAGAGGCGAAGCAGCCACCTGAGAAGCATAGATGGAAGAGCTAAGTGTGACCTCACCAAGCGCGGGGAGGATACAGGGTACCCAGGGCAGCGTGGAGATGTTGGCTCACCTTGGGCTGCTTTTCCCTGCATTTCTTAATTGTGGGAGAAAAGTGACCTTCCATGGTTAAGTTTCTCATCTATACAGCTGAATACACGCTGATTGATATGGTTGAATGCAGAAGTGCACCTTTTCAAAAATTGTGAAATTGAGCCAGGTGCGGTGGCGCACGCCTGAGATCCCAGCGGCTCAGGGACTGAGGCAGGAGGATCGCGAGTTCAAAGCCAGCCTCAGCAACTTAGTGAGACCCCGTCTCTAAATAAAATATTAGAAAGGGCTAGGGATGTGGCTCAGGGGTTAAGTATCCCTGGTTTCAATCCCCAGTACCACCCCCCCAAAAAAAATTGTAAAATTTATCATGCACAGAATGATTGAAACTCATATATGCTTGAGAAATGCAATCAAAGAAATTCCCCCGTCCATCTCCTCCTGGATCCTGCTCCCAAAAGACCACCATTCTGACTTGCTGTGGCAATATTTTTCCAAGTTTGTTGTCCTTCTCTTAAAAATGACATTTTCTTATTCTTATTTGTTGCGAAGTAATGGTTCCTTCCAACAAATTTCATTATAGTTGACAGTAAACTGGTCTAAAACCCTACAGGGGGCAAAGAGATAGGAAGAGGAAACAAGAAGAAATCTTTAGAAGCTGGAAAGCAGATGGAAAAGTATTTAGTGACCCAGCAGACCACAAGGGGCTGAATCTTGTTTTCAAACAGGGTCAGGGAGACCAAGAAGCCAGGTAATTTTTGTTGGAAAACTCCAGAAAAGTCTGGAACTTGAAGGCAACTAAAGCTGTAAATGTGGGGTGTGGATGGTGTTAGAAATAAGAAAATAGGGCAGTCAGTTGGGATATGGTCACGAACCATACCAATTATTTGAGACCAAAGGAATTTGGAGGAGGCCGGGTACTGGGGATTGAACCCAGGGATGCTTAGCCACTGAGCAACAGCCACAGCTCTTTTTATTTTTTATTTAAAGTCAGGGTCTCACTGACTTTGAACTCATGATCCTCCTGCCTCAGCCTCCTGAGCCACTGGGATGATAGGTGTACACCACCACTAAAAAGACTGAAAAATTTTAATGAAAGAATTAAATTGGTTGGGCTGGGGTTGTGGCTCAGTGGTAAAATGTTGCCTAGCACATGTGAGGCACTGGGTTCAATTCTCAGCACGGCATATAAATAAATAAAATAAAGGTCCAGTGACAATTAAAAAAAGATTTTTAAAAAATTGGTATAAGACAGAAGCCACACTGGTTATTTGAGACCAAAGGAATTTAATATAAAGAATGAAATGAGTGAGACAAAAGCCACATCCATTATTTGAACAGAAGGAATTTCATATAAACAATTTGATATTGTTAACCAGACATAAAGTTAACTAGGTAACTGAAAGGGTAAGAAGAGAACTCTTAGGGTATCATGGAAGGAGTAATGCCCAGGGCTGGGTGGGGAACAAAGGAAAGAAGTTGGAATTATTAAAACCTGGGAGCTGGAAGAAGGGACTCCAAAGGGCGGGGACCCCAGAGTCTCAAGGAGGGGTGCTGCTCTACTGGTGCCCAAGCCTCTAGAGTCTCTGGGGTGGCACGTGATGAGGCCTGTTGCATAATTGTCGAAGAAACTGCAAAATTGCCTTCCACTACAGGCAAGAACTTCTGCAGTGCAAAGAGGCCCTGCCGGAAGCTGCTCTCAGGAGCCGGAAGCCAACAGGAAGTAGCACGTTCCTCCATCTTTGCCTCCCCAATTTCTCTCTATTGCCCTCTATGGGTAGAGCCCAACCAGGAACAGCTAAGCCAATCACAGGTTTGCAGAGTCCCTGCCTCAGTGCCACCAAGTATGGAAAGGTGGGGGTTGGAGCTGGGAGGCCATAGCAGAGTCACTGACAGTGCTGGTTTTAGAAGCAAGTTTCAAAACAGATCCCCAAACTCAGCAAGGCGACTGCTGCCCCTCCCACTCTAGCTAACCACTTAGTGCTGTTCTCTGGAGGGCAGGGGGTCTCTGGACTGGGCAGAGGGGACAGTAAGCACAGTTGAGGGTAGGGTCCTCTTCTGAAAATAGGCTTACTGGCCTTCAGGACCTCAGCCCTCATCTTCCAAATGACCTCCACTGAAAGAACTTTCCAGAAGGGCTCTTCTCTGAGAGCGTGACATCCCAAGGCAAATGATCTCAATATTCTGATATGAGTTTAATGGTCTAACTGGATTGTGTGAGATCTGGACTCAATTGTCCCCACCCAGTTCTCTTCCAATCACATTTTTAAATTATAATCTTAAACATGAGCAGAGAACCTCGGACTCCCAGGTATCTCAGGAGACCTTCTGAAGTGCAAGACAGAGGCCAAAACGCTGAGAATAAAAGAACCTGACAAACAGACTGTGCTGAGAGATTTCATCTCCGATGTTTAATATTTTCTGAGAAATAAGACGAGATATTGCAACCGAATAAAAAGAAAACGCTTAGAGAATAAGAAAGGGTCCTTAGAAATTAAAAATAGAATAGCAGAAATGAAAAACTCAATGGGAAGATTGGAAACTCAAGTTGAGGAAATTGCTCATGATGTGGAGCAAAAAGAGAGAAATGGAAAACAGGCGATAAAAGATAATAAAATCAGTGGTTCAGTCGAGAAGTTCAATATATGAACAAGAGGAGTTCCAGAGTGAGAACACATCACAAATGAAAGCTATGAACCATCAAAAAATCATTCAAGAACATTCTGCAGACTTGAAAGATACCTGTTTCCAGATTGAAAGGACTAATCAAGTGGACCACAGAAAGGCGAAGTTGAAAACAACAAATAATAGGCAAATAATCACAAAATTTTGACACACAGAGAACAAAGAAAAGATCTGATGAGCCTGGTGCGGTGGCCCATGCCTGTAATCCCAGAGGCTCAGGAGGATTGCAAGTTCAAAGCCAGCCTCAGCAACTTAGCGAGACCCTAAGCAACTCAGCAAGACCCTGTATCTAAATAAAATATTAAAAAGGGCTGGGGATGTGGCTCAGTAATTAAGCACCCCTGGGTTCAGTTTCTGGTACCAAAAACAAATACATACATACATACACACAGAAAAGAAAAGATTCTATGAACTGCAGGAAGAAAATTAGTTACATCTGGCTGGGGCCAATCTCAGGAACCTTTGTTGGAGACCCTGTCCTACCACCCAAGTATTTAGACAATAATTATATGCAACTCTAATAACTAGCTATCATTTATTAAGCACCAAAGACTTTACACATGTCATCTCATTTCATTTTATGACCATCCAATAAATCAGATAATCCTCTCTCGCTTTTACAGATGGAGAAATTGGAGCTGGAGGAGGTACGTGACGTGAATAAGTTCCCATAGCTAATAAGAGTTAATAACAACAGCCAACATATATTTAATGCCTGCCATGTACTAGATTCCATGCTGTAAGACGCTGTTGGTTGCCTACCCAATAGCCATCTCATCCTTCATCTGCTAGCAGCATCCTAATTTTGTTTACATATCCGTTCCTCAAGAAAAGGAATTAACTCATCCCTAAATCTTTCATTATCATCCAATTCTTCCTTCCTTTCTTTAATTTTTGTTCCCCTCACCTTGACAGTCCAAGCCAATCGGGGTGTCTACTCCCCTTTTTCAGTGTTTGGGTTAAAAATAGGCTGGCAACTCAGCTCTTGCCAAAGATATGGGAAGGGAAAGTTTCTCTTACTTTTAAAAAAAAGTACAAAAGAAATAAATTATCTTCATCTTCCGCTGTATATTGTGGTCTCTGGGTGCGATGTCTAGACCTATGGTCCCCAGCCATCTTATGACCATGAGAGGAAATAGCATCGGAAATTCTACAAAGCTGAAGTTGGAAGAGCATACAGATAGCCAAAACCTTAGTGCTGTAATGAACTAATCAATCCTAAAACTTCCCTACTTTTGGACTTCTTATGTGAGATAATAATTTTTCCTCATTGTTTCAGAAAAAAAATTCAGCGGTTGGGGAGGCTGAGGAAGGAGGATCGGGAGTTCAAAGCCAGCCTCAGCATCTTAGCGAGGCTCTGAGTAACTTGGCAAGACCCTGTCTCTAAAGAAAACAGAAAAAGGGGCCAGGGAGGTTGCTTAGTGGTCTGTGCCTCTAAATGCAATCCTCGGTATCCCCCCCAAAAAATTATATAGCATCATGTGTTTGGGTCTGGTCTTAACAGCAACAATTGAAACCTAAAAGACAATGGAACAATGCTTTGAAGATGCCAAGGAAAATGAATTTCATCCTAGAATCCTGTACCTGCAAAACAACCAATTAATGAGGACAGATTAAAGACATTTTCAGATATGCAAATCTCACAATATTTACCTCCTGTGCGTCCAATCCTTAGAAGCTACCGGAGCTGCTCAAGGGGACAGAACCAAGAAAGAGAAAGACGTGGGAACAAGGAAACAGATGTTGTGACAGTGAAAGAGACTTTGAGGCAGCTAGTAAGCACCCGTAGAGAGTGACTAATGGAGATAGCTCCAGGGTTCTTCAAGAAGATGAAATCAATGGGATATATGTTTGAACATATTGAAAGGCGAATTAGATCTGGGCGTGGCAGTGCATGCTTGTGAGAAGTGGCTCAGGAGGCTGAGGCAGGAGGATCACAAGTTTGAGGCCAGCCTCAGCAGCTTAGAGAGACCCAAAGCAACTTAGTGAGACTCTGTCTCTAGAAGAAAAAATAAAAAGGGCTGGGGATGTGGCTCAGTGGTTAAGTATCCCTGGGTTCTGTCCCCAGTACCAAAAAACAAAAAAACAAACAAAAAAAAGGAGAAAGAAAGGACAATTAGGATTGGTGGTGTAGCTCAGAGGTGGAGTAAGGTCCTAGGTTCAATCCCCAGCATAGAAAGGGGGTGGGGGCAACAAAAAGAAAAGAAAGGAAGGAAGAATTGGATGATAATGAAAGATGTAGGGATGAGTTAATTGTAAGTACATAGGAAACTGCATTCGTGTGAAAATCAGACAACTTTTTAACTCCAGGAAAAAGAAAAAGTTGAGGGCTGGGGTTGGGGCTTGGTGGCAGAGCCCTTGCCTGGCACTGGGTTCCATCCTCAGCAACAACGAAAATAAATAAATAAAATAAAGTCTAAAAAAAAGAAAAAATGGAGCAAGCCAGAAAAGATAATCAGGGGTTACTGAGTATTTAGCCATGGATGACGTTTACGTGATCCTAATAATGTAAAGGTGGAACGCTGGTTTAGCTAAAATTATAAGGTACTATATGGGAGGCTTGGTGAATGACGTCTGTGTGCGGGGAGCCAGGAGGGGGACACTGTCGAAAGAACCCGGATCTTCAATTTCCATACTGAGACACTGATAGATAATGCCTGTCGTGTGCAAAGCCACAGGTATCGCTCTGAACGTGTCATTCAGTGATACGAAGGGCAATGCCACAAGGATCAGCTAAGCCAGAAGCCCATGGTGGCTTTGGGGACTGGAGAACAAGAGGATGACTTCCGCAGGACTCTTCTTTGTCCTTGACCTCGTGGAACGGTTGGACTCTAGAGGAGTCTGAATAATTGGGGTAAAAACAAAAGCAAATTTCAAACACGAGAAACCAAACGTGGAAAAAAAAAATGTCTTACAGAAAACGATCCAGTTATTAACTGCAAGGAAAATAAGTGTTACTCAAGAAAGGAGAGCATGCTGCATGTACTCCGCTGTGACGCGCGTCGCACAATGTGCGGCTGCGTGGACCTCGCCTTGTAGATCCACCCACCCTTCTCCACCTGCTGTGTGATGGGAGGCCAGATCCAGGGATCCCACCTTCCGGCTTCCAGGTGGGCGTGCCCCCGGGAGCCCCAGCCGCAGACCAGAGGGACCCGAGGGAGGCAGGGGATGGGTTATGGGCACTGCGTTCCCTGGCTCTGTTCCTGGCGGGGACATCCAAGGCTGGCCTCAAGCCTTAACCAGTGATTACAGCTGCCATCTGGCAGATCTGTCCCCAGGTTGTTTGAGGCCTAGGAGTGGTAATGGAGTCCCCACAATTTTTCCAGCCGTATCTCTAGGGGTTTCCCTATAGCTACCCACTTTTATAAATAGTCCTTTATTCCTTTGTTCTCAAATTACCCAATTTGAGCATGCCATCTGTTTCTCGCTAGGACCCTGAATGATCCACAGAGCCATGATCATATAAACAATGAATGCTGTTAACCAAGCGTTCATACTATCTTAGGAGGTGAGGAGGGGAAATCCATGCGTATTTGAAGGTGTACAGACGAAAGTCAAATCCTTATTTTCCCCAAGAAGTAAAGAGATGATATCTAAAAACAAAACCCTTAAGAAATAGTAGAGAAACATGCAAGTAAATCCCAGAAAAAACAGCAAAAAGATTTGGGGAGGTGAAGATCTTTCTTATTTACTATTTAGATAACTGAGGAATACCTTCTTAAGCTTTTTTTTTTTTTTTTTTTTTTTTCAGACTCATTAGTGGGTTTTGAAATCAGTGTAATGGGTATCAGTCAATTCTTTGCCTATGTCGTGGGGGTACTGGGAAATGAACCCAGAGGTGCTCTACCACTCAGTTACATCCTCAGCCCCCTTTTACAAAATTTTAATTTGACCACCAGGTGTGGGGATTCACACTGGTAATCCCAGCAGCTCAGGAGGCTGAGGCAGGAGGATCTCAGGTTGAAAGCCAGCCTCAGCAACTTAGCGAGGCCCTAAGCAACTCAGCGAGACTCTGTCTCTAAATAAAATAGAAAAAGGGCTGGGGATGTGGCTGAGTGGTTAAGCAGCCCTGGGTTCAATCCCTGGTAGAAGAAAAACAATTTTACTTTAAGATAGGGTCTCACTAAATTGCTGAGACTGGCCTCCAACTTGAGATCCTCCTGCCTCAGCCTCCCTAATTGCTGGGATTACAGACATGTACCACTGTGACCATCAGCCAATTCTTTAATTAATCAGAACAGAGTAGAAATTAAAAACATGCATCACAGGGCTGGGGTTGTGGCTCAGTGGTAGAGCGCTTGCCTAGCATATGTGAGACCCTGGGTTCGGTTCTCAGTACTGCATATAAATAAAATGAAAGATCCATTGACAACTAAAGAAAAAAATTTTTTTAAAATCCATCACCAATAAGGAGAATAAATGTGGTTTTATTAAGCTTCTGTTCAGTTTTCTATCTGTTCATGTGTATGTAATATAGAATGTGTTTCTTATTGGGGATTAGGCTCAAAAGAGCTTGAAAGTCTAAAAGAATGGTAGCTGAAGACAGGGCAGAGAAGGAAATTTCCTACCCAAACGAGGTTAAAGGGTCATGTTATTCTCCGAGGATGCAGTTAAATTTCAAATGACTGACAGGAGTAATAATTCTCTGCACTGATGCGAGGGCCTTCCAGGTTAATAGTTCCACACGCAGTTCTTATTATATCCACCCTGTGCATTATAATGTTCTTGGCTCCGCAGCTAATAATAAAATAAATCCAGAGCATCTCTGTTGAAATGATATATTGCTTTATCATGAAAGCCACTACATACAAAGAAATATAATTGTTGAGGACGAGGCTAGCAGACATTACAATAAGACTAGCAAGCAAGAATAGAAATTACATTCAACTCAGCAGGAAATGGGACGGAAAGTCAGGCCTATTTGCAATTCACTGGTACTTAAACCACCAGCCAGGTGATTCAGGATGGAAGTTAACAGGATTCCTGGAATCTAAGAAACAAAAACAAAAGCATCGCCTAGGAAGAGACCTCAGCTCTTTTTGCATTAGAGAGGTGGAAAATAAGGTTCAGACTAATGCAGTCAATTGAAAAAGTGGGCTTTGTGTTCAAACTAGGAAAGAAGTGAGTGGAAATGAAGTCTTTACAGTACCGTATTTATCATACATGGTCGTAACTCAAATTGTGCAATGCAATATCATTTGCGTGATTATATAAATACAGACATTGAGACAAAATGAAGAACCGCAATTTTTCTTCTAACTTGTAGAAAATCAAGAAGAGGCGACACTGCAAGACCAAGAATTCCATGCATCAGAATGTCCACTTGTTTGAGTTCTTCCAACTGCTGAAAACAAGAGGCAAGTGCGAAGTTTGTTGTTTTTGTTTTGGTACTAGGAATTGAACCCAGGGGCGCTTAACCACTGAGCCACATCCCCAGCCCTTTTTATATTCTATTTAGAGACAGGTTCTCACTGAGTTGCTTAGGGCCTCACTAAATTGCTGAGGCTGGCTTTCAACCTGAGATCCTCCTGCCTCAGCCTCCAGAGCCACATGTACCACTTGTGCCCAGCAAGTGCAAAGTTTTTGATGGCGAAGATGAATACTGATGAATGCTTTCTGGATATATTGTTGACTAGCTGTGAACGGATCATCAATAGAATGTCAGCGCTTATGCCGATATTTGATCTGGCAGTGCATACAGGTCAGCGTGACGGTGGGAAATTGAAGGGGAATCAGGGATGTCCACAGATCCTGGTCTCAGGAAAACGTCACCATGCCACCTGAGATAACGATGTAGCAAGGAGCAGATGACATCAAGGCAATCATGTTCTCTTTGTTCAGAGTGTGGTAATGAACCGGAAGTGCTGAAGTGAAGGCGCGCCATGCTGTCATGTCAAGCAGTCTATAGTGAAGATTCACCTCTGAGCCAGGCATCACGGAGAGCCAAAGGAAGGAGGGAATGGGGCTGTTCTGTGATCTTCAAACTCATCTCAATCGCAGTAGGTATTCATGAAGTGGCACTTGATGGCATCTGATAAAGAGATAAGTTGTGTGGGTTGAAAATAAGCTTAGGGGCTGGGTTGTGGCTCAGCAGTAGAGCTTGCGCTCAGCATGCTGGAGGCCCTGGGTTCGATCCTCAGCACCACATAAGTATAAAATAAAGGTATTGTGTCCACCTACAACCATAAAAGAAGTTTTAAAAAAAATTAAGGGGGTTGGGGAGATAGCTCAGTTGGTAGGGTGCCTGCCTCGCAAACACAAGGCCCTGGGTTCAATCCCCAGCACTGCAAAAAAAAAAAAAAAAAAAAAAAAATTAAAAAAAAAAAGAAAGAAAGAAAATAAGCTTAGCCAAAGGGATCAGTATCCCCGATGCCATCCTAGGTTTTGGAGAAGTTCTGCCACCATTTTCTACAGTGCATTTGGCTGGTAAGTGACCATAAGGGCCAACATGCGCTTTTTTTTTTTTTTTTTTTTGGTACCAGGGATCAAACTCAGCAGAGCTTAACCACCGAGCCACATCACATCCCTAACCCATTTTTAAATTTTTTATTTTGAGACAGGATCTTGCTACATTGCTTAGGGCCTTGCTAAGTTGTTGAGACTGGCCTCCAACTTGTGATCCTCCTGCCTCAGCCTCCGGATCCACTGAGATAACAGGCATGTGCCACTGTGTCCAGCACAAAATGCACTTTTGAGCTCACTGCTGAAACCCACTAACTGTAAGAGCTGATTGATTGACTCCAGTTCTCAAACTCCCCAATGCCTATCTGCTGTCACTTGACCCCTGATAAGCTCTAGAAGGCTGGCCTCCAAAAAGTGGGATCAGGATAACCAAGTCCCAGGGACTGCCCGCCAAGGCTGTCTTCTGCCCGAAACCATCATGCAGAACCATAGAGCAGGGATGTCAGGCAGGTTTTTGGTTACAAGGTCCATTCTGCTTGGTTATACAAACAGGAGCATCCTAGGAGAGTAGGGGGGCTCACATAATCTCTGTGACAATGAGGGAATCAGGCTTGAAAGCCTGGATTATGCATCAGACTGCTCTGATGAGACCTCACGTCTGGGCTGGGATGGATATGTTAATTAGCTTGATTGTGATGATCATCATGTCACAACAATACATATGCCAAAACATCACATTGCACACCCTAAGTAAATATAATTTTTGCTTGTTAATTATACCTCAATAAAACTGGAAGGAGAAACAGAATTTATAAAACTAGGACAAAGATACCTTAAGAACCTTTGGGACCCACTTTTCACATTTTGATCATGGATAGCATACGACTTTCATGGGTTTCTATTAGTGAGATGGTGAACTCACTACCATGAATGACATATTTTTTTTGCTTTAATGCAAATATAGAACTAAATTAAGAATGAGTCATTTGCCCATTTTTCAGTGTAATACATGGTTTTAGTTCGAAAAAGAAAGAAGGAATCCTTGAAAGGTACAGATACAAACTTCAATTTGGTCTCATATGTGGCGGTTTCTTTAGACACTGCTTTCCACTGGCTCAGCCTCGCTTAACTGCAAACTAGCATCAAGAGCCTGTATCAGGAGGCTGGGTTTGAATCCTGCTTTGCCTTGCTAATGGTTTGACCTGGGCAAGTTCTGTAGCTCTCTGTGTTTCTGTTTTCTCATCTAAAATGGAAATAATAATGATACTTATCTCATAGAGTTGCTATAAGGCTAAAATGAGATAATGTGCACAAAGACTGTCTGGAGAATAATAAGCACTTGTATTTTTCATTGATGTCATGAAATACTCAAGGCAGGCTCCTTATGAAGAAAAAGGGGGTTATTTAGCTCGCAGTGTTGGAGGTTCAAGAGCATGTGCTGGCATTGGCTCGGCTCTGGTGAGGGTCCTGTTGGCTGTATCACATCATGGAAGATGGTATTGGCAGGAGCGCGTGTAGCTACATTGCCAAACAGGAAGACAGAGACCGGGTGGGATCAGGCTCGGACTTTTATAACAATCCTTTCACAAGAATTGACCATGGTCCCATGAGAAATCTCTTGTCCCTTTTGAAGGCTCACCCCTGATTGACCCCATCTCTTAAAGATTCCATTAGCTCCACATTGCCACATTGGCTATTAAGCTCCCAACATATGAAACTTTGAGAGGGACAAAGAACATTCCAAACATAGTAGCCCTATTGTTGCTTTTGTAATCATTGTGATTATACTTTCCATGATATTTTATCTAATCCTTTTTATGCAAATATGTTATGGGAGAACCAAACCATCTTAAAGGGACCTTTCATATTTAAATATGAAATGTGTTGACCAGTGGCTAGTTACAGAAACAGAAATCTAAATGCTAAATTTGTTAAGTCGAAAGGAAAATAAAAACCCCAAAGTTATAGTACAAAGGAGACCTCAAGGGTTGGGGATGTAGTTCAGTGGTAGAGCGCTTGCCTAGCATGCGCAATGCCCTGGGTCCAAAACTCAGTACCACACACACACACACACACACACACACAAAGTCGGTCTTAAATTAAGTGATATTACGGTCATTTGTATGTCATGACAATGATTCAAATACTAAGGCAAAAAGTATTCTTCATATAAAAGGCTTTTTGAGACCTCAAGATGTAGAACCTATCTTCCAGGCTTAAAATAACTTCTTTCATAATTTTTAAAACATATGCACTTTCGTGCAAGACAGCAGGGGGCAGCTTTATTAGCGCCATTTATCAGCTAAGTCGTAAGTCATTCCAAATATCTTGGGCTGCACATTTTCCCCTTATCAGGCCAAGTCAACAAGCAAATGTACAAGTCATGTTTCTGTTTATATATTCTCAATAGTACTTATTTGTTTAATAAAGCTCACTGGTAATTGCCAACCAGGTTCCCTTATACAAAGTGCAAGACTTAATGAAATTTTATCACAATCGTGAGTCACAAAAGCCCTTTTAAGCAAATTAATGGTCGCTGATGGAAATAAAGAGTGCCAACAAAACATCAATTAGTCATTTCACTAATAGTCCCTCCGTCTTAACACTCAGTCCTTTATTCTGTTATATTGTCACAGTTTTTACGATTCAATACAAGATCTTTTATTTGACATTATTTTTGTTGATTGGTGACATATTGTGACCCAAGTTTAAAACTGCAGCATAGCCTAAAGTTCATCAAATTTCGATTAGCATAATCAACATGACACATAAAACATATTGCTACTATTTCTATTCTCTAGCATTTAGAAAAGTAGCTTAGTAAATTGACAGAGTATATGTGGAGAGTCTACTTAAAATACACTTGTATCTTTATTATGTTCTCTTAAAATAAGCTTTATAAAATTATTATTATTATTATTATTATTATTTGGTACCAGGGACTAAACCCAGGGGTGTTCAACCACTGAGCGACATCCCCAGCCCTTTTTATTTTGAGACAGGGTCTTGCTAAGTTGCTTAGGGCTTTGCTAAATTGCTGAGGCTGGCTTTGAACTCACAATCCTCCTGCCTCAGTCTCCCGAGTAGCTGGGATTACAGGCATGCACTACTGTGCCCAGTTTAAAATCTCATTTTTTAGTGAACTCAGGTTTGCAAATGGAAAGCTGTAGGATCCCTTTAAAATCAGGTAACCTGCCAAGTGGGGACTTCCCAGCTACTGGGAGGCTGAGGCAGCAGGACCACTTGAGCCTAGGAGTTCGAGGCCAGCCTCAAACAGAGAGAGATCCCTACCTATACATAAATAAATAAACAAATAAATAAATCAGCAACAGATATGTCTAAGCTTTAGTGCAGGGAATTTAGAAAAGCAAAGTTGAGCTTTTTTAAGCTAGTATTTTTTAGGTAGATATTTGGAAGGATTTTTCTCTAGGATAAAAGGGGGAAAAAAGACTTTGATGCCTGGTAAAAGTAAGAAATCTCTCAGTGGTGAGTTTTGCCTCTGTTAAAGATGAACTGGGACTTCACATGCATATTTTTGTCAAGCCTGGAGAGTTAGTAATGAACAACCTTTATATCTTGGTGATTATTTCTCATTTACACTTAGATGTTTATATTCTTTTAATTGTTCTTAGACTTTCTGTGGTCTTCATTTATGCCTTAGGTTGGATTCCTTCAGAAGCTGACTGTGAGACCAGGGTTCAAGTGCAAGTAGTTTGTTTGGGAGGTGGAAAAAGTGCCATTAGGGAAGGAAGTCAGGAAGGAAGTTCTAGCGGAAGCCATTGTAGGGTGGGTCATCCAGCAAGGTACTGTGGACGCTGCTGCCTAGTCCCACTGGGGAACTCTGGGGAGTGGTGCCGACTCTGATCCTCTGAGTCATCTCACCGTAGGAGAGAGGGAGTCCCAGTCTTGGGTGGGGGCTTGCTTCCGTGCTTCTGGGGTTGTCAAATCCCCTGCACTTGGGGCCTGCCATGTCCTCCGGCAGATACTAGCAGTTGGCACACACTGAAGCGGTAGAACACCTGCTTCAGGTCACCTCAGAGGATTAAATTAAGAAATTAATTAATGCATATAAAGAATTTAGACTAATGCCTGGGACAGAGATTTTTAATTTTTAGTACGCAGGGATTGAGCCCAGCGGTGCTTAATCCCTGAGCCACTGAGCCACATCCCCAGCCCTTTTTAGTTTTTATTTTGAGAGAGAGTCTCGGTGAGTTGCTTAGGGCCTCACTGAATTGCTGAGACTGGCCCTGAACTTGTGATCCTCCTGCCTCAGCCTCCTGAGTCGCCGGGATTAGGCAGTCCTTCTTCTTCTTCTTCTTTTTATAATTTTGGTACTGGAGATAAAACCCAGGGGTGCTCTACCATGGAACTACATCCCCAACTCCCTTTCTAAAAACTTTTCGTGTGCCTTGCTGGGGATTGAACCCAGAGCCTTGTGCGTGCGAGGCAAGCGCTCTACCAACTGAGCTACACCCCCAGCCCCTAGCCTGCCTCCTTAATGAACCTATCATAAACCATCCTTTCTTGTTGTTCAAGGACTTTTCTTTCTCTGCCTGCGCCTTGGATGCTGGTATTTCTCTTTACTTCCTGCTCTACGCCCTCTTCCAGGGCCATCTTATTATCTCGTCCAATGGCCACTTTTCTCCCTAGTGTTCCTATCCAGAGCAGGCCACCACCCAGTGTTCTGGACTCCACCTGAGTCACGAAGCTCTTCAGACTCCCCCTGCCCTCTCAGAACTCCTGCCAAAGGAACTCTCTCCCACTCCCATCGTGGTTCCACGGATAAAGCCTGCTCCTTCCTCATGGCAGACCACGGTCCTCCAAGGATGGGGTGGGACCTATTCTAGGGTCAGGCCTCACAGCATCTGGAAGGCCCATTCTGGGTCCTGAGCTCTGGGTTCTGGAGTGAGGAGGATCAGGAAGGCTGGACACACGTAGGGAAGCTCTCTCAGGAAATGTCCAGATGAAAGGTGGCGAAGTTGGGGGACAGTAGCCTCTAATTCCCCTGCTCTCCTAGGTGCTTAAGAACCCTTCCATTGCAATCCTTTGTTGAAGGGGAGTTGGCCCGAGTGTCCCAGCCCCCTTGGAAAAAGACTGGAAGAGCCATGGCTTGATTGTCATAGGAAAGGCTGTGAACAGGGCCTTTTGTGTTTTTCCTGGCCTGAAACAAGACAACAACAACAACAAAACTCTTTAGAAATTCACACCCGGGGCTGGGGCTGGGGCTCAGTGGCAGAGCACTTGCCTAGCATGTGTGAGGCACTGGGTTCCATCCTCAGCACCACATATAAATAAAAAAATAAAAAATAAAGGTTAAATTCTTAAAAAAAAAAAAAAAGTCACACCCATATTTTCTCCATCCTCAGGACTCTAAATGGACTGGGGCGGGTGGGGACTTAAACCATCAAAACCCCAAATGAACAAACAACAGTGGGCCTGGTAGCACTGGATTACACAGGGGAGGAACACTAGTAAAGCAAGCCTTCACACACCAGAAAGAAGGCTCCCTCAGGGAATTGTCTCCCTCTCCAGAGCTCACAGGGGCAGACAAGTTTTGATGCAAAAGGAGAAGAGAATGAATGATATAGACCATAGGCTCCAGGGAACTTCTCTTACTGTTCCCCTACCTGCCCTCCTGCCACGCTCTGAAAGAGCTGGTCACCCAAACTCCTCTGACCTGACCCTGCTAAACCCTATAAAACCCAGACCCTCCTGGTGGCCTGCTGCCATTTTCCCCTGAAGAATGTGCCACTCTGGTACTGAATAAAACATGGCTGGTCCCTTGAGGTCTGCCTCCATTTTGTTTTTCTCTTTGTATCCTCAGAGAACAACATATATTTAATCACAAATGGCTCCCCTCTGGCAGGGGACTCCATGTGGGTGGGTATTGTTTTTTTAGGTGCCAGGTAATTCTCATGTAGCCTGGCCTAGACCAACATACGGGAAACACTAGCCCGGGATAAGGGGCCAACCCTCAGGACAACATTAAGAGTTCTCTAGTGTCCATCCCCTGCCCACCTCTTTGGCTTCCTCTCCTGACCCTCTCTGCCTGAAAACATCAGCCCCAGCAGCACAACATCTGGAATGTCCTTTCACCCATCCTGCTGCCCAGACCATGTTACCTCGCTGATTCTTATTCACTCTTTTTCAACGGTGCTTCCATTTTAGCTCCAAGTTGGGTCAGCTACAGTTTCTCTGGAACCTGCTCGTGCCTTATATATACCTCATTGCACTTATACTGAGTTTTGTTTCGTTTTGATTTTTGGTACAGGGGATTGAACCCAACGGTATTCAACCTTCAAGCCACACGCCCAGGCCTTTTATATTTCATTTCGACACAGGGTCTCACTGAGTTGCTTAGGGCCTCGCTAAGTTGCTGAGGCTGGCTTTGAACTCGTGATCCTCCTGCCTCAGCCTCCCCAGCTTCTGGGACGACATGCGTGTGCCACCGCGCCTGTCTTATGCTGTGTTTTAATGATCTATTTAGGTCTGTCTCTTTCAGGAAACTGTGAGAACCTTGATAATTGAGACACTTAGTATTAATCTATGTGCCTCCAATGGCTGGCACAGAGTACAGACGGAACACAGGAAGCAAGAGAAGGAGGGAGGAGGAAAGAGGGGTGTTCGTTTGGGTCTTCAGAGAAGAAGACACAAAGAGGAAAGAAAACTTGCAAGGGCTTTATTAAAGAAAACATCTATGAGAGAAAATGTGGGGGCACATGGAAAAGACGAGAAGATCTATTAGGCCCTGATGCAGGTCTGTCCTGTGAAGAAGGAAAAAGAAGGACGTTTGGGTGGAAGCAGTTCCTTCTGAGAAAGGTTTGGTAAGGTCGATGGGAAGACCTTGAGCACGGATGGAGGTGCAAGGAGCTTCAGGTCTCTCAGGAATGGCCTCCCTCGGCATCTCTGCTAAACTCCATCGCTGGTGGCGAGTAGGCCGGGGAAAGCCTGGCTTCAGCGATGCCATAGTGATGGATGGGCTGCAGCTGGGGTTAAAGGTCAAGTGCAGTTCTAACAGTTAGATATCTGAGAGGCAAATTGTCATGACCATGGAAGGAAGAAAGGGAGAGAAGGAAGAGAGAGAAAGGAGGGCAGAGGAGAGGGTGCTCGGAGAGAGGGAGGGAGTAGAAACTTATTAACATATACACTATACAGGTAGCATAGAACAGTCCACAGGAAATCCGGCTTCTAGGACTCGGATGTACAGAAATAACAAAAGCACGGGAGTGGTCAAGGAGCCCCTGAGCTGGCATCTGACCTTCACACAGCTGTGTGACTGTGGGCAACTTCATCCCTCCAGATACTGCTTCCCAGTCTTTGACTGAGCATATGAATACCTGCCCCACCTTCTCCCAGGATTGGTGTCCCAACTGTGGTGTCTTAACTTCAACCCATTCACCACCCAATGTAGAAATTCAGCTTTGCGGACTCTCTAACATCACTCCAGGGTTATCCAGGATTGTCCCTTGGCTTATTAGAGTTCTAGGTCTTTGTGGGGCAGACAGGGGGATCCAGCAATGTGTCCTGGTCCTGCTGGCCTCTCTTCTGCCTGACTTTCAGTAGGTGAGTGTGATGGTTTGGATGTGAGGTGTCCCCCAAGAGCCCATGTGTGAGACAATGCAGGAAGGTTCAGAAGACAAATGATTGGGTTGTAAGAGCCTGAACCCAATCAATTAATCCATGATGGGATTAACTGAGTGGTAACTGAAGTGGTGGGTGTGGCTGGAGGAGGTGGGGCATTGGGGGCGTGGTCACGGGGTGTATATTTGCATCTGGAGGGTGGAGTCTCTGCTTCCTGATCCTCATGTGAGCTGCTTCCCTCTGCCACACTCTTCCACCATGATGTTCTGCCTCACCTTGAGCCCCCAGGACAGGAGCCTGCTGTCTATGGATTGAGACCTCTGAAACTGTGAACTCAAATAAACTTTGTCCTTCCCTACAATTGTGCCGGTCGGGTCTTTTAGTCCCAGCAGCTGAAAAAGCTGACGAAAACGCTGAACTTCAGGTATGGAGCTCATTCATGAAGTCTGCTGCCAAGCGAAGCCCCTATTGGCAGCAGACTTTGGGTCAAGCTGGCCCTGAGTGCAGGTGATAGAAGATTCCACTGGAGAGACAGCTGGGCAGGCAGGTGATGGGCCAGGACTCAGATCCAACAAGGCCTTGGAGCCCCAGAGCAGTACCCCTGACAGTATCCCTTCCCCTGAGTCCTTCACCAGGGATTTTCCAAATGATACCCATCCTTCCCTGCCCTCCAGGGTCACCATTCATTTCCTACTATATATGATAAAAGCTGCTTATTATATACCAGGGTAGACTCGAGATAACACCCAAATCCTAAGCCTCCCTCCTCTGGTTCTTAACCAAAGGTGCATGTCAGAATCACTTGTGATGCTTTTCAATGTTAGAAATTTCCAGCCTGACCCCTGACCTACTGAATCAGAAACTCCAGGGAAGGGGCCTAGGGATTTTATTTTTAAAAGGTCCCAGATGATTCTAAAGTATAAACATGCTGCAGGAAATAATCACAGCCTCTGGAGAGCTGATCTTACTAACCCAGACCTAAAATGCACCAACCAACCATTCCATATGGGTCATGACAGTGCTGAACTCCACACTTGTGATTGACTTGTACAGTTTTCTCATGTCACTCCTCAGAGTCTACATTAGAAAGTGAATTCAGAAGAGATTCTCAGATAGAAAACTCATCTGACCCCCAAGCTCTGTCTTTCCATCTGGGTATTATAAAACTGTGCTTGATAAGCTATGAGAAACCCAACTGACTTCCTTCAAAGCATGATTTGTAATCTCATTGTTCTAATCATATCTCTGTTTACAATGGCACAGTTCTCTGCTGACTTCTCAGGACCACCCAAGATGTTGGATGACAGTTTCCGAAACCAGTTAGAGCCAAGATTATTTAATTCATTTAATGCACAGTAAAACAGTCCACTAGTGCAGGCATTTTAATGGTGAATTCTTGTGAATTCCAAAACTGTCCAAGAATAGAGATTGTTGTTCGTTGACCTTTGTGTTTCCAGTCTTGTTCAGCCCTTGACACACAGTAAGTATTTAATAGATGTCTGTTAGTAAAGTTTATGCTTTGGATCTTTTTTTGTACCAGAGATTGAACCCAGGAGTGCTCAACCACTGAGCCATATCCCCAGCCATTTTTTTATATTTTATTTAGAGACAGGGTCTTGCTAAGTTGCTTAGAGCCTCACTTAATTGCTGAGGCTGACTTGGAACTCGTGATCCTCCTGCCTCAGCCACCTGAGCTGTTGGGATTACAGGTGTGCGTCACTATGCCAGGCTATGATTTGGCTCTTAAATAGTCCCCAAAGTCCCATGTGTTAAAGGTTTGGTCCACAGCCTGTGCTGTTACTGGGAGATGGTGGAACCTTTAGGAGGTGGGGCCTAGTGGAAGGATGTTAGGTCATTGGGGGTGTGGCCTTGAAGGAGATATTGGGAGTTAGCTCCTGTCTCTCGCTTTGCTTTCTGCCTGCCATGATATGAATAGCTTCACTATACCACTCACTTTCTGCCACAATGTTCTGCTGAACCACAGGCCCAAAGCAACAGGGCCAAGTGACCATGGACTGAAACCTCTGAAACCAGGAGCCAATCCTTTTGTCTTTTAAATTCTCTGAAGTAGTTTTTTCACAGTGACAGAGAGTTGACTAACAAAATAAATGAACATTTAGGTTCTGTGACCCAATTCTATGTGCCTGCCATGATACAGCAACATGAACCACATGGCTTGTGAGCTTTGTTTGGTGTTTCTTTTGCTTCGATTTAATTGCAAAAGACTTCATGCACCTGGTAACCAGTTAAATGAGGAAGAGGGCATTTTGGAAATCCTTTACCTCCCCACTCCAATCCCACCCCCCAAGGTCACCAGTGTCAAGTTGGTTCATTATTCTTCCACACCACTTTTTATGTTCAAACAAAAATATCCAAAGACATGTGTATTAGTCATGGTTCTCTAGAGAATAGAACCAATAGGTGTGTGGGTGAGAAGAGAAAGAGAGACAGAGAAACAAAGAAATGGTTTTGTTTTGTTTTGTTTCGGTACAGGGATTAAAATACCCAAGGGTGCTTAATTACTGAGCCACATCCCCAACCCTTTTTTATATTTTATTTAGAGACAGGGTCTCCCTAAGTTGCTTAGGGCCTTGCTAAGTTGCTGAAGCCGGCTTCAAACTCGTGATCCTCCTGCCTCAGCCTCCAGAGCTGCTGGGATTACAGGTGTGGGAAAAAAAATTTTTTTTAAAGATTTTAGTTCTTAGAACAGTTTTAGGTTCACAATAATATTGAGCAGAAGGTATAGAGACTTCCCATATATCTCCTGCCCCAACATATGCATAACTTCTCCAGTTACCAATATATTTAGAGTGGTATATTTGTTATAAGTGATGAACCTACGTTTCACACATCATCACCACTATTTACATTGGACCATAGTTTACATTAGGGTTTACTCTTGATATGCATTCTGTGAGTTCGAGTAAATGTATAGTGACACGTATCCGCCATGATAGTATCATACACAGAAGTTTAACTGCCCTGAAAATCCTATGTTCTGTTCATTCATTCCTTCTTTCCCAAGCCCTGGCAATCACTGCTCTTTTGACTTGTTCATTGCTGCTATGTAGAAAAGCAATCGACTTTTCTATATCAACTTTGTATCCTTCAACCTTGCTATGATCATTTATTGTTCGAAGAGTTTTTGTGTTGATTCTTTTGAATTGTCTTTATAGATGATCATATCTTTGCTGAAAAAAGATAGCTTTATTTCTCCTTTCCCAATCTCTATGTATTTTCTTTTCTTGTCTTATTGCATTAGCTAAGACTTCACTCTGATGTTGAAAAGCAGTGGTGAGAGGATATATCCTTGCCTTGTTCCTGGTCTTAATGGGAAAGTTTCAAGTTTCTCACCAGAAGTGAGACTGTGGGAGCTGGCAAGTCCAAAATCTGAATTCAAGTAAGAGTTGATGTTGCAATCTTGAGTCAAAATTCCCCAGGATAAGCTGGTGAAAGTAGAAACTCAGTCAGGGTTTCTGGGTTGCGGTGTTGAGATAGTTTCCTTCCACCTCAGAGAAACTCAGCCATTGCTTTTAAGACCTTCATCTGATTGGATAAATACTACCTACATCATGGAGGTTAGCCTACTTTATTCAAAATCTACTGGTATGTATTTAGTCACATCGAAAACAAAAATATTCACAGCAACATCTAGACCAATGTTTGAGCAAACAAACTGGCACAATAGTCTAGACAAATTGATAGATAAAATTAACCATCACATTATATAAACATTTTTATAGGGATTTTTTAAGTTTGCTTTTTACATAAGTGGAATTATGTATATACTTTTCTGTACAACTTGCTTAATATAATAATATATCATGTTGTTAAAAATAATATCTCACACTTAGCTCTTTTTTTTTTTTTTTTTTCTGCAGTGCTGAGAATTGAACCCAGGGCCTTGTGCTTGCAAGGCAAGCACTCTACCAACTGAGCTGTATCCCCAACCCCACACTTAGCTCTTCAGGCCAATCCTTATAGATTTTCTATAAGGAAATTCAGGTTTCTTCATAAACTCCTAACATAATCAGGGAAATATATAAAGTCGCTCTCCCAGTGAAGTGAGGGCTACCTTGATCAGAAATTTAGAATCTGTCTTCAGTGGCATCGGCCTTTCTTTCTTTGTCATTTTATTTTGTGATACACATCTGTAATTTGCACTATGGGCTTGAGGTGAGACAGAACATCATGGCGGAAGAGTGTGGCGGACTGAAGCAGCTCACGTGATGATCGGGAGACTCCACTCACCAGATACAAAAGATATACCCCAGGGACCCAGCTCCTCCAGCCATAACCTACCTGCCTTCACTTATCACCGTTGATCCCATCAGATGAATTTGCTGATTGGGTTAAGGTTCCCATAACCCAATCACATCTCCTCTAAACCTTCCTGCATTGTCTCACACATGAGCTTTTGGGGGACACCTCACATCCAAACCATAACAATCATCTTGGTTTATTAAATTGCAAATTGGTTACATTTGGTTTGGAAAGGAGGAATATTCTACACCCAGTAGATCCCACGTGGCAGGCTAGGAATGTAGAGGAAGTGAGTTGGCCAGAGGGAGAGGTGCAGAGGCTAGAATGGAGCATGCAGGAGGAGTGAGCACAAGTAGGGACCCAGGTGATGTCCTCCTAAACAAAAACAAGTACGTTCTGACTTCTGGCAGCCATGGGGAGCTTGAAGGAACCAGGTCGGGTGTGTGTGATCCTGTGGGTTGGCCAGGACGGGCTGTCTGGTAGCCCACTTGGAGAGGTTGCTAGCTGTTGGGGCATGGCAGCGGAACAGGAACAGAGCTGGCAGGATGGACGTAGGCAGCTTCCTAGAGGCTGGCACCCAGAGCAGGCCTGCTCTTTCATGAATAGCACTGCCTTTTGTCAACACTGGGGACCATCAGAGAGAAAAGGGTCCCAACCCCAAGCGGAAGAGGATCAGGTGGGCTGCCCCATGTCCCACTAGGAATACACAAGGAGAAAGCCACCCCAACACCCAAACCCTAGAAGTGCTTTTAGCAACAATCCTGGGCAAGGACTATGCGGATGGTGCCCCACGTGGTTTCCGCGCCCCTAGAGGGCATGAACTCCATCAAAGTTTCCCATGTCCTCTGCCTTCCAGCCACCTTTGGCCAACAGTAAGAGATGGGGAACTGTGAGGAGAGAGTATTTATTTCCCCCAACACCTCCTTAAGGGCTGGCTGGCTGTATCTCTGGACCAAAAGCCACAGCTCCCGTCAAGAGGTCCTTTTCAGAGAATTTTCTCTCTCAAGTTTCCAGTAATTGCTTCCTCCTTCTGCTCCTTCTGGCCTGTGGTTTCCCTACACCCTGCTATGCCTTTGTAAATAGTCTCTTTATTAAACTCTTCTCAATTTACCCAATCTGAGGGAGCCATCTGTTTCCTTCCACGACCTGGATTGATACAGATGGTTTGTCTGACAGGATCTACTGATGGAGAGTCCAAGTAGCCATTATTGTTCTAGGCAGAGATGGGATAGCTACAGATTACTGGAAGTTACTACAGGTACCTGGAATGAAGCCAGGTACGAGCCTTTTAGGGGTGGGACTGTGGCTTACTGGCTTTGCCAGCACTGTGACAGGGCTGATCTTTAAGAACTGGTTCCTGTCTTTCTTCAGTTCAGGAACACTCTTTCATCTTAAAGGAATTCTCCTTCTCAGATGGTGATGTTCCTGAGAGGTTGTACTCCACATGATTTTCTGAAGGTCAAAACCATCATCCAGGCCTGGAGGGGAAGAAAGGGCCCAGGAAGAGGCAGAGATTGAGGAGATGAGGATTTGGAACATCACTGAAGGAAGACGATGGATCTAAAAGGGAAAAGGCCAAGGCCCCAGAGGCCTCCGCTCATCCCGCAACTTTAAGACTGAAGTTCTTGGCCAGGAGGGGCTGCTCATCAAAAGCAAGAGCCCACGACACTGTGCAAGAAAGCGTCTACCTCTCGCCAGGTGGCAGATACAGGCCAGTTACCTACAAATTCTGCATTATAGAAACGTGCTGACAGATGATTAGGTAGCTCTGGCTTTTTACCATGTTTTCAAAGCTGAAGAGTACTGTGATTATAACTATGTCCAACTATAAACTTGACAAAGACTGGAAGACTTGTGAAAATATCGTATTGGGATATTAAGGTTAGAGGAAAATTTTTATGCAATTGTTAATCACATGAAATTTTTCTTATGATAAATATAAAGGAAGTATGTATATGAAATTGGGCAAGATACTTTATCAGTCCCTTTTCTTTCTATATAATAAAAGGATAAATGGTCTCTTCCATTCCAGCCTATTCTAGGTTTTATAAAATATGATTCTAAACTGTGAAAATGAGTTATATAAATGTGGAGAAAGAGAAGAGAGAAAGGGACAGAGGTTTTGATTATTTTAACATTTCTATACAACTCAGGACAGAGGATTGGTTTTGTCCCCACTGAGGACTGTCGCAACTTTAGTTGTCTGTCTAGTATGCTTTCCCATTCCTTCCTCAGTCCCTTGAAGAGCTCTTCCTTGACGTCGCATGATGCTGACGGAAAGGCCAATCATAGTGCCCTGCCCCCTCCTTGATAATCGTTTGATGGTCACATGACCAAAGCAGCATCAACCAGAACATTCTCTAAAATTGGTACATGGCTATAGATTGTTCTTTTCTTCTGGGGCTGCTAAGTCTTTCTGCCTAGTATCTGGGTGACCTTCGACATATCATTTAACTTCTTTAAGCCTCAGTTTTCTCATCTTAAATGAGGGTAATAATACCATCCCATCTCATAGGAATGTGTGAGGATTAAATAATATAATGCATGAAAAAGCTTGTTGTAAACTGTAAACCCTCTTGTAATGTCATTAACAAATTGATCATTATTACACATAAGTAAAATTATATGATTAATCCATCATAAGGTGTTGGTTAATGACATCTTAAGACAGTAAACCTCCCAGAGAATGTATTATTATTATTATTATTGTTATTATTATTATTAGGTACTAGGGATTGAACCCAGGGGCACTTAACCACTGAGCCACGTCCCCAGCCCCTTTTTGTATTTTATTTAGAGACAGGGTCTCACTGAGTTGCCTAGGGCCTCACTAAGTTGCTGAGGCTGGCTTTGAACTTGCGATCCTCCTGCCTCAGCCTCCAAAGCAGCTGGGATTACAGGGGCGCGCCACCACGCCCAGTGAATTTACATGTTTTAAAGGGACTCATTATATAAAGTAAAAAGATGGGCAGCACTAAACTATACTCTGAGAAATTAGGAGAGTGTTATCTTTGCAGTTGGGGATATAATTTAATAACAAGTTTTTTAAACCTGGAGACTTCTGTTTCCAAGAAGATGGAACAGATGTACTTTTCTTTACTCCTCCTGCTAAGGACAACTATAAATCTTTGGGTATTTTATATGTAACAAACAAAAGAAGAATTTGAAAAGGGAGAGAAGTAAGGTCCTACTAAGGTCTCAGTACCCAAGAAATAATATGACGGCGAATCCTCAAGATTTTCTTTTTGACTTATATATCCCAGATTTGTAGCTAAAGAAGAGACCAGGAGGGCTGGGTTGTGGCTCAGTGGTAGAGTGCTTGCCTGGCATGTATGAGGCCCTGGGTTCGATCCCCAGCACCACATATAAATAAAATAAAAATTTAAAAAAAGATCCATTGACAACTAAAAATATATTAAAAAAAAAAAAGATGAGACCAGGAAAGGAACAGCATAAGAAAAGGGAAAATATTTAGCTAACAGCTGCTCAGCAGCTCTAATTAAACAGAAAGAAAAAGTGTGGCCCCACTCCCTACTCATGCCAGCAAAGTTCTAGTGGGAGCCTAGAATTCCACACTTGCCCGGATGTAATGAGGTACACCCATCCACCCACTGGGGCAGCATCAGAGAAAGCCAGGTATGGAAGAAGCACTTGTACCTCCGCTAGGTGATAATAAGGAAATCACATGGGATACCCGTGCTTTCACCCTGTGCCCTTCCTGCTTGGGTGGTATCAGAGGAAGCCTAGGAGAGTCAGGAGTCTCACCATTGCGTAGTAACACTGAGGGTTCCCTCTCCCTGGGGTGTCAGTGGAAGCCTACTAGGGAGACTGAATTCCCCACACAGCAGTAATACAGAATCCGCCAACGTGTCAACAGAGGTTGAGTGGACATCTATACCTGCCTGATGGTAATGGGACACCTGTGCTCTTCCCTTGCTGGAGCAGTTGTCAAACCAAGCCAACAAACAAGAACAACAACAAAACCCTAGCAAAAACAGAAGGTTCAAATATGATATAGAATTGTAACATAATACTCAAAATGTACAAGTTTCAATAAAAAATTATTCATCACCAAAGGACTTAAAATCAGCATTCTACAGTGACGCAGCCACATCGATGCTTATAGCAGCTCAATTCACAATACCTAAACTATGAAACCAACCTAGGTGCCCTTCAACAGATGAATTGATAAAGAAAATGTGATATAAATACACAATGGAATATTACTCAGCCATAAAGAAGAATGAAATTATGGCATTTGCCTGTAAATGGATGGAGCTAGAGAATATCATGCTAAGTGAAATAAGCCAGTCCCAAAGAACCAAAGGCTGAATGTTCTCTGATATGCAGATGCTAACTCACAATAAGCAGGGGGGTAGAATAGAAGTTCAGGGGATTAGACAGGGGAATGAAGGGAAGGGAGGGAGGATGGGAATGGGAAAGACAGTGGAATGAATTGGACGTAACTTTCCAGTAAATGGATGGAACTGGATACTGTCATGCTAAGTGAAAGAACCAATGAACTGGATAATAGAACAATGGAAATTAACCAATCTGAACAACAGGGCAATGGTAAACTGAAAAACTAAATAAATGAAACCTCAGGGATATGTAGGACTTTAGTAATAAACCTAGCATTGATATAACTGGAATCCCAAAAGGAGAAGATAAAAGAAGTAGGTCTAACAAAATATTTAAAGAAATAGTGACTGAGTTGGGTATGGTGGTGCACACCTGTAATCCCAGCAATTTAGGAGGCTGAGGTGGGAGGATTGCAAGTTGAAGGTCAGCCTCAGCAACTTAGCAAGACCCTTGTCTCAAAAAAAAAAAAAAAAAAAAAAAAAGAAAAAGAAAGAAAGAAAGAAAGAAAAGACAAAAGAAAAAAACAAACAGTGGCCAAAAACATCCTAAATATGGCCTTTGTGTGTGTGTGTGTGTGTGTGTGTGTGTTGCTGGGGATTGAACCCAGGGCCTTGTGCTTATAAGGCAAGCACTCTACCAACTGAGCTACACCCCCAGCCCCAGACCTAATAGATTTTTGAGGCTAAACAAACCCAAAAAAGGGTAAGCCCAAGAGATTCAAACTAATACACATACAAACTTCTGAAAACTAAAGACAAAGAACAGAATCTTGAAAGCAGTCGGAGAAAAATGACACCTTACCACAGGTTCAAAACATCTGAATAACAATTTCTTGTCAGGAAACAGACTAGCAGGAAGTGACACGGTATCTTTCAAGTACTGCAAGAAAAGAAGAGTCAACTCTGATTCCTGTATCCAGTGAAAATACCCTTTGGGAATCCAAAGGAAATCAAGACATTCTCAAATGTAGGAAAATCAAGAGAATTCGTTTCCGGTGGATCCCCCCCTAAAGAGTGACTCAAGGAAGTTCACCGACCAGAAAAGAGAGGGTGATACAAGGAATCCGGAAACAACAGAAGGAAGAGAGAGCATGGGAAGGAAACAATACTAGTGACTTTCTTTTCCTCTTGGGATTTGTAAGGTATGCTTGACAGTTGAAGCAAAAATTTTAACACTTGTGATATGCTTTAAACGCCTCTAGAGGAAGTATTCAAGACAATTATAAATGGAGGACGGCAAGTAGACATAAATAGAGGCAAATTTCTACACTTCACTCAAACTAGTAAAGAGATGATCCAGGCAGACCAGGGTAGCTAAGTATGTATGAATCCTAGGAAGCCAATGAGAAAGCAGTACAGAGAGCTGGGCGGGTGGCGCACGCCTGTCATCCCAGCAGCTGGGGAGGCTGAGGCAGGAGGATTGCGAGTTCAAGGCCAGCCTCAGCAACTTAGCGAGATCCTCAGCAACTCAGAGAGACCCTGTCTCTAAATAAAATATATAAGGCCTGGGCATGTGGCTTCAAGGTTGAGTGCCCCTGGGTTTAATCCTTGGTACTCCCCCCAACCAAAAATGGTAAAGTGGTAAATGGTCTATGTATTTAAACACAATAAAAATGGGTGGAAACTCCAAAATCAATTATATAAAGAAAATAAATTCATTTTCAACAAATGGTACTGAGGCAGTGGGACAGCCTTAGGCAGAAAATGGACTCAACCTAAGTCTGAGTCATAAAAAATTAACCCAAATAGATCACCAACTTATGAAAGGAAGACACAAAACTATAAAACCTTAAGGGAAAATTTTAAGAAGTCGTAGAAGATCTTTGGCATTTAGAAGCAGGCAAAGAGATCTTAGACTTAACACCAAAATCAAAGCCTAAGGGGAAAATTGATAAATTGAACCTCAACAAAATTAGAAACTTTTACTGTGGGAAAGATTCTGCTAAGAAGATGAAAAGACAAGCCGCAGCCATTTGCAGTGATGCATCCCTGAAATCCCAGGGACTAGGGAGGCTGAGGCAGGAGCATTACAAGTTTGAGAGCAGCCTCAACAATTTAGCAAGACCCTGTATCAAATTAAAAAATATAAAGGACTAGGGAGCCGAGCTCAGTGGCACACCTCTATAATCCCAGCAGCTCGGGAGGCTGAGGCAGGAGGATCGGGAGTTCAAAGTCAGCCTCAGCAACTTAGCGAGGCCCTAAGCAACTCAGTGAGACCCTGTCTCTAAATAAAATACAAAATAGGGCTGTGGATGTCGCTCAGTGGTTGAGTGCCCCTGAGTTCAATCCCTGGTACCCGGCCCCCCCAAAAAAAGAAACCTCAATAGTAAAAAAAAAAAAAAATTCAATTAAAAACGCACAAAAACATGAAAGAAACATTTCACTAAAGAGGCTGTATAGATGTAAATAAGCACATGGAAAGATGTTCAACATTCCTTAGCTTTAGGGAAATGTAAGTTAAAACCACCCATCAGAATGGCTGAAATAAAAAATAGCGACACCATTTTGATGAGGATGCAGAGAAATTGGATCACTCATACCTTCCTGACGAGAATGTAAAATGATACAGTCACCCTGGAAAACGGTTTGGCAGTTTCTTTAAAAACTAAATATATACTTGCCATATGACCTAGCGCTTGAACTCCTGGGCATTTATACAAGATAAATGAAAACTTATGTTCACACAAAAACCTTTAGATAGCAGCTTTGCTCATCATAGTCCCCAAGCGAAAACCCGGATGTCTTTAACAGGTGAGTGTTAAACTGTGGTACTTTCACACCGTGGAATCCTAGTCAGCGATAAGAAAGGAGGGCTGGGTTGTAGCTCAAGGGTAGAGCACTTGCCTAGCATGTGTGAGGCCCTGCGTTCAATCCCCAGCACCAAAAAAAGTAAAGAAGTTATTTTGTTTGTTTGTTTGGTTTGGAAGCAGGACTTGAACCCAGGGGTGCTCAACCACTGAGCCACATCCCCAGCCTTTTAAGATATTTTATTTAGAAATGGGGTCTTTCTAAGTTGTTCAGGGTGTCGCTAAAATTACTGAGGCTGGCTTTGAACTTGAATCCTGCTGCCTGACCTCCAGAGTTGCTGGGATTACAGACGTGCAACCGCCTGGGTGGTTCAGAATGATGTGGAGCGAGTAAAGCTAATCTCAAAGACTATGAGTGCCTTTCTATAACTTTCTGGAAAAGGATAGAAATGAAGTGGTTGCTAGGGATCAAGGAGTGTAAGACTGAAGTGGGTGTGGCCACAAGGGGTCAACGTTTGGGAATCCTCGTGAGGATGGAAATGCTCTGTGCCTTGATTTCTTTGGTGTCAATATCCTGCTTGTGATAATGCACTTAAGTTGTACAAGGTGTTATCATTGGGGAAAGGACACATGGGGAGTTATCATTTTTTTGGTGTGCCCGGGGATCGAACCCAGGGCCCGTGCATACGCAGCAAGTGCTCTACCAACTGAGCTATGTCCCCAGCCCTCTACTGTTTTTCTTACGAGTGCATGTGAATCTAGAGTTATCTTTTTCTTTCCTTTTTTTTTTTTTTTGATTCTGGGATTGAACCCAGGGGCACTTAACCACCGAGCCACATCCCCAGCCCTTTTTATATTTTATTTTGAGACAGAATTTCACTGTAAATTTTTGAAATAGCTTAATTTTCATAGTGAGAAAACATCTATGGTAAAACATGGTTACAGAATAATGGTTGCCTGATGACTCAGAAAATACTTCTTTTGGGGTAAAAATAAAATCTCTAGCATTACATGTGAGCTTGCAAAAAGAGTAAAAAGATGAGCTTTGTCAAGTCAAAATGTTTGTTTTGTTTTGTTTCTGGGCGTGGAAAAGTGAGGGCTAGCCAGGTCAAGATGGACAGCAGACTCTTAAACACTTTTGAAGCCTATATCTCTGATAACCCTACAAATTTAGGAAATAATTCTTTTGTGTGTGTTGCTGGGGATGGAACCCCCGGTCCTCATGCATGCTAGGCTGGTACTGTACCACTGAGCTACACCCCAGTCCAGAAAATATATCTCAAGATGGGAAGGAATGGTACTAGTAATTTGGTCATCCCTATTCTAAAAGAGGAATGGGTGACAAACAGAAGATCCAGGGGAAACATATTTTGAAGACATGACTGTGGAGGACTGACTTTCTTTCTTTTTTTTTTTTTTTTTTTTGTGGTGCTAGGGATTGAACCCAGGGCCTTGTGCTTGTGAGGCAAGCGCTCTACCAACTGAGCTATCTCCCCAGCGTGGAGGACTGATTTTCATGACTCATTGTGGACCCTGGTGAGATTGAATCTTCAGAGGCGGACCAGAGAGAGGTGTCAAGGGTTGGTTGAGGTAGGGACACCTAATGTCTGGGTTAGGTTGCTTAGAGCCACCTGGTAAAATGATTTGGTCTTCAGAAGAGTATGGCCCCTCTCAGACATTGCCAGGTAGAGTATAAACTGACACGACCTCCACAGAAGTCAATTCAACAATATCTATCAAAATTTTAAAAGCATATGGTCTTTGACCTAGTAATTGCACTTCTAGAAATTTACTCCATAGATATATTAGCAGACGTAAGAAATAAACTCGACTATACATTATCCACTTGGTCATTCACCTACTCATTCATTGATTCAATCCATGTGTATCGTAACAATAAAGATTGGAGCCAGGTGTAATCGGTGGTGCACGCCCCTCCCCCCATGTGTCCCAGCGACTCAGGAGACTGAGGCAGGAGGATCGCAAATTTGAGGCCAGCCTCCACAACTGAGTGAGACAGTCTCCAAATAAAAAAATAAAAAGGGCTGGGAATGTAGGTCAGTGGTAAAGTACCCCTGGGTTTAATTCTCAGTACCACAAAAAAAGAAGAAAAAGATAGAAAGATCGGAAGTGACCTACATGTCACTTAAATGCATTACTGTACAGTGGAATCACATGCAGCCAGAACAAAGAAGCTCTGTATCAATTTGGGAAGAGCTCTAACAAATTTTAAGGGAAAACATATCATGCTATAAGAGCATAAATTGCATTAAAAGGAGGGGATTGGGGATGTCTATTCCTATTTGTTCCTACCTGCTTTGAAAAATACCTGACAGGTTACGGCGGCTGCCTGTCTGGGGCGGACAGGGACTGTGGGGTCAGCATTAGAGGGAGACCTTTCACAGTGTAGATTTAGACAGGTGATACTTGTTATTTATACATTTTTATGTATTATATTTATACTGGTTATACTTTTTATTTCTGCGTCATTTTGAACTCTCAGCCAGGTTCAATGTCAACTGAATGTACTTTATAATGAAAACATTTTAAAAGAGGCTTTAACCCATTCGAGTTAGGAAACCACGTGACTTTGCAGCACAACCTTCTCAGTGTCCTTGGCTGTGTGAGAGCTAGATGGTCTGAGGAGGCCCTTTCTCCCCCTGACCCTGTCTCTCGTTTGGATGTTGCACTATCCTCTAACCGAGCCACCAATGACCTTTCCCACCCCAGCTCCCAGGGGGAGCACCTAAGGGCTGCTTTCCCAGAGGCCGCCAAGGATCTCCAGTAGCACGCCCAGAGCCACTGCTGACAGCGGAGATTCCCCCTGGGGAGGTGAGAATCTGAGGATCTTGCTTACCACCAGGCCCCAGCCATCTGGGCAAACTGGAGTTCAAATAACCCGGCCCAGCCTGTCCCGTAGGTCTAAATCCCTCCAAGCAAGGCTGAGATGGAGGCTAGCTGTTTACACGTGGGGCCCATTCTGCCCAACCCTGTCCTCTACCAGTTGCTGAAGACTTTGGTTATCACCCCTGTCCTCGCTTGCGGTTCCTCTCACTTCAATCTCTCCTACCCCTCCTTCCCTGAGCTTTGTCCCCTGATCAGGGCTGTTTGGTGCAGATGGCCTTCCGGTGTCAGACAGGGGCTCAGCCAAGACAGATGGCATACTCCAATTGGGTAATTCGAGAAGAGTTTAATAAAGGACTCCTCAGGAAAGTATGGGCTGGGTATAGGGAAACCACCGGGACAGGGTGTGTCCAGGGGCCAGGGGAGGGGCCAGCAAGAGAGAGGACTGGGGGCGGGGAGAGGCACCGAGACTTGTGATTGGTTCCTGGAGGCAGACGGTTCACTGAGATTCATCAGTGAGAGAATTTAGGAGATTAAAAAGCCCAACTTCATTCAACTTCACCCTTGCGCCCCAGTTTCCAAACCCAGCACAGGGCACAGGAGCTCAGAGCATGATGTAGGGAACGGTGGATCCAGAGGGGCAAATGGAATCCATCTAACACCCATCCCATAATATCTATCTTTATCATGGAAGGTTTTCAAACATAAAAATGCAGACAGACTAGTATTGTGAACTCCAAATACCTACCAGGCAGCTCCGACAATTATCATCTTATAGCCAGTCTCATTTTATCTATATCCCCACTCACCCCCCTTTATTATTTTGCAGCAAATGCCAAGCATGATACCATTTCATCTGCCAATAATTCATATGCATCTCTAAAAGATATACAGAAAAGGCAATGAAATAAGAATATCACCATTTTTCAAGACCTAATACAGTAATGGATCTCCGTGATGATCACCAATGACTACTAAAGCCATTAGGTAAAAGCTTGAAGGAAACTTTATAACAGATGAATCAGGCCGAAACCACCTGATCTCACAAATCAATTTTAGCATCTCCACAGCTAAGACAACACATTATCTACCTCTTGATGTGTCGTGGTGGAAAGTACACAGCACTGCCTATTCAATGTCTTTACCTATAAAAACTTCAATCTAGCCAGGTGCAGGTGCACGCCTGTAATCCCAGCGGCTCAGGAGGCGAGACAGGAGGATGGCGAGTTCAAAGCCAGTCTCAGCAACTTAGCGAGGCCCTAAGCAACTCAGGAAAACCCTGTCTCTAAATAAAATATAAGAAAGGGTTGGGAATGGGGATCAGTGGTTAAGTGCCCCCTGGGTTCCATCTCCCATACAAAAACAAACAAACAATGACTTTAATCTAGTAAAGCTTTGCAAATACCCATTTTCAGGAAACATAGGGGGATACAGAAAAATTGCAGAAGCAATCAACCAAATCCAGAATTTAAGACAAATGATATCATTTTTTCCAATAAATCAATGGTATGGGAAGAAAAAGGAGATAGGGTTATCATAGAGCAAAAAAAAAAACTTAAGAACTTTTATAACTAAATATATTATACAAGTCTTGCTTGGATCCTACTGAAAATGATATCTTTGTGATAATCAGAGACTCTGAATATATCCTAGGATGAGATGATATTAAGAAATTATTAGCCAGGTGTGGAGGTGCATGCTTGTAATCTCAGTGACTTAGAAGGCAGAGTCAGGAGGATGACAAACTTGAGGCCAACCTCAGCCACTTAGTAAGATTCTGTCTCAAAATCAAAAATAAAAAGGACCAGAGTTGTAGCTCAATGAGCATCCCTGGTTCGATCCCCAATACCATTCCACAAAAAAAAAAAAAAAAAAAAAAAAAAAAAGAAAGAAAGAAAGGAAGAAAAGAGAGAAATTATTGTTCATTTTTAAAAAATATTTTTATTAGTTCTTGATGAACCTTTATTTATTTATTTGTATACGGTGCTGAGAATCGAACCCAGTGCCTCACACATGCAAGGCAAGTGCTCTACCACTGAACCACAACACCAGCCCTTACTGTTCATTTTTAAAAGAGTAATAGTGGTATAGTATTTATATTATTTTCAGTGTCCTTATTAGGTAGATGTATTTACTGAAACACTTATGGATGAAATAATACGGTCAGGGTTCTCCTTTAAATTACTTCAACAAAAAAATATCGAGAGATGGACAAATGAAACAAGATTAGCAAATGTGGACAAGCATTGAGGCTTAGTAATGGGTACATGGGGGTGCACGATCACAGCACTTCTATTTATAGATACGTTTAAAATTTTCCATAATCAAAAGTTTTCAAAAATAAATATTCCTTAAAGATGAGGAAAGACCAAGGAACTGTCACAGATTTGAGTAGACTAAGGTGATATGGACTAAATGCAATGTTGGATTCTGGGTCAGAGCTTGAAAGAACGAAGGAGGAAATCCAAATAAAATCTATAGTTTAGTTAAGAGTATTTTATCAGTCGAGTGTCTGTAATCCCAGCAGCTCAGGAGACTGAGGCAGGAGGATCGCAAGTTCAAAGCCAGCCTCAACAACTTAGTGAGACCCTAAGCAACTCAACGAGACCCTGCCTCTAAATCAAACATAAAAAGGGCTGGGGATGTGGCTCAGTGGTTGAGCACCCCTGGGTTCAACCCCTGGTACAAACAACACAAAACAAAAAAATGGAATCGATAATATCAACAGGCTAGTGAAGAAAAACCACATGATCATACCAAATGATGAAGAAAAATCATGTGGCAAAAATCAACATCCATCCATAAGAAATCAAAAAACTCTTGAACAGACCAAGAGAACAAAGAAACTTTCTCAATCTAATAAAAGGCATGTACAAAAACCAAAAAACTTACAGTGAACATCATTGTTAATGATGAGAGATTGAATGCTTTCCTTTTAAGATCAGAAACACGGTAAAGGAATACACTTTCACTCTTCCTCTTAAATTTCATACTGGAAGTTCTAGACAGTGCGATAAAGCAAGAAAAATAAATAAAAGGCATACATGATGTAAAGTATGAAATAAACTGTCCTTATTCACAGACAACATATTGGTCTGTGGAGAAAATTCCAAGAAATTCACACAAAAAAATCTAGAACTAATAAGGGGGAGTTCAGCAAGGTCACAGGATACAAAGTCAACACACAATATTTCTATACACTGTACTAACAATTTGGCAATCAAGTTCACATATACTAGCAATTTGGAAAGCAAATTTTAAAAAGAATATCATTTACATAGTTCCAAAAAATGAAATATCTCAGTATAAATTTAACAAATTATGTATAGGATCAGTGGGCTGAAAATCATAAAAACCCGGGACATTTAACACAAAGACCATTTCATTTATTCCACAATGATACCCAGGGGTATCCTTAGCCACAGAGGAACTTTAGGGCAGCCGGGAGTCTTTGTGGACAAATTTGTAAAATCTAGGAGACCACAAAATCCTCTTTTAGTGAATTGTGGAAAGTGTGCCCCAAAGACACAGAGATGCTGTTAGCAGGGCAGGGAGTCTACGGCTGCTATGATTCCATGGGTGTGGAAATTCGTTAGGAGCTGCACACTTTGGGGCGAATAACTAAGGAGGAGGGAAGCAGCAGTAGGGGGCAGGAGGCTTAGAGGCTTCTCAGGATGGGAACTGGCCAACTCCCTGTCCCCAGGCTTGATGACCAGAGCAAAGGCCGGCCGGCCAGCACCTGCAGCAAGCATTCAGGGCCTCTGCGCAGTGTCTGAGGACAGGGCTGCCACGTCCCACCCTAGGCACCCCAACCAACCAGCTCTTTTCAGGGCTCAGCGGAAATGAGCAGAGCTTGGCTGTTTTGCTGGCTGGGAGATCAGCAGCTCTTTGGGCCCTGGCCACTAGGGTAGGCTTGGCGGGCTTCCTCCTCAGTGCCGGCTCTGGGCTGGGGATGTGGCTCAGTGGCAGAGCGTTTGCCTAGCATGCATGCACGAGGCCCTGGGTCCCATCCCCAGCACTCCTAAAAATTAAAAAAATAAGCTGATGGAAGAAGTTAAAGATGTAAATAAATGGAAATCCATGCTATCTTCATGAATTGAACTCTGACCTGTCAGTTTCCCTGAATGATCTGTATAATTCCAATAAAAATCCAGCAGAATCTTTTGTTTTAGATTTAAACAATCTGATTCTAGAATGGAAAGGGAATGGAACTAGGTAGCTAAAACAATTTTGAAAAAGAAGAATAAAGTTGGAGGAACCACAAAGCCTGATTTTAAGACTTAATGACATAGTTACAGTAATATAGTTACTATGTAGTACAGTAACTACCTCATCAAAATTTAAACTTTTTCTCTATGAAAGAGCCTGTTAAGAGGATAAAAAGACAAGTTATAGCCACTAGAAACTATTGGCAAACCACATATCTGATTTCTATTAGAACATATAAAGAACACTCACAGTAGTTGAAAGAAAGAAAGAAAGAAAAAGAAAGAAAGAAAAAGAAAGAAAGAAAGAAAGAAAGAAAGAAAGAAAGAAAGAAAGAAAGAAAGAAAGAAAGAAAATGGGCAAAAAAGTAGAATCAAGTTTTCACACAAGAAGACACTTGGAACCTGGTGTGGTGGCGCATGCCTATAACCCCACAAACTCAGGAGGCTGAGGCAGGAGGATCGCTAGTTCAAAACCAGCCTCAGTAACTTAACAAGGCCCTAAGCAACTCAGTGAGATCCTGTCTCTAAATAAAATACAACAAGAGGGCTAGGTATGTGGCTCGATAGTTAAGTGCCCCTGAGTTCAATCCCCTGTACCAAAAAAAAAAAAAAAAAAAAAAAAAGGACAAATGGACAGTAAATATGCACTCGAAAGATGTTCAAGATGCTCAACATTATTAACTGTTAGGGAAATGCAAAACAGAATCCCTGTGATTCCAAATGCTGTCACGGATAGAGCGACTGGAATTCTCACACATTGCTGGTAAGAATGCAAGATGGTCATGATGTTCTGGAAAACCGTGGCGGTTTCTTACAAAGTTAAGCTTATGTCGTAATAATTCCACTTCTAGGTATTTACCCTAGAGCAGGGACTTTCAAACTAAGATAAGCAGGCCCAAAGAAGTCAATTATTCACTTTTGTAGGACCCGCAGGCCAAGAATGTTTTTGACATTTTCAAAGAAATGTTTTAAAAAAAAAAGAACATGTGACAGGGTGTACATGACCCACAAAGCTTAAGTGTTTACCATCTGACCCTTTACCTCTGCCCTAGAGAAATGGAACCCTAAGTTCGTGCAAAAACCTGTACGTGAACTTTTTTTTTTTTTTTGGCAATGCTAGGGACCTAACCCAGGGCCTCACACTTGCAAGGCAAGTGCTCTACCAACTAAGCTATCTCCCCAGCCCTGTATGTGAAGTTTTAAATCCTATTGCTTTTGCCCCAATCTGGAAGTAACCCAAATGTCCTTCAAATGGGAAAGGGATAAATAAGCTGGGCATGATATACCCATAATAAAATGAAATTGCAATTTGAGCTTGCAGTGGTTATAATAGCCAAACGAAGACAAGAATGCTGGGTGCAGTTTAGGCAGGTTATTAACCTCTGTCATGTTGTCACCCACCATGGTAGAGATACTTTAGAATGTTGCCTATGGCAGCACAAGGAGATGCTGCAGGGGTCACATGGTGAATGTCATGGATCCAGAGGCAGATGGAGGATCATTAGACATGCCACAAATAGTGTTCTTCTGTAATATCAATGCCTCCAGAGTGACGTTACTAATTAAGCCATTTTGAGCTTCATTGAGAATTTGGCATAGGTTAGATGAGAGGGATACAAATCACTCCCAGAGAGGATGAATAATATTTTCAGATTTCATAACCAACGCCTAAAGTGTCACTGCAGCACAATAAGGAGGCTCAGGCTTCATGGGCCGGTGCCACAGGAGTTGGGTTTCTCTCCGGTAAGCCTAAGGCAGGCTCCACAAGCTCAGGTACTTAGGTTAATGGAGCCCTGTGGGAACGAACACTCTAGTCTTACCTCCAGATGCTAGTGGTGGGGACGAAGAATAACTCTAATCCCTCTTTGTCCAACTGAAGAGTTCCCAGCCTGGTCTTATCAACCAACATGATATTGCCTTTCTTTGCCAACCAAGAGCAGATCTCTCCACCTAGTCTCTCAGAGTCTATTTTTATTTCTTAATTTAAAAAAAAAAAATTTATTTGTTCTTTTTAGTTATACATGACAGTAGAGTGTATTTTGACATATCATTTGCACGCGGAGTATAACTTCCCATTCTTGTGGCTGTACCTGATGTGGAGTTTCACTGGTGGTGTATTCAGATATGAACACAGGAAAGTGATGTCCCATTCATTCTACTGTCTTTCAGAATCCATTTTTAAGTTAATTGATGTTGGGAGAAATCCTAGTTCTTTGTTCACAGCAGTTAATGTCTCAAGTGTGTAAACTTGCAGAGAGGAGCATTCCTCTCTGGTCACCTAGGAATGTAAACAACTGCCCCAAGTTGACCTAGTGTTACCAGGAGAACCTGTATAGGAGCCTGGTGGTCTGATCCCCCGTGGCACATTGTGATTGGGCAAGAAACCTATAAAATGTATAGCTGTTCCCACAATAAACGAGGGTGCAGGCTTCTCGCCACAAGCCTGCTTTCACCCAACTCCCGGAGTCTGGGAGTCTTGACTCCATGGCCCTTATCTGCGCCTGAGCTAACCTGGCACCCCTACAAATTGATGCAAGAACCAAGAAAAGGGAAACACCAATCATACCTCTCAAAATCTACCATGTACTCTTTCCAACATGCCTGAATCACTATAAGAATCAAGAGAAGGGCTGGGGAGATAGCTCAGCTGGTAGAGTGCTTGCCTTGCAAGCACAGGCCCTGGGTTTGATCCCCAGCACCGCAAAAAAAAAAAAAAAAAAAAAAGAATCAAGAGAAGAAAATACAGGTTTTTTTTTTTTTTGATGACCACCTAACTGCAAGGGAGGCTGGGAAATGTAGTCTATGAGTGCTCCCAGGAAGAAGAGGTAAGAGGTTTGCTGGACAACTAGTCAGTCTTTGCCACAAGCAAATAGGTGGTGGTGGAGGTTGAATTGGAGAGAAACCACTTGAACAACTTTCCCCAGAGAGTGGTAATTAAACGATAAATATCCTAGGATGAATGAACGTAAAGACAGTGGGAGGGAAAAGGTTTACTGGTAGGTAATGCACGTGAGAGGTGAAAGGGGGAGAATTGCAGGCTGGGTAGGATCAACCTCATCCTGCTGTGAAGATTTGGCCAAGTCTCAGCCAAAACAATGAGAGTGTTCCAGAGCCAAGACTGCTCATTCGAAGAGTTCCACATTGGGAAGCAACGGCCAGAGCCTCCATTCCCACAACATACCCAGTCATTGTCTGGGGGCTACCAAGGAAGAGCATAGCCTTGGCTCCAAAGCTGAGGCAAGATGGCGGAAACAGGAAGCCCAGACCCTCCTTCCTCTCACGGGCATACCGATTCCACAATACACACACCAGTTCCTTCTGTGAGAAATCCAGAATCAAAGAGACTAAGAGACTAAGAGACTGATGCACCCCTGGTGAGTGAAACCAGTCCTATGGAAGTGAACAGGAAAATTCATGGCACCCTGTCACCCTAGTCCCTCTCCCCAGCACACTGCCACGTGATTGTGAGGAAACTCTCAGCTTCTGGCTTCTCCCTGTGGAGAAAAAGAGATGACTGGACAGTTGTCAAGTATCCTGACTTCTCTGGGGTCAGGGGCTGCCTGAGGGACTGGCTTGGAACTTGCCCGTATCACAGTGCTGACAGGATTCAGCATATCTCAGATGCCTGAGGGCTGCTGGAACAAGAAGAAAAAGTTAGACAGCATGCTGTTGTCGCAGAGGTTCCCTCCCCCCAACATGGCAGACAAGGGCCAACAGAGCTCCCTGGCCTCTCCCTCAGGGAGAATGAAAAAAGTGGAAAGAGTTCAGCATTATCATTTTTCAGGCGCTGCCTGAGGGGCTAATTTCTGCCTTGCCTGTTTCAGAGCATGAACAGGACCCAGTGTACTCTAGATGCCTAGGGACTTCTCAGAACAAAATAGAGCAGTGTGGTATGCGCCTGCGCCTGAGGGCCACACACAGGCCACCAGCAAAAAAGATGAGAAAAGACTCCACGCAAATGGTAGCCAAGAGAAAGGAGGGGCAGCCATATTTATACCAGATGAGATGGGCTTTTAAGTCAAAAACTGTCACAAGACAAAGAAAGACAATATATAATGATAATAAGGTCAATGTACCAGGAAGATATTACAATTATAAATATATATGCAGCCAACATCAAAGCACCTAAATATACAAAGGAAACATTGACGCAACTTGAGGGAGAAATTGATAACAACATAGTAATAGGAAGTGATTTCAATGCTGAACTTTCAATAATGCATACGACATCCAGGCGGAAGATTAATAAGGAAACAGAGGACTTGAACATCACTATAGACCAAATGGAACCCACAGGTATATACAGAATATTCCACCCAGCAGCAAAATAATATGCATTCTTCTCAAGCACACACAGTGTGATGGGCTGACAGATCTGGCTCCATGAGAATGTTATAGGCCAGACTCTAAGGGAAATGACTAAACAGACTCCATTTTGCTCTGAGACTCCATGTTATGTAGGAAATAAGCTTCTCCCATAGGAACACCCCACCTCTGTGCCCATCATCAGTTACTTGGTGTGACATGTTTAATAATATACAATGGCAACTCCTATGTAGTAAAGAATTGCTCTCTTTTGATTCCTACTGCTCCTAAACAATGTACCATGTGAACAGTGATTGTGTGGATGTTAGCAACCATTCTTTAGTTTGCACCTAGGTAAGGGTCAGTTTGACCCACTTCCCCTTCTGTCGATGATCTCATGATGTTAGTTTGTAATTTCAAATCATAGCAACAGACACTTATGATTAATGCGAGTTTTGGTATAAGAACCCCTACAACCCTGTGGTTGGGGCTGTTCTCCCAATAGCCATTTTTTGGGGCATTGTGTGAGACAGTCAGCTGGCCAGCTTAATAAAGACTCTCAAATTTGGACTTCTCAGTGGTGATGGGTCTGTTCTTAAGTTGCGCCCCATAACATTTGGAAGGAAGGAAGGAAGGAAGGAAGGAAGGAAGGAAGGAAGGAAGGAAAGAAGAAGGAAAGCTCAAGAACAGATGGCTTTACTGTTGGACACCACCAAATATTTCAAGCAGAATTAACATCAATCCTTCTCAAACTTTAAAAAAAAATTTGGAAAGTCAGGGACACTTCCAAATTCACTTTATGAGGCTAGCACTGCCCCAATACTGAAGCCATAAAATGACACAAGAAAATAAAACTACTGACCAATATCTGTGACAAACATAGATGCAAGATCCTTAACAAAATATTAGCAAAACATTCAAAAGCACTTTAAAATGATCATACACCATGAACAAGTGGGACTTATCCCTGAAATGAAAGGATGATTCAAGACACAAATATCAATGTCATACACCACATGGACACAACAACGAATAAAAATCACACAAATGTCTTAACAGATTCAGAAAAGCATTTGACAAAATTAAATACCCTTTCATGATAGAAACACTTGGTAGAAGGAAATTAACTCATCATAATAAAAGGCATAGATGAAAACCCACAGCCTATATGCAACAGTGAAAAACTGTAATGTTTTCCTCTAAGATCAAAAACAAGGTAAAGATGACCACTCTTCACCGCTTCTATTCAACATAGTACTAGGAGTCCTAGCTAGAGCGTTTAGGCACGAAAAAGAAATAAAAAGGCATACAAATTTAAAAGGGAGAATTAAAATTATTCCTGTTTGCAGATGATATTATAGAAAACCTTAGAGATTACATATGTATACACACACACGTGCACAGTTATAACTAATTAATGAATACAGTAAAATTTCAGGATACAAAATTATGTTTCTATAAAATAACAATTAATAATCTTAAAATGCAGTTAAGAAAACAATTCCACTTATAATAGCATCAAAAAGAATAAAATACTTTGGAATAATCTTAACCAAAGTAGTGAAAGACTTGCACACAGAAAAATGTAAAACACTGCTAAAGAAAATTAAAGAGATAAAATATGAGAAGATACTCTGTGTTCATGGATTGAAAGATATAATATTGTTAAACTTTCCATACTACCCAAAGCAATTTACAGATTCAATACAATTCCTATCAAGGTCTCAGTGGTATTTTTTGCCGAAATAGGAAAAAAAAAAAAAAAAAAAAAAACCTGAAATTCAAAGATAACCACAAAGGACTTTAAATAGCCAAAACAATATCGAGTAAGAAGAACAAAGTTAGAGGCTTTATACTGCCCTATTTCAAAACATATTAAGAAGCTATAGTTATCAAAACAGTATGGCTTTGGCATAAAGACAGACATAGAGACCAGTGGAATTGAATAGAGCTCAGAAATAAACTAATGCATATATAGTCAACTGATCTTCAACAAGGGTACCAAAATACGTGATAAGGAAAAGGCAATTTCTTCTATAAGTTGTGCTGGGAAAAGTGGATACTCACATACAAAAGATAACTTTGACTTTTATCTTACACTATATGCAAAAATAACTTAAAAAATAGATTAAACGTGTAAACATAAGACCTAAAACTATAAAACTCCTAGAAGGAAAGAGCAAGGAAAGTTTGTCACATTGATCTTAGCGATGATTTCTTGGATATAAAACCAAAAGCACAAGCGACAAAATCAAAAATAAACAAGTAGGACTACATCAAACCAAAAAGCTTCTGCTCAAGAAGGGAAATGATCAGTGGAGCGAAAAGGTGACCTATGGAACTAAAGAAAAGATTTTCAAACTATTTATATGATAAGCATTTAATTTCCCAAACATTAACAACTCAATGGCGAAAACAAAAACAAAAGGAAATGATTTTAAAATGGACAAATAACTTGACAGATATTCTTCAAAAGAAGATGTACAAATAGCTAACAGAGCTGGTGGTTTATGCCTGTAATCCCAGCAGTTCGGGAGGCTGAGGCAGGAGGATCTGAGTTCAAAGCCAGCCTCAGCAACCGCGAGGCCCTAAGCAACTCAGTGAGACCCTGCCTCTAAATAAAATACAGAAAAAAAGGGCTGCGGATGTGGCTCAGTAGTTAAGCGCCCCTGAGTTCAGTCCTGGATACCAAAAAAAAAAAAAAAAAGAAAAAGAAAACAAACCCCAAAGAGCTAACAGGCTTAGGAAGAGAGTAAAAAATCACGAATCAGGGGGCTGGAGATAGCTCAGTCGGTAGAGTGCTTGCTTTGTAAGCACAAAGCCCTGGGTTCGATCCCCAGCACCAAAAAAAAAAAAAAAAAAAAAAAAAAAAATCACGAATCATCAGGGAAATGCAAATGAAAACCACAATGAGATCCAGACCCACGGTACACGCCTGCCTGCAATGCCAGCTACTTAGGAGCCTGAGGCAGGAGGATTACAAGTTTGAGGTCAACCTCAACAACTTTCAGAGACCCTATCTCAAAAGAAAAAAATCAAAAAGGGCCCAGGATGTGTAATGAGACAAGGAAATAATAGGATTGCTATAGTTGTGTGTTATGTAGTAATAATAAGCTGTATTTGGTATTTGCCTGAATTCGTAAAACTAAAATCATGAAAGGCGCCTGTGACAAACTTGCTGTGCAGCAGGATGACACTCCTGAACGATGCCGATATGAACCTTTATCTATGATCTGAGTGGGGGCTCCTAGTCTAGTCGTGTTCTGGTCTTTATCAATGAAGACCAGAGCATGGCTGGGCTGAAAATCACTACTTAAACCCCTGGACTTTTGGAGCAAACTGTCAGCAGCACCATGACCAGAGGACTCCACGTCGCTCTGTCTCTAGACTCCCCAGCTGCTGTCCACTCCGTCACTGATTGCTGATCGACCATTGTCACCCAGGCCAGAAGACTGACCACCTCTCCCACGGCAACCACTGCCACCCAGCCTCTGGCTTATCGGACACCCGAGGGCATCCGAAGACATCCGAGGAGCTGAGAGAGGCTCCGGCTGAGAATCCCCTCGGTCTTGCTGACTGACTTCTTGGCTAAGAGACGTTGCATTGAGTAAGTCCATGGGGATTGGACCCTGGGTGAACAAGGGAGTGAATCTTCAATGTATCTGTGACTTGCTGTTATTAGGAATGTTAAGTTGAGTGTGCATTGAGTGAATAAAATCCACTTGTTGGAACCAAACTCCATTCCTCTCTTACTCACTGCTCACGACAGGATGTATCTCCACAATGGAGCTCCCCTGGTTTTGATCCCTAGCGCTACAAAAAGAAGAAGAAAGAAGAAAGGACAAAGAAGAAGAAAAAGAAAAACCAGAAAATAACATGTGTTCGTGCTTTAGTCGGCTTTTGCATCACTTCAATCAAAATATCTGACAAGAAGTGAATTTGTTGTATGTCACCAGTGCTTGGTTTTGTTTGTTTATTTTTCTACTTAATTTCAATGATACAGTGCAGTTACTTTTGGGGGAAGGTAGGCTTCTCTTTTAAAAAAATGAGCGCTAAATATATTTGGAATAGCAGAAGGTTAAGTAATTTCTTATGTCTAGTTAAACTAAAGCAGTACTTCAATAGCTTGTAAGCATTTTTTCCTCACTGAAAGGATTTTTCTTTTTAAATTATTTTTATTTTTACTTGTTATTTTTAGCTGTATATATGACAGTAGAGTGCATTTTGACGTATTATGCATACATGGAGTGCAATCCATTCCAATCAGAATCCCATTCTTGTGGTTGAACATGATGTGGAATTTCACTGGTATTCATATATGAGCATAGGAGAGTTATGTCTGAATCATTCTATCTGAAAGAATTTTTCTTATTACTAAATTGTATTTGGCAATTATTGCAAAAAAAAAAAAAAAAGAATTTAAGAGGGTAGATCTCAGATTGTTTTTTTAACTATAGTTTTAAAAAGCTAGGGCTGAACCTGAAGGCATTAAGGGTTGAAGTTTTTAGCTAGCTTTGTTCCTTGCAGGTCAATCTTTAGACCAGAGTAGCATACCTCCATAGCTATGAAACTTTGTGCTGCTCAATATTTTGGGGAACAATTACTGAGATGAAGGCCTAAAATGATAGATCGTGACATATCTGCAGGTGATTCATAATATAAACATAGTCCCTATTATAAACAACTAAGAGTTTGAGAACTATCTTGATATCTGGGCTAGAACTGGACCGAATTCAACAAGGTGAAATACGGATTAATGAAAGCTCTTCATTTAGGTTCATAATAGCCTATAACTACTAATGGTGAATTATTTTTCTTTCTAAGCAACAATCCGAAGCTTTTGCTTGATTATAAGACTAAAAATGATGTAAGAATATGTGCTATGGATACTTAAAAAGCCAAGGAAGACTAAGGCCACATTAACAAAGATACTATGTCTAGAACAACAGAGGTGGTATCTCATCTGAAACTGGATATTCTTTCCTGGGCATTACTATTTATTGATGTCTCAAATTATAACTGGGGATTTGTCTATTTCTCTTTCCAATTTTATCATTTTTTTTTTTTTTTTTTTTTTTTTTTTTGGGTGCTGGGGATCGAACTCAGGGCCTTGTGCTTACAAGGCAAGCACTCTACCAACTGAGCTATATCCCCAGCCCCTTATCATTTTTTTGATTCACATATTTAACTACTCTGTTATTTGCTGTACACATGCATAGAAATTTATTTCTTCTTGATGCATCAACACTTTAATTATTATGTTATGTTGCTCTGTATCACTGGTAATTTTCTCTACAGTCTACTTTATCTGATAGTATGGTCACTCCTGCTTTCTTCTTTTTTTTATTGTAAACAATTGGGATACATGTTGTTTCTCTGTTTGTACATGGTGTAAAGGCATACCATTTGTGTAATCATAAATTTACATAGGGTAATGTTGTTTGATTCATTCTGTTATTTTTTCCCTTCCCCCACCCCTCCCACCCCTCTTTTCCCTCTAAACAGTCCTTCCTTCCTCCATTCTTGCCCCGCTCCCTAACCCTAACTCTAACCCTAATCCTGCTTTCTTTTGAATGATGTTTGAATTATGTAGCTCTCCTCCATTTTTAATTTCGACTTACTATATCATTATATTTGAACTGTGTTTCTTGTAGACAACATATAGTTGGGTCATGTTTTTTTTTTTTTTTTTTTTTTTTTTTTTAATCCATTCTGACATTCTCTCTTTTAATGGATGTATTTAGGTCATTCGAATTTAACATAATTATTGATATGTAAAAGCTTAAGTCTGTATTTTATTTTTCATTTTCTGTTCATTCTCTGCTTTCCTTTCTTTTTCCTGCCTTTCTGTGGGTTACTTGAACTCCATTTTGATTTATCTGCAGTATTCTTGAGTGTATATTCTTATATACTTTTCTTATTGGTTCTTATAGATAATACTATATTTGTATATTATATATACAATGCATCATAAGTTATATAACATCTCTGTCTACTGATGTCATCATTTCAGCAGTCTCGGTGTATCCCTTTCCCTCTCGAATTTATAATTGCCTTGAATATTTCCTCTACATACATTTAGGATCATATAAGACAACACCATAATTTTTGCTTCAACCATCAAACATAATTGATGAAACTCAAGAGGCGAAGGAAGGTCTATTGTATTTACCCGTAGTTTGCTCTTTCCTTCATTCTTCCTTCTTGATATTCCAAGATTCCTTCTTTTTTTTTTTTTTTTTTTTTTTTTTTTTGGGTGCTGGGGATTGAACTCAGGGCCTTGTGCTTTCGAGGCAAGCACTCTACCAGCTGAGCTATCTCCCCAGCCCCAAGATTCCTTATTTTATCCCAGAATTCCTTTTGTGTTAGGGAACCTGTTTTAGTCATTCTTTAGGACTGATCTCCTGGTAAAAAATTCTCTTGGTTTTCCTTCGTCTGAGAAGGTTTTGTTTTGCCCTTTGATTCCTGAAGTAGATTTGCATTGCTTGTAAAATTCAGGGTTGACAGTTCTTTTCCTTTGGGCTTGAAAGTTCTAGACCACTTTTCTTTTTGTTTCTTTTCTTTTCTTTGGTACCAGGGTGCTTAACCACTTTGCCACATTCCCAGCTCTTTGCTATTTTTTAATTTTGAGACAGGGTCCCACCAAGTTGCCTCAAATTGGCAATCCTCCTGCCTCAGTCTCCCGAATTGCTGAGATTACAGGCATGCACCACCATACCCCGGTCTGCATGGTTTCTGATAAAAAAATCTAGTCATTCAAGTTGTTTTCCCCTATGGATACTGTATCATTTCTCTCCACCTGCTTTCAAGAATATTTCCATGTTTTTAATTTTCAAAAGTTTAACTGCGATGTGTGTTGGTATACATTTCTTTAGATTGATTCTATTTCAGGTTCACTCAGTTTTTGAACCTACACGTTTATGTCCTGCCAAATTTAGGGACTTTTCAGTCTCACATTTTCCCCCCTCCTCTTTTGGGCCCCTGATGACTAGATATTTTATTAGAGCCCTGTATATCCCTGAAGCCCCTATTCTTTGCTGGTTTTGTTTAATCTGTTTTCTCTCTGTTGTTCCGATTGGTAATTTCTATTTTATATCTTCAAGGTTATGGATTCTCTCTTCTGTCCTCTGCATTCTGCTGTGTTTTATATTTCAGTTTGTACATTTCAATTCTAAAGTCTCTATTCTGTTATTCTTTGTATCTTGAATTTCTTGGCTGAAACAATTTGATCCCCAAATCTCCTAACTCCTATTAATATCTCAAAGATCAGTAAAGTCCATGTGACTCAAGTAGGAAGTACTGTTTACAGGGGACTTTGGTATTTTTCTCTCTCACACTGTATTATAGAAAGTGCTGGAAACAGATGTGCTTCTCCAGAAAATTTTGAAACCCTTAACCTAGAATATGAGGCCTTTTGAGTTAGTTTGGATTCTTCCAGAAATTGACCCTGAGATAAACATATGAACACAATTTGGGGAGACAAGGGGAGAGGACATTTCAGGGAATACAATTAGGGGAATGGGAAAATTATATAAGAAAAAGAACGAAGCTAGAGAGGGTGAGTTATTGAGCATGTTATGGTCTTGGGCAACTGAGGTGCCACGCCACTAGAGGACTCTGGGAGGTAGTCTAGAATATGCTTTGGGGTTGACTAGCTGAACACCCCTCCTCTCCTCCTATATACACTGAAGACAGGAAGCCAAGGTATTTATCCCAAACCCCCTTCCATCTTTGGCTGGAGGCCACTCCCCGGATGTTCACTCTCTGGCACTTCCTGCCTGTCTTAACCACAGTGGAGAGAAAATGCTCAGGCTGAGAGTCACAGGACCTTGTGGCAAAAGCCTTCATCTTGTGCTAGAAGAGAGTGCCAAGGGAATATGAATAGGTCAATGTTAGGATCTGCCACATCTCTGAATTTTAAGTGTGTTTTTCCTAGTCTCGTCTTGGCTCCAGTATAGTTAAATATACAACCCTGCTAATAAAGTATTTTTGAAGATACTGAAACAAGCTATTGATTTTGATTTTGATTTTTTCTTTTTTTTTTAAAGTCCAAAAAGCGAACTGGGAATAACCAAGTTGGCTGCAGTTAAGATGGGCCTGGGAAAGTGGAATGAAGGGAGGGGGGATGGGAATGGGAAAGAGTAGAATGGATGGGACGTCACTTTCCTATGTTCATATATGAATAAGACCAGTGAAACTCCACGTCATGTACAACCACAAGAATGGGATCCTAATTAAAATAAGTTAGGTATAATATGTCAAAATACACTCCACTGTCATGTATATCTAAAAAGAACAAATTCCAAAAAAAATTTTTTTTAAAAAGTAATGAACCACACTTTCCTTTCTTCCAGACAGGTTAATCAGGAAATGAAAAGTCTTCAGACACTATGCTTAGTCTCAAGTTTTAAAAAGCTTTGCCGGTGAAGCCCCGAAAATGAAAAACCTTTTCCAAGGGGAATATTTACAATAAAACTGGAATATGGCTTTATTTTATTTACTAATACATATCAATAAAATTGCTAATGTAAAAAAAAAAAAGATGGGTCAGGCTGAGAAGGACTGACACGTCAAACTGCACCCCACACACAGAATGACACAGTTGTTAGTGACACAGACACAGCTGCCCGAACGCAGGGCCACACAGCCAGCTTCTGGGCTGAGAACAGTCCAACATGGCAGACAACCCATGGCATCTGACAGCTTTGGTGAAGGACAGTTGATTGTGTGAACAGAATAGCTATGAAGGTGCTCAGAGCATAAGCAAGGCTTGTAGAACCAAGGGGACAGATGGACAATGGGTGACAGTCATCTGTCTCTAGTAGTTGCGGCCAAAGAATGGGGACAAATTTGGGCAGGACTTGGTATTATGGAATGAACCTGCCAAGATAAAGTCAGGACCCCCAGTCCTAGAGGAGGTCAGGAAGCAGACAGGTGCTCAAGTCAGGACCTTAAATGTAGGAAATTAATCCAAGACCAAGCAAAGTTTCAAAGTAGAACTGGACCTAAGAACATGCCGAGTTGGGGCGGGGCGTGGTGGCACACATCTCTAATCCCAGCACGTCGGGAGGCTGAGGCAGGAGGATCACGAGTTCAAAGCCAGCCTCAGCAACTTAGCGAGGCCCCAAGCAACTCAGTGAGACCCTGTCTCTAAATAAAATACAAAAAGGGCTGGGGGTGTGGCTCAGTGGTAAAACACCCCTGGGTTCTAAACCTCAGTACCAAAATTAATTAATTAATAATTAATTAATTTTTTAAAAGAACATGCCAAGCTCCATGATCTCCTAATAGGGAGACAAAAAGTCCAAGGTCTAAATAACTTAAGCAGCAGGGAATCCCTGTTTCTGGGTCCCAGAATAGGGGACTAGGGGTCCTGAGATACTACAGCTAAGGCCAGAATTTGTCCTAGAGTTTAGAGAAGATTGCACCAACAGATGGACATCGAGTGACCCTTGCAGTAGAGGGAGGAAGTTCTCTGAGACCAGCAGTCAGGCAAGGTCTGTCCCCTGTGATAATATTTACAGACAGGTGGTCAGGAGTTGTTAACCAACCGACCCTCTATCCCAAAGGCTGCTTCACGGCCTTGCACATGTCTCTGGCCCTGTGCGCCACTGACACCCCTATACCTTCAGAGCACTTAAAAAACAATGATCTGGATCCTGCCTAAATTATGTGAGCAAACCATTCCTATGACAACACCCGAATCTTCCGTGCTTTGTAATTCACAGGTATAGAATCTGCAGGTAATTTCAAGGGCATCTCTTTTTTGTTGATTTGTTTGATTGCTTTTTTGTTTGGGTATCAGGAATTGAGCCTAAGTCACTAAGTTGCTTGGTGGCCTCGCTAAATTGCTGAGGCTGGTTTCGAACTCACGATCCTCCCACCCCAGCCTCCCGAGCTGCTGGGATTGCAGGCGCGCCAGCAGGGCATCTGTTTTTCAACATTTAAAATCCTCTCCCCTGAATTCCTCTGCTGGCATGCTGTTAATGGTCTCTTCTCCCTTCAGGTCACACTGCACAAGTCTATTTTGGTCAATTTCCTGTCAAAATTGCTTCCTTTTTCTCTTTCTATACTGGCTCCTTCTTCATCTCTCCCCCTTCTTCTCATGTATTTGCTGGTTTGGGTTTTGGTTTTAGGTTTTTTTCACCCTGAGTTTGACCTTGGCCTGCTGCCCCCATCCCCCCACCCACAAGACTTAGATCTTTTCATTTCTTTTCTTTTTTGTTTTGGTTTTCATCCTTCATTACCCAGCTTTTCCTGGCGATTGTCCAAGACCAAACTGCATATTTCTCTCCCTTCCCTCTCCCTGGCTTCCCGACAGCCTGCCTCAGGGATCCACGTTAGAACTTTGTTTATTCCAATAACAAATACTTCATTTACTATTTTGAATAAATGGTGCTTTTCAGTTAAGGGAGAACTTTTTTCTTTTTTGAAAACACAGCATTAGAGGAATCCGATAAATCCCTCTGATATTTTGCATTGAAATATTTCTACATTCTCATTGCCGAATTCCAAATATGTGGCGTCATGCATGTTCCGGGCCAGACTTCTGACAACATACCCTCAATCACCCACAGCCTCTTCATGAGTTTTTTCGTCAAATGTGACTTCAGTTATTAAGATGTCCCAAGTGATTAGGCTCACCAGCAGCCTCCCAAATCCTCAGCGATGAAACCTGATGCTGTAGGAAGAGGCCATTCGGGGGAGATTACTTTGCAATGGTAACAGTCTGAGGCCTGATGTCTGCAGAATTTGCTCAGTTCTCAAAAATCTTTTGACTGCGGGGTCCGGGGAAGTCACTAGAAATTTCTTTGTCTCTCTCCAACTGCAACAGGTAAGGAGACAGCAATACTCCCTTACAGAAGTTCTACGAGAAAAACATTCCAAAACATTTAACGAAATGCTTTGCACTTCTTGTATGTTAAACAACGTTCTGTGTAGCAAACCACTGTCCCTGCTCAAGTCAAGGGACAAATGGAACAGTGACAGAGAGGCAGCACACTATGGTGGTTCAGAATATAGATTTGGGTGCCAGATGCCCTGAGTTTGACGACTTGTTCTGCCACGTGGTAGCTTTGTGACCTTGGGCAAGTTACTTAACATCTCTGTGCCTCAGTTTCCTCATCTCTAATCTTCAAATAATGTTATGAAGATTAAGCAGGTTAATGTTTTGTAAAGGCCTGCTTAGAACAGCGCCTGTCACATAGTGAGTGCTCTCAAATATTTATTCAATAAGAACATTGTCCTGATTCTAAGGTTTTTAATGTTATTAAATCTTTCTTGGAAATAATTAGGTAAGATATCACAAAGGATTATTTGAAAAGACAGCCTTCTTGTCTCTAGAGCATAAAGGATGTGGTGAGGTGGAAAATAAAATGTAAGCCTCACAAAAATAAAATTATTTAGGGAGCCACCAGGCAGATTATCAAAATGATCCTGCTGGCAAGACTTCACATTGTGAAACAATAACTCACTCATGGATGAGGGAGGGAGGGAGGCAACAGAGGAGGGAGGGCAGGGGAAGGGAAAGAAAGCAAAGAGGAAAGAAAGTCCTTTGAGATTTTGGAAAATACAGATCCAAGATAGTTAGCGAGTTCCTGTCGAAATGTGGGAAGTATGGCAGATTGTGTTTTTCCGATATGGCTGCATCCATAATGTAACCCCTCCTGCATGGGCTTCTTTCAGTGTGACTCTGACATTCCCTCACCAAAGATGGCGTCTGTTTCCTCCTCTGGAATCTGGGCAGAGGCTCTACCAATGGAGTAAGTTGCTAAGTCGCAGAAAGGATCCCGCTTCCGTTGGGCTGGCTTGGGATACTCGCTCTTGGAGTCAGTCACTGTCATTGGGCTATCTGGGCCATATGAGAAGGCCACAATGATGCATCAGCCACCAGCTATGTGAGTGAGGGGGGCTTCAAATGACCCCAGCTCCTGCTCACCCAGTCTTCCCAGTTGAGGCCCAGACATAGTAGAGCAGAGACAAGCTGACCCCGCGGGTCCTCAGAATCCCTGACCTACAGAAAGCATTGGGGAGAATAAAAGGATTCGTTTTTCCCCAGTCTTTTTATCTTTTATTTTGAGACAGGGTCTTGCTCACTGACTTAGGGTCTCGTTAAGTTGCCCAGGCGGCCTTTTGAACTTGTGATCCTCCTGCCTCAGCCTCCCGAGCTGCTGGGATTCGAGGCATACGCCACCGCACCCAGTTGAATAGTTTTTAAATGCAGCAATCAATAACTAATACAGGAAATCTAGAAGGAAGTGAAGAGTGTGGTTTCCAGGGGAAAAGGACAACAGAATTTTCCCATGGGAAATTCCGTTTGAAACCTTAGGATCCAGGCCACTATATATTTAAATCCTTCCCAGAGTTCCTAAATCTTGTCAAATGAACTATGGTTGATCCAAGTCAAATCGGGAATCTCTGAAGCGGCGCCATAGGTGGGAGGGTTGAAAGTCCCTCCCAGAGATCCAGGGCTCCCTCATCCAGGCTGCCACCCAAGGACTGAGCAAAGAAATTCTCAGCTTGAGAGAAATTATGAAGTGACGTGGTGTTTGGAACCCATCAAAAGTACAACTGACAGCATGACTGACTTATTGCTGGTACACTGGCTGTAAGTGCGTACAAGAAATGTATAAGAAAATATAATTAAAAAACTAAAAGAAAATACCAACCAAGCCTCCATTTATTCCTAATTAAATATATAAGTACTACATATTTCATTTTAGATATGTTGAAAAGTAGAAATTTAAAAAAACAATTTTAAATTAGAAATAACCATTCCTAATATCTTTCTCTTTTTTTCTTTTCTTTTTTTTTTTTTTGGTACTGGGGATTGAATTCAGGGGTGCTTAACCACTGAGCCACATCTCCAGACCTTTTTTATATTTTATTTAGAGACAGGGTCTCACTGAGTTACTTAGCGCCTCACTAAGTTGCTCAGGCTGGCTTTGAACTCATGATCCTCCTGCCTCAGCCTCCTGAGTCACTGGGATTATAGGTATGCACCACGGTGCTCAGCCATTCCAAATATCTTGGTGTGTACTTATTATTTGCTTGTTTGTTAATTTATTTTATTTTGAATCAAAAAATACTTGTATGTATTTATGAGGTATAATGTGATATTATAATATATATGTACATTATGGAATGAGCAAATCAGCCTAATTAACATAATCATCACCCCACATTCTTTTCATTATTCTGTTGTGAGAGCACTTAAACTGTTTTCTTTTAGCAATCTTGCAATGTATATTATTATTAACAATCATCACCTTGCTGGGAAAAATAGATCAGCAGAATTTATTCCTTCTAATTAATTAACGAATTAATTAATCTTTGCCAAGATCTCCCCTTTTTCTTTCCATTCCCTCCCTCCAGCCTCTGCTAACCACCATGCTATGAGTTTGAATTTTTTACATTCCACATATGAAATCATGCATTATCTTTGTGTATTCTTTGAAGAAATATTACATAGATATTCAGATTTTTAAAAAAATATACTATATAGACATATGGGGGTACCATATATATCTGACGTGAAAAATTCAGTTCTGTATCCCACTTTTCTCACTTGATAATATATCTGTACAACTTTCCATAACAATAAATATGCCTCTACCTTATATGTTAATGGTCACAAAGTAATCCATTGATCGAATGCATCTGTACCATCATTAATTTATTCTATTTCCCATTCTTGGGAATTTGGTTATTTTCTCATTGCTTACAGTGAACATACCTCTATACACACATCTGATTATTTAAGATAAATTCCTAGAAGTAGCATTATAGGACCAAAGAGTCAGAATTTTATAGGTTTTTTTGTTTTGTTTTGTTTTGTTTTTCGGTACTGGGGATTGAACCCTGGGGCGCTCAACCACTGAGCTACATTCTCAGCCATTTTTATATTTTTATTTAGAGACAGGGTCTCACTAAGTTGCTCAGGGTCTTGCTTAATTGCTGAAGCTGGCTTCGAACTCACGAGTCTCCTGTTTCAGTCTCCCAAACTGCTTGGATTAGAGGTGTGCACCACCATGCTCAGCTGATTTTATAGGTCTTGGACAAATAGTACTGCACTGCCTGCCAGAAATATTAGGTTGACTTTATATGCAATCAGCATTATATGACACTCAGGCCTACTATTTTTTTCCTGGCTAATCTTACAAGCCAAATCTTGTGGATCATTGATGTAATTTGTGACTTTATAGTTCAACGTGTTTTTGTTTCATTTCATTTTTCTTTTTGGTCATTTGCAGTTCTTCGAGAGTTGACTGTTCTTGTTTTTTGCTTTTTTAATAATGCATATCTACTTTTTAGTTGATTTGCATAAAGTATTTATACGGAAAAGATATTAGCCTATCATCTATCATAGATACTGCAATTATTTTTCTTAAGTGCCCATTGTATTTTAATATTATTAGTGTTTTTTTTTTTTTCTTTTTTTTAAACTCTAAATTTCCTAAATAGAAAATACCAACCTGGCCCAGTGGTACGTGCCTGTAATCCCAATGGCTCCAGAGGCTGAGGCAGAAAGATTGCAAGTTCAAAGCCAGCCTCAGCAACTTAATGAGGCCCTGAGCAGCTTAGTGAGACCCTGTCTCTAAATAAAAAGTACAAAGGGCTGGGGATGTGGCTCAGTGGTTGAGCACCCTGGGTTCAATCCCTGGTACAAAAAGAAAAAGAAGAAAAAGAAAGAAAGAAAATATGAAAATACCTTCATATGTAATGATAAAGAACAGCCCTGGGGACTGAGGATGTAGCTCAGCGGTAGAGTTCTTGCTTAACATGCATGAGGTTCCAGAGGCCCCAGGGCTCAATCCCCAGCACTGCGGAAAAAGAAAAAGAAAAGAAACTCCTCTGATATTAGCATAGATGCCAAAAGACCTGGGGGGCCAAAAGCCTCAAGGGAATTTTGGCCTGAGTGATGAATGAAGAACTTTTACAACCTTAAAAAGTATTCTATATGCCAGGCTCGGCGGCGCAGGCCTGTAATCCCAGCGGCTAGGGAGGCTGAGGCAGGAGGATGGAGAGTTCAAAGCCAGCCTCAACAAGGGTGAGTTGCTAAGCAACTCAGTGAGACCCTGTCTCCAAATAAAATACAAAATAGGGCTGGGGATGTGGCTCAGTGGTGGAGTACTCCTAAATTCAATCCCCAGTACCAAAAAAAAAAATTCTATATAGATTTTGTTTTTCTTTTTATAAGTGAAGGGACAATTGTGTCACTAGAAGCAAGAAAAAGGATAGAAGGGAAACAGAATGGGAGGGAAGAAGGTGCAGGGTGAAGTTGAAAAAACAATAGGCAAAACATTACATGGTACACAGCTTTTATTAGTCAATAAATAAATAAAAAGAGAATGAAGAGCAGACCACCAAAGACTTTGGATTCCAAGTTTGGCTGCAGTCTATAGCTGTAGGCTTTTAGACAGGAAGTGATTTGATAAGATCTGTAGTTCAGAAAGAGAACTCTGGTTACAATGGGAGAAATAAATTAGATTTTGGAATTAAGAAGCCATTGGTGATGGTATCAGTTGTTTATTGCTACAGTAATGGTATGTATAAATTATAAAAGCTCACTGATAAGCAACAGTGTTTATCACTCATATGTCTGGGGTCAACAGGAGGCCAGCTAGGCGACCCTGCTCATCTGGCTGGGCTCAGTCACTTGTCTGAACATGGCGGCCTATTGGTTGATCTAGGCAGGGATCGGCCTGTTGTGGGCTATGTTTTTAAGGATGCTTGTCTAGCCCACAGACATGGAAGATTTTTATCTTCCTCCATAGTAAAGGGCAAGCACGCTTACCACCTATTATAAAAGATTCAGGTTCCCTAACTTTACCGTTTTGCTCTGTAATGTGTACAGATATTTGAGTTTCAAATATTTGAGTTTTTAAAATTTTTTAGTATTTTTAAAATTGAATATGCAGGCATCCACCTGAGCTCTTTCACATCTCCCTCATCAGACTTGGGGTGAGGGGAGCCGATGAAAATAAACTCACGCTACTTGATGTGCCATGAGTAATAAAATTTTTTGCTTTTGACCCAGGATTCTCGTGTCTTCTGCCAGCATCCACGGAACTGTGCCGAATTAACTCATTAGCTTTTCAAATGGGGTGAAATTTCAGATCCTTCACAGTTCTTGACACCCGTTGACTTTCCCTTCTCAATCTTTGGATCCATGAGGACCTTTTGCAGCCACATACCCAAGGCTGGGCACAGGATTTGGTATACAATGGGCATTTCTGAAATATTTATTGAACAAATAAATTAATCATTATTTAATCTTTAATTTTGGCAGACGGGCTTAAAGATACCTTTTGATGAGGCCATCAATCCCCTTAGAGTAACTCTAAGCCTTCTCACACCTCTCCTGTGCTTGTTAAGATAATGATGTAATCTAGCAGGCATAGGTCTTGAGTTCGAGTTCCAGTTAAAAAAGAAAAAGAGGGCTGGGGATATAGCTCAGTTGGTAGAGTGCCTGCCTCGCATGTACAAGGCCCTGGGTTCAATCCCCAGCACCAAAAAAAAAAAAAAAGAAAGAAACAGAGAGAGATGATGATAATGACATCACAACACTGAGGTACCCGGATGTATTGCACTTTTTTTTTTTTTTTTGGTACTGGGGATTGAACCCAGGGTGCTTAACCACTGAGCCACATCCCCAGTCCCCTCGACCCTGCCCTCCACCTTTTTGAGACAAAGTCTTGCTACGTTGCTTAGGGCCTCACTAAGTTGCTGAGGCTGGCTTTGAATTCTCGATCCTCCTGCCTCAGCCTCCGGAGTCATTGGGATTACAGGTGTGCGCCACCACATCCGGCTCGTTCCTTTTTTTCTGAAACTTATTTTATATGTGGGCTTCGATTTCTCTATGACAATTTTTCCTGGAGATGTTACAAAAGAAACTGGTAATGCCTCCACATAGACTTGTCGGTTTGATTCCCAGACATTTGTCCAAATGAGCGTGCAAGCCCAAATGGGGATAGAAATGGAGAATCAACAGACTCGAAAGGAGAGAAATGGATAAAGATTAGGATAAGTCGTCCACTCAACTGTATTGTGCAAATTTTGTGCAGCTGTCTGCTCAGCTGCTCAAGTCTGGGTCAAAGTTCAAAGGGAAAGATGTCCATGCACGTATTTTCTAATTTAAAAAAAAATTGCTTAAGTACTTGAAACTCCAATATTTTCACACATTAAAGATTCAGGGATGAATTTTAACAAAAGACATAAGCAGTATAGAAGTCATTCAGCTCAGATTTAAACATCATCAATGTTTAAACTGTATTAATTTTAAAACCTCAGCCTGAGCACATTTAGTGAGCCTGTCTCTTCCTGCTGACTCTGGCAACCATCTCCGGGCTAAACATGAGTCATAACTTTGACACTGGGGACAGCATCTGGGAGGTGGGGTGTTTCGCTTCTCACTTTGGTTCATGTTTGCTTGTGCTGATTGGAAAGGAGGGACGTCAGAAGAAAGCAAATGTGTGAATAGACTTCTCCTATTTTCATCCGAAAGGCCCTGGATGAGGACATATTTATAGATTTTTAAAAATGATTTTTAAAATGGATTTTAAAAGAAGCACAGCTTCAATAGGTACTAAAATGCAATGGCTACTTAATGCCACAAAACGGTATGCTTAAAAGTGGCTAAATTGTATGTTATGTTTATTTTATCACAATAAAACTGCAATGAATTCAAACTCATAAAGTATACTTCAATTTTTTTTTAATTCACAGTGATATTTAAAAATTAGACACCTTAAAGGATGTCAGGGATCCAGTCCCTCATCTAAAAACTGATAAATAAAGGGAAAGAATAAATATATATTGTTTTTACAATAGAAACCATGCCACTAGCCAGGCACCATGGTGTATACCTGTAATCCCAGAGACTCAGGAGGCTGAGGCAGGAGGATCCCAAGTTCGAGGCCAGCCTCAGCAATTTAGCAAGGCCTAAACAACTCAGTGAGACCCTGTCTCTAAATAAAATTTTAAAAAGGGCTGGGGATGTGGCTCAGTGGTTAAGTGATCCTGGATTCAATCCCCAGTACAAAAAAAATAAATAAAAGAGAAAGAAAGAAAGAAAGAAAGAAAGAAAGAAAGAAAGAAAGAAAGAAAGAAAGAAAGAAAGAAAGAAAGGAAGAAAGAAGAAAGAAAGGAAGGAAGGAAGGAAGGAAGGAAGGAAGGAAGGAAGGAAGGAAGGAAAGAAAGAAAAAAGAAAGAAAGAAAGAAAGAAAGAAAGAAAGAAAGAAAGAAAGAAAGAAAGAAAGAAAGAAAGAAAACATGCCACTAGCCAGGCACGGTGGCACATACCTGTAATTCCAGCAGCTCAGGAGGCTGAGGCAGGAGGATCACAAGTTCAAAGGCAGCCTCAGCAACTTAGTGAGATCCTAAGCTACTCATGCCACTAGGTGATCTATTTGTGGATTGGGGAAACATCTTTTTCTAAAATTATTCCACCTAATGAATGAAAATAAGATGATAGAATTAGATAATCACCATATTGTAACACTCAATGGATCAATTGATCTAGGCCATGAAAATCAGCAGCTGCTAATATCACAAAAAGAGAAAACCAGACATCATGGTTTCCTAATAACAGAACTCAGCACAGCTGAGTCTTGCAAAAACTCAAAAAAATGTATGTGATCAAACCACTGGATCCAACTGACCATTGGCAAGAAAAGCAAGAGACGGAATACATGATAAAATGTGCATGAGTGTGTTATCAGCAAAAGTCAGATTTTTCCAGAAACTCCGAAGGCCCATTTGTCTGCGTTCTTCAACAGGTAAATGACAAGGAAAAGCACAGGATGGAGAAAGAAACCAGATTAAAAGAAATTTGAAAGTGTCTAAGGGTGCACCCTTGGGTGACAAAGTCATGCAGTGGAAGAAATGATTATTATGCAAATCAAGAGGGTGGACATCAAGGAGCAAAGTGCTACTTCTGTTTGTGGATGGCAGTTACGAAGGTGCAACCTTATCAAAATTCACTAGTCCATGCATTTGTTTGGTATGCTTTTCTGTGTTTTATTATATAATAAAAATATTATTCAGTGGTACATCTAGGAGGAACTGTGGTAGCTGGGGTCACCCAGGACGGCCAACTGGACCTGACCAACTGGTCAGACACAACTAAGATGAGGGAACTGGTGAGCCCCGAGAGACCAACCAAGGGCCAAGAATTTGCGCAACTATGTGTGACCATGCAAAAATGAAATTGTACCATGAATTTGAGCCAAGACAGAATTTTGAATTCCTGGCAGAAATGAATGGGAAAGGGATCAGAAGTTGTTTGAAGTGAATCACATTTTAGTTCCTGGTGCAATTTGGTGCTCTGGGCATCGTAGCTTAGACTGACCTATTGTCAGCAAAAAACTTGAAATTGGACCTGTGTTTTTGGAGGGTTGTGAGGAAGGAAGTGCTTTCTCTAGCGACCCCATTTCATCACAGAAAAATGCTGTAGCACCTTAGCGACCATGCACGGAGCAACTGAAGCTGTGTCCAAGGCTGCAGCCAGCTCTTTCCACCAAGAAATCTGGAGAAGATGAGGACCTTATAACATACATAATACCCCAAAACCCAGATGGAAGCCCCCAAAGGGAAAGTGTCAGAGCGGGAGAAACAGTGCAGTCTACGCAAGGTTGTGTCTAACTACAACGAGATACCGATACACATCTATCAGAATCCCAAAATAAACAAAAATAAAACTGATAATATCAAGTTCTGGAAAAGATGTGGAACAACAGGAACTCTCATTCATTGCTAGTAGGGAATGCAAAAATGGTACAATCACCTTGGAAGATCATTTGGCAGTTTCTTATGAAACCTAAGCGCAGTCTTACCATAAAAGTTCGACAATTGCACTACTAGGTATTTAACCAACTGATTTGAAACTTATGCACATACGAAAACCTGCACATGAATGTTTAAAGCAGTTTTATTCATAATTGCCCCAAACAAAAATATGTAATAAGAGTTTCAAGCTGATCACGGTGGCACATGACCGTAATCCTAGCGCTAGGGCTCAGGAGGCCGAGGCAGGAGGATCACAAGATCAAAGCCAGTTTCAGCAACCTAGTGAGGCCCTAAGCAACTCAGTGAGACTCTGTCTCTAAATAAAATATGAAAAAGGGCTAGGAATGTGGCTCAGAAGTTAAGTGTCCCTGGGTTCAATCCCCAGTATCAAAAAACACAAAAAACATATATATGACATGATTTCACTAAAGTGGGTAACAGGGAAGGGTGCTGATCTCAGTAATTTTGGAAGTTAGTCTAAGACTGAAGGCAAAAGGAACTGTACACAAACATTATGCTCTAGTTGTTAAAGTCGTTTCCCATCAGTGTACACATTAGCAGTTCAAATCCTGCTGTCCATGCATACTGGAAATGAACAATAAAACAGATGCATGGCAGATGAGGGAAGCCAGGCTTCCCACCATTGCAGTGGGAAGTTACAGATAAGCAAAGGGAGAAGACTAGAATGATCCATGTGGTCCTGGATGAGAATTTGGGACGTTCAGTATGGCACTGTCATTTTTAGCTTAATATAGATGTAGATGGACACTTACAGAAATATTTACAGATATGGTTAATATATGCATATATATTTCCTAGCTCCATCAGCTGAGAGTGCCCAAAAGCAATGACAGGCCAGTAGCTACAAGCATACCTAGCTCTTGGTGTATAAGAGGTGGTGGGGACACAGTGTTGGCAAAGAAACAAAGTGGAAAAAAGGAAGCTTCCAGAACAGCCACAGGCAAAGTGTTGTGGATAGCTGTCCACTACGAGAGGACCCCATTGAAGACCATCCTCATTATAGCCAGGCATGGTGGTGCATGCCTGTAATCCAAGCAACTTGAGGGACTGAGACAGGAGGCCAGCCTGGACAATTTTGCGAGACCTTCGGTGGTGACTTAGCCAGACCCTCTGGGACTTAGCAAGATCCTGTCTCAAGATGAAATTGAAAAAGGGCTGGGGATGTGGCTCAGAGGTAAAGCACCTCTGGGTTCAATCCCTGGTGCAAAAAAAAAAAAAAATCAGCCTAATTGGTCAGAATAACTTCCATTATCTTAAAGTAGCAATGCTCCCGGTATGCTGTGAATAATTCCCCAAACCATGAGCACTGAGCTTTACAGATTGCAGCACAGATTGCTAGTTGCCTATTTGTTGTTCATTCTCCCTTTCTTATTACTAGCAGAACCTTCTATGTTGGGGTGGCAATGTGCCCAACTTTAAAATAATACTTTCCCAGTTTTCCCTGCAGATATTTGTAGTCAATAAAGAGAAATCAAAAGTCACCGCGTGCAACTTCTGGGAAAGCTTTGCAGAGGAACTGATGAATGTAAGCGGTTTCACCTTTCGCCCTTGCCCCTTCCTCCTGTCTACGGCCTGGAATGTGCATGCAACTTCTGAGCTGCAAGAGCCATCGAGGACTCCGAAGCAGAGAGAAGGAGCCTGCATCCTAGATGCCTGCGGAATAGCCACACCAGGCCTGACTGTCTACCCCCGAACTCCTTTTACAGGAGAAAACATAAAACAATGTAAAAAGCCCTATCGGGTTTAAACCACTGTAATCCCAGCAACTCAGGAGACTGAGGCAGGAGGATCGCAAGTTTCAGGCCAGCGTGGACAATGTAGCGACCTTGTCTCCAAATCAATAAAAAGGGCTGGGGATATGGCTCAGTGGTAGAGTGCCCCTGGGTTCAATCCCCAAAGCTCAAAAATAAATGATAGATAGATAGGATAAAAATCAAGTCCTATCCAACCATAGAAATGAAAAGTTGTACCCCATTTGTGTACCTACCATGAGTCGAAATGCAGTCTGTAAAAATAAAAATCAGAAAAAAATCAAGCCCTGAACAGCAAAAGAAAAATGAAACTAATTAACATGTATCTCAAATTGGGGGCTTAACAACACAGGAAGAAATTTCAAATAACTTTAAACCTATAGTATTGATTGTACATCTCTTATAATATATATCCTATGGGGAAAAAAATGCACACGAACAATCTTAAACTGACGGTGATGATTCTACTACTGCTATTTTGAAATTATGAATGTGTACAACGTAAAAACCCACAAACACACATTTTAATATATAGACACTCGCAAATGTATTAGGAGAAAGCAAGTATAATAGTTATATATTAATGCTATTAGATATGAATATTTTCAGCCTAAGGAAAATACGCACAAGTATAAATTCAATGAAATTATGTAAAAGCCATGTAATCTTAATTTTAAATTGAATATACCAATATAAATTTGTGAATTATTTTTATCGTTCTAAAAAGTATGAACTTCCCAGTTCTTCCTACTGAAAAGGCAATTATCAGTCTAGTAGCAATGAGTACTCCTAGTACTCAGATCATTGTTTCTCAAGGAATATCTGACTTCAGATCTGGAGCAGGAAATGTACAAGATGTACAAGGTATTGTAGAAGAAAACAAGGAAGCTATGGAATATGATTGATGTCATGTCAAAAGGACACAGTAACCAGTCTTAAGGGGTTCTGCTTGCTAAAGATGAGACAATGTGAAGATCAAGAAGAATAATGATCTTTAGGTCAGAATCAAGTCAAGGATATCTGTTCTCCCTGCTTTTCTTCAGCATTACATTAGAGACTCTAACCAGGGTAAATCCCCAGAAAAAAGAAATAAAAGAAATCCATATGAGAAGGGAAAAAGGAAAATGTTCTCTATTTGCAGATGACATGATCTTGTAAATACAAAATCCTCAGAAATTCACTAAAAAACTATTAGAACCAGTTAATAAATTCAGCAAGGTTGCAGGATACCAGGTCATTATATAAAAATCAATTATATTTCTGTATGCTAGCAGTAAACAATTGGAAAATTAAAAGAATTCCATTTATAATAGCATCAAAAAATAAAATACTGAGTAATGAAATTAACAAAAGAAGTACAAAACTTGTATGCTGGAAATTACAGAACGTTGTTCAAAGAAATTAAAGATCTAAATAAATGGAAACTTATCACAAGTTCATGGGTCCGAAGAGCCTACTATTGTTAAGACAGCAATACCCCTCAAAGTGATCTGCAGGCTCAATGCAATACCTATCAAAACCCTAACTTGGGGGCTGGGGATATAGCTCAGTTGGTAGAGTGCTTGTCTCGCAAGCACGAGGCCCTGGGTTCAATCCCCAGCACCACAAAAAAAAAAAAAAAAAAAGAACCCTAGCTTGCTTTTTTGCAGAGATGGACTAGCTAATCTTAAAATGCATATGGAAATGCAAGTGATCCACAATAGCCAAAACAATCTTGAAAAAGAAAAACAAAGTTGGAAGTCTTATACCTTCTGATTTCAAAACTTACCTACAGCGGGGTATGGTGGTGCACACCTGTCATCCCAGAGACTCTGGAGGCTGAGGCAGGAGGATCCCAAGTTTGAGACCCCTATTAGTCCCCAAGGGTTGCTATAACAAATTGCCACAAACCAAGTGGCTTAAAACAACAGAAATTTATTTTCTCATATTTCTAGTGGCTAGAAATCTTAAATCCAACTGTTAGTAGAGCCATTATCTCTCATTTTTTGCCTCCTCCAGCTTTAAGTTTCTTGAAGCTGCCTAACTCCAATCTCTGCCTCTAGGCGTCTCTTTTTTGATCGAACCCAGGGCCTTGTGCTTGCAAGGCAAGCACTCTACCAACTGAGCTCTCTCCCCAGCCCCTCTAGGGGTCTCTTATTAGGACATTTGTCATTGGGTTTAGGGCCTATCCAGATAATCCAGAACCATTCTCATCTCGAGATCCTGAATTTAATCAGATTTGCAAGGAATCTTTTCCCAAGTAAGGTTGCATTCATAGGGGTGTTGAAGACATATCTTTTGGGAGGCCATCTTTTTTTTTTTTTTTTTTTTTTTTTTGCGGTGCTGGGGATTGAACCCAGGGCCTCGTGCTTGTGAGACAAGCACTCTACCAACTGAGCTATCTCCCCAGCCCTAGGAGGCCATCTTTGAACCAGTCAAAAACCCAATTTTCTTTTTTTTTCTTTTTTTTTTTTTGTGTGTGTGGTGCTGGGGATTGAACTCAGGGCCTTGTGCTTGCAAGGCAAGCACTCTACCAACTGAGCTATATCCCCAGCAAAAACCCAATTTTCTATCAACTGATAAATGGATAAACAAAATACACCTCATCTACATAATGAAATACTATTTGGCAATAAAAAGGAATGAAGCACTTGGTCCATACTATAGCATGAATGAATTTGGAAAATGTTATCTTAAGGGGACAAAGGCCATGTGTTATATTATTCCATTTAAATGAAATGTCTATAATGGGCAAATCAATAGAAACAGAAAGTAATCAATGGCTGTCAAGGGGCTCTGGGGACATTAAGGAGAATGGGAGTGACTGCTAATGGATATAGGGGTTCTTCTTCGCAAGACAAAAATGTTCTAAAATTAGATTATGATAATCGTTGCACAACCCTGTGAATATACTAAAATTATTGAATTTTGCACTTTAAGTAATTTTATGGTATGTGAATTATATCCATGAAACTGTTAAAAGATGAGGAACTAAAAATGAGTAAAGAATTGAAACACATCAAAGATGCTATAAGTTCATAGGCACAAATGATTTCTTTTTTCTTGGTAGTAGGGATGGAACCCAGGGCCCTCTGCATGCTAGGCAAGTGCTCTACCACTGAGCTATATCCTCGGCTCTTTTTGTCTTGTTCTGATGCGGTCGTCTTGCTCAATCACACAGGCTGGCCTGGAACTTTCTATCCTTCTACCTCAGCCTCCCCAGTAGTTGGGATTACAGACAGGCTCTACCAGGCCTAACTCAAATGATTTTTTTAAAAAAGTTCTTGGGTCACTTTTAGGCAGTGCTAGGGAACCAACTCATTTTTCTGAAAATAGGTGAATCAAGGTAAGGAGATATTATGGTTTGGATATGCAGTGTCCCCTGCAAGGTCATGTGTGAGACCATGCAGGAATGTTCCGTGGCGATTAGATTATGAGAGTTGTAATCTAATCAGTGGATTAAACCATTTGATGGATTAATAATTTGAATGAATTAATGAGTGATAACTGTAGGCAGGTAGGGCATGACCGAAGGATGGTCACTGGAGATGCGCTTTTGGAGATTATATTATTATATTATTCCTGATTCCTCTCACTCAAGCCGTCTGCTGCTTCCTGGCTGTCATGAACTGAACAGCTTTCTTCCACCACGTCTTTCCGCCATGATGTTCTACTTTAGGGCCCAGAGCTAGGGAGTTGGCCAAGTAGAGACTGAACCTCTGAAACAATGAACCAAAATAAACCTTTTCTTCTTTAAATTGTTATTGTTGGGTCTTTTGGTCACAGCAACAAAAAGCTGACTAACACAGGGACTAAGCACTTGTCTACCTTTCCTAAAAGTACCTTGAGACATCTAAATAGTTAAAGAAAGTTCTTTATTCTAGGAAAATTCTACCTAATAAAGGCAGAAGAAATGACAGAATGAGAATCTCACAAATTTGCAAGCCCTAATGAAATAATGGATCTAAGCACTGCTTTCTATTATATCAAAGGTCAATGAGAACTTTAAAATGGGAACTAACAACACCTGACTGAGTCCAATGTTTAATGTCAATATCACTAAAAATGGAACAGCGAGACACACAGGCCTCCTGATGTGATATGATGGGAATACACAGAACCACCCACAAAGTATTCTTGTTAATAAAAATCATAATTTTATCAAGCTTCTAAATTTATCTACCAATTTATAGGAAATACAGAGTTTAAGGGAATATATTAAATGACACAAGAAATGAATGAATTCAGCAAAACAACTGATGGTGAGAAATTTTCCACACCCAATGCTCCAATGTTTTCCGCAAATAACAAGAATACAAGAGAGAAGGGTAACGTATCAAATAGACTTAAGGGACATATTAACCACATGTGATAAGGGACCTTGTGTGGCTCCTAGTTTGAAGAAACCAACTGTAAAAAAAAAAAAATTATGAGATAATATAAAGGACTTTGGACACTGACTGGATAGAACTGGCATTAAGAAACTGTTATCAATATTTTTAAGTTGGGATAGTAGTGATGTAACATTCCTGGTAAAATGGATGGGAATTTCCTGTTGCCTAATCTGACAAAAGCTGATCATTAAGAGGGCAGGAGGCATGCTAGAAAGGCTGAGCTTTGAAATCAGGTCTCAGTTTGAAATCTAGTACCAAAAGTTTTTTGGTTGTTTTAGACATATACTTAAATATTTTCCAATGTAAATATATCATGTCTGGGATTCATTTTAAAATAATTTTAGGGTGGGGTGGGTGAGAGAAATAGCTCTGAATATAGATGAAACAAGATTGGCCATGTGTTCATAATTGTTGAAACCAGGTGAGAGGTGGATGATGGGATATAGCAATACTATGTTTGGAAATGTTCCAAAACAAACAAACAAAAAAATTTAAATGGTTCTTTGGAACACTGAATTGAGTCCTGAGTATGTTTTCCCATATAAATCAATATCTTCTTTGCCTGTTGCTATAGTTCGTATCCAGAATGTTCCCTAAAGGCCCATGTATTAAATGCTTGGTCTCTAGCCTGTGGCACTATTGGGAGGTGGTGGAACCTTTAAGAGGTGGGGCTTTGTACATGGAAGTTAGGTCATTGAGGGTGTGTCCTTGAAGGGGATATTGGGACTCTGGCTCCTTCCTGTCTCTCTCTTTGCTTCCAAACTGCCAAGAGGTGAGCAGCTTCCTCTATATGGCACTCCTACCATGATATACTGCCTCAGCACAGACCCAAAAGCAATGAGTCAACCGACTGTGGACTGAGACCTCCAAAACTGTGAACCAAAATAAACCTTTCCTTCTAAAAAGTTGTTTATCTCAGGTATTTTGTCACAGTGACAGAAAACTGACTAACATTCCTGGTAAAATGGATGGGAATTTCCTGTTGCCTAATCTGACAAAAGCTGATCATTGGGAGGGCAGGAGGCATGCTAGAAAGGCTGAGCTTTGAAACCAGGTCTCAGTTTGAAATCTAGTACCACTCTTCACTCACCTCGTCAGTTACTTCTGAAGCTCAATTCTTTCAGTGGTCAAACAGGTACAGCAATAATAGTTCTTATCTCATAGGGGTTGTTTGAGGTGTTAAGTAAGATGCAGAATACGAAGCAGTCAGCACAGTGCTTCACAACGCCCTATAAATATTAAGGGCAACTAATTCCCAATTGTGTCAGTCATTTATTGTGGGTTGACTTGGCTCAGCCCGGAGGTTCCTCTATTTTCTCTGCCGTCAGCTGGAGCTATAGTCTTCTGTGGTGGAATTGGTCTGCAATGACGAAATGACTCACATATGGCAGGCAGTTGATACCAACTGTCGGCTGTAAGCTCCGCAAGGGCTGTTGTCCATAGCACCTACACATAGCCTCTTCATGACATTTGGGCTTCTCACTACATGGTAGCATGGCTCCAAGAAGGAATGGCCCAAGAGCAAATGTTTCAAATGTGAGAAATTGGAAGGCAGTAGTCTTCAGTGACTAAAAACCAGTGTAGTGTTATTTCAGCTACATTATATTGATTTAAGAGTTACAAGGTCTGCCCCAATACAATGAAAAGAGAAAAAGTTCACCTCTTAAGGGGAAGAGGGACAGAGTTTGTAGCCATCTGTGTTAGTCAGCTTGCCATTACTGTAACAAATATCTGAAATGATCAACTTATAAAGAGAAAAAAAATTGGCATGATGGTACACACCTGTAGGCCCAGCTACTCAGGAGGCTAAGGCAGAAGGATCACTCAAACCCAGGAGTTCCAGGTCAGCCTGGGCAACAGAGAGAGACTCCCATCTTGAAAAGAGAGAGAGAGAGAGACAGGAAGGTTTTGTTTTGGCTCACAGTTTTGGAGCACTGTTTTGGGGCCTGTGAAACCCAGAGGTGCCTTCCCACTGAGCCACATCCCCAGCCCTATTTTATATTTTATTCAGAGACAGGATCTCACTGAGTTGTTTAGGGCCTCACTAAGTTGCTGAGGCTGGATTTGAACTCATGATCCTCCTGCCTCAGCTTCCCCAACTGCTGGGATTGCAGGCGAGTGCCATCGTGCCTGGCCACCATCTTTGATATACCATATTAAGTATCCCTGTCTCCTCAGCATTTGGTCCGTAGATAAAGATATGGATTTCAAAGAAAAATACAAAAAAGAACTCAGTGGGGGGATGGGTGGAAATGTGGCTCAGTGGTTGAGCATTCCTGGCACCAAAAAAAAAAAAAAAAAAGATTGGATGTGAGAGCAGTATTGAATTACAATTTGTCAAATTAATAATGACGATAGTTAAATATAGATGACTGAATTTGGTCTCATACATTTTTGGGGGGGGTACCGGGAATTGAACTCGGGGCACTCAACAAGTGAGCCACATCCCCAGCCCTATTTTGTATGAGGATCATGAGTTCAAATCCAGCCTCAGCAACTTAGTGAGGCCCTAAACAACTCAGTGAGATCCTGTCTCTGAATAAAATATAAAATAGGGCTGGGGATGTGGCTCAGTGGGAAGGCACCTCTGGGTTTCACAGGCCCCAAAACAGTGCTCCAAAACTGTGAGCCAAAACAAAACCTTCCTGTCTCTCTCTCTCTCTCTTTTCAAGATGGGAGTCTCTCTCTGTTGCCCAGGCTGACCTGGAACTCCTGGGTTTGAGTGATCCTTCTGCCTTAGCCTATTTGTATCTCTGGTACATGCTTGCTATGGACCACCAGCTGATATCCTTCTTGCTGCTCAACTGACTAAGCCAGGCCCAGATGGTAGGAGAAGTTAAAGAACAGCTGGGTAAGAAGAGAAACCACTCGAACAGGGCTAAACCCTCACTGCTGAGTTACCTGGCCATGAGTCAGTGATTCTCAAAAATAATTTATGAGGCAGGGCGCGGTGGCACACGTCTGTAATCCCAGCAGCTCAAGAGGCTGAGACAGGAGGATCACAAGTTCAAAGCCAGCCTCAGCAACCGCGAGGCACTAAGCAACTCAGTGAGACCCTGTCTCTAAATAAAATACAAAATAGGGCTGGGGATGTGGCTCACTTGTTGAGTGCCCCGAGTTCAATTCCCGGTACCCCCCCCAAAAATGTATGAGACCAAATTCAGTCATCTATATTTAACTATTGTCATTATTAATTTGACAAATTGTAATTCAATACTGCTCTCACATCCAATCTTTTTTTTTTTTTTTTGGTGCCAGGAATGCTCAACCACTGAGCCACATTTCCACCCATCCCCCCACTTTTAAAAAAATTTCACATTTTGAGACAGGGTCTCTTTAAGTTGCTTCCGACCTCATTAAGTTGCTGAGACTGGCCTCAAACTCGCAGTCCTCTTGCCTCAGCCTCCCAAGCTGCTGGGTTTACAGGCATGCACCACCATACCCGGCTCACATTCAATAATTCTTGAGAGTTGAGGAACACTTAATGCTATCTTTCAAGGTATTATTTCCCTAATGCTTTACTGTTCGTTTATTTATTTACTAGTTTATTTGTCTGTTGGTACTGGGGATTGAGCCAAGCGGTGCTTTACCACAGAGCTAAATCCCTTGCCCTTTATTTTTTATTTTAAGACAAGGTCTTGCTAAGTTGCAGAAGCTGGCCTCAAACTTGTGATCCTCCTGCCTCAGCCTCCCCAGTACTGGGATTACAGGTGTGCACCGCCTCATCCACCCTTGATTCTTTATTTTAATGCACAACAGATTTCCTTTTCTTAACTTTTTAACCAACAACTGCTGACTCTCACATTTTCTCTGACATTATCTAAAACACAGACAAAGAGAGTGACTTCTTTTTTTTTTTTTCTCCCTCTTTTTAATGTGCATTATGCAAACACAAAGGCCTCTATTTTGGGTAAGAAACATTTCCTAGAGCTTAAATATGCAAAGTTAGAGGCAAGCTTGGGAAATGTCTAATTAGAGCATTTACAGTAAACAAATGATTGATAAAGACACCCAGACACCTCTGTAAACAAGGAGGTAGAGGACCAGCCCTGCTGAACACTTTATTTTCCACTGAAAGAAGATGTAAACTGCTAATCACTGGCTTGCCTCAGCTTCATTTTGCTCACTGAATTACTTTGTGTAGAATTCTTAAGTGCTATTAACAGAGGTTATCCAAAAAAAAAAAAAAAAAAAAAAAAAAAGTCTTTAAAAAACCCCTAGGTGCTTCTAAGCTTGAATTCATTTTGCTATTGAGAAGATCCCAGCTGACAGAGAAAGAAATAAACCCTGGATCTTTGACCGTGACCTGGAAGTTGTGTCAGAAGAGTTTGGCATTCTATATTCACTTGGCCAGAAAACAAATTCTGGATTGGGGGGTGGGGTGGTAGGAGATGGATGGGGATGGGTTGACCACATATTTTTGGCCCTTTCTAAAATTGTGAGTACCTCAGAGTATACTGCTAGAGGCCTGAAATCTTCGTGTTGACGAAAGAGTGATCAAAAGCATTTCTTTAGAAGGAACTGTCCTTGTCCAAGCTAAGACCCTTACTGATAGATTTGAGAGGATTTCAAAGTTGTTGGATATTCTTTTTGACTGAAGTCCTTTCTGACGTGTTCAGACTCTGATGAATTAGATGCGGTTGGTTCCTCATGGATATGCAACCCTTCCTAATTTATTAAGACCCTTCCTGACCTGTTTGAGACCATTCTCAGCTTATTTCAGACCTATCCCTTCATATGAAAGATCCTTCCTGACATCTTCAGACAGTTCCTGACTTGATCAAGGTAATCCCTGATGTATTTGAGACACTTCCTGATTTGTTTGGGGTTTCCTAATTGTTTGAGATTCTTCCTGACCTATTTGTGACTCTTCCTGGCTTGTTTGGAACCCTTCCTGACATGTTTGAGACCCTTCCTGATGTATTTGAGACTCATCCTGAGGACTTTGACATACTTCTGGACACATTTGAGACAGTTCTCAACATATTTGAGACTCTTCCTTTCAGTTTGAGGTCCTTCCAGACATATTTCAAATTCTGCCAGACGATTTGGAGATCCTTTTGACTTGTTTGAGACACTTCCAGACTTATTTGACACCTTTCCTGACCCATTTAAGAACATTCCTGATGTATTGAGGTTATTCCCATCTGTTCAAGTTTGTTACATACATAAAGCTCTTCTGGACTATTTTAGACACTTCCTAATTTGTTTGAGATGATTTCTGACATGTTTGAGACTCCATTTAACATTTCAGAACCTGACATGTTAAAGACCCTTCAGGACTTGTTTGACAGTCTTTCTAACTGTGTGAGAAACTTCTCGACATCTTTGCCATCCTTCTGAAGCTGTTTGAGACACTGCTTGATCTATTTCACAAATGTCCTGATGTATTTAAGACTCTCCTTGATGTGTTAGAGTACTTTATTGACTATTGAAGATATTTCCTCTCTGTTATGACCCTTTCCAAAAGTATTCGAGACCCTTCTTGATTTGTGGAGGTTTTTCCTGTCAGAGACTCTTCCTATTTGAGACCCATCCTGAGACAATGAACACTCTTCCCGACAACTTTTAGATCCTTCCTGCTGTATTTGAGACCATTCGTGAATAGGTTGAGGCATTTCCTAACACAGCCAACCCCTTCTGGCTTGTTAGACACCAGTTCTGATTGTCTTCCTGACATGTTTAAGACATTCCTTGGAGTGTTAGAGATACTGACTGATGTAACTAATCCCTTCCTGTGTATTTAAAACCCTTTTAAATGGACCTGAGAATCTTTCTGGATTGTTGAGAACCTTTCTGATGTATTCTAGACTTGTACAGATGACTTTCACACTTTTCCTGACTTGTCTGAGACCACGCCCAAAGTATTTGAGACTCTTCAAGACCCTTACTGACAAATCTAGAAGCATTTCTGCCTACTTTGATCTTTTCTGAGATGCTTCCTGACATGTTTGAGATTCTTCCCAATGTTTGAGACTCTATCTGATGAATTTGAGATACTTCCTGACTGGTTCAACAGTCTTTATGATTATGTGACACCATTGCACAATGGTTTTAGTCTCTCTCTGATGTCTATTAAATTCCTTTTGTCTGTTCCAGACCCTTCTTGATTTATCATCTCTGCCTAATGAATGTGAGATTCCCCCCTGACATTTCTGAGTCCCTTCTGGACTTAATTTGGATGTTTTCCTAATTTATTATTTTTTGTTTGCTTATTTGTTCATTTCCATACTGGGGATTGAACCCAGGGGCTCTTTACCACTGAGTTACATCTCTAGCCCTTTTTATTTTTTATGTTGAGATAGGGTCCAACCAAGTCGCTCAGGCTGGGATTGAACTTGTGATCTTCCTATCTCAGCTTCCTGACTATCTGGGATTAGAGGCATGCACCACCAAGTCCAGTTCCTTTCCTGCGTATTTTAGACCATTTCTGACATGTGTGAGACCCTATCTGCTTGTTGAGAGCCTTGCTAAAAAGGTTTGAGAACTTTCCTGATAGTTTGAGACTCTTCCTTTTATTTGAGACCCTCCCACATTCATCTGGATTATTCCTGACATTTTTTCCAAGTTCTCCTGATTTGTTCAAGACCATTCCTGTATTAGCATGTTCTCTTTTACCATAACAAAATACCTGAAGATGACTACTTTATAAAGTAAAGAGGTTTCTTTAGTTCACAGTTCTGGAGGTTCAAGGTCATGGCACCAGTATCAACTTGGCTCTGGTAAAGGCCTCATTGCAGATAACATCACAATGGTGAAAGTACCTGCAGGAAGGAGAAATCAAATTGCCAGACAGGAAGCCAAAGAGGCTGGGGGAGTTGCCAGGCTTATTTTTTTAACCAAAGTTGTTGCTTGAGAACTACTTCAGAGATTCCACAAGAACTATCTTAATCCCTTCTGAGGGAAGTAACAAAACTGGGTATCTTAAAACAACAGAAATGAATTCTCTCACATGTCAGGAGGTCCACCTGGTTGGATCCTTTCATAGTCTCTGAGAGAGAATCTGTTCCATGCCTCTCTCCTAGCTTCTAGCGGTTGCCTTGACATTCCTTGGTTTGTGGACATATTGCTCCAATTTCTGCCTCCATCTTCACACCCACTTCACTTTATGTTTCCACATGGCCGTGTTATAAGGATGCTAGTCATTGGCTTAGAGCCTACCCTAACCCAGTATGACCTCATCTTACCTGATTACATCTTCAAAGACCCTATTTCCAAATAAGGTCATGTTCTGAGTTCTCAAGTACACATGAATTTGGGGAGATGCTCTTTAGTTCAGTACATCTACTAACGTTTTTGAGACCCTTCCTCACTGTGTCTGTCTGTTTGACACCCTTGGAGTCCTTGTAAACTCTGATGAATTTTAAATAGTTTTGACTTGTTCGCAACTCTTCTTGGCATTTCTGGGATTGTACCTGCCATATTTACTACCTTTCTGACCTATCTGTGAATCTTCCTGATTTAGTCAAGAAATTTCCTAACTGTATAAGACCATTCGTGGCATATTTGAGACTTCCTGTTCCCTTTGAGAGCATTCCTGAAGGATTGAGAACCTCTCTTATCTTTTTAATGCTCTTACGGGCATATTTAAGAGACTTCACAAAATTTATGAGAAGCTTCGATATGTATGTGAGACCTTTTCTGACTTTCTTGAGTCATTTCTGGGCTTATTTGAGACCCTTCCTGATATGGTTGAGACATCTAAGGTGTACTTGCCGACACTTGCTCTTTGAAACATCTTACTGACTTACCGACAACTCATCCTTACTACTTGGAGAAGCTTGTTTGAGATATTTCCTGATATATTTGAGCTGGATACTTAAAGAGGTTGAGACTTTCTAAATCCTCATGCCAAGTTTGAGAAATGCGTATGTAAGACTCTTCCTGATATATTTGAGGGATTTCATGTCTTGTTTGAGACTCTTTGTGATATATTAGACACTTTTTCTGACTTGCATTAGATCTTTCTCAGCTTTTTTCAAACCTTCCCTAGCATGTTGGAGATCCTTCTGGAGGTATTGGAGTTTCTTTCTCTCAGTTGGAGATGCATACCAATTTGTTTAGAGCTCTTCCTGACTACTTTGAGAAACTTCCAGACTTGTTTGATGAGATTCCTGATGTATTTGAGACTCTTTGCCTCTGCAGCACTTCCTGACATTTTGCTACTTTGCTTGATGTGTTTGAGATTCTTCCTGATGTATTTGAGACCCTTCCTGACTGTGACCATTCCTGAAATGATGACATTCTCAATTATATGTGAGACACTTCCCTTCTATTTGAGTCCCTTCCTGACTTAATTATAACTCCTCTTAACTACTTTAAGAACCTTCCTGACTTGGTTGAGATGTTTTCTCCTGTATCTGAGAGTCTGCCTTGCTGTTCTAGACACTTCCTGACAAGTTTAAGATCCTTCCTGACATGTTCAAGACCCTTCTACCATATGTGAGAACATTATTGAGGTATATAAATTTTTCTAAGCTTGTTTGAAAGACTTCATAGCTTGTTTGAGACTTTGTGGTAGATTTGGAACCTGTTCTGACATGCCTGAGACACTTCTGAACTTGAATCCCTTACTTAAACCCTTCCAGATTTATTCGAGATTCTTTCTCTTTGTTCAAGACCTTTACCAACAAATTTAAAGTTCTTCCTGGTGGAAGAGATCCTTCCAGTCTGGTTTGAGATTTGGAATTTTTTTAGACCCTTCCTAACAAGGTTAAGACCCTTTCTGATTCTTTTGTTCACACATCCGGATATACATGAAGCCTTTTCTGACTTGCTTGCCACTCTTCCTGTTTGAAACCTCTAATGACACGTTTAAGACCATTTCTGACATGTTTGCTAACTTGTCCTGAGGCATTTGAGATATTTTCTGGACTTGAGATTGTTTTTGACATTTTTAAGATTCTTCTTGTGTTTTAGATCAGTCCTGATGAATCTGAGAACTTTTTAGGACTCATCCTCACATGTTTGAGACCCTTTATGACTTTATGTAAGACTCTTCCTTATGAATGTGAGACCTCTGACTTAATTGAACCCTTCCCTAAACTTTTTGAAACATTTTTTTTTTTTTTTTTTTTTTGTACCAGGAATTGAACCCAGGGACACTTAACCACTGAGCCACACCCCCAGCCCTTCTTATTTTATTTTTTATTTTGAGACAGAGTCTGGTTAAGTTGCTAAGACTGGCCTTGAACTTGTGATCCTCCTGCCTCAGCCTCCTGAGCCACTGGGATTACAGGTGTGCACCACCATGCCTGGCTTGAAACGCTTTTTGATGTGCCTGAGACTCTCAGATGTATCTGAGATCCTTCCATCTATTTTGCAGCACCTTATGGAATCATTTGTATCTCCTCCTTATTACTTTGAGAATATCTTAAACTTGTTTGAGATGCTTCCTGATGTATTTGAGAGCCTTCCTCTGTGTTCTAGAAAGTTTCTAGGAGGTTTAAGAAACTTTCTCTCATGGCACTTCCTGCCACATAATTTCATTTTGACTTATTTGGAAATGCCTGGTGCATTTAGAACATATTTTAGACTCTCCCTGGCATGTCTGAGAACCTTCATGATTGACATTAAGTGGTTTTGATATATTTGAGACCCTTCCTTGCTCCTCTAAAAACTTCTTAGAAGTTTGGGCCCATGCTGTCATGATTGAGGTTCTTTCTGATGTATTTGAAAATCTTGTTATATTTTTGTCTCTTCCTGATATGTTTGACAGCCTTCATGATTTGAGATTCTTACTTTTAGATTTTTTTTCTGACATGTTTGAGACCTGTCTGGAGTGTTTGTCTCTTTCTGTCTGTTTAGGGACACTTGATGATATATCTAAAGCTCTTGAACACTTGTGGACTTGTTTGAAAGGATTGCTGATGTGATTACTGATCATTCCTCTCTCTTCTAGATGGTCCCTGAGAGGATTCAGGCACTTCTTAACATGTTTAAGACCATTTATGTCATGTATGAGACACTTCTTGTCATGTTTGAGAGCTTAACATATTTAAGATTTTTCCAGACACATTTGAAAGTCTTCAGGACTTCTTTGAGACTATTTGTGACATAGTAAAAACCTTTTCTGACTTGTTTGAGATACTTCCCATCTCATTTGAGTCTCTTACTGAATTGTTTATGGCCATTCCAGCTATATTGAAGACCAATACTGACCTTTACTGACAGATTTAATGTTCTTTCTGATTGCTTTAAGATCCTTCCAATATGGTTTGAGAGGGTTGCTAATGTATTTCAGACTCCTCCTTTATCTTCAGAACACTTCCTTGTCATGTTTGAGACCCTTCCTGACATATTTGAGATACCATGATGATGTTGAGGCCTTTCCCTAGTGTTAGAAAACGTTTCTGACTTTCATGGCTCTTATTGATATGTTTAAAGCCCTTCCTGACCCTATGTAACCATTCCACAAGTATTTAAGTTCCCTCCTTTCTGTTGGAGACATATCTTGGCTTGTTAGGGATGCCTAATGACATGTGTGAATCCGTAGCTGACTTGTTTGACTTCTCCGATGTTTAAAACTGTTCCTGCTCTGTTGGCTATACTTTCTGATGTATGTAGGAATCTTCTTGATGTCTTTGAGACATTTCCTGATGGTTTGAGACCATTATGACATATTTGAGACACTTCTTGTCTCCTTTTAATCATTCCTGGAAGTTTTGAGAATCTTCCTTTCCTAGTTGAGATTCTTCCTGACATATTTGAGACTCTTCAGCACATTTTCAAAACTATTCCTGGCATACATGAGGTGTTTTGTAACTTGCTTGAGACCTTTCCTGACTTGTTTTAGAAGCTTCCAGACATACCTGAGACTCTCAAATGAATCTGAGACTCTTCCTTCAGTTGGGTAAACCTAACAGACTTATTCATCGCTCCTCCTTACTACCTTGAGAATGTTCCTAACTTGTTTGCGATACTTCCTTAGGCATTTAAGACTCTTCTTCTGTATTTGGACCATTCCTGAAAAGTCTGAGAACCTTCCTGTCATGTTTGAGATTCTCCCTCACATATTTGAAAACCTTCCTAAAGTATTTAGATTCCTTCCTCATATATTTTAAAGAATCCATGACTTCTTTGCTACTTCTTGTTATAGTAGCCATCTTCTCTGACTTGCTTGAGACCCTACCCTGACAAGTTTGGGACCCTTATAGAGACATTTTGGTCTCTTTCTTTCTTTTTTAGTCCTTTATTCACACACTTAATACACTTCCTGACTACTTAGAGACCTTCCAGACTTTTTTGAGAAGAATCCTGATGTATGTGAGACCCTTCCTCTCTATTTAAAACACTTCCTGACATGTTTTGTATTCTTCCTGATTCAGCTGAGATTCTTCCAGACAGTTGGAGACCAATCGTAATGTGTTGATACTCAGGGTTGTATCAGAGACACGCCACTTCTGGTTGAGACTCTTACTGGTTTATTTGTAACTCTTCCATACTGCTTCGGTTTCAGAAACTTCCAGACTTGTTTGTGATGCTTCCTCACAAACTTTTCCTGTCTGTTCTAGATATTTCCTGACAAACCTGAGTCCTTTCCGGTCACGTCTGAGATTTTCCTAGTGTGTCTGAGAGTTTTCTAATGTATTAGAGAAACTCCCCTATGTATTTAACACTCTTTCCAACAGGAGTCTCAAAATTCTCAAGAAAACGTGATAGAAAGGGTCACAAATAGAGCACGTGCCTCAAATTCAACACAAATGATCTCAACAGGCAGGAACAGTTTGAGAGCCTTCAAGACTTTTTGAGTATCATGTGAGAGACCTTTTCCGACTTCCTTGAGACATTTCCCCACTTGTTTGTATCCCTTACTGACAAATTTAAAAGTTCTTCCTCACAGCTTTGAGAACCTCCCAGAGAATTTGTGAAATATTACACGTACTTCCTCTCTCTTTGTGGCACTTCCTGAAATGTTTGAAACATCCTGACATGATGAGATTCTTCCTGGTGTATATGAGACTCTTCCCAGATGATGTTGAGGTTCTCTCTGGAGGTCATTTGAAACCTTCCTGACAGAGAAACTACTTGACTTGTTTGAGACCCTTCCTGACATGTACTTGTTTGTTTGTGACTCTTCCTGACAAGTTTGAGACTTCTTGACATATCCATGACCGTTCTCAATTATTTGAGACTATTGCTCTCAGTTTGAGATACTTACTGACCTATTTGAAACTCTTTCTGACCACTTTGAAATCTGTTCCTCTCCTGTTCACGATGATCTGTGATGGTTTTGAGGTATTTGCTCTCTATTTGTGACTCTTTTGGCCATGTTGGGGATTCTTCTTGACAGTTTTGAGATGCCTCCTAAAATATTTGAGACTTTTCCTAATGTCACCTGTTTGGAACTATTAGAAACATTTAAAAGGCTGATGAATTTGAGACCCTTACTTACCAGTTTTCTACCTTACTGTTTCAGTCTCCTTCTATCATGTTAGATGTTCATCCAGACTATTTGAGACCATTCCTGTCTGGATAAGATGACTCCCGATATCTTTGAGATGCTTCCTGATATCGTTCTACCTTTCCCAATGATTTGAGATCTTTTCTGATAATTTTAGACCCTTCTTCATAGATTTGTGACCATTTCCAATTATTTGATACTCCTCCCTTAAGTTTGAGACCCTTACATGATGTTTTTCTCAGTCCTTTGCAGTCTTTACTGACAAATTTTTAATTCCTCTTGACTATACTGAAGCCATTATGGACTTGAGACTTACATGTAAGGTATTTGAAACACTTAACACTTCCTCTCTCTTTCAGTGTTTATGACTCATTTGGGACTCTTCCTGATGTATTTGAATCCTCTTTGTATGATTGGGATTTTCCTTGTTTGACCTATGACCCTTCCTGTGGTAATTAAAATTCTTCCTTACCACATGATTGATTCAACAATTCCAATTGTAAGTATATACTCAAGGGAAAAGAAAACTAATGTTCACACAAAAACCTGTACTCAAATGTTCACAGCATTGTTATGTATAATAGGCAAAAGTAGAAACAACTTAAACATTCACTAGCTGATGAATAGATAAATAAAATGTGGTATATTCATATAATGGAATAATATCTAGTTATAAAAAGAAATGAAGTAGTGATACATGGAACAACATGGATGGATTTTAAAAGATCATACAAAGAGAGAGGAGCCAGGCAAAAGGCTACATGTTACATGATCCCATTTATATGAAATGTCCAGAATGGGCAACTCCACAAAGACAAAAAATAGATTAGCCATTGCCACAGCCTGGGGTATGCGGGAATGAGAAGTGACAAAAATATTCTGGAATTAAACAGTGGTGATGTTTGCATAAACTTGTGTATATTCAAAAAAAGTTGCCAAATTATATTTTTCAAAGTGGTACACTTTACTGTATGTGACTTATATATCAATAAAAATTCTATTATTAAAAAATTCTTCCCGATGACTTTCAACTTGGAGAAAATTCCTGACATATTTAAGACCTGTTCTGACTTTTCAAGACTTTGAAGAACATGTTTAAGACATGGAAACCTCTCCTGCGATATTAAAGAATATTCTCTAGCAAGGAACAGTGGTATACACCTGTAATTCCAGTGACTCAGAAGGCCGAGGTGGGAGGATTGCAAGTTGGAGGCAGCAACTTAGCAAGACCCTAAGCAATTTAGTGAGAACTTGTCTCAAAATAAAAAATAAAAACAGCTGGGGGTGTAGCTTGGTGGTAGAATACCCCTGGGTTCAATCTCTAATGCCCCCCAAAAATATGCATATATGTATATGTATATTCTCAACTATTTCAGATGCCTCCAGACTATTATTAGAACTACTCAAAGTGTTCGAGTGTTTGGGACCCTCCTGACTTACTGGAGAATCTTTCTGATGTGTTTAAGATATCTTCTATTTGAGCCTCTTCTTTTCTGTTTAAATACCATCCCTGACAAGTACAATAGTCTTCCTGAACAAAAGCACACAATGAGATACTATTTCTTACCCACTGAGATGGCTAGAATCAATCAGAAAACAAGTGTTGGTGGAGATATGGAGAAATGTCAACCCTCATACACTGTTGGTGGGTATACACTCTGGCAATTTCTCAAACAATTAAACACAGTTACCATATGATTTGAGAATTCCTCTCTTAAGTATAAATCCAAGACAAGTGAAACCACATCTACACAAAATCCTAGACATGAATTATTATTATTTATAATAGCCAAAAATGGAAACAACTCAGATGTTCATCAATATATAAACAAATAGACAAATTAGGTATATACATACAATGGAATATTAATTTTTTTTTAACCAAAGATTGAACCCAGGGATGCTTAACCACTGAGCCACTTTGCTAGCCCTTTTTAGTTTTTATTTAGAGACAAGGTCTCACTAAGTTGCTCAGGGCTTCACCAAGTTTCTGAGGCTGGCTTTGAACTTGAGCCTCCTGAGTTTCTGGGATTACAGGGGCACGCCACCATGCTCAGCAGGAAAATCTTCAATTAGGAAATATTTCAAGCCTTTGAATAAGATCTCAAAAAAGTCAACAAGTGTCTCAATCAAATTAGAAAGAGTCTCAAGCAATCAGGAAGGGTCCAAAGCGTGTCGGAAAGGATCTTCAAACTTGTTAGTCAAGGTCTAAAACCATCAGGAAGGGTCTCAAATAATCATAAAAAGCATTTATATTTCAGGAAGCATGTCGACTGAGAGGGAGTGTTTCTCAAATAATCAGGAAAACACAAGTCAGGAACTTTCTCAACTGTGTAAAGAAAGAATACGACAAGTCCAGAAGGGTCTCAGTCAAGGTAGGAAGGGTCTCGAACAGAAAGGAAGACTCTCAAATACAGCCAGAAGGATCAGAATCATGTCAGGGAGTGTTCTGTAGAAATTAGAAAAGTCAGAATGATATGAAACATGCTAGGAAGAGTCTCAAACGAGTCTGTGTCCTTACCATGTCAGAAGGAATCTTCAGAAAAATTTTACAACAGCTTTTATGAGTTATTATACACATGCCATATAGTTCACCCAAAGTGTACAATTTATGGTTTTTTGTATATTCACATTTATATGCAACCATCACCACAATTTTAGAATATTTTTGTCACTTCAAAAGAAACTCTACACCCTTTAGCTATCAACCCCTTTATTTTTCCTGATCTCTCACCCTAAGCAGTCACTAAACTACTTTCTGTGTCTATACATTTTCCTTTTCTGAACTTTCTTATGAACCAAAACACAAAATATTCAGTCTTTTTTTGATTGACTTCTTACACTTAGCATAATGTTTCCAAGTTTCCTCCATGTTGTCGTGTGTTTCAATACTTCACTCCTCCTTATTTATTTAGAGATGGGGGTCTCACTATGTTTTCCAGGCTGTCCTCAAACTCCTGGGCTCAAGTGATCCTCCTGTCTTATCCTCCCTGAGTAGCAGGGACTACAGATGTATTCCATTGTGTCTGGCAATACTTCATTCCTTTTTTTATAGACAGATAATATTCCATTGTATGAGCCACTCCTATAATCCCAGCAGCTCAGGAGGCTGAGGCAGGAGGATCGCTAGTTCAAAGCCATCCTTAAAAACTTAGTGAGGCCCTAAACAACTCAGTGAGACACTGTCTCTAAATAAAAACTGAAAAGGGCTGGGGATGTGGCTCAGTGGTTAAGCACCCCTGGGTTCAATCCCTGGTACCATAAATAAATAAATAGATAAATAAATGCTTTTCCTGATGTGTTCAATTCTCTTCCTGATTATTTGAAATGTTCTGAGTTGTCTGAGACCCTTCCCGATGATTTGATACTCTTCCCACTGACTTTGACATCCTTCCTGTCAAGTTTACACCCTTCCTAACTTGTTCAAGGCTTTTTCTTACTTGCTTGAGAGCCATTTCAAAATGTTCGAGCACCTTCCGAACCAGGTCAAATTCTTCCATGGATCGTTGGGATCCTTCCTGACTTCCTGTACTGGATATTTTTCCTGACACATTTGAGATTCTTCTGGATACATACGAGGCATTTGGAGCCCCTCTTGATCTCCATGAGACTCCTCCTCTCTTCCTGATGACTGCCATGTTTGAGATCTTCTCTGACTTGTTGATACCGTTCATGGCATGCTTGAAATACCTGACATTTTTGAGACTTTCCACGGTGCATTTAAAATTCTTCCCCTTTCTTTGGGACCCTTCCTGACTTGTTTGAAATTCTTCCTGATAAGTCTGAGACCTGTCCTAATTTGTAAAACTTACTGACTTCTTTCAGAAGTTTCTCGAGGGTAAGATTTTTTTTCTTTGTTTCAAATCTTTCCTGGTCTATTAGAGACCCTTTCTAGAATATCTGAGACCCTCCCTGTTGCATTTTAAACCTTTTTTTTTTTTTACTAGCTTGACACTATTCCTGATAGGACTGAGATTCTTCTTGACATATTTGAGATGCTTGTTTACCTGTCGGAGACACCTCCTGACCTATTTAGGAACATTCCGGATTGTTTGAGATTTCCCAGGGATGTTGAGACACCTCCAGACTTGTGTACAATCCTTTATGACATGTTTCAGAACTTTCATGAATTTTTTTTTTGCTTTCACTAGTGTATTAGTGCGTTATAGTTATACATAATAGTGGGGCTCATTTTGACATCATCATACATGCAGGGAAATTAATTTGTCCCCTTTCAGTCCCCAGTGCCTCCTCCTTCCCTCCCCTCCTCCCTTTCCCCATTCCCCTTCTCTACTCTACTGCTCTTCCTTTCACTCATTTATGTTTTTCTGTGAGTTTTTTGTTTGTTTGTTTGTTTTATTGATACTGGGGGATTGAACCCAGGGGCACTCTACCACTGAGCTACATCCCCAGCCTTATTTTCAATTTTTTTTTTTTTTTTTTTGGTACCAGGGATTGAACCCAGGGATGCTTAACCACTGAGCCATATCCCCAGCCCTCTTTTTTATTTAGAGACAGGGTCTCACTGAGTTGCTTAGGGACTCGCTAAGTTGCTGAGGCTGGCTTTGAACTAGCGATCCTTCTGCCTCAGCCTCCCAAGCTACTGTGCCTGGCTTATGTATGTATTTATAATTGGTGCTTTATAGATATACATAAAGGTGGAATTCACTGTGGTATATTTAAATAAGCACATAGTGTCACTTCATTAAATTCATTCAACATTGCTTCCCCCTTTTCTTTTCTTCCCAATCCCCCTCAATTTTCTACTCCACTGATCTTCCCTCCATTTTGACCCTTCATGAATTTTTTTGATGGACACTCTTCCTATCTGTGTGAGTCCATTCCAAAGATCACCAAAACTTTTCCTTACAACTTTATGACCTCTTCTTATGTACTTCACTCTCTTGCTGACTGCTTAAGACCTTTACTGACAAGTTTCAGACCCCACCTGGTATATTTGAGGCCTTTATTGTCTGAGTTCCTTTGTGATTTGTCTAAAACTTTTTTTTTTTTTTTTTTTTTTTTTTTTTTTTTTTGATACCAAGGATTGAACCCAGGGGCACTTAGCCACTGAGCCGCATCCCCAGCCCTTTTTATTTCTTATTTTGAGATAGGGTCTCATTAAATTGCTTAAGGCCTCGCTAAGTTCCTGAGACTGTCCTCCTACTTGTAATCCTCCTGCCTCAGCCTCCTGAGTTCCTGGGATTACAGGTGCGTACCAGAGCACCCAGTTCTGACATATACCATTCCTTACCTATTTGGGATGCTTGTTTGATGCTCTTTCTGACATATATAAGATACTTCCTGACCTTTTTGAGACTCTTACCTACACATTTCAGACATTTCCTGATCTCTTTGAGATTCATCCTTATGTATTTGAGACTTCTGACATCTTTGAGAACCTTCCTGATATGTTTGCAACTCTTTCTGATTTTTTTTTTTTTTTTTTGAGACCTTTATGGATTTGCTAAATCAGTCCCTGGTGGAGGCTTAATAGGAGACAAAAAGATCATTAGCCTCAGACTTGAAGGGACCTTTCTTGAAGCAGGTTATGTTTATAACCAAGTATCAAGAGTAAGTATCACGCCGGGTGCAGTGGAGTGCACCTGTAATCCCAGCATCTCGGGAGGCTGAGGCAGGAGGATCACCAATTCAAAGCCAGACCTGTTTTAATTTGTGCTAAGCAACTCAGTGAGACCCTGTCTCTAAATAAAATACAAAAAGGGGCTGGGGATGTGGTTCAGTGGTTAAGTGCCCCTGGGTTTAATCCCTGGTACCAAAAAATAATAATAGTAATTATCAAGGGGCTGGGGTTGTGGCTCAGTGGAGGAGCACTTGCCTCGCACATGTGAGGCACTGGCTTCGATCCTCAGCACCACATAAAAATAAAAAAATAAAAAGGAATTTTGTCCATCTACAACTAAAAAATATATATAAAAAAAGAATAATTTTCAATGCCTTCCTTTGATCTAACTCTTAAATTAAAATGGAATGGACTTTTCTTGGTCTTTTATTCAAAATGTTCTTTGCTTAAATACCCATGTTTTTCAGTGTCTTACAAGAAGTAATTCATTTCTCCCTCTGGGCTTATATAGTCCAGGACTGCTCTGTCAGACCACTGTGACTCCCTTGGTTCCTTCTCTTCTACGGAACTGCCATCCTTGGGATATTTTATCCACATGGTCCAAGATGCCAGATTACCACATCCCTCTTTCAACCAGGAAGAATGGGAGAGAGGAGAGGGATGGCAGTCTGCCCTTCTAGGGAAACGACCCAGAAGTTGCATACAGGAGTTCTGCTCACACATAGTTGGTCCGGATGTAGTCACATGACCACACCTGGCTGAAAAGAACGCTGGGTAATGTAGTCTTTATTCTGGGAAGCCATTTTAGTTTCTTATGTTCAGGGTTTCTGTCAGTATTTACAAAAAGACAGAAAGAATATTGGGGAACGGTTAGCAGTTTATCAATCCACAGCCTCCCATTCATAAATTTGGAAGTTTTCAGTTAGGCCACGAAAAAAATCCACCCCTCCCCCGACAAAATGAAAACATAAAATCCTCCCTTCCCCCACCTTTTCTCTTTCTTAATGTGATAGTTTCCCCAGAAAAATGGCTTTTCATTCTGAGTGATGAAAGCCAAGGGGGAAAAGGCTAGTGAAATCAAGAATATTTATTTGTAATAAAAAATGCCTTAGCTATTAGGACAGTACCTAACGACCAATCTGAATTTTGTCATTGAGTAACTATGCATGCAGCCAAAGCACAGAACATTTTGAGATGCAGAGTAGTATCAGATTACCATCTGGACCATAAATAATTTACACATTTTAGATACCTGGGAATCACATGGGCCAGGAACAAATAATATACTAAATCTCAGGAAGAAAAAAAACTACAAACATTGTATCCGTGAATGCAATTTAGATCTAATAACAGTTCTGAGAATTGAATAAAATGCAGGAAAGGTTGCTATTGCTTATATAAAACTGAATGAACATTATTCTTGATTTTTAAAAATAGACAAAGGAAAGGCTGATCGAACTAAGCTTAACACCCTACAATTGGTGGTGGGAGTGAGCTAGAATTGAGTTCTATACCCGATGCTTGGTCTTTGTGATCCCTGACCTAGTAGTGACTAATTGTGACTTTACACATGGCACCCCAAGTTTGTGAAATATGGCTCAGTGGTTAAGCATCCCTAGGTTCAATCCCTGGTACAAAAAAAAAAAAAAATTTTTTTCAGGGTTCTCCAGAAAAACAGAACCAATATGACATAGGAAGGGTAGACAGAGAGAGTGAGACGCACGGACAGACAGAGTAGGAAGATATCGATTACAAGGAATCGGCTCATGTGATTACGGAAGCTGGCAAGTTCAAAATTTGCAGGGTGTGCTGGCAAGCTGGAGACTCAGGAGAGCCAATGTTCCAGTTCGAGTCCAAAGGCCGTCTGCTGTAGAACTGGAAAGAGCCAGTGTTGCAGATGCAGTCCAAAGGTAGGCTGCTGTAGAATTCTCCCTCGCTCAAGAGAGGCTGGTCTTTTTGTTGGAGTCAATACTTCAGCTGATTGGATGAGTCCCACCCACATCATGGGGTGTCATTGGCTTTACTCAGAGTCCACCAATTTGTATGTTAATCTCATCCAAAAATGCTCTCACCAAAACACCTAGAATCTTTTTTTTTTTTTTTTTTTCGTACCAGGGATTCTTTTTAAAATATTTTTAGTTATATATGGACATAATACCTGTATTTTATTTATTCATTTTTATGTGGTGCTGAGGATCAAACCCAGTGCCTCACACATACCAGGCAAGCGCTCTGCCACTGAGCCACAACTCCAGCCCCCGTACCAGGGATTGAATCCAGGGGCACTTAACCGCTGAGTCACATCCCCAGCCTTTTTTTCATTTTTGACACAGGGTCTCACTAAGTTGCTAAGGGCCTTGCTAAATTGCTGAGGCTGCCCTTGAACTCACAATTCTCCTGCCTCAACCTCCACAGCCACTGGGATTACAGGCATGTGCCACCATACCCAGTCTTGAATCATTTTTCACCAAATATCTGGGCACCCTGGGGCCCAGGAAAGTTGGCACATGAAATTAACCATCAGAGGAAGGTGAGAATGAGTTGAGAAAAGATTTTGAATAGTTGTGTTTAGGCTGCAAGAACTATCAAGGATTTGGAGGCTATGGATCAGAATAAGGGATCTTAGAGGCAGAGATGAATGTGATCAGAAAGAAGAAATCATGGCAGTGAACCTGGAAGGAAGGCCAAAGAGGCAAACAGGATGGAACTGAGGATACTTGGCAATGACCTGTCCTGGGGGGATGAGGGATGTGTGTAGAATCACACTGTAGTTTCAGAGCTTGGCAAACAGAGGCTGGGAAGTCCCAGAGAGCAATGGAGGGCCGGGCGGGTGGAACACGCCCACCTCCCTGGGGGCTCCCCGGCCTGAGCAGTGCATTCAGGTTATTCTGCAGAGGTTCTCAATTTTTGTAACACAAACCACCCCAAATGGAGAATTAAAACAAAGATAATATTTTGCTCACAAATCTGGAGGGTGACTGAACACAGCAGTTCTCACTCAGTGTTAATGACACCTTGTACTGATTTTGTGTCAGTAACAGGAAATTAATTGTTCATGTAGAAATTATTAAATGGATGATGAAAATAAACATTGGTCAATTTGTTCCTGCCTCTTATTCACAGAACTTGTGTTTTAAAAGTCGATTACCATTTTTTTCTTTTTTGGTACTGGGGAATTGAACTCAGGGGCCCTTAACCGCTGAGCCACCTCCCCAGCCCTATTTTGTATTTCATTTAGAGACAGGGTCTGGCTGAGCTACTGAAGGCCTCGCTAAGTTGCTGAGGCTGGCTTTGAACTCTCGATCCTCCTGCCTCAGCCTCCCTAGCTGCTGGGATTACAGGCGAGCGACATCGGGCCTGGCCTTACCGTTTTTATTTACTGATACTGCTCAATTCTAGATTCTATTTCATTGTCCTGAAAGAGAGGGAGAAAATGATTTACTGCTTGAGTCTCTCCTGTGTCCACAAAGCATTCTGAGTCAGAGTACAAAATGTCTAACCTGCTTTAAAATTTAGAACTTGGTGGAATTATTTGTGTCTTACTTTTTTTTTTTTTTTTTTTTTTTTCCTGTGGTGCTGGGGATTGAACCCAGGGCCTGTGTGCTTAGGGGGTAAGCACTGTACCAACCTAGCTATCTCCCCAGCCCCTGTGTCTTAGTTTTTTAATTGATTTATTTAGGTTTTTTTTTTTCTGGTGGTGCTGGGGATGCAAACCAGGGTCTCCCACATGCTAAGCAAGTGTTCTACTCCTGAACTACCCACCCAGCCCTATTTGTCTATTTTTTTTTAATCCCCCTTTGATTTTTGGTTTTTAATTTTTTTACTTATTAAATATTCTAGATCCAGGTTGAATATTTTTAAACCACTTGATGAAGGCATAAGTTATTAGCACCCACTGTCACTATAAACTTGCCTCTTCTGGACATTTCATGTTAATGGAATCATACAATGTGGGGTGTTTTTTGTTTGTTTGTTGTTATTTAGGCATAACTTCCTTCACTGAGTGTGACATTTTCAAGATTCATCCATGTCGTGGCATGTATCATTATTTCATTTCTTTTTACGGAAAAATGATATTCCACTGTGTGGATAGACCATATTTTGTTGATCCATTCATCAGAGGATGGCTATTTGGATTGTTTCCACCTCTTGACTATTATCAATAATGCCACTATGAACATGTACATTGAAGTCTTTGCATGAACCTATATTTTCATTTCTCTGCTGTAGATACCTAGGGATGGAATTTGTGGGTCACGAGGATTAATTTGTGCTTAACTTTTTTTTTTCTTGCAGTACTGTGGATGGTACCCGGGGGCACTCCATCGGTGAGCTACACCCCCAGCCCTTTAATTTTTTTGCTACATTGCTACATTGCTGAGGCTGGCCTTGAACTTTCAATCCTCCTGTCTAAGCCTCCTAAGCGGCAGGGATTATAGGTGTGGGTCACTGCTCCGGACTCTATTTTCCAGCTTCATACCAGACAGAGGCTGCGATTTAGTCTCTGTCATTCCAGAGTGCAGTAACTCCAGGGAAAAGCTCTGATTGGTCCATCTTGGATCAGGTGCTCGCCTCTAGACTAATCAACAAGAGACAGTATACGTGTTTGTGTGTGAATATACATGGACTTTAGTATGCAGGATGTTTATTAAAGAACTACTCTTGGAGCAGCCTATGGTAGCACGCACCTGTAATCCCATGGATTGGGGAGGTTAAGGCAGGAGGAACACAAGTTCGAGGCCAGCTTCAGCAATTTAGCAGCACCCTGTGGGAAAATAAAAATAAAATGTGCTGGAGTTGCAGCTTAGAGATAGAGCGCCCCTGAGTTCAATCCCCAGTCCCCCCACCCCTACCCTGAGAGCTGGAAAATAGGATTTAGGAAACAGCAATCCAGTCTGTCCGGTTGATTACTCCTTGTACCTTTCCAGGGAACCATGATCTAGCCTTACCCAACACCCGGGAATGCAGCCCTGGGAAGGCTTTTTATGTTAATGATTGATGATTTTGTTGTGTACACATAAAGCAATGGACCATGCAGTACTAGCTTGTCAGGAGTGCTTTGCACAAACACCAAGATTGATAATGCACACCTAAAGTGAACCAGCTGTCCAGCCAGGCTTTTGAAAACAGATTATGTTAGCAGGAAGGTTCATGTTTTGGGCTCTATGGCAAAGGGAAAGCTGGCAGCTTACTGCTCCAAGTCCGCATTGTACCATCAAGATGACCATTCATTTGTCTTCCTCGCACTGAACCCAGTGAACCTTCTAGAGTCCTTTGATCTTAGAGAACCAGACCATAAAATAACGAATGATAATCTGGGAACATCAAGATCTCTGTTTTGGCAATTGTGTTTTCTACCACAAAAGCTCCAAGCACATCCAAGCCTCCACAACTATCTCAATTCCATGTGTCTGCTCCAGGTGAATTTTTAACCTAGGACCTTCTTGAACTTCTTTACAATTACTTAAAGTGTACTCAAGAAATGCTAGTCTACCTTAGCGCCAGTATGGGCGAAGTATTAGGAAGGCAATGGTTTCCAAAAGTTGATCAATACTCTTAGCCATAGCAAAGACATAGAGGAAATGATGTTTATGAAGTGGGGCGAACAGCTGGGCATGGTGGCACAGGTCTGTAATCTCAGCCACTCGGAAGGCTGAAGCAGGAGGATTGCAAGTTCGAGGCCAGCCTCAGCAATTTAGCGAGGCTCTAAGCAACTTTGCAAGACCCTGCCTCGAAATAAAAAATACAAAGGATAGGGAATGTAGCTGAATGGTAAAATGTGCTGAGCTCGATCCCCAGCACAAGAAAAGAAAAGAAACAAAAAGAAAAGAATTATATTTGCTTATGTGCACGTGGAATATCTGCAGAAGCCCATGCAACAAACTGGCAGTATTCATCTCTGCCAGAGAGAAAAACTGAGTAGCTGGATACAGAGGCCAGAGGGAGACTTTTTACTTTATGTCGTTTTGGATTTTGAACAAGGTGAGTGCGTTACATTGATAGTCACAAAAGAGAAATAATTGGAATGATAATAAGAGCCTTTGATTTTTCAGAGGTGTTTCATATTTTCACATGCACTTCTGCTGCCAACCTGGATGCTGAGTGACTTTAAAATATGAGTCATCACCTGTCAATTATAAATAAATAAATAGAAATTTAAAAATAAATAATGTAATGCAATAAAGGCCATCACTATTCATCTGCTCTGTGTTCATCTGCCGATGGTCTGACAGATACGGGAGCAGCTCAGTAAATGTTCCTTGGATTTAACTGACTTAAAGGACACAATAAGTTGGTGTCAGGTTAGGCTAAACCGCAACAGCAGATCAACTCCAAAATCTCACTGGTTAACACAACAAAGGATTTGTTTTTGTTTTTGTTATGATTGTGTGTGTGTGGAACTGGGAATTGAGCCCAGCATGCCCTACCACTGAGCTACACCTGCAGCCCTTTTTATTTTGTATTTTGAGACAGGGTCTCACTAAGTGGCTTAGTGAGGCTGGCCTTGAACTTGTGATCCTCCTGCCTCAGCCTCCCGAGTCACTGGGATTACAGGCACAAGACAGACTAATGCAGTTTCCCTGTGCAAGTCACTGTGATACATCTTCTGAGGTTCAAGCACTTTCATTTTAAGACTTAGTTTTGTGGAAATGTTTCATAGACAGCAGCTTACTAAATCTTCTGCCAGAAGCCAAGTCACCAAAAAGGAAAAGTGATATATAGCGCTTCTTCAGGTTGCCAGAAATCAGGGATTGGTGCATTACAGATTTATAAATGGTTAATTTGCTCAGGACTAGTTTGCAATCCATGTCCTGCTCTGGTAAGCAATTCCTGGGGAAACAAAGAAATAGAAATTCCTTATACCAACTTCATCAACATTATCAGAGCTGGAAGAAAATTAAAATTTAACATCCATCACACACCATACATTATTATTTTGAGAAAAAGTATTGAAATATTATCAGAAATAAAAAGACTGGACAATTGAAGAAGAGGGCGTACTTTGAACCTCCATGTAAAGAGGGTTAATCCTCTAAAATGCCTAAAAGCCCTTCTTTGGGGGGAGACGGTTTAACCTATAACTTGGTTCAAGGACTCAGAAGGCTAGATCATCCTAAAATTCCAGTGTAGTTCAGCAGCATGCTAACATAAATATGACTTTACCTTCTAGCCTCAGCATGTTTTCTTAATGAAACATAAAAATGATAAGAAATGAAGTCTGAGTCACCCTGTCAGTGAATTTTTTTAAAAAATATTTATTGTTTCCTCTAATCGTAAAATAAGTATTGGTTATAAAAAACCTAGAAAACACAGGAAGTGCAAAGGAAAAAATGAGTACCCATCAGCCCACCATTCAGCACACACCATTTCAAATATGATGGTTCATATGGTTTACTTATCTCTCTTTGCTCCACAATTATTTTTCTTTCTTTCTTTGTTGTTGTTGTTGTTGTTGTTGGTAATGAGATTGAACCCAGGGGCATTTTACCACTGAGTTATGTCTCCACTCCTTTTTATTTTTTTATTTTGAGTCGGGGTCTTGCTGAGTTGCTGAGGGCCTCACTAAGTTGCTGAGGCTGGCTTTGAACTTGTGATCCTCCTGCCTCAGGCTTCGTAGTCGCTGAGATCACAGGCGTGTGCCACTGAGCCTGGCTGCTCTACCTTATGCAAGACACCAGTGTTCCCCAAATAGAATGTATCATCGAAGCTCCTCCAGGTACCTTCTGCAGTGCAAAGCACGGTCATCTCTGAGATGAAGTTTGCTAAAGCCCAGGGGTTCCACATCTGTTCAGACAAACTTCAGGAGGAGGAATTGCTGGGTCATGAGCTGAACTTCCAACATCATACTCCAGAGAGATCAGCACTAATCCCTTTTCCATGGGTGGTGCCCCATCGCCGTGTATCCTGGGACTTTAAGCAAATAATGACGATGATGGTGATCGTGATAATGAAGTTTCCCTCACACTTTAACTAGAAAACAAACAGATCTCTGTATAGGCATGGAAACTTCTGGATTGTCATGCCACTGATGAGGGTTCATGAGGTAGGCTGACTTTGTGGGGAGAAAAGATGCTCTTCTGGCATCTTCCATACCTGGAATTATGTTCCTACCAGCGCCTTAGATTTTGTTTCCATGATGCCTACACATATTCACTCAGTAATTCATTCACTTCAAAATTGCTTTTGAGTATGTATTTTGTACATAAGCTCTAAACATTTTCCAAGCTGAAAAATATTCCTTGAAATAAAAGAATTTACAACCACCAATACATTTTGCAAGGTGCTTCTGTTCTCTCAGTTGAACCACACGAAGGCCAACTGAGTACCATTTTCTGTTTTGCAGGTGAGGAAACAGAGACACCGGGAAAGGAATTGACCCAAGGATGCACATTACCTGAGTCAGATCAGGACTAGAACCTGTGACTTACTTAGCCATCCTGAGAAGGACAATGCAGGCATGCATTCTGCATTGTGACCTGAGGGACAATAGCATGAAGGGACTATTTTAAAATGACTTTTGCTGTTGGGCACGGTGGCACACACCTGCAGTCCCAGCAGCTCAGGAGGCTGAGGCAAGAGGGGAGCGAGTTCAAAGCCAGCCTCAGCAACTTAGTGAGGCCCTAAGCAACTCAGTGAGACCCTGTCTCCAAATAAAATGTAAAATAGGGCTGGGGATGGGGCTCAGTGGTCGAGCGCCCCTGGGTTCAATCCCTGGTACCAAAAAACAAAAAAAAAAACAACAAAAAAGAGACTTTTGCTCAGTTGGTGACGTCATTTCAGCTATCATGGTGGTGGGTGTGCTTGAGGCTGGGAGCTGTTTCCTCCAACCCTCTCCTTTCCCTCCCTTGTGTGATTCCAGGTTAGAGTTGGCCAAAAGAGAAGCTTGCAGGAGAACTGGGAGGCCGCTTCCTATCCGAGGGAGTGACTGACAGAAACAGGGGTGCCCTGGGCTCCCAGCTTAGCCGGTTCTCCCAGCCCCGCTCACAGCTCACATTTCCTACTGTTGGATCGGCTCACAGCAGCTGCCTTGGGCCCACCACCAGTACCTTGGCTACGCAGAGGACACAGCTTCCCATAAACCTCCCCACCAACTCCCCCTTCCTGTCGGCTGGACGCCCTAGGCTTCTGGAATTTTCCTGCAAGCCCTGATTTGTCCAACTGCCCCCATGCTTCCGACAGTGGCTAGTGACACTGGTCCCTTGTCTGCCCTCTTCCAGACATCTACTTCCCCTGCTCTTCCCAAGTCTGCGAAGGTTTTCCTCCTAGAAGACTTCTAATGACTTTGCATCCCTATCTAAAACTCCCAACCAACATAATACTTAGAGATTTTGATTGACTTTTAAATGAAAAATAGCACAGGAAACGAATTGTTCTGGATGGTATGGTAGAATCCCACCTGATAGCCAGGCTTAGTGGCTCACGTCTGTCATCCCAGCAACTCTGGAGGCTGAGGCAGGAGGATCCCAAGTTTGAGATCAGCCTCAGCAACTGAATGAGACACACTTAAAATAAAAAAAAATTAAAAGGGCTGGGGAGGTGGATCAGTGGTCAAGCACCTCTGGGTTCAATCCCCAGTACGAAAAAGAAGAGAGAGAGAGAGAGAGAGAGAAGAATTCCACCTGATATTTAAAATCTCTATATCCCATGTGCTTGATTTTGCTAAGTTGCTGAGGCTAGCCTCCAACTTGCAATCCTCCTGTCTCAGCCTCCAGCAGGTTCTATAAGAAATAAGCAAGGGGGATTATTAAATGAACAGGTAAAGGATGAATAGTACATCTTACATGTAAACCAAAGTGGGAAAAGAGATGAGAAAGGAATCACTGAAAATATATAGCATTCTTTTATCTTGTTTTTGTAAGATTAAAAAGATGCAAGGGGGAGGAATTGATAGGGAGACATTTGTGTAGTCTTTGGAAATTTTCAATTGAGTTTTACCATGGCTTTCTTAGGACTCAGCCAAAGAAAATAATCAGTCAAGCCTCTCTCCTCTAAGTAACTATTCTTTATGGATCGAAAGAGAAGGAAGTGATTTTTACCTAGGAAATCCAGTTATTTAAACACAAAGTATGAAATTACACTGTGAACAGGAGCGAGGATCTGTAAACATTATAAAATCCAACAGGATAATATCCAAGCGGATACTGCTGAAAAGTATAGTCAAGGCTTTAACATTAAATAAACAAATACGTCAAAGATCCTTTCCTTTATCCTCAACGTAGCTCCCTTTCTTTAACAGAGAAGAGAAGGGTTTGTTTGGTTTTTTTTTAATTACTGGGATTAACCCAGGGGAGTTTAACTACTGAGCCACATCCCCAGCCCCTTTTATTTTTTATTTTGAGACAGGGTCTCACTGAGTTGCTGAGGCTGGCCTCAAATTTGTGATCCTCCTGCCTCAGCCTCCAGATTTTCCAGGATTACTGACATGCATCACTGTGCCTGCAAAAAAAAACTTTAGAACAGTTTCCAGAGAATATTTTTGACATTTAACCTTTTTTGTAGGAGATCCTACGTAATGGAAAACCTCGGTGGCATTGTTCTTTCAAAATCAAACTTGGTTGTCTCCCTCTTCCATCCCCACTCAATGATATTTTCACCCAGTGTCTTTAAAACATGCCTGCCTCAGGCGGTTGGTCACTTTATCAAATGAAAGGTGACTGACTTTGCCAATTTCCTTTCCTTACTCTGAATTAATAAGCCTGGCTCACAGAGCAGTAAAATTTTATTTCCACCAAGCAAATATAAATTGCTTTCTCCTTGGCTGCTTTTTAAAAATCTTCTCCCTCTCATTTGTGTACAGAGCATCGACTGATCCCCACAGCACTAATGCTGACAGGAAATGCCCAAGAGTCAGTCCTCAGTCCAGGATTTTCTCCTCTGAAACCAGTCACGCGAGCCCGCACGGGGCCACCATGCAAGTCGGAAGCCCACTGGCTCAGTTCACAGACCCAAAGAAGAGACCTTCAGGCTAGGGACGTGGCTCAGCGGTTGAGTGCTTGCCTAGCGTGCATGACATTCTGAGTTCAATCCTTGGTACTGAAATTTTTTTAAAAAAGGAGAGCCAAAGAAGACACCAAACTCTTGACTCTGCATTTGCTTTCACCTGAAATTTCCAATTTTGGGGGCTTACTGATGAAGCCCTAGATCCCTACAGCGACTATAACAAATTGTCACAAATTTGGTGGCTTAAGAAAACAGAAAAAAAGAAAACAACATAAAACAGGGGTCATGGCACATGCCTATAATCCCAGAGACTCAGGAGACTGAGGCAGGAGGATCAAAAACTGGAAGCCAGCCTCAGCAATTTAGCAAGACCCTATCTCAAAATAAAAAATAAAAAGGGCTAGGGATTTTGGCTCAGTAATAAAGCGCCTGTGGGTTCAATCCCCAGTACTGGTAAAAAGAAAAAGAAAGCATAAATTCATGATGGGGCTGTAGTATACTCCTGTAATCCCAGCTACTGGGGAGACTGAGGCAGGAGGATTGCAAGTTAGAGGCCAGCCTCAGTCATTTAGCAAAGACCCAATCTTGAAAAAAAAAAAAAAAAAAAAAAAGCTAGGGCGGAACTCAGGGGTAAAGTGCCCCTATGCTCAATCTCCAAGATGGCAAAAACAAAAGAAAAGAGAAATCTATTTTTTTATTCTCTCACACTTCTGGATGCCAGACATCAAATCAAGGTGTCCTAACTTCTGACGGTTGCCCGGAATCCTTGACGTTCGCTGGATTGTGGCTGCCTTGCTCCAGTCTCTGCTTCTCCTGTCCTAGCAAAGACCCTTTTGCTAAACAGGTCACATTCACAGGTTCCAAGTTTAGGACAGAGACACATCTTTGGGGTTGTCATTCAATCCACCACAATGCCTTGTCTCCCTGGACTCAGAAGTCCTTCCTTCCTTCCTTCCTTCCTTCCTTCCTTCCTTCCTTCCTTCCTTCCTTCCTCCCTCCCTCCCTCCCTCCCTCCCTCCCTCCCTCCCTTCCTTCCTTCCTTCCTCCCTCCCTCCCTCCCTCCCTCCCTCCTTCCCTCCCTTCCTTCCTTCCTTCCTCCCTCCCTCCCTCCCTCCCTCCCTTCCTTCCTTCCTTCCTTCCTTCCTTCCTTCCTTCCTTCCTCTCTCTCTCTTTTCTTTCTTGTTCTGGGGATTGAACCCAGGAGCATTTAACCACTGAGTTTTGTTTAGAGACAGAGTCTTGCTAAATTGCTTGGGGTCTCGTTAAATTGCTGAGGCTGGCTTTGAACTGTGGATCCTCCCGCCTCAGCCTCCCAACCTGGGATTGCAGGCATGCGCCACCACACCCGGCTTCTTTACCTGCCTTGATAAGCACTTTCAAACCTGTCTCCACGGTGTTGCATTCATTAACGTTACCGATTGTCTCAAAAATTCATCCTTGACATCCCAAAGGGCTGCAAAAAATCACATTAACATAGTGTCACTGAAAAAAAATCACATTAACCTAGTTCTTCCCAAACTCCCTCTCTCAGCCCTGAAGTGTCCACGTCTTTCCTTTCAATCTCTTCCACCTTCGCTCAACTTTGCTGGCTCTAGTCTCCCAGCGCCTATCCCTAGAAATCTTTTCTCCCCTTCCTATGCAAAGCGTTTAGCCCAGCCCGGCTACTCCAGTGCCCTCCCCTCCCAAAGCATCCCCCATACCGGAAACCACTCTTCCTAGTGCTGAAGGGAAAGATCTCTGGCAAGTTTTGTATCTTCTAGTTTTTTTCTTGATTGTTTTCTTTGTTTTGTTTTGCAGTATTGGCGCTCAAACCCAGGGTGTCATGCATGTTAGGCGAACGCTCTACCACTGAGCTACAGCCCTAATTTGAAGTTCGGTTTTAAAATTTTGCTCTGTTGCCAAGCGTGGAGGTACACACCTGTCATCCCAGCGGCTCGGGAGGCTGAGGCAGGAGGATCGCGAGTTCAAAGCCAGCCTCAGCAACTTAGTGAGGCCCTCAGCAACACAGGGGGACCCTGCCTCTAAATAAAATATAAAAAGGGCTGGGGATGTGGCTCAGTGGTTAAGCAGCCCTGGTTCAATCCCTGGTACTAAAAAAAAATTATTTTTTCTCTACTAAGATGAAATTCATATAACATAAAATGAAGCAACCGTAAAGTGTACATTTAGTAGAACATTCACAATGGTGTGCTGCCATCTCATCTACCTAGTTCCAAGATACTGTTATGACCCCCACGCTGCACCCCTTAAAAACTCACTCCCCAGGATCCCCTACTGCTGGCCCCAAGCAACCAATATCTATTTCCTATTTCTATAGATTTGCCTATTCTGGAAGTTTCATATAAATGGAATCACGCAACATGTGGCTTGTGTCCGACTTCTTTTGCTCAGAATATATATATTTGTTAATATATATATATTTGTTTATTTCAGTGCAATTATCTCTTTTAATTGAGCATAACTTACAAATTCAAGAGAGAAAATACAGGAAGAAAGAATTTAATAAGACAAATACTTGCAACTGTGTTTTTTTAAGTGAAATAAGCTTATAGATTCATTTAAAGAGAAACATTGTTTAAAGCAACATGAACCTATACTAGGCTACATATAAATTTAGATACATTTATATAGCATCTCATTCTGGAAATAAAGATACAGTATTTTTACCACTACTGACTAATCACACATTTAATCTTTATTTGGAATTTGGAGCATACTCAAAACACTGTTTTTTATTTGTTTGTTTTCTTTTTTCTTTTTTTGGTACCAGGGATTGAACCCAGGGGCCCTTAACCACTGAGCCACATCCCCAGCCCTTTTAATATTTTATTTAGAGACGGGGTGTCACTGAGTTGCTGAGGGCCTTGCTGAGTTGCTGAGGCTGGCCTCGAACTGGCTATCCTCCTGCCTCAGCCTCCTGAGCTGCTGGGATTTCAGACATGCACCACTGCCCCCGGCAAAAGCTGTGTTTTTTATAGCTTTCCACTCTCAGAATTTTTTTCAAGGTTCATCCATGTTGTAGCATATGTCAGTACTTCATTTTTATGGCTGAATAATATTCTACTACATGGAAAGAGCATGTTTTCTTTATCTGTTCATCTGTTGATGGTTAGATTTTTTATTTTGTTTTGTTTTGTTTTCCTTATTGCAGAGCTTCATCCATTTGATTTACAAATATTCACTGAGGGATGATGACAAGCTAGGCATGGTTCAAGAAGCTGGGGATACAGCACTCGACAAAATGGATCAAAAGTCCCACCCTCATGAAATTTACATTCTGGTTCAAGATACAGTTTATAAAGAAGACAAATAACTAAAATATATTGTATGCTAGATAGATGTGTTAAAGAGGAAAAAATACCTGGCATAGTGGTGCATGCCTATAATCCCAGCAGCTCGGGAGGCTGAGGCAGAGGATTGTAAGTTCAAGGCTAGCTTCAGCAACTTAGCGAGGCCCTGAGCAACTTAGCGAGACCCAGTTTCAAAATAAAATATAAAAAGGAAGAGGGGTTGGATAGTACTGGAAAGGGGCCCAAAAGGAACTTTTTTGGACTCACGGGACATTTCTGCTTCTGAGTGTACAGGTGCTAACTCTATGGGCATGCTCAGTTTGTGAAAATTCAGTGAGCTCAACACTTAAGATTTGTGCACTTTTCTGTACATGTATTATACTTGAATTAAAAGTGTTTTTTAACCCAGTATGTTTCCTTTCTTTAAAAGGCAGCTTAGGACCGGTATGGTGGCCCACGCCTGTAATCCCAGCAGCTCGGGAGGCTGAGGCAGAAGGATCTTGAGTTCAAAGCCAGCCTCAGCAACTTAGCGAGGCACTAAGCAACTCAGTGAGACCCTGTCTCTCAATAAAATACAAAATAGGGCTGGGGATGTGGCTCAGTAGTTAAGCGCCCCTGGGTTCAATCCCTGGTACCAAAAAAATAAAAGGGAGCTTAGGGACTGAGATTGTAGCTCTGAGATAAAGTACTTGCTCTGAGATAAAGTACTTGCTTAGCATGTATGAGGTCCAGGGTTCCATCCCCAGCAACACACACACACACACACACACACACACACACACACACACACACGGCAGTTTATTGCTAGTGTTAGTATTTTTTCTTTTCTTTTCTTTTTTGGGTGCTGGGGATCGAACCCAGGGCCTTGTGCTTACAAGGCAAGCACTCTACCGACTGAGCTATCTCCCCAGCCCCGCTAGTGTTAGTATTGAATCTAACAAAATGAATTTTATCAGACAAGTGGTTTGGCATCCTTGGGGATCCACTGAATCCCTGACTTGTTTTGGGTGGTTTCAGGATGTCACCAGAGCACAGTATTGGTTTCATTCACATATGTCAGCTCTCTCTGTCTAACCATAACTGTCAGCAGACAGTCAGTTACAATGTCTATGTTGTTGATTTCAGCTTGTTACCTTATTTCTCTTAAAGCACATTTCTGCCATTATCTTGAGCCCAGTTTGATTCTTTTTAAAGTGCTGACCTTAACAAGAACAAACCTTTTATTTTTAGGGAGACGATAGATGTGGAGAAACAAGACTGGAGGAGGACAGCGACAGGATGTAATGAAAGGTAATTATGTTTAGAGGGGAAGGGGTCGCCCTTGGGTATCAATTAAAGAAAATGGTTGAGAGTTTCTCCTTATGTTCTGTCCAGTATAACTCCACTAAATCAGAAGCAGTCCCTCATAGGCAATCAGTAACTTAAATTGAACTTATTTGGGGAAAAAGTAGATAATAAAAGAAATTGGCCTTAAGTGGGACTCAGAGGTCTCACTCACAGATTCCACACTTCAGAGTTTATTCTAGCTCAATTCTGTGCTCATGGATGCAAAGTAACTTGGTTTACATACACTGTGATGAAGTTCTTCCTTATTATGTGAATTGTTATTATACCTCCTTCATAACTGAGATGAGTTTGGGATATAAAGGTAAAGATGATATCTACTGACTGAGAGGCTGCCGGACAACAAATAAACAAATATTCCCTGAGAATATTTGAGAGGAGTATACCAGTCAGCTTTCTGTCACTGTGACAAAATACCTGACATAAACAACTTCAGAAGAAAAGGGTTATTTTGGTTCAAGGTTTGGTAAGGGTTTCTTGGGTTTTTCGTTTGTTTGTTTTCTTTTGTTCTTTTTAGATACACATGACACAGTATCAAAGGTTTTATTCCAGGTTCACTTGGCCCCGTTATCTCATGCGTGTGGCAATACAGTACCTCATGGCAGAAGCATGTGGTGGAGGAAGACTCCACTTTACTGTGACAAGGAAAAAGAGAAAGGGCCCTAGGTCCCAATATTCCCTACAAGAGCATGTCCCCAGTAAACAAACTTCTTCCCACTTCCTGAACGTTCTACTACCTCCCAAAAGCACCACAGGCTAGGAATAAAGTCTTCGACACATTGCCTTTGGCGAACACTCCAGTTCCAAATTATAGCAAAAAGGACTTTGTCTTAGAAAAGTCAGACTAAAGGGGACCCTTTTTTTTTTTTTTCAGTACTGGGGATTGAACCCAGGGCCTTGTGCTTGCAAGGCAATCACTCTACCAGCTGAGCTATCTCCCCAGCCCAAGGGGACCCTTATTAATACACATAAGAAGGAAGCTGGCTAAGAAAATCAAGAAGAGGTGGGTAGAATTTAGTTAAGAGAAGAGATCACAGAGATATTGATCTTCCTTGGAGATGTTTGCTCGTGCAATTCAGAGAAACTGCTAGCTCCAGGGACAAGGCTGCCAAAAGTTTAATTCTGGCCGGAAGCCAGCGCCGAAAGGAGTGAGATGTCTCTAACCAGCAGTTCTAAAAGCTAGGCAGGTAGCCTGAGGGGAAAACAGATCAGAAATGAAAACGTCCAGCTTGTATGTTAGGTTATGTCAAACTGCATTTAGGGACTAGGCGAAGTTCCTATGATTCACAGACCAACAAGATCCAGCTTACAGATCAGACTTTCTCACCTTTTGATATAACAGGTGTGTATATGAATGAGACTGTGGGTCACAGTATAAAGAGGACATAGTCCTTTAATTTCTCAGTTCCTCTGGTAGAAAAAAACAAGAGGTCGCCAAAGGGAGTCTTTGCCTACAACACACATGCCAAAAAATGTTCCTTTCTCAGGTTCTCAGTAATAGTTGGGTGCCATTTTGATAATTGGTATTGTGTTTTGACCTAAAGGCCCAGGCCTTGGAGAAAGAAGAAGCCCACCAAGAAAGGGATCACTCTGGAAGCTCCAGTTCTGCCAGTCAGGATCAGTGCAGTACCCTGGGGTAGTGATCAGTCCTAGGTCCAAAAGCAAGCACACACAATAGTAGTTGGAACCCAGAATAGAAAAGTTCCATTCGGAGGGCTGACTCAAGAAGAGCTATGACCTTTTTTGTTAAGGGACACAGACACACTGAGGTGAGAAAAGTCAGGAGAATAGATTCTTGGGAGAAAGCTAAGAAAATAGATTCCTGGGAGAAAGCCAAGGACATAGATCCCCGGGAGAAAGCTAAGGACATGGGTCCCTGGCTTCACTCTGCTCCCTTGATTTCTTGCTGGGGCTTGCCCTTGGTCAAGCCCAAGCAGAAGCCACAGGGACAAAGAGCAGGGTGGAGTAGAAGGGAGAGTAGATCTGAAGACGCAACGGAACCGATGTCACACCTCCTGAGTGACCAGGATTACCCACATCATTTGAACCCTTTTATGCCACCTCGTCATATTATTTAACCCTCATAGGTCTTGGGGGCACATGGTATTTTCCCTGTTTTAGATGTGGAAAAAATGGTGGCCAAGAGAAGTTAAATAACTTACCAAACTCACTCAGTCAATGAACAAGTAGGGGGACCGTTCTGTGAGCCAAATTCACTGAAAGCAGAATTTGCTCTCCTTTTTTTTTGCGGTGCTGGGGGTCGAACCCAGGGCCTTGTGCTTGTGACGCAAGCACTCCACCAACTGAGCTATCTCCCCAGCCCAAATTTGTTCTCTTAACCACCACTCCGGATGGCCTCCCCAACACAGCAGAACCTTCATTTGACTGAGGTAACTGTAAGAGTCAAGGATCGGAAAGGAATGTTCTGGCATGACAACAGGTGTTGCTTATTATCTGCTGAAACCCTTAAAACCAACCCAGACAGACAGATGGTCCTCAGGAACTCAGGAAAGGGAGCAGGAAGGACAGACGAGGGGCTGGCCTGCGTGGCACAGCAGAGGAGATGCAGCGAATTTCCCAGGAGCTGTCCTTGACATCACTAGAGTTGCCTTCTGACTCAGGTAGGGAGGCCAGCGAAGGGGTAGACCCTGGACAAGCTGCCCACGGGCCCCCTACAAACGCCTCTGGTTCCATCTACCCTGCTCATTAGTGACATGAACATTTTTTGAAAGGTAGAACAGAACTAATGAGAGACCTAGTGACACCTCAAAGACACTGGCAGAGCTGGGGAAAACAATTAAGTTACCCTAACAAGAAAGAGCTGCCCGACCCTGGGAATTCTTCCAGTCCATTGAAGGCAAGAGAATTCTGTGTAACAAATGACTTTCAATGCTGGGCATGGTGGCACATGCCTATAATCCCAGCCACTCAGGAGGCTGAGGCAGGAGGATCGCGAGTTCAAGGCCAGCCTCAGCAGTGAGGCCCTAAGCAACTCATTGAGACCCTGTCCCTAGATAAAAAGTAAAGAGGGTTGGGGGCTGTGGTTCAGTGGTCGAGTGCCCCTGAGTTCAATCCCTGGTACCCGCCGACCCACCCCCAAAAATGGCTTTCTGTATTACTCTGTATTACTCTTCTACTTAAAATTTAACTTTGACCTATTAACTGATGGAAGAGAAAACCCTGCTGGCCAAGTTTGCATAATTTTCTCACAACTTGAAAAGAGGAAAAAAATAAACATGCCAGGCTTGCATTTATTTATACAGCCCTGGGAAATATGTTTTTCACATATCTTATTATTTAAACACCAGTCAACCTGGGGCTGTGGTTGTGGCTCAGTGGTAGAGCACTCACCTAGCACATGTGAGGCCCTGGGTTTGATCCGCAGCACCACATAAAAGTAAGTGAATGAAGGTATTGTGTCCATCAACGACTAAAAAAATTTTAATAAATAAATGCCAATCAGGGCTGGGGAGATAGCTCAGTTGGTAGAGGGCTTGCCTAGCATGCACAAGGCCCTGGGTTCGATCCCCAGCACCACCAAAAAAAAATAAATAAATAAAATGCCAGTCAACCTACAAGTAAAAACTATTGCTTTTTTTTTTTTTTTTTTCCTTCCTCTTTATGGTGCTGGGGTTGGAACCAAAGACCTTGCGCATACTATGCAAATACTCTACCACCCGGTTTCCCTTTTATGCTGAGGAATTAGAGGCTTAAAAAATTTAAGTTATTTTCCAAAGTCACACTAGTTGCTAGGGAAACTGAATTTCCAAGTTCAGCCCTCAGACCCCAGCACTATTTAAAGCTCCTATTTAAAGTGACTCTAGACCAGACACAGTGGTGTACACCTGAAATCCCAGCGACTTGGGAGATTGAGACAGAAGGTTTGCAAGTTTGAGACCAATCTTAGCAATTGAGTGAGACCCCCCCCCCCAACAACTTGGTGAGACCCTGTCTCACAACAAAAAGGGATTAGGGTCAGGTGCAGTGGCATAGGCCTGTAATCCCAGTGGCTTGGGAGGCTGAGGCAGGAGGATCATGAGTTCAAAACCAGCCTCAGCAACTTAAAGAGGCCCTGAGCAACTCAGTGAGACCCTGTCTCTAAATAAAATACAAAAAAGGGCTGGGGATGTGGCTCAGGGGTTAGGCACCCCTGGGTTCAAGCCCAAGTACCAAAAAAAAAAAAAAAAAAAAAAAAAGGATTGGGGATTTGGGATTGTAGCTCAGTGGTAAAGCACTCCTGGGTTCAATCCTCAGTATCAAAAAATAAAAATCAAATGAAATAACCCTAGAGCCAGGACTCAGTGGTCCATACCTATAGTCCCAGCTATGCTGGAGGTGGAGGTACAAGAATCACTTGAGTAGGAGTTCAAGGCCAGCCTGGGCAACAGAGAGAGACCTTGTTTCGTTCTATTTTTTTTTTTTTTTTTGGTACAGGGGATTGAACTCAAGGGCACTTAACCACTGAGCCACATCCCCAGCCCTTTTTTTGTATTTTATTTAGACACAGGATCTCAAAGACCTTGTTTCAAAAAAGAAAGATACAAAATGACTCTCATAGAATCCTGATTTCTGAAATTCAGAAAATGAAAATAGAGCTATCTCACTTCGAGCAGAAACAGTATCCACTACAGCAACACAGGGGCGGGCTGGGAGAGGGGAATCTGGCAGGAACACCTAGACATCTTCCTTAAGAACACGCTGACCATGAGCCACAATATGTAGCGACGCAGCTTTGAAACCAAGGCTCACTGCAATAGTGCTTCTTTGTTTTTGTTGCATAGTTTGCCCTTCAGTATTTTTAACTGTTTATTATGAAACATTCCAAAGACAAACCCCCACGTGCCCCTATTCAGCTACAGTAGCCTTGAACATTGTTCACATTGTTTAACATTTGTCACTGTTTGAAACCATGACCCCCCTCTCCCCATTGCACTGAGACAATGCTAAGATCTGTCATTATGCACACCTTTGCGGGGGTGGACTCTGCGGTGCATCTTTGCATCACCTGGGACACGTGAATCTGGGGTTAGGAGCCCTGGGCTGGGGGACCCCACTCCCACCCAATCCATCAGCAAGTTCGGTTGACCTTCCCAATAGAGAAGGTCCACTTCTCTCCTTCGCTACTGCCACTGACACATTGTGCTGAACTCCAGCAGGAGCCTGGTGACCGGTCCCCTGCTCCACTCTCGCCCACCCCAACAATCCTCTCTCCACATGGCAACCAGAAACATGAATCAGACCATTTCGTTTACCTACTTGAAACCCTTCAAAAACTGCCTGGTGCTCCCTCAATGAAACCTGAAGCCCTTGGCTATACCTCTGTTCTTGTCATACTCTCCAGTGACCTTAGTCTTATAACAATTACAGCCAACTGAACTTTTTTCCTACCCTTTTGGACTTCCTGTTTCCTAAGCCTGCAAGGCAAGTTTTCCCCCATTTTCAAACATGGCTGGCTCCCTTGACTGTCAACTTAAATATCACCCCTCCCTTACCATCCTATCTAGAATATTCCCCACCCTCGCTCCAATGTATATTCTGATTCTCCATCACAGGATTCAATTGACTTTCTCCAGAGCAACTACTATTGCTGGAATTCATTTTATGGATTCACTTGATTATTAACTGTCTTGAAGATAGGACGGAAGCTCAGGAAAGCGGGCCCTGACTGCTTAACACTCAGACCTTCCTGCACCTAGCCAGTGCCTGTCTCAGAGTAAGCACACAATAACCGTGTCTGTTTGCTTTTAAAACTTGTGTCCTGTCAAGATTAGTGTCAAGTATGGTTTCCTGGATAATGGAAACTGGTGAAGAGTCTGAAGATATAGAAGGGACAAAGGTAGTGGAATTCATCAGAAAAGGAATGAAGACAACTGGCAAGGTGTCATATGTCTGTAATCCCTGCAACGCAGGAGGCTGAGGCAGGAGGATTGCAAGTTCGAGGCCAGCCTCAGCAACTTAGCAAGGCCCTAAGCAATGTAGCAAGCTCCATGTCAAAATAAAAAATAAAAAGGATTGGGAATGTAAATCAGTGGCAGAGCGTGCTTGGGTTCAATCCCCAGTACCAAAAAAGATGAAAAGAATAAAGACAATAAAACTCACTATTATGTATAACTATAATGCACCAATAAAAAAAGAAAAGGAAGAGTAGATGCATGGACTTTGAGCCTGGACACACACCCCTTCCATTCATTCATTTAACCAGCATGTGTTAAGTGCTTACCGTGAACCAGAATTATGCTCTCTTGGGAAATATACAAGCAAGAGAAGATGGTGCTACTCAAGGAGAGAAAAAAACATGTAAACCGATGCTATGATATGGTGTGGTAAGTAACAAACTAAAGATCTGTCTGAGTTGGGCGCAGTGGCGCATGCCTGTAATCCCAGCAGCTCGGGAGGCTGAGGCAGGAGGATCATGAGTTCAAAGCCAGCCTCAGCAACTTAGTGAGGCCCTAAGCAACTCAGCAAGACCCTTTCTCAAAATTAAAAAAATAAATAAATAAATAAAAAAGGTTAGGGATGTGGCTCAGTGATTAAGCGCCCCTGAGTTCAATCCCCAGTAGCAGGGGAAGAAAAAGAGAAAGAGAGAGAGAGAGAGAGAGAGAGAGAGAAAGAGAGAGAGATCTGTCTGAAATACCACTGGAGTAATGGGTCACCGCGGAGTAGGCAGGAAAGGCTTCAGAGAGCAGTAACATTTGAGCTTTGATTTGAAAACTAAGTAACAATTTACCAAACAGAAAATCAGGGCAAAATATTCCAAACGATGGGAACAGAAATCCATGGGTCCCTCTTCCCTCTCAATCTTCTCTCTCTCTCTCTTTCTTGCCATTTATTCGCTGGAGGAATGGCATCCTGTGGAGTGACCTATTATGCTGGATTTTGTTTTTTTTCTTTTTTTTTTTTTTTTTTTTTTTTTTTTTTTGGGTGCTGGGGATCGAACCCAGGGCCTTGTGTTTACAAGGCAAGCACTCTACCGACTGAGCTATCTCCCCAGCCCCCTGGATTTTGTTTATTGCACCTCGGAGTGTCTTTAACAGATTCCTCTCGCCCCTGAATTACACGTAAACTGGGAGTTGAATCTAGAAGCTTTTTCAGGTTTGATTTTTAATTTTTTCTCCACAAGAACACTTCATAGGTGATGTTAAAAACCTCCATCAAGAGGTAAAGAAGATCTCCTCTCTCTCTCTCTTTCTCTTTTTCTTTTGGTCACACAGTGGTCATTGATCAAATAATGATATTCTAACCCAAGGGTTCTCATAATTTTTTAACTCAATTTTTTTTTTTTTTTTTTTTTTTTTTTTGTATTGGGGATTGAACCCAGAGGTGCTTTACCTCTGAGCCACATCCCCAGCCCTTCTAATTTTTACTTTGAGACAGGGCCTCACTAAGTTACTTAGGGCCTTGCTAAATTGCCCAGGCTGACTTTGAACTTGAGATTCTCCTGCCTCAGCCTCTCGAGCCACTGGGATTACAAGCGTGGGCCACTTGTACTTTGAATGGCTCTCTTACCCATCCACAGTTTTATAATATCATGCATTAGTCATTTCAACAATATCCGTTCACTGAGTTATGCAGGTATTCCAACTGTTGACACATTTCTTTATATAACATCTTAAAAATCACATTTGTTAATATCACCACAGAACTCATCAGAAGTCTTTAAATATTGAGATGATATTAAACTCACGCTGGCAAATACAAGTTTTCCAAAATTTCAATTTTCACTTGAAAGCTTGAATTTTATCATTGGCAACATATACTGTCAAATTATTTTCCTTGAAGTGACTTACTTCTTAATTTTAAGGCTTACTTCTTAATTTTGGAGAATAACCATAGTTTGCCTGTTGGTGGCTCTTTCAAGTGAAAATCGTATTCTGCAGCTCTCAACTCAGACTACTGCTGCCTCACTTTTCCTGCAGATAACCGTCAAACCTCAGAGTGCAGCAGAAATGCTAACTGCATATTTCCTATTTCCTCAAATACAATATTGAAAGACTTGCACTCAAGGCTTGAGATTTAACAAAATCCTATAGTCCCAGCTACTCAGAAGACTGAGGCTGGCAGATCACTTGAGCCCAGGAGTTATAGACCAGCCTGAGCAACATAATGAGACTTCATTTTAAAAAAAAAAAGAAAGAAAAGAAAATAGTTTGACTTCACGAACCCCTGAAAGAATCCAGGGACCCACACTTTAATTGCTATTCTAATTTGATCATTCTTCCTTCTTCTTCTCTTTCCCCCTCCCTCTTCTTCTTCCCTCCTCCTCCTCTTCCTTCTTCTCCATATTGGAGATTGAATCTACAGGTGCATTACCAGTGAACTATGTCCTCAGATCTTTTTATTTTTTTTATTTTGAGACAAGGTCTCCCTAAGTTGCTGAGACTGGCCTTGAACTTGTGATCCTCCTGCCTCAGCCTCCCAGGTTGCTGGGGTTACTGGCATGTGCCATTGCATCCCACTCTTTCTTCACTTTTAAACTGGAATACTGCCATAGAAAATTTCCCTCATTCACTGTGTGGTTACTCTGAGGTCAGTTTGAACAAGAAAAGCAATTAACTTCTTGATTATGTTCCCTATTTACCAAGTTTTTTTTTTTTTTTTAAAGGGGTTCTCTGGCATCCTCCAAAAGGTGATCAAGAAGAATTTTTGTTTTTGTTGGTTAATTTCATTATGAATTTAAGGTTTTTGATATATCTGCCGTTATTATTTCTATTGATCCTTTTTTTTTTTTTTTTTTTTTTTTTTTTTGCGATGCTAGGGATTGAACCCAGGGCCTTGTGCTTGACAGGCAAGCACTCCGCCAACTGAGCTATCTCCCCAGCCCTCTGTTGATTCTTAATGTGTCTCCCCCTCAAAAAGTGTCCCTTCATTTGCTAATGGGAGTCTCTTCTCATTGGCTATCTTATCCCTTTGATATGATCCCAGAAATCTCTGACAGCTTTCTAGCCTCCCTGTTTAACAAGATGTTCCATGATCTTTCTGTACTTTCCCTATCTCAGACCTGGAAGCAACCGTTTCGCTAAAGAGCTCTTTTTTCTTTCAGTAGGAAATGATATTCAAAGAGTGCCAGGTATACTATGCAGTTATTGCTGTATTGCCTCTCAGATCTAAATTCATCCTTCAAGACTGCTTTGTGAAAATGAAATCTGGGCCCTTTAATTTTTTTCCCCTTTACCAACTGTCACTGAATCTTTGTCAGAAGAAGGCTCTGACCAGACATTGCAGGAAGAAAGGGTTTTGCTTCCTGCTTCCGGTGTACTCCTTCCTGCAGCAAAGTCAGGCACCAGGCTCCTGTGGAGCTGACAGATTCTCAGTGCCCAGTCCCACAGGGTGCAGTGACCAGCAGGACATAGTAGTGGACAGCATTTCCAAACATCCCAGAAGGTGGATTTCCACCATGTTCCAGAGGGCAGATTTTCCAGGATTTTCCACAGTATAGTTTCTCTCAAGTCCCACCAGTAAAGCACCACATTTTCTCTGCCATTCAGCAAGTGACCTCTCCAACAGAGTAGATTTAGTCTTGGAGGTAGCAGGGAGACTCTTCATTGAGTGCTCTACCTCAGCCTTATGGGTAGCGATTGCACCTTATATCTGTTATTTCTATATTTAGAATTCTCTTGATTTCTTACTAGCCAATACCTCCTCATTCTAACTCACTTTTATAGTTAAGCTCTTTATATTAATCTTTCCCTGTTCAAATTACTACGTGGTTTCTCCTCGTTGGACCCAGGCTGACACTAGTGCTCACTGCTGTTGACTTGGTCATTTTTTCCTGTGAATTTCCATTGGATGGAAATACATGTTATTTTAAAGAGAAAATACTTCATAAGTTATTCTTGTGGTACATATTCGCAGGATCAAAGAATTTATATTTTTCTCTCCTATGTTGAAAATCTTGATTCCTAATGACATTAACACAATTAATTATAAGCTTTATATGCATATGAATAAAAATTCATATTTGTACCACATTATGTCATATATATAATATACATTCTCAGAAAAACAGAAACAATATTCTATCAGTTTGACTTGTTTGTATTTTCTTTTTACCCATAGAGTATTATCAGAGTAAAATTGTTATCTTTTAAAGTTCACTTATAATAATTTTTCTCCATGTAGTTAAGCCAGCAACTCATTACACTCATTTCGGTCTGCTTTTGATTCTTAGATATTGCATTTAAATTATTATTTAATTTTGCTTTATAATTATGTAAAATATTGATGTGGTTCTTAAGTTAAATCTATAATTCAAAGTTTCTTCAGAAAAATCTAGGTTCTATCTATTTCCTTCCTCTTTCTACTTTATTTTATGGTCCATTCTTACACTGTCTTTGTAAAATATAAGTATAACCAGGTGCTGTAATCCCAGCAGCTCGGGAGGCTGAGGCAGGAGGATCACGAGTTCAAAATCAGGCTTTAAGCAACTCAGTGAGACCCTGTCTCTAAATAAAATATTAAAAACAGCTGGGGATGTGGCTCAGTGATTAAGCACCCTAGGTTCAATCCCTGGTACTAAATAAATAAATAATATTAATTTATTTTGGACATAAATACATTTGTAGTCTTTTTTTTTTTTTTTTTTTTTTTTTGCTTACCATTCCATCCTGGAGAATACTTCATAGCAATGGATAGAAATATTCTTTATCCCCTTTTAGATTTAAATATTGCTTCATTGTGTAGATGTATCAAAAATTTTCAACTAAGCCCTCAGTAGGCAGTGGGGTTATTTTTAGTCTTTTTCTACTATAATTAATGCTGCAATAAATAGATTTGCACGTTCATCTTTTTATAATGTACCCTTGGGATAGATTCCTAAAAGTAGGAATGCCAAGAGAGAAGGCTGTGAAACTTCTGGAGTTTTTCTAACCCAGTAGGAAAGAAAAGGTATCTTCATACAGTTTGAATTTGCATTTCTTTTATTGGGAGCAACCTAGGTGCCTTCCATATGGTAGGAAGCCATTTGCATTTCTTTCTCTTAAATTTATTTCTCATATCTTTAGCCCATTTTCTAAAATTATTAGTCATCATCTCTATTTTTAAGTTTTTCATGTCTTGGGAATAATAACTGTTTGTGATACAAGCTGGAAATATTCCTCATAATCATGTACAAAGTGGGCTGTAATTTATGAGTTTTCAAGATCATGTTATGAGATAGACATATTCTACTTAGACCTTGATCCGTACCCGTGCATACAATGTGATCTCTAATGCAGTAGATGAAAATAAAGATGCTGTGTATACAAGTAGAATTAAACCTTGAATTCATGTAAAAATTCAGTGAAGACATACACTGCAGGCTGCTTTGCTTTTTTTTTTTTTTTTTAAATGGAACCCAGTCTTCATTTAGTTGCTAAGATTTTTTTTTTCATACAGTTTGAATGGCACCCAAATCAAGCGAAATGGACCGTCGATTTTTGGAGAAAATATTTGAACAAGTGTCTCCAGTGTGTTGTGTTTTGTAATGTCCCTTCATTTTTCTTCACTTGTGATTAGAACTTGCTATGTGTTTATTAAGCTGAAAGCCCAACAAGGAAGCAATAAACCCAGAAACAATGAGAAATGCCTAATCCCACAGGAAACCTGTATGCCAGTTTTTCTCCAGCCATCTCACAAAATAAGAATTTAAAATGTAAATATTGTGTATTTGTGTGTGTACGTGAGTGTAATTTGATTTACCTCAAGTTTTTGAGTCTTTTCAGAAGAATCCCAGGATTAAGACTTTGTGGGCATTGAAGGGAGTCAAGCATCTGAAACAGCGGGCACCTGGATCCTCCCAGTGAGGCGCCCCTACGTGACACCCCAATGCTCACCCCTCTGCTCTGTGTTTAAGTCCTGTATTTTGTAAGGCACAAGTGGAGAGTAACAAAAGTTTGACTTTTCTCCCAGTTTTGGATTATTATAAAATCCACATGTGTTGTTAGCGATGGCAAAACTGATGGCCATTTCAATAGGCAGTCCACAATTATTTTTGAAAGATACTGTTCCATGAGCATCTAATCTTTTGAATTCCAGTTTCCTCTTGTTGGTATAAGCAAGAAAATCTTCTGTATTTCAAAATATGTTTTTATTGAGAAAAAAATGACGAGGTAAACATAACAATTCACATTCCCAATGTAAGTGTTCTTAAATGTGTAATGGTTTAAGGATGTTCATAAAGAAAGAAATGCTGAATTCAATAATAAATTCTCAAAAAAAAAAAAAAAAAGCTGGAAATATTGTTTCCATCTTTTCATTTATCCTTTTTTTCTACCTGAGGTGTTTTGGCTTGCTTTTACATGCAAAGGGTTATTTTAGTGCAACCAAGTTTACCTATTGTTTTTCCTTATTGCTTTTGCACTTTGAATCATAGCTGTAAAAGTAAAGTTTCATCCTCTCCCTATGTGGGTCTTCAGATGAACAGCAGAGGTATCATGGATATCCTAGTAGAAATGTAGAATCTCAGGTCCCACCCAGATCTACTGAATCAGGCTCTACATTTTAACAAGATCCCCTCCCCCATAATTCATTTTCACTTTCAAATTTAAGAAGGGGCTGGAGGTGTAGCTCAGTGGTAGAGCCTTTGCCTAGCATGCATGAGGTCTTGGGTTCCATCCTCAGCACCAAGAATTATTATTATTATTTTTTCCAATTTGAGAAGTACTGATCTAGGGAATTTCCTCCATATTTTCTTCTGGAATTGGGGATGTAGACGTATGGCTCATAACTGGAAGTCATTGGTGAGTTCTTATCCACAGCTGTTGAAGAAAACAGGAAAAAATAAGGACAACCCCAGCTTAGGGTATAGATGAAGACTGTCTAGACAACGGATATCATTAAGTACAGACGTGGCCTCTTCCATTACCAAGGTCTTTAAAAGTCTATCGCTTGCAGTGCAGGGATTATGTGATTGACATATTGAACCATCAACTTTAGGAAACATCTGTGGACAAATTGCTAGTGAAAAATGGGCTTTGGTTATTTTCCAAATGAATAGCACTATCTCCTGCTGTGAGACCATGGACTTTGCAGAGGAAAAATAAACCTCTTTAAGGCTTGCTGCAGTGCACAAGCAAATTCTATTCCTCTCCCACAAGCTGCAAAGATGGTCACGTGACCGGCACTAAATAAATGGGTGGGTAAAAGATTCCATAGAAAGATTCTTGTCATGCCTTTGCATCTAGCACCATGTAGCTGTTTGTCAGTAATTTTCATTCCTGCCAGAATGTGTTATTCAATCTCCTTTGCCAATAGGGTATGTAGGACTTAATAAGAAAAAGCATACTGGAGAGTGAAATCTTGACTCAGCTGTTTATAACAGCTTTTTGCATTTTTCATTGTCTTGGAATGCAAAGAGATTTTGCAAGAATGATTAAAGCAAGAATCAGCCATGATAATATGGTGCTGTCATTCATTTTTAATACATGGGCTTGGATTCAAGAGCCACTGGGAGTTCCGAACACTATTAGAGAGAAAAATAACTGCTTTGAAGTGCAGAACTAGGCCTGTGGTCATGAGAAACATGCTGGCATAAATTTGATAAATGATTTCTTGCTCCGGTTCACTTTTGAATTTTCTAGTATTTCTGAAGCAAAGTTCTTGAATTCAGTATGTCATTTTAAACCTCGATTTATAGATTTAAAAATATGTGCGGGGGTCGGGGTGTAGCTCAGTGGTAAAGCATGTGCTTAACATGCTTGGGGACTTGGGTTCAGTTCCCAGCAAGAAAAAAAAAAAAAATCAATCAATCAATCGATAAAAAATACATGTGGGAAAACACTTTATAAACTAGAAAGCAGTATATTTATTTTGATTAATGGCATAGAATTATAGTTTACATTTTAGCTTTATAGAAGGTAGGAAACATAATATTCTAGAACATAAAGATTATTCAATAAGCTTCTATAAATGAAACAGCTTCCCACAACTTCATGAAAAACATGATCTGCCCTACTTCATCCTTACCTGGCAACCTATGCTTGTCGAAACCATTTCCATAAGGTATTTTTCTGTTGTCACAGCATCAGCCTTTTTACACAGATAAGATACACAGTGAAAATTTCAGTTGCTAGGTGTTCTCACAAATTGTCTGTGGGAGTATAAATTGGCATAACCCTGAAGGTTAATTTTGTAAAATTTATCCAAATTATAAATACATAAATCTTTTGACCCACCATTTGCCCTTCTATCAAGTTATCCTACAAAATATTTACATTTGTGTGAAATAAAATATGTACAAGGCTAGTTTGGACAATAAAGGTTAAAAACAATCTAAATGTCCTTCATCAGGAGACTAGTTACATAAATTATGGTACATTCACCGAATACCCATAACCGTGAAGGGAAAAAATCAGGAAGTCCTTTGTGTAGCAGTATGGAAATATATCCAAGATAAACCGTTAATGGAAAACAGCACAGAGTAGAACAACATAGCATGCTGTTATTTATTTCTTTATTTATTTTTGGTGCTGGGGATGGAACTCACGGCCTCATGCATGGCAGGCAAGTGCTCTACCACCAAGCTACACCCCAAGCCTCTATACTGTCATTTAGGAAAAAAGGGGACATTATATATACGCAGGGAGACACAAAAAAGAAAAAAAAATTATATATATGTATATATATATATATATATATATATATATATATACACGCACACACACACACACACACACAAAGGAAAAAATGTATTAAAAATGTATTAAAAAGCAATGATATCACTGTGGGAAGGAAAACTAGAAGTCTGGGGAGTCACAGATGAGGAGACTTTGACTATACACTCTTATATACTCTGAATTTAGAACTATGTAAATGCATTACTTATTCAAAAATTTTAAATGTTCCAGATGTCAATATATACAGCTGTACTTATCATCTGTTTCCTTTTAAAAGAGTTGCCCATAGATTGGGGCAAAAGATTATATTGCTACCCTTTTGCTCCTTGCTGGCCTGAAAATTTCTCCAGCAGAGTCACTTCTCCGAGTTATGTGTGACTCTGCCTTTAGGCTACCTCTTCCCACAGTTCCAAACACTTGGACCCACATACAGGTTCAACTTGACCGCAGTCCTAGGACCAAACAAGTTGTTTGGATAAGGAGGTTGTAAGAGACCCCTAGAGCCATGCTGGAACCCAACATCAAGATGGCCCAATGCTATTTGACTTTTATCTGACAACTGGTAGGGGGATGCCCACATTGTTCCTGATGTGTGGACATCCTGCTTTGTTCCAAGTGTCCAAGTCTCAGAGCTGGTAATTTGCCTCTCTGAGACAGGTCCTAGCAGACTTTTGTTTTTGTTCTGTTTTGTTGGTGCCAGGGATTGAACACAGGGGTGCTTTACCACTGAGCCACATCCCAGCCCTTTTTATATTTTATAATGAGACAGGGTGTCACTAAGTTGCTTAGGACCTCACTAAATTGCTAATTTAGTGAGGCTAAATTGAGGCTGCCTTCGAACTTCCAATCCTCCTGCCTCAGTCTCCCAAGCGGCTGGGATTTATAGGCGCGCACTATCTTGCCAGGATCCTGCCAGACTTTCATTAGTCCTTGTCCCAGAGAGTACAGTCCTTGCATCTGCAAGCAGACACTTCCTGTATGGACCCCTCGCCTCTCCGTGTGCCCACCTCCGGCTTTGAACACGGCCTTCCTCCAGAGTCTTGGTACCCGACTTCTGCCTTCTTGTTGAGAAATCCCATCGTGTTTGGTCTCCTCCGTGATAACCATTTTATTTGTTGTTCCCTGCTAAACTCTTTAAGACTGTTGCTATTCTTACTTCCATACTGTGTCATACATTCTAGAATGAATTTTATCTTTGTGCCTAGAGTTAAAGTCCAAGGTTCAAGGCCCGCTCAGTAATTCCAAGTCTGTCCCATCCAATTGCCCAAAACCAGACATGCTGGATGCTAGGAGCAAGTCCACTGTTAAAAATATACATTCAGGGGGCTGGGGTTGTGGCTCAGTGGTAGAGTGCTTGCCTAGCATGTGTGAGGCACTGGGTTCGATTCTCAGTACCGCACAAATAAATGAATAAAATAAAGGCATGCTGCCCATCTACAACGACAAAAAAATTAAAAAAAAAAAAAAGTTTAAAAAAAATGTGCATTCAGGGCTAAGAGTATAGCTCAGAGGTATAGCACTTGCCTAGCAGACACGAGGCTCTGGGTTTGATTCCTAGCACAAAAAAAAAAAAAAAAAAAAAAAAAAAAATTAGATAAGAGAAAGCATCTCTTACTGGAGAGTCCTTTGTGCCTCTAAGATTTAGTCTACTTGAAGTTTTGTTTGAATATCTATTAATCACATTGGAAACACACATGCTTCATGGAAGCTTAAGAGTTCAACTTTTACCGACAACCCCAAGAAATAGATCAACTGATCTCTCAGTTTGGTTTTGGTGCTGGCGATAGAACCCAGGGCCTTGCCCATGCCAAGTACATAGCCCCAGCTCCAGCTGATCTCATACAAGTAGACAGTAGAATAGTGGCCACCAGAGACCGGGAAAGGGGGGGGAGGGGAAGATGGAGAAAGGACAGTTAACAGGTTCAAGGGTACAGTTGGATGAGAACGATAACTTCTATTTTTTCTTTCTTTTTTTTTTTTTTTTTTTTTTTTTTGCGGTGCTGGGGACTGAACCCAGGGCCTGTGCTGGCAAAGCAAGCACGCTACCAACTGAGCTACATCCCCAGCCCTAACTTTTTTTTTTGAGAGCAATAACTCTTAATGGTCCATAGCACAGTTCGATAACTATGACTGACCACAATTGCGTATTTCTGTACAGCTATCAGAGAGGATTTTGAATGTTCCCAACACAAAGAAATAATAGATGTTCGTGGGGATAGATATGCCAAAGATCCTGATCTGATTATTACACATCACGTGCATATACCAAAACACCACACTGTAACCCCAATAAATATGTATAATTATTATGTGTCAGGTAAAAATTTTAAATATAGCACTGGGGGGGTAGCTCAGGGGTAAGAGTACTTCCCTAGCATGTGCAAAGCGCTGGGTTCCATCCCCAGCACTGCAAAAAAATAAATGAAAATTGTAAAAATGAAATTACATACATATATGTATACACACACACACAGGAAGGAAGGAGTGAATAGATCAACTATACTCACCTTCTCAAGAGGTTATCGGAAGCCATTGAGGACATAGCAGTGGCTTAGAAGAGTGGATCTCAGACTTTGGTGTTCATCAGGAGACAGCTTGTGAGAGCACAGAGCTGTGGGATTCACGACCGAGAATGTGCATTTGTGAAAAGTTCTCAGGTTATGCCAATACTGCTGGCCGAGATATCGAGATTAAGATGAGAAAACCGACTTAGAGGGATTATGCTGGCCCAAATCATATACTTAGTAAGTGGTAGAAACAGAATTTCAAACCCAAGTACTTGGACTCTAGACCCATTACCACATTATTGTATTCTTTTTGGTAAAAGCGAATGAAAATGTTACTATATAAATAAACTTAAAATCTAAAGAAGACACGATTGTTTTCAAATAATCATTGTGATTTAGCATTGTTGTTTTTTGCAACATCTACCTTGGCAGCAGCCTGAGATTCTCTACTAAGTGTTAATGTTATTAGCCATTAAATGGGTCTCCTCAATCATTTTATTTTTAATATATAAATATATTTATCGAACATTTGTTATGGTAATCACGTAGGGTAGTAGTTGAATATATGAACAATGCACTTCAGAAAAGTCTCTATTCCATTCAGCAAAATTACAAATAATTTAAAATTTTTATGGTTGCATTTTTAATAGTTTAATGCAAAGCTATAATTTCATTGACATTGATTCTGCTAAACTTAAAACATTCCTTGGTTCCTTTTCCATGTTTTTTCATAGTGGAGTCTTTTATGCATTTGAAAAATTGGGACTAAGAAATGCAAATAAGTCAGCAATTGTCCTTACTCTTTAAATGATGTGCTTAGCTGGGTACTTACTCTATCAATTACATGATTAAAAATAGTAGATTCTAATGCCTTTCCCTAAAATGTGTCAAAGTTTAATTATTATGCACCAATAAAAAATGTGTCAAAGTTACAGCACTATTATATAGGCAAAGCAAAAAATCTTCAAAGTATCACTGAATTTTGTTAATTTGATGACTAAAGGAATGATCCATGTAGATGACATGAAGAAAATTATGTATGTTTTAGGACATACCCTTAATCTGTTAGCATGTAAGGTATTTTTTTAAAGTTCTTTCTAGATGTTGACAGACCTTTATTTTATTCATTTATTTACACGCAGTTCTGAGGATGGAACCCAGTGCCTCACACATGCTAGGCAAGTGCTCTACCACTGAGCTACAACCCCAGCCCTGGCACATGAGGTATTTTATAATATGTAATTCCAACCGATTTCCTTATACTTGCAGCAAAGAAATGGACAGTAATTAATCTGCCTCTGCCTAACTAAAAAAGGCTTCAAAAATCTTTAAAAGTCAGCAAGTAGCCTGTCATGGTGGCTCACGCCTGTAATCCCAGCGGCTCAAGAGGCTGAAGCAGGAGGATCCAGAGTTCAAAGCCAGCCTTAGCAACTTAGCGAGGCCCTCAGCAACTTGGTGAGATTCTGTCTTAAAATAAAAAAATAAAAAGGGCTGGGATGTGGCTCAGTGGTTAAGCACCCCTGAATTGAATACCTGGCAACCCCCCACCCCCCAAAAAAAAACCCAACAAGTTTAGAAGGCTTTGGGAAATATTTTTGACACACCAGTGAGCTGAAGTTAGGCTTTCTGTACATAAAAGCTCTCCTCCATTCCCATAGCCCAGGCAGGAGTAACACATGTAACAAGTGTGCTCGTCAGTGAGATGGATATTCTGAAATATTCAAGGTAATTTTTACCCTAAAGTGATCAAATGTGATACCAATCACATGTTTGTATACCTATTCTCATTGTAATATATAATTTGGTCTAGGAATGCTTGAAACATTAGATCTAAATGAAACTGAGAAACAATGACTTATTATTGGATATGTCATTAGATAGATAATATAGAATAACTGCAGAATGTCACCCTCACCATTGTTCAGGGCACTGATCTACAAGATGAAATTTGTCTGCCAATACCAAATACAGTAGGCAGAATTCTAGGAGTTCCAGAAACCTACATTAGGTGTTACATGCATAGAATCAAACTCTACATGGTCCAGCAAAGGAAACCTTCTGCAGAAAAACTACCAGGAAGTTGTATTCAAACAATTCCCAGAGTTTGTGCCTGATCAAGAATCTTCTAGGGCTGGGGATATAGCTCAGTTGGTAGAGTGCTTTAAGCACAAGGCCCTGGGTTCAATCCCCAGCACCACAAAAAAAAAAAAAAAAAAAAAAAAAAAAAAAAAAAAAAAAAGAATCTTCTAGTTTCTACCAGCCTGAGTAGAGAAATCTTGTTGAATAGATGGAATGATCAGTAGAGACCCCCAAAATGTCACACCTGAAGGGTGTGATTAACCTATTCTTAAAGGAAAGGCCATTCTGAATCTACCCTAAAATTCTTTCTTTTTCTTTTGTTTATTTGCAGTGCTAGAGATCAAACCCAGGAAGGACTTCACGCATGGCAGATAAATGCTCTACCACTGAGCCACATCCCCAGCCCTCCTCTTAAAATTCTTTTATTTTTTTTTTTCTTCTTAATTTTTATTTTGAGACAGGATGTTGCCAAGTTGCTTAAGGGCCTCTCTAAGTTGCTGAGGCTGGCCTCAAATTTGCAATCTTCCTGTCTCAGCCTCCCAAGTCGCTGGAATTACAGGTGTGTACTACAGTGCCTGGCCCTACCCTTTAAATTCTTAAAAGCAAGTCTTGAAGGGACCAAGTTGATCTGTAAGTAGCATAAAGTGCTGTAAGAACAAAGTCCAACAGTATTTGAAGTAGTATAACAGGTTCTAGGACTCATTAGTATAAAGTTCATATACCTGGCATCCAATCGGAAATTACCTAGCCTGCAAAGAAACAGAAAATATGACCTATAACCAAGAGAAAAATTAGTCAATAGAAATAGACACAGGAATTACAGAATGATGGAGTTAGCAGACAAGGATGATAAAACAATTTTGTAAATAGTCTCAAAACGGTAAATTGAGATTAGGAAGTATAGTAAAAGAAAATATGAACAGAATGAAAACAGAAATGGATTATACACCAAAAAAAAAAAAAATGGAAACCTAGAAATGAAAAACATAATATACAAATTTCTAATTTCACTGTTTGAGATTAACATCAGAATAGACACCACAAGAGAGAAGATCAGAGATCTTGACATAGCAACAGACACTATTCCAAATGAAGCAAAGAGAAAAAGAGGTAAGAACCAATACACAGAGCTTTGGTGACCTATACGACAATATCAAGCAGTTTAACATATGTGCAGTTGCAATCCTGAGAAAGGAAAAAGAAGGGGGACACAATAATATTTGAAGAAATAATGATCGTAAACCCCCAGATCCAAATAAAGCAAGGAATCCCCAACATGAAATACAAGGAAAACCACATCAAGACACGTCAAAGTCAAATTGCTAAAAACCAGAGATGGGCTGGGGATGTGGCTCAGCGGTACAATGCTTGCCTAGCATGTCTGAAGCCCTAGGTCCCCCCACTAGCACTGAACAAAAAAATCAAATAAAAAGCCAGATGTGATGGCATAAGCCTGTAATCCGATCAACCCAGGAGGTTAAGACAGGAGCATCAGAAGTTGGAGGCCAGCCTCAGCAATTTAGCCAGACACTGTCTCAAAATAGAAAGAACCGTGTTCAACTCCCAGAACCAGGGGGAGGGGAGGGGAGGGGAGGAGAGGGGAGGGGAGGAGAGGGGAGGAAGAAAGGAAGGAAGAAAGGAAAAGAAGGAAGGGAGGGAGGAAGGAAGGAAGGAAGGGAAAGAAAGGAAGGAAGGAAGGAAGGAAGGAAGGAAGGAAGGAAGGAAGGAAGGAAGGAAGGAAGGAAGGAAGGAAGGAAGGAAGGAAGGGAAGAAAGAAAGAAAGAAAGAAAGAAAGAAAGAAAGAAAGAAAGAAAGAAAGAAAGAAAGAAAGGGAGAGAGTGAGTGAATTTGAGGGAAGCCCGTGATAAATAGAAAATCACAAGGCAGCCAGAAAATCCGGGGAGGGAGGAGGTGGAGGAGGGGAGTGTTGAAGGCAGGAGACTCAAGTTCAAAGCCAACCTCAGCACCTTAGTGATCACCTGTCTCAAAATAAAAAAATCAAAAGGGCAGGGGATGTGCATCAGTGGTTAAGCGTCCCTGGGTTCAATCCCCGGTACCAAAAAAATCCAATCAGATCAAGGTGTGGGGTTAGTGGTGTGGCCAGTGGTAACAGCGCTTGCCAGGCCCTGGGTTAGATCCCCAGCACTACAACAGCAACAAAATGAAGGTTGAAAACAAGAAAAGTTTTCAGAGAAACAAAACCTGGGCGGACTTGGCAGCAGCACACCTGCATTACAAGAAATGTTAAAAGTCCTTCCGGCAGAGAAACATGATACTAGAAAGAAACTTGGATCTACACAAAGGAATGGAGGGAGCTGAAATGGTAAACATGTTGTGAGATGTAAGTCATCTTTCTAAGTTTCCAGTTCTTTTACAAGAGAATCGTTTCAAACAGCAATAATAATGTTTCTATGTTTATAACATATGTAGAAGTAAAATGTTTGATAATGAACACAAGGCCCAGGAGCAGACAAAAGGAAGTACAAGGTCGAAAGGCTCTTACACAATCTGTGAAGTGATGTCATGTTATTTGAAAACCAACTGCAAGTAAAAGAAGCGTTTTATAAACCCTGGAGAAACCACCTCACACCAAACAAAGAGGTATAGAGAATAAGCCAAGAGTTGCGATCAAATGGAAACCAACGTCCTCCGTCCAAAAGAGGACAGAAAACAGAAAAGGAGAAACACAAACCAGATGAACAAATAACCAAACAAAAGGCAAATGTTCAATTTAAAGCTAATCATACATTAAATGTAAATGGTCTAAATGATCCAAATAAAAGGCAGAAATAGTTGTTTTTTGTTTTTTGTTTTTTTTTTTTTTTTTAAAAACAAGACTCAACCGTATGCTGTCTGTATATGAAGCAAACTCTGACAGAATGGAAAGAACAGATAAAAACATTTGTTGGAGATTTCAATATAATTCTCATAGTAATTGGTAAAACAAGCAGACAGAAAATCAATAGGAGTAAAGACTACTTAAACAGCACAATCATTCAACTTGACCTAATTGACATTTAAAAAATAATCCACATGACTACAGAATACACATTTTTTTTTCAGATGAATATGGAATATTCACCAAACAGGCCATTTGCTGGGCCATAAAAAAAGTCCAAATAAATTGGAGAAGATTTTAAGCATTCAGAGTATTCATCTTGACAACAGAATTAAATTACAAAGCAATAAGTAAAATATCTGGAAAATGGCCCGATATTTGGAAGTTATAAAGCACACTTCTAAGTAACCCATAGGCCAAGGAAGAAATCACAAAGGAATGAATACAGGATTGTTAATAGGATGAAAATGAAAATACAACAAATTAAAATTTGTGAGTTGCAGCCAAAAGAGTGCTTAGACCTTAGAGGAAAATTGTGTACTGTTAAATACTTAAGCTCGAGAAGAAATATCTAAACCCAAGGATCCAACTCCTACCATAAGCAGCTAGGGAAAAGAAAGAACATATTAAGCCTAATTTAATTAGACGGAAAGAGAAAGAAAAGAGCTGAAATCAATAAAATAGAAAATGGACAAACAATAAAAAGATCAATGAAAGCAAACGCTGGTTCTTTGAAAATATCAATAAAATTGATAAAGCTTCTAGCAAGATGGATCAAGGAGAAAAGAGGGAAAATGCAAATTATCAATATCAGGAACAAAAGGGGACACATCATACAGATCACAGAGGCTATACATGTGTATCCATGTGTATGCATGTGCTACATACATGTGTGTAGCCATGCACAAGTCAAATAAATAATAACTACATTCATAAGAACAGAATGAATAATTATGAATCTGGTTTTAAAAAGCAACCCACACACAAGCCCACAGTTATGCAAAAAACCAACCAGTAAATCTTTTTTAAGACTTTCCCCAATTCAGGTTATTACCTCTCTGAGATTGCATTTCCCACAAAATTCCAGCACATAACATCAAAAATATGCAAAGCTCTGGAGAGATGCCACTGTGAATCATCATGACGCACGAAGTCTGGGTAGAGCTGGCAAAGACTGCCTTTTATTTTTATGAAAAATGGTATGTTTATTTCAGAAACACAGGCTTGGTGAGCAATTTGAAAATAAAGGTTATACACTTATTACCAGAATAAAGGAGCAAAATTATATGTATCTCAAAATGCATTAAGAGCATCTGATATGACATTCATTCATGATAAAAATTCTTAGAAAGCTCCAAATAGAGACGGGTTTCCTTCAAATGACACCTACGTGGAACATCATACACAATAAGAAATTGAAAGCTTTGAAATCAAAACAAGACAAGATTGTCCTCCCTGTTTAATCATCCTAACCAGTACTATAAGGCAAGAAAGATTAAATGAGAATCCATGGTGTCTAGCAAGGAAAAATGGTTGTGTCTGTGGAAACTTACTTACACGGAAGGGCAGCAAAGCGAAGGATAAAATGTCGGTATCCAAAATCGGCTGCATTTTATATGACATCAAAAAAATAATTAGGAAATAAAATTCTTTTTTATTTTTAGTTTTTGGTACTAGAGATCAAACCCAGAGGGACTTTACCACTGAGCCACATCCCCAGCCCTTTTTCTTTTTTTATTTTGAGACAGAGTCTTGCTGAGTTGCTGAGGCTGGCCTCACACTTGCTATCCTCCTGCCTCAGCCTCACCAATCACTGGGATTACAAGTGTGCACCACCATGCCTGACTTAGGAAATGAAATTCTAAGAGAAATCATTTATAATAGCATCAAAACCACCAAAGACTTAAAAATAAATATACCATAATTGTGCAAGAATTGTAAAGGGAAAGCTATAAGATACCATTAATATTATCAATAGAAATGCAAAGAAACCTAGGCCGGAAGACTTTGTATTGTAAAATTATAAATTTTCCACACTTGCTTAACTTGATCAATTATATATTGTGCCTTTAAGAGGGGATTGCATAACTTATTCTTTTTTCTGAATACGGATTTTCATATTTAAAGTGACCGGTGCCATTGAAATGCTTTCATGTTAAATTGGAATAATGAATGGCAGGCTGTGCCAACATATTCTCCAGTCATCTTTTTTCTTTCTTCACATGCCTGTAATCCCAGCAACTTGGGAGACTGAGGCAGGAGAATCTCAAGTTGGAGGCTAGCCTCAGCAATTTAGTGAGACCCTCTATAACTTAGCAAGACTGTCTCAAAATAAAAAATCAAAAGGGCTGGGGCTGTAGCTCAGTGGTAAAGTGCCCCTGGGTTCAATCCCCAGTACCATAAAAACCATAAACAACTGTAATGGAAAGTCTTCAGAAGTTTTCTTCTGGGAGATCAGGATTGGAAGGACCAGAAACAGAGCCAGCAAGTCCTAAAAAGTGGTCTGCTCCAAGATTTGAGGGCTCCTACCTGGAAGAATACAGAACTCCTTCCTCCAGTAACATGAAAGGGGAGTTGAACTACTCCAGAGCTCAGTATTAATTTTCTCCCAGATTGCTTAAAGACTGAAGATGCCCGTTAAAATAGGTCTTCATATCTGGTAGAGAGAGTTTGCCAAGGTTGTCCGATTTGGAACCCAAATACCACTTAAGCATTCAGACACAGCTCCAAATGTATTGAGTTTGCTTCTACCCCTTGCCAAAGTTGCATCAGGTTCTCTTCAAAGCCATTTTGATTCCATTTTACCAACAGTATAGGTCACACACAGTGGTGCTTTTGGCTTTTATAATCAGAATGCAAAAGTCCCATCCTGCCGCAGGAGGGAATCCCTTACAATGCCCAAGTTAACTGAACCCATGCCCTTTGGTGGGATGGCAGACTGGCCTCCTGGCTTCAAGAAGAGCCTTTGGAGTACTAGTATAAGCAGCACCATTGTGAGCCAACTGGCTAGACCAAAGCCCTGTAGCAGAACCTGGCAGCCTCATCTCTTCGTCCCCATTTGCGGTACATCCCAAGGCAGTAGAATGGACCATGCTCCTGTGGACAAAAAGATCCAGGTGGTGTTGCCTTTATCAGCCTCTCATTTGTCCGCAGAACAACCTTTCCCCTGCCTTCCTTGGGTGTTGCTAGAATATTTTGGGAGATTCCATGTTGATTTAGCTATAGAGTTCTTTGGATATATCTTTTATGTTTCCTTTCATTTATAAGAGATGGGGTTTCCTTCTGTTGCCTGAGCTAGCCCCAAATTTCTGGGCTCAAGCCATCCTCCTGCCTCAACCTCCAGAGTAGTTGGGACTATAGGTACACACTACCATGCCCAGCTGGATGTACCTCTTTGTATGACATTTTTAATGGTTGCTCTAAGTATTACAATATAATTATATATATTTTTTTTGGGGGGGGAGGTACCAGGGATTGAACTCAGGGGCACTTAACCACTGAGCCACATCCCCAGCCCTTTTTTGTATTTTATTTAGAGACAGGGTCTCATTAAGTTGCTTAGGGCCTCGCTAAATTGCTGAGGCTGGTTTTGAACTCATGATCCTCCTGCCTCAGTCTCCCAAGCTGCTGGGATTATGGGCATGCACCACCACGCCTGGCTAATGATAATTATATTTACATAACTTAGCCTACCAGTGTCAACATTTTACCAAAATGAGCAGAGTGTAGAAATCTTAGCTTTATTTATAATTCCTAACCCTCCCCATTTATAATGTAATTGTCTTAAGTATTTCCTATACATACATTGCAAACTACAGAAGCCAAAGTCATAATTGTTGTTTCAACTCTCTTGAGCACAATTTAGAAAACACCAAGAAGAAAATATGGCTGTTGTGTTTACCCATATTTTTGCTCTGTCTTTCATTATTCCTTCCTGATAGGCCAAGATGTCTTCTTTTATCATTTTCTTTTCATATGGAGAACTTCCTTTAGTCATTCATTAGGGTAGGTCTGCTGGCAACAAATTCTTTTAACCTTCTGTCATTAGAGAATATCTCGATTTCCCCTTTGTTCCTGAAGGATATTTTCCCTAGCTACACAATTCTGCACTGAAAGTTCTTTTGGGCACTTGAGAAATACTGTTTTCCTACAGCCTCTCATGGTTTCTTTTCTTTCCTTTTCTTTTTGGTACTGAGGATCTGACCCAGGGACGCTTTCCACTGAGCTACATCCCCAGCCCTTTTGATTTTTTTTTACTATGAGACAGGGTCTTACTAATTTGCTGAGGTTCTCACTAAGTTACTGAGGCTGGCCTCGAACTTGTGATCCTCCTGTTTCGGCCTCCCCAGTTGCCGAGATTACAGATGTGCACCACCACGCTCAGCAGCCTTCATGGTTTCAAATGAGAAATCCACTGTCATCTGAACTGTATTTCCCCCATAGGTAACATGTTGCCTTTTTCTACCTCCTTTCAAGATTTTTTTCTTTGTCTGAATTTTAAGGAGTTTGACAATGATGAATCTTCCCATGGATTTCTTTGGATTTATCCTGTTTGGGGTTTTCTCAGCTTCTTCAATCCATAGGTCTAAGTCTTTTGCCATATTTTGGAAATGTTTAGCCATTATTTCTTCAAATGCTATTTCAGTACCACCTTTTTCCTTCCTCCTCTCCTTCTGAAACTCCCATGATCCAAATATTAGATTTTTTTTTGGTTCTAGTCTCACTGTCCCTGAATCTCTATTCTTTTTTTCCAGTCTTTTTTCTCTCTGTTGTTCAGATTGAGTGGATTCTATTTTATCCTCAAATTTGCAATGTTGCTTCAATCCTTTATATTTTACTATTGAGTTTTCAGTTATTATAATTATTAGTTCAAAACTTGCCATTCGATTCTTCTTTGTATCTTCTATTTCTTTGCTTAAACTTTCTATTTTTTTAATTTGCTTCAAGGAAGCATGTTGGTCATTGTTTGCCCAGCATTTTTATGACAGCTATTTAAGATTCCTTGTCGGATAATTCTAACAATTCTGTCATCATGGCTAATTGTCTCTTCTCATTCAAGTTAAGAGTTTCCTGTTCTCGGTATGAAGAGTGATTTTTTTTTTTTTTTTTTTTTTTTTTTTTTTAATAGTACCAGGGATGGAACCCAGGGGTGATTAACCACTGAGCCACATCCCCAGCCCTTTTTATTTTTTATTTAGAGACCGGCTCTCACTAAGTTGCGGAGGCTGGCTTTGAATCTGCAATCCTCCTGCCTCAGTCTCCTGAGCCTCCAGGAGAACAGGAGTGTGGCCACTGCACCTGGCGGATTTTTTTTTTATATATATAAGATTGTGCATATTACTTAAACCTTGTGCTTTAGCTGGCCTCCCTGATGCTGCTCTGGCGTGGACACTGCCTTGCTCGTCAGATGAGGGCTAAAGTCCACGCTTTTCACTCTGTCCTCAGCCTTTGTTGGCGCATGCGTATTACTGCCAGGTAGGGGTGGGAGGTCTGGCTTCCTGCACCCTCTCTGGGAGTGTTGGTAGTGCTTCATTATTGCTTCCATGACACCATGCTGGGGGTGACCACATTAACACTTAGGGGTGACAAAAGCTCAGGTTCTCCACCAGGTCCCTGACATCACGCCTGAGGGACTCCCCATGTGCTTTCCATTGACAGCGAGGAGGGGACTCCTAATTACCCAGCAGGGACATGACTCCTGCCTTCCCACCCAGCCTTCTCAGATGCCTCCTGGGTAGGCAGAAGGAGTGGTCTGGGGCATCTTACAGTTGGGCAAGGGTGGAAATCTAGGCCCTGCACTTGGCCTTTCCTGGAGGGGCGGGGCTTTTTTTTTTTTTTTTTTTTCTTTTCTGTAGTGTTTGGCTGGAGTACAGCAATTATTGTCTGAAAGTTTTCTATCTTGCTAGACTCTCCTTTCCTGGTCTTCTGCTAGAAAGATCAGGTTTTTTTTTTTTTTTTTCTGTCTGTGCCTGTTGATGTTTCCAGGTTGCTGACTTTTCCAACATTCAGTCTGGAAGATATGAGACAAAAAGAAAACTGAGAATCCGCAGCATGTTGTTGCTCAGGTCCTGAGGCCCTGAACAGGTCTCTCCATCCTGTTTTACCCATAAAATTAAAGGTTTTAGCTTTAATTAGGAGGAATTGGGAAAAGTGCATTTATTCCATCCAAAGGCTGCTTTTTGCCACAGACAGGGAAATATTATTCTATTGCTCTGTATTTGTGTTTGGGGGACCTTTTCCATGGTAAGGAATCCGTGCTTGAATGAGGAACAGTCTTAGCAAATTATTGGATTTTTAAAAAAAATAAACTTGAAAAGATAAGCCTCTGCCAAAATGTTTCTCTCTCTGCTGTCAAGATTATGTAAGAGAGCGAAGCCACTGTTTGGGAGGGGGGGTGGGTAATGAACCCAAGTCTGGGGATTTCTTTGCATGTTTTTATTGAGGTGTGATTGATACATAAAAAATTGCGCATATTTAAAATATATATAGCTTGGTATCTATATATAATTTTAATTTGCATTTCCCTAATGATAGTAATGCCACTGAGCATCTTTTCAAGTGCTTTTCTGCTATCCATATATCTTTTTGATGAAGTGTCTATTCAAATCACTTGTCCAAATGTTACTGGGTTGTTTTCTTATTATTAAGGTTTGTTTATTTTTTGGTTTTTGTACTGGGGATTGAACCCAGGGGCGCTTAACCACTGAGCCACATCCCCAGCCCTTTTTTTATATTTTATTTAGAGACAGTGTCTTGCCAAGTTGCTTAGGGTCTCACTAAGTTCTTGAGGCTGGTTTGGAACTCACAATCCTGCCTCGGCCTCCCGAGCCACTGGGATTACAGGTGTGCTCCACAATGCTCCATGTTATTATTGAGTTTTGAGATTTTGAAAAACATATTTTAAATATAAATCCATTATTAAATTCATGCTTTGTAATTAAAAATAGAATTACCACATGATCCAACAATTCCATTTCCGGGTGTATATGCAAAAGTGCCAAAAGCAGACCCTCGAAGACTTACTTGTGCCCTGTTGTTTATAGCATCGTTATTCACAGTGGCCAGAAGGTAGAAGCAACCCATATGTCCACAGGTGGAAGAACGTGTACTCAAAATGCGGTACATCTATACGATGGAATATTGCTTGCTTTAAAAAGGAGGAAGTTCTAGAGCCAGGCACATGGTGCCCACCTGCAATCCCATCTACAGGGGAGGCTGAGGCAGGATGATTACAAATTCAAGGCCAATCTAGGCAATGTAGGAAGATCCTGTGTCAAGATAATAAATAACCGTAGCGCCCGCCTGTAATCCCAGCAGCTTGGGAGGCTGAGGCAGGAGGATCCCACGTTCAAAGCCAGCCTCAGCAATTTAGCGAGGCCCTAAGCAACGTAGCAAGACAAAAGACTGGAGATGTGGCTCAGTGGTAAAGCTCTCCTGGGTTCAAGCCCCAGGACTGAAAAACAAAACAAAACAAAACAAAAAAACAACTCCTCAACTCCTTTCTTTCTTTGGTGGTGCTGGGGATTGAACCCAGGGCCTCACACATGCTAGGTGAGCGCTCTGCGGTTCAGCTACAACCCAGCCCTCATTCCTTTTTATCAATGAGGAAAAAAAAAAAAAGACTACGTGATTCCACTTATATGAGATATCCAAGTTAGTCAAATACATAGAGATGAAAGAATGGTGGTCGCCAGGGGTTAGGGGAAGAGGTGCCGAGGGATTTGTTGTTGAGTGGATATAGTTTCTACCTTTACTCTCCAAGAATGAGAGAGGTCCTGGTTCCATCCCCAGTATTGCAAAAAACAATTGATGCTACAAATGATGCCAAAATAACTGGATGTCATGTGGAAAAATATGAATCTCAATCTCGACCTCACACCACATATGAAAATTCATCTGAGAAGGATCATACATCTATATAAAATCATACCTATATATAAAAATCATATATATAAATATATATATATATATATATATATATATATTTTTTTTTTTTTTTTTTCCCCAGTATTAGGGATTGAACTCAGGGCCTCCTGCATGGTAGTCAAGCACTCCACCTCTGAGCTACCCCCTCAGCCCTTTTTAATTTTCTTTTAATTTGAAGACAGAGTCTCTCTTACATTGCTGAGGCTGGCCTCAAGCTTGTGATCCTCCTGCCTCAACCTCCTGAGTCGTTGGGATTATAGGTATGTGTCCTTGTGTCCAGCGAAACCATGTAAGTTTTCAAAACCTTAAAAGACTCTCTTCATAATTTGAGATAGGCAAATTTTGCTTAGCAGATCACAGGAAGCAGTAACCATAAAAGAAAACATGGATGAGAGTTCATCCAAATGAACAACTGAAATGATTAAAGAAGGATTAGAAGGTCCCTCTTGTATCTGCTAAAGTTTTTCCCATGCCTTTAACTCAAAACTGTCGATATGTCACAGTGGCATATTTTGGGGTGGCGTATTCTGAGCTCCTTCAATACAATGCAGTGCTGCTCAGAGGGCATGAACTATTGCCATATGCACCACATGAAGAATCTCAATGCTGGATGGAGGAAGCCTCACACAAATGAAGGTATACTGTACGACTGCATTTAGATGGAATTCCAGAATGAGCAAAACTAATGTATAGAGCCAGGCATAAGGTGCAATGTACAATTATTAGCTATCAAATTGAAATTAAAATAAAAGCAACTGAGCCAGGCATGGTGGCCCATGCCTATAATCCCAGCAACTCAGGAAGCTGAAGCAGGAGGATGGCAAATTCAAGGCCAGCCTCCACAATTTAGGGAGACCCTATGCAATTTAGCGAGACCCTGTCTCAAAATCAAAAAAAATACAAAGGGCTGAGGATGTGACTCAGTGGTTAAGCCTCTCTGGGTTCAATCCTTGGTACCAAAGCAAACAAATGAACAAATAAAAACTAATATAGAGAGGAAGAAGTCAGGATGTTGATTGCCTCTGATAGATGGGATTCAGTAATGACTATGAAAGAACAAGAGGAAACTTTTATGGGTCATGAAAGTGCTCTGTACCTTGATAAATTTGAATCACAGGGCATTTGTCAAAACCCAGTGAATGTGCTCTTAAAATTTGTGTCTTTCTCTGGGTGTAGTGGTGCATACCTGTAATCCTAGCTACTCAAGAGGCTGAGGCAGGAGGATCACAAGTTAGAGGCCAGCCTCAGCAATTTAGCAAGACTCTGTTTCAAAATAAAAGGTAAGGGAAGAATGAAGGATGGATTGAGTAGAGGGAAATGAGGGGTGAGGAGGGCTCCGGTGTGGGGAAGGAAAGATAATGGAATGAGACAAGCATCATTACCCCATATACGAGTATGATTATTCAAACGGTGTGACTCTACTGCGTGTACAACCTGAGAAATGAAAGTTGTACCCCATTTGTGTACAATGAATCAAAAAATAATAATTAAAAAAAGAATAAAACCAAAAACAAAATAAAAGGGCTAGGGATGTAGCTCAGTGGTAGAGTACCTTGGGTTCAATCTCCAATAACCACACACACACACACACACACACACACAAATGTACACACAATTATGTCTTTTATTATGGGTAAATTTTATAGCAAAAAAACCCCTGTAAATGAACATTTATGATCTATTTTAAATGCATTAAAAAAGATACATTAAGACTGGGGTTGTGGCTCAGTGGTAGAGTGCTTGCCTAGCATGTGTGAAGCACTGGGTTCCATCCTGAGCACCACATAATAATAAATAAATAAAATAAAGGTTCATCACAACTGAAAAAAAAAAAAAAAAAAAAACTCTTCAGGAGATTCCAGGATAAAGATTAAAAAAAAAAAAAAAAAATTAATGAATAGGTGAAGGGATGGGTAAATAGATCTGTCATAAAACAGATGCAGTAAAATGTTAATGGTAAAATCTAGATGAGTTCATGAATGTTCAGGGCAAAATTCAATTTTACTGTATGTTTTAAAATTAAATTAAAAATTTCATAATAAAACATTGAGGAACTATTAAAAGAACTCAGGAATATGTTGTAAAAAGTGAAGTCTCTTCACCCACCTCAATCTTTTCCCCTTCCTAGAAGTAATTGTTATTAACAGTTGGGTAGAGATTGTTCCAAATCCTTTTCTTCTCGAATTTGCATATGTGTATGTCGAAATATACATAATAGCAAGTTACTCAACATGTGAATAGTCTCGTCCCAGTGTGTTGGTGAACCCTCCCCCCTCCACCTCTGCAAGTATACATCTGGCAGCTGCTGCTGCTGCTTCTATTTTTTTTTTTTTTTTTGGAACTAGTGTATACTTAGAGCGTCCATTCCCCAAAAGAAATTTAGTTGCTTAAACATTTTTGCTATTAAATATTACTCTTTTTTGGTTTTGGTACCAGGGATTGAACTCAGGGGCACTTAACCACTAGGTTACATTCTCAGCTCGTTTTATTTTTTATTTTGAGACAGAGTCTCGCTAAGTTGCTTAGGGCTTGCTAAATTGGTGAGGCTGGTTTCAAACCTGCGGTCCTCCTGCCTCAGCCTCCGGAGCCACTGGAATTATAAGCCAGTGCCACTGTGCCTGGCTAAAAATTACTCTTCAAATAAACTGGGTCAATTAACCTACGAAAGACTGTTTTCTAGTATGCATGACGCCTGATTCTCCACGCTCTTGCCAGCACTGGGTATTAGTAATCTTTTTCATCCTAGTCCATCTGATAGATGAAAAATGGCATTTTCCTGAAAGTTGATGAGGTTGAGAGTCTCTCAATATTTTATTCACGAGGTATAATTTTTCTTTTGTATGTTGCCTTTTCATATTTTTGGCCTCCTTCTCTACTGAATTTGACTTTTTCAAATTAATTCTTTTTTTTAAATATATTTAGTTGTAGATGAACACAGTATCTTTATTTTATTTATTATGTGGTGCTGAGAATCGAACCCAGTGCCTCACACATGCCAGGCGAGTGCACTATCACTGAGTCACAACCCCAACCCCCGAATTAATGCTTTATATATATTTGGATATAATCCTTTCTCAGTTATCATGTTCAAAATATGAAAACATCTCTAGTCTGTGGCTTATGGCTTCTCTTCATACTTTATGACATTCTTTGATTAATATTTATTTGTTTATTTATTTGGTAGCAGGGATTGAGCCCAGGGACACTTAACCACTGAGCCACATCCCCAGCCCTATTTTGTATTTTATTTAGAGACAGGGTCTCACTGAGTTGCTTAGGGCCTCGCTAAGTTGCTGAGGCTGACTTTGAACTTGGGATCCTCCTGCCTCAGCCTCCAGAGCCATTGGGATTACAGGTATGTGCCACTGCTGAGATTACAGGTATGTGTCACCTTGCCTGGATGATTAACATAATTTTTAATTTAAACATATTTGAATGCCTAAGCTTTTCTATATAATCTGTACTTTTAATGTGCTTTTTCAAGAAATTATCCCCATCACAAGATCATATTCTTTTTATATTATCTCCTGAAAAGTTTCCCAGATGTTTTTTTCTACACAGATACATAATTTGTACAAGAAAATTAGAATGACATCACGCATACCTCTTTATAATCTGTTGTTGTGTCATGTAGCAATATATTTTGAACACAGTTTCATTTGAATAAATGTTTCAGTAGTGTTGTGGGTGGGGTTTCCCAGGAAACAGACTCTGAGACAGAGATTTGTGCCCAGGAAGCTGATCAGGGAGTACTTTCAGGATCAACATGGATGGGAGAAGGGAGTGACATAGGATTAGAGAGAGAGGGGAAGTTAGGCAACTCTGAGTAGGAAAAAAAAAAAAAAAAAGCGACTTCAACTTGGTCATTTTGAGGGCCCTGCAAGTCATCCTGAATTGAAAAAAGAAGACTGGGCGTTTATATTCCTGTGTTGTTAGATGTGTGCTGTCCCTGGGGAAGAGGTGCGGGTGTCATCGGACAAGGCAACTGACTTCAAGTGAGTACAATTCCCAGAGCTAGTGGGCAGTTGAAGGCTGTGGCTGGTAGCAGCCCTGTCGCTGGGAGTCCTAAAGATGTGTGGGGGATCTGAGCAGCCCACCACAGAATCCACCATCATTAGGGGCTCTATTGGCCCCAAAGAGCATAAAACGTGCCCTGTCCTTGCTTAATAAACAGGGGTTAGTCTCACCAGGTCTGCGGTGGGTGACTGACTGTTGGCGTCAATGGTATCTTTTCCATTTCAGAGAAAACTTTTTAAGAAATCCCCAGTAGACTCATTACATGTCATTGTCCATAACTAGACTGTCCACCCCGAGGTGTGGGGTTGCTGGGAATGTGGGATAAGGGTTGTCATGATTTTGCACCTGGAACGTCTCTGCTCTGAACAATATTCTTAGCATAGAAGAGGTGCCTAAGGGATTTTAAACAGGAAACTAACAGGGCCTGCCACAAAATAGATTTCTACAAAATTATTTCTAATAATTGCATATGGATTTTGCTGAAACAGTCTCTATATTGCTGGACATTTTGTTGTTTCCACTGTTTTTCTGTTATCCTCTGTATTCTAATAAATACCCTGATAATTTTTCTCTGCCCATATCCTCCATTTTATTTTTTCAAGATGAAATGCTAGATATATCGTTGTTACGCAGACGGAATGTACCTTTTAAAGAATTTATTATTACTATTATTTTGTATTGGGGATCAAAACCAGGAGTACTTTACCCCTGAGCCACATCCCCAGCCCTTTACATTTTATTTATTATGTTGCTAAGTTGCTCAGGCTGGCTTTGAACTTGCCTTCCTTCTGCCTCAGCCTCCCTAGTTGCTGGGATTACAGGCACCCAGCCTTTTAGAGAATTTTGATGTAGATTACCAAAGTAATCTTTGATGTATCTTGAAAAGGCGCTACAAATTTCTGCTTTTCCTGAGCAGTGAACAAAGAGGCCTATCTTCCCTACAGCCTTAGTGACATTGGACTTCAACATTCTCATTGTTTCATCAGCTTTATATTCTTCAAAAGAGTAACTTATTTTAATTTTCACTTTTGTTTGTTTTTCTCTGTGTTGAGGATGGAACCCAGGGCCTTGTGCAGGCAAGTACCGCTGAGCTACATCCCCAACCCTTAATTTATGGATTGATTTTATTGGCTGTGTTTCCTTTATTTTTCTCTCTCCCTTTTTCATTGTAGTCTAAAAAGTATGCTTTGAACCGTTTTATCTTTTAGAATATGGTTTTTGAGATACAGTCTCTATTTCGCTCTTGTGCTGTTAGAGTTAATTATAGCAGGCCTGAGTTATTTTGCTGGTCAAAGCATGAAATGTACTAATTAACAATGTTTCCTTTTAACCAGGGCCCGAGGAATTTTAGGACATTTTGTCTCAGTTTGTTGTACTTGTTTATTAATAACAATGAGATTGATGATATGCAGGTGATCTTGGTGTTACATACCCCCAACTTCCCCCCCCCCCACCCCCCAGGGCTCTGCTATTGAGTCTTGCCACATTTAAGGAAGCAGCTAGGTACCTAAATCCAAATACTTAAATATATATTCACAATTAGTATTCACAGTGGCAGCAGCAGATGTGTGCAAAAGTACTTTCTTGCATGAATAATTATTTTATGACCTATAAATTGCTCTCTGTATACCTAATAAGTGTCAGAAATATTTTTAAAATATCACTCTGAAAAGTAAAAGGAGAAAGAAATCATTTTGAGAATCCAGCAAAGAATGATGACACATGAACTTGGAAACATGAACTTGGACACAGGAACTTGATAAACATGGTAGTGCTGTGTGGTTCAGGAGGCTGAGGCAGGAGGATCGCTAGTTCAAAGTCAGCCTCACCAACCAAGTGAGGCCCTAAGCAACTTGGTGAGACCCAGTCCCAAAATAAAAAATAAGAAGGATTGGGGATGTGGCTCAGTGGTTAAGTGCCCCCGGATTCAATCCCCAGTACCCCCCACAAAGAAAACATTTATCGAATATATAGTTTATAAATAATAGATCTCTAACTGAAGTTTAGATTTTCTTAGTAAAAAAGTGTTAGCAGCTATTATAATAGCCAAAAACAAACAAACCATAGTGCTACAAATCTGACAAAATTACTTGAATGTTTTGCTATCTTTAAATACATGAATATATTGTACTAAAAATTGCTGGAATCATTTTACTGAATATTACATGACTTGTATAATCATTATAGTTTTTTGCACATATTATACTCTTACATGAAAGTACTAAATATTTCCTAGCTCAGAAAAAAATATTCTATAAGTCCACATACACTTCAGGTTAAATATATAGAAGAATAAATTAGAATAGTCAAAAATGGTATTAAAATGTAGTTTTTAAAGTAACAAGTTACGGGGTTGGGGTTGGGGTTCAGTGGTAGAGCACTTGCCTAGCACATGGGAGGCACTGGGTTTGAGTCTCAGCCCCATATATAAATAAATAAAATAAAGGTCCGTTAACAACTAAAATCTCCACAACCCCAGCCCAAATATTTTTAAAAAGGTAACAAGTTATCATTGAAATACATGGTCACAAGGTAAACTAACTTAGTGCTAATGCATGATATGAAAATATATGGCCACTACAAGAATATACTGAGATATATCTGTCAAAATAGTAAAGATTAACCCAATGCAAATCAGAACACAAAGAAAATGAACACTCTCTAGAGTAGATGGATGGAAATGTAATGTGTTGTAACTCTTTTGTGAACCAATTTAGTAATCTATAAACATAGCATAAAAAAGTATTGTACCTTTGACTTAATAAATCTGTACCCTTAAGTCAAATAGTCCAAGATAATTATCCTACATTCAGAACATTTTTATACACAAAGGTATTTATGCAGTATTATTTATAATGATGAAAATTGTAAGCAACTTAGACATTCAAAACTTGGAGAATTAATAAATGATGAAGCCCTTAAACCATTTTTTTTTTTTTTTGCAATGTATCTAGCACTTTATTCTCCACATTTTCCTGCAAATGGCTCAAAAATAAACCTCATGTCAATCCTTAAACCATCTTTTAAAGTAGGGTACGGATGCTGGGGAGATAGCTCAGCTGGTAGAATGCTTGCCTTGCAAGCACAAGGCCCTGAGTTCGATCCCCAGTACCGCAAAAGAAAAAAAAAATCCAAAGTAAAGTAGAGTATGGCTATATAATAGAGTTTAATGAAGCTGTAAAATGGAATAAGGAAGATCCCTGTATGTTGCTATTAGAATATGGTGGTAACTGAGTAAAACGAAGTACAGAGAAGTTGTGTAGTAAGTTAGCTTTTTTTTTTTTTAACTTTCTTTTTGGTGCTGGGGATTGAACCCAGGGCCTTATGCTTGTGAGGCAAGCACTCTACCAACTAAGCTATATCCCCAGCCCATAAGTTAGCTTTTGAGATCACAAATATATGCATATTTTCTGATACTTTTTAAAAATAAGATAATGGGAAGATTAAGAACTATAATAAAAGTGGTTTCCTATAAGTGGAAAGCACAAAGATGGAAGGTGGTGGGTCTTTCTGAATGTATCTTGTATCATACATTTTATTTTGTTTGGTTTTGTGTAAAAGATAGCCCCCAGGAATTCCCACCTCCTGATATTACACCCCTTTGCCATTTTACCCAGGATGGGCTGCATGACCTATAGAATCTGGCAGAAGTGATGGTATATAATTTCCAAGATTAGGTTCTAAGAAGCAAGGTGGCTTTCTTTTAACTTTCTCTCTCTGATCTCTTGTTCTAGGGGAAACTCTTTGCCTTATTAGGTGGTTTCACATGGTGAGAATCTAAGGCCCAACAAGAGCCATGTGAGGGAGCCATCTTGGAAGCGTTATCCTCTAGCACCAATCAAACCTTGAGGTGACTACAACCCCAGCTGACATCTTGCCCGCATTTCATGAGCCCAAAGCCACCAGCTAAGCTGCTCCCAATTCCTTACCCTCAGAAACTGTGAGATAATATCTGTTGTTATTTTAAGCTGCTAAGTTTGTTATACAACTTGATAGGTAGCAATACATCACTGATACATGTTAGAACAGTAAAATTGTTGTTTAATCATTTAAAAACTGAATATAATAAAAAAGACAAAAAGGCAGTTTTTAAACATTAAAGACAAACTGAAACAAATGAGCCTAAGTATCAAGTTGGTGGCAAAACTACACAGAAAATTATTTCAAGTGACTTGCAAACAGTATTTTTACTGTATATCCCTAGTGGGCTGGATTTTAAGTACAAAATTAACTGTAAATAAATCTTAAATGGCCTTCAACAATCTAATTGTTTCTAATAATATTGGTATCATTATCCTGAAACTTTTCCATCTGTGTAGTGGAATACAGCAAATAGGTCATTATGTTAATATCATTAAGAACCAAGATTTTACACATGAGAGAAGAGAGATGCACAAAATCAAAGAAATTGACTGGAAGCCCTTTAATCTTTAGATTGGAAATGGCAGTATATATTCATAATTTATTTTTCCTTTTCTAAAAAATGACCGTCTTCATTGTGTGCACTGAAAAAACCTGAAAGAAATTATACCATAATAGCAATAAATACACAGCATCCAGTTCGTCGTGTTTAAATATGATTTCAAACAAATACACAGCACTCCTTAGGGAAATGGCTAATTTCAATTCCGAGGCTGGATATCTGAAAGGAATATTGTATTTCAGTAGAAATTAAGGACTACAAGGTATTAAAGAACTAAGGAGGGGCTGGGGGTGTAGTTCAGTGATAGAGCACTTGCTTAGCCTGAACCTGGCCCTGGGTTTAATTTCCAGCCCAACAACAACAAAAAAGACTAAGGAACCAACTTTCTTTTTTTTTTTTTGGTACCAGGGATTGAACCTAGAGGTGCTTAACCACTGAGCCACATCCCCAGCCCTTTTTTACATTTTATTGAGAGACAGGGTCTTGGCAATTGCTTAGGGCCTCACTAAGTTGCTGAGGCTGGTTCTGAACTCACGATCCTCCTGCCTCAGCCTCCTGAGTCACTGAGTTTAAAGGCACGTGCCACCACGCCTGACAGGAACCAACTTTCTAAGTGGCTCTTACTGACTCAAGACAGGACAATTTGAGCATCAAGAAACATATAAGGGCCAGGACTAGGGCTCAGCAATGGAGCACTTGCCTTGCACGCGTGAGGCACTGGGTTCCATCCTCAGCACCACATAAAATAAATAAATAAAATAAAGGTATTGTGTTCATCTACAACTAAAAGCATTTAAAAAAACATAATGTCTTCAAAATACTGTACACATTTGTACATCAGATATTTTTAAAGCTGAATGAGTTCCAAATGGTACTAAAAAATAAAACCTCACTGGTCATTTTTTGGAAGCTGCTAGGATGCCAACTAATTGTAAAATTGGCAAATAAAAGAAAAGAACCAAGCGTTTATCTTGCCTTTCCTGTGCAAACTGTATTTGAGAGCATCCAGAGTTGATGGGCAAGTTCTTCATTATAAAAGAATTGAAGCTCAGGAAGAAGACAGAATTAGAAAGTCACCATTTCATGAAGAAATAGTCTGGGTTATGGAAATGCTTTATCTCTTGATCTAAGTGGTAGTTACATGGTTGTATAATATGCAAATATTCCTTAAGCTCTTCACTTGGTATTTGTGCATTTTATTGTAGATAAAGTATACCTTCATAATTTGACCTCAATTTAAAGATTATACTATTTATTTATTTATTGTGGTATTGAGGGTGGAACCCAGAACCTCCTACATGCTGAGGAATTACTCTACCACTGAGCTACACCCTCGACCCTGTTCCTCAGTTTATAAAACTATCCATTGTACGTTCCAGTGAGTTATGATTATGCCTTCCAGAAGTTGAACCTGGATCTAATCTAGCCTCCACTGTAGCTACCAGCTTACAGGAAAGAAAGAGGTCAAAGGAACATGTCAAATAATACCAACAGGATACAACCAGATGAATTTAGAATAGGCGACATTCTACAGGACAAATGACATGATTTCATCAATGAATCAATGATAATAAAGAAAAGAGGAAGGGAGAAGGGAGTTGTCCTACCCTGGTTTGTGGTGCTGTAACAAAATATGATCGACTGGGTCATTTATAATGAATGGAAATTTATTTCTCACAGTTCTGGAGGCTGGGATGTCCAAGTTCAAGACACCAGCATCAAGTGAGGGTCATTGTGCTTTGTCAGTCCATGACCAGAAGGGCAAAAGAGAGAAAAGGGCCCAAATCGTCTTTTTATAAGGAATCCATTCTGGAGTTAAAGATCTTACTCTCATGATAATGGCAATAATTCATGATTAATAGAGTGACAAGCCCTCATGGTCTAATCATCTCACATTAGGCTTCACCTCCCAACATTGTTGTGGTGGGAATTACGTTTCCACCATGTATTTGTTTTTGTTTTTGTTTTTGGTGGGGGGACACATTCAAACCAGAGCAGAAGGGTTATAAATGAGAAGAGACTATAGCGCTATAGAGCTGGGCATGGTTGCTCAGGTCTATAGCCCCAGCTACGGTAAAGGGAGGATCATTTGAACTCATCAGTTCTTTGCTTGTTTTTTGTTACTGAGGATTGAACCCAGAGGTGCTTTACCACTGAGCTCTGTCCCCAGTCCTTTTTATTTTTTATTTTTTATTGTATTTTATTTATTATTATTATTATTATTATTATTATTATTATTATTTTGCGGTGCTGGGGATCATTGCTTTTTTATTTTGAGACAAGGTCTCGCTAAAGTTGCTGAGGTTGCCCTTAAAGTGATCCTCCTGCCTCAGCCTCTGGAGTTGCTGGGATTATTGGCAGGTGCCACCTCACCTGGCTTGAACCATCTGGGCAACACAGTGAGACTCTGTCTTAAAAACAATACACATAGTTTAGGTCCTAATTCAAATAAACCAAATGTAAAAAGCCATTTTCCAGACAATCAGGACAATTTGAGCACAGGCTGGGAATTAGATGATATTAGTCCTAATTTTATTAGGTATGGCCACAGTATTCTGTTCTTAAAGTCTGTGTCTGTTAAATATGTAAGCATTTTTAAGTGAAATTATTATTATTATTTTTTTTTTTTTTGCGGTACTGGGGATCGAACTCAGGGCCTTGTGCTTATGAGGTAAGCACTCTACCAGCTGAGCTATCTCCCCAGCCCTTTAAGTGAAATTATGTGTTGTGCTTTGAAATATGTTGGGAGAGCAGGAGAAACGAAGCAAGAAAGGCAAAGTAGTAATAATTGTTGATGCTGAGTGATGGATAATTTGGACTCACTAAATTCTTTCTTCATTTTTGTGTATGCTATTAAGTTATTAGGCCGTTGAGCTTTGACCCATCCTTCCAAGACTCCACTTTGGTGGGGGTCGGGGTAGGGGGTGAACCCTGGGCCTTGAGCATGCTAGGCAAGTGCTCCACCACTGAGCTGCATCCCCAGCCCCTGTGCTTTACTTTGTGACTCGGGATGGCATTGTACAAGTCACATTTCTGCTTTGCTAGTGGCTCCCTGCTAGGCTCCTGCTCTGGGGGCCATAGAGGGAGATTGCAAGGCTACAGGGGGAGGAAGGCACTTAAACCCCTTTCCGATTTTCCTCCTTCCTGTCTACTTCCTGTTCCTCTCAGCTTCCTCCAGGAACATTTTCATCCTGCACCAGCACGGCCTTCCCTGGCTCTCCAACTGAATCCAGTTTGCAAGTTATCTAGCATTCCCAGAACCACCTCAGGGTCCTGCCTTCAGAAACATTAGCACGAGGTGAGCAGCACCCCTCCCAAGGGGTCTGAGTCTCAGTCCCATGGACCCCTTCTCTAAGTTTTTAAATTGTAATTTATTTCCATCTTCTTTGCTTTGGTCCACTACTTCCGGGGTTGGCAGTTGCTTCCTGCAGTTCCTGACTCCATGACACCTTAGAGTTCTCTTCTTGCCATTTGAGTTACTTACTTAAAATAGCATGTCTCCTGATGAGCCTCCGACTGATACATACACAGATTTCCATCAGTCATTGGTGAGGGCTGTTTTCAGGGGGCATTAATCCCCCTGAGATTGCATTTCTGGGCTGTCATATGGGTGGCAATGCCAACTCTAACAGCGAAGTGGGTTCCAGTGGCAAGAGAAAGCCCCAGGCAAAGTTATGCAGGAACCAGCAATTGGAAGTTGGGCCAGTGTGTCCTAAATTGATAAGGGAGTGGGACAATGCTTGCTTCGCAACCAAATGGTCGTTATAAAATATTTCTAGTTACACAAGCATTCATTATTTGTGCGTGTGTTTCTGGAGATTGAACCCAGGGGCACCTTACCATTGAGCTACATCCCCATCCCCGCATAAGTATTTCTTTGCAATTTGCTTTATTTGCTAAATAATTTGTCTTGGAAGTCATACCATATTATGATTTGGAGATGATGCTTTTTAACTTCTGCATAATATTTCCTCATATGCATATGCCACGTTTGTCCCCACTGAAATCCTACACTATTACAAGAGCTCTATGACTAATACCTGTGTCCCTGTGTCTTTATACTTGTTTAGGAGTATTTCTCTAGGATAGATAGATATAGAGTAGTAGAAATTCTAGGTCAGAGAAGAATGTATATTTTTAAAATTACATTAGATGTTAAATATGTGTCCTCTGAAGCACAGTTCCAATTTCCAAGTGTGCTGGGAGAGCCCCTACGTCCTTACTTTCTATGGTCACGTTAGCCTACATTTCCCATTTGACACTTCTCTGGGCTCCTTTAGCAGCGGATCACACAGGGGAAGAGCTGTTCATCTCCAACACTCAGCAGCCCACCAAGTACCTTCTGCACTCTACTGTCCAGGGGGGCACCAGGGTAGGGTCACTGTAATCTCTCAGGAGAAACCAGTACCAGAATGAACCATCATAGAGACAACAGTGTCCGTGATATCCAGCTGAGAGTAGCGTCTCTGAGAGACTGTTGGAGTGAACTTGATTCTGAGTGCATGTGACAACCCCTAACAACTCCTGGAAATAATTAGTGCACTTTGTGAGGATCAGAGGTTCTTGCACGACCAGGTGGCAGGGCAATTAGGTTATTTCTAGCATTTGTTTTATGCCATTGACAGTGGACCTGGGCGCCCCTGGGAGTGGCAGCTGCAGAGTAAAACTAGACAGTCTTTTCCAGTTATACCTGGGCCTGGGATCCATGGGCCACTTTGCTATGTGAAAAAAAAAAAAAAAAAAAAAAAATTTTTTTTTTTCAACAGAGGAAACAGCAAAGGCAAAGGATCTGAGGTGTTACTGTGTTTCTTCTCATGTTAAGGAGTGCCAAGTTAGAGGCCGGTGGGGAACGACTCAGTGAGGAGGGGAAGTTGGAAATGAGATCAGAGGGACAATGATCAGGATCAGCTTTCCCAGATCACTTCCTGACTAAGGGTTGTTTTAAGCCTTTTTCAGACCAGGCTCTTTGGTGATTTAATTCCCTTAAAAACCATAGAAGGGTGCCAGGCACGGTGGTGCGCGCCTGTAATCTTGGTGACTCAGAAGGGTGAGGCAGGAGGATCGCAAGTTCGAGGCCAGCCTGGGCAACTTAGTGAGGCCCTAGGCAACTTAGCAAGACTCTGTCTCAAAATAAAAAATAAAAAGGGCTGTGGATGTGGCTCAGTGATTAAGCACCCCTGGGTTCAATCCCTGGTACCAAAACAAAACATAGAAGGCCTCAGATCTTTTTGTTTCTAGACTGTTCCATGTGCTATAACCATACCCAAAGTTCTTTTCTACACACAATTTTAAAGTCCACTTTCTGTACTTATTTGCTTCCTTGCTCCTGCGTTTCTCTCCGTTTCAAATTAAAGCTAGCTACCTTGATCCTGTCTCAAACAGGTTTAGTTAGATGAGGACACCACCTCTCATGATCTGATGGTCTGCTTCAGAGCAGCGTTCCTGTGTTTAGCAGAGGGTCTTACTGGGCCTGTATGTTGAGTGGTCAAGCAGACCCTAAGCAGCAGCTCACACTATCGCAGCTCCTAGGTGACTTGACATACTTCTATAGGTTTGGCTGGTAACCTGTAATGGGGCCAAATGGATTTAGATGGCATATTGCTCACAGGGACAACATAAGCAAGATCAGCCTGGTGTCAGCTCCCTGTGTCCCTAGTCCCACAGGATGACACCAAACCCGAAGAACCCAATGACAAACCACCCGAGTGATAGGTGGGTCATTTTGCTGTAGAGAAGCCAGTTCTAAACTGCAGCTAAGCAGTTGCAGAGTGCCACAGACGCCTGCCACTGAGCCCCCATTGGGAAATGGAGAAGGCAGAAAGGGCTTCCCTCCCTGGAACGGGGGAGCTGAATGAGAAATGGCCTTGTGGCAGTCTCCCACAAGATATGGACGAGAAACTGCCGTGCAGCAGCTCTTGCCCTTATCTCCTCTTGTTCCAGGAGCAATCACGGGGCATTCTGCCAAGACCGTCAGACTGCAGCCAAGCCTTGTTCTTGTGGCCTGTGCGAAGATGTGCAAGGTCATCAGCACGTCACCATGGAACTATTCCCCTAACATTTGGTTACACAAAGCCTTTTTCAGTTATTATTTGAGATGCAGAAACAGTCAGCTTTTTTTTTTTTTTTTTTTTTTGGTACCAGGGATTGAACCCATGGACACTTAACCACTGAGTCACATCCCCAGCCCTTTTTATATTTTATTTAGAGACAGGATCTCACTAAGTTGCTTAAGACCTTGCTAAGATGCTGAGGCTGGCTTTGAACTCGTGATGCTCCTGCCTCAGCCTCCAGAGCTGCTGGGATTACAGCTGTGCGTCACTGTGCCTGGCAACATTCAGCTTTTTTAACCCTGTATCTTCAAATCTTCCTACTCTGATTTCCTTTTATTTCTACTCTTGAACCAGCCAGCTCTTGCCTGAGTGATTCCCTCCCTGGTATCACCATGCTAAGCACAGCCAAGTAGCCATCAATACACACTTAATGTTGCTTTCTATCCTCTTTTCCTAAAGTTATAGGTTCAGGAGGCACTTGGTCTGGCTTCCAATTTATCACAGGTGACATTTTAATCAAGACTTTTGCTGCTTTTTAACATGGCTCTCCATTTTTCTATCCTCCAATATCAGTTTCTCACTGCCCACTGGCTCAAATACAACAGGATTTTTGTTATTGCTCATCTTGCAGTAGGGTTTGGGAAACAGGTCAATATGGCAGCTCTCTTCCATGCAGTCATTCAGAAACCCAGGCTAACAGAGGCTCTGCTATCTTTAACCCATGGTGACCCAGGGCATCATTGGGTATAAGGTGCAGAGTCATCTCCATTGCAACAAAATAAAAGGGGAGAAAAGCAGGTAAGAGTATGCTTGGGAGTTTTATAGAAGTCAGCTGAAAGTAGCACATGAAATTTGTTTACATAAAGGAGGCTGGGAAATGTGTGCCCAGGAGAAAGAGGAAAGCATCGATCAGGTGAGCAACTAGCAATGTCTGCCACAAGTGCTATGGAATAGTGTATTGGCAGTAAGGGGGGTGAGAAATGCCTGAATTATGGATTTATATTGAAGGTAGAGGCAATCAATTCATTGGCTCCAACAATTTGGTCTGAATAATTGGAAGAATAGAGGTGCCATATACAAAGATGGTAGACTATCGAGAATTCAGTTTTAGGTATGTGGTTGTTGAGGTGCCTGTGAACATCCATATGGAGACATTAAATAAGCAGTTGAATATACAGGTCTATTGTTGAAAGGGAGTGATCAGGACTGAAAATGTAAATTTGGTGGCCTTCAGGATGTAGATGGTATTTAAAGCCACTGGACGCTAAATGCAAAATTTGTATTTGATAATACTGAATTTTATTCATTCTATGAAGTACATTTTCTCACATCTTTGAAATTGGAATGCATCTGAACAACATTCAATAGAATCCCCAATTATTATGATTGACAGTGTTTTTTTCTTCGTTAGTAGCATCTAAAGTATGATGTAGCATTGGATGCCATGGTGCATGCCTGTAATCTCAGGAACTCGGGAGACTGAAGTAGGAGGATGGTGAGTTCGAAGCCAGCCTCAGCAATTTAGCAAGGCTCTAAGCAACTCAGCAAGAACTTGTCTCAAAATAAAAAATCAAAAAGGCTGAGGATGTGGCTTAGAGTCTTATTAAGTTGCTTAGGGCCCTGCTAAATTGCTGAGGCCGGCTTTGAACTTGCCATCCTCCTGCCTCAGCCTCCCAAGTTGCTGGGATTACAGGTATGGGCCACCATTCCCAGCAGGAGCTGTACTTTTTAGTGAATTTTACCTATGTTATGGTTTGGATATGAGGTGTCCCCCAAAAGCTCCTGTTCATGCGGGAATATTCAGAGGTGAAATGATTAGATTATGAGAGCTATAACCAAATCGATCCACTCTAGTTTGAATGAGCTGACTGGGTGATAACTGTAGGCAGGTAGGGCTTGGCTAGGAGGTGGGTCACTGGGGGCATGCCCTGGAAGGGTGCATCTTTCCTGCAAAGCCCCCACCTAGCCCTCTCTCGCTTTCTCTCTTTCTCTGCTTCCTGACCCTGTCATGAGCCAAGTAGCTTTCCTCCGCTGGGCCCTTCTGCCTCACCGTGGGCCCAGAGCAATGGAGTCAGCCATCTATGCGCTGAACCTCTGAAACCTTGAGCCCAAATAAACCTTTCTTCCTTGAAGTTGTTCTTGTCAGGTCTTTTGGTCACAGTGATGCAAAGCTGACTAAAACAACCTGTATTATTGTAAATATTTTATATGTCATAAAAGAGAAAAACCAAAAGAAGTTTTGAGAAAAAGAGATCTATCTTCTAAATAAGAAAAGTATATGCTCAGTGATATGCATTGAAGCATTTTTCCCTGAAATTAATATAATCACTCCAGCTTTCTTTTGATTAGAGTTAAACAAGGAGAAAGCTTCATCTCTTTATGTTTAGTCTGTCTTTATATTTAATGTGTGTGTGTGTGTGTGTGTTTTGTCAATGGATCTTTTATTTTATTTATTTATATGTGGTGCTGAGGATCAAACCCAGTGTCTCACACATGCCAGGCAAGTGCTCTGCCACAGAGCCACAACCCCAGCCCCCAACTGTGTTTCTTATAGACAACAAATCCTTGGGTCTTGTTTTGTTTTTAATCCTCTCTGACAGTTTCTTTTTCTTTTTTCCTTCTCTTCTCTTTCTTTTTGCTTTTTGGTGCTGGGGATCCAACCCAGGGCATCCCACATGTTAAGCACACCCTCTTACTATTGAGCTGCACCCAGCCTCTGTCTTTTAATTGGCCTATTTAGACCATTGATGTTTAAAGTGACTATTGATAGAGTTGGATTACTGTCTTGAAGGTTTGTTACTGTTTTCTATTCAGCATTTTTGTTCTTTGTTTCTTTGTCTTCTACTCTTTCTCTGCCTTCTGTGGTGTTAACTAAGCATGGTATATGCTTCCATTTTCTTTCCTGTCTTAGCAGATCGATCATATTTCTTTTTGGAAAAACTGCCTTAAACCAGGTGTGGTGGTGCTTGCCTGCGGTCTCAGCTACTTGGGAGGCTGAGGCAGGTGGATCACTTGAGTCCAGCAGGGGACTCAAGAAATTTTTAAAAATTGCCCCTAGAGTTCACAATATACATTTACAACTAATCCAAGTCCACTTTCAAATAGCACTATACCATTTTCAGGTAGTAAAGTATCTTATAACAGAATATTACTGATTCCTCTTTCTCCTGCTTTATGCTGTTCCCATCAGTCAAATCAGTTATCCATAAGTTATAACCACTGAATATATTATTGTTATTATTATCTTGAACAAACTACTGTTAGTTCAATGAAAAATAAGAAAAGATTTTATTTTACCTTCATTTATTCCTTCTCTAATCCTCTGCCTCCCTTAATACAGACCTGCATTTCTGACCTATATAATGTTTCTTCTGACTGAAGCAGTTCTTTTAACATTTCTTTTCAGGTAAATCTACCAGCAACAAATTCCCTCAGCGTTTGTTTGGCTGAGTCTTTATTTCTCTTTCACATTTGAAGGATAATTTGACTGTACACAGAATTCTTGGGTGGTAGTTTATTTCTTTCAGCACTTTAAATATTTCACTCCACTCTCATGTGTGGGTTCTGAAGAGAAGTTTGATGTATTGCTTATTCTTGTTCCTCTATAGGTAAGCTGTTTATTCTCCTCTGGTTTCTTTCAAGATTTTTTCTTTGTCTTTGATTTTTTTTTTTTTTTGAGAATTTAGATGTTTTTTGGAATCTGTCAATGATACTTTTAAATAATTAATAATTTAATAACTATATACTCAACATTAAAAAGATTTTTTGTTTTAAAATTAGTCATAATGATGTTTGGTTAATTGTAAATTAAAATACAGATTGCATAATCTGTGCATTACATACAGGAAGTGGGTTGATGGATATTAGAAGTCAGACTGGTCATATTCATATAAGCTGGTAATCACTTGTCTTTGATTTTCTTTAGTAAATAATGATATGCCTCGATATAGATTTTTGTTGTTGTTTGTCCTGCTTGGAGTTCTCTGAGCTTCTTAGATCTATAATTTAGTGTCTGTCATTAATACTGAGAAATTTGGGGCTGGGGTTTTGGCTGTGGGGTAGAGCACTTGCCTAGCATGTGTGAGGCACTGGGTTCAATCCTCAGCACCACATAAATAAATAAATACACTGTATTAAAAAAAGATAATAACATTATAAAATACTGGAAAATTCTTAGCCATTAATACATCAAATATTTCTTTTGTTTCTTTCCCTCTTTTTGGTATTCCCATTACACTGAAGTTACAACTTTTGAATTGTCTGTACTTCTTGGATATTCAGTTCAGTCTTTTTTATTCTATTTTTTTTCTTTGCATTCAGTTTTTGGTTTTGGTACTGGGGATTGAACCCAAGGGTACTCTACCACTGAACTCCATCCCCAGTCCTTTTTATTTTTTTATTTTGAGACAGGGTCTCACCAAGTTAGCAGAGACTAGCCTAGAACTTGGGATCCTCTTGCCTCAGCCTCCCGAGTCGCCAGGATTACAGGCATACATCATTATATCCCGTTCTTTGAATTCAGTTTCTGAAGTTTCTGTTGCCATATCTTCAAGGTCACTGATTTTTCCCCCTTGGTTATGCTCAATACTGATGAGCCCTCATTTTTATTTTGGTGGTTTTTGGTTTCTAGCATTTCCTTGTGATCCTTCCTTAGAGTTTCCAGTTCTTTGCTTGTATTACCCATCTGTTCTTGCATTGGTGCCCTTTTTTCACTAGATCCCTTCGGGTGCTCATCATAATTGTTTCGGGTTTGTGGTGCCAGGGATTGAACGCCAGTCCCTGTTCATGCTAGGCAAGCACTCCATCACTCGGCTACATCCCCAGCCCCATCTTATTCTCATCAGTTCCTAGTCTGATCATTCTAACATCTCTGCCATATCTGAGTCTGGTTCTGTTGCTTACTCTGCATCTTCCAACTGTGTTTTTATTTTTTAGTATGCCTTTTAATTTTTTTATTGAAAAGTGGACATGATGCGCTGGGTAAAAGGAGCTATGCATGGTAAGATAGATCTCTAATGATGTGGTGGTAGTGGGTGGGGGAGCAGAAGGATTTTATAGTTCTGTGAATCAGGTCTCTGTCCTTCAGCCAGCCTGTGCAGCTAGCTGGGCCGAGAACTTCATATGTATTTTTCATTGTCCCTGTTCCTTCTTAGGTGAGACTGAAAGGCTAGTGGAGGCTGGAGTTGATATTCCCTTCCCATCTGGAAGGTCGATGGGCTCCCCAGGTTGATTAGACTGGTTATACCCCAAGTGGCTAGGCGCTGCTAAAATAGCTTCTCTTCCAGACACGTTTTCATTAAGGAGAACAGAACACTCAGAATGGTTACTTTTCCTCTCCCCCTACAAAGAAGCAGGAGATGTTCCCCCATACCCACACACATACCCTGAGAATCTGATAGATTCCAGGAGGTAAAATGCACAAAATCGTGGGCCCACTTTAAAACTGACCTCCTCGGGCGTTTTTAACTCTAGAGCTTCTTCACATGACCCTCCTGTACTTGGTCACTTATGGTTTTAAGTTTTCTTACTCTGGTTTTGGTGCCAGCTGCAGGTTTTTCTGTTCCCAAGCTAGTGCTTTTCTATATTTACTTGCATTCTCCAATTTGGGGGAGTAGTAGCACTGTGACCTCGATTTTCTGATGCATCTAAGAGGAGTTGTTGACTTTACGTTTGTTCAGTTTTTTTGTTACTGTGAGGTTGGGAGTGATGACTTACATATCAGACCGGAAGCTGGAAGTCAGCATTTTCTTACAATAGCAAAAGATTAAAACATGCCAAATATGCATCAGTAAAAGATTGGCTATCCAAATTGTGCAACATGTACCCAGTGAAATACTTATGTGATAAAAAAAAAAAAAAGTCAGCTCTTAAATGTCCTGAAATGGAATGGTCTGCAATATATTTTAAGTAAAAAAATGCAAGGTGCAGAGAATAAAGAGCATACTAACATTAGCTGAAGGTTCTATGAAGTGAATAAATGATTATTGAAAAGGGAATTTGTATGCATACCTGTTTTTCCTCAGAATACAGAAAATCTAATTTTTAAATTAATTAATTAATTATTTATTTTTGGTATCAGGGATTGAACCCAGGGGCACTTTACCACAGAGTCACAAGCTCAACCCTTTTTATTTTTTTATTTTTGAGAAAGGGTCTTGCTAAATCGCTTAGGACCTTGCTTAGTTGCTGAGGCTGGCTCTGAACTTGTGATCCTCCTGCCTCAGCCTCCTGAGTTGCTGGGATTATAGGTGTGAGCCACCAGGACTGGCAAGAAAATGAAATTTTAAATGATGAGTAGAAAATACACCAAAATTACAACCATCACATTTTAGCATTACGCGAGATATTTTTGTTTCTCAATTGTTTAAACTTCCTCGATTTGGTTGCATTATTTCTATAATCATTTCTTTTTTCAAAAAGACTTCATACAAATGAATATGGAAGGAAATTCACAAAAATGACAGTGGTCATTGGTTTGGGTGATGGAATTAGGGAAAGTTTCTCCCTTGTTTGGCTGATATTTTGTAATGTCATCATATTATAGTTTTAATAATGTTGTTTGTGTGTGAAACACTTGCAAGCTTTATTTGGTTTAAGCCTCTGGTGTCCAGATTAGTTAAACTGAGTGGAAAGCCCGTTTACAGAACGGTGGTTGGACCAGGCTCCTTCTTTTGATTATACCACCTGTTCCACCGTCATTTACAGCGCACGCTTAAAAGCTATCGTACATCACTCTTTCAATATGCAGTCCCATGTTTGTTGAAGGACTTGACCCAGGAGAAAAAGCTGGCTGAGTCCTTAAGCAAACTGTTAGTGAACAGTGGAGCCACAAACAGCAGCACCTTCTGCAAACAACTGCTTGAGTTGGCAAACCTGAGAACAGAGTTCGAATGGCTGCTATACAACCCAGGTCAACTCCCCAAAGAAGCCAGAGGTCCTGAAGTGAGCCCCAAAATATAAAGATGGGAAAGAACTGATGGTAGATAGTTGACAGATCACCATTTGTATTTTTTTCTAGAAGGAATCAATTTTATCTAAAAGAAGGGGGTAAATGGAAAGACCTAAGAGCCAAGAAAGAATTGCTATTTTTAGCAATAAAAAATGGATTGGTTAGAATACAAAAATAAACAAACACACCAAAAATCTCACCAATTTCAATTAAAAGAGAGCCTCTTTGGATTAGTGAAAAGTTTGCACTGCAGGATAGCTTTGAAGAAATAGTAGTATATGAGCGCACACACACACACACACACACACACACACACACGGTGAATGAATTCTATCTTCAAAGTCCTGAAAGAAGTAAGATCTCAGATTTTAGTGGTCTGCAGTTGGAGGCACAGAAGAGAGGAGGGAATCTTTAACTTGGACCCTTCACCCTGCCTCTCTTGATTCTAAAAAGTTCTGTGTGAAAAAGAAGCCCTCAGGTCATTGCTATGCTGATTCAAAGGCGTTAGAGAAGCTAATTTAATTACCAAGAATAATTTGGGAGTTTAGTGTTTTAACAGGTTTTTCTACAATGTTCAAAACAACTAGATTAGGAGACTAGATTGTAAATAAGTCTCTTACACTTTTGTTTATACTGTTGATTTAAATAATGCCTTTTTCCCCTTTATAGGGCAAGCATAAAACTCAAGACCATTGCTTTCTAGAGTACCAAGTTCCAATTTGGTGAAATCTAAATTAATGATGCTGTAGTGCATGAATTGGTAGTAAATGAACATATTTGTTTATGAGTTTCAAAGTGTTTACTTTTTTCTAGGACATGTAATACTATTTCCAGATTTGAGTAGACTGAAGAAACTGGTAGAAGGAAGAGGTGGTTGAAAATTTGCCTTTTTTACAGAACTTCCAAGCTGGCCAAGAAGAAGTGGGAATGTGCGCCTAAGCAGAAAGCAAGATGGAGCTGATTTCAGGCTATAGTGACATAGAGAAAATGTAGCAAGAATTTGACTCCGTGTCTGACTTGAATTACCAAGTGGTTGGTCCTGGTGACCGCAGTGCAATTTTGATTGTAAAAATGGTTGAGAAAAGCAGGTTGATTCTACTGTCCATATTGTATATTTTAGCTAGGTAAGACCTGGAAAATTTGGAAATCTTTCAGACAAATATGTGGACAGATCTGAGTTCCACTACTGCTGAGGAACTTACTAGAACAAGCACTGGGTCAGAAGTGAGGCATAACCTGTGCCACATACTGGTGAGGAATATTTCCAATTGAGAAAATATGTATTTTTTTAAACCTAGACAAAATAAACAAGACTGTGTTTATGAGTAAAAACAAAAGAATCAGATTATTTTGTAAACTGTGGGAGTTTACATGAAACATACAAAATAGAACCCTTCAGGTTTTAAACAAAGTCCCAAAGATCCAAAAACTCTAGGGTGAAAGAAGTGAAGATATACCTTTAATAGCAGTTAATAGACTCATTGGTGAAATATTAAGTGATGCTTCCTGTTGGGGGTGGGGTGGAAATGCCAGAGAGCAGGTTGGCTTGGAGTCAGCTCTGGGGTTCAGCCAGCATTGTCAAGTCTCGTTTTTCAACTTTTTAATGCACACATATGACTGGTCTCTGATGATAACCTCATGCCAGCTCAATATCGCCAGATGAGCCTAACACATAGATCACAGTGGGAATTCTTAAGGGAAGATGTCACTTCTCAGTGACAGGAATAATGGGGCCCTTTTATTCAGGGTACCTGCTATATAGTTCAAAATTTTGTGTTCTCTATGGCTTCTCACTTCTGGAGGCCCGGCCTCCAGCCTCCAAACTGGCTCCTTCTTCCTGCCTACTCTCAGTGACACCTCTGCCCTCGGGCCCCTTCCCTTAGACTCTACTTTGGATTTCCTACAGAGCCATCCAGGCTGATGCCCAGGCTCTGGGGCCTCATCTTCCACCTTGTGGGCCTTTCAAGGTTCTTTTGAAAATCAGGATAAAAAAGATTCCAACTTATCACATACCTTTCTTTCTTTTGTGTTTTTCTTTCTTTCTTTTTTTAAAGTTGTTTGGGATTTTTGTTCTGCTTTTAACTAAAGAAACTAACAGAAAATATACATAAACTTTCTTTAGCGACACTATTGGTACCTTCATAGTTTGGCCTTTAGTTATTATTTATTAACTATTATTACCTTATCTCTCTTAACAGGGGCAAATCTGGGCTTTGTGAACCCTGATACTTGTACAGTCTGGGAGCCTTCTTTAAGAAAAAAAGAAAAAAAGAAAAAGAACATTTCAAAATTACAAATGCAAAATTAGGTACACAGGGGAATATTTATAATGAGAAAAGAAATCACCACAAATTACAAGTTTTAAATAGCTTACCAATTAAAACAAAATCTAGAAAAAAAAGAGTCATGGTTGATCAAAAATTTTTTGATTAATAATTTAGAAAATGTTCAGCTTTACAACTTGTTATAATAGCAAGTACATTTTAAAGATTATTATCAAATCTGAGACAACGACCAAGTTTCATATGTGAGCTGCAAGTTCTTAAGACTTTTGTGCAGTTACTAATTTTAAATATTCTTTGACATGGGAACACTCATTAACTAGCTTGTCTTTGATGTTCTCCTTGTAATGGCAACAGTGACTGAACCTGATGTACCACGATTAAGATCAAGTACCTGGTTTCCCTCCAGTAGGCAGGTATAGGGCAATTTTGCCTCAAAGCTCTGTGGGTCCCCCAAACACAGGGATGATCCAAAGCTGGGCCTACTCCTGATGTCCTTGTGGGACTCTGAATTCAAATCCTTATCTGGGAATAGATCAGTTTCAGAGAGGTTCCCACAGAGTAAGATAGACAACCTTGTTGGTAGACACTGGTGTCTGAAATTCCATTAACTATCCATAAGTCACAGCATATTATCAATTGTGAACTTTTTAAGTATTTATTATTTTATTTTTGGGGAGGGTACCAGGGATTCAACTCAGGGGTGGTTTACCACCGAGCCACATCCCCAGACCCTTTTAATATTTTATTTAGAGACAGGGTCTCACTGAGTTGCTTAGGGCCTTGCTGAGTGGTTGAGGTTGGCTTTGAACTCTCAATCCTCCTGCCTCAGCCTCCCAGTTGCTGAGATTACAGGCATGCACTGCAATTGGGAGCTTTTTTTTGTCCCTCGATCTCCCTAGCTGTATCCTTTGTCTGCTATCATGAAGGAAGATAAAGTGGGACTGTGAACTTAGATTCCAAGTTATTATATTTTTATATAATCAATTGTCAGTCATTGTGAACTTTCCTCATTCCATTTGATCACGAAATCTTTCCTGGGGGATCATATTAGCAAGGTTCTTTCCTCTTCTATTAGTTTGGGCATTAGTTCAGAAGGTAATTTCCACAGGCATGAAGATTTGACCCCCTTGCCTATAGGATGTCTTTGAAATTTGTGACTTGGAAAGTACTAAATAATATCAACTTGCCCAGGAAATTCTGTCTTTTCTTTAAGAGGTATCCTAGTAAACAATGAGTATAATTGTCCAATATTTCTGGTGCAGGGGTGGAGAAGAGGGGAGAGAGTGCAACAGGAAATTTTATAAGGAAATGTCATGTAATCAAGTTTTGCCCTAATGAGGTAGAACAAGGAAGTTAAAAAAAAAAAAGGCATTTTTAAAGCTAAAGGACAGGTGTTAGAAAAAAGAAACAGAAAGAAAGAAGAAAGACCTAGACTATATGCATTTTAATTTGAGTTGTGCTGTGGCATTGAACTTATTTTAACTGGGAACTATTCATTTTCCTATTCCATTTACTGAATGGAATGTGTCAAAAAGGGGCAGTACCTTAGGCCACACATTGGAGCCAATCCCAGAACACCTGGGTAGCTCCACAGGGTCTGAGAAGGAGTTGTCGGTGAGTTTGACTTGAGAATTGAGACTTGAACTTCTGGAAAGAGTGTAATTTATAGACTGAATCATGGGTAATTATCAGTTTTAGACTTTTTTTTCTTCTTTTTTTGCAGAAGGTAGGTACTGGAGGTTGAACCCACAGCTTTACACATGCTAGGCACACACTGTACCACTGAACTACACCCTCAACCCTTTTTTTTTTTGGGAAGGATACCTGGGATTGAACTCAGGGGCACTCGACCACGGAGCCACATCCCCAGCCCTATTTTGTATTTTATTTAGAGACAGGTTCTCACTGAGTTGCTTAGCACCTCACCGTTGCTGAGTCTGGCTTTGAACTCGCCATCCTCCTGCCTCAGCCTCCCAAGTCCCTGGGATTACAGGCATGCACCACTGTGCCTGGCTCGTTTTTTTATTTTTTGAGACAGGGTTTCACTCAGTTACTAAGGCTGGCCTTGAACTTCTTTTACTTAGCGTAATGTTTCCACGGTTCATTCATATTGTAGTGTGTATCAGAGTTTTGTTCCTTTTTGAGGATGAATAACATTTCATTGTGTACATATACAACATTTTGTTTGTCCTTTTGTTTGTTGGAAGTTCGAGTTGTTTACACCTTTTGGCTATCGTGAATAATGCTGCTATGACTGTTGGTGTACAGAATCTATTTGAGATTTGACTTTCAATTTTTTAGGATCTACCTCTACCTAGGAATGGATGGAATTGCTGGGTCATATGATGACTTAGGTTTAGCTTTTTGAGGAACTGTCCCATTATTTTCCATAGTAGTTATTTTACATTCTCACCAGCAATACAGAGAGAGTTCCAGTTTGTCTGCATCCTGGCTAACACTTGTTATTTTCCTTTTTTTTTTTTTTTTTTTTTTTTTTAAATAATAGCCTTTCTAGTGGGTTTGAAAATGTGGTATCCCATTGTGGTGTTTGATTTGAATTTTTCTTTCTTTCTTTTTCTTTTTGGTACCAGGAATTGAACCCAGGGGTACTCCACCACTAAGCTACATCCTCAGGTATTTTTATTTTTTATTTTGAGACAGGGTCTCACTAAGGTGCCGAGGCTGGCCTCCAACCTGTGATCCTCCTGCCTCAGCCTCCTGAGGATTACAGGCATGTGCCACTGTACCTTGCTGATTTGAATTTTTCTGAGAGTGATGTGAAACATATTTTCATGTGCTTATTGTCCATTTGTATATCTTCAGAGAAATGTCTATTCAAATCCTTTGCCTCTTTAATTCTTATCAGAAATGATTCACAAATGGTTTCTCTCATTCTCTAGGTTACCTTTTCTGTTGATAGTTTTTAAAAAATACTTTTAATTGACACATAGTAACTATACATATTTATATAGTGTGATATAGTATCTTTTTGTTGTTGTTGTTTGATTTGAGACAAAATATTACTGTTGCCCAGGCTAGCCTCAAACTTCTGGGCTCAGGGGATCACCTGCCTCAGCCTCCTAAGTAACTGGGACTATAGGCACATACTACTGTGCCCAGTGTTGATAGTGTCTCTTGATGTATAAAAGTTTTAAATTTTGTTGAAGCCTAGTTTACCTATCCAAGTTGCCTGCGCTATTATAATTTCACCTTTGAAATTATCACCAAATCTATTGTCATGAAGCTTTTCCTTTGTTTTCTTCTAAGAGTTTTATAAGTTCCCCTCCTAGGTTTAGATCTTTGATCCATTTTGAGTTAATTTTTGCATGCGGTGTGAGGTAAAGATCCTACTTCATTGTTTTGCATATATATGTATATACATATTGCCGGGAAAACACTGATACTCTAATAATCGACTGACTGTATATGTGAGGGGTTATATCTGGATTCTCCTTTCTATTCCATTAGTGTACACACGTGTCCTTATGCCAGTAATGTTTTGATTACTGTAGTTTTGCAGTAAGTTTTGAAATCGGGAAATAGGAGCTCTCCAACTTTGTTCTCCTTTTGAAGATAGTTTTGGCTCCTTTTGGAGGTGGGGAATTGGTTATTGATCATCTTGTCAAATTCTGCAAAAAAGTCTGCTGGGATTTTAATAGAGATTGCACTGATTTTTTTTCCTTTTTGAGAGACAGGGTGTCACTGTGTTGCTCAAGCTGGACTTAAACTATCTTCCTGCCTCAGCCTCTTTCTTAAAAGTTATATATATATATTTTTTTGTACTGGGGATTGAACCCAGAGGCACTTTACCACTAAGCTACACCCCCAGTCCTTTATTTTAAGACAGGGTTTTGATAAGTCGCTGAGGATCTAGCTGAGTTGCTGAAGCTGACCTCTAACTTGAGATCATCCTGCCTCAGCCTCCCCAGTCAATGGAATTATAGACATGTACCACTTTGCCCTACACCTGACTCTCTTCAGTAGCTGAAATTACAGGTATGCACCACTGAATTTGGCAGTATTAAATCTTTTAATTCTTGAGTCTGGAATGTTTTACCATTTATTCTGGTCTTTAATTTCTTTGAGCAATATTTTGTTGTTCAGTGTAGAAACCTTGTGCTGCTATTGTTAAATTTATTAGTAAGTATTTTATTCTTTTTACGCTACTCAAAATTTCACTTTCAGATTGTTTCTTGCTAGATAAAAATATAATTGATTTTTAAATATTGATCTTACATCCTGCAACTTTGTTAAACTCATTTATTAGCTCTAATACCTTTTGTAGTGGATTAGCCAGGATTATCTATATATATAAAATTTTGTCATGTGCAAATAGAGAAAGTTTAATTGTTCCTTTATTATGTGGATGTCTTCCATTTCTTTTTCCTATCCTAGGTTAGAACCTCAAGTATAATGTTGAAAAGACCTGGTGACAGCAGACATCTTTGTTAAAGAGTACTTTTGATGGGGCTGGGGAGGTAGCTCAGTTGGTAGAGTGCTTGCCTTGCAAGCACAAGGCCCTGGGTTTGATCCCCAGTACCACAAAAAAAAAAAAAAAAAAAAAAGTACTTTTGATAGGGTTTAAATACCTGTGTTCGACACTTACCAGTCCTGTTGGTTGTAGACAAATCATTTACCCTGTTTCCTTATCTTGAAAATCAAGGACAGCAATATATGTTCTGGCTACTTCACAGGGTTCTGAGGATTAAATAAAACCACCATGCACCTAGCAAACTAAACAGCTTATACAGGTGGAAGTGTCTTCTCCTTAAGACAGGGTTTTAATAAATGGCTGAGGATCTTGCTGAGTTGCTACTGGGAGAGGCAAACTATGCATGGAAATAATTATAAAAGAAAACACGTGTTAAGAATGATTAGGGCTATGAATGGTAGGTTTTGGACACACCATTAATTTCTGTGGTGAAAACAGTTTAGTGTTGTATGGAGAAATGGTTTAAAAATTTAAGATACCAGTAACGGGGTCCACCATCTAAATTAGTTTGTATTCCATTTTATCTATTTTTTATTATAAATTACTGTATTTACAGCATAGCTTAATTCAACCCTGTCCTATCCAAAATATAACACATCTTGTTTTATAGAATTTTACTACTATTTTGCATGCGATCAGTGTTCACAGGCAACTTTTAAGTCGAAAGGAAATCTCTGGTAGATTAGGGACTGCATAAAACAAATGCAGCCTAGGTAGACTGTATAGAATTGTTCCAAGCACTCCTTATTTGAGATTAGCCTGATAATTTTTCCCTATGGGGCCTGCATTTTGGATTATAAACATGTGGAAAATAGTCCATGACATAGCGGATGGGTTCATAAGTCCCTTCCGGGTTCTAACACTGAATCGTGCTGATGATTTGGCAAGAAGCTAATCTTGCAACATTTAGTGCTGCCTCGTCGCTGTGCTGTCGGTGGCACTGCGTAATCTTTGTCTTTGCTGGTCTATTTCAAGGGCTCCTATGGCCAAAGAATGGTTGGTCGGGATGTGAGAAAGTCTAAATGCTTGTGGGTACTGATGCTGCAGGAGCCTGTGAATGAGTTTCTTACAGCGCCTCCCTCATAGGGTGGGAAGGAGGTTTCCACTCCCAACACCCCCTCCTCCCGCGGCGGAGATATAGCCACACCTTCCCCCTATCGGCACAGAGCAGGTGGCCAAACCCTCGGGACATCGCGCCGCCGCTGCCGCCGCCCGTGGCCCGGCCCGTTCGTGTCACGTGACACGGGTCAGCTGAGCCGCCGGGACCCCTAGGCACCACGGAGGCGACCGCCCAGCGTTTGGTCTTGGGATCTCATCTTTCCGCCGCCCCTCCCCCCAATCCCGGAAAAGGGGGGGGGAGGCGGTGACGTCATCATCCGGGCACTCGTCGGCGGGGCCACGGTTCACAATGGAACAAACAAGCGTCCCGAGTCAAACTCAGCGACGCGGCTGCGGCTCACGCGATTAACCCTGTCCGCGCCACATACTCAGCCAGTCCCCACCGCCCAGCCCCTCCTCCGGCGCGGTATGCCGGATTCTCTCGGGCCTCCCTTCCCCCATCTCGGCCCGTCCTCGCGCCACCTCTGCCCTCGTTCGGTTTCCGAGCTGAGGGGTATGGAACAGTTTCTGGCCGTAGCATGACCCCGGAGGGGCTGGCCGGAAGAAACGGTACTGCGCGAACAATCTTTACCGCATTGTCTTCCCCTCCCCCATCCAGCTCTCAGGGTTCCAGGCGTCTTTCGACCGGCCCGGCCCCCAAGCGGCTCACGCGGTTCTCCCAGGCTCCACAGCCCGGGTGGAGGGGGAGAAGTGGGTAGCTAAGAGAGAGGGGGCTGGGCAGGGGCAGGGGAGGGTCGAGAGGCGGGGTCTTGAGGGGGCGGGGTCTCGAGGGGGCGGAGGACTTCGGGCTTTGGGCGGTGCTGGGGCTAGTGGGAGTCTGCGCCGCCGCGCTGCCGCCGCCGCCACCGCTGCTGCTGCCGCCGCCGCTACCGCCGCCGCCACCACTGGTCGAGCGGTTTTTTTTTCTTTTTGGTTTGCCGGATCCGCCATATTGACGAGGACGGGTATCCGCGGCTGCGGAAGCTAGTCTCCGCTGCCGCCGGAGCCGCAACCTCTCCGCACCAGGCCCGTTTGGGCCTCTGCCGCGCCGAGCCCCTCCCCGCCTTGCACAGCTCACAGGCCTCGCGGGAGACCGCTGCTGCCGCCTCTCTCTCGCGGGAGGCGGCCGCCTTAGCGCCCGGTGCTCGGGTCGGCGCCGGGAGCGAGAAGGTAGCCGCAGCAAAGCGACCAGGCCTGGAGCGGAGACAGAGGCGGCGTCTAGGGGAAGGTGAAGGTGCCGCTGCAGGAGGAGGAGCGGGAGGAGGTGACGCAGGAGAAACGCACCGCCCGGAGCCCTTCAGAGCTCAGCTAGAGCCCCAGCCCGAGGGGAGAAGGGGGAAGAGGGCCGTTGCCGGCCGAGGAGGAGGAGGAGGAGGCGGCTGCGGCCACCGCTGCTGCAGGGTGAGGAGCGAATTCCGGCGCTCGTGTGCAGCCCCCTAGTTTTAACGCCCGCAGTCCCGAGCCCGGCCGCTGCAGCCTCTCGACACACTTTGTCGCCCGTCACCCCCGAGCCTGGGATGCTCGCAGGTTAGGCCTTGCCCCGGGACTGAGGTTTGCCTCTCCTGCTGCCTCCCGCCTCCGCGTGTCCCGGTTCTGAGAAGACGCCTGTGTCGTGCGGTGAGTAGCCAGCCGCTCCGGGGCGACGCGCCTTTCCGGGGCCAACAGCTGGATCTGGGTGAAGGGAGGGGGGTGTGTGTGAGGTCCCTCCCTCAGCGGCTGCCGGCCGGCCGGCGGGGCCGGGGGCTTCCCCGCTCCCCCTTCCCCGCCCCGGGCTGGGCGGGCGAGCGCGGGGTTCTGTTCCCTGCCCAGCCGGTGTCCCGAGAGCGTGTCTGTGTGTTTTGGACTGTAAGGGAAAATGGCTGACGGCTCCGTCCCTCCCCCTCCTCCCCCTCCTCCCCCTTCCCGTCCTGTCTGGGGCCGAGTAGGAGGATGGAGTCTCCGGGCGCGGCGTGCAGCCCCCCCCATCCGCACCCGGGGGCCGGGTCAGCGCCGGGGGCGAACCGCCCCCGCCCGGGGCCTTGCAGCCCAGCGGAGTCGCGGCCGCTCTTCTCCCCAGTCTCGTTCCACTTGACACCAAACGCCATTACTGAGGTGGAGTGATTTGGAGCGGTAGCGCTAGGCCTCGGCTACGCCTGGCTATCGGACCTGACGACTTGTCCGCCTCCCCCCACCCTCCCGCGATAACCCGCAGTTTCTCCGCGGCCCTGTGGTCTGGAAGTCGGAGCCGGGTTATCGGCCGCCGCCACCTCCTTCGCCCCCCTTCGTTGCCCAGGGCCAAGCCGCGGACGATGTTTTGATGCCGAAATCGCTTCCAAGTGAGCTTGGACCTACCACCTTTCTATTTTAACTGTTTCTGCGAAAATATTAGCATGTGAGACTTGGTTAGTGGTAAAACCTTGAGATTCTTGGGGTGTGAGGCTTCAGGTTTGACAAATGGCTTATTTTCATTCATTGTGAAATATTTAAAGAGTTAGGGAGCAGGTGTCTACTTGTTTGGTTTGGCCTTTTTTTGTTTTTGGTGTGGATTTCTGCAGCGACTGCAACTTACCCTGGAATTTTAAGGAATTTTTTTGGGTTTTTTTTTTTTTTTTTTTTTTTTTTTAGTAGATCCTGCTTAAATCGTTGTTTTTCTTTGGAAGTTCCGTAGTTCTAACGTTAATTGTGTTTTCCTGGTGCAGTTTACAGGTGTGTGTGATTGCTTCAGCTTGTCTGAATTTAACCGAGTTGTAGGTTTAGGTTAAATATTCTTGCTTTCTTTTGGGAGAAGAGAGAGTAGCCGCCTTTTACCTGGAAACCCCTGAGTCTTCTGAATACCGCTCGTATAATTTCACTCTTGAGGGAGAGTCATTTTGGGTGCATTAAGAAAGTTTTCTGCAGGTACCTAACCCTCTCTTGGAGCTCATTATCTACCTTATGATAAAAGGGCTAGTTAGCCCAGATTAGCTTGGCTTTCTTAACCCTTACACTTGAACTTAAAAATAGAGACTGCAAACTCCTTTAGATCTCTCACTGGTCGACTGATTCACTGGGCTGCCATTTTTGGTTTCAGCAAATGCCTTCTAAATTCTTGGAAAATATATGCAATAAATACACAAAGAAGTCAGTATTTGTTTGCTCAATTTTTAAATTCTTGTGCTTTGTCATTCTTGTAACTGTAACCCTTTAAACTATTGTTTCAGTGTTTGGGTTGAGGGAAAACCTCAAGTATTCAGAATCGATAATCCAAGGGTGAACTCAAAAATGTTTTTGATATTTTTCTAATATGTTTGCTTTCTCTGATTTAAAAATGTAACTTTTAGACTATACGGCATTTCTTCTCTTGACTCTTTTTCATAAATTTTTTGAGTGATCATGTAACTGTTGTAATTCTTGTTATCTTAATGTTCTGCTGTTTCTTTTGTTTGCTGACCTTGGTAGTTTCAGAGAATTTCTGGAGGGACTGAATAACAGCAAGGACGGTACATGTGAGAATCTACATTCTTATAAAAAGTAACTTCGAAGGGCAGATTTTACCCTTCACCAAATTGAGATGTCTTGTTGGTATTCCATAGTTCTCTTATTTTTAATATCAGTGAATGCTCAAGTAGGATTTACTTCAGCTCTTTTGTCTTCCAGGATCTTGAAATACATTTTCTGATATCTCAAGAAGATGAGAGATTTAGTGGATATCTCTTCAGAGATCATTTGTCTTTGACATGGTATTAAGAATGCTGCTTATAGTTTTGGAAATGGATGTTTGCCATGAATTTGCCAGTCATCCAGTTCTTGATTAATTGGGTACATGCAAGCGTTCTTTTAGCGTATTTTTATTTCGTGAGATCAATTTTAATGTCTTTATGCATTAGTTCCAGAATTTTAATATCAAAACCAATCCTTAAATCGGGTTAAAGAAAGTTATTTGAAATATATGTGTGTGTGTGTGTTAAAGGATTACTTCTCTTTTGAACCTTTTGGGCTATAATCAGGGTAGGAAGGATTCTTATCCCATGGTTATAGAGCTACTAGTTGACTTTTGTTCTAAAAGGACATGATCTGTCATTTATTGCCAGCATTATATTTTCCCCTCTTACTGGTAGGTTTTCTGAATCCTGAAATGTTTTTTATTTCAAAAATTGAGAAACAGGATTCGGGTTTCCATTTGGTTCTTTTAGGAACTGTGTATTTGAAAGGCATCTATTAAGTTCTTGTATTATTTTAGCGTAGTTTTAACTATTTGGGGGAATAGTTAATGCATTGACCTCTACTCTTAGAATCACTTGGGAGTTTTTAAAAAACTGATTCCTGCGTCTCACCCTCAGAGACTAATCAATTTTGTCCGATCTGGGGCTTGGGCAAAGGTATATTTTGAAAGCACTGTGTATGATTCTGATACGCAGAGTTGAAAACTTTTAAGTGGATAAATAAGTAAATGGATTTTCCCCAAGTGTTGTCAGTTATCAGTATAATTAACTTATTGAGCATTAATTACATGTTGGCACTGTTAAGCATTTATATTTATTATGTACACAGTATTTTCATTACACAGGTGAGGGTCTGAAGTCTGTGGGTCTCAACCAGTGGTGCTTCAACAAATGTGTTAGTGAAAAGATACTCATTAATATTGTTTGGAAAAAAACATTTAGATATTGAATTGTTTGCTTTATCAGAATAGCTTTAGATTTAGTTTTGTTTGTAAGACTATCAAATGTAATTTGAGAAATATCTTGGTTTGTCAAGGGAGATGTTTAAACTGTGTAGCAAATAGGTTCTTTGTCTTCCATATGTTTCACAGAATGTTCAGTGATAGTTAGTTGCTGGGTTTGTTTATGACTAAAATAATGTTAGACAACATTCCTAAAGATGTTAAACAGGCATTTGTGCCGGTAAGTTATTTAAATCATCCCATAAGTGAATATTTAATGATGTGAAAATCTATTATCTCAACTTGAAAATTCTGAGTTTATTTGGTTTAAAACTAGTTTATTTCACACACACACACACACAAAACTTTTTAAAGCTAAGGGTTTACTTTTGGATTTTTGTGGCATTGTTTGATAATTGTTTTGTGGAATGAACAAAATAGCAATAACAGACATTTGTTTGGTGTTTGTATCTCTTAATCTCTTTGATCCCCTTTGCTACATTCTGTGTGGGAGGAGGAAGTTAAAAGTGTGGGATATCTGAACATTCCTTTGTTTTTAAAAAAAAAATTTTTTTCAGTGCTGGGGATTGAACCCCAGAGCCTCCTGCATGCTAGGGGTGTAGCTCTACCAGTAAGCTGTACACCCATCCCTATGAGCATTCTTAATACAACACAAAATTATTCAAAGCTCTTTGTTATATTATCATAGAAAATAGGATTTCAGTGACAAAGTTTATGTACTTTAAGGAAACGACAAATATTTTGCTTGGACTTATCATTTTTATTGTTAGTTATAAAGTGATGATCATTGTAATACACTTTTTAAGGAATGAGATGTGGTAGTATATTGTTAGGATGAGGTATTTACTTAAAATTTATTCTCAAATATACCTGTGCTAAGTCCTGAGGCTTTTAACACACACCCCTGTGTCCTGTATGTATATTCAGCAAATGAGTTTTCAGTTTTCTCGGTTACTTCCTAATGGAGATTTTTTTGCCTCAGCTATATATTGGAATCATCTGTGGAGCTTTTTCAAAATATTTTTGCCTAGGTCTTACTCTTTCTAGGTTGTATGTGAGTAGATTTGGAGAAGGAACTGGGCATTTAAAATAAAACATTTCTGGGCGACTCTAAAGTGTAACTAGGCCTTTTTTTTTTTTTTTTTGGTAGTTCATTTAAGGAAGAGGGAGATGAGACCTTTTGCATTTTGTGTTTTACCACTAGGCAGCAGTATTCTTGCGTGAGTTTAGTTTTGTCAGTCACGTTTGCCAAAAGTTCCAGACTCAAACAGTGAAAAATTGAGGACACTAGATTAAGATAATAGCTGTCAGGATAGGGATTACACATATACACACACTTGGTCACGTATACACTTGTTCACATATGTGTATCTAATACATTGTTTATCACTTTTGAGAATGTTCTCAGTTATGGTTCCAGCTCCAAAATTAGTATTTTAAATATCTGTTAAGGCATTGCTTTCCTTTTTAAAAAATTCAAATATTGGGGTCACATCCCCAGCTTTCGGTATGCTCTTTTAAAATTCTTTGCTCCTTTGCTCATTCTCTTCATTACTTGGAGTCACTTGACCTAGTAATCCTTTTATGAGTAGTCCTGGAATAGATCTTGGTGATAGTCAGACCCCTCATTTTTCAGATAAGGCAAATGGCTCAAGAGATGAAGTAGCATGACCAAGATAGGCATGTATAGATTACCTTCTTCATGAAGCTATTTCTGTATGCAACAAAGCACATTATTTTCTAAACCATTACCTTTGGAGTCATTTTTAAAATTAACACTGAGTTCTCTCCCTGGTAATGGATAAGGTCGGGGTTTCTGTCCTTTTACTTTGTGTATTACAGAGCACCTAGAGTAATGCCGTTCACAGTAAACTATTTATTGATTGTCTGAATGGCAAAATCGGGGGCAGTATTTGATTTCTGGTGCCTTAAACTGCTTGTGTAGAATTGATGCATCATTGTTATATAGCACTGTACACTTTATTTTCTTTGTGTAACTGATCAATCACCTGAGCTTTGAACATGTTAGACCCATGTTAACCATTATCAAAGGAATTGTTTTCCTTGGGATGATTTTTGAACTTGGTAATCTTTGATATTAGATCCCATTCTTTACAGTCCGAATTGGGAGGAGGAGAAATTTTAAACTAAAGAGAGAGTAGGAGAAGCCTCCCATTCCTATCTTTTGTGCCCATTTTCTTTCTGCTGACTGCTTATTGAGAGATGTAAGTTTTGGTTGTTGGTTACATTTCTCTTTTTCTGTTCTTTCTTTTACCTGGTTACTTGGAACGTTTTTAAGTCTACTCATTAACTTTGACCTCAGAGCCTAGAAATTGCCTTATGGTATTAGGCCCACATTCTACTTTAACAGAGTGTTTTGTCTGTGATCAAGATAACGTAGAAGGATTTGGTTGCTCTCCTTGATAAGGGTTCTAATTCAGAACAGAGATCAGCAAACCTTTTCTGCGAAGGCCCAGATAATGAACATGTTGTTCTTTGTGGGCTGAGGCAAAATCAAGGACATTGGATAAATTTTGTATTAATGAAATTAAAGATAGAGTGATAATTGAGTACAGTCATGTATAATTCAAGTCTGATGAGTGCAACAGAATTTGGTGTGGGGAGGTAATACACCATTTGCTTAATTGGGGTTCAGTTTCTACCATCAGATTGATGGCAAATGTTCCTGTGTGAAATCCATTCTTTGTGGACTGAATACAAACAGGGGACTGAATTTGATCTGTGACCATGGTTTGCTGACTCCTGGTTAAGAGCAGTGTTTACCAAACTGGAGGGCTTATTAAAACAGATTGCTGTGCCCACCCCCAGAGTTTGATCCTGTAAGTTTGGAATGGGGCCCTAGAGTAGGCATTTCTAACAAATTCCCACACTGGGAACCATCTTGAGAGAAATGCTGACTTAAAGATTAATTCCTGCATATCCTGCTTTTCTTCAGGCTTATTATTACTTTGTCTAATTCTATCTTGAATCTTTTTTATTTTTGTACTTTATATTAAATCCAACAATTGTGTATTAAATGCCTATCATGTACTGGGTATTGTACTATGTATTAGGTAATAGGAATATAAGGTAAAAAAGAATTGTCCCTGTCACATATACTGGTTAGAGTGAATTTAAGAAACAATTTCCAGAAACACTTTAGAGGTTAAGAGTCTGTGAGACAACACCATTTTGAAAGCAGGCCAATGGTGTAAGCTAAATTGGAAAAGGGCTTTGTCAAATACAGTAATATTTCATTAATTTGGTGTCTTGGGGAATAATGTTCTGTATAAATTAATTTTCAGAATACCAAGGCTTGCTTCTTAAGCCATAATTTAATATTTAATCGAAAGCTTTCTAAAGACGTTATGCTTTCTGTAATTTGTATCTGATTGTGAAGTTAATATATTCTGTCATTAAGAGAAAGATTGGGGCGCATAAGAGGGTAAAAGACAAAAGGAAAACAAAAACCCCACCTCTGCTAATTTCACCGTATAGAAGCACCCGTATTATTCGACAGGTCTATTTTCATTTATCTTTAATTAGATGGGAAATACTGTAGGTACACTCCCTCCCCATTCTATTTTTAAACTTTCTATAAATATTTTTTCATAGCCCTATAATAATCTTTTAAATGAGTTTATCATTACATAACTTTTCCTTAATACCTTTTAAATTGTCTTTTTTTTTTTTAAACACTATTACTCTGAACATTTGGGGCAAATGCATTCCTCAGAATTTCTGATTATTAAAGATCTTGAGTTATATAATCAGTTTAATAAGTCACATTTTCCACATTTTCACAGATCTGTCTTCTGCCTCAGGACTTGAGGAGGTGCCATTTGTTCATCCTGAAAGACTTTTGTTGTTTTGAGACATGGTCTCACTAAGGTGAGGTGCAGGCTGGTCCCAAACCCCTGGATTCAAGTGATCCTCCTGCCTCAGCCTCCCAGGTAGCAAGCAGTACAGGTGCACACCCCCGTGCCCAGATGAAAGACATTTTATATCCCTTCCTCCCCCTCTTTTTAAAAGATACTTTTTTTGTAAAGACTGTTCAAAACTCTCATCATAGGGTTGATATTAATGTAACTTTTCTACTTGTTTTCCCATCATTTTTCTTGTAATCCCCTGTCCTCCATTTATTTGACTCTCCCAGTTCTCCGTAAACCACCTCCCTTGTGTTCCTACTTCTATACTTTTGTTATTCCTGTATTCTTTTTAGGGGTTCCCTTTGTTTGCTGATGCCAGTTATATCATGAACATAATTTTAATTGCTCTTTGGCCTGTTTGATTTTAAATGTCCGATTTTCATCTTCAGTTATTGATGTTTACAGGATAGTTCACATGTACGCTGAAAGACTCCAGACTTTTTAAAAATTAAAATTGTAAGAATGATGTTGCTTTCTTGATAACTTATTTTCATTGTTTTAAGTTGTGGTTCTGGTCTTTGTTTCCTTTATGTGCTGTGAACTATGGAAATGAGATGATAGTGCAGGTTACGGTTGGATATAGGAGGGTCTTTTATAAGAGCTTTATGATGAGCTCTGCTTCCTGGTTTCTATACCTTTTTTTTTTTTTTTTTTTTTTTGGTGTTGGGAATCGAACCCGTGGCCTTGTGCTTACAAGGCAAGCACTTTACCAACTGAGCTATCTCCCCAGCCCTCTATACCTTTTTTGCCATTGAAAAAATGTTAGTCTTCAACTGTGATATATTTGATTTTTGTGTAGTCTTTAGATCAACCCTAAGCCTCTTCTTCCTTAGGTTGGCTAAGTTCAGACTTCTGTGCATTAGCTTAAAAAAGAGGTTTCTTTTTTCCTTTTTTTTTTTTTTTTTTTGCAAAGTCGTATTGCCTGAGAACAATTTGGTTTCAAAAGCTTTGCTGTGTTTTTACAGCTGTATCTTGTTTATTTGAAAGTTCAGGTGTATTTTTATAAAAATGAGTGGAAAACAAAGAAACTGAATATCCTTGAGACAGGGAACTGATTAGGGATTTGCATCTTTACTGGGTTAGGTTGTGCTAGTTGGGTTATGTTGACCTTTTTGGGTGATGGTGAATGAAGTAATTAGAATGAAGTAGAAAATTATGGCAAAAGTGTGATTTTAAAACTTACTGAAAAATGAGGATAATCAGGGGTTTTATATTTTCCTGCTTTCCGGGAGTGGGAGAACCCCTAAAATCATGACTTTATTGTTTGACTTTGAAAGGTTTGACTTCTATCACATTTTCAGGAATACACTGTGGCTTTCTGTTGTTGTTTTGAGTCAGGGTTCACCTATGTTGCCCCAGCTGCCCTCTGAGCTGGCTATCCTCCCACCTCAGCCTCCTGAGTAGCTGGTTACAGATATGCAACCATCTCGCCCAGCTTGGGAATGCATTGTAAATGAAAGGAGGATTGCTGCTTATGTACAGTGTTTGTCTGGATTCTTAGGGAAGTTACTATAGAAAATCTCATTTATGTAAATTTAATCAGTATGTATATGTGTATTTACCGTGCCTTTTGTAGTATATTAATGAGTTGTGGACTTTGGAGCTCCCTGAGCTCTGGCAAAAGGGATTGTGGGGCCAGACCTAGAGTTGGTGGAAGAACCTAATGGAGTCTGTTCTTGTCTGATGTCGGTGTAGTTCATTATTTGGGCCATATAAATGTGTGAGCTAAAGATTGCCTTGATCCTCGATGCATTGTGAGACGTGGAATCCTGTCAATGAAAGGAGAATCATGGGAAGATTATTTGGTTTCTACTGTGTTACACAGCCTCAAGAATCACCTTCAAGTGTGTACCTCATCTGTTCTCTCCCCAAAGTTACTTAAAACTCTTACTATGCCAGTTCTTCTGGAATGAGATAATTTTACTGTAGTTCAATCTGCTTTAACAAGATTACCCCCCGCTCCCACTCTTTTTATATTGGGGATTGAACCCAGGGAGCTATATCTCTAGTCCTTTTGAGACAGGGTCTCCCTAAGTTACTGAGACTGGCTTCAAACTTGTGATCCTCCTGCTTCGGCCTTCCAAGTCCCTGGGATTACAGGCATGTACAAGTGCAAGGTTTTCTTAACCTCCCTAGCTAATCAAAGGGTCCATAACTGACCTGGGTGCTCCAGACTTTCACATCCTAGTGGTTTTATTCTTGGAGCTCCATCTCCCCTTTGCATTAGCTGACATGCCATCTTTGTGGAGTATTTTCTAATTCTCTCCAATTGGAAGTGGTATTTTATTTTCTCTGAACTTGGGTAGCATTTTCCTATGCTTCTGTTTTGTTCTAAACACTGTCTTCTATTTTTTGTTTCTTTGTGTTTCTTCAGAAGCAGCTCCTGGAAAGGTGGCTGTGGGAAGTTTCCTGAAGAGAGGTCCCCCCAGTTCTGTGGATTGAACTCAAGGACTTGTGCTTGCATGTGCTCTGCTACTGAAGAGCAGGCCCAGCCTTTATTTTATTTTGAGACAGGATCTCACTGAGTTGCCCAGGCTGTTCTGGAACTTCTGATCCTCAGCCTCCCAAGTAGCTGGGATTCATAGCTCTGAGTGGTTTTTTATGAGTGGTTGCAACTTTCCTTAGTCTAATTGTGAGAGAGTAATGGATAATAAAGAGCTCTAATCTCAGTCAAAAGGCTTGGCTTATAGTTGTAACTACTAACTAGTAAGCAAGTGGTTTAACCTCGATGAAATTATGAAATGAAGAAGTTGGACTTGCTGATGCCTTTTTTACTTTACTGACGGAGTTGAATTCATTCAGTACCATTTTAAGCAGGGGGAGTATAAAGATGATTAATCTCTACTTTCGGTGCTCTAAGGTCAAATGGGCTAAACAGCTGAGTAAGAGCTGTGTGGTGTGAGGGACTGGGGAGCCCTGGTAGAGCTTGTGTTTAGCATGTAGGAGGCCCTGGGTTCAATCCTCAGCACCTCAAAACAAAAGTGGAAAAAGCAGTGGTAAAAGAATTGAAGAAATCATTTGTTTTGGGTTTGGGTGAGGTTTGGTCCTCAGAGGTGTGCCATTTTGATGGCCTTATAAATTAGAACAGGGACTTGTTAGGAAGGCAAAGAGAGCTATGTGAAATGAGGCAAGGTTTATATACCTTGACAGTGCTTGGCTAGGTAATTCTTTGTTGTGGGATGCTATCCTAATCATTCCTGACCTCTGTCCACAAGATACCTATAGTGCCATCCCCTTAAATTGTGACAACTAAAAGTGTCATCAGACATTTCCAGATGTGTCCTAAGAGCAAAATTGAGAATCATTACTTGAAATGGATCAATGAAGAGTGAAAGGATAATGTTGTGGAGGAAAAACTAATAGTATGTGGAACATTGGAGTTACTGAGAGGGGTGGGGACATGGAAGATGAGACTACAAAGGTAGTTCAAGATCAAGTTCACAAAGGATGCTTGAGTGTCATGTTAGGGCACTTAGGTTTTCGGGGTAATGCATAAGCGTTCAAGTTTAAGTGAGACTGTGTGTGTGTATTTAAGATAATTCTGATGCCAACATTGGATGTGTTGGAAAAGAAGTAGCAGGGGAATTGGGACAGTATTTTAATAGTTCTGCTAAGTGGTGATAAACAATGACTTAGAGAATGGAATGGAGCAATGAGATCCACAGGGCTTCCATTGTATGAGGGATGTGCTGCTATTTGACTTTGGCTTCTCTGACACCATTGGAGTCCTGAGCAAAATACTTCTCTTGTCTTCTCTTTCAGCTCCTTCTCCTAACCCCACTTCCCTCTCACTGATTGTTGCTGCTGTTTGAGATGTGTTGAAAGCTCATAGAGAGAAAGGAATCTGGGTTTTAGAAGTAGATTACTAAAAGGTATATGTTTTTCACCTTCAAAACCCTCCCAAACACAGGGGCATCTGAGAGTGTTAATCTGGCATCAGAGAACGCTAACTCTAGGCTCGCCCTGGTTCAGTTGGTGTTATTTTGCCACTTTTAAGATAGTCTGATATGTAAGAATATGTGAAGTGAACATTTATGTAAGTAGTTGGAATAATTTCATTTTCTACTTTGGAGGGATTTTTTTGTTTTAAAATGGCATTCATATTTTAAGTAAGAATGGTGTAGTGGGAGGGGTACTGGATTTGAGTCAGAGGGCTATGTTTTATAGTTCCAGTTATCCCACTGTCTGTATAAAATCATTTGGATTCTCATTACATTTAAGTGTAAAACCAAGGTGTATACCTAAAAGATGACTTAAGGTAGCTCTTTTTTTTTTTCCCTTTAAGTTTTTAATTTTTGTATTTATCAGCAGATATGTGGAAAAAACTGGAGTCTAGAGAAAATTTCAATTAAAGTTAAAGAGTTAGGGGCTGGGGAGATAGCTCAGTTGGTAGAGTGCTTGCCTTGTAAGCCCAAGGCCCTGGGTTCGATCCCCAGCACCCAAAAAAAAAAAAAGAGTTAATGGATTTAGGAGGTGTTGGATTGACAAGTAAATAATGGAAGGATAGTATAAAATTTGAATGTTTCCTCTCCTATGACTCTTTGCCTATGTGGGGTATGGGGGCTTTATTTTATTTAAAATGAGTTAATTGTACTTGGCCAATAGCTCATAGTATGAATTTTAGGACTGTATACTTGGTAGCCAGGGATATAATTTCATTACTGGCAGAGCACCTTAAAGTTTGGTTAAGGTTTAGGGTTATTTTGCTTTGTTTTCTGCTTGGTTGGTTTTTTGCAGTGTGCTGGGAATCTACCCACACAGGCTACCACCAAGCTACAACCCTGGATGAAAGCTTGGTTGTTTCTATCTGAAGTTTACTTAACCTTTAAACATTATTGCTATTAAAGTTACATATCGCCAACTAGGGAAATAATATTTAGGGGGAGAATTTTTTTTGTTTTCGGAATTGAAGATGAAGTATACAGGTATATATAGTAGCAGTGATTGTCTGTCATAGATGGTTTGAGAGAGAATATTCATACCCCATTTTCATTATTGTAAGGGAACCAGCAAAAGAAACTTATTTTTAAATTCTATTTCTTGGCCTGCTCATTCTCAAACGTGGTCCCAAGACTTTTATGCTCTTAAATTATTGAGGACCCCAAAGAGATTTTATGTGGGAATACATCCATCAATATTTATTATTTTGGAAATTTATCTTTAAAAATATGTATGCATTTAAAAATAACAACCCATTACATGTTACTGTATATTTATGATAAAGAACTTTTCCAAAACAAAAACCTTGGTGAGATCAGTGTCTTTGTTTTATAAGTTTTGCAAAAATATAGAAGCTAGATTCTCTGTCTGCTTTTGCCTTCAAACTGTTACAATATATCATGTAGCCTCTGGATGAAGTCCTTTGTGCAACTCAGAATGACAGTGAAGATGGCAAATGTCTTATTAGGGAAATAATTTTGATCTCTGAATCCCCTTGAAAAAGGATCTCAGAGACTCCAGGAGTCCCTACACCACACTTTTTTTGGGCGCGGCGACCAGGGATTGGACCCAGGGATGCTTAACCACTGAGCCACATCCCCAGACACACTTTTTTTTTTTTTTTAATTTTTCTTTTTTTTAATAGATGAACACAATTATCTTTATTTTTTTATGTGATGCTGAGGATCGACCCAGTGCCTCACATGTGCAAGGCAGGCACTCTACCACTGAGCTACAGCCCCAGCCCCCCTTTTTATGTTTTAGAGATGAGGTCTCACTAAGTTGCTTAAGGGCCTCAATAAGTTGCTGAGACTGGCTTCAAACTTTCCATCTTCCTGCCTCAGCCTTCGGAGCCGCTGGGATTACAGGCCAACACCACACTTTTGGGAGAACTGGTGCAATGGACTGGCAAGCCAGGAGAATCCAGTATTATTTGAGTGACTATCTACTGTAAATTCTTTAAACTGAAATTTATAACTTACATATAATAAAGTGTGCTTTCTTTTTGTGTGTGTGATACCTGAGCATTGAACCCAGGAGTGCTTTTCCACCTTTGAGCTACATCCCCAGCGTTTTTTTATTTTTGAGACAAGGCCTCGTTAAATTGCTGGCATTGGTCTTAAACTTGCCATCCTCTGGGTTCTTAATGGAATTGGTGTATTTTTTAACTCTGTTATAGAAATCAAGGCAAATGTCTATCAAGTGATGAATGTATAAAAATATACCATAAAATGGAATGTTATTTAGGAGTAAAAGAAGTATTGATACATACTGATACATACTACAACTTGGATTAACTTTGAAAACATGCTTAAGTGAAAAAAATTCACAAAAGACCTCATGATACCATTTATATGAAAATGTCAAAACAGGTAAATTGATTGAGACATAGAGTAGTTTAGTTTGGGGCTGAAAGGAGTGAGCGTGGAGGGAATGGGGAGTGACTGCTACAGATGGGTATGGGGTTTCCTCCTCCCACTAGGGATTGAACCCAGGGCCTGTGGTCTACCAGTGAGCTACGCCCTCAGCCCTGGCATGGGGTTTCTTTTGGGGGAGATAAAATATTCTGAAATTCATTGTGGTAATAATTGTACAACTGAATACATGAAAAGCCATTGAATCATACACTTCAAATGATTTGGTTATATGAATTAGATCTTTCGAGGTGATTAAACACATTGAAGGTAATTTATTGAAAAGGAATTTGAAATTCTTTGGTTTCTTTTTTCAGATCCTTTATACCTCTACATTTGCAACTTAAGCAAACTAGTCTAGGAAGATCCCAAGCAAAAAGATGCACATAAAATGCATGTAATTAATAATTTGCTTTGAAATGTTGACTATAATGAAATGAGGTTTTTGTTTCAGTTTATTTCATGACTGGCTTTATAACTTCTAAAAGTGTTAAGATAATTTTGACAAAGATGATAAATGCTATTAACAGAAATTGAGTTGTTTATCTTAACCTGTCATTTTAACAGAGTAGACTGATAAATGTTACAGAAGGTTTAACTACCTGGAATGTGACTTGTCTTAATATTTTACGTCAACATTGCTTACTTTTTTTTTTTTTTTTTTTTTTTTTTTTTTTTTTTTTTTTTTTTTTTTTTTTTTGCGGTGCTGGGGATAGAACCCTGGGCCTTGTGCTTCCAAGGCAAGCACTCTACCGACTAAGCTACCTCCCCAGCCCATGCTTACTTTTTTTAATTGACTGATTTGTTTAGGGACTGGAATTTATTGGAACCTCACACCCTTTGTAAGCATTTAATAAATAAAGGAATAAGTAAAAGTGTCTTTGTCTTGAAAAGAGACCTAGGGGTACATACACAATAAATCCCAGTATTTTGAAGGACTATAATATAGATGATGGTGAATATTAGCTTTTCATTCCAGGGGTACAACTATAATGTGTATCGGTGACAAAGGAGGTAGATTGTTGAGTTGGGGTCCCGGGTGGGGTGGACGACACACCTTTTCCTGCTGACAGTAGTGGGCCTCCAAGTGTTGTAACAAAATGTCCAAGGGGAGAATAGATGTAGCATTTCCTGAAATTGGAGCAGTTAATTTCCAAGTCTTAATATTCTTTGAGCCACCCCTTCCATTATCTGCAAGATTCTGGCCATTTAGGTATCTCTTTGGTCCCTTAACTTTTTATGCTGAAAAGTTGTTTGTTTGTTTTCAAGTCTTTTCATTTCTAGGATAATGTTGACCATAAGTACATGTATTTTGAACTGCTCGAATGAGTTTTGCCTCAAAATCAGGAACTGACACCATTTCAGTACTTAGACTAGCTTGTGTTTTTAATGTCTTGGTGCTCAGTTGTACCATTTGTTTTGTGGGAATACAGAAGCAGACTTAACACAAAAATTGTTGGCTCCAAGGGCAAATGATGTCACAGCACACCATGTATACAGAGTAGGATAGTAATTCAAGTAGAAGTAGGAGAGCTAAGTCTCCCATATGACATGATGGTGGTAGTATAGCCATATAAAACTCAGAGGAACCCATGCCTTAACAAATATGGTGCCATCTGTCACATTCTATTAATATTAATGATTTTGTATATATTTAGTTTATAAATTTGTTTTTGATTTTATAGTTATGTAAGAGCAGTAAACACAAGGAGTTTAATCCTAATTTCATTTCTGCATATATTAAGCAAGTAATTAAGCAAGTAATTAAATTAGCTTTAAAAATTCCGTTAAAGTAGGACCAGAATTAGTAAACTTGAGCCAGCTTGGTGGCGTTGATAGGAACCTGGTACTTGGAGTCCGATGATTGGAACTGGGACCACAATGCCACGTTTACTAGGTTATTTCTTTTCTTTCTCTTTCCTTTTTTTTTTTTTAAACGGTGCTGGGGATCTAACCCAGGGCCTTGTGCATGCAAGGCAAGCACTCTACCGACTGAGCTATCTCCCCAGCCCTACTAGGTTATTTCTGTGTTTATGTGGGAAAGATATATTCCCACCTAAAAGGGTGGTTCATTTGTTTATCCTTTCACTCAACATAATATATTAAGTTGTATAGCACTGCATAATTTTGATGTCAAATTGTTACTGGTTTCTTTAATCTCCCCACTGTCACATTTTCTTTGGAGTCAGCACAAACTCTGAATACTGTACTATGAATTGACTTATATAGGGTAAGATATCTTGACTTGAAATGTACCTTTAAAAAAGTAGGACTGAATAATTTTAAAGTATGGTAGGATTTTGTGTTAATGCAATAGAATAATAAAAACAGCTACATTACTAAAACTATTGGAGTTCCCTTGTATCAGGAGCAGAAAATCCTAGTAATTTATAGTTTGGAGAATAATTTTCCCCTGGGCTGGTATGGAGATCGTAAAGAGCCTCTGAAGGTTCAAAAATAAGAATTGTTGGGGCTGGGGAGATAGCTCGGTTGGTAGAGTGCTTGCCTTGTAAGCACAAGGCCCTGGGTTCGATCCCCAGCAACCAAAAAAAAAAAAAAGAATTGTCAAGAGTCGATAATAATCTAATTAGCATTTCAAGAGAAAAATAACCAGCACATGTTAAAACACCTACCATTTACTGGGTTCCTTCTGTGTACCTGGCACTTCACATACATTCTCTCATTAAAGCTTTCCAACAATTTGTGGAAGTGTTAGCCACCTTCAGAGAAAAAGATAATACGTGAAGATTAAACATCATCTGTTGAAGGCCTGTTATATTGCAGTATATGCATTGCTGAAAAATTCTTGCATTCGACAAAATTGTGCACCAAAAGGCATTAAGAGAAAAAATGGGATTAAGAGCAAACTGCTCAAAAGTGATGTTTCTTTGTAATTAGAGTACTAGCAAAACAATAAAAATTGTAATAAAATAAACAGGACAGTTTAAAAGGTCTTAAATGTGTGACAGACTATAATAAATATATATGACTTTTTAAAAAAAGGTTTGGTAACCTGATGGAAGTACTGGGATGTAAAGAAGGATTGAGGTTATCGAGTTAGGAGGCAAGTCTGAAAAGCATGAAGATCAGGTAGAACCACATAAATGGTTTTAAAAACAGCATGGGGGCAAAGCACAGAAGAAGAATGTGGGATGATAGGGATCTGGTCCAGACCTGCAACCCCTACCTCTGTGCTGTGTTCAGCATGTTACTTACAGGTACAAAACATTAATGTGTTGAGGGAAGCTCGCAGCTACCATTCCACTTTTTCTAAATTTAATGATTTTAAGTGTACCTCATATGAGTGGAGTCAATACAATATTTGTGTTCTTTGTGACTGACTTATTTTGCTTAACATAGTGTCCACAAGGTTCATCCATGTTGTAACATAACAAAACTTCCTTCTTTTTAAAAGATGAATAATACTCTAATACTCTGTTATTTGTATATACCACAATTTGTTTCCCCATTCACCTGTCCTTGGACATTTGCTTTGCTTCCACTTTTTGGCTACTGAGAGTAATGTTGCTATGAACATGGGTGTACAAATATCTGTTCAAGTTTTGGGGAGATACTTGGCAGAGGAATAATTGGCCAGATCATAGTCTTACGGTTAATTCTATTTTTTAATTTTTTTTTTTTTTGGGGGGAGGCTTAGCCGGACTGTTTTTCCATAACAACTGCACTGTTTCACATTCCTATCAGCAATACATGAGTGTTGTGATTTCTTCACATTCTTGGCAACATTTGTTATTGACTGTCCTTATTGTAGCCATCCTCCTGGGTGTGAAGTAGTATCTTATTGTGGTTTTTATTTGTGTTTCCTTGATGGCTGATGTTGAGCATCTTTCATATGCTTATTGGTCATTTGTGTATATTTGGAGAAATGCCTCTCTTCAGATCCTTTGCCCATTTTTCATTTGGGTTGTCTTTTTATTGTATGAATTCTTTAGCATATTCTCAACACAAGTCCTTTATAAGATACATGATTCATAGAATTTTTTTTCCATTTTATGAGTTCTCTTTTCATTGTCTTTATAGTGTCCTTGAACAACAAAAGCTTTTGATTTTTCTTTTTGGTGAACCCAGGGCCTCCCCATACTAAGCATATACTCTACTACTATTAAACCCCCAGTCCTAGAAGTTTTTAATTTTGATAAAATCTAACATCTGGTTTTATTGTTCCTCCTAATTTTGATATTTTACCTGTAAGATTCCATCAATTGTTGAGATTTTGACCTCACATCTAGGTCATTTTGAGTTAACTCGTGCTGTTAATGGGAACATTTTTATATATAATAATTCCAACAATTCATTATACAGGTTTTATACAATGCATTTTAAATCAGTTAAGAAGAAACACATACTGTTTTTTGTTGTTGTTTTTGCTGCACTAGGAATTGAAACTAGGGGCTTGTGCAGGTGCTCTACTACTGAGCTATATCCCTAGCTCCTGTGCTGTTTTTTTATAATTGCATAAATGGATTTACCAGCGCTCTGCACTTAGTGGTCGTACCTTCCAAACTCCTCATGCTGTCATGCTGGAAATTGATTTTTTTTTTTTTTTTTTTTTTTTTTTTTTGCGAGAGGCAGTGTTACTGGGTATAGAACCCAGGGACACTGTACCACCGAGCTACATCCTTTTTTATGTTTCATTGTGAGACAGGGTCTCGCTAAATTGCACAGGCTGGCCTGGAACTTGTTTATCCTCCTGCTTCAGGCTCTTGGGTTGGTGGGATTACAGGTGTGGGTCATGTTACCCTGCTGCAAATTGATTTTTTTTACTCCCATTTTTGAAAGAGGTTTGGTTGATGGTTTTTGTTTTTCTCTTTCAACACATTGAGTATGCTCCATGTTTTCTGATTTTAAAATCTTGTCTTATTGAGAATCCTTCCTCTGTGATGGTTCACTTGCTATTTCAAGATTCTCTGTGTATTTGACTTTTGGCAGTTGGTTTAGGATATTTCTCATTTTGCATCGGTACATTTAATAAATTTTTTTTTTTGGGGGGGGGGGCGGGGTGCTGGGGATCGAACCCAGGGCCTTGTGCTTACAAGGCAAGCACTCTACCGACTGAGCTATCTCCCCAGCCCAATAAATGTTTTTCATTGAATTTGGGACAGTTTTTGACCATAATTTCTTAACGTCATTTCCTTTTTTCTTTTTGGGACTCTATACATATTAGTATGCTTAATTGTGTCACACATTTCTCTCTCTTTTTTTTTTTTTTTGGCGGTACTGGGGATCGAACTCAGGACCTTGTGCTTGCGAGGCAAGCACGCTACCAGCTGAGCTATCTCCCCAGCCCACACATTTCTCTATAATGCTTTGCTCATTTTTATTTTTTCCTCCTTCAGATTGCTGTATCTAACAATGTACACATTTGCTGATTGTTTCCTCTGATGATTCAGCTGCTGTTGAACCACTCCAGGGAGTTTTTCATTTCAGTTATTGTACCTGACTCTTTTTGTGTTAATTTCTATGTCTTTTATCTCTGTTGATAGTCTGTTTAGAAATTGTCATTGTATTTTCCTTTAAGCTGGTGTCCTTTAGTTTTTTGAACATAACTCATAATAGCTGTTCTGAAGTTTTTGCTAACAGTCTGACATCTGGACCCTCTCAAAGCTGGTTTCTTTTGCCTACTTTTTTTTCCCTGTGTGAGGGCCACATTTTGTTAGCATGTCTTTTAATTTTTGGTTTAATACTGGACCACTTATATAATGTAACTTTGGATACTGAATCCTCATTCGCCCCAACCACCAGGGTCTTTGTTTTTATTTGCTTGTTTATTCATTGACTGAACAATCTTATGTCTTAAGCCCCCACCATTATGCAGGCTGTGGTGTTCTTCCAAGGGCATATCCTTAGCCCTGCATGCAGTTCTCCTAGGGTATGAGTGATTTTAGTTTAGCAAGACTTTTCTTGGTGAGCTCCTGTGTTGGGGCAGGGAGGGTCTCCCCTTCACAAGGAATGTTAGCCTTTTCTAATTGCTGCCTGGTTGCTGTATTGTTTTACGTGATGCGTTGGGATATAAATTGCCCCATAGTCTGATCTGATAAAATTCTCTTGTTTTTCAGGGATAAATTACCACACCATTGTTGGAGGTTTATTCTGACCCCAGGAAAGTTATACTTAGCTCTCTGTTTCTCTGTTTCTCTCTGTTAAACTGAATCACCAACCTCTTAATCCAAGTAAAGTCATTTTACTTTGAGAACTTTAGAGTTTTCTGTTCTTGGGGTAGCCATTTCCCCTGGCAAAAACTTTATGCCAACGCTTCAGAACTGGTGCAGGACAGTGGCTCGCTTCTCTGAGTTACTGCCCTGCTTCTTGAGCAGGGTGCTGAGTGGAAGCAACAGCCTATGGTCATCTCAGCTTATCTCCTGTCTTAGAACCGTGGCTCTATGGGTGAGGTGGGGTGATGGCCATCAGGACTCCGCTGTTCTTGGCTTGCTGCACCCAGGGTTGACCCTCTTCCCCAAAAAGTGCTACCTGGATAGAAAAAATAAGAACCCAAGGCTTCTCTGCCACTCCTGGGTTGCACTAGAGCCTCTGCAACTCACAGTTGGGGGAGGATGAGAAATGCTGGTTGCTTTCCTCTACAGGGGAGATACCACCAACTGGGAGGGAGGAGCCCAGAATTCTTTTTCAGCACTCATCTGAAGTGGAGCTTCTGTCCTGCTGTGCAGGCTTGCATGCCAGTCTGTGTTCTTACTGTAGTACATGGTAGGTTTTCTTGATTAAAAGTTTCTTCCCTTGCTATATGTCCTTAGGACAATTTTCAGAGACTTTAAATGTTTTAATTTAAATTTTTTCTTTTTTCTTTTTTAAACCTGTGGTTTCACTGAGGAAATTGCCCACAGAGCTTCTGGTGCAGCCATTCCAAAAGTCATTTTTAATTTAAATTTACTCAAATTGACTACAACCACTTAAAATTCCTGTTTGAGAATGCCTTGGAAAAATTGCCAAAGTTTTGAAGCTTTTTAAGTATATTAAAGCTTCTACTACCCTAATGTGTGCATGTGACTTGATAGACTTCAGGATGAACAAGTTTTGAATAGCAGTATTTGGCCAATAATCAAGCATTTCTTTTCTTTTCTTTTTTTTTTTTTTTTTTTTTTGCGGTGCTGGGTTTGAACCCACGGTCTTGTGCTTGCGAGGCAAGCACTCTACCAACTGAGCTATCTCCCCAGCCCCAAGCATTTCTAAATGAATAAATTTCTGCTGCCATAAAGAATTTTGAGCTCAGGATGCAGTTCTGTTGTAATGACTTCTAGGAAATTATCCCTAGGAAATAGCCACAGATATATACAGTGATTAAGTGGCAAAAATTAGAGATGACTTTTCAAAAAACTTAGGTGTTGAAAACAATATGAACATTTAGTTCAAGAAACATTAAAATTTAACAAAGATTAATTAGACATCTTTATATGCATTTTTTGGATTATTGATTGGAGGATGTGAAGCTGTCTAGAACTAACATGGGGGGTGGGGCCCTGCTTAATATAGTTGCCTTGACTTGCTTTGTATCTAATTTATCATCCTAATGTGGGATAAGAATGGTAACTTTTGGGGCCAGGGAGATAGCTCAGTCAGTAGAGTGCTTGCCTTGCAAGCACAAGGCCCTGGGTTCAATATCTGGCACCCCAAAAGAAAAAAAAAAAAAAAAGTATTATACTGATGTTAATAGCAGTGCTGGTTGAGCTAGGAAAAGAAACTCCTTTACCTTAGAGGGTCTGTGGACGCAGCTATTTAAGAACGCTGCATTTCAAATGATATGAATTCTCATCTGTTCATTGAAACTTAATTTTTGATTTTTTGATTATGCCATCTCTTAAGAATATGGCTAATTATGTTTTAAAAGAATACTTAACATACTAAAATCACATTAAGTGAAAAATTCAATTTTGTAAAGTATTTCTGTGTCAAAATTATTTGATACAGCTTATCTCCAGGGTGGGGATGTGGTGAGATTAATGGTAATTTGTTCCCCCTTGTTTCCAACATTATTAATGTACAGTATGGTGGTTCAGACTGGGACACTGGAGCTTGTACTGCCTGGGTTTATCCTGGAAACACCATTTTTGACAGCTTCTTTTCTGCTCCAGTTTTATTTAACTTCTCTCTCCCTTTCCTTTCCTTTTGGATTGCACTTGGGAATGTTCTCACTGAGCTACATTGTCAGCCTTTTTAATTTTGAGACAGGATCTTGTTAAGTTGCTCAGGCTGGCCTTGAACTTACGTTACTCCTGCTTCAGCCTCTTCAGTCACTGGGATATACTGGTGTGCACCACCATGCCCAACTTGGCCCAGTTTTTTTTTTTTTTTTTTAACTCATGAAATGGAGCTAATAATACTGTTCTGAGGATTAAATAACTCACTTGGAATAGTGACTGACTTATAGTAAACATTCATATTTTAACTATTAATCAGGAAAATTTTATTTAAAATTTGAGGCATGTTAACCTGGCAGCAATAGTATTAAAATAGAGGAATGGGAGAAAAGTGGGAAGAATAAATTGAAGGCCAATCATGAATTCATTATTTTTATTTTGTGTTGTGCTTCATAGAGTGTTTGGGTTTGGGCAATTTCTCCGTCAAGCCTGCAGTACCCTGTATCTTTTCTTGTATGGAAGAAGAACTATTATATAGGAAACTTTTTCTTTCAGGAATAATACATAACTGCCTTTAAAAACTTATCGAATCTGTCATAGTAGTAAAAAACTTCAATTTAAAATTCAAAAGGTCTAAGTATTCGGCTTAAAAATATTTTCATACCATAAAATGCTTATTTACCAATTAGAACAAATAAAAAAACTAAATGGTTACTTTGAAAGTTTAGTTGCTTAAAAGATGGGCTTTACTGGATTATAGCAAAGATGAAACAATGTATTGTACGTTTTCAAGTTCACGGCCAGCATTGACAGACAACTTAGCAAGAAGCTGTTTCAGAATGAAAAGGGCTGGAGAATGTAACTCAGCACTGCACCACCCTTCCAAAAAAAAAAAAAAAAGAAAAAGAAAAAGATGTTGGGGTGCTAAGTTTGAATATGAAATAAATGCTGTGGATCCCAAACGCAATCTGATATTACCGGTTTGGTTGTATTTTGCATTGCAGAAAATCCAAGATGCTTATTCATTTTTTTTAATAAAATAAAACTTCATGCAATAAAATTTCACATTGTGATTTGTTGAATTTGAGCATACTTATAGTATGAATCCATGTTACTGGATCAGATTTTAAATGATTTGAATAATTGGTGATCTACTCAGTCTTGTGTAAGATACTGATACTTTTACTTGAAAGACAGCTTGTTCTGGCCTTGCTTAGGTATGCCTAAATTAGCTTAGTGACATAGGAAACAAACTCCACTTGAACCCTGAGACTGATATTTGAAATCACGTAAAGCAAGTGATTCATGACTGTTTTCCCCTTAAGAAAGCTAGCAGTTAATTGTAGCATATCTATGGCAAAACTTTTTTTCCCAATCAAAAATTTCCAGATTGTATCTCAAAACATTATTTTCAAATTTGTTCCTCAAATTACTCAAAAACTCTACAAAGTACCTTTTAGAAGGGAAAAGAAAATTACATTTTGAAAGTTTTATTATGTGCTTGGTATTTGTGAGACACCATTTATTATAACAATTCTTGAGTCATTTTTGTGGGCAACTATCAATTTTAAAGAGATAGAAAAAATGAGAGAGGGTGTTACTGACATTTAAGATAGGCAGATTAGGGCAGGGGAGATAGCTCAGTTGGTAGAGTGCTCACTTCGCAAGCACAAAGCCCTGGGTTCAATCCCCAGCACCGGAAAAAAAAAAAAAAAAAAGGGCAGATTATAAGCTGCATAGGTAGTTTTGAACAAGAGTTACGATAAATGTAGAGATTATTTTTCATCGTTCCATACCTGCTTCTTGTTCCTTAGCTTGCAACCTAGCATGCTGAGGGAAAGGTATCAAATTCTTGCCAGGTGGTAGAGAGATGACTATTAAGAATAGTGGAATATAGCGGGGTATGGTGGCGTACCTGCCCAGCAATGTGGAACTCTAGAAATGAGAACTTGACAGAGGTAGAAGAAATGAAGAGAGCAAGAGCTAGGAAGGTGAGATTGTATATGAGTAGAGATGGCAAGCAGCTTGAGGTGATGGCTGATTGAATGAATGTCCTACAAGAAGCAGACAATGATTCAGTTGGTCTGAGAGTAGGTGGTGTGTTGGAGGGAGGGTTTTCACACTGCTGCTTTCCCCGTTTACCTTAAAGTTACTTTGTTTAGAGGTATTGTTCCTTAATTATCTACATGATACTTCTGTTTAGAATAGTTTTGCTCCTCACTTCTGCCAGATGTTTTTGACTTGTTTAAAGATGGAGGGTTTTGGGAATACATACAGAATAATTGTGCATAAAGAAAACTGTTTAATGGGCTGGGGAGATAGCTCAGCTGGTAGAGTGTTTGCCTTGCAAGCACAAGGCCCTGAGTTTGATCCCCAGTACCGCAAAAAAAAAAAAAAAAGGAAAAAACCGTTTAAAGCCAGTATAATTCTGCCTTCTTTCTTCTCCTGTATACTAGCATATTAACTGCAAAATAATTTACAGATAGTTGCAATTAGTTAAAAAGGGTTTTTGTTTTTTTTGCAGTATTGGAGATTGAACACAAAGCCTTATATATGGTAGATAAGCACTTTACCCCACTGAGCTAAATCCCAAGCCCTAAAGTTTTAACTATTAAATAGGTCTAATGAGTACCTGGTGAATTTATTGCCAATCCATATAACCATTTACCATCTAGTTCCAAATTTTTTTCCATCTTCCCAAACTGAAACTGTATCCCCTTAACTCATCCCCCCAGCCTCTGACAACCTCTGTTCTGCTTTTTGTCCACATGATTTTGACCGCTCTTTATTCTGGTGTAAATGAAGTCATACATTATTTGTCCTTTTTTGACTGGCTTTTCTCACTTAGTGTCTCCAAGGTTAATCCATGTTGTAGAATGTGTCAGAATTTCTTCTTTTTTAACACAGAATGTTCCATTGTGTGTACTTACAATGTTTTGTTTATTCATTCATCTGTTGGACACCTGGATTACTTCTTGACTCTAAGCAACTTGGGGAGACGCTGTTTCAAAAAATACAAAAGGGCTGGGGGGGCTGAGGATATAGCTCAGTTGGTAGAGTGCTTGCCTTGCAAGCACAAGGCCCTGGGTTCAATCCCCAGCACCGCAAAAACAAACAAACAAACAAAAAAACAAAAGGGCTGGGGATGTGACTTAGTGGTTAAGTTCCCCTGGGTTCAAGCCCCAGTACCAATAAAATAAAAAATGGTTGGTTTTAGTGAACTACATGATAGAATTAGTGCTAGGCATTCCTACTTTCTACTTGTGCTTGGGTTAAGTCACATTTGTAGAGCCTCAGTTTTCTAAATTTATGGAAGAGTGCTGCAAGTCCTGTATAAAAGATTTACCTAAAGAATACCACTTTAATTCTGGTGTGCTTTACAACCCTCCACCTTCATTTGCCCTGTACTTGGGAATATGCCATGCTGCCCCCCCACCCCCCAATTCCCCAATTGTGACATACTTATCCTTTCAGAAGGAGTTGGTAGGGGGTGGAGGCTCCCGAATGATGCCAATGAATTTGTGTTCTTTTACCCTTTTGTGAATAGTTAGCTCAAGACCCCTAGGTTTTGCCTGGATACCAGACGTATAGAATCAGCTGTCTAGTAGATGAATGTTTTCACCTGTTTCAGTGTTCAAAACTGTATGTATATCATCACCAACATCACTGCTACCTGCCAGCCTTCCCCTGCGAAATGAAGAGGAAAAGAATCCAGAATCCTTTAAGCCAAGGAAGCTTAAGAGTTTCAAGAAGGGAGGGGTAGGTTAGTGGCAGCCAGTTTTTGTCTTGTATTGAGAGGAAAGCAAGCAGGATGAATATTGAGTAGTAGTTATTTGATTTGTCAGCATTGATCTGTGGACCAACCTTCTCCCCATCCTACTCCCAGTGCACATACATACAAAGCTCTTTATGTACTTTAAAAAAATTACATTCTTCAAACCCATCCTTAGACCTCAGTTAAGACCCTCTTAAAGAAATTTTGGTAGCTTGCATAGTCATGAGATAATGGAAGAAGTGAAAAGGGAGGCAGAGACTTTTTTTTTTTTTTAAGACTTTGAGAAAGAGGCAGAAATTACCAATTTTCAGTAGGGGAGATTCAGGTACAGCATCATCTGTTGGAGAAGTGTATGCAGTAGGATAATGAACACAGCTGGGACACAAAACAGATATTGGGGCAAATTTGAAGTAAAGAAAGGAGTATGAAATTAACTCTGTTCCTCCTGATGGTCAGAATCACAACCTCTGGGACAGGATTCCCCTTGTTTCTCTTTGCTAGCAAAATAGCAAAACTTTTTTCCTTTTTCTTAAAGGAAAAAAAAGCGGGGGAAGGGTATGAGTTAGCTGACATTTTGAATGCCAAGGGCAAAAATTAGTCAAATAATTTGTCAGCAAATCCAGATCCAGGTTTTTAAAATTATGTTTCATATGACACTGTTTGTATTTTAGGGTGCTTAAGGTGAAAGACTGATGAATCATTTGTTTTTATTTTTTTTTTCACTTTATGTATCGAAGAGTGTCTAGCTTCACCAGTACTTGATACATCAATCTTTTTCCAATTCAACCAGTGAAACAAAAGCAAAATCCTTGGTTTTGGTAGTTTTCATCTTCACAATTGCTAATGAGGTTGAGAGGCAGGACAGTGGAATAGTTAAGAGCTGTGGACCTCCTGGGTTAGAAACCCATCTTGCCACTTAGTAATGCTGTAGGTAGCTTATTTTCACTCTTTTCTCATCTGCAGAGGAATGAGAATAGTTCCTCCTGTATAAAGTGCTTCAGACAATGCCTAACAACTGAAAAGCTTTATTTTAAAGTTGTGTATTTCATGTTTATTGGTTGCTTGTGTTTCTCTTTTCTGAGATTTTTCATATCCTTTGCCCCCTCCCCCCCCTTTTTTTAAACTGCCTTTTCTTTTTTGGTGGGGGGTTGGTACTGGGGATTCCGAGCCACATCCCCAGCCCTGTTTCGTATTTTATTTAGAGACAGGGTCTCACTGAGTTGCTTAGTGCCTTGCAGTTGCTGAGACTGGCTTTGAACTCACCATCCTCCTAATTCAACCTCCCAATGAACTGCCTTTTCTTTTTTCAACATAAAATGGTTTATTTTTTTATTTTTAATTTTTTTTTACTGTGCTGGGATCAGATCCAGGGCATTCAGTGTCTGAGGCAAACATTCTACCTGATTCCATCCAACCCTTAACTTCTGGTTTTTACAGAAACCAGTCTGTCAATTTTCACCCTGATGTCTCTGAATTTTGCTTAGAGGAAGGTGTATCTTAAAATTGAAATTTTGTGTGACTTTTTCAAATAAGTTTTAAACATGTTGTCTAATATTTTAGTTCTCTTTGTCTACATTTTCCATTAACCTACCTATAATTCGTTGCTTTCATATGGTATGAGGTACACTTGTTGTGAAAATGAGAGAAACCTTGAAGTGGAAGAAGTCATATAGAGTCAGGTCTGAATTAGAGTTGGCTCTGCATAATATGGACAAATCCCTGCAGATCTTATTTTTGATTCTGCAAAATGGGGATGATAATGCCCACTTTCTATACTGCATGGACTGGGTGTGAGAATCAGTGAGGCATGGCAGAGCACCTGGAAACCTTGTACTTCACATGTGACATTCTGATCCACCTAAGTACTTTGTGATAAATACTTGAGTATTAATATTACTAAAACAGATGAGCACTAGGTACATTTTATGTACATGTTAATTTGGTCTTGAGTTATCTTGGGCAAGGTTGCGATTAGAAAACATAGAAATGAAACTTTGCAATGTTGGTAGGCAATTTCTCTCAATCTCTGTATTAGTCAGCTTTTTCGTCATTGCAGCCAAAATACCCAACAAGAACAACTTAGAGGAAGAAAAGTTTATTTTGGCTCACAGTTTTAGAGATTCAGTTCATGGACCAGTGACCTGTTGCTTTGAGCATGAGGTGAGGCAACATGGTGGCCAAAGGGAGCCTCATAGGAGCTCTGCTCCACTCATTCCTGGTGGCCAGGAAGCAGAGAGGGGGAAGGGTCACAGGGAAGATGCACCTTTCCAGGGCATGCCCCCAGTGACCCACCTTGTCCAGCCACACCCACCTGCCCACAATTACCACCCAGGCAGCCCATTCAGACTAGTTATCTTGTAATTTGATGATTTTTACCTCTGAAAATTCCTGTGTTTACACAGGAGTTTTGGGGAGACACCTCATTTAAACTTGAGGTGAGTTAGAAACTTGACTGTGGGCTAAGTGATTGTATTTCAATTTCAGGCATACATGGATTGTTCTGGGCAAAATGGGAGGTACCTTCTAACCAAGTACTTGTAATTAATCAAGTAATCCATCTGGTGGCATAGTATATCAGTCACAGGAAAGAGTTTTGAAAAGCACTGATGTCTAAGCCTCACTCCCAAATAATGTAATTTATTCCATCTGGAGAGGAATCTGGGCATCAGTGTTATCAAATACCTCAGGTGATTTTACTATATAACTAAAGATGGAATTCACCTGTCTAATGAATATACAATTGAGGGTTTGATAGCATTCTCCTGTATACCTTTGTTAGGTTGCAAAGAATTTCTATTCTTAAAATAGTTGTGGCTTATAGCCCTGCAGGACTTCAAGACTGCCTATGGTCACAACCTTCCCAACATGGTAGAGCTAAAGTCACTTGACATTAACTTGTATTGAAATAATAGTATATAGTTTGCCCTCTCCTAAGAAAAAGTTCTCCAAAGAGTGGTTTTTGGTTTTGTGTGTGTGTGTGTGTGTTTGTTTGGGAGTGGGGTGGGCTTAACAGAAATTTGCTATCTTAAAATACTGGAGGTTGGAAGTTCAAGATCAAGGTGTTTGGCAGGTTTTATTTTTTGAGGTCTCTGCTTGGCTTGCAGATGGTCATTCTCTTTTTTGCTGTCTTCACACAGTCTTTCCTTTGTGTACATCCCTGGAGTTTTCTTCCCAAAGCATGAAAAGCTTATGTTAAAACTACTTCTAAAGGATGGAGGTGTAGCTCAGTAGTTGACCATTTGCATAGTATGAGAGAGGCCCTGGGTTCAGTTCCCAAGCACTGTAAAAGAAACTACAGAAATCATTTGTAAGCTTGTTAACATCCATGATCCCTTAGTATCAATGATAAATGTTAGATGTGCAGTCTTGCTCGAAATGTTCTTAAAAATCATTTTTTTGCTTTGTCTTAAGTAAATTTTTGCAGTATATTTAAGGCATTAGCAAATTGAGGACAGATAATTTATTATTCCATAATAATCAAGTGGCAACTAAGTAAGTGCCTTGCTCTACTGTGTTTGGAGTCAGATTTAGGAAAAAATTGAAATATTACATAATAAAGCTGTTATTCTTAGTATACTTTATGGTGTACCACTATCAGTTTTAAGTTGAATGTGGTAATGAAACTTGAGCTTTTTACTTTTCTCTTTCATTTATATAGCCACCTTTTCCTGACCTGATTCATTGGTGGTACTAAATTTGAATAGTTGTTTAATTTGTGTTTTTTAGAACTAAAACAGTTTTTTTCCCTTCTACTTGTAGGTTATGCAATGGTCTCTGCAAGATGGTTTATTCTTGAATTGGAGCTTTTTAAGACTGACAAATGCTGGCACTTCATCTTCTATAAGTGGACTATAATTTCTTTTCTCAAGACAACTACATAAGCAGACAAAATTGCAAAGATCTGCCCTGTGTCGAGTATGACAGCCACGACTCGTGGCTCTCCAGTCGGAGGGAATGACAACCAGGGCCAGGCTCCTGATGGACAGTCTCAGCCCCCCCTCCAACAGAATCAGGTAGGACATTGAAGATACTAGTAGTTAAAGCTGCATTGGTATGTCCACTATGGTATACTACTATGGTATGAAGCATTTTCTGAATAATTAGTGAAAAAAATCATACATTTTAATTTAAAAGAAAAGTGAACATAGGTCTTCAGTAATACGAAAACTCAAGTGCTATAGACTGTGCTGTTTAAGTATGTGGCCCATCTTTTTCTGGTGTCTAATAATATTGTCAGTCATCATTAAAATTTATTTAAGCCCTGTGTCACTTCTGGGAAAAGTATTGTATCATGAAGTGTAACCCATGGAACCATCATAAATCATAATATCACTTTGTATCCTGTAAATATATATAATTATCCATCATCAGTTTACAGCAAAATGTTTTCAAAAAGAGCATGGACTCGAGTCATATTGCTAGTATTCAGATTGCAGCTTTGCACCATACTGGCTTAAAGATTCAACTCTAAGTCTGTTTCTTCACCTGTCTAGTAGAGGTCTAGTACAAGTGAAGTAATGTTTGCAAAGGGCTTAACATAGATTTTGGTATCAAGGTTTTATGCTGACCTTAAAGCTCTGAGTAATATTCTTTTACTGTTTGGTTGGATGAATTTATTTAAGGTTTCTGTTAGGTTTTTCATTAATGTTTTGAAGGGTTTAACTGGTAGAACCATCTGAACCTGGGATTTTTGTGGAAAGATTTTGCTTGTAGTTCCAACTTTTTTTAAAAGAATTTTTTCCTTTTTAAATGTCTTTTGGTAAGTTGTGTTTTTCAAGGAATTTTTAATTTCAAATTCTAGATTGTCAGATTTATTGAGGTATGGTTGCAAGCACATGCTCTGCCACCGAGATTATTTTTTTTTGTCTTAGGGCCTATGGTAGTATTTTCTTATTCATTTTGTATTCTGTTAATTTGTGTTTTCTCCTGATCAGTTTTTCTAGGGGTTTATCAATTTCATTAAAACTCTCAGAAACCAACTTTTTATTTTTACTTTGATTTTCCACCCGCCTCTGCTTTTATCCTTAGCTCTTTGTGCTTTTTAAATTTCTTTTGAATTCAGTCTGCTGCACTTTTTCTCATTTCTTGAAATGGAAATTTAGGTAATTGATTTCAGCTTTTTTCCCCCTAATATATACAGTTTTTATATTGGGGAGTTTTAAACTGAATAAGATGTGCATTAAGATTTGTGATATGCAGTTCAAATAGCTCCTAGAGATAAATGAGCTGGGGTGTGTGTAGGGGAGCCAGACAAACTGCTTACAGTTGGTATGTGTTTTTGTAGAATCTGTGTGAATATGTTCTAAGGCAAAAATGTTTTCATTTGTCATTGGGGATAAGTTCTTACTGTCCAACTATGACAGATTAGATCTTCTATCACTAGTCTGATGGGAAAGAGCTGCTTTCTCTCCTTCCTCTGATATTTGAGAGAAATTAGCACGTCAGGCTTCCCTAACAAATGGGCTAACTCTAAAAATTCCTTTTCCTCTCCATTCCTACTTTGAGACATGAAATAATGAAGTAGATGGTTACAGGTCTTGGACAGAGTTAAGTCTTTCCTGTGTTATAAATCTGATGGCCAGTGAAGGTGCTGGAATGGAATTTGGGAACATATATGTCAGTGTCCTTAAATTGTTTATACTCTCAATTTAGTAATTATATCTCTAGTACCCAATCCTAAGCAAAAATTGAAGTTCAGCACAAAGGTTTGTTATGAAAAGATTAGTTACAGCTATTTGTTAACAGTAAAAATTACAAGATAGCAAATGTTCCTTATGTAGTAATGTTATCTGGCCTTTAATTTTCTATAGAATCTTAATTAAAAAATTGAATACTCAGATATTGAATTAAAGGGCACAGATATAAGCAGGTATAATCCCAATTTTATTAAAAGTTTATACATAGAGGTGGACATGCTTTATTTTGGCTCACAGGTTACAAAGAAATATAATTGGTATGCTTATCTTTTGGTGTGGTATTACAGATGTTTTCATTTTTACTTTTTTATATTTTCTGTAAGATATACTACATATATATGTGTAAAATATCTCACATACAACAGGGGAAAGATATTTGGTTTTTTTTGTTTGTTTGTTTTAAAAAGAACAAGCTTCTAAAGTTATATACTTCAGTTCGTTTTTGTTGGTCTTCTAACACTTGAATTCTGTGCCTGGAGAGTAGCTTTGTGGCACCTGATGTGTTCTCCAGAACATCTTAAGTAAAAGTTGACCCTTCATTTGCTAATTGGCCATATAAGTTCATGTATAAAGTTTTAAGTAGAACATATTAAAGATTTTAATGGTGGTATACCTGACTATCTACATATAAGCATTTATTTATGCAACTCTTGCTTATTATATAACTATTTGGTAGGTACTTTAATGATAGGGAAGGGGGCCCTCTTTTCTGAAAGGCCCATCAACCTACAGTGAGTAGAAAATTCAACAAATATGAATAAAACTCAATTTAGAATTTAGGTTAATTTCATTTTAAAAGAGAAATACCACCTACTTTCAAAATTTAAGAATAAGAGTCATGGGCTGGGGGTATAGCTCTTGTAACTCAGAGGTAAAAGCACTTGCCTTGGATGTAAGAGGCCCTGGGTTGAATTTCTAGCACCACAGGAAGGAGGGTGGGAGGAAAAATAAAACAGGGGTCATAAAAGTTCAGTTACTTATTGTGAAAATACTGTGCCTCCTGAGTAGCTGGGATTACAGGTATGCACCACTGGACCTGGCTAATTATTGTTTGAGTAATAGTTTGAAAATAGGGAAATCACAGAAGAACATTTACATTTTCCCCCTTTTATTTAGAAAAAAGTTGTAAGTCAGAAAGTTCTTAATTTGTAATAAGTATCATATTTGAACAATAATTTCTTTATCATGGTAGCGTTCATATAACGAAAATATAAACAGAGGCAGTATAAATTATGGTTAAAAGCACAAACTTTAAAGTAGAGTTAGATTCAAATCCTGACTACAGTTTGAGCTGTGTGACCTTACTGAGCTTGTTTTCTTGTCTATTAAATGACCTAGAATAAATACTTCTTGGGCTGTTGAGGATTAAGTAAAATTATTTTTAAAGCATAGTAGCATACAATAGCCTAGCCTCTAACATCATAAACTTTCAATGTTTTTTGTAAAAATAAATATTTATGAAAATTTTTATATTTATAATACTAATCTCTGTTGTTTGTATTAATGGATATTGTAGTACATTATAGAAACTTTAATCTGAAATATTTAATTTTTAATCAAGACTTCGTCGCCTGATTCTTCCAATGAAAATTCCCCGGCAACTCCCCCAGATGAACAAGGTCAAGGTGATGCCCCACCACAGATTGAAGATGAGGAACCTGCATTTCCACATACTGACTTGGCAAAGTTGGATGATATGATCAACAGGTGAGTTACTTTTGGTTTTTAATGTTTGTAACATTTAAGAAATTTCACCAGCCAAGTTTCTCAGCATTGTGTGTGGTACTGGATAAGAAAAGAGTGAAGAGGAATGTCACAGGTATGCCACCTTCATAGTCCTCACATCTTCTAAGTACTTGTAACCCATGGTTTTAATTGGATTTAATTAAGGGAATGAGAATGTCAAAGTTTTTAGACCTATGACAACCCTAGTTAGTATGTTTTTGAAGAGCCACCTGTGCGCTTTTAAAAAAATATATTTTTAGCTATAGATGGACACAATATCTTCATTTTTTTATGCGGTACTGAGAATTGGACCCAGTGCCTCACACATGGTAGGTAAGCACTCTACCACTGAGCCACAATCCCCTCCCTACCTGTGCACTTTCGTTTTCAGAGTTTATGAAGCATGTTGGTTTCTGGATGACTTTAATAACTTTGCGATGGCCCTGAGATAACCCAGGTCATGAGAAGACTGAGTTCCTTAGAGCCTGCCCTTTATGAACCCTCAAAAGTGAAGCTTTAAGCTTCTGTGGAGGGCATCAAAAGAATATAAAAAGGATAATTAAGGAACATTAAGGAACTCCATATGGGTTTGGTCTTTACTGGACTGTGGGTTCAATACATGAGTGCCAGAAAGGTATGATGCACCCTCCCCCTGCAAAAGGAATGTAATAAAAACACATAAATCCTGTAGGTACTTACTTTACTTTTTCCCCCCGTATTTTTACTTTTTGAAAATAAATCACTATTAAATGCGTGATGTCAGGGGACATAAAAATCCTTTGCATTAAAAAAAACCTGAACATATAATAAGTACTTATTGTTACACATGTAACCATATCATGTGGGTAAATTTTATCATTTCCTTTCATACATTCAACCAAAAATTACTATTAATGGTCCTTAAGGTTGAAAAAATACAGAGGATGTTTTAAAATATAGACAAAACAATGATAGGCAATATACATTTCTCTTGTGGATTATTTGGTAATGAAATGTCTTTTATTAAAGTGTGTGAGTATCTGGGGATTCTGAAGAAGGCTGGCTCTTCTGGAGAGCAGAGAGATAGCACCACTTGGGTATAGGCTACATCTCTACCCAAAGAAGAGGGCTTCTGTGGAAATACGGAGACTGTAGACCCACCACTCACTTGACCTTCAGAAGAACGTAATGAACTATGATGGATCGAGGCCTAAATCAGTTCTTTGCCTCCTAATTTTTTTGTTCTTAGAAACTTGAAGAATGTGTCTTCTATTCTGAATCTCAGAAGACTCCTTTGCCTATGAACTTTAACAATATTAGATTATTATAGTAGCTTCATATTATCTTCATGTAATCAGAGTAATGTGATTTCCTTCCCTCTCATCGCTGTGTCTTGTTTTTACAGTACCTTAACAAAATTCTGTTTGTAGAGACAACAGATGGTGCTTAGTCCAACAAAGCAGACTTTCTGCCCACCTTGCTGTTTTAATATTTTAATATTTTAATGTTATTTAGTTAATGTTGTTATTTTCATAGCAAAGTAATTTTAATTAGTAACTTATTTATAGTACCCTTTTTTAGTGCACAACCAATAAGTATCTTTTATTTCATAAAAATTCTTAGGCCTCGATGGGTGGTTCCAGTTCTGCCGAAAGGGGAATTAGAAGTGCTTTTAGAAGCTGCTATTGATCTTAGTAAGAAAGGTAAGTTTTAATATTATGCTTTTTATAATGGATACTACTAGATATACTTTTCACTTTATTCCTGAAGACCTTGTTTTCCTGTTAATAAAGACTTGCTGTGGCTTATGAGCAAGGCTCATAATCTTTAGATAACCTTCAAGAGTATTTCTCAATTGTCTAATAGACAAAATTTATGTATATTTATATTTCTAAGGAACAGATCTGTTACTTAGATTCATAAAGGGATTGTCATTCAAAGGTGAAGAAACGAAATAGTATACACAGAAGAACATTTTTACTGTTAAGTATTCTGTAGGTGATGACATGGACTTTAGGTATAGTTGTGTATGTGTTTGTCCTGAGCCATTTCCAGTCTCAGGATTTGCATTATGTAAATTGACAAAGTATTTACACTTGCCCTCTGACTGCTTTACTAAAATGCCAGTGAATGAAACAATGTGTTGGTCTTTGTACCTAGTATAATCTTCTGTGATCATTTAATTAAAGATTGCCATTTCATTAATAGTTTCTTTTAGAATAATCTTGCTTACATGTGTTTTTTATTTTAATAGAATAGGTGTGATTTTTTTTCCCCCTCTCTAATAAAAGAAGCAATTGAAAGATAAGGTTCAATGTTGAAAAATACATTAGAAGTTAGTAAAAAGGGATTTTGTTTTTATTCAGTTGTCTAGAAGTAAAGCTTAATGTTGGGATTTTTCATCTTTTTTTCAATTGCTTTAGTTTACTTTTAGGTGCAGTTTAATTCTCATAGTGGGGGACTGTTACTATACTAGACAGTTAATTTTTTAGCCATTGGAGATTAAAATAAAATACAGTAACACTTCATTTTCTGAAATAGGATAGCCATTATGTGTATTAGTCAGTTTTTCTGTTCCTGTAACAAATTCCAGAGATAGATTATAAAGAGAAAAGATTTATTTTGGCTCACAGTTATTTGATCCAATTGTTACCTTATATCACTGGATATTGTAAAACAACCAGAGAAACATTGTTTACATTATAATTCCCCCCCCCCCCCCCTTTTAGGCCTTGATGTTAAAAGTGAAGCCTGTCAACGATTTTTTCGAGATGGACTAACAATATCATTCACTAAAATCCTTACAGATGAAGCAGTGAGTGGATGGAAGTTTGAAATACATGTGAGTTGTTGTATTTGACTTAGATAATTTTGCCTAGTGATCCCTTTGGGAAGGAAGGAGAGGGGTGTGTGTGTGTGTGTTGTGTATTTGGTTATATATTGGCCTATTAATTGAAGAGTGTAAAAATGAAACTTTTAGAATTTTTTTTTAAAAAATTGTCTATTGAAGGCAGCATGGTCATTTAGAATGAACATGAGGTTTAGTGTTAGAAAACATGGGGTTCTCAAGTGTCTTGTGACCCTAAGCTACCACATTTCATTAAAAATACAATTTTGTCAGCCAGGTGCAGTAGTACACACTTTTGATTCCAGCAGCTCGGAAGGTTGAGGCAGGAGGATCACAAGTTGCTTAGGACCTTGCTGAGACCCTATGTCAAAGTAAAACAGTAAAAGGGTTTGGGGATGTAGCTCAGTGGTAAAGCATCCCTGGGTTTCATCCCCAGTACCACCAAGAAGAAAATGTGTTGGTACAATTATAAGATGCATCACTATTTTATGTACCATCAAGGAAGAAAAATACCCAAGAAGGGGAATGTAACACATGTCGAGGACATCAAAAAGGTCAGTGAAGAGGTAAATGAGATGAACTCAATACAGAAAGGGATGACAAAGAAGCATGTTTGTTTCAATCTTGCCACCTGGTGGAGGGAGGAAAAAAAGAACTCCTAAAGAATTAAACCATATGTCAGTATTTAAGTTTTGTAGCCTGAATTTAACAGAATTTATTTTTTGGCAGTGCTGGGGATTGAACTCGGGATCTAGGCAAGTGCTCTGCCATTGAACCACATCTTCAGCATCATCTGAATTCAAATTACAGTTGTCATATAAAAAAATAAAGTTTAAGTAGAGAATTTAAAGTGGTTTCAGGTTGGTGGTGTTCCTTAGTATCTAGCAGAGGCAAACAAATCATCCTCAAATGCCTCATTAATCAATGATTATAAAATACAGATTCTAAAAATCTCTGAAAATTAAAACTATATCTTAAGACTGATGAAATACTGTAATTACTCCAAGTCTGTTCCTTGTTTGACTATGGTAATGGTCATAGGTTATAAAGCAGATATTTTTGTCATCTATGAACAATTTCCCCACTATGACCATGGCATAAAATTTCCAACATCTTCTGATTTAACTAGAAATGGTATCACTGAGGATAACAAATCTACCTTCATCTTGGGTAATGGACATATTATGTAGATTTTTAGAATGACTGCCTCTGAGCCAGGCATAGTGGTACACTCCCATAAGCCCAGCTACTTGGGAAGCTGAGATGGCAGAATGGCAAGTTTGAGGACAACCTGAGCAACATAAGACCCTGTCTCAAAATAAAAAGGGCTGGGATGTAGCTCAGTGGTATAGTGCTTCCCTAGTGTGTGTGAGGCCCTAGGTCCGATTCCCAGCTCTCTGAAAACAAAACAAAACAAAACAAGAATAGCACGTCATTGATTCTTCATTGTGGCCTTGGGAACGTGGTGAAACCTTGTCTCAGTAAAAAATAAGAAGGGCTATAGCACAGTGGTAGAGCACCCCTGGATTCATTGCCCACTATCAAGGGGGGGGGGGGAAATAGAATAAGAATGGCCGGTGGTGGTATACAAATTCCAAAGAGGAAATAATGGTAATTTGCCTCTTGTCTGTGGACATAGAGCAGAAATTGATAACCTGTGTCACTGATTTCATTTTTTAAGCCATAGAAAATGACTTTTGAAAGTAGATACTATGTAAATAAATGTTGTCTTTTGATAGTTTGGTCCTAATACAAGCAAAAACCCAATATAATTCAATCAGTATAGAAAATGGAGAGTAAGATTATATTTGTTTAAAAGTGCAATGTTTTCATATTTTCAATCATCTTTCCTTCATACAACAGAGATGTATTATTAACAATACTCATCGCCTGGTGGAGCTATGTGTGGCAAAGTTGTCCCAAGACTGGTTTCCACTTCTAGAACTTCTTGCCATGGCCTTAAATCCTCATTGCAAATTCCATATCTACAATGGTACACGTCCATGTGAATCAGTTTCTTCAAGTGTTCAGTTGCCTGAAGATGAACTCTTCGCTCGTTCTCCAGACCCTCGATCACCAAAAGTGTGTTGGTTTGTTATTTCCAAAATTAAAATATTACAGTTGTTTTGCTCTACCACAGAACTTGTAATCTGAACCTCTTAATGTGGTGAAGAGTAATTTCACATTACTCTTAGAGAGATTCTGCATTATTCTGTGTTTTGGATTCTTTGTTTTGTACCAGAGCTATGCTCTTTGTTTGTACTCCTGGTAAGTTTTTCTGTATTGAAATATTTAAAGTCTGTCAAATTTGCTTTGAGACTTTAAATGAAAATATATGAAATCGGGAGCCTTTTTACATAGCCATAGCATGCTAGTTCAGTGCTTACGGCCATCTTTTAAAACTTTCTATGTATACCTAGTCCCCATTGTTTTCTACTCAGCATCTATGGAAGTAATCATAATTTGGGTTACTATGAAACAGACTGTATTTTTCCTTTGTAATAAGAATAGAGTAGGATGTTTACTTCTTGCATTGAAAACCTCAGGTGTTGCTCTGTAAGGCTTTTATCATTTTACACATTCTAAGATTTTGACTTCTGACTCCAAAATAGTTTGTTCTATAAATGCTTTTATACACACACACACACGCACGCGCGCTCTCTCTCTCTCTCTCTCTCTCTCTCTCTCTCACAAATATTTACATTTATGTACAGAAAAATACATGTCCAATAGCAGTGCAGACTATATACTTTTTACAAATGTGGGGTTTTTTTTTTACTGTAAATTTTTAAAATATCCTTAAACTATGTTTTTAAATTAATATTTTAGAATTTAGGGAGATGTTTGTAATATTGTGGATCTAATGAATATTTTCTTTTTTCTGTTCAACGACAGAAATTTGAAGGCATGCGTACAATACTTGGTTTATTTTGTTAGAAGCTGAAATCATCAAAAATATATTGAGCTTGAGATGTTTTCTGATATTTCTCAGTTCATATTGTTGCCACTAGATGGCTTATTTTTGGTGAATAGATCAGATTAATATCAAAATAATTGTAGTCTTCAAAATACTTTTTTTTCTATCTCTGTATTTCTTTTTTTATTCCACTTAATTTTTTTACTCAATGGGTCAATAATCTGCAACTTAAAAGACTCAAGGAACAACTTGATTTAACATGGCTAAGACAAAGTTTTTAGATTTCGAAGATACTTTTGTAACTTTGAAGTCTAGTTCTTATAAAATACAATAGCTTTCAGGGTACTTAGCCTTACTTTTGTAACTTTGAAGTCTAGTTCTTATAAAATACAATAGCTTTCAGGGTACTTAGCCTTTCAAAGTCTTAAAACTATATTAGTCCTTTTTTTTTTTTTTAAATATAGCCATATTCTATGGGGTTACCTATTCAATTATTTCCTACTGAAATCAGACAAATTTCATGTCTTCCACATTTCTAAATACATCTTAACAGTGTTTTGAAAACTGAAAGATATATTTGGCAAAATTTTCAGCCATGTCCCTAGTTAGATACAGGTACCACGATATAAAGAATAACCTGAAGGAAATGTAAAACCCCCCAGGTGGTATAGGTTGAGTATCCTTTATCTGAAATACTGAGGACTGGAAATATTTCAGGTTTATGTGTGTGCATGATTGCTCAAAAAGTTTTAGATTGTGGATTTTGGGATTAGGGATGCTGAACCAATAGTGACAAGATAAGTAAATGTTAAAAAAAAAAAAAAAATAGTAAGGGCTGGGAATATAGCTCAGTTGGTAGAGTGCTTGCCTCCACAAGCACAAGGCCCTGGGTTCAATCCCCAGCACCACGCCAAAAAAAAAAAAAAAAAAAAAACCTGATAGACTGAAGCAGTAGTATAGGCAAAACTACATTTAAGAATCTAACCAATTCTAGGCTATGTGAATTTTTATTTAGGGTGACTGATCTGTCCCTGCCAGTCTTGAGATCTTGGAGCGAGATAAGGCGAGCTCTTGTTTGCAGTTGCTAAAGCTATCTTAAGTATACTTCAGTTTGAAGCACTCTTTAGTATTCCTAATTATGTAAACATACATCACAGCTGAAGAAATATGGAAAGATTAGATTTAAGCTAGTCTTTACTGTGAGCATACATGCTATCTTATACACAGTATTTAAGCATACTGGTCCAATAGTATAATTCTTGTTGCTGAAAAAATAAGAATATATTACATAAAAAGTATGTACTTTCTTAAATTTACTGAATCCTAGAAGGATATAGTGAATTAAGTACTAAGAGTTTTGTTTGAATCAGTCTTTTAAGACCAAATAGAGTGCTGGCGATATAGCACATCAGGTAGAGTGCCTGCCTCGCATGCTGGAGGCCCGGGTTCGAGTCCCCAGCATTGTGCGAATGTGGTAAGAACAAAGACCAAATAGAAAGGAAAATTCTATAATGAACTTAGATGGAAATGTGCTAGTAGACTTTATTAGAAAATTTAGTTGATTTAGATTATCATAGAATAATATCAAAATTGTTATCCATGTTTTCTCTTTAAAACAAATACGAACAATTAAAGCTGTGATTTATCATTTTCCCCTTTTTCGGAAGTTTTTTCTTTAATTGCTAGAAATTATTTTCCCTTAAGTCTCCATACAGAGATTGCCTCTTTCCCCCCATGCTTTTCCCTCAGTGGCTTCTAAAATGTGGCCTTTTTGAAGACGGCAAGATGTAAAAGATTGTCTTAGGTACTTTTCGTTTTTAATTCATTAAAGTTTTTACATGCAAACATGGTTTCAGTTGTACAACTGTTGTCTGCCCCTGCCACATTGAACATTGAGTTAACCTACTCTTCCTTAGAGAAGAAATTGAAAAACAGACAGTACTGGTGTGTGGGGCTGCTTCTAAGACGAGGAAGACTGGATGCATTTTTAAAACTTAGGAAAAGTACCAACCAGCATGTTCTAGTTAGGAATTGCAGGTATCATTAATCCCAGGGATATTGGTATCAGTAGTTGGGTGTTTATTTTTTGGGGTACCACGGATGGAATACAGGGCCTTGCACATGCTAGTCAAGTACACTACCACCATGCCATGTCCCCAGTTCTCCAGGGATTATTTTTTATTGGATGGTTCACTTTGAGGCTTTGAAATAATTATAGCAGTTTTTTAATATCTACAACTATAATAAGAATTGAATTCAGAATTCATTAAACTAGGTTACTAAGTAACTTTTTCTTGATTTATTAAATGTTGAAATCTTTATGCATCAATTATTTTAATGCTGAGTATTTTCAGATATTTAGATATTTCTTTTATGGTGAGATTGCTGAAATAGAAGCATGGCTTCTAATACCTGTTTGTCAGTTGTGTTGGTAGGAATAAATAGCTGTGTCCCAGTGACTTAATCTTTACTTACTACTTCTGCACTTACGTCTCTCAAGTGGGTTGACTGAACAAAATGAAGTATTCTCAGGTCTTTTCAAGATGATTTGATATAACTTTGTTTCATTGAATTTAATATTTCTAGTGTGTATCAATCAAGATAGTAGTTTTTTTTTCCCTCTAAAAACAGGAAGTTAACTTTTTTCATTAATTGTATTGCAGGGTTGGCTAGTGGATCTTCTCAACAAATTTGGCACTTTAAATGGGTTCCAGATATTGCATGATCGTTTTATTAATGGATCAGCATTAAATGTTCAAATAATTGCAGCCCTTATTAAGTAAGTTGTATTTTAAGATGCATGTTCAGTGTAATATAGAAATTGCTATTTTTATTACTTGATAAAAAATTGAGTTGTTCAAACGTGGGTTTTTCTTAAACAAGTTGCTTGGGCTTTTTAAAAATGTAATCTATATAGTCTGAGAATTTAGTCTTAATTGATTATAAGGAATTATTATAGGAGTCTCTTATCTTTCTTATTTCAGACCATTTGGACAATGCTATGAGTTTCTTACTCTTCATACAGTGAAAAAGTACTTTCTTCCAATAATAGAAATGGTTCCACAATTTTTAGAAAACTTAACTGATGAAGAACTGAAAAAAGAAGCAAAGAACGAAGCCAAAAATGATGCCCTTTCAATGATTATTAAGTCTTTGAAGAATTTAGCTTCAAGGGTTCCAGGACAAGAAGAAACTGTAAAAAACTTAGAAATATTTAGGTTAAAAATGATACTTAGGTAAGTTACTTATCTCTTGAATTAATGATGTATATGAATTTTGAGAATTGTACATAACACTGAATTTCTCTTACAGATTATTGCAAATTTCTTCTTTCAATGGAAAGATGAATGCACTGAATGAAGTCAACAAGGTGATATCTAGTGTATCATACTATACCCATCGGCATGGTAATCCTGAGGAGGAAGAGTGGCTCACAGCTGAACGAATGGCGGTAAGTCTTCTGGTTCTTTTTGTGTGTGCAGTGTTGGGATTGAATTATGGGCCTCACATATGGTAAGCAAGCACTCAACCACTGCACTATATCCATAGCCCTTTTTAAAAATGATTTTGAGTCAGGGTCTCAATAAGATACTCAGGCTGACCTTGATTTGTTGTTCTCCTGCATCAGTCTCCTAGATAGCTGGGTTAATTAAAGGTATTTGCCACCACAGCCAGCATGATTCTTTTTATAAATATAAGAATCCACTTAAGATAAAGTTGATATGAACTTTTTAAATTAAACCCTAAAATTGGAAGGTGTTTTGATGGACAACTTGGTTAATCTTTAAACTTTTTTTATAACAGTTTATTATTTGGTAGTAATACAAATAGCTTAGCACATTTGATAAATGTACTGTTGAATGTGGTATTGGGAAATAATCATTAGCTTGTTGGGGAGTAGAAGAGTTGGTGGAAATGCAGTAGATAAAAGTGATCTGGGGAGTAGATGGAGTGGTATAATAGAACCTAGTGAATGAATTGGCCCATTGTTCATTTTTCAAATTTGAGTTAAAGATCTACATGGATTATTATTTTATCTTTTTTGGGTATTTTACTTTTTACATCATTTATCATTTTGACATTAAATATTTAGGAAACTATTTACCGTAGATATTTTATATATGATAATTTTAAAAATGGGTAAGTTGCCATTTAACTTACAGAACCCGTGTTTTTCTGAGTGCATGCTGTGTGACAGGTCTGAGGACACATCTGTAGGGGAACACTATCCTTGACATGAAGAAGTCTCCAGCTTAGTAGGAAAAACAGTGATTAGAATGGGATAAAAGGTATGTGGAAGGGGTGAGGATATAGCTCAGTGAGGCCCTGAGTTCAATCCCCAACACACTCACACACAAAAGGATGTGGAATATGCTTACACATTGGCTCAGTGTTGAGAGGTCAGTTGATTGATAGATGTCTGGTTTTGTGCATGTGATATGCTTCTCAGCCTTGGGAAAATTGAGAACAGAGCTACTCAAAATGCTTTCGATACCTGTCTTGGAGAATACAGAAAATAGCATTAAATGTATAAAAACTTTTATGGCAATTTAACCTAGTCAAATTTTCATTGTATTTTAGGAAAATGTCTGTAACGAGTTAAAAATTGTTTTAACAGCCTTTTAACAGGTGAGGAGTATAGTTCTATAGCACACTTTGGGCCTGGCTACTTTTTATTTTCAATCAGCTGAATATTGTAAAACCATACACTGTAGATTACTACCTTTTTTTTTTTTTTAATTTAAATCATGACCTGGCACTTCTTGCTGTAGATGTTAGATGAATGCCAATCAAGCAACCTAGCATAGTGTTACAGGAACAGACAATGGAATTGTGTAGACTTGACTCAGATTCTAGTTCCAGCACCTGCCAACCCCTTTACTTCTCTGTAATAGGATAATGTATCCCCTCACTAGGTTTGTTTACAATATGAAAGACCTACTCAATAAAAAACTGTAGTGTCTGGCACATGGTAATCAGTTTATAAAGTAAAAAATAAAAAGTACCTTTTCACCCAAGATCAAAACAATGCCGAGGCAAAATTGGTGTGAAAGATCCAAAGATCCTAAAAGTGGTCCTGTGCCCTCCCTACATAAACCACTGTCGTTGCACTTGGGTAATCTTTTTCTGACTACAGAAGTAACTGGGTAGAGTGCTTGCTTAGCATGCATGAGGCCCTGGGTTCAATCTCTTGTACTGCGGAAAAAGAAAAAAAATTTTCTGAGTAAGTGGTGGAGTGTAGAATCTATCCCCCCGCCCTCATGCTGGGGCCTTGCACATGCTTCTACCACTAAGCTACACCCCTGGCCTGGAATGAAGGATCTTTTTAATGATTTCAGTATTTCTAATTTATGGGAGCATTTTTGTATGTACAAAATTAAGCATTAACAAATTATACTGTATTATATTTTATAAATGTGTTGGAATTCCTCTTTACATTGTTGAATACAGTGTGAACAATATATTACTTTTAAAAAAAAAACTTCTGCATTTTAGTGTCTGCTTTTGAAACACATTTTTAAATTTATTTAGGAATGGATACAGCAGAACAATATTTTATCCATAGTCTTGCGAGATAGTCTTCATCAACCACAGTATGTAGAGAAACTGGAGAAGATTCTCCGTTTTGTCATCAAAGAAAAAGCTCTGACCTTGCAAGATCTTGATAATATTTGGGCAGCACAGGTAAGGAAATTTAAGGTGGTGGTTATATAGTTTCTAAAAGAAAGCTGCTTAGAAACTCATACAGTAGTAACAAAATGGGACACAGGCTCGTGTTGTGTGACTTTTAGTACGTTTAAATGATTGTTACAGAAGTTTTGCCAGGAAACTTTTAACAGCCATTAATAATTTAAAACTTAAAATATTCTATCAATTTATATTTGGTAAAGCTTGGCAGTTTGTAGTTGGTATTAAATAAGAGGCAAACAGTAAAGTAATAAGGAATATCTGGAAGAGCATGAGATACCTGTAACTGATTTCTTCCTGGATTTAAAGGAAAAAAGCTCCCAAAATCAGAATAGTTACATTATTCAATTATTTACTAAGACCAGCAGTGATTATTCCTAGGGACTTAAACTTATTAGGAGAATTAGAAACCTTTTTGGAAAGTTTCAGAGCTGGAAAATACATAATTCCTTCAGTTATCTTTATGATGACAAATTTCTATTCATGGGTCACTTTGGAAGCATTGTTGATTGTTAGATGAAAAAGCTTTGGTTTTTTTAGTTTATAGAAATCAAGAGAATAGTTTTGCCTTTTAATATTTAAGGTTCCAGTTTTGGAATAGTATTAATGTGCTTTAGTTTTTCCTATTTACAATATTAAAGTTGGTATGTTAAATGGAATAAACTGTAATACAGATTCACATGAATTGCCAAAGTACACATTAACCATGTGCATTCAGAAATTGAATTGCCAGGTTTTAGACCTACAGCATTTATGTTAGGAATTTTACATTACAAAATTAAATGAAGGAGATGGAATAACTTAATAATTATCAGCTGTCAATATATATTATTTTTCTGTTATTCACATTTTAATATACTTGTGGTTTTGTTTCTGTTTCTTATTAGGCGGGGAAGCATGAAGCCATTGTAAAGAATGTACATGATCTACTGGCAAAATTAGCATGGGATTTTTCTCCTGAACAACTTGATCATCTTTTTGATTGTTTTAAGGTAATTGTTAACATAGTTATGATCATTTTATTTTAAATAGAATTAATTCATTAAACCTGTATTTTTTGTTGTTGTTGTTTTTGGGTTTTTTGTTTGTTTTTTTTGGTGGTGCTGGGGATTGAACCCAGGGCCTATGTCCATGCTAGGCAAGCACTCTATCAACTGAGCTGTATCCCCAGCCCCTATGCATGTTGTTCTTAACCAAAAATACTTTAATAGAAATCTCTCTGGTGCGAAGGACTTTGCCACTGTTTTCTTTTCCAGTGAGGACTTAATGTTTTGCACTGGTAGTCATAACTTATAAATAGGTAATCTCATTTTAAAAAAAAAACGCCGGTTATCATTTTGGGTCATACTTGTCTGATGGTGTGTATTCTGGTTATGGGTTGAAGCAAATTATAGGGCTTCAGGAAGGTTGATTGCAGTGAAAAGTAAGGGAATACAAATACCATGGTACTGGGGACAGATGCCCAAGCAGAATGTGACTAAATGGAGATGAAATTCTTAAGGTAGCCCAAGACCCCTACAGTCATATTTGCATCAGTGCCATCTTGAGCTTCTTAAGGTTGTGTTGTGTAACAGTTTCTCATCAGTTGGTAGGATTTGGTTTGTAAAATCCCAAGTGCTTAGTGAATTTGTGGATTAAGAATATAAGACTGGGACTGGGGATAGTGGTAGAGTACTTGCATAACTATGTGAGGCCCTGGGTTCAATCCTCAGCACCTCATTTAAATAGATAATAAAATAAAGGTATTTAAAAGTGTATTCTGGTAGTGTTCACAATAGAATTGTCTGTAAACAACTAGCATTAGATCATTAGATTGCTAAGGTTTCTTATTGGAAGTAAACTGAATGCTATTGGGAAAATAATTGCTAAAACCACTTTAGAAAATAGTTTGGTATTTCTGACAAAGTGTAGCAGTCTCATGATACATGAGTCTGATATTTGAATACATACTTGAGAAACTCATGTGCTCTAGGATACATGTTCAGGAACACTTATAGCAGAATTATTTATGATAGCTCAAAACTGATATGTAGAACTGATAAAAGAATCCCTAAATTGTGGAATGACCATATGATAGAATACTTCATAACAATGAGAATGAGCAATTTAGAGCAATTAAACTACATAGATGAGTCTAATTTTAGCAGAAGGTTGAAGAAAGGAATAAAGGCACAATAAATCATAAACCTTGATTATTTTAACATAAACTTGAATAATAGCACCAGTGAGTTGTGGGAGCGTGGGTGGTGGGGCTACTTAACCACTTGTTACTTTCAACCTGGGTAATAGTTACACAGATATTTACGTTATATACTGTAATGATGGTACATGTTTTTACCTTTCAGGACAAGTATTTCACAGTGTGAATTTAAACACACAAACACACACACATACACAAATACATGCAATATTCAAGGCTTCCAACCCAGGCATATTAAATCAGAATCACTAGATATGGAACCTGGCAGTATGTATTTAAGCACATTTCTCACATGAGTCATAAGGATGTTAAAGTTGTAATTTAAAGCCTCATCCAAAAATTCACTTTGAAGAAATAAAGTATTGAGTGAATTTTTCATGCAGTTTTTAAATACCTTTTAAAATGTATTTCATATATGAAGAAGTAAAACATCACATATTTCCCCCATCCATTGAAGTACATCAAAGACTGCTGAGGAAAAACTAGAACTGGTTATCATGGGTACTCTACCGCTAATTTAGACTCCTGAGGGAATACCAGAACTGGCTGTCACGGGTACCTTACAGTTAATTGCCATTTGTATTTAATCTTGTGATGACTTCCAAAATGGTGGCACACAACCAGTGATGGCCGTGATGGAGTAAAGAAGTGGATTGGTTATTATTATATGCCTTGGATGCTCCTCTTACTCAGGATGGTCTAAATACAGTAATGGTCTAAATATAACAATCATGGTTTTTCCCTTGGCTTAAATGTTCTTTGAGCATTTGTCATTCGGCAGCAAGCACATTGTCTTTCTTTTCCTTTTCCTTTTTTCTTTTTAAGATGTTGATTGAACCTGGAATATGTCTTGAAAGTTTCTAGTAAAGATGATTTAAAGGAAGCATGAAGTCTGGGTCATTTTGTTGTTCTTTATAGATTGCAACCAAATGATCCAAACTCTCTTGGTTAGACTTTACATAGGTCCTTGGCCCAGAGTGATTTTTTTAAATGTTTAAGTTCCTAGTCTTTGTTTTCTAGTCATATCAGTTTACAGTTTCATCAAGGATTTCATATCCTTGGCAAAACTTGTTTTTGATAATCTGTGAAAAGTTATCCTGTGGTATTAGTGTTTGTGTCTTCATGTTTTCATATGTATTTGAGCTCTTCTTTATTTTTTTGGTGAATGCCTGTTAAGTCTTTTGTCTACTTTTTTTCCTATGGTGTTGTATTTTTCTTACTGATGTAAAGAATGATGTATAGAAGTTGTTGGCATATTCTGCATGCTAGTCCTTACCAGTTCAGTAGTTAAAATTTCTCCCATTTTATGGTTGTCATTTTCAGTCACCTCATGGTTTGTTTGGATGAACAAATGTCCTTAATTTTTCCTTTTCTTATTTATCTTAGTCCACATTTCTCAAAGATGAGTACATGAATACTTACAATGTCATTATCATCAAAAGAAATAAAAATTTCTTTATATCATCAAACCGTGTAAAATCTCACAGGTATCTCAGGATCCTAGTGTATTTTTCTTTGTAAATAATTTAGACTATGTCACAGACCCTTGTTTTCAAACACATAAGGCACAGTGTTCTTTAATCAGCTTTTTTGATTCATTATGAAAATCTTGGTATATAAAGTTGTCTTTGCTCTTGTCTATAAAGTCATAGTAGAGGGTCAGATTTAAGAGTAATTCTCAGTAGCAGATTATTAACCACCCGCCCACACACAGTCTGGAAACAGTTGGTTATCAAGGGAGGGTGGGGATTGCTACTTGGTAAAGGCCCAAGGTACTGCTAATTACCTAAAATGCATAGGATAGTCCCCATAACAAAGAAGTGTCTGTTCAAAATGAGTTGGGAGACTCAGGGTAAGATGTTTAATTGTAAAAGGAGATTTTTCTGTTTTCTTGGAATTTGACTCTGTTCTATGAATACTATTGTTGTCTTTCAGATGTCACTTAGATAATTCTGTACTCATCTATGTTTTTTTCCTGATGAATTAAATACATTCTGGTAACTGCATTTAAGAAGCATTAACCAAAATAGGGGTTGTTTTCATGTCACTGAAATTTTTTTTAGGCCAGTTGGACAAATGCTAGTAAAAAGCAACGTGAAAAGCTGCTTGAGCTAATTCGTCGTCTTGCAGAAGATGATAAAGATGGTGTGATGGCACACAAAGTGTTGAACCTTCTGTGGAATCTGGCCCACAGTGATGATGTGCCTGTAGATATCATGGACCTGGCCCTCAGTGCCCACATAAAAATACTGGATTATAGTTGCTCCCAGGTAAGGGTGTGCTGCTTTGCCTATTTGTTTGTGACCTTCTTCTTCACCATTAGGATAGCTTAGTTGCAAGATAGTTCCAGGTTATTCTGACATTGTTATTTTTTAAATTATCTTCAGGAATTGACTTTGTTCATATTAGTATACCTTTTTTTTTTTTTTTAAACTTAGATCTCTACATCAAGGTTTTGTGAATCATCTGAGTCTCCTTGGGAGAAAGATAGTACAAACAACAGGCTATTTAGTGGTAGTATTATCAAATGTGTAATGAAGAAGTACCAGTTTCAAATAGATCATAAGACACTAATGCTGTTTAGGGATTTTAAAAGTAAGAAAAATTAGGTTTTCTTTGCTCATAGGAGAGCTAAGAAAAAATTTATACAATTTCCTTGATAGTAAAACATTTTCATTTAGGGTATTATATGTTAATGTTTATTTCTGTGATACAGCAGAATCTCAAAACACTGGATAAAAGGCAATACCTTCTGGCGAACTTAAACTATACTGAATTTTTATAATAGTGCTTTACTTTTTGGAGTTTTGGTAGTAAATGTGAAATTAAAACATAAAACTTTTTAAAACATTAAACTCTACTACAGTTATGGCATAATTGTAATGCTAATCAGAGGAGAAAAACTTAAAATTCTCTAAATGTGAAGGTAGAATTCTTCCAATTAAAGTTCTATATAAAACATTGAAATTGTTTGTTTAAGGACCGTGACACACAAAAGATCCAGTGGATAGATCGCTTTATAGAAGAACTTCGCACAAATGACAAATGGGTTATTCCCGCACTGAAACAAATTAGAGAAATTTGTAGTTTGTTTGGTGAAGCACCTCAAAATTTGAGGTAAGACTTTTAAACCTAGACAATTTTAATATATTTTCATGTATGTATTTTTGTTGGAAAGAAATAGCATAACAGATGGTTAAAGCATATTTTAAAAGTGTGGTGACAGACCTAAGAGGAGGGTTAGTTTGTCATATCCACCTCCTTTATTTTATTGATGAGAAAGTAAGGCACAATTAATTGATAAGTGTCAGAATCAAGCTGATGATATGCCTTCAGGTTCTTGACTCAGAGGTATTTTATTTCTAGCAAGAATGCCAGACAGTTTTATGGCATGTGATATGGTATCCATATCTCATTCTTCATTTGATTTTATCTTCATGCCTTCATCATTTGAATCACATAATACTATAGAATAGTTTTCAATGTAAAACCTTTTTCTAGTCAGTTTTTAAAGTCACTTTCAAACATTAAACTGCATGGACATTTAAATAATGAAAGATAACAAAATACAATTTAAAACTTTTATTTTAGTGAAGTTTTTTTTTTTTTAGTAGCATCGAAATTATTTGTCTTTATATTTCTGGTAATAGAATTGGAACTGATAACATTAAAAGAAAAATAACATGGACAGAAAGAGAACTGAGTATAGTGGAAAGAATATTCACAATGGAGTGTGAACCTTGTGTCAAACCAGTCATTTAAGCCTATAAAAATTCTCTAAAGGATCATTTTTCTTATGTATAAGATGAAATGATGGAACTGGGCTTGGTGGTGCACGACTATAACCCCAGACACTGGGGAGGCTCAGGCAGGAGGATTACAAGTTTGAGGCCAGCCTTAGCAACTTAACAAGCCCTAAAAAATTTGGTGAAACTTGTCTCAAAAGTAAAAAGCATTAGGCATGTGACTCAGTAGTAAAGCACCCTGAATTGAATCCCTGGTACTACCAAAAATTAATAATAATAATAATTAAAAAAATAAAATAAATGATGATGCACACCTATAATCTCAGCAATTCAGAAGACTGAGGGAAGAAGATCACAAGTTTGAGGCTGGCCTCGGCAACTTAGCCAGACCATCTCAAAATGAAAAGAACTTGGATGTAGCTCAATGGATAGGGGTAAAATGACCCTGGGTTTCATTCATCCCCAATACTGCGTGGAGGGAGGGGGAGTTTAAATGATTGGCAAGATCTGTTATGGCTCTGGATTACTGTGATTATGCCTATGATTGAACTAGAAAAGGTCATACTTATGTTTAGATGTTAACAATTGAACTTTATCTCATTTTTCCCCCCATGTCTGGAAGAAAAAATAGGACATTAGAAAAGCTAGAAGGATAAACAGTGGGAAGAATTCAGACATTTATCTTACTAATAGTACCACTTTATTTGAAGGATGTATTTTGAATGTTTGGCCCACCACATTTATCACTTGGCCTTTCTCAAATGGCATTTTGTTGCAGATAGACATAGTAGTTCACATACTCTTCCAAGGACCAGTAAGTAGTAGCCTCATCTCCACGAGATGAATAATAATGGCTGTGAAAGTTGACTGGTTGAGTGTGGCCAAGTTTGCCAACAAGTTTGTCACCAGAAAGTGCCTTGGCCACAAATCGAGTATCCTAGTATATACATTGAATGACCAATAAATAAAATTTTTATGAAAACATTTTTTCTTGGTTAAATTCTTCACTTCTTCACTAGCTCTTATAATGATAGTCTTGGAAGGAATGTTTCTGTTTTATAATTCTGAAATAATCATGTACCAGACAAATGTGCTTTGGTACTATTATAGGAATAGAAATCAGTCATTGAACTAGACTCCCTGTCGGGTGAAGGTAGAGAATACTGATGCATGTTTTTCGGTTAAAATGAGAATAATTTTCACTTATTTATTTATTTTTTGAAGCTTTACTTTCTTTTAAATTGCTTAATACTTCTATTAAAGGAAGTAAATGAACAAAAGTATAGTTTTTTAAAAGGTTTTTAATTACTAGCTAAGAATTTAGATGTGTAAACTCTTGAGCACAACAGAGTTTAATTGCCTAATTATATTGTGAAGTTCTTCTCGTTTCAGTCAAACTCAGCGAAGTCCCCATGTATTTTATCGCCATGATTTAATCAATCAACTTCAGCACAATCATGCCCTAGTTACTTTGGTAGCTGAAAATCTTGCAACTTACATGGAAAGCATGAGACTATATGCTAGAGGTATGTATTATAAGATAAATTATGGGAAATAACAGTGATCTGTTTTTTTACATTAGTTACATTACGGCGAGTGATTGATTTTAAATGTTACAAGGTAGTTGGCTTTATGAATCGTTTTCCTTTATGGGCATATGGTCTACTTTTACTCTCAAATCTTAAACTCCAGTCCAGCATTTTGAGCCTGTTGACTCAGTACCTGCCTTCTCCATTTTTCTTGATCTCTTTTTTCTACCCCGCCTGGCACACTCTGCCTCTCTGTCCTACACTTGAATGTTATCTTTGTAGGTATGTACTGGACTCATTTTCAACCTTTGAATCTTTGTTGCCACCACCTTTAACTTTTGAAGAAAACTAGTTTTGTCTGTCTGGTTTTGCACATATTAGTTTTTTATAATCCTAGGTCTGTTTCATAAGTGCTTCAGACTTTATGAAGTCAAAATTCATGAGGAGAAACAGGAAGCTATAAGAACCTGGATGTTTGCTTTACTTTGAAAGTGCGAAATTGTTTAAATGTGTTGGAATGAAATTCCGTGTGATTTCAACAGATCATTTTAAAGTGCTTGCCATATATGGAACTGTGTCAATGCTTTTTCGCCTTTAATATATGTCTGCCCCTCGCCATATCCTTAGAGTCTTAATTTTGTTCCTAGAGTCATAGACAAGAGAACTTTATATCATCATTGTTAAAGACAGACTTGAACATAATATTTACTAAACATAGCACTCATTTAACATGTTATACTGGGACCTAGAGAAGCCAATAGTGGATATTAAAAATGATGACAATCACAGTACTTACTTTTTGAGGAGCAGAGTATACTGGACATTGTTGAATAAAATTCCGTGGTACTTATAAATCACCAAACTTTTGCTTAACCCTTAAAATGCAGATAAACATAAAAGAAGAATTAAGCAACTCTTCTGATAGCCGTACTGACTGTGTTGCCTCTGTCGTTCCTTTTTTTCCTCTGGATCATTTCCAGATGGTAGAACTGGACAAGCAATCTAAGAATTAGGCAGGTGATGGGCATCAAACAGTGACCTTTTATCATTTCTGTCCTGTGTTCCTTCTAAGCAGCAGGCTAGAACAGTGAAGGCAATATAGGCATGCAACCATGTGACATACCAGAGGCAACCAAAATAGAGAAATGAGGTTTGTGTGCAGTATGCAATACACAAATACCCATACATTCGTGCTCACATTAACATAACTCACTCTTGGTTATGATCTCATTTCTTTGTGGTATAGAACCTTCATAATCGGCAATGCAGCCCTTCCCTCAAAGTCGGAGCCATATAAATGAATGTGTTTCAATGCTATTATTGATTTGCTTCATTCGTGCTTGGCATTATACTTGATTTTATTGTCCAGAGTTGTGGAATCTGCTACTGTTGGGTACTCAGGAAGTGAATGTGCACTTCATGCTCATTAGCATTTTCATTTTAGTCAAATTCTACGTAAGTTTTTGTCTAAATTTTGGGATCACAAGAATTTTGCATTCTTTAATTTCCCTTCCTTTTGTTGTTTGTATTTCCACAAAGTAAGAGATGTGAATTTGCATGGTCAGACTGTCTTAAGTTTAACGCACAACCCAAATGTATTAGCTCTATATCCTTAGCAAGTTATTTATGTTGAAGCAATGTATGGCACAGAGTAAGCACTTGATTTTTTTATTTATTTTTTTTTTTGCTATTAACCTTTTCCTTTGAATTCATGGACATCTCATACCTTCTGTTTCTCCTAACTCACATTGATACCATTTCCTCTTCTAGTTTATAGCACTGTTCTTCTAATTAATAATGTTCAGTATATTGATATGGGAGAATAATTTTTAACACTAGTAAAATCCTATTAAAATTTTCATAACATTAAGTCATTTCTGTGGTAGCCTTATCTACCAAGATTTCTGACTCTACAGTTCTATGGTAAATTACAGTTTTTGCCTCTGCATAATAAAAGTGTGGTATGAATCCCATTGGGTATGAAACAGACACATTATCCAGTAGGATAACATACTACCACAGTCACTGATGTTCTCAATTCAGATAACCATTTCACTAGTATTAAGTATTCATTCTACCCATATTCATCTCCATTAACATCTTGGGGAAAGAACATTTCCTCACATGGTCACCTAATTCTACCTCTTTGTTCCTAGATAGAATTCAGTGACTTGTCTTTGCTGTAGATCACATTTTTGCCTTCTGTTTTCTAAGAACTGTCACTTCTTTTACCTATTCCCAATCTCTTATATCCAACTCTGATGGTTTTTAGGAACATTTTCTACCTAAAAGAAGGGGGAGAGGTGCTGGACATAGTGACACATGCCTATCATCTCAGCAACTTAGTGAGGCTCTAAGCAACTTGGTGAGAGACCCTGTCTCAAAATAAAAATAAATAGGGCTGAGGATATGGCTTAGCAGTTAAGTACCCCTGGGTTCAATCCATGGTACCAAAACGGAGACGGAGGGGGGATTCTACATGAGTGTCATTAACTAGTACTGCTGTATTAGAATGCAGATACTGGGCTAGAGTTTTTCAGTAGCCTGAGTTGAGTCATTCCTAACCCATCAACCATGAAGTACTAAGTCTGTGTGGCTTCTTTTACATTTTAAAAAATGAGCTGTTACTACCCATTTTGTGAACAGTAGCTAACTCTCTGAAGAAATAGCTCTTTCTATGTCTGGAGCAGGGATAATATAAGATGATCTTTCAATGTCTTACTCCAGAAAGTAAGAAAGCTCTCAAGGAGTCATGTTGACAAATCAAAAGGACACAGTAGTTGACTTTTACTGACTAAAACTGAGTCAAAATAATGAAAATAATTGAATCCATTTGATAAATGTGAATATATTGGTATAAAGGAAAATATCAGCTAATAATGCAAAACATGATGCAAATAAACCAAGGCATGAGGCCTTTAAATTTTAGAGTGGTGGAATAAGCTGCTTGGCAGACCTTCTTCACAAAACTGCCAGTTAATTGGAGGAAAGCATAAAGATCACTTAAAGTGTCTAGAAATAGTCATAAGGGGATATAGCAAATGGGGAAAATACTATTCAAGAAAAGTATTAACTCTCAGAAAGGAAAAAAGCAAGTCCAGCCTTTGTGAATCACACTTGCTCACTTTTCCCCACAGCTGTTCACGTAGGGCTCCAGTTTCACCTGGGGAGCTGCAGGCTACTGATGTTTCTTACCCTCTTCAGCCCTGTGTGGCAGAAGCTCCATTCCTGGCAGATCTGGCCAGGAGGACTGATGCTCTTTTATCCGGTGCATTGTCTACCAAAAGGGTGAAACTTGACTCCAGGAACTACAGGCTTAGAGAACTAGGACCCATCCCTGCTTATTCCTAGGTTGATGGTTTCCTGTCAGGAGGGAAAATCTGAAGTTCAGTGGCTTCCTCTTCACCCCACACCAGCACCTGCTCGCAAAGCAAGGATATCATTCTGGGAAACACTGGTTGCTTTCCTACCTCTTGATCCCGTACAGTGGCACAGGGGTTCTACCCCAGAGGAAGGGAGAAGCTGTGAGGATGAAAAACTCAGCAGTTAGAGTTGAGGGGTTGGCTATTGGCACCAGAGCATGCCATGTCTAATGAACAAAATTGAGATTTCTTGAGCAGTTAAGAGGATCATTGTAGTTCCCTTGTACAAGCAAAACAGGAGAGCAACCAGAAGATTAGATCTAGATAAAGAGAAAGGCTAGATATCTGAGATCACAATCCACCCTGGGGGACAGGAATACTGTGTGCAGTAGGCTGCAGCCACCTAGAAGCAATCAGAGCAGGTTGTGGGGCAAGTTGAAAATAGTCCCAAAGCTACACCTGGATTCATCAGTAAATGGTGAAGGCCTCACTGGCACAGAGCACTCAAATTGTGCTCATGACCAGACAGAACAGTGGGGAATAACAAGATACCCTGACTAGGGAAGAATTCCTAGGAAGCCAAGCTTAAAAATTAGATGTATCCCCAGCGGTCTGGAAGAACTGCTCAAAACTTCATCTTCTCTAGAACAATTGAAAAGAGAGAATTCTAGCTACTAGTTCTGACTGAATGTAGGACCCCCCTCCAAAAAAAAAAAAAAAAAGAGAGACTCCTTTAACTGTAATAACAGCCTGAGTCTCACATATCCAGGGGTCATGGGTAATAATCCAACCAAGGGGTCTTAAGCACAACTTTGACCAATAAAGGGCGTATACTGACCCAGAAGCAACCCCTCCATAGGCAGGTTAAGAGAGATAAACAAGGGGAAAACCTGTGAGCAGAGCTCTCCATGGCTGTGCACTGTGTTTAGAAATAGAATAACTCAGGCTAGTCACTAAACAAATAACCCAACAAACAACATCAAATGTAGAAGAGACTGTCAGTGTCCAGGTTGCTGCAGTATATTTCTAAAACATGTACATCTCGGTGAAAAATGAGTCTTCTAAACAGAAGAGGGTGTGACCCAGCAAAAACTGCCTTGGAAGGGGCCCAGATGGTCGATGTCATAAAGACTAAAAAGCAGCTATGCAAATAAGCCCAGAAAACTGAAGGAAATCATGTCTACAGAATTTTAAAATAATAGCCAGGCTTGGAGACTGATGCCTGTAATCCCAGCTGCTCAGGAGGATGGTGAGTTCAATGCCAGCCTCAGCAACTTAGCAAGAGGGAGACCCTGTCTGTAAATAAAATAATAAAAAAGTGAGGGAGGACGCACTGTAGATGTGGTTCAGTGGTTAAGCACACCTGGGTTTAAGTCCGAGTACGAAAAGAAATAAAAGTAATGATGACAATATCTAATTGTCAAATTATTTTAAATAGTAAAGGGAAAAGGACCACATGGAAATTGTTCACTTTAAAATATAACCAAAATGAAAAATTCACTATTGGTGTTCAACAGTAGGTTTGAACTGGCAGAAGAATGAATCAGTGAACTCAAAAATAGATCAATAGAGATAATACAAAATAAAAAAACAGAAGAAAGGGACTGGGGAATATAGCTCAGTTGGTAGAGTGCCTGCCTTGCATGCACAAGGCCTTGGGTTCAAGAAAATATTTTCCTCCTGAAAGGAAAACCCAGTAACAGTTAATAGCTGACAACTTGTCTGAAACATCAGAGGCCAGAAGGCAATAGGACAGCATATTCCAAGTGCTGGTGTAGAGGGACGGACCTAACCATCAAGACTTTTGCATTCAGCAGAACCAATTCATAAAAATTAAGTGAAAAGCAAGCAACATCAGTGATTCAAAATCTTCAAAGAAAAAAAAAAAAAGGAAGAGGAACACTGTAACCTAACTAAATGGTATCTGTAGAACACTCTACCCAGTGACAGTAGAAACGACCAGTACTACATGATCATCTCAATAGATGGAGAAAAAGCATTTGCTAAAATTCAATGACTGCCTTTTATAAAAATGCTCAATAAACCAGGAATACAAAGCAACTGAACAAACATGCTGTAATGTACTACTTCATGCCGAAAGACTGGTTGCTTTCCCCCTAGAATTGGGAGTAGGATAAGATTGTATACTCTAGCTGCTTCTATTTAACACTCTGACATTTTAGGTAGGGTAACTATGTACCCAAAACAAAAAACTTTGTTACGGAAGAATTAAGACTGTATACATTGATAACAGCATAGGAAATCATAAGGAATCCATTTTAAAAATTTACAATGAATAGGTGAGTTCAGCTACATTATAGGGAACAAAATTAATACACATTAGGAATGAACAACCTGAAAACGAATCAAGACAGTTTTAATTACAGTAGCATCAAAAAGTAATTAGAAATAAATTAAACGAAAGGACAAAACTTGTATGCAGGAAACTATAAAACATTGAAGTAAGTGCAAAGACATACCCTGTATTCATGGAGTGAAAGACTCAACTCTTGTTGAGATAGTGCTGTGGTTTGAATGTGTCCACCAAAGTCCATGTGTTGGAAACTTAATCCCTAATTTAACGATGTGTTGAGAGGTGATGCCCAATAAAGGGTGATTAGGTCATGTAAACCGATGTCCTCACCAAGGGACCAAGTTGGATGTTGTGAGAATGGGTTTGTTATAAGTTAGTTTTGTTCCCTCTTTCTCTCTTTCTCTCGGCCTTCCCACCTTTCACCATTGGATGACCCAGGAAGAAGACCCTCACCAGATGGCGACACTTCACATCCTAGTCTTGGGTATTCTGTTACAGCAGTACAAAATGGACTAAAAGATAACAGTACTCCCCAAGGTGATCTGCAAATTCAACATGATCCCTGTAAAAATTGCAACTTGTTTTATTTTCTTGCAGAAATTGACAAAGCTGAATCTAAAACTCATGTAGAAACACAGAAGTCTTAAAATCAAAACAAATTTGAAAACTAAAGTTAGCAGACTCTTAACTACCTGATTTCAAAACTTTCTACAAAGCACCACTAGTAAAACACTATGGTGATGGCATAAACATAAATGTATCAGTGAAATATAACTGACAGTCCAGAAATAAACCCTCACATTTATGGTTGGTTGAGTTTTACAAGAGTGGCAAACCCAACAGTGGAAAACGAACAGCCTTTTTCACAAATGTTTTTGGAACCATTGGATATTCACATCTAAAAGAATACTGTTGGGTCTTTTGCCTCACACCACATATTATAAATTAACTCAAAATCCTAGACCTAAAAATAACAGCTAAAAGTATAGCACTGTTAGAAGAAAACAGGTTTACATTTATGTGACTTTGGGAAAGCAAAATGGTTCAATTTAAAAAAAAAAAAAAAAAGCAAAAAGGAAGGGTGGTAAATTGGACTAAATCACACTTTCAAACTTCTACAAATGAAAGCAGCACCAAGAAAATGAAGAGACAGCCCAAGAATGGGAGAAAATATTTACCAATCATGTCTGAGGGACTTGTCCCCAGAATATATACAGAACTTTTACTACTCGACAGTTAAAAGGAACCCAATTAAGAAGTGAGCAGAGGATCTGAAAAGAAAAGCAGTTTAGTATCATCAGTTACTCAGGACATGCGAATCCAAACCATAATAATAAAACTCGTTTACCCCAACCAGAATGACAAGATAGCAGCAAGTGTTGAGGCTGCAGAGAAATGGGAGGCTTCCTACATTGCTTGTGGAGTTGTAAAGTTGTGCAGCCACCTTGTTAAACATGTTGGCAGTTGCTCAAAATGCTAAGGCTTATATGACCTGTTTCCAGTTATATAATCAAGTGAGGTTGGGAACATAAATTCGTGCAAACGCGTACACAAATTTTCATAGCAATATTGTTCATAATAGCCAAAAAGTAGAAACAACCCAAGTGTCTAAAGGTTGATGAATGAATAAGCAAAATATATATGTATATACAATTCGGCATTTAAGAATATATTATACAACGTGCATAAATGTTGAAAACATGCTAAGTGGACAAAAACCAATAGACAACTTGCTGTTTTTGAGGACAAGAAACAATTTATATTGTCTCAGTCATGGTTCACCACCTTTTCCCCACCCATTGTCAAAGACACCTGAGTTAATTTAGTCTCATCTAATTCCTCCTACTGTTTTCAATGGGTTATCTGTCACATAGGCAATATGTCAAAAATGGATCATCCTCATCTGACTACTAATGAATCAAAGTATTTAATCAGAATGTTTACAACAAAATCAACCAACCATATTGTGTTTTTAATTGTCCAGAAACTTCTCTTCATCCTTCTTTAGCACAGTGGGACCTTCTTGATTATTGTTTAGCTTTCATTGACTCTCAATGTGTCTGTATTTGGTAATTAAATTTAAAAGAGCAGGAGTGGTTGCTAAAGCAAACTAGTAAAAATGACTTTGCAGTGGAGTAACCTAGCAGAAACCATTTCAACCATGTAATGAAAAGTAGCTTTGTTAGTATTGCCACCAATGACAGGCTGTGCCTTAGTGTTACTTTTGTCAGGTGAGCTATTTTTTTTTTTATATATATATATATATATATATATTTTTAATTGTATACAAATGGGATACATGTTGTTTCTCTATTTGTACATAGAGTCAAGGCATACCATTTGTGTAATCATACGTTTACATAGGGCAATGATGTTTATTTTTTTTTCCCTTCCCCCCCACCCCTCCCACCCCTCTTTTCCCTCTATACAGTCCTTCTTTCCTTCATTCTTACCGCTCTCCTTATCCCTAACCCTAAACCTAACCCTAAACCTAATGCTAACCCCTCCCACCCCCCATTATATGTCCTCATCCGCTTATCAGCGAGATCATTCGTCCTTTAGTTTTTTGAGATTGGCTTATCTCACTTAGCATGATATTCTCCAATTTCGTCCATTTGCCTACAAATGCCATAATTTTATCATTCTTCATTGCGGAGTAATATTCCATTGTATAAATGTGCCACAGTTTCTTTATCCATTCATCAACTGAAGGGCATCTAGGTTGGTTCCACAATCTGGCTATGGTGAATTGAGCAGCAATGAACGTTGATGTGGCTGTATCTCTGTAGTATGCTGATTTTAAGTCCTTTGGGTATAGGCCAAGGAGTGGGATAGCTGGGTCAAATGGTGTTTCCATTCCAAGCTTTCTGAGGAATCTCCACACTGCTTTCCAGAGTGGTTGCACCAATTTTGATAGTCTTAACTTCGGGTAGAAGCAAGGATGCTACTGGAATGTTGTGACTCTTGTGGGTAGGGACCTGGAATGCTGCTAACGTTCTGTAGTGCACAGGATGGTCTCATACAACAAAGAAGGGTCCAGCCTATACATCAGTAGTGTACAGTTGAGAAACCTTGGGTTAGATAATAGTATTGTGTCAGTACTTGTTTCCTTGTTATTTGGAAATAGGTTTCGGGAGAAAAGGACGGGTCTCCATTTCACTGTCAAATAGTTGAGAAAATTATACCTGAGTATACGTGGCACCTAATGAAGCAAATGGAACAAAATGTAGATAAATGGTGAATATGGATAAAGATTAACAAGGGAATTCTTATATTTTTAAAACTTGCTTGAAATTATTAAAAGTTTACCCTTAAAGAACCTGCCAAAAACACAACTGTGCATGAACTCCCAAGGTACTTGAAATCCAACATTTGGCAAAGTACTTTAATTCTAATGCTATAAGAAAATTTTTGACATGACAAAATAGGATTTGATTTTCTATCCTGTTAAGAAAACCTCTTGACATAGTGCTTTAAGTTCTGAGCCCTAATAAAATTGACTTTTATGGAAGTAGATAACACGTATTTAGGACTGTTGGCAGGTACTAACATTTATGCAGGTAGAGACCAATCATAATACATGGAGCTTCTTTCATCACCAAGACTTCAAAAACAGTATTTTCCCAACATTGTAAATGTCCCATCATTACAGCACATCAAGATGTTGTTTAGAGAAGAAACCTCACTCTCTTTGAAGACATTGATTACCTGTACTATTTCCAGAGGGCATCATGCAATTAGAATTCTTTGGCAGTAGCACACACGCACTCCGAAGGTCCAGAATCTAGTATAGCAATAGCTATAATTAACGTTAAAGGGAAGTGATACATTTCTGGACAGCCATAATGTTGTATTGGTGGTATGATATGTTGGTCATGTAGAGTAGCCTGTTGTGTTACCCTGTCTTCCCAACTATAAATTAGTAACATTTATTTTTTATACTAAAGTTTTTCTTTTTTTCTGCAAAGTTTTCAGTATAATAGGTAGTAAATTGAAGAAAAAATTTTGTCTTGGTTGTCTGTTTTTACCTAGCCCTCAGATCAGTGTTAGGTTGTAATCATAAATTGCTTCACAATGTAGTAAAAGGGTTATGCTGAAGAATTCCTGGTGTTAATAGATCTTTATCTCTTGATCATGTAAAAGGAATGGAAAGTTTCTTTTTTGTGGGGACAATAGGAGATGTGTAGAACCTTTAATACTCAAAACTACCAGTTATGAGTAGATTTGTTTGCTTTGTAATGATAAAGGATTAATGACTTTCTTTGATAGAAATCAGTGATGTGGGTATCCATATGTATAATGCATGATTTTTCTTAATTTGCAGACCATGAAGACTATGACCCACAAACTGTGAGGCTGGGAAGTAGATATAGTCATGTTCAAGAAGTCCAGGAACGGCTTAACTTCCTTAGGTTTGTTTTATATAATTGGCATTGCTCTCTAAGACACAGATAAGGAATATAGAGGGGAATATACTGTATAGCTACATCTTACCACCTTTTTTTCTTTTTCTAATTATTTTATTGAAAATTTTTACCTAAAAAACATATTTCCCTATTTGTTATTAAATACTGTATGGTTCAGTTGTGAATTTCTACCTTTGTAGTATTTGAAGAAAAACACATTTTAAACTTTCTAGGGTAGATTTCTCATATTCTTTGGGGAAATGATTTTTATTTTTAAAGGATAGATTTCCATATTTTCATACAACTAGAAAGAACCACAGCTACATCAGTGATATTACAGACACTAAGAAAATTGAGACAAAAGGTTGCTGGACCAGCACCAAAGACAAATGGTTTGAGTCCTCTAGTGCCTTGTTTATCTTGACAGTGCCTGACAAGGGCAGTCTGAAGTCATGTTAGAAACATTTCTAATTGGAATGAGGAAAATAGAGTTCATCCCATTAAGCCAAAGTGATATGACCAAACTGTATTTGCTTGGTGATTTAGCTTTTAATGATTATACATTTGAAAATTTAAAAAATACCTTTGTGGTTAAAAATATTGAGGTATCTTAAGGATTAAAAAAACCACATCATGGGGCTGGGGGTATAGCTCAGTCAGTAGAGTGCTTGCCTTGCGAGCACAAGGCCCTGGGTTCCATCCCCAGAACCACAAAAAAATGAATAAATAAATAAATAAACCACATCATGGGCTGGGGTTGTGGCTCAGTGGTAGAGTGCTTATCTAGCATGTGTGAGGCTGTGGGTTTGATTCTGAGCACCACGTATAAATAAATAAAATAAAGGTCCGTTGAAAATTAAAATAATATTTTAAAAGATCCACATTATATAGCAGAAATTTTTTCTTATAAGTGTTTTAAAATGCCCAAATTATGCATTGTGCTTTAGAAAATCTGTCGCATTTATTATTATGTTTGTTACAAGTTCTGGAGAGATTATCTTCCTAGGGTTTGTTAATTAGGGACTTTTATTTATTGAACTCTGCTTCTTGATTGGAAATTTTTAAGTAATTACAGAATGATTTTGACTTGAGAAAAACTATCAACCAGATTTTAAGAATTTGGCATTTGTTTAAAGTGAAGTGGCTTGAGGGGGAGTTTTTAAATTTGTTTTTTGACCACTTGAATACAGTGGTCTACCTCCTGGATTAAGAATCACTGCCATAATGAGCCATCATTAGCAATTGGCATATCTCATATCCCTTTGGCTTACTAGAATAGAAAAGCAGTTGTAAGCCCTGTTTTCACTAGTTAAAGCTCAGAATCAGAGGACCTGTTGTATTGTGGCCCCTACTTATTAGTACTTATCTGTGCAACTTGTAGCAACAGACTTAAGCAAAGGAACCTAACTAATGCCTGCTGTGTATTTGGCTTGTGTTAAACACTTTTTGCCTCATAGTAGAGTGAGGGTAGGTTTTGACTCTCATAGGTTTTGACTCTCATTTGACATCAGGAAGAAAACAAGATTTAAATGAATAAGTACCTTGTTTGAGATCACACAGCCATTATGTGATGGAATTGCACTTCTCCATAGGTCTGTGCTCTTCCTATTAGACTGATAATTTTTGAGACTTTGAGCTTTAGGACTTCTGAGTAGATTCCTTAAAATTTTTTTTTAATAAGCAGTGAGAAGTTTCATCCCCATTTCTCTTTCTTTTCTTTAACCCCTCCCAACAACTGGAACAACTCTGTTTTTGTGTATCGGATTTCTAAATGGCATTTTCACTTGAAGAAAGGTTTCTGCTGTTATCTTTAGGTGGGAAAAAAATACAAATAAACTTTGAAAGTAATTGTATTTTATCACACTGGACCTCTGGGTTTTGATCTATAAATTAGGTGGACAAGGTAATGTAGAAGTATGTGCTATGAAAATATCAAAAACCTTAGAATTGGGATCCAAAAATACTTTGAAATGAAGAAGGAACCTCCTAACCTTAAGTAAATATACTTTACTCTAACTGGCATGTAGCCACCATTACAGTGTTAGCTAAAATTTATTATGTTAAATTACTCAGAATAAGTGAGGTGTTTCCTGTCTCATAGACATGGCGGGACAGGGTGGGTAGATGGATGTCAAAGGAAATTAGAAAACTTTAGCAAAAGGAAGAGACTAGTTAGAGCAGAATTCACCTTCATTACTGCCTGTTCTTAATGACTAATCCAGTAGAAAACTAAAAAGACCCTAGAGAACACCACCAAATGATTGATAGGCATCTATTGATTATTGACCATTGTTTAAGTCATGTGTAAATTATTGTGTTTAATGTGACCAGGTAACAAGTGATGACTATTGGTCATCAGAAAGTATTAAAATTTAAGCAGTTTTGACCCATAAATATGAACAAGCTGTACTACTTCATTTCCAATGATGCCATATAAATAAAATGCCAAATCTTTTATTTTAAATTCAAATTATCAGTTGAATATACTTAGAAAATGGCTGGTTTCAAAGACGAAACTATTTCAATTCAAGGAAATGAATGTTTTTTTTCAGAATCATCTAGCTAATAGTGGGCTTATACTGGGTACCCAGTATAGGCCTGTTGAATGAATTCATTTTTTTTTTTTTTTTTTTAAGTACCAGATAAAAGTTGAGAAATAGGTACTTGTGAAAGAACTGACATATTTTTATCTGTAGTTAAAATATAATTGTGATAAATGTATTATTTCATACATATACGGATAGATTGCCTTTCAGGATAAAATTATGTAAATCTAATTGCTAATTTTTTATGTTTTTCCAAGATTTTTACTGAAGGATGGCCAACTGTGGCTATGTGCTCCTCAGGCAAAACAAATATGGAAATGCTTAGCTGAGAATGCAGTTTACCTTTGTGATCGTGAAGCCTGTTTTAAGTGGTATTCCAAATTGATGGGGGATGAACCAGACTTAGATCCTGATATTAATAAGGACTTCTTTGAAAGTAATGTGCTTCAGCTTGATCCTTCCCTATTAACTGAAAATGGAATGAAATGTTTTGAGCGATTCTTCAAAGCTGTGAATTGTCGAGAAGGAAAACTAGTAGCAAAAAGGAGAGCCTATATGATGGATGATTTGGAGTTGATAGGATTAGACTATCTTTGGAGGGTAAGTCAAAAGTAGGAACTCTGTAAACATATCTGATGTAGTTCTTTGAATAGGTAAGGAATTTTTAATTATATAGATTATGTATGTATTCTGCTCTGATGTGTAGCCCAGGCTTCTGGGATGGTAATTGTTCATCTTGATCTTACTGTCTCATTTGTCATTCGAGAGTTTTTTTCCGTATCCTTTCTTTCCATCTCCCTCATTCTGCCACTGGTGTTCCCTGTTGTCTGACTTGGAATCTCATGTTTAGATATGTTTAGGAGTATACTAACCTCTTTCATGAATTTCCCCATGGAAGTTAATTCCCCTTCCACTCCAGTTTCACTCACTGTAGATCTGTTTTCTTCCTTCATTGTTAATTTTAAGTCATTATACATTTGATACTAGTGACAGAAAAGAAGACTTTATTTAGAAAGGATTGTGAGTGTGTACTTTATTGGTAATATTAAACTTATGATATTGTTAAATACTTGGGGAAGTATATTATCTATTTAAGGCTAATCTTTCCATCTTTTATAGTGTTTATTCCTATCTTAAAGCTGAACTGTTGCCAGGCACAGTGGTACAAACTTGACAAACCTAGCAACTGGGAGACTGAGTTGGGAGGATCATAAGTTCAAAGTGGGAACCTGTTTCAAAATTAAAAAAACAAATAGGGCTTGGGATGTTTCTTAGATGTCTATGAAGTAAGTGTTCTACAAACCGTAGGTAGACTAAGATGTTTAGTGTGGTAAATTTTAAGAAAGTGTTCTCAACATTTTTTTAGCAGTGGAAAAGAATAATGCGAACAGTGTGTACAAGCTTATTAGCATGTGTGAGACCCTGAGTTTAGTCCTCATCGCACACACTAAAATTTAACTGCAGAAATGATTTTTAAAAATCAATTTGCATAATAGTCCAAAATGTAAATCGAATCGAACAAAAAAATCCTGTGGTTTTTGTTGTTGTGCAGTGTCCCCAGGCCTCTTAGAGTGGTCAGCACTGAAACACCTCCTCTAAGCCCTCTTGGGTTCTGAACATAGTTTGAAAACCACTAATGTAATTAGATGGGTGATACAGATTTCTAGAAAATGGGAGTGGAAGGGGATTATGCTAAACTGTTTGACTAGTCTCCTACTTCCTTTCATCTAATTTGAATTCCTTCTGTAATACCTTACAACTTGGTTAATAAGATATTAAATTACACGGTTAAATAATAATGGTCAAGGATTATTTTATCCTTAGTAAAATATTTCATTAAATAGATGTCTTTATTCAAAGACTAAAATTTTTTATTTATTAGTCTTTTGGTCTGTTATCAGTTTCACTTGATTATTAAAGCTTACAATTAAATATTCTTGAATAGCATGTTAAAAATAATTGAACATATGGTTTGAATTTAAATGATCAAGCATTTCTTGAGAATTAACATTTCAATGTTTTTGAACCTAGGTTGTTATTCAGAGTAATGATGATATTGCCAGCAGAGCTATAGATCTTCTTAAAGAGATATACACCAACCTTGGTCCAAGGCTACAGGTCAATCAGGTGAGAATCCACGAGCATTAAAACTTTGACACAAGCCAAACACAGTGGCACATGAGAATAATCACAGCCATTTGAGAGACTGAGGCAGGCAGATTGCAAGTTCCAGACCAACTTGGCCAACTGAATGAGACCCTTTCTCCAAAAAAAAAAAAAAAAAATGTGGATGGTGGGGCACGAGTATAGCTTCGTGGTAGAGTGCTTGCTGTGCATGTGAAATGCCCTGGGCTCATTCCCCAGTACTGCAAGCAAAATAAACAAACCAGTTCCCACAGTTCCAGTTGGTAACACTAAGCACTGTGTGTCCTACAAGAATTTATTCTTTAATTCACAATTAACTGGAAATTGTTTTGTTCCAACTCTTATCAGAAAATATTTATAAAATGTTCAGTTCATACTTCCATTATACAAAATACTATATAAGCAAATCTTACCTTGATAAGTATCTTGAGGTAACTGGCTTATTTTGTTTGAATATGATTATTTATTATGTTGGAATGGCAAAGAGATTTTACTGAATTTGTTTTGATACTAGTACCTAATCCTTTAAAATTCATTTTTGGATACCTAGTTTATCCTCCTAACTTTGATTAACTCTAGGTTCCTTAAAAAAAAAAAAGAAAAAGAAAAAAAAAAACCTTGCTGTGTTTTATTATCAATATAGACTGAATCTAATTGAGAGCTATCTTTAAATTAGCCATTGCCATCTCTAATTTAGTTAATGTTATATGTTTAATTTTTGCATCTCAGAGCAACTTGAAGTATATTTGACTTGTTATTTGTAGGTGGTGATCCATGAAGACTTCATTCAGTCTTGCTTTGATCGTTTGAAAGCCTCTTATGACACGTTGTGTGTTTTGGATGGTGACAAAGACAGTATTAATTGTGCAAGACAGGAAGCAGTTCGAATGGTTCGAGTATTAACTGTTTTAAGAGAATACATAAATGAATGTGACAGCGATTATCATGAGGAAAGAACGATTCTACCCATGTCAAGGTTTGTGAATAACTGATCAACTGGTGCTAATTCTTAATTATTGGGTATTTTCATAATCATTTGGTTGAAAAAAAAAAAAGATGTGTACAGGTAAAAAGAGTGAGGAAATTATTCTTTTTTAAAAATGCTGGTGTCTTGCCATTAAAAACATTATTTGTGCCAGGTGTGATGATGCATACATATAGTCCCAGCTGCTTGGGAAGCTGGCACAGGAGAATCTTGAATTCAAGGCCAGTCTGGGCAATATAGTGAAACCCTGTCTCCAGAGGAAGAAAAATAAGTTATTTGTATCTTGTAGAATGTTTTTTAATAGTGGCCTGTTTATTTTGTTTTGGATTTTGGTAAGTTCAGTTTTCTCTTTTTTTTATTTTTCATATTTTGCCATTGGAATTATGGCCTCTCAAGTGTTACAGTGATACCTTTATAGTCAAAGTGTTTTTATTTTGATGTCATTAATTTTTACTGTTAAAAATACTAGCATAGTCAGAACTTTTAAAAGCTGTCTTTACTGATAGTTAATATAGGAAGAAATATTTTCAGATGGTCTAAATAACATTTTTCTTAAGGCTTCACCTTTTACTAATTTAAGTGATATGTATAGGTAGGATGTTTGTAGAAAGTGCCATCTTTTTTTGTTTTGTCTTTCAGGAATTATTTGCTAACCTTGAAATTAAATAAAGTTGCTCCTCGAGTATGATTTTTTTTTTCCTCTTGAGTATGATTTCTATTTTGTATCTTACCTAAAATAATATGCCAACTCAAATATAATTTTGGGGTGAATTTTGATACTTAAGATTTTTTTCAGAAAAAATGTATATCAGCATTTTTGTTGATGCTCTCAAGGTAAATTTTATCTTTCACATTTACAAATAGTGTTAGTTAGGCTTTTATAACATAAAAATAAGTGAAGTGTTGTCACTGTCTTAATTTCTTTGAGTCAGATACCTCATTTTCTGCAGCTGTAGGTAGATAATTAACGAACATTGTGTTGAAGTTACTTATTTGTAGTTGAAAGGAGAAATCACTTTATTTTCAGGATACTAAAAATAATAAGTATCTTTAATTCACTTCCTCTCATTTAATAAGAAAATATTCAGTGTTAAATTCCCAGCTTTATTTTCTTGGCCACTGGATTTGAAAGTTGCTGAATATGATAATGTTTTCCTTTTTTTTCCCCCTCCCCCGCCAGAGCTTTCCGTGGTAAACACCTCTCTTTTGTAGTTCGATTTCCAAACCAGGGCAGACAGGTAGATGACCTGGAGGTATGGTCTCATACAAATGATACAATTGGTTCAGTTCGACGATGTATTCTCAATCGCATTAAAGCCAATGTAGCCCATACAAAAATTGAACTCTTTGTGGGCGGTGAGCTGATAGATCCTGGAGATGATAGAAAGTTGATTGGACAATTAAATCTTAAAGACAAATCGGTAAGTAAAGTATGTATACTTGTCACTTTTTTTTTAAACAAAACCAAACCTGAGATTACAAATGCTGATTATTGGGCTGGGGTTATGGCCCAGTGGTAGAGTACTTGTCTAGCATGTGTGAGGCCCTGGATTTGATACTCAGCACCACATATAAATAAACAAAGGTCAATCAACACCAAAAAAAAAAATATTTAAAAAAAAAAAAAAGAAATGCTGATTATTTATTCTGTGTAAGGCTCAGTGTTAGGGTGTTTGTGTTTAAACTGCTAACTAAAACAGGCATACTGGCACCGACAATATGTCAGAATAAAAAAGATTTCTAAAAACTTAAGTGGTTATATAAGGTAATACTTTTAAAACAGCATTTCTGAAAGTATACCATGTCATTTTGGGGGTTTTCTTGGTATGTCACTAGGATTTGAGTTGCATTTTGTGTAAATATTTTTCCTCGTCTTTGATACTAATAGGTGTGTCATTTTTAGCTAATTACAGCCAAACTCACACAAATAAGTTCCAATATGCCTTCAAGCCCTGATAGTTCTTCTGATTCCTCAACTGGATCTCCTGGAAATCACGGTAATCATTACAGTGATGGTCCCAATCCAGAAGTGGAAAGCTGTTTGCCTGGAGTGGTGAGTAGATGCAGTTGTCAACTACTATGTGTAAGATGTTTGAGTTCACAGTTTAGTGAGGTGAAAGTATCAACTACTAACCATCAACTTTAGAATGTTTTGCTCTAAGTGATGATTATAACTCAATGGAAGTGTAAAACAGTTCCCTTTAGATGATTATAATCTATTAGAGCCTAGGTGTACTCCAATATATAAATTTAGATAATTACCATTGTCTTTTGCATTTGTACCTTAAAATGGATCCTTTCTTTAAAACTGTTTATTTAGGAAAATACCTGTAATCTTTTTCAGATTTTCAGTACCATATCTTCCATAGAAACAATAGCTCCTCCCTTTCTTGACTTCTCCTTTGTGTCCTCCCCACAAAAATCTTAATGACTACAATAACACTAGCTGCTTCAGTGTCAGAAAAATTTGGCTCCCTACAACAGTTGGATTAGGAATTTAGTAGTTGGAATAGTATCCTTTTGTAAGACTGGAGTCTTAAGTTGTATGTATGGGGAAAAATTTAATAGAACAGTAAAAGAGGGCTGTCAAAGAAGTTACTGGAGGTGTCTTGGATGATATGCTCAGTCTGTATCAGGGAGGATTAGTAAAGGCCAGAAGATGAGGAAAGCTGACTATATCAGAGTAGAAATGAGATTAACAAATAATGGAGATTAACTTCTTTGGATTACGTTTTGTGTGGAGGATGATTTACAGGTACTTTGTGTATTTTGTATTCTAGATAATGTCACTGCATCCTAGATACATCTCTTTCCTTTGGCAAGTTGCAGACTTGGGTAGCAGCCTAAATATGCCACCTCTTAGAGATGGAGCAAGAGTGCTTATGAAACTTATGCCACCAGGTAAGAATTTTTAAATGACGATAAAGTACATGCTGAACAATAAAAGGGGTATGTTAGCAAATTCTTTCTAAACGGACCATGAGCTAAGGGTTGGCAAACAGGCCAAATGAAATCTAACACCTGTTTTTTTTTTACATCCCAGTACTTTAAAATGGTTTCTTATTTTTTAATTTCTAAAAACAAAGCAAAAGAACACTTGTGTGATGCATGAAAATTGTGAAATTTAAATTTTAGCATAATCAAAGTTATATTGGTATGTAGCCAAGTCATAGAGATTCACTTTACTGTCAATTGCTGCTTTTGTTTTGCAACAGCAGAGCTCAGTAATTGTGACCCACAAGCCTCAAATATTTATTCTCTGACCTTTTATAGAAAACATTTCCTTATACCTGTCCTGTTATATAGATTGTTTCTCATCAACAGTGGTATTACTTTTTATTCCTTAGAAACAACCACTTTCAGCTTCAGCTTTTTTTCTCACACATATATGTACCATTATATCTATAAATATTATCCTCATGGCTGGTTCTTTGTCACTTCTAAATGAATTCTGATTCTCTGCTGTGTAGATGAAAATTCTTATGCCTACATCCTGTCAATATTTGTTTAAATATTCAACATTTACATATGTAAGACTTTGTGAAACATAGTTCTCCAAATTACAACTTTTGTCCTGGATGTAATAGTTTTCCCTTTTTATTTTTTCATTTTTCATACATTATCTTTAATTCTTCCCATATGCCTTTTGGAACCTTCCAGGTAATTTTCTGTTATTGTTAATTGCATAATCCATCAACTCTGCTGTTGTCCTAGAACTTTTCCTGACAACCTGTATTCTGTATGCCCTAGTCAAGAATTGGCCATTTCTCCAAGAGCTTTGGGTCCTTATACATAGAGTGTGTGTGTGTGTGTGTTTGTATGTATGTGTTTTAAAAACCATGAGATCACTCCAGTTCCTCCAGTTGTGACCTATGACAGGTTCATTCTAGTTTCTGTCTTTGCATGTTTGTAGCTCCTTTCTCCAAAAGTGAAAAGCCTGGTACTTGGTCTTTAACATATTTTCCTATTTAACCTATCCTCCCTTTGTAATGAGTCATCACCACTACCCCTCAATCCTGGGCCTCAGTCCACTTTATGGACACTCTTCTTATATTGCTTGAATTGAATCTTCCTGCTGGACTACTCCCTTGTGTGGACTCCTCCCTTTGCACAACTTCTTAATCCAGAACAGCACCTCAGTATTTCTTTCATCACCTTGATGTTTTTGAAAAGTACAGATGAGTTGTGGTGCTGTCTCCCATTGAGTTTCATTTCCTGGTGATTATATAAAGTTGTATATTTTTTGACACATTACAACTTACAACTTACATAATGCCATGTTTATCTCAGGGCATCACAACAGGAGACATGGTGTCCTTTTGGTTACATTATTTCAGATCCAATTAGTTACCTGGTTTTTCCTCTGAAGTTAGTATTTTTCCTTTTGTGGGAAGATGTTTTGAGATGTTGCCTATTTTTTTCTGATGAAATTTTCACCTTACTAGTTTAATCATTTATTGTAATCAGTTTTTATCATGGAGGTCGCAAAACTTTTCATCATTCGTTCCTTTTACATCTGTTAACTGGCTCTGTACTATAAGGTAACGCTTTGTCTTCTCTCCAGTTTGTTAATGCATTATCACTTTTTACCCTTGGATTCTTACTTTATTTGTTTGGTTATAAAAATTATAATCAATTTGTTTGGGAGGGATTGGAAACTCGCTTCTTAAACAGACTTCAGCCCCTCTGTTTATAGGCCTTTGATCATCTGTACTTTACCAAGTACTTTCTATTAAATCCTTGGCTTTTCTAGGATTTAGTGGAGTTCAAATTTTTAGGTACCTACTTCCCTTCCTCCTGACCCCAATAAGCAGTTCTTGGCTCAGCTAAACCATCTTCCATCCTTACACCTTTAGTTTTGTTTCCTCTCGTTTTTATGCCCTGAGTTTATTTTTATATTTGTTCTTATTTTAGTGGCATTTGGAGATACCTTGCTGATCAAGTGCATCATATTTAATTGACCATGATAGTTTTAAAAACTGTCATGGGCTTCTATTACCTCCTTAGTAACCACCTTATTGGCTTTCTCATCTTTCTGATTACTGAGACAGTCATGTCATTCTCAGATAAAACTTACCTCCATTTTATTTAATCCTGATCTGTTAATTTGTATTGTTTTATTCACTAGTGTATCAGTAACAGTTGTACCATTATGTATGCAAACTCAACCTTCCTGACATAAAATATAAACCTACCATAGGTAGAATCCTTGATCTTGTGATTTGAGTTTGATGCCACCAGATGGAGAGGGTGAGCTGTTTCCAGGAGTCTCAGGGAGAAATTTTGAGAGGGTGCTTTTTTCAGATAATAATCAACTGTGTAACATTCAAGTAATCATAAATGTGTATGCATATATTTTTCCACTTTTTTATTGGTGCATTATATTTGTACTTGCTGATGGGATGTGTTACATATTCGTACATGCACACAATACACAGTAAAACAATATAATTTGGCTAGTGTCACTCCCCCTTTCTTCCCACATCCAGCCACTCGGTCCCTTTCCTTTACTGCTCTTCCTTTGATTTTCATGAGATCCATCCCCATCTCTCTTTTCCTTTTTCCTCTCTAGCTTCAACATATGACCCTTGAACCCCCTCAGTTTGACTTATTCAACTTAATGGTCTCTGGTTCCATCTATTTTCCTGAAAAATGACATAATTTCATTTTTCTTTATGGCTGAATAAAATTCCATTGTGTAGAATATACCACATTTTCTTGGTCCATTCGTTGATGGACACCTAGGCTGGTTCCATAATGTATGCATGTCCTAGTAATTAACTGTGCCTCTATTACGATTTGCTGTTAAACTTGGAGCTTCTGGAGTCTTCTCTATAATTTGACGTCTTATAACCTAAACTAGACTTAATTCTTGTGTCCTTTCTCTATGTGCAGCAGAAAAAGACAGTTGCTTGACACTGAGTGATTAAATTGTGTATTTACCAAGCAGAAGAAGTTGGTTTTCCTCTTCGAAGCTTCCTTTTTATAGGAGTTTTGGGCAGCTAATATTTTAAAATATGCCAAAGTCTGTTTTTAGCTCTTTGTACTGATTAACTCATTTTAGCCTCAAAACATCTCTGATGGAATTACTATTTTTAAATATACATTGGTGTAATTGCTTAGACTTAAGTCTTAAGTATGTTTTTAAAAGACTAGAAAGAACCTAAAATCATAACTGCCTTTGGATAACAGGATTATGGGTAGTTTGTTTTTCTCAGTCTTCCATATTTTATAATAAAATGAGCATATATCTAATTAGGGACCTAAAAAAAAAAACATTAAGGTGGACAAATGCAAGAACTGGGATGGTGTCTAAGTGATAATTTGGTTTGGACTCCTCAGATGAATCAACTATAATCCAGTACCAGTAAATGATTTGCTTGGAATTTACTACTTCCATTTTTGAGCTCTCATTTCTTTTTTCCTACTCCATTTTGGCTCCATTCTTCACTTTGTATTTTGAAAACCAAGCAAAATATTCTCAGATACTGCAATTAGATAAACGAATTGGTTTGTCTTTAGGGAGTAATTTGGCAACATAAATCAAGTCTTGGGTTTTAGGTCCAAGTTCTTCATGCTTACAGGATTTTTCATGATGAAATAATTGCAAAGATTTAACTGCTGGGATCTGTAGTGTAGAAAGCAGTGGGGTTAAGTGCCCAATAATAGAATTAAACTGGCAAAATGTTTAACCAACCAGGGCCTTTTAATCAGTAAGCTTAAACACTAAGAGAGCAGTAGAGACTTCCAGTCAAAATGCCCTCCTGAGCCTGATTAACTGTTTAATCAGTTAAAATGACAGAAATGAGTATGACTGTGACGATAGGCACAAATATTTTATCGTAAAATGTGATAGTTCATAGATACTTGAAAGCTATTTCCAGGTCTATAAAAAATAGTTTATCCTAAAAAAAATTGTAGGAATTTTTCAATTACCTTTGTCTTCCAATGAGGCTTTTACTTTTTTGTAGGAAAAAGGTAATTAGTAATTTATCAAGCAGTTTTTTCAATTATAGGGCAGTTACCTTAGAAATAACTTTATCAAAGTCCTTTCTAGAGGTAATTAACTTTCTTTTCTTCTTGTTTTTTTAAGCGTTAAGAGTAGAAAGTATTCAAGTGAGGAAAAAAAAGAGACAGAACTCCTCTGATTAACTATTAAGTTTGGTAGCAAATGCCTAATTGTATTATGGAATTATTGTTTTGTTTAACCCTTTTTACTCTAATTTAGAAGAAACTCAAGTTTTAATTACACCACTATAGAAAAATAAAAGTTCTTATTTTTAAGGTAAATATTTGTACTGTTTTCTTAGTGTTTGGTAAAAATTTTAGGGTACAGTTTCTTGTGTACCACCAAGTATTTCTCAGTGAAGCCAAGCTAGTTTTTTTGTTTTGTTTAGTTTTTTGGTACTAGGGTTTGAACCCAGGGACACTTAATCAATGAGCCGCGTCTCCAGTCCTTTATTTTTTATTTTGGGGCAGGGTCTTGCTAGTTTCTTAGGACCTCTCTAAATTGCTAGTTATTAATATTAATGGTGTCATGGCAGCAAACAATAGAGAAGTTGGAGGAAAGAACTTATAATTCTTTTGTTTTTATTTTCAATCAGGACCTTTTGTTTTGAAGCATTTTTTTCAGTCTCCAGTGACTCAGGAGGACATGTTGACTGGCCTCTACTGCTCTCTTAGTGTTTAAGCTGACTGATTAAAAGGCCCTGGTTGGTGTTTGTTTTTTTTTGTTGCTTGTTTATTACTAAATCAATCCAGGTCTAGTTGTGTCTTAAAAAGTTTGAGCCTATGGCAACTGAAATATTATGGACACGTGAATTATGTTTTGTTTCAGACAGTGTCTCTCTCTCTTACAGATAGCACAACAATAGAAAAATTAAGAGCTATTTGTTTAGACCACGCCAAACTTGGAGAGAGCAGCCTTAGTCCATCTCTCGACTCACTTTTCTTTGGTCCTTCAGCCTCACAAGTGCTATATCTAACAGAGGTTGGTTTTTGTTTTTTCCTTTTGAATTTATTCCATTCATGTTTTTTGAATTTTATCTTTTCTTTGTTAATATGAAGAACATAGATAAGATTATAGTGAGATATTTTTGAATTGGTCAAGAATTTCTAGCAGTAATGATAGAAATAGTTATTTACCTGTTTATTAAAAATCTATTAATACAGTTTCCCCCCTCCCCCACCCTATTTTTGTTTTTGTTTTTTCCAGGTAGTCTATGCCTTGTTAATGCCTGCTGGTGCACCTCTGGCTGATGATTCCTCTGATTTTCAGTTTCACTTCTTGAAAAGTGGTGGCCTACCCCTTGTCCTGAGTATGCTGACGAGAAATAACTTCCTACCAAATGCAGATATGGAAACTCGAAGGGGTGCCTACCTCAATGCTCTTAAAATAGCCAAACTGTTGCTAACTGCCATTGGCTATGGCCATGTTCGGGCAGTGGCAGAAGCTTGTCAGCCAGGTGTAGAAGGCGTGAATCCCATGACATCGGTAATACAGACTAAAAAAAATCTTTTTATAATAATATATGATAGTAATTCTTAAGATTAAACTTCTCAGCAACTTTTAAGTAGAGTTCAGGGTTGATACAAAATGTTGCAAGTTCTTTTCCAGTGGGTACCTGTTTTAGAAGCTTCTATTAGAGTATTTGTGTTAAAAGTGTAAACAGTGTTTCACTGAGTTTGAGGGCAGTTCCTCCCTGGTTGCTTCTATCCTGCTTGACTTTAAATTATTTTAAATCTAAGAAAAACCCCACATGAATCTCTTATTAACTAGTAATAAGGGTTGTAATTAATTTAGCCTATTGCCAGCTTCCCTTCCTACTTTGGCCAGCTTAACCTCCAGTTCTGAGCTTTTTTCTGACTCGCTTTTCCTTGGTGGCATCCTTGATCCATGTCAGTAAAGTTCTCCAGACATGCCAGGATTTGACACCTATTTTTGAGAGGTCAAACTAAACTAAAAGTTGAGTTATTTATTATACATTGTAAGTGATAATTTTACTAAGGTACTGACAGAATGTAAAAGTTTCAGGGATAGAGATTTTCTTCTTTAGAAATTATTTATATCAATTAGGGAAGATTGGAATGTGATAATTAGGATAATATTATATTAGAAAGCTTCCCTATCTTTCTAATGACCTATGTTTTGTATTTTTGTGGTTTTGGATCCATTTTGTTAGGATTTTAAAAAAATACTTGTAAAAAGACAACTTCTTGTTTTGGCATAAAAACAGATCTTTGTCATGATTCGTAACACAGATGCTTAATGAAGTATTTAAAAAGAAACAAAAAAAAACTTCCCTTTTAACTTACGCAGAGATTGTGCCATTATGAAACCAAGATACAAAATAGCCTCCAGGCTCAAAGAGATCATAGTCTGTAGGAAGTAAAATATAAAATTAGTAATATAGGAGTATTTTAAATGATTATATAGAAATATTTATAGTACATATAAGGGAAGCTTCCACTCAAAGGCAGTTAGAATTGCCTTATTAAATACTTAATAAAATGTATCTGTTTTCGTAGACTGCAAAACTTGGTTATACTATGAAGTAAAGACATTGATAACTTTCTTAAGTTAGTTCCCCCGCCCCCAATTCCTTGATTTTTCTCCTTTCTAAAGTGGGATTTGAAGGATAGTAGAAAATGCAAGCAGGGATAGTAGAAAATGCAAGCAGGGGTGTGTACATTAAAGATGTATACGATTTTACTGAGCCCCTAAAGTTGAACCCAGTCAGTTCAGTTTATCATTTATCCCCTGTAAGTTAAGCTGAACTCAGATGTAGAGACACAAGTTGGATTAATTTAAAATGGGATTGGCAGACAGGCCCATAGCACTCCAGAGCACAAGAGAAGGAACCCACACCTTGTTGGCAACATCATGTACTTTTGTGTAAGTCACCACAAGCTGTACATACATACAGAAGGTGGTCATCTTGCAGTGTTGATGAATGAAGTGCAAATGATTGAGTCTGGTTATATACAAATCACTCAGTGTTTTTCCAGGTCAACCAGGTTACTCATGATCAAGCAGTGGTGCTACAAAGTGCCCTTCAGAGCATTCCTAACCCATCATCTGAGTGCATGCTTAGAAATGTATCAGTTCGTCTTGCTCAGCAGATATCTGATGAGGTTAGTATTGTAAGGGTTATATGAGTTTTTTATATCTATGTTTATATACAAAAGTGTACAGTTCAGTAAATTTTGACAAATACATGTGAAACCACTACACAAAAGTTTATTTATTGTGCCGGGATCAAACCCAGGGCATTATACATGAAGATTCAAGACACAGAATATTTGTTAGTCTTTTCTGCCCCTCTGCAGTCCATTATCCCAGGTAACCACTGATCTTTTTGTCCCTATAGAGGAGTTTCCATTTTCTAAAAATGAATAGCATGTATTCTTCTGTGTCTGTCTTCTTTCACTAAGACTCCTGACTTTGAGAATTGTGTATGTTGTATGAATCAGTAGTTATTCCTTTTTGTTGCTGAAGAGTATTCTATTATGAATATTCCACATTTTGTTTATCCATACACTTGGACTGTTCTGGCTATGATTAAAGCTGCTGTGAATATTCTGTACATGTGTTTGTGTAGATATAGGGTTTCAGTTTTCTTGGGTAAGCAACAGAATAGAATGGTTATTGCTTTAAGATTCTGATGAAAACTGATTTCAGGTACTAGTTTGTAGAGCATACTTTTGTTTAAGCTAAAAAAAAAGAAGAAAAAGGGGGGGGGGGATGAAGGCAACTTGAACATAAAGAGAGTACTGCTACTTCCCAGCAATTCCTATTTCCTTTATAAGGAGAAACATTTTCGTTTTTCTGGTAATTATTCCTGTATAATATTCTATCAACAGTTTTAATTACTCATTATCTTGCAGGCGTCAAGATACATGCCTGATATATGTGTCATTAGAGCTATACAAAAAATCATCTGGGCATCAGGATGTGGGGCATTACAGCTAGTGTTTAGCCCAAATGAAGAAATCACTAAAATTTATGAGAAGGTAAGGATTGTGACAGAAATAGCTTCTTTTTAAATAAATGTTGCTAAATTTTTATTATGTTTATTACCTTCAAAAATTTCGTTTGCATGTTAGTGACTGAAAATTAACTGGTATCTATAGTTGAGAATTTAATAAAATCTTGCTTTTAAAATACTTAAGAATCCTTCCCTGAGGCTGCTTTTTAAATGAAATTGGTGGGGTTTTTTTTTGTTTGTTTGTTTTGTTTTTTAACTTCTCATTGGGATCAGATATAATTGTCTCTGAATTGCTTTCTCCATTTTCTGTTACTCTTTCATCACCCTTTAGAGCTTTGTGAATTACAGTTTAGTTCATTATCCTATGGTATCATGGCATTAAAATAATTTTGTTTAATTCTCTTAAACCAGTGAAAAGTACAAAATGTATCAACAGTTAGATATCATATCTGACCTGCTGTTAAATTATTTACAGAACAGAAACTGCTTGGCTTTTGGGTTTTCTGTCATGTATACCTACCCTGTTAGGTGTAGTCAGTGCTCTATTTAGGATAGTTGAGTTATACAGACTTACATGGCTCAGTAGAACTTGCATTTTATAGCCAGTATAACCCTCATTTGCCTCATTATTGGTGTCCTGTAGTATCTGTCTACTTAAATCCTGGGTCTTCATTCAGCAAGTAATTGAATGCCTATTCTATTGCAGTCATGTACTGTAGTTAATATTTTTAATGAATAAAGTCACAAGCATATTTTAGGCTGTAAAAATCTTTGAAAATCTTCCTCAATAATTGTCCAAGACAACTTACTTTGAATAAAATGGAACAATAGGCAAAGTAGATAATAAAACTAATCAAAAATATTTAACTGCTATGCTAGAGTGGTTCTTAAGAGAAGCATGGTTGTTGGTATAAAAGTATACAACTCAGAAGGAGCCTTAAGAACAAAGTAGTACATCATACTCAATATGCTCCTTCATTCAGCCCTTTTATGGACATAGGAAAATACTGGAATTAGACTTTGTTTTACATTCTAATTCTTTCCAGACTATTCCAAAAAGACCTCAAGAATTGCAGGTAAGGAAACTAAAGCTGTGTCGTTTAAGCAAGTAGATAAGTTGTAAGCATTTACTTAGAGCCACATGAGATTTTTCTTCAATGCTTCTCTAGGTAATTTGTTGCCAATTAATTTTACAGACCAATGCAGGCAATGAACTGGACTTGGAAGATGAACAGGTTTGCTGTGAAGCACTGGAAGTGATGACGTTATGTTTTGCCTTGATTCCAACAGCCTTAGATGCTCTCAGTAAAGAAAAGGCTTGGCAGACATTCATTATTGACTTGCTATTGCACTGTCACAGCAAGTAAGTGTCTTTAATTTTATGAAACTTGTTTTTGTAAGCAGAAATAAATTGATTTATGCTGGCATAATATATCTCATAAATCTGATATTCTCTGTAGCATGTTGGCTTTGAGGAAGATTTTATATAATAATGTTTTGCCTAACCTGAATTTGTGTTTAGTCTCTGCAAATGCCAACATTAGGTGCACATGCCTGTTAATCCACAGCAACTTAACAACTTAATGAGATCCCTGTCTCAAAATAAAAAGGGATGGGGGTAAAGCACCCCTGGGTTCGATCCCTAGTACACACACACATAAAAACCGACATTAATTCTTTAAAGTACTAATTTTTTTCCTACTTAAGGAATTCAGTGTCACCTACGAGATCTGAACATCTGAACTATAAGATTTGACTAGGACTTTGGCCTCCTATCTTAGGTTCCTAGATGCCAGTTTTGCTCTTTTTTTCTTAAAGTTCTCATACTTTTTTTTTTGTTTTCTTATTAGCTATACATGATAGAATATTTTGACATACCACTACATATGTAGAGTACAACTTCTCATTCTTCTGGTTGTGCATGATGTAGAATTTTTACACTGGTTGTGTAATCCTGTATGCACATAGTATAGTAATGTCCAATTCATTGTTGTTCCCATTCCTCCTCCCTTCCCATACCAGATTTTCTTTAATCAAATTTAATTTTATGTGAAATTCATGAGACAAAGTTACTGAAGGAACTTTCGCATTTTGCACTACAATAAAGATAAATTATAAAGCCTTTTCTTTCAAAAGCATTTAGTCAGTGATAATTTCCTTTTGAGTTCTTCTTTGTGCAGGTCAATCAGATTTGTAGAAAATGTTGATTTCCATCCTCTTATGTCAATCTGATCCTGACCTTTGTATATAAGGTTAACTTTTTAAACTTTTATGAAGAAGAAAACACAGTGTTCACTATATCATTTTGTCATTTAGTAATGATAATATTAGTTGAAAGATTAGTATAAAGTCAAAATAAGAGATTTGCTGAAATGAAGTCTAGTGATGGATAAATAAAGCTTTAAGAAATGTACATGATGTATGTAACGGAGTAAGTTCAACTTGCCTACTCCCAACGGTGCTTTGAAAGTGATTAGTAGTAGGTTCTCCAGCGAGAATGTTTACAAAGTTTTTTGATGCTGGGTATGGTGGCAGAGACCTATAATACCAAATGAGGCAAGAGGATCACAAATTCGAGACCAGCCTCAGCAACATAGGGGAGACCCTGTCTCAAAATAAAAAGACCTGGGGACATAGCTCAGTGGTAGATATAAGTCAGGGGTTAGGGGTTAGGGGAGACTTGCTGCCTCCTTGAAGATTTTATCATGCTTGGACAGTTCTGTTCATTGAAAAATATAAATAGGTTAATTAAGTCTAGTTCCATTTCATAATACATTTTGGTGAGGGTGATGAGAAAAGATGATGTAATAATGTTTTGCTTAACCTGAATTTGTTTTAATGAAGTCAGAAATGGAGGTAGCAGATTTCTTTTTTTTTTTTTTTTTTTTAAATCTTTTAATTAGGAATGTGTTTCGTGAACTGAGCCTAATAAGAATTAAGGAACTTGGTTTAAACAGGTTTTCTGCCCTCAAGCATTTATGAAAATTTCTCATGGGCTAGGGATGTAGCTCAGTGGTAGAGTGCTTGTCTAGCATGTTTAAGGTCCTGGGTTCTACCTCTAATTCCACCAAAAAACTATGTGAGTCCCAAAGTTCCTTATGTAACTTGGGAATTTTAACTGCCCAGCATAGTAGGGACTTGCATATTACTGGGGGATTATAATTATACCCAGAATCAAACTGGCAGAAACAAGTCAGAATTTAACACATAGAAAAACTTGATTCTTGGGGGCTGGGGATATAGCTCAGTTGGTGGAGTGCTTGCACAAGGCCCTGGGTTCACTCCTCAGCACCACTAAAAAAAAAAAAAAAAAAAAAAAAAGGAAAGAAAAAAAAGGGAAATCTTGATTCTTAATTTTGACATTAAGTGATGTTTTGACCTTGTTATTTAATTAAAACAGTCTTAATCCTATAGAAGGTAAAATACTTAGGGAGTTAGAAAAAGAATAGGTTACTTTTTTCCTGGATGGAGCACGAGTGAAAGTTTTATTCTGGATTTAGCATGTGAGCTCATGTTTGGTTAGGATTTTTCATAAAAATGGGAAATTGGGTTATAGCTCAGTGGTAAAGCACTTAGAATGCTTGATGCCTTAGGTTCCAGCACCAGCACTGCCAAAAGAAGAAAAAAAAAAGGATGAACCAGGCATGTTGTTGCATGTCTGTCATCCCAGCAGCTCAGGATGTTCAGACAGGATCACAGGTCCAAAGCCAACCTCAGCAACTTAGCAAGGTCCTGTCTCAAAAAACAATAAACAGGCTGGGGATATTGCTCAGTGGTTAAGCACCCCTGTTCAATCCTGGTACCAGAAAAAATTTAAAAAGAATGATAGGCATAGCCTTTGTGCTGCCTCTCTTCCCCCGCTCCCTATTTCCAGTTATATTGCTTTTAATTAACTATGTAGTCTCTCTTATACTGCTTCTTCCTCCAAGCAGTCAGCACCCACTGCCTGGATATCTGCAATGTCCTTGTTTTTCCTGCTACTAGTGTTGTACCCTTTTTAGTCTGTTGACCACACTGTAGGCAGAGTGATCTCTGCAAAATACAATTGTGTTGCTTTTCTGCTTAAAGTGTTTTTATGTCTTCCCATTACCTTTTAATCAAATCCAAACGTTTAAGTTTGGTTTTTAAGCTTTCCACAATTTGTCCACTTCTTCTCACTCACAAGTTCAATTTTGGGGGGTGGGGTGCGGGGGATACTGGTGATTGAACTCAGGAGTACTCTACTGAGCCACCTCCCCAGCCCTATTTTGTATTTTATTTAGAGACAGGGTCTCACTGAGTTGCTTAGGGCTGCACTAAGTTGCTGAGGCTGGCTTCGAACTTGTGATCCTCCTGCCTCAGCCTCCTGAGCTGCTGGGATTACAGGCGTGCACCACCACACCTGACTCACAAATTCATTTTCAGTGGTATATTTTCCAGTTTTTCCTTATCCCTGGACCAGGAACATTTTCCAGATTTCCATTCCTATTAAAAGATCTGCTTCCACACCATAACACTGATAATAGTTGCAATATTGGAATTCCTTTAGGTGTGATATGCTTTTTGGAACCCTCCAGGACCTAATGCTTTACCCTTCCTATTTACTCATTTATGTTATCTCTGATCCATGAAGTCATTTGACTTTGCCTCCCTTGGGATAGTGCTTTCAGAGTAGAACTAGAGTTTCAGTTTGATAAGCAGGAGCAAAGGATCACACTGTGAAGGAGGTTAGTGGGAGTCAGTTTTACAGAAGACCTGTGATGCTGCGATCTAAGTAGTGTTTGATTTCAGTATGGTGGTCAGTTTCATTTGTTTGGCAAATATTTTATCAGTGCCTATTTTGTAGCAGACCCTATGGAATAGTGCAGTAAGCCAAATGGAGACATTCTCAGCCTTCTTGTAACTTACATGCCAAAGTGTATAGGGAAAGGAAAACATGGAAAATAAACATACAGTATGTTAGACCTAATACTGCAGTGAAAAATAAAGCAGGGAAGGGGGATATGGAGTTTAGGAGTCCATGGGGCTCATTTTTATCCAGCAGAGTCAGAGAAGGCTTCACTGAAGTGGCCTCTGATCTGAGAGAGGAAGGTAATGATCCATGTAGATAACCAGAGTTGTTTTAAGCAGAAGGAACAATAGATGTAGATGCTTTGAGGCCAGAACGTGCCTTTCATGTTGAACAGGGAAGCCACTACCACTGTAGCATAGTGAGTAGCTGGGTAGGGGAGGGCAGTAGCAGAGGGTGAGGCCAGAGGGGGTAAACACACAGTCTGGAAGGATTTTATAGGTCACTCGGAGGACATTGACTTTTACTGTAAGTGAGAAGACAAGACTGTTGGAGGGTTTCGTGCAGAGAGATGATGTGTTCTGTGGCTGAGTGTGTGTTGTAGGATATTAGGAAAAACTACTAAACTATTCCATTAATAAAAGTGGAAAGAAATTATTAGATTCTGGGTACATTGTAAAGATAGAGGCAATAGGATTTATCAAACAGAAATGTGCTTTTGAAGCACTATAAAAGTTCGCAGTGCTCAGGGACTTTTGAGGAATTGACAAAACTCTTTATGGATTTCCCCACCCCATTTTGGGCTATATACATAACTTGTTTAAAAATAAACCAGGCAGTGGGTACACACACCTTTGAAAGTCTGACATAACATGGACCTTTTCCCCAGAAAATTAGGTACTCCTTACTTGACTTAGGTTACTCCTAAGTTCTACCCACAAAAATTTTAGAAACTTCTGAGTTAATGGGCCTGTTGACAGCTTTCAGAAACCTAAAAAACGACCAGGAAGTGAGTTGAGTGCACAAAACGTATACTGTCAAGTCCTTTACACTTGAAATACAGAGTCAGTTCTAAACTCAACAACTAGACAAAGACAAAAACATAGTTATCAACAGAAACATACTTGGTGATAACTGCAAAATACACAGATGTTCAGTCAGCAGATCCTTCTTGGGCCTCCTCCGCGTGTTAGATTGTTCTTGGTTCCTGGAATTCTGGCATCAACAAATCAAAGCCCCCACCTCAAAGGAGCTTACTTTCTAATGGAGACAGACTACCGTTTTATAAACAAATAGTATTTGTACATTTGGTAACTGGTTCTTGAACACCTACTGTATGCCAGACATTCTTTTAGGTTCTTGAAGCAGTGTTAAACAGATGATGTCAGTGCCCCCTTGGAGCATTTATTCTAGTGAGATCTGTTTAGTATATAATACAGTTTCTTAAAAAAAAAAAAAAAAAAAACTCAAACTGAGCATGGTGGTGCACATCTATAATCCCAGCAACTTGGGAGCCTGAGGCAGGAGGATTGCAAGATGAAGGCCAGCCTCAGCAACTTGGTGAGACTGCCTCAAAATAAAGAAGTGCTGGAGGACTGGGGATTTAGCTCAGTTGGTAGAGTGCTTGCCTCGCAAGCACAAGGCCCTGGGTTCAATCCCCAGTACCACACACACACAAAAAAAGTGCTGGGATATATAGCTCAGTGGTAAATCAGCCCTGGGTTCAAAATAATCATGTAAAATTCCCAGAATTGAGACAAGATCCGTGTCTTCACCACAGTTTATCATAGAGGAAATATTGTATAATATAGTAGTCCTCAATCTTTGGCACACATCAGAATCACCTAAATGATTTTTAACCGTTGTTGGGCCTCACCACCCCTAATCTGTCATGACAGCAGTAGAATCCATTTTGACATAATGATAAAACCATGGAATATATCTTGTTCTAATTCAGTCCCCATCCCCAGTATTTTTGATTGAGGAAGTCTGGGATAGAACCTGAAAATAGGCATTTTGAACCAGTCCCAAGATGATTTTGATGTTGCTGATATGGGGACCATACTTTTGAAACCGCTAGTGTGTACAAGGAACATCTGCAGCAGTGTCCTTGGATGATTGCAACAGAATTCCCGGAGATCTGTTGTTTGAAAGCATAATCAAATAAAAATCCTGTGGAAGGCCCAAAAGATGGATTAGGCTAACTTTAGAGCATTCTGTAACTAGAGGAGCATTTCCAGCTTGTTCGGAGAGGGATGTCAGAAGACAGGTCGAGCTTACAGTCCTGAGGATACAGCCTGTTTATGATGTATTGCCAAGAGTGCTTAAGTGGGGGGGTTGCTTTGTTACATTACTGTTAATTTAATCCCCCCACACACACCAGAGAACAGTGTTGGAATTTTTTTTAAATAAGAGCAATGTATTAAATGTGAAACATTTCTATTTCAGAACTGTCCGTCAGGTGGCACAGGAGCAGTTCTTTTTAATGTGCACCAGGTGTTGCATGGGACACAGGCCTCTACTTTTCTTCATTACTCTGCTCTTTACCGTTTTGGGGGTGAGACATTTTTTAATATGCTTACCATTGTGATTCAGTCTTTCACCACGGACATTCAGGAATTTGTGGTTTTAGCTTGTATTAAATGAAAATTTCCCTATTTTGGTTATCTACTCTAGTTTACTGAGTATTTAAAAAATAGATTGTAAATATGGACATGTAAATTCATGTTACCATTCTTTCTTATTTTCAGAGTACAGCCAGAGAGAGAGCTAAACATTCAGGCGACTACTTCACTCTCTTAAGGCACCTTCTTAATTATGCTTATAACAGTAATATTAATGTACCCAATGCTGAAGTTCTACTCAATAATGAAATTGATTGGCTTAAAAGAATTAGGGTAAGTTGTAGTTAATACCATTAAATCATTGTTAATAAATAGTGTTTTATTAAAAGATGGTTTATAATTTGAACATTTTGGTTAAATGGAAAACTCCAAAGTAACCAAACAGACCAAAGAATTGGTGGATGTTAATAACTTATGATTCATAGAACAAATGTTTCATTAGTTGTATAAAATACTGTGCTTACTAGAGACTTGGAATGCTAATGTTCTACTCCTTCCATTTTAGAATTTTGGACCTTTTTACAAATTGTTCTTTTTTAAAAAAGCATTCATTGTTTTCATAAAAAATGAGTCCAGTAGGCTAGCACTTTGGATCATAACTCCTGGACCAAATTGCATGAGAATTTGTTTCTGATGGTTTTTGTCTTTGAATTAACATTTCTTCTAGTAGTTTGCAAAGCCTACTTTCTAAGTTCTGTGAACTTGCTTGAATGGAACAATTTTGGGGAATTATCTCATGTTCCTCCAGCTCTCTTTTTCTGGCTTGTCCTTCCCTCTTAACCTCCCTTTTACAAGTTAGACATGTAATTTTTTTTCCTTTCCTTTCCTTTTTCTTTTTTTTAATTTGGCAGGATGATGTTAAAAGAACAGGTGAAACAGGTGTTGAAGAGACTATCTTGGAAGGCCACCTTGGAGTAACAAAAGAATTACTGGCCTTTCAAACTCCTGAGAAAAAGTTTCATATTGGTTGTGAAAAAGGAGGTGCTAATCTCATTAAGGTGAGTTTAGCATTCTCGGTGCTGTACTATCTTTCATAGCCTTCTCAATGTCTCACCAGCAAATCTGTCTGATGGCATCAGTGTCTTTGGTGTATTGGCTTGACCTTTTCTTTTACTTCTTAAGAATGTTCATCAATGTTAAAATAATTATTAAAACATGTGCTTTATGTTACTCGATGTTTCAAAATGTTTATAAATAAAGCTTTAGTATGAAGTTTTTTTTATAGAGCGAGTAAGTGTTATCTAATTTTTCTTCTTAGAAAATCTGGATTAAACGTTTCATCAGACTATTTAAATGAGGCAGACCTCCGTTTTGTTGTAAGACTGAATCATGTATCATTTCTTTGAGTTTGTTTTTTCTTGTATATGGTAATTCAAAGTGTCATTTTAGTAATTTTTATTCAAAATTGGTTTATCTTGATATACAATATGATTACAGTAAAGGTAAGTATTAATTTTGTTAAATAGTATAGTTCATTCTGTCTTTAATATTTTGTTTTAACATGGGAGAATTGGGTGTGTCTGTTAATTATTTATGGGACATTTATCAGAAAATCCAGGTTTTCTGACATGTAATAAGATCTTAAATTTTGATAAGAATTTTAAAATTGTCTTACAAGAAACATTTTTTTCTTTTCCTGAATATATTGTTGCTAACATGTAATCATTTCTTCAACTCCTTTTAGGAATTAATTGATGATTTCATCTTTCCTGCATCCAATGTTTACCTGCAATATATGAGAAATGGAGAACTCCCAGCAGAGCAGGCTATCCCAGTCTGTAGTTCACCAGCTACGATTAATGCTGGTTTTGAGTTACTTGTGGCATTAGCTGTTGGCTGTGTGAGGAATCTCAAACAGATAGTAGATTCTTTAACTGAAATGTATTATATTGGGACAGCAATAACTAGTAAGTATTTTAAAATATGAAGTTGTGATGATTAATAGTTCTAATGTTTCAAATTCTGTTTGCTGAATTTTCTTTCAGTAAATATCTAAGTAATGTTTCTGTTAGCTAGCTTGACATTTTTAGCAAATGGATATAAAATTATTACAAGCAGAGAGTCTTACATAGAATATTTTTCAAGTATGTGTTAAATGTAAGTGGTACAAATATTTGTCAAATTGTTTCATCCTTAAAATCTGAAGTAAAATCCCAATTCCACAGTAGCCAAAGTAAATACAACTTAAAACTAAATTACATGGATTAGAGAACTTCTCAAGTACTCACTTGTTCGTCGACATTGTTTTCATATGAATTCTAAGAAAATCAGGAGTTTTGGAGATTAGAATGTGAGAAGTTACATTTTTAGTGTATTTTACATGATTTCACTTGATACCTACATTAAGCCCATGACAGTAGCTTCAGATTCCAAATCTTTAGATATGAAACTAAAGCTCAAAAGGATTGAATGCAATATATAAAATAACAGAAAATAACCAAACATAACCAAGGCAGTTTCATTTTAAGAAGAAAACTAGTTTATCTACGACTCTTGAGAATATAGCCGGGTGTGATGACACACTCTTGTAATCTCAGTGGCTTGGAAGGCTAAGGCAAGAGGATCTCGAGTCCAAAGCCAGCCTCAGCAATTTAGTGAGGCCCTGAGCAACTCGGTGAGACCTTGTCTCAAAGTAAAAAATAAAAATGGAGCTGGGTATGTTGCTAAGTGGTTAAACACTCTTGGGTTCAATGCCCAGTACCATAAACACACACACACACACACACACATACATATACATATACATATATAACCAGTTATAATGAAACTGTAAGAAGATGTTTAATTCTTTTTTTAATGCGTTTGAGAATATAGGAAGTTTTAAAATAACATCTTAGGTGTTTCTGGTTAAAGAAACTGCTTAAAAGATTAGACCTGGGGTTATAGCTCATTGGTACAGCTCTTGCCTAGCACGTGTAAGGCACAGTTCTGTCCTCGGCACCACATAAAAATAAATAAAATAAAATAAAGGTATTGTGTCCATCTACAACTAAAAATATAAATTAAAAAAAAAAATTAGACCTTTAGCTATTTATTCTGTCAAATCTAGTGAGGTGATTTTTGTTGTTGTTTTTATTTTTTAACTTAATGGAAACGAGTTTGTGTGCTTATTTTTGTTTTTACGTAGTGCATTTATTTATATGGTGAAAATTTAAAGTACTAAGAGAGTATACACTAAAAAGTGTGTTTTGGCCCATGCATTTCCCCCAGTCTTCTTTGAAAGCTATAACCATTGTCATCAATTCATGTTTTTCTTCCCAGCTTCTCTGTGTATATAAAATCTACATACAATTTTTTGGGGGGTGGGTGTACCAGGGATTGAACTTGGGTGCACTCTAGCACTGAGCCACATCCCCAGCCCTTTTTTGTATTTTATTGAGAGACACAGTCTCACTGATTGCTTAGCATATAAAATCTGCGTTGCAGAGAATGTGGGAGGTACTGGGGATTGAACCCAGAGGCGCTTTACCACTGAACTATATATCCCTTTACCTTTTTACTTTTATTTTGAGACCAAGTCTTGCCAAGTTGCTGAGGCTAACCTCTGACTTTGGATCTTTCTGCCTCAGCCTCCTGAGTCACTGAAATTTTAGGCATGCACCACTGTGTCCAGCCAAAACCTCTTCTTTTATGTTTTAACCACAAAAGGAAATAAAATACAATGTTTTTTCACTTAATATATCTCATTGTTCCCTATTCAACACATAAGTACTGACCTAATTCCATGTATAGCTTACTTTTCAATTCAATATACTTTAACTTATTTAACTAGTTCCCTGGAAAATGATGATTGTGTTGTCTTCAGGTTTGTAGTAGGTGGAGGACTTAGGGACATATGTAGTGATTGATAAGTCCCACAATATTTTTAAATACATTATCTGATTTACTCCCCAAAATAGCACTGTGGATATAGGCAAAGCAAATGTTACTCTTAACAGAAGTGGACAAAAGGTCATCTGAAGGTAGAAAAAGTGTCCAAACCAAGACATGAACCTAGGTGGTTTTAGAATTATTTAAAACTGAGCAAACCCTCATGTTGATATATTTATATAACATTTCATGCCACAGCGAGATTGAAAGCATGTTTAAGAAAAGAGTATATAAAGTGTTAAAAAATAATAATGACTTACGGTAAAGATAAAACCAAAGTTAGCACACAGATATTATCATTGAACCATCTCGTGTGACTACTTTCATGACTTCTGTAGAATCCTCACCAGATAATACATGGGTTTGTGGACACGTTCCTGGTAAGAATCTGCACTGGCATGTGTTTTTATGTGCAAAGTGAGAGCATTCATTGCCTCCGGTGACTGTGGGGATAGTGAAATTGTCACTAATGTTACTTTGTCCACTTAATAGAGCTTGAAAGAACAAAATGGTTGATGCTATAAGACTCTTCCCTTCTTTCAGCTTGTGAAGCACTTACTGAGTGGGAATATCTGCCACCTGTTGGACCCCGCCCACCAAAAGGATTTGTGGGCCTAAAAAATGCTGGTGCTACTTGTTACATGAATTCTGTGATTCAGCAACTCTACATGATTCCTTCCATCAGGAACGGTATTCTTGCAATAGAAGGCACAGGTAGTGATGTAGATGATGATATGTCTGGGGATGAAAAGCAGGACAATGAGGTAAATTTTAGTTTTCTGTGAAATTTTAAATTTGTTTTCTGTGTTTGAAGTTCTGATATCAAATACGATTCTCATTTAAAGAGAGTGCAGTCATCCCTCAGTATCCACAGGGGATTAGTTGAGGATTCCCTGAGGATACCAAAATTCTCATGTTCAAGTCCCTTATATAAAAAGGTACAGCATTTGCATATAACCCTATACATATCTTCCTATATACTTCAATTTTTATCTCTAGATTATTTTTAATACCTAACACAATGTAAATTCTATGTAAAGAGTTGCTATACTGTATTGTTGAGGGAATAATGACAAGAAAAAAGTCTGTGCATGTTCAGCACCAACCCAATTACTTTCCCAATATTTTCAACCTGAGTTGGTGAATCTACAAATATAGAGCAAGTAGTTATGGAGGGTCGACTGTATTTATATGTTTGAAAGTAGAAGCGGACTCTCCCAGTTGAACTCTTCTTGAATGTAATGTGTCTCTAAAGCAACAATTAACATACCCATCTTCATTTGTTAATAATTTAAATGATATTTTCATTTTTTTATTTCATATTTTCAGTTATATCTCCACTGGTTTATGACAAGTTTGCACAGTATCTGCCAGTTTCATTATAGTGTTACGTGATCTTGTGACAAAGTTTAGACTGCTTATGGCATAACCATTGCAGAATAAAGCAATGTTAGGTAGTAGGGGTGGATCAAACTTGACATCACTAGACGTGGCTTTTCAAAGAAGAGAATATGGCAAGACCTAAATTGTGGTCATGTTTGTACGTGCCCTGTACTACTTTGTTTTTATTTTATCTGTCCTTATTCATAGTGTTAGTGGGAATTGAAGAGAGAAGCCAGAGTGTATTCTTCTGATAGTAAATGTCTTAAAATGGTTCATCCCTTCCCTTCAGTCACCAGAATTGGACTTGTTCTGAAGAAACAGTTTACCACTTGCAGGGCTGCTAGATCCTAACACTTGCCTCATCAACTTTCCCACAGACCTACTGGACCAGATGACCTAAGGAATGGGGGCTGAGCATTTTTACCTTTTGAAAAAGCTTGAAGGGGTTGTTTATACTTATCTGGTTAAAAATCACTGCTCTGAGGGAAAATTGGAGTTCAAATTCTAGTTCTGTGATCTGTAATATCCCCAGGATATTGAGTTAAATGCAAGTAGGTAGAACTAATGGTACTGGCAAAGAAATAGATGAGGCACAAGAAACATGATACAACTTGAGGTATCCTACCTTTGCTTCGGTGGTACCTCTACTTTATGTTGTCTTGGCGCTACTGCACTATAAGGATTTCAGGGGTGAAGGGCCTTGTTCTCTTTTCTGCTTTTGTTTCCCTCCCTAAACTGTCAGTTTCTCTTGGGCAGGGACTGCATAGTATCTGTTTCTATATCAGAGGTCTTAAAACACAGTTCAGAGCATATGATGTTCAGTTAACTGTGAAAATTAGTTCTCCTTACTATCATAAGATTATGATGCTCAGTGATTCTGTCTTAATGTTACATCTACTACTAAATATTTTCATGTGGTAAAGTACACATACTTGACCATCTTAACCATTTTAAAGTGTACAGGTATGCAGTATTCAGTGTTTGTATTATATACCACCACTCATCTCTAGAGCTTATTTTCATCTTACAAAACTGAAATTTTCCCCATTAAACAACCCCTTGTTCCCCTGTCCCCCCAATCCCTGACATCCACCATTCTTTATTTCTACGAATTATACCACTCCTAAGTGCTTTATGTAAGTGGAATCATACAGTATTTGCCATTTTTTGGCTTGCCTTTTTTCATTTAACATAACACCCTCAAGGTTCATCCATGTGGTAACATCGTAGAATTTCCTCGTTTTAAAGTTTGAATAATACTACGTTGTGTGTACATACCACATTTTGCTTATCCATTCATTTATCTATGGATACTTCGGGTTTTTTCCTCATTTTGCCAATTGCGAATGATGCTGTATGAAGTTGGCATACAAATACTCCTCGAGACCCTGCTTTCAATTCTTTGGCTATATGCCCAGAATATAGAAATGCTGAATTGTACAGTGATGCAATTTCTTGACTATTTAAAAGTTTAACTTAAGGACAGGGTCTCGCAAGTTGCCTGGGCTGGCCTTGAGCTTATGATCCGCCTGCCTCAGCCTCCTGATTTCTACATGTGCACACCAGCTCTTTTCAATTTTTTGAGGATTTTTTTGGGGGGTGGGGGGTGTTCTGGGATTGAACTCAGGGGCACACAACCACTGAGCCACATCTCCAGCCCTATTTTGTGTTTTTATTTAGAGACAGGGTCTCACTGAGTTGCTCAGTGCCTCACTGTTGCTGAATTTGGCTTTGAACTCACCATCCTTCATCAGCCTCCCGAGCCTCTGGGATCACAGGCATGCACCGCCATGCCTGACTTGAGGAAATTTTTTCCCTTTTTGTACCATTTTACATTTTCACCATCAGCGTGAGGGTTCCCGTTTCCCACATCCTTGCCAACACTATCATAGTAGTCATCCTAATTAAGCATGAGTAGTATCCCGTGGTAGTTTTGATTTGAATTTTTCTAATGATTAGTGGTTTTAAGCTTCTTTGCTTATTGGCCATTTGTGTATCTTTTTTGGAAAAACACCTCTCCAAAACTTTTTATCTGTTTTTGAATTTGTATTATGTTAAGCTTTAGGAATTCTCTATTCTGGATTTAATCCCTCATCAGATAAGTGATTTGCAAATATTTTTTCCCATTCTATGAATTACCTTTTCAATGGATTTACAAAAAATAAAAAATATGAAGTTTTTAATTTTCATGAAGTCAAATTTACTGTTTTGTCATTTGTTCCTTAGATATCATATCCAAGAAATCATTACCAAATCTAATATCTTGAAGCTTTTACTTTGTTTCCTTTAAAAGTTGGGATTTCCTCTCTTACTTCTAGGACTTGGGTACATTTTCATTAGTTCTTAAACATAATGTTAGATAAGGATCCAACTTCATTCTTTTGTATGTGGCTATCTGGTTCTCCTAGCACTGTTTGTTAAAAGAGTACTACTACTGTTAATATGTACAAGTATAGGATGTTCAGAGTCCACACAATTTCTATATGTTATCTCGTAATCCTCACAGTAGCTGCACGAATGTATTATGCTATTCACATGTAAGGAAACTGAAGTTTAGAAAGTGTAAGTAACTTGCTTGGCCATAATCACTTGGCTTAAAAGTGGTAGAGTCTGCATTTGTGCTCGTTCAGGCTAACTTCATCACTACACTAATTCTACTCCATTCTGTTATGTTATTTTTATTATGTACCTCTCTGAAACATGGTTTGTCACTTACAATCTAACTCGTGCAAAACTGTGGGGATAAACATTAGTATTACAAATTAAAATTTATAAATTGGAATTTAAGTTCTTTGGAAATAAACATAATTAAACTACAAATCATTTGTTCACTAACTGGCATTTGTCGCACCATATTTTCTACAATTTAGATTAGCTCATTAATGATATTTTTTGATTTCTAGAGCAATGTTGATCCCAGAGATGATGTTTTTGGCTATCCTCAACAATTTGAAGACAAACCAGCATTAAGTAAAACAGAAGATAGAAAAGAATACAATATTGGTGTCCTAAGGCACCTTCAGGTCATTTTTGGTCATTTAGCTGCTTCTCGACTACAATATTATGTGCCCAGAGGATTTTGGAAACAATTCAGGTAAACTACTGATAAATAATAGTAGGGATCCTCCTCTTTTGTTTTGTCTTGTTAAATACATGTGTGTGGAGATATTTCTTAAAACTTGATGTGCATCTCAATACATTAGTATCAGACTTCTAAAATAATATGTTTTGCAGCTGGGCCTGGTGGTACACGCCTATAATCCCAGCAATTTACCAAGATCCTGTCTCAGAATTCAAAAGAGCTGGGAGTGTGGTTAAGCACCCCTGCGTTAAATCCCTTGCACCAAAAATAAAATAAATGTTTTGAGATATCTTTATGTTCAGTATTTAAGCAGTATTACTATTCCAACTGTTCTCCTTAGGTTCTCCTTGTACCCATAGAACTATACTATACTATAGTAAGGAAGAGCAGCATTCCTTTTTTGCGGGGGAGGGGTATTGGAGATAGAACTTTAGGGCCTCATGCATGCTGGGCAAGCACTATACCACTGAGCTATCCCCCTAGCCCTTGTTGATTTGGGTTTTTTTTGTTTGTTTTGTTTTAGTTTGTTTAATTGACATGTAAAAATTATATGTTTATGGAATACTGTGTACTGTTTCAATACATGAAGGGGGTTGGGAGTATAACTTAGTGGTAGAGTATTTGCCTCACATATAGGAAACCCTGGGTTCAGTCTCTAGTACCTCAATCACAACAACAAAGAGAGGGGCAGCATTTTTTAGTCTCTTAAGATGTAAACTAACTTTATTATGAAAATGTCTGATATATACACAAACAGGATAGGATTGAATCCTTAGTCTTTACCACCCAACTTGGACAGTTGTCAACTCATAACCAGTCTTGTTTAATCTGTATTCTAATCTATTTTCCAGATTGTTTTGAGGCAAATTCTAGATAGTTTCACCCACATATCCTTATATAGGTATCTCTAATATCTGTTTTAAAACAACCATAGAACTGTTAGCATGTCTTTTAAAAATTTCCTTCATACCAAATATGGTCAGTTTTTTAACTTAACCCAATTATCTCATAAATGTTTTCACTGGCATTTTTAAAAATTGGGATCCAGAGCCAGGCCCAGCGGTGCTCACCTGTAATCCCAGTAATTTGGGAGGCTGAGGCAGAGAATATGTACAATCCCAAGTATGGCCAAAAAAATCAGGGTCTGGTGAGGTCCATATACCACAAATGGTTGATAATTAGTCATTGCTCCGCCTTTTACGGTTGTTTGGTGAGGAGGACAGGTAGTTTACCAAGTTTTCCCAGTCAGAATTTTGTTGATATGGATCCCTATGGTATTTTAGTGTTTCCTATTTTCTTCAGTCTCCTACATCTGTAAACACCTAGTGAGAGCAAGACTTGATCAGATTGAAGCTGTGTTTTTTAGTTTTGTGGAATGGCAGAATGAGAATCCCTTTTTACCTATAAGGATATTTAGCTTTCTTTTGAACCCACTGCTTAATACACAGTGACTCCACCATCACCACCACATTTTATTCCCCTAACTAGTCCCCTCCCTAATCTATACTAGTGATTCAAGTTTATAGCTTGAAATTTTATCACTCTCAGTTCATTCTCTTACAATACCTTCCCCCCAAATGCTAAATTAGCACTTTTCAATTAACCACATTCAGACATTATTTGTTAAAAATCAATTTGTTTCATTATTGGAAACAGTATTTACTAAAAATTTGAACTATACCCAACTTCTCATAACTTTAAGCATGTATGTAGTCTACATTAGAAATCAATTAATTATAGAAGGGAAAAGTTAACTTTTTTCAGTGGAGAAATGTGTTAAGATACCAAAGCATCCCCTTATCCCTAGTTTTTCAATTTCAAAAATTTCAGAACTATAGAAAAGGTGGCACAGTCGGGGCTGGGGTTGTGGCTCAGTGGTAATGTGAGGCACTGGGTTGATCCTCAGCCCCACATCTGAAGAAATGAATAAAATAAAGGTCCATCAACAACTAAAATAATATTTAAAAAAAGAAAAGGTTGCAAAGTAATCACTATTATATTATGTTCTTTACCTAGATTTGTGTAGTTAGCATTTTGCCATATTTGCTTGTTTTTCTGTAAGTATACTAGGTTTGGGAGTTTTAGTTTATTTTTTTAAACCAGTTGATAGTAAGTAAAAAACAGGACACTTCATACCCAATGAATTTAATATTAATCATCTCTAATATCAGTACATACTTCAGTTTCCTTAAAATGGTCTTTATAGTGAAGCTTTTGGTTTTTAAAATTCCAATCTTGTGTACATAGGAAAGAATCAAGAATTTCATTATCACCTTATCCTCTTTTAGTCTGGAATCAACTCCCTAATTTGTGACTTATGGCTTTGAAATTTTTTGAGAATACAGGCCAGTTGTCTTTTTTTTTCCCCCCAAACCAGGAATTGAACCCAGGAGCACTTAGCCACATTCCCAGCCCATTTTTATATTTTATTTAGCAACAGGGTCTTGCTAAGTTGCTGAGGCTGGCTTTGAACTTGGTGATCCTTCTGCCTCAGCCTCCTGATCTGGGACTGCAGGTGTGTAATCACCATGCCCAGCACAGGCAGGTTGTCTTGTAGAATATCTTTCTTGATTTGTGTGATTACTTCCTCATGATTAGATTCAGGTTTAGCATTTAGGGGAGGCAAGCAAGAAAACTACATCAATGATGTTACATTCTTCTCAGTGTGTCCAACTGGAAACATATACTATCCATGTGTTTAATTATTGGTGGTAAAGACTTTGTTTCCCCAGTGTCTTAACAGATTTCTCCATTCTAAAGGGTAACTGAAATAGACTGGTTTTTTGAATAATGCAACATTCATTTCAGCAAATGATATAAGTGTTTTTCAAAAGACAGTTCTTCTGAAGTGTCAAATATAATTCAGCATTGTGCTTGCTTAGAACAAATACACATATTTTCTGTGTGTATTCTCTGTAAATACCAGATTGAATGTCATTGGTAGTTTCCAGCAGTGCTTAGGCTTTACCAGTGTTAGTTCTCACTTTGTGGTATACACAAGTGATACTTTGTTTTGTCACATTATCTGAAGCAACTCCACTTTCTTGGAGCCATACTATCCATCAACCACACCAGTACTTTCCTCATGTAGTTAAGGAATAAAATTCCAGTGTACATATGCCGTCATTTGTGGTTACATTTCTTTCTTTTCCCCTCAAAAATGCCGTGTTTGTACAATGTATATATTGTTGCAAGTGTCCTGTGTTACATGTTTTATTTCATTCATTTCTTAGGCTTTGGGGTGAGCCTGTTAATCTGCGTGAACAACACGATGCTTTAGAATTTTTTAATTCATTGGTGGATAGTTTAGATGAAGCTTTAAAAGCCTTAGGACATCCAGCTATGCTAAGTAAAGTCTTAGGAGGCTCTTTTGCTGATCAGAAGATTTGCCAAGGCTGCCCACATAGGTAAGTGCTAATTACAAATCAGAAGTGTAAGTAGTACTATTTATATAATAACAAAAATAAAATGTTTGCTGTGTTAAATTTTAAAAGATGGTGGACTTGCAGTAGTATTCCCTATTAAAGTACTCATTTTTAAAACAATACCAATTAACATTTTTAAGGAATATACACAGTACAGCAAGAGGTAAGAAAACAAATTGTGTGTTTTGGTTTTTTACTTAAAATGAGAACTATTGCTGGGCATGGTGTCACATCCATAATTCCAGCTACTGTGGAGGCCAGGGTAGGAGAATGGAAAGTTTGAGGTCAGCCTGGGCAGCTTAGCAAGACCCTATCTCAGAATGGGCTGGAGACAAAACTATGTGGTTGAGCATGCCCAGGTTCCACCCCCAGTACAGATGGAAGGAAAGTGTTTACTTAAGGATACCTATGAACAGTAGCAGTCAGGCATGGTGACTCATGCCTGTAGTCCTGACAACACCAGAGACTGAGGCAGGAGGATCACAAAGGCCAAGGCCTGCTTTGGTAACTTAGCAGGACCCTGTCTCCAAAGAAAAAGAAAAAAAAAACCTCATTATAAGTCAAACAGATCATATATAGTCAAGAGTTGAGTTTGTATATGGTTGATGGGGGCACTTAGTTTTTAAATGAATTATTAGGAGTAAAGGATACTATATAAAGAATTTTTTATGGTGTTATAATTTTATCATTCATTCAGAATTGATGCATGTACTTATTTGCTTAGCATGGGCAACCTTTTGGTCCTCTTGGAAAGACCGTTTACATTAGGAAAACAAAATTATTTTAACCCCCGTTTTTTGTTTTTGTGACACTAAGGGTTGAAAAATGGTACTTTACCACTGAACAACATCTCCATCCCCAGCCTCTTTTTCTTTGGCAAGGTCTTCTAAGTTGCTGAGGCTGGCCTCAAACTTGGAAACCTCCTGCCTCAGCCTCCAGAATCACTGGGATTACAGGCATCCTCAGTTTGTTTTGGACAGTTTACCAAAGTACTTGGAAATGATTTGTTTTCTTTGCCAAATAAAAATGCTAAAAGAGAATGATCATGAAGTACAATCTTTAATGCCTGACCAACAACTGAACTAGTGTTCTAATTACATGCCAAAACATTACATAAAGAGTCCCAAGTCTCCTTGTTTGTTATAGGGCTTTACTTGCATAAAACAGGTAAACAAATTATACAGCACAAGCCACATCCAGCCCATCACCTATTTCTGTATTGTTATTGGAACATAACATATTCAGTTTTATACTGTCTGACTCCTTTTGCTGCAACAGCACAATTAAGTAGTTGCCACAGAAACCATAGGGCCCATGATTTCTATTTAAACAAATGACGCTGGTAGGGTGTAAAGAGCTTAAGCTGTAGGTCCAGATATATTGGACTTCAAAACATCTTTTCACCCAGTTATTCATTTCTGAAGTAGAAAGTGATTTTTCTCTAGCAAGTTTGTCATGAAGACAAGAAACCTAATATATCAAGCATTTATCAAATACAGTGACAAGCATGGGCAAATAACCAATAAATGTTATCGGTATCAGTAACATTCTGAGTTAGGAGCTTCATATTACATAATAAATATTGTAAATGTCGTTTGCATCAAGTCCGTAACTAAATAAAATGTTTAAAAACTAAGGAATAAGTCCTTTTTGATCATTTCTTAAATTGTATCTTTAGGTACGAATGTGAAGAATCTTTTACGACTCTGAATGTAGACATTAGAAATCACCAAAATCTTCTTGATTCTTTGGAACAGTATGTCAAAGGAGATTTATTAGAAGGTGCAAATGCATATCATTGTGAAAAATGCAATAAAAAGGTATGGATTGTCCGGCTTTAAAATAATTATGACATTTAATTTCAAAGATGATGATTTTTGTTTATCCTCAAAATTCACCCTTTTTAAAAATTCTCTACCTTACTTTGTCCTAGCAATAATAGAGGCAGTCAAGAGGATATCTGATTTAATGGTTTATCAGGCAGAGAAGTCAATAACTTGACACACCATTCTCTTGCTGATAAAGGAAAATGTTTCTCCTCTTGTGTCCCTTGCTTGGAGAGGACCATTAATTTATTTAACAACATAAGATTTCTTTTTCCATCTGTGTTTAACACTTGGATCAGATATTTGGACCTACCTAATTAGTTTTCATCTGTGGGAACTTAGCAGTTCTTTGGGAGAGATGATTTATACACATAGATAGTAAACATAATATCTTTTCAGGCTGCCAGGGCCTCTCACCTGCAAATCACCTGCCTTATTTTGACCTTACTATCAACCACTTAGAGAAGTATTGAAGTATAGAGGTTGCGAAAGCCATACTGTCTGCCTCCCACACCTCTGTGACATGAGACAAGTCACTTAACCTCACGGGAACTCCTAATCCTCATCTTTAAGATTCAGTGGTACCTGCTTGAGAGGGTTGTAAGGATTAAATGTTACTGTTTGTGCAACACCTTCAATATTATCTGGCATCTAATTTCCCAACAAATAAATTATTGTATTACTTTGGTTTTCTCACACCAAACCACCTTCATTAGAATAACAGTAAACATCAAGTAGTAATGGCTAGATAACAGTGTAGAAACCAGGCAAAAAGTAATGTTACTATCAGTAATTTTTACAGTTTATAACATGGCAGAGGACATTTCCATGTTATTAATTTTAACATTTAAGTCAATTGTGGCAGAATTACTTTATGTTCATTATCATGTATTTCTTTATGCTTAAAAATCCAAGTAAGTCTAAAGGGAGTTTGATAATATTTAAAGATTTGCTTGGATTTTTTTTTTTTTTCTTCAGTGGATTATAAGAAAGTAGCCGATAACTTTCTCTTTATTTTTAGGTTGATACTGTAAAGCGTTTGCTAATTAAAAAATTACCTCCTGTTCTTGCTATCCAACTAAAACGATTCGACTATGACTGGGAAAGAGAATGTGCAATCAAGTTCAATGATTATTTCGAATTTCCTCGTGAGCTTGACATGGAACCTTACACAGTTGCAGGTGTTGCTAAGCTGGAAGGAGATAATGTAAACCCAGAGAGTCAGCTGATACAGCAGAATGAGCAGTCTGAAAGTGAGACTGCAGGAAGCACAAAGTATAGGCTTGTGGGTGTGCTTGTACACAGTGGCCAAGCAAGTGGGGGACATTATTATTCTTACATCATTCAAAGGAATGGTGGAGATGGTGAGAGAAATCGCTGGTATAAATTTGATGATGGAGATGTAACCGAATGTAAAATGGATGACGATGAGGAAATGAAAAATCAGTGTTTTGGTGGAGAATACATGGGAGAAGTGTTTGATCACATGATGAAGCGCATGTCATACAGACGCCAGAAAAGGTGGTGGAATGCTTATATACTTTTTTATGAACGAATGGACACAATAGACCAAGATGATGAGTTGATAAGATACATATCAGAGCTTGCTATCACAACAAGACCCCATCAGATAATAATGCCATCAGCCATTGAAAGAAGTGTACGGAAACAGAATGTACAATTCATGCATAACCGAATGCAGTACAGTTTGGAGTATTTTCAGTTTATGAAAAAACTGCTTACATGTAATGGTGTTTACTTAAACCCTCCTCCAGGTAAGTGTTGAGAGTTTGGCTTCTTAGTAATAAAGAATAATTCATACTTTACTTGGAGAATTTCATAGGCATTGACATGTTTAAGTTAATAAAATATCAATAAAATATAACATTTTAAAATGGGTCTTAGTTTTTGTGTTTGGTTATTTTAAAGTCACATTTAAGATGACTAGTACCTTTGAGTAATATACTAACTTACTGTTTGGAGACAGGAACTTTGGTTTGTTTTAATGATCTTTTTACTCATATATTGGTTTGAAAATGCTTTCATGAGCTGCTAAAGTCAGGAATAATAGTTATTTCCTAAGTAGCTTGAGAAGGGTGCTTAACAGATTTAGGACTTCTCAAAATGCAGACTTGTTGAAAAATGAGACTTGAAAATAGAATTTTGATTTTTTTTTTTTTATATCTACATTTTATTTATAGGGCAAGATCACCTGTTGCCTGAAGCAGAAGAAATCACTATGATTAGTATTCAACTTGCTGCTAGGTTCCTCTTTACTACAGGATTTCACACAAAGAAAATAGTCCGTGGCTCTGCCAGTGATTGGTACATTGCTTTGGCTTTTCATTCCTAGTATACTGACTTTTGGTTTGGCTCTGTAATAGAACGGTTTTATTTTTTCCAAACCATGAGGATCTTGTTTCAATTTTGAAATGAGTAAAAAATTCTTGGTAGCAGTAATGAGATTATATTAAAATACTTAGACTAAATATGGCCAGTTTTATCATTTGGATTCTGGTTTCTGCTTCCGTTAGCCTTGTATTCTGTCTTTGACATCCCTGTATAAAAAATTAGATTGAAAAGTCTAAGCTATTTAATCGTGAAATTAGTAGGTTTTAGCTTCCTTAGGTAAAATTCTGCCATAGATTGAAAGGGTAAAATATTAAAATGGCTTAAACTTTCTAATTGTGAAAATATGGAGGCCATTATAATATCTTGATTTAACAACTTTACTTATCCAAGAATAAGATGTTAAGGAATGCGGGGGGCTATTTGTCATGGAACCTAAGAGTTTAATAGTGAATTTTTTTGGAGTATAACACAAGCTTTTACTTTTTAAGTCACTGAGAAAAGACCAAGTCATAGTATTCACCTGTCATTTTAATGTTAGTATTAGAAGCAAGCGTTTGCTGCTTCTCGCTTCAGCAGTAAAGGTCTTGGCTCTTTTTTTTTTCTTTTCTTTTGGTTCATAGAGTTCCATCCCTTTTGCATATGAAATAAGTCATATTGATAGTCATAAATTTATTTTGTTTGTTTATTTTAGGTATGATGCATTGTGTATTCTCCTTCGTCACAGCAAGAATGTACGTTTTTGGTTTGCTCATAATGTCCTTTTTAATGTTTCAAATCGCTTCTCTGAATACCTTTTGGAATGCCCAAGTGCAGAAGTGAGGGGTGCATTTGCAAAACTTATAGTTTTTATTGCACATTTTTCCTTGCAAGATGGGCCATGTCCTTCACCTTTTGCATCTCCTGGACCTTCTAGTCAGGTAATTGTATAGTTTGCTTTCTAATGATTAAATACTTACCAAAAAAATAACATTTGCTGGAAGTTGTAGTCACAGGTTTATGTCTGTCTCTTTGGTATGTTCACTTCACACACACACCCACACACACACAATCTGATGTCTTGAGTTCCATGAAAATTACTATACAGAAATGAATTAAAAGAGGCTGGGAGCTGGCAGCAGCGGTACTCACCTATTATCCCAGCAACTGAGGAGGACGAGGCAGTAAAGGGAACTTAGACCCTGTCTCAAAATGAAAAATAAAAAGGAATGGGGATGTGGTTCAAGGTAAAGTACCTCTGAGTTCAATCCCCAGTACCAGGAAAAAGAAAGAAAGAAATGAGCAGTGATTATTGCCCTTTTAAAACATAAGGGAGCTGGGTGTGGTGTCTCGCACCTATAATCCCAGTGACTCAGGAGGCTGAGGCAGGATAATTATAATAAGGAAACTCTTCCTGTTCAGTTACATGTAGGAGCTTTTTTATAAACTTAAGTAAATTTTTCCATCTTAGAGGATTTATTTATGAACTTGAAATTTACAACAATGGAAGGATTTATAATGAAATCTACTCAGATCTTCATTCCCTTTCCTAACCAGCAACCCTTTTTAGTAGTTTGTGTGATTAGTTCTTCCATAAATTTATGCTTGTGTCAACATACACCCTTTTTTTATGTGAAGATAATTAATACCTGCACATTATTGCTGAGAAACAGCTAATATTTTATCTTTCACAGGCTTATGACAACTTAAGCTTGAGCGATCACTTACTAAGAGCAGTCCTAAATCTCTTGAGAAGGGAAGTTTCAGAGCATGGACGTCATTTACAGCAGTATTTCAACTTGTTTGTAATGTATGCCAATTTAGGTAAGAATTTAGGTTTTCATAATCTGTTTAATCTATATGTCATTTAGGTCAATTGATGAAATATAACCTAGTTTAATGTAGAAAATTTACACAAGAAACCTTATACTTTATAGTCATTCATGCCTCAGGATTTCAGATAAGGGTGTTAGACCTGTATTTATTGTGTTAAAACAATCTACTTTCTTAATGGGATATAGAAGCAAATGAAAAGTTAGTTGCCATTAAGTTAAATATGTTCATGGTTATGATAGGGAAAATATAAAGTGCTGTGGATGTACGTCTTTGTGGTACCCAGTCAGATTTGAGGAGTATAGAAGATTTAATAGGGAAGTTGATGTGGGAATTGGTCGAGTTTTCCATGTAGAGTGAACAGCAGATGAAAACACGTGGAATTAATTTAGTGTTGCTTGTTGTCCAGTGACAGTTATCCAGTCTAATTAGAACTGACATAGTAATGGCAGGAGTGGTGAATAAGAGTCCCTGCTCATGGTATTCTGGCAAGCCTTGTGAGAGAGGTCTGCTTATATTCTGAGGCATCGATGAGACGTTGTGGGACTCTGAACAGACATACCTTCTAGAAAATCTACAATGGAGTAGGACTAGAGTGGTTAAAATGAACTATAGGCAAAAGATCATTCTGACCTATACTGGAGAACTGGCCTTGAGAGGGATACAAGTAGACAGATTCTAGTGCTTTTTGTAAGGAGAATCTATGGCATTTGGTGTTTGGATATTCAGGGGAAGGAGCATGGAATAGATGTTACGAATGATGCCCAGGATTCCCGTTTGACCAACCGAGAAGATAATGGTGCCACTGAGTTGGGGAAACTCCAGAGGAAAGACTTGTGGGAAAAGGATGATGAGTTCGGTTTAGGCAGATTGAGTTTGCGCCTGTGTGACACCCATATTGAAATACCAGTAGAACAAGAAAATAGTCCTCTGCAAAAATTTTGGAATCATCTGAATAAAAACAGCTGCAACTTGAAGCCTTTAGAATGGGCTTGGTCATCCAGGCAAGAAGTTAGCTTGACCTGGAAACTGAGGAATGTTGATTTTTAAAAGACATGGGAAGAGCTGGACCCTGGCACATGCTCGTAATCCCAGCATAGGGAGGCTGAGACAGAAAGATTGCAAGTTTAAGGCCAGCCTGAGCAACCAAGGGAGACTGTGTCTCAAAATCAATTAAAAAAAAAAAAAAGAGCCAGGGATGCCGGGCAGAGTGGCTCAGGAAGCTGAGGCAGGAGGATCACAAGTTCAGAGCCAGCCTCAGCAATTTAGCGAGGCCCTAAGAAACTTGACGAGACCCTGTCTCAAAATAAAAAGGGCTGGGAATGTGGCTCAGTGGTTAAGCGTCCCTGGGTTCAATCCCTGGTACTAAAAAAAAGAAAAATTTAAAAAGATCCAGTGATGTACCTTACTCATAGAGCACCCCTGGGTTCAGTAACCAGTACTGCACAAAAAATCATGGGGGCAGGGGCCAGGGCAGGAAGAAGAGGGAGTGAAGAATCCAAGAAAGAAGTGGTTATGGTTTAAACTGCTGTGTAGCTTTACCTCATGAAGGGGAATAGAAACCAAATTGGTATGAGTTTTAAGGAGTGAGAAAATGAGAAAGTAGACCGAATGTAAGCATCTTTTCCAGGAAGTTTACAGAGGAAAGAGAAGAGGCAATTTATAGAAAGTTCTTATTTCTCCATTTACTAGTTACTGTTTTCATCATCCTTAAGATTAAGGTTGCCGTCTTGGTCAATCCTTTGGGGCTTTCCAGGCCCTAGAAAGTTCATCTTCCACATGGTCCAGTATGACCAGAAGGTTATAGTCATGGTCACTGTTTATTAATTTTAATATTTAATTTTAATATTTAAGATTATACCTAATTTGTAAAATTTCTATCCTGATTTAAGTCTCTGATTGCTAAGCAAATGTGACATTCTTCTGGTCATAAGAATGATAGACTTTTTTGGGGGGAGGGGTGAGTACTGGGAATTAAACTCAGGGGAACTCAACCACTGAGCCACATCCCAGCCCTGTTTTGTATTTTACTTACAGACAGGGTTTCAGTGAGTAGCTTAGCTCCTCGCCATTGCTGAAACTGGCTTCGAACTAGCCATCCTCCTGGCTCATATTTTGAATACTATCTCTTTTATTCACAAAACCTTTATTATCCTAATGTTTTTCTTCCTCTCTTCCTTCTACCATCTCTTTCACTGTAGGTGTGGCAGAGAAGACACAGCTGCTCAAACTAAGTGTACCTGCTACCTTTATGCTTGTGTCTTTAGATGAAGGTCCAGGTCCTCCAATCAAATATCAGTATGCTGAATTAGGCAAATTATACTCAGTAGTGTCACAGCTGATCCGCTGTTGCAATGTCTCATCAAGAATGCAGTCTTCAATAAATGGTAAAGTAGAAAGCCTCATTCTTCCCCAAAATTTTTAAGCACTGCTGGGCTAGATAGCACTTGATCAAATGTTAATTCTGAAGATGTTTAAATACAAAAAATCTGAAGGAAGGTCCATACTTGGAAATATTTTCCAATATTTTGAGTCCTATACCTTTTTCACATGTGTAATGGGGACTTCTGTCTGCTTGCTACTGAAGTTGACACCTTGTTTATGAAATACTTTAAGAATTAACTTTTTACATTATATCATTTTGGGATATCTGATCATGGTAACATCATATTACTTCATTGTGCTTAGGAAACATGATTTACAAAGTTATTTTTCAAAAATAAATTCACAGGCTACTTTCTGTGGTGAAATCAGTGTATTGTTATTATGGAAAAGTTTATTGTTCATTGCCAAATCTGCATTCTAGGTAATCCTCCTCTTCCTAATCCATTTGGTGATCCCAATTTATCACAACCTATAATGCCAATTCAGCAGAATGTGGCAGACATTTTATTTGTGAGAACAAGTTATGTGAAGAAAATAATTGAAGACTGCAGTAACTCAGAGGAAACTGTCAAATTGCTTCGTTTTTGCTGCTGGGAGAATCCTCAATTCTCATCTACTGTCCTCAGTGAACTTCTCTGGCAGGTTAAAGGAACATAAACATTGATAAATCTCTGATTTGATTTGTTACTCCTTTAAGTTATTCACTCTGTCTCACCTGTTTTTAGGTTGCATATTCCTACACCTATGAACTTCGGCCCTATTTGGATCTGCTTCTGCAAATCTTACTGATTGAGGACTCCTGGCAGACTCACAGGTGAATACTTGTTTTCATTACTGGACTGTTTATACTTACCCAGGTGTTAGATGTAATTGAAATTGACAGTCACCACTTTAGAGTCCTAGTGAATATTTCGTCTTAAACTCAGAACAACCAGCTGCATTGGCACACACCTATGATCCCAGCTACTTGGGAGGCTGAGGCTGAGGGCAATTTAGCGAGACCCTGCTTCTTTTTTAAAAAGGGCTGGGGGTGCAGTTCCCTGATAGAGCATGACATTTTCATTTTATTTTTTTTTTCCATTTGCCCAAGTTACATACTTAATATACTTGAAGAAGTATATTAAAAGAAAGAAATAACTTCATTTCTTTTAATTAAATTTTTTACTACAGTCGTATATACTAATGGGATTTATTATTACGTATTCATACATGCACATAATATAACAGTATAACTTGGCCAATATCACTCCCCTACACTTTCCTCCTCCCTCTAGCATAGGCATTCGGTAAATATTTCATTGATGATTCCCTTGAAATTTTTTAGGATTAGTTTTCATTAGTTTTGGAATTAGTTGCATGAAATAATATTTGGTTACCTAAAAGTAGTCCTTAGGTAAGTACTTAGTCTATAAAGTCATTGCAAGCACTGAGGTACTAAATAGTAAACTGTTGCTCCTGCCAGGAAATAGTTAAGTTTCTTTGAACCTCTGTTTACATTTTATCCACCTATCAGTATTCAATCTTGTTTTTCTGTGTGCTTGTGTTTAAAGCCACCTTATTTAATATATATTGTTGACTAACACTGAACTTACAAGCTGGGCATGGTGGCACATGCCTGTAATCCCAGCTATTTGGTAGGCTGAGGCAGGAGAATCACAAGTTTGCAGCTAGCCGGAACAAATTATTTGTAACACCTTTCCTCATCTCTTCAGGGGTGTAATAATAATACGTATAGTGTTAGATTAAATGACTAGATCAGACATCAAATGAGTAGCATATAGGTAATAAATATAAGCTGCTACTTTAGCTTTTAGAAATTTTTTTATCTTTTATCTGCTTCTCTTTCAGAATTCATAATGCCCTTAAGGGAATTCCAGATGACCGAGATGGACTGTTTGACACAATCCAGCGCTCTAAGAATCACTATCAAAAAAGAGCATACCAATGTATAAAATGTATGGTAGCTCTCTTTAGCAATTGTCCCGTTGCTTATCAAATCCTACAGGTAAAGGTTTTTTCGTTTGTTTAAATCTGAATCAGAATTAAGGATTCTGTTTTTAAGTTAACTTTAAAGTGTCCCAAGTGGGACTCTTACATATGTGGTTTTATTTTCTTTTGAAGGGTAATGGAGATCTGAAAAGAAAGTGGACCTGGGCAGTGGAATGGCTTGGAGATGAACTTGAAAGAAGACCATACACTGGCAATCCTCAGTACACTTACAACAATTGGTCTCCCCCAGTACAAAGCAATGAAACGTCCAATGGCTATTTCTTGGAGAGATCACATAGCGCTAGGATGACACTTGCAAAAGCTTGTGAACTCTGTCCAGAGGAGGTAAAAAAAGCCACCAGTGTGCAGCAGATAGAAATGGAAGAAAGCAAAGTAATTCTTTACTTTATAGGCCAGTGTTTATGTATTAGCAATAGTGTTTAAAGAAAAAAAATTATGCTGAAGTTTTTGTTTGCATTACTGTTAACTTTATATTGTGTTAATTCTAGTTCCTTTGTTCCTATCTGCAGTAAAAGAAGTTGTTAATGAGTCAGTTTTGTAGGTTTTAAAAATTTATTTCAGGCCTGGGGATGTATGTAGCTCAGTGATAGAGTGCTTACCTAACATGCACAAAGCCCTGGGTGGTTTGATCTTAACACTGCAAAACAAAACAAAAAATTAAAATATTCTGGGCATGGTGATGCACACCTGTAATCCTAGCTATTCAGGAGGTTGAGACAGGTTGTTGCAAGTTTGAGGCCAGCCTTGGCAATTTAGCAAGACACTTTCTCAAAATAAAAAGGACTGGCGATGTGGCTCAGTGCTAGAGTGCTCCTGGGTTCAATCCCCAATACCACAAAAACAAAGGAATAAATTTTAGTTCAAACAGTAAAAATTAAAAATGAGCTTAAATGTGCCTCTGTAATTTTTTTTTTTTTTTTTAATATTTAAAATTAGGAGCCAGATGACCAAGATGCCCCAGATGAGCATGAGTCACCTCCACCTGAAGATGCTCCATTATACCCCCATTCACCTGGATCTCAGTATCAACAGGTAAACCGGAATCAGATTTGGGGTTTAGTCCCTAGAACCAATTCTTAGGCTTAAAGAATGGCTAAATTTTTATGACGATTGTGAAGTCATGGAGGAATTCTCTAGACTAACGATCAGAAGAGGAATGGGTAGAGTGGGGTCATGGTGCACATTTCAACTTGGCCCTGTGATGGTTTCCTCATCAAGTAGGTGCCCTTCTGATATTGGTAAATCTGTGTGATAATTCACGTCAACATAAAATGATAACCATTGCTTAGTGCAAAGGATTATGCTGATATTTCCTGTTGGGCTTAGTCTTCAGATGGGCTTCTGAGGACATTAAGGTATTATGATGAAGTAAGAAGTCCTTGGTTATTTAGCCCTAGATTTCAGTGAGAGTATAAATTATTGAGAAAAAAATTAAGGATTTGATAGTTTTCCATGGGTGATGGACTATAAAATCAATAACAAAAAAATTAGGTAAAGAAACATTCTAAATGAGAACTTCTCTAAACCCAGTTGTCACTGTATCTGTTTTAAGGTGGCAGTGGTATTCAAATGTGAACAGGTATTAGAGCCTCCTGGAGGGCTTGTTAGAGCACAGGGTGGGAGACCTGCCCCAGAGCATCAGGTGCCATAGGTCTCCCACCCACGGTGTGCTGTTCTAACATGTTCCCCGTTGCTGGTCTGAAAACCAGTTTGAGAAACACTTAAGTCATTCTTTCTTAGGTTTCAAGATATAAATAGAAGCCTACTGAATAGTTAAGAAGTGCATATTCAACACATTTATTTTCATAACACAAATGATAGTAAAACCTTAAAATCTTGGCTTGACTGGTGGGGATATGCAAGAAAATGAGTGCCTTCTAGGGTTCAGGCATTTCAAAAGATTAAGGAACCAAATCCACAGGAGAAAAAATTACTTTGCTCAACCCTGAGAAAGCTCATGTTAATCACGCCTGGTTGCTTTGTTGTCTTCTTCAACATTGTTTTGTGTTCTGGTTGTTGCTCCTGCCGTCCTCATACCACGGTCAGTCGGTTATCATGTGGAAAAGTTAGAATTCCATGTTTTGTATTCTAACTCAAATCATTCTTCATGAAGATTTTAGCCAAGAACAATAATAGGCTAATCCCTTGTTAGTCAGATTTTTGCATCTAAAAATCACTTTGGGCTGGGTGTAGTGGCACATGCCTATAATCCCAGCATCTGGGGAGACTAAGGCAGTAGGATCTCAAGTTTAAGACCAGCTTGGGCAGCTTAGACTGTCTTTAAAAGGAGGGTAGGCTGAGGATCCTGAGGATGTAGCTCAGAGATCCCTGGGTTCAATCCCCAGTACTGCCCAGAAACGAAACAAAACAAATGAAAATAGCTTCTGCGAAAGATTTATACAGAGCTATGCAATCATCACTCTTATTTGGGGCCTTAGGGTTTGTACTTACATAACTTTTTCTCTTTCTAACAGGTTAATTTTTTCACTATTAGTCTTAAGTGTATTTAAAGGCTAAGTCTCAAAAATGAAAGAAATGTTTACATTTTCACAAACTGCAGCTTATGATTTTAAAATTTGTTTACCCTGGGAAAAATTTTAACATGCAGATCTCGTCTCCTCTCCCAGAATAACCATGTGCATGGACAGCCATATACAGGCCCAGCAGCACACCACATGAACAACCCTCAGAGAACTGGCCAACGAGCACAAGAAAATTATGAAGGCAGTGAAGAAGTATCCCCACCTCAGACCAAGGATCAGTGAAATGCACATAATTAACTGGTTCCATCAAGACTGTGCACCCAGGCCTTACAGTCCAACCTTTTTCTGTGTCTGGCTAATATTTAAAACTAGAAAACTATTCCTAATCAACATGGAGTGGAGAGTTTATTCACTGTCTTATCTGCAGAAATTTGCTGTCAATATATAACCCGCCTGCAGTGGAAAGTGTATAGTGTTTTGTAATAAATGGCCTGATGCTAATGTGTAAATGGCAAAGGTGTATATAGTATATTAATGTTTGACTGTTAATTCTTAAGCAAGAAACTTTTTCTTGATGAGACTCACAGATCTACAAAAATTACAAAAGTTAATTTTCTTGTTATACCCACTGCACTCTGCAACCAGTGTTGCCTGCCTCATGGCAGTTGGATCAACTCCTTTACAAAAACAAAAAAATAAACCAACAGCAACAAAACAGCCCATTCATGTCAGCCACACCAATAGTTTCATGTTAATTCTTTGCCACTGAAGTCAATTTTAACTATGAGCAATGTAAGGCTGGTAACCTTTAAATTATTTGGTTGATGTGGAAAATTGGTGATGTAACATTGTTTCTAGATCTTTTTCATTGCCTTTTTATTCTGATATTAGGTTAATCACTTTGAAGCTATAGTTATGCTGTAACATTTAGCATGGCTTCACACCACGTTAGTGTAGCCAATGAGGAAAAATTTACCATAATGACTGCAGTTGTCCGAGGTGACAGCTGTGTTGCTCAGAGCTTTTCCTTCTTACACCTAGAATATGAAATAAAGCGAGGGGGAGACATGTGACAGGCAGTTTTCAGTCGCACATATGTTCAGTCTCTGGGTGGGTAAAGAAAACTTACTTATCCGTAATGGGAATTTTAAAAGATTTTTTTTTAAATATGCAAAAATTTGCTATGCCAGGATGCTGGAGCGTAATAGAAGACTGTATTTGGCGTGCTTGTTTTGTTTCTTTGGTAGAGATTATTAGGTGAATCTTCTAAAACCTTCCTTCTGCTGGATCCCAGTGACGTGGAAGTCGTCAGAATCCCAGAGTACTCGGAGTACCTCTGCACCAAGATGTCTGGCTGATTTTTTTGCTCAGTCACAATTTTACTTGAAAGCAAGAATTGTCCTAGCTCATTTTTCCATTATTCCAAAACTAGTAACGTTCAAAGCAGGGTCTAATTTAAAAAGAAACTACTGGTTAGTTAATATAATTGAAGTATCACAATTTCAGAATAAACATTTGATTAAAGATAAGGAACTCATCAGTTAATACTGTATTTAAAAGAGAATTGGTGACTTGAATGTGTGTAATTTTTTTGGAACCTGTCTAAAAACCAAATACCCCTGCAAACAGATACAGTCCACCCTATTCTATTTAAATATTTTGCTGTTTTATTTTATAGAAATTATTTTGCTGAATTCACAAATAGAATTTGATTTAAGAAGAACTTTTTGTCCTGTGGTGTGTTTTGGGGTTTTTTTGTTGTTGTTGTTTTTTGTTTTTTTGTCTTTTTTTTTTTTTTTTTTTTTTTTAAGGACTGCATATTAAAATTCTGTGCATAGCATGCATAGGCATGGCACTTAATTCAGGATTTCAGTTAACGTTTTTGTGCACAGAAATATTTGACCTTTGGCCCTTTACTAAAAATGTAAGAGCCAGGAGCAGTGGCGTGCGCCTGTAATCCCAGCGACTTGGGAGGCTGAGGCAAGAGAATCGCAAGCTCGAGGCCAGCCTGGAAAATTTAGCAAGACTGTCTCCAAATTAAAAAATACAAAGGGCCGGGGAGGCAGCTCAGTGGTAGAGTGCTCCCAGGTTCAGTCCCCAATACCCCAAAATTACATACTTAGAAAAAACAATGTTGACACTGTAAAAGTTTCCTAACAATCAATCTTGTACTTTTTGTATGTTTTTTATATGTATATTTAATGAGCACAAGCTAGGTTGTATTTTTTACAATTCGGTTAATGGGAAAATGTTTTGTCAAAAGGCAGTAGTTGGAGCTGAACAAAGAAGAAACAAAAGAGCATTGCATTATTTTGTGATTAAAAGGGGCAGGTATTTAAGATAAAGCTTTGGGCATCTTATTTGCAGTACTCTAGTAAATCTGTGCATCTAGGTTTTCTGTAGTAGTAGGAAATTTTGACAGACAGCAGATAGTCTGTTTTTACTTTAAGTATGTTACATCTGAATTTCAGTTTGTGTTTTTTCTTTGGTGTTTTGCAGAGCTGGGGATGGAACCCAGGGCCTCCAGCATATTAGGCAAATGCTCTACCTTTGAGCTACATCCCCAGCCCGAATTTGTTTGAGCAAGGGTTGTACAGTGTTTGCGATTCCAGTTGGTAGTTTTAACTTAAAAGTTAGTAACAAGCTTTCTCAACTAGCAAAGTAGGTTACCTTTATTTGGACAAGTTCCTATTGTTAATTACACCGTCTCACCAACTGAGAGGTGATTTTAAAATTTCCTGGTCCTTAACAAAAGTATGTAATGTACTTATTTAAAACGTAACGACTTCCTAGGTAAGAAAAAACTTGACACTTAAAAAGGCTGTGAATTTTTCTCTTTGGAGGGAGATCCCAACTTTGCTTTGAATTTACAAGCCCCCCGTAGTGCCAGGTGAGGGCTCGCTAGTCATTTTCCCCTCTCTCTGAGGAAGAATGGCCTGTATTGTGACCAGGAGTGAGGGAGAGTGAACAGTTATTTTTGTTTGTGCAAATTATTTTCTGTATTTAACTCTTAAGTATTAGTGTATAACCAGAAATTTTAAGATGCATGTTATTGTAAGAGCGACCATAGTGGTGATTCTCGAGGTCTTTTTCTGAACATACATGGCACATTTTCAATTTCAAGTTTTCAAAGTGCCTAAAGGTTATTTAATTCTCCCTCAGCTGATTTTTTTGAGCCATATATACTTCCTACTTTAAATGTTTCTTGCAGAATCACTAGTCTTCCTTCGAAAGAAATACTCCTGGAATTCTAAATGGCATGATTACTCATATAGAAGACAGTAGAATCTGTTAACATAAAGACTGAAGATACTTTAGTTGTAAAACTGTGTGAACTGGGCTTTGCCCTGCTGGATCTAAGTATTTCGGTGTACAACTTGGTAAGAACCGTATTGCTGCTGTTTTTAAGCCCTCCACCAACCAAAATTTTCATGTTCAACATGGTAGAGGCAGAAGTAACATAATCATATTTGGGGACTTTTCTTTTTGTTGAATTTCTCTCGGTCCTAATTTCCCAGCCTTGCGTCTTTTAGCTATGATGTATACAAACTTAGAATTATTAAAATGTTTTCTATTTTTTTCATGATTAACTTTTATTAGTGAATAAGTCTTTAATCCTCTCAGTGGTTCAGGAGATGAGCCTTTTTTATTTGAATTGTTTGTAAATGAAAACCACAGTCTGTGATAATTTAGATGAATTCAGAATAGTTTTCAGTTTTTTCTTAGTATTTTTGCAGCTTATGTTCTCCCATGAACTGTTTTACTTTGCCGAATTTTGTGGTTAATTTGGTGGCTATATCCTGCCTTATTTAGAATTATAACTGGATAAGAAATTTGCCTTTTCATTTTAAGTGCCCAGTTTCGGCCTCCAGTTTAAAGGTACTACATACATGCTGCCGATACAGGAAGACAACACCCACTCGCCCCAGCTTTTGTTACCAAGAAAAAGAACAGTACTGGTTTCATGGTAGGGCTCAACCAGAATTGGTCCTACACCTACGTGTTTAGTATTGGAAAATAAGGTTTTGGGTGTGATGAATCACTACAAGAAGTGCTAAATGTATTAAGAACTTAACTGCCGATTGTATTTATAACAGTTTATTTCATGCTTGCAGAAATGTAGCACTTTTCTTCCAAATTCATAGGTGTAAGAAAAGGTGGGGAGAGGTGCACCACATTTTAAAGTCACAAGTGAGTGCAAATTTTTATTTTGAAATCCAGATTCCCAAAAGGAAATTTCACCACCCAACTCACACTTCCTAGCCTTTTACAAACCAACAGACTGACATAAAGATTGTCCACAGTTCCTAAGATTTAGCACATATACAAAAATAAAACTTTATAAATTAAATTTGGGTTTTCCTTTTATTTATTAAGACTTCTAAGTTCAGAAGGGAATTCCTCCGCCTTCCACCCCACAAGTCTAGGGATCAGACCCAGGACCTCAACACCCCAGCCCTGAAGGGGATCTTTTAATTAAAGGAACCCTGCCGTCCTTTGGTCAATCCAAAGTGTGTTCATACCTAAGCAGTTCTGAAATTGAGTTGTGATCTAATTGCTGATGTAGCCGCTCCTCTAAAGCCAAGATTTAATAGTTTGGTGTTTCAGAGTTCTTTCAGGTCTGAAATAAAAGCCAGGTCACATGTTTTGAGGCGAGTTGTAAGAGGGAAACTTATTTCTCAACATGCCATCTGCTCTTAGTATCTAAAAAGTAACTTGTCGTGTTTCAAGGAACTAGGACTTCTCCAGAAATCTGTTGGTGTTTCCCTAAAGCTGGTTTACTTCCACGACTACTGCTCAAATATCCCAAATTTTCATCAAATTTAATTTTATTGATACTTTTTCAACAAGACAGGCACGGTGGTGCACACCTGCGATCCCAGTGACTTGGGAGGCTAAACAGGTGGATTAAAAAATTTGAGGCCAACCTCAGCAACTTAGACCCTGTCTCTAAAAAAGAACTGGAGATGTAGCTCAGTGGTGAAGAATCCCAGGCTTCAATCCCCAGTACAAAGCGAAAACAAAATCGGAAAAATATTTTTCTGCCATTTGGAAAACTCCCTCTAGTTGGATTAGAACATTTTAAGATGGGTTGAGTGTCCCTAATCAAATGCTTGGGGACCAAAAGTTTCAGATTTGGGGTGTCCCCTTTCCCTTGCATTGGTATGAAGTGTCTTGGGAATAGGACCCAAATCTAAATATGAAATTCACTTCCATTTCACATGTATTTTATATACATAGCCGGAGAAGAATTTTCTACAGTATTCTCAGTGGGCCTGTGATTTACCTTAAGCATTTTTTCTGGTGCTGGGGATGGAACCCAGGATCTGATACATGCTAGACAAACTCTACCACTGAGCCACACAGCCATCCCAGAAAATTTCAGACCCCCACAAAAGGTTACTTTATTTGTCATATGCCATGGTGCATTCCTGTAATCCTGGTGACTTGGGAGACTGAGGCAGGTGCATTGGCAAGTTCAAGGCCAGCCTCAGCTACTTGGTGAGACCTTATGTCAAAAAAAAAAAAAAAAAAAAGGGCCGGGGATGTGGCTCAGTGGTTGAGTGCCCCTGGGTTCAATTCCCATTACAAAAAGAAAAAGGTTTTAACTGTCATCTTGGGTACCACAGGTTTGCATTCTACCCCATTAACACTAGAGAATGTTGAGTTTTACCAAATCAAAAATGCCATCTATTGTGAGGTGCGCCATTAAGAGAATTCACTGAGAGATGTTAAAATATGGGAAATCCATCCAGTAATCATATCATGACAGTCCCCTTCTAACATTTAGAAATATATTTTTTGTAAAATTTACATTGCTTATTTTCTACTAGAAAATAAGCAATGTAATTCAGAAATGCTATTTTTGTGTAGTTGCTATCAAAGCTGGCCAGTTTACAAAGTTTTGAAGGAAGAGTCTTGATGGGGCTAAACTTTCAAGAACTTTGAAGGAATGAAGTACCCTTTATCCTCTATAGCCATCTTTTTTTTTTTTTTTTTTTTGAAGCAGGGTTTCCCTAAGCTGCTGAGGATCTTGAGGTTCTTGCTAAGTTGCCAAAGTTGGTCTCGAACTTGTGATCCTCCTGCCTCAGCCCCCTGCGCTGCTGGCCATTCTTTAGAGATAGTTTTGTGTTCTCATCTGCCAGGATTTTCTGCTGCTAACTACTGATCAGCTGCCCTGGACTCCCAAGACTATTCCTGGGCCCCGTAGTGTGTGTAATCCCAGTGACAAGCTGAGGCAGATTTGCAAGGTCAAGGCCAGCCTGGGGACTTTAGGGTTCAATTCCAGCACACAATAATAAGTTTGGCCTTACACTGCTATCCCTCACCAAAATGGGGCTTTGGAAATGGAAGTTTTTCATGGAGTCCTGAAATTACACTGTTGCACGAGGAATATGTATATATTCCATATGTATGAATGTATGTATGTATATATATTCTTAACAGTTAAGCCTCTCAAGTCGTTTTAAATTGCTTGCCATTGGGTCATGTTCTCGTCTGTTTCTTCCCCACCATTAGAACGAACAACAGGTATTCCTTTGGAGTCCAGAAGTAAGGATAATTTTGATTGGGTCTTTCTTTTTGCAGTACTGGGGGGTTGAACCCAGGGGTACTTTACTACTGAGCTACCTCCCCAGCCCTTTATACTTTATTTGGAGGCAAAGTCTTGCTAATTGCTGAGGCTGACCCCTCAGAATTGCCATCCTCCTGCCTCAGCTGCCTGAGTCCCTGGGATCACAGGCATGCGCCACTGCACCAAGCCTGGCTGCGTCTTAAATCTTAACTGCAATATTTCAGGTGGACCCAGAGAGGAGGAATTTGTTTAAGGAAGGTTCAGAATCACCTTCCTTTCTTGCCCACTCAATATACTGCCTGCACCATGGCTGTTAGGGAGAGGAGACTTTTGGAATCAGGGTGCCAAGGAAGTAGGTCAAAATTCAGGGCACGTAGGGTGTTGAAAGAGAGAGCCCATCACAATCGTTTTCCTAAGGTGTGTAAAGGCTTAGGATTGTCCCTGACAAATTTCTTGATGTATAAATTAGTATGTTCTATTGGGTAATTAGGGAAACAAGCTTTTCAGGCTGTGCTTAAACGATGAGAAACATACATAGCAACCATTTACATTTGATGAATAAGTAGCCTCTATTGAAAATATTAATCAGTAGTATTAGTAATTCATAATCTACTCTCAGAATGTTTTCTTGAGCATTTATGCTGAATCCTTCCAGGGCCTTATGCAGATTCCCAAGAGGTAATGTTAAGCAACACTTATTTAGGAAGTATTAGTCAAAGACTAAGACCATGAATGTACTGAAAAGAACCAGTACAAACAGGTTAGCCTTTCTAATGGCCACCAAACTAAATCTATGTGCTCAATAAACTGGATATTTAGTAATTACCAACATGGCATTAGACTGCCGACATAGGCTGCTTGTAGTGATGTTAGCCAGTACCCCATCCTCATAGGGGAATATAAGCACACCGTTTTCGAAGGAGTGCGGGCTGGAGAAGAATGTAGTAGAAGAATCTTACCCGGTGTGATAGAAGAGGATACAGGATGTACCTCTCACGCTGTGTTTGTCTCTAGAAAAACTGATTACTTGGGTAACCAAGAGCAACAGGGTTTGGGGTGTTTTTGAGCAGGAATAATTTTACCAATATACAATCCACATTTAAGGGGTATGTGTGTGTGTGTGTGTGTGTGTGTGTGTGTGGTGCTGGGGATTGAACCCAGGGCCTAGCGCTTGCAAGGCAAGCGCTCTACCAACTGAGCTATATCCCCAGCCCATAAACTTTTAATTACCATGCTGCTACCCAAAAGTATGAGGAGGGATGGTCATTACAAACCAGAGGCTGAAAAGAAAGAAGTAGCCGGGCACCATGGCGTGCACCTATAATCCCAGTGACTCGAGGCCAAGGCAGGAGGATCGGGAGTTCAAAGCCAGCCTCGGCAATGGCGAGGCCCTAAGCAACTCAATGAGATCCTGTCTCTAAATAAGATACAAAATAGGACTGGGGATGGGGCTCAGTCACCTAGTGCCCCAGAGTTCAATCCCTGGTACCTCCTCCCGCCCGACAAAAAAAAAAGAAAAGAAAGGGCTAGGGATGTGACTCAGTGGTTAAGCATCCCTGGGTTCAATCTCTGGTAGCAGGAAAAAAAAAAAAAAAAAGCTGAAAATATAAGGCAAGAACAAAAAACACGTACATGATGTCATATCTAAATCTAGTAATACTGAAGTTTGGCACTAGGTTGGTTTTAAAACAGTTGTTAAAACTGGCCTTTTGGGCTGGGGTTGTGGCTCAGTGGTAGAGCACTTACCTAGCACGTGGGAGGCAGTGGGTTCCATCTCCAGCTCCAGTTAAAAAAAAAAAAAACTAAATGAACAAAATAAAGGTATCGTGTCAAGCTACAACTAAAACAAATTTTTTTAAAAAACTGGCCTTTCAAAGTTTGGCCAATGAATAGAGGGAAATAGCAAATAAGGTTTGTTTTTGTAATCTGAATTTACTGATGCACAAAATCTGACATTCGGATTTGTGTTTTGTTTCTAGATTAAGAGGAAACCCAGCATCCTAAAACAATATCGCCCATATTTTAAATTATACTATGAACATCAATTGCAGTAGTTTCTTTCAGTGCATGTAGTGTGGGCTCCCATGGGAGCAGCTATTGCCACAAATTTGATGTGGGGTGACAACTTTGAAACTGAAATATACCTTTGACATCTTTGGATCTCTAATTTCGAACCTTGTGTGAAAAGAAGTATACTGAAAAGTTACATGGACATGTTTCCGGTAGCTCAGATGAGGGATTTCTTGAAACCACTACTTGAGACAAAGAGGTGCTAAAGTGCTGTTCAAAAACACAGGTCCCAGGAGGAAAGAAAACAGCAGCGCAAGGCCACGTGTGGTGGCACAGGCCTGTCATCCCAGCAGCTTGGGAGGCTGAGGCAGGAGGATTGCAAGTTCAAAGCCAGCCTCAGCAACTTAGTGAGGCCCTCAGCAACTCTGTGAGACTCTGTCTCTAAATAAAACACAAAACAGGGCTGGGATGTGGCTCAGGGGTTAAGCACCCCTGGGTTCAATCCCCAGAACCAAAAAAAAAACAAAGGCAGCTCATATTTTCAAGAGACAGCAGGATGTACGTTGACCCAGCTCCAATGCATCCAGTTCTCTCAGCAGCTTAAGTGTGGATGTCGTAGGCCCCAATGGTGACATTAGCCTGTGAGCTGTGCACCTACCCAAGGGAGCAATACCTCTGCCTAAGAAAGCAGTCTGTGTGGTTCTTCTGGAGTCTGTTTTCAATTCTGGATGTTTTCCCCCATGAAAAGAATGAAAAGTGTGTGTATGCATTTAAACCCTCCCGTGGTTACTTTAATTAAAGACGCACCTCCCTCTTCGCTTCCAGAAATGAACTGAATTAGGTATATTGGTAGCCATTTTTTCAATCTTCAGGGCAGGAATTTTCTCATTTGTGTTTCAAGAACTCAGGTCTTGGTGACAATGAGTTTTCCCCTCACCGGAAATTAATGTTGCTGTAACAAATCGCTTAGGTACTTAATACCGGAAACATGTTATGGGGCTGAAGAAATGGTGTTAGGAAAGGAGGTGAGGGTTGCTATCAGAACTGAAGCACAGATTCTTCACGTGTCAAGTGTACTCTACAATGCAATTGTCTTTTTTTTAAGGATCCTCCATTTTATTAGATTTAAAAAACAATAAAACCAGTAGGAACCTGGGCGCTGGTGCACACCTCTATTCCCAGCTGCTCGGTAGGCTGAGGCAGGAGGATTGAGAGTTCAAAGCCAGCCTTAGCAACACTGAGGCCCTAAATAACTCAGTGAGACCCTGTCTCTAAATAAAATGTAAAAAAGGGCTGGGGTAGCTCAGTTGGTAGAGTGCTTGCCCTGCATGCATAAGGCCCTGGGTTCGACCCCCAGCAACACACACACACACACACACACACACACACAAGGTGTGTGGTGGGGGGACTGAGGATGTGGTTAAGTGCTCTTGGGCTCAATCCCCTGTACCTTTAAAAGAAAAAAAAAAAAAAAAGATGGGGATGGGGAAAGAAATATACAAGAGGATTAGGCAAAGATCAGGGTTATAAAAGGGAGAAGTATGGACAGGAGAAGGAAGGTCAAGAACCCCAAAGTCAGGGCAGGAAAGAGGTTTCTAAGGACTAGACATCACTTCATTTGATACAACACAAAATTTATTTTTGTGGATATATATATATATATTTAGTTGTTAATGGACCTTTACTTTTACTTATTCATACACAGTACTGAACATCAAACCCAGTGCCTCACACATGCTAGGCAAGTGCTCTGCCACTGAGCCACCAACCTAGCCCAGAACACAAGTTCTTTTGATAATGCCTTTCCATGTATTCTGTTGCTCTTCCCATTTGAATATGGGGGATTGAGTCCGAACTTCGTTTCTGGAAAGCTCCTCACCCCAGGTAGATAGTAATTAATCATGTGTGAAAGTAATTTGTGTTCAGTCCTGAGGAATCCTGGTGTCAGGCATATCCTTGATGAAATTTTTCAGATGTACTCAAGGGGCTTTTCACATTCGAAAAGCCAGAGTTCTTTACGGACAGTTGATGGTCCTCTCAGTTACCAAAAAAAAAAAGGTTAACCAGGGCTGGGGATGTGGCTCAGTGGTAGAGCGCATGCCGAGCATGTGTGAGGCCCTGGGTCCTGAGTTTCACCCCCAGCTCAAAAAAGAAAAGAAAAAGTCAACCAATAAAATCTCTTTAGCTCAGCATTAAAATTGAAAATTAGTAAGGTTGTTGCCAACAGCCTAGCTCAAGTGGCCAGATTCACCACCTGCATACATAAGATATCAGCAAATTATGGAAAAGGGAAAAATGAATTTTATGTAATTTGATCAAGCTATGGGAACTAGATCCCCATAGCTAGATTGCTTCTCCCCTGGGAGACTGAAGCTGTTCCATTTTACAGAAACTAAAAACCAAGCTGGGCGAGGTGGCACATGTGTGTAAGCCCAGAGACTTGGGAGGCTGATTACCTGGTTACCGGGATAGGTTGACATAACCCCAAGTGTTCGGTTTGTGTTGCTGACTTTTCAGTCTCTTCCTTACATTTACTAATATTTTACTCATTCCAATTTTGAACATATGCATAGTAAGGGGGTATTATCTTACCCAACTTCGGTTATTCTTCTTTGTATTTGTTTGAGTGAATCATCATTGAAAATGACTGGACTCTGCCATTGTAATGCTCCTGTAGACATGACCTTGCTCTCGCCACCTCTTATCAAGAGGAACCTGCCAAAGCTGTACTGCTCCTTACGAAAGGACTGGAAGCTGGACACACCCCTGTAATCCCAGCGACTCGGGAGGCTGAGGCAGGAGGATCCCAAGTTGAAGGCCAGCCTCAGCAACTTAGCGAGGTCCTAAGCAACTTAACAAGACCCTGTCTCAAAACAAAAAATAAAAAGGGCTGGGGATGCGGCTCAGGGGTAGAGCACCCCTGGGTTCAACCTCCAGGATCACACACACTCAACAAATGATGAAAAAAGATTGTAAATGGAGAAGGGAATTCTTCTCAGCTTTGGTTATGTATCAAATATATATATATATATATATGTATATATGATCCTGTTGGACCTGATGATTGCTGGGGACTTGGCTCAAGAATCTGCCCAAGGTGACCAACTTCATGGTCACACTTATTCTGAATGTGGTCATGAAGGCTGGCTGCAGGACCCCTTTGAAAAATTGATTGGAAAATCTTTGAAGACCTTCTGACCGACACAGAGATGGATCCCGAAGCGTGTGTGTGTTGCTGGGATTGGACCCCGTAACAGCCATGGGAAGCACACACTCCGCCACTGACACTAAGCTACACTGCCGGCCCCTTAAGATTTTTTTTTTTTTTTTTTTTTTTTTTTTTTTTTTTGTAGCAGGGCTTGAACCCGGGGGTGCTTAACTACTGAGCCACATCCCCAGCCCTTTTTATATTTTATTTACAGACAGGATCTCGCTGAGTTGCCTAGAGTCTTGCTGAGGCTGGCCTCAAACTTGCAATCCTCCTGCCTCAGCCTCCTGAACTGCTGGGATTACAGGCATGTGCCTGTACTGGGTTCAGTCTGCAGTACAAAAAAATAAAAAGTAAGTTTGCCATGGTCACTGTGTTACTCACCTTTCAGTCACTATAACAAAATACCTGAAATCAACCTGAAAGAGGAATGGTTTATTTTGGGTCACAGATTCAGAGGTTTCAGTGCACGGTCCTTTGACCTTGTTTTTAGAACTGAGGTGAGGCAGAACATCATAGAAAAAGCACATGCTGGAAGAAACTGTTCACCTCACGGCTACCAGGAAACCAAGGAGCAAAATAGAAAGGGGCGGTGGTCCCAATATCCTCCTTCAGGGACATGTCCCCAATGACCCAATTTCCTTCAACTAGGCCTCATTGCCTAAAGGTACCACCAACCATGCCTTTTGCAATATGAGCCTTTAGGTGCCATTTAAGGTCCAAACAATGACTGGGTGCAATGGCCTGGGCCTGTAATCCCAGTGGCTCTGGAGGCTGAGGCAGGAGGATCACAAGTTGGAGGCCAGCCTCAGCAACAGCAAGGCCCTAAGCAACTCAGTGAGACCCTGTCTCAAAATAAAAAAATAAAATAGGGCTGGAGATGTGGCTCTGTGGTTGAGCACCCCTGCATTCAATCACTGGTACCAAAAAGAAAAAAGAAAGAAAGAAAAGGATGTTTTTGTGTCCGTCAAATTGTCATTTCAGGAAAAGAAAGTACCAAGCCCAGCTTTGTAGATCCTTGTAACCAGGGGGCTTTGCTTTTGCCCAGGACAATTCCTCTGGCTTTGCAATCTTCCTGGAACAAATAATGACAAATGAAATAGCACTTGAAGCCATCTGTTGGAGCTGGTGCATTTGCCTCTGGTGTTTATAAACCTGCTTCGATAGAAAAGCAAAAACAAAGCCCAGAGTTTAGCAAAAACCATGGCTGGGTGAGCAGCCAAAAGCAATTTCCATCTCAGAAAGAAACAGTTTATTTTTATCCAAGATGTGTTTAGGAATGCGTGGTTGCTTGAGAGCATGAAATGCGGGGGCCGTGCTATTGCAGAGGCACCTCTTTTTTTGGAGAAAAGGGGGTGCCAGAAGTCTGCGGTTGCATTTTTGTGTTTGGGTTTAGCTTCGTTGCTGAAAATAGCAGGAAGAATTTTGCGTCGATCGGCCTGACTAGTCCACCAGCGGAATTCTCAGAACACGGAACGCTGGGCATTAGCTTTGCTAATGGTAACTCCCCCCACCCCCGCCCCCCGTGATTTGCTAATGACAGCGACAGACAGGATTTTGCCTTTTTTATTGGAATAGGACTACATGAGAAGTTGGATTATTTTGTCCTTTGTAAGTAATAGGATAGTTCTAATCTTCGTAAACCCTATGAAGCAGGAGAAATAGTCTCAAAGGCCTTAAACTTTTTCAGGGTTGCTCAGCAGGAAGAGAAAAAGACAAGAAATTGTTTGTTTGTTTGTGTTAGTACCAGGGATTGAACCCAGCAGTGCTCAGCCACTGAGACACAACCCCGGGTCTCACTGAGTTGCTTAGAGCCTTGCTAAGTTGCTGAGGCTGACCTCCAACTTTTGATCCTCCTCCCTCAGCCTCCCCAGTCGCTGGGATTACAGGCGTGCGCCACCATACTAGGCCCAGAAATTGTTGTCTTTGTATTAGACTATTGGACAAGTAAAACAAACAGGAGGTGGCATTTCAAATTTACTCCATGGTCCATTAGTGGCACTGACAGCTGTGGCTCCTGTACCACGCCCCCCCCTTTTTTTTCTTCTTTTTTTTTTTTTGCGGTACTGGGGATCGAACTCAGGGCCTTGTGCTTGTGAGGCAAGCACTTTTACCAGCTGAGCTATCTCCCCAGCCCTTCTTCTTCTTTTTTATTTCTTTTGGTACTAGCACTTTACCACTGAGCCACACCTGCAGACCTTTTTATTTTTTGTGTGCGACAGGGACTCCCTGAGTTACTTAGGGCTCCCTAAGTTGCTGAGGTTGGCCTCTAACTTGGAATCCTCCTGCCTCAGCCTCCTGAGTTGCAGGGATTACAAGCATGCACCACTGTGGCCTGCTGATGTGGGTTTGGGGTTTTTTTTTGTTGTTGTTACCAGGGATTGAACCCAGGGGTGCTTGACCACTGAGCCACATCCCCAGCCCTGTTTATATTTTACTTTGAGGTAGGGTCTCGCTAAGTTGCTTAGGGCCTCACGATCCTCCTGCCTCGGCCTCCAGAGTCACCGGGATTACAGGTATGCACCCCTATGGCAGGCTAGATGTTGTGTTTTTATATATGTGAACTTTCTTTTTCTTTCATTTTTTTCTTTCTAAATTTAATGACAAAGTAGAAAATCAGGTGAAATCCTGTAAAATGGAAATGCAGAAAGTAAGAGCACAACTTCTGTCCTACATGGCCTGTAATAAATGTTGAGATCTGCAATGCTGCAGGTTCCAGAGAAAGTTCTGCTTTCAAGATTTTTTTTTCATTGGAGAATATCATGCTAAGTGAGATAAGCCAATCTCAAAAATCCAAAAGGTGAATGATCTCACTGATAAGCGGATGATGACACATAATGGGGGGTGGGAGGGGTTAGTGTTAGGGTTAGGTTTAGGGTTAGGGTTAGGGAGGGGGGCAAGAATGGAGGAAGGAAGGACTGTATAGAGGGAAGAGAGGGGTGGGAGGGGTGGGAGGGAAGGGAAAAAATAACAATGAATCAAACAACATTACCCTATGTAAATTTATGATTACACAAATGGTATGCCTTTACGCCATGTACAGACAGAGAAACAACATGTATCCCATTTGTTTACAATAAAAATAAATTAAAATTAAAAAAAAAGATTTTTTTTTTCCAAATCTTTTTTTTTTTTTTTCTTTTTTCTTTTCCTTTCTCTTCTTTTTTTTTGATGCTTAGGATGAAAGGCACACCTTGACCTGGGCTGCAAGCTCTACCACTGAGCTATATCCCAGACCTTGAAATCATTCTTTAACAATGAAAATCCGTTTTACAATGAACTCCTGGCAGACAACCATAAGGCAGTGAATTTTTTTTCCTTTTTCTTTCTGTGTGTGTGTGTGTGTGTGTGTGTGTGTGTGTGTGTGTCTCTGGGGAATAGATCCCAGGGCCTCCTGCAGACCCTTTACCACAGAACTCTACCACCAGCCCAGGGTGTGGGTGCTTTTCTCCACTAGTACCAGGGCTTGACCCCAGGGGCACTCTACCACCGAGCCCCAGCCCCAGCCCTTTTTATTTTATTTTGAGACAGGGTCTCCCTAAGTTGCTGAGGCTGACCTTGAACTTGCGATCCTCCTGTCTCAGCCTCCCTGTGAAGCCAGAATTGAGGATAGGCAGTTAGTGTAGAAATAGGGAATCGGGTCAAATCAAGAAATGGAGGCCAAGAAAGCCATCTGCCTCTAGTGGCGCCCTGTTTCTCAGGGGTTTCAACTCCAGATTACAAACCCTGATACCTTGGGATCCAACAAATCAGCCTTGGTCACCTAGGGTGGATGACATGAAAGATTGAGCTAAGAGATGTTGAATACGTTGAGTCATGAGCCTTATATAAACATTTTCCTGTTAAACTGGGCCCGATGGCGCATGCCTGACATCCCAGCAGCTTGGGAGGCTGAGGCAGGAGGATTGTGAATTCAAAGATGTTATGGGGCGCAACTTAAGAACAGACCCATCACCACTGAGAAGTCCAAATTTGAGAGTCTTTATTAAGCCAGCCGGCTGACTGTCTCACACAATGCCCCACAAAATGGCTATTGGGAGAACAGCCCCGACCACAGGGTTGTAGGGGTTCTTATACCAAAACTCACATCAATCATGTCTGTTGCTATGATTTGAAATTACACAGTAACATCATGAGATCATCGACAGAGGGGGAAGTGGGTCAAACTGACCCTTACCTAGGTACAAACTAAAGAATGGTTACTAACACACACACAATCACTGTTCACATGGTACACTGTTTAGGAGCAATAGGAATCAAAAGAGAGCAATTCTTTACTACATAGGAGTTGCCATTGGATATTATTAAACATGTCACACCAAGTAACTGGTGATGGGCACAGAGGCGGGGTGTTCCCATGGGAGAAGCTTATTTCCTACATAACATGGAGTCTCAGAGCAAAATGGAGTCTGTTTAGTCATTTCCCTTAGAGTCTGGCCTATAACATTCTCATGGAGCCAGGTCTGTCAGTCCATCACAAAAGTCAGCCTCAGCAATAGCGAGGTCTCAAGCAACTCAGTAAGACCCTGTCTCTAAATAAAATACACATGGGAGGGGCTGGGGATGTGGCTCAGTGGTTAAGCACCCCTGGGTTCAGTCCCCAGTAACAACAGCAAGGAAGAAAAAAAAAAAAAAGAAGAAGAAGAAGAAGAAGAAAAAGGAAGAAAGAAAAAGAAAAACCTTCAAAATAAGAAATGCCAGTACATTCCCTGAGGACTGCCTTTAGGACTTCGTAGGAAGCCCTGGGGAGAACAGCTGTTCGGAGCGCTGGTCTTTACAGCTAACGCTTAGAAAACACCTGAGTTCTGACTGAGAGGTACAATTTGCAAAGCATGAACAGCCAGCAGAATTCTGAATGACTTGGTTTCCTGTATTGGAGCCAAACAAGTTTAAGGGGCGGATGGAAGGGCGAGAAATGAAGCCCACTGCCCGTGGTTTTGTGCTCTTCTCTTTAGTCTGTCAAGGAATTTGGGGGTAAAGAATTAGAAAGCTGCTTCTGGCTGGGGAGATAGCTCAGTTGGTAGAGGGCTTGCCTCACATGCACAAGGCCCTGGGTTCGATCCCCAGCACCGCAAAAAAAAAAAAAAGAAGAAGAAGAAGAAGAAATCAAATCTGCTTCCATGTGTTGAATTCCCAACTCTGCCAGACATTAGCATTAGATACTGCCCAGCAGCTCCGCTTTCAGATTAGCAGCGATCTACCTGACTGTACCAACACTGCCCAGGAAGAAAAGCCATCTCCCGCATGGCATTCAAAGCTATTTCCATTTGGAAGGAAAATAAATGCAGCCCAGAAGCAACACTTCCCCCCTACACTGGCTCTGGGGGCGAGAATAAAGGCCGCTTACCACAAACATAGAGACTTCTAGATGCTACGAGAGGTTCTGCCTTAAGCAGTGTGTTTTCTACTCAGCCAAAGCCCCCATGCAGATCTGAGGGAGGAAACTGGGAAGGTTAATTCAAGATGGAAACAAGCTAGCCAGATTGGAGGCGCCCTGGGGAAGTCGCCCCGGAGGGCTGGTCCCCAAACCTCATAAGCTTTGAGGATTTTATCTAATCAGAATGATGCAGAATCAGGGTGTGGGTGTGGCTCAGTAGTAGAGGGCTTGCCTGGCATGTGTGAGGCACTGGGTTCCATTCTCAGCACCGCATATAAACAAATAAATGAAGGCTCATCAACAACTAAAAAAATATATATAAATTTAATATACATTAATATTTATTAATAATATCAATTATTAATAATTAACATTGATTTATTAATTAATATTAATAAATAATAATTATATATTTAATATATTAATATATAATATTTAATATATTTTTTAAAAGGCATGATGCAGAATTAGAGATCAAAACTGGAGGGGAGTTTTTCTCTGGGGTGGGACACCAGGGATTGAAATCAGGGGCACTTAACCACTGAGCCACATCCCCAGCCCTATTTTGTACTTTATCTAGAGACAGGGTCTCACTGAGTTGCTTAGGGCCTGGCTAAATTGCTGAGGCTGGCCTTCAACTTGCCATCCTCCTGCCTCAGCCTCCGTGCCACTGGGATGACAGGCCTGCGCTACTATATTCCTGGCCTTCCCCCACCCCGCGACCTTATACAGAGCTTAAGGAGATAAGGGCTTGGGTTTTTGAGGTGCAGGCTGGTAGACCAGTCTGTGGGAGGTTTAGGAGAGGAGGTCCCCAGCCGGCCAGGGTTGCCTTGTGATGCAGCTGAGGTCTCCAGGTAAGAGCGACCCGCATCATCTTTTTATGGGCCAGGTGTAAGACCCCCATCTCTTCCTCCTTTGGAACAAACCAAAACAAAACAAAATACAACAACAACAACAAAGCCCTCCTTTGCAGAAAGGGGCATGGGATAGTAGAGAACCGTCTGCATCCACTATCTACTTCACTAATGCAGATGTCAGTTTCCTTTTACAAAAAAAAAACCATTGGAACTATTCTCACCTCTGCCGGAGGTATGAGGTTTCTCTCCTAGCCCCCCGGAAATATGCCAGTCAGCATATTTGCAGTGGAATAGTTTATGCTCCCACAAGACAACGGAGTGAAATTTTTATAAACTGAATTAACTCTATTTAAATGAGCAGCAGGACCCTGGATCTAGCTCAGTGGTAGAGTACTTGTTTTGCCTGCAAAAGTCCCTGGGTTTCTTGGTAGCATTACAAAAACAACCGCCACCAAAGAAAACAAACCATAAAATACTATGCTACCAGATTGTACCTTTGGATCATGTTTTTTTGGTCCTGGGATTGAATCTAGGGGTGCTTAACCACTGAGCCACATCCCCAGCCCTTTTTAAATATTTTATTTAGAGACAGGGTCTTACTGAGTTGCTTTGGGCCTCCATAAATTGGTGAGGCTGGCCTCAAACTTGATCCTCCTGCCTCGGCCTCCCGAGCCACTGGGATTACAGGGGTGCGGGGCTGGATCATCTTTAATTCAAATATCCACACGTACATGAAATGATAGAGCAGTGTTGTTGTTGTTGTTCCCTTAACTTGACACCCCCAAAAGTTCAAAAACTGATGGTAGTCCCTTTAAAATAAAGAAGTGCTAGAAAATGTACTTGTTGGTCTGGAAGTTTGGGAACAGCTCCCCATCAGTAGACACGGAATCCCAGAGGAGGTGCGCTGAGATCCATCCGCGCTCCTTCATTCAAACAGCCAAGTTGCGATGTCGCGAGGGGCGGGAGTGGGGAGCAAAAGGATAATGTGTTTAGTGTCTGGAACTCGAGAACTTGGTGAGTGGAAGGACAACACTCTGCCTTACTTCGACGCGGGCTGTGCGGCAATCCAGGTGTATGGGTCAGTTCCTGTGGATTGGGGGAGAGATTCCACTCTCCCCCAGAACTAGCCATCAAAATGTGCCCATCTTCCTCGGTGAAAAAGGACCACCTTTGTCTGCTGGTCCAGGCGGGCCTCCGCAGACCCGACTCCCTGCACAGGGTCCCAACTTTTCTTGCTTCCTACTTGGGCCTGGGTAAACTGGCCATGCTGCGGGGGAAAGTGGCTCTTCCTGATCGCCTGTGGCCTACATGTTCTTCCAAACCGTGCCACCCTCCCATCAGTCAGTGAGGATAAAAATACACAGCATCGCTGTCATCCCACTGGCTCCGGAGGCTGAGGCAGGAGGATCACAAGTTCGAGGCCAGCCTCAGCAACTTATCAAGGCCCAAAGCAACTTAGTGAGACCCAGTCTCTAAAATACAAAAAAAGGCCGAGGATGTGGCTCAATGGTCAAGTGCCCCTGGGTTCAATCCCTGGAACCAAAACAACAACCCCCCCCACACAGCCTCATTGGTCTGGGGGTGTGGCTCAGTGGTAGGGCACTTGCCTACTACCAGGAGGCCCTGGGTTCCACCCTAAGTACTGCCAAAGAAAGTCGAAAAGTCCAATGGAGAAAATATGTAGAATTCAATTTTCGAACTGTCCCCTTTGTTCCCCCATGTCCCTCCATCATTCAGCTTTTCCTACCAGTCCCTGACTCTACCTGCCTCTCAACATGGCAGCAGTCAGGCCAGTCTTGTTCTTTGCCTTAGGGATGTATTAGCAGAAGTAGAACAAAAGGAGGTGTTTCTAACATCTGAGTTTCAAGGGCCCTCACCTCTGAAAGGAAACACAATAACTCTCTGTTGGAGGCAACACCTGGTTAAGTCTGGACACTGGATTAGACACAAGTTCCCTGGGCATGGGTAGGGGCGAGGGGAAGGTGGACTGAAGCCCAGCATTAGCAGAGGGTACTGGACCCAAAGGGGTCTGCAGATGAAGGCAAGACACAGACACAGAGGTACATATGCCTCTATTTACAATAGCCAAAAGGTCGAAATAGCCCAAGGGTCGGTGGATGAATGAATACAGAAAAAGGATTAGGTGCACAGAATGGAATATTATTCAGCCATAAGAAGGAATGAAGAATTGACATGCTACATGGATGAAACTTGGAAACAAGCCGAGTGAAAGAAGGCAGAAGAGCCCATGCTGTCTGATTCCATTGATGAAGCATTCGGAATGGGCTAAGTCACATAGATGGGAAGCAGAGACAGCTACCGGGGGCCAGGAGACAAAAGAAAGGGGAATGATTGCTAATGGGTAGGGGGTTTTGTTCTGAGGCAACGAAAATGTTCTGGAACTAGACAGAGGTGATGGTTGTCCAACATTGTGAATGTGCTCAACCTTCCCTAGTTGTATACTTTCAAGTGGTTACAGCCAGGCAAGATGGTGCATGCCTGTAACCCCAGGACTCAGGAGAGTGCGGCAGGAAGATCACAAGTTCAAGGCCAGGTTGGGCCACCTAGCGAGACTGTCTCAAAATAAAAAAGTAGAAATAGAAAAAAGCCCGGGGATGCAGCTCAATGGTGGGGAACCCATGGGGTAAATTCCCTATGCTGCAAATTTTTTTTAAAAAGTGGTTAAATGGTAAAAAGTGGTTAAATGGCCAGCCCTGCCTGGTACCTATTTACTCCTCAATCCCAAGCTAAACTGAGCTCTGGATTCGGTCACAAAGGAATGACAGACCCGGGCCTTGCCCAGAGGATCACCCCCACGATGCCCGGCATACCTGCACAGGGGTGACAATAGTCATTATCGTCACAGTCTTTTGCGCCCCTCCACTCCACAGGCAGGAGGGGGGACTCTGGGCAGTCTCTTGGGGCTCCCGCTGCCAGAAGTCCAGCTGCCTAAGGCAGCCAGTCCCCTCTGAGCTGGACCCCAGTGCCAGTTGGTCTTTCCCTGGGAATGGCCTGATCTCCAAATGACCTTTCTTCAGACCCCAGATCCTGAAGCCACCAGCGTCTGTCAGAGGCTCTGCACCTGTTGCCTGGACTATGTGCCCGCCCTGGAGTGGCCCTTCCTGGTCAAAAGCACTCCCCGCATCACCCACTGACCCCTCCTGCCACAGACACCCCAAATCCAGGGCAGGAATGTCCTGCGTGCTCCCAGAAGCCGGAGGGCTGAGGAAAGTAGCCAGGGAAGGGAAGGTCCTGGGGAATGAGACTGATCATGTTATGTTCCGTGCATGGACAGATGTGGCATAATGACTGCCACCAATTATGTCAAACTGCATAATGATAATGCAAAAAAGAAAAGTCCCCAAGGAAAGTCCCTTACAGACTTGCACAGGGGCCAAGGCCCTTGGAGTCCCCGGTCCCTTTCTACTTCCTTAGGTCCTGGACCTACTGCCAAGCGGACCTTTGCCCAGAAGGGATCTCAGTCACCGAGACCCTCCGGCGAACCTGAACTTCAAGGGCAGGCGGCTCGCTCCCCCAGCCCCGCAGCGCGCGCCTCCGCCCAAATCACGCGGGATCTGCGCCGGGCCGGGGTCGGTGGGCGTGTTTCCCGCTGCAGCCGACGTCGTGCGTGCAGCGCGGCTGCGTAAAGCGCCGGAAGTCCTCGGAGCGTGGCCAGCCGCACGATCGGAAGTCCCCTTGGCAACCAAGCGCACGCGGCCGTCCTCGCGGCCCAAGATTAGTATCTGGTGCCCTCTAGCGGTCGCGGGGCTACCTGGTCCTTGAGGCGTCTGGCGAGGCCGGCGGGACTGAGGCAGCGCCATAGATCCAAGCCCTTTGGCATTTTGGTGCCTCTTGTTATTATTATTATTTGTAAGGAAACAGGGCTGGGGTGCAGCTCAGTGGTGGAGCACTTGCCCAGCATGCTCGAGACCCCCTGTTCGATCCCCAGCACCGCCACAAATCAAATCAATAAATAATTGAAAAAAGGAAACAACAGAAGCCTCACACATTCATGCATACCCAGAACACCTCCGTGAAACTAATAAAACTCAAGCCATCGGCCCCTCCCGTGCAGAGGACCCTTCGGGGACCCTGGGGAGGGACGCCAGAAGTGAATGCACACAGTCACAAATGTTTGTAAAATTTGCAAAAGACGATGCAACTGTTACTGGGTAAGATTGCTGTCTCTTCCCACTGCGTCCCCCGGGGTCCTGGAGCCTTAGAAAGGCTGCAGGACTGAAGTTGAGTTGGAGGTGCATTCTGTGTGACCTTAATGGCCTGTTTCCACATATCCTGATTCCTGGCCATTCTGGGGTAGGAAGGACTTCCAGGAATAATCTCACTGCCCGCCTGGCATCATGATACTGAGCTACAGCAGCTGCCACGTGGGCGGTGGAGAAGAAACAGGTTTGAAGTGATAGATCCAGAAACTGGTCCTGTGGAAAATTCTTCCAACCATTAAATGTAAAAACATGTGAGCAGATCAAAAAGAAAGGTTTTCCTGTCAAGAATATAATCAAGCCGGGTGTACTGGTGCAAGCCTATAATCCCAGTAACTTGGGAGGCCCGGGCAGGAGGATGGTAAATTGGAGGCCAGTCCCAGCAAGTTAGGGAGAACTGGTCTCAAAAAATAAAGGACAAAGGACTAGGGATGTGGCTCAGTGGTAAAGCATTCAACCTCCAGTACGTGGGGATCATACATCTTTATAGGCAGTGGCCCAAGTAACTTCCTCAAATCGATGGATTTTCTTCTACTTTAACCAAATCAACCTACTTAAGTAAACTTTGAAATTTAGAGGTAGCAGAATTGATTGCATTTGAAAATTATTTGTGTGAGATTCCATGCAGTAGTAGTAATTTATCAACTTAAATCCTTAACTTCAAGCACAAAAATAATAGGAAAATAACAGTAGACATGAAGTTTTACCTGTAATAAATTGTGATTGGATTTATTAAATTCCTATCCCGAGTACATGTAGTTTTTCAGCTACAGCATTAAGTCTTCAAATTATCCCTTGGAAGCAGAGCATGGATTGCTGGTCTGTGCCCGCAGTCCCAGCTACTTAGGAGATTGAGGTGGGAGGGTCACTTTGAGGTCATGAATTCAAGACCAGCCTGGGCCACATAGCAAGACCCTGTTTTAAAATTTTAAAAATCACTCCTTTGTTCCATCTCTGATTCTGATGCTTAGCATATTCCCACCCTTCCGGTCCACAAATACTGTTAGTTAGAAAGTCATTGCTCTTTTAAGTAGTTATTGGTATTGTTGATGAGAAGTTTGGGGGTGCAGGAGGTGGTAGAAGGAATAGTCTCATATTTCCTTTGAGGCATTGTTAGGGGTACATGAGCTAGATTTAGTTTTTTTTTTTTTTGATACCAGGAATTGAATCCAGGGGCTCTTAATCACTGAGCCACATCCCCAGTCCTTTTTAAAAAATATTTTATTAGAGACAGGGTCTCACTGAGCTGCTTAGGGCCTCGCTAAGTTGCTGAGGCTGGCTTTGAACTTGAGATCCTCCTGCCTCAGCCTCCCGAGCTGCTGGGATTACAGGCATGAGATTACAGGCATGCGCCACCGCACCCAGTGCTAAAAGATGGAATTTTTAAAAAGATGAATTTGATACTTGTTAGTCTTTGATCTTCTGGTAGAAATTCAATTTTAAATATACTGTTACTTGTTTTATTGTCTGCAGAATTAAGGGTAAGTAATAGTTTTTGTCTTTAGTCTTTTGGTATCATTTCTTTAACTTCTATTGAGCTTCTTTTGCAGATATTGGACGTATGTTCTAATGACGTATCTTCTAATGATGTCTTCACCATTAGCATATTCATCCTGCTGAAGACAAATATCAAACTCAAAAAAAAAGCCAGGCTCTGTGGTGCACACCTGTAATCCCAGCAGCTGGGGAGGTCGAGGCCAGGGGATCACAAGTTCAAAGCCAGCCTCAGTAACAGTGAGGCCCTAAGCAACTCAGTGAGACCCTGTCTCTAATAAAGTACAAAAAAGGGCTGGGGATGCGGCTCATTTGTCAAGTCCTTCTGAGTTCAATTCCTGGTACCAAAAAGAAAGAAAATAAAATTTAAAAAAGAGAAAGAGATAAATACATTGTAAAATCTGCAACACTGAAAAAAAAAAGAAAAAAATTGTTTTGGTTTTTAGGTACCAGGGATTGAACTCAGGGATGCTCAACCACTGAGCCACATCCCCAGCCCCTGTATTTTCTATTTTAAGACAGGATCTTCTGAGTTGCTTAGGGCCTCTCTAAATTTTTGAGGCTAACTCTGAACCAGAGTTTCTCCAAATTTGACAACAATCCTTAAAATGTACACGGAATGGAGCTGGACCAGGTGATACGTGCTTGTAATCCCAGCAATTTGGGAGGCTGAGGTAGGAGGGTCACAAATTTGAGGCCAGCCTTGGCAGTTTAGCAATACCCTATCTCAAAATAAAAAAATAAAAGGGCCCGGGGTATATAGCACAGTGGTAGAGCACTTGCCACAACACAGCCCAAAAAAAAAAAAAAAAAAAAGTGTCCAGAATTATTAACCAATTTTGAAGCTGAAAGTTTTCTAACCCCTCTTTAACGAAAAACAAATTTCCTGCCAGGGGCGGTGGCACATGCTTGTGATGTCAGTGACTTTGGAGGCTGAGTCGGGAGGATCACATGTTTGAGGCCAGCTTCTGCAATTTAACAAGACCTTACTAAGCAACTTAGTGAGACCCTGTCTGAAAAAACAAACAAACAAATAAATAAATAGGGTCGGAGATGTAGCTCAGTGACAAAGCGTCTCTGGGTTCCATCCCCAGTACCAAAAAATTAAAAATAGATATATAAATAAGCGTTCCTAATTTTGTATTCATATTGTGTGTGTGTGTGTGTGTGTGTGGTGCTGGGATGGAGTCTAGGGCTTGGTGAACGTGCTAAGGATGCACTGTACCCTCAGCTACACCCCCAACCCTGTCTTCCCCTCCTCCTCCTCCTGCCCCCTCCTTTTTTAAAGGGCCACTCAAGTTGTACAATCAGGCAGCACAAAACCTGGACCTACCCTCCCACGCCTGGTGCATATTCCAGAAAATTCATAGAATCACAACATTACCACAGATGGATTAAAAGCTTGTTCCGAGGAGAATTATTTTCCACTAATTAAGCTCATTTTACTAATTAAACTCATTTTCCTTTTGGTCCCCCTAAGCTTTCCATTCCTTCGGTGTCACCCCCAAAGGAATCGCAGAGGAGGGCTTCGGGCCATTATTTCACCATTGTCTCAGCCAGAACGGGTGGTTTTTTTTCTTTACTCTTAGGGGTATTTTAAGATCATCATCATCTGTTATGCAAAAAAAAAAAAAAAAAAAAAAAATCAAATTTTCATTTTTTGTTAGTGTTTCATAAGCCTAAATTTCTTTTATTTTGTTCTGTAGACACTTATAGGAAGAGAGCTTTTTAAAAGTCTGTCACTCAGAGTTCAGCAGATGCAACCTGAAGAGAGGTCCCTGGTCCCCTTGGAAGGAATGGTAATATCCTGGTGGGTGGGGTGTTTCTCGTTCCCTGACAGCTTTTTCTTCTTTCTGTTAGGTTGTCCTAGAAGAAACATAAGAGGCATAAGGATACGCCAGATGGTGAAAAATAGGCTTATGGCACCAAAATAGTGTTGTGTTTATTAAAAACCAAGCTCGTATTGAACACCAGAAGGCTCAAACCCAGCTCTGAGTAAGAATGTCCACATTTAGCATGAATCTTGGCATGTCTGACCTTCCCACGGGCAAAACACTGTGAGCCACCTGCCTGCCCGGGGGTGTCGCTGCAGGACAGGGCTGCCAGCCTAGGGTGCTGGGGGTCCCCAAGCCTGCTTCTTGGAAGGCCAGCTTGGTCCAGTCCCACCGCCTCTCTTTCCACACACCCCACTGCATCCGACTGAGTCCTCAGCTGGAGCCTCTGACTCACCCACCTCTCCTTCATTCTGGATTTTTCTTCGGTGCTGGGGATTGACCCCAAGACCTCTTGCATTTCAGACAGCACTCCACCGAGTGACCGTCGCAGCCTCAGAACTTACTTTTTCATTGTTGTTGTTGCTTATTTTTAAATTAAAAAAAAATTGTTTTTGAGAAGGGGTCTTGCTCGTTTGCCCAGGCTGGCTTGGAACTCTGATCTCGAGCCATCCTCCTGTCTCAGCCTCCTGAACAGCTGGGATTACAGGTGTGTGCCACTGCCCGACACGTACAGCTCTGACGGCAAAGTTTGAGCAGAACGGGTCGCTGCTCAGCCTGCCGATGTGCCGTGTGAGGTTGGTGAGAAAGCGGAGCTGGTACTCGGTGTCACAAAGGCCACTGTGCTGTGCCTTTGGTGGTGAGTGTGTGTTTGCCACTTGATTGCACAGCTAGTGGATGTGTGTTCATCTTCAGGATATGCATGGGCTTCAGAGTGAATGTGACAATTTAAAAAATCTTCATGTTTTAGCCATATCTTTTTTCTTTTCTTTTTCTTTCTTTTCCTTTTTCTTTTTTTGGTACCAGGGATTGAACCCAGGGGTGCTTAACCACCGAGCCACATCCGCAGCCCATTTTTTAAAAAAGATTTTATTCAGAGACAGGGTCTTACTGAATTGCTTAGGGCCTCACTAAGTTGCTGAGGCTGGCTTTGAACTTGCGATCCTCCTGCCTCAGCCTCCCAAGTGACTGGGATTACAGACCTGCACTACTGTGCCTGGCTAGTCCTACATATTTTTATTGGTTGATTGATTGCAGTACTGGGGATTGAACCCAGGGGTGCCCTACCACTGGGCTACATCCCAGCCCTTTCTGTGTTTTATGTTGAGACGGGGTTGAGGCTGGCCTCAAACTCATGATCATCTTACCTCAGCCTCGAAAGTCTCTGGAATTACAGGTGCGTGCCACTAAGCCCAGCTGGTCTTACACATTTAGCTGTTTGGGGATGTAGTTATTTCCCTCTTGAATTTTGAATATGAGACTACTAAGGTCATGTCACGATATTCAGTGGTGAAATTGTTTTTTGCAGTGCTGCAGTTTGAACTCAGGACCTCAAGCATGCTAGGCAACTGAGGTACACCCCGACCTTTTTATTTTTTATTTTGAGACAGGGTTTTGCTAAATTGCCCAGGCTGTCCTTGAACTTGAGATCCTTCTATCTCAGCCTTCTGAGTCACCGGCATTACAGAAGTGTACTACCACACTCTGTGAAATCTTGTTTGTTATTATCACTCCTATTCCTTTTCATTTAGAATCAGAATAAAGTTGTATTTCAAATATCTTTAAAAAAAAAGAAAATGGATAATAATGGTCATAACTTTGCATCACCAGATCACCTATAATTCTAATGACAGATGCAATAGTAAGAAAATGGCCTTACAGCCAGGTGTGGTAACGCTCGCCTGTAATCCCAGCAACTCTGGAGGCTGAGGCAGGAGGATCACAAGTTGGAGACCAGCCTCAGAAATTTAGTGAGGCCCTGTCTCAAAATAAAAACTAAGAAGTGCCGAGAATGTGGGTTAGTGATAGAGCACTTCTGGGTTCAGTCCCCAATAAAGAGGTGGGGGAGGAGGGAGGGAAAAGGAAGGGAAGGGAAGGGAGAGAAAGAAAGCAGATGACCTTATAGAAGCCCTGATCTTATAGAAGCCTCTGACCTTATAGATGGGAGGGTGCCAGGGTCTGGTTCCAGATGCTTCAGTGGGGTTCCAGTGCGGTGGAGTCTGGCTGTGAGTCCGTGAGTCCTCATGGGTGATGGGAACAGCAAGTGATGATTGACAGGCAAGCATGGCCAAGAAGGCTTTGCTACTGTACATTAATTTCGTGGTCCCGAACAGTGGGCAAGTGTCCATGGAACTGCTGGGAAGGAGGATCCTTCCTGCAATAGCTGCAGAGTGCGAGGATGAAGCGGCTTGGTTAGCAGGATCTCCACAGGGTCCTGGTCCTGTGTCTCCCCGGCTGGTGTCCAAGCCTCCTGCAGGGCAGCTGCACACACATGCCTTCTGCGAGCTAGGCCTTCACCTTTATTTCAAAATGCCTGAGAGGAAAAGGTATGTTTGCATTAAAATCCATTCCCATTACCACAAATAATTTCTTGAAATATAATTTCAACTGTTGCCAAGTTTTAGATACATGATAAAAACCATTAAACCTTTAAGACAATTTCTCTTTGGGGGCTGGGGGGTGGCTCAATGGTAGAGCTCTTGCCTAGCATGTGTAAGGTGCTGGGTTCCATCCCGCAGTGTGCATGCCTGGACCCCAGTCGCTCGGGAGGCTGAGGCAGGAGGATCGCGAGTTCAAAGCCAGCCTCAGCAACTTAGTGAGGCCCTAAGCAACTGAGCGAGACCCTGTCTCTAAATAAAATATTAAAAGGGCCAGGGTGGGGCTCAAGGGTTAAGCACCCCTGGGTTCAATCCCTAGTACTAAAAACAAAACAAAACAAAACATCTCCAGCACTGAAAAGAAAATCTCCTTGATGGTGACCAACCTAAGTGTCCCTCCTTAAAAAGTTCAGATCAGAAACTATATAGGGGTTGGGGAGATAGCTCAGTCGGTAGAGTGCTTGCCTTTCAAGCACAAGGCCCTGGGTTCGATCCCCAGCACCCCCCAAAAAAAAAGAAAGAAACTATATATGACCATTGCAAGCATAAAATGTCACACAAAAAGTTATGACATGCTTCTTTTTAAAAATGTGTTCTTTTTAGATATACATGACAGTAGTGTAGATTTTGACATATTATACACACGTGGAGTATAATTTATTCCATTTAGGATCCCATTCTTGTGGTTGTGCATGACGTGGAGTTTCACTGTGGTGTATTCATATATGAACATAGGAAAGTGACGTCCCATTCATTCCACTGTCTTTCCCATTCCCATCCCCCTCCCTTCCCTTCATTTCCCTTTGTCTAGTCCAATGAACTTCTATTCTTTCCTCACCACATCATGTTTCTTGATATTTATCCAAAGAAGTAGAAAATTTTGATCCCCACAAAAATCTGCACAAGGATATTTACAGCAGCTGTACTCATAACTGCTATGACTTAGACTCAACCCAGGTGTCCCTCGGGAGGTGAATGGATGAATAAACTGTGGTACATGCAGCCAATGGAATAGTATCCAGCACTAAAAAGAAATGAGCTACCAAGTCATGAAAAGACACGGAGGAAACTTAAATGCATATTGCTAAGTGAAAGAAAGAACCTGAGGTTGTGCATGGTGGCACCCACTTGTAATTCCAGTGACTTGGGAGGCTGAGGCAGGAGGATCATGAGTTTGAGGTCAGCCTCAGCAACTTAGCGAGGCCCTAAGCAGCTTAGTGAGAACCTATTTCAAAATATAAAATAAAAAGGGCTGGGGGTGTGATTCAGTGGTAAAGTGCCCCTGGGTTCAATTCATAGTACCTAAAAAGAAAAAAAAAAGTCTTTGAAAAAAATGACGTTGATGGACACAAACTACAGCCAATTGTTTGAAGGCCACGGATTCTTTCCTCCTGTTTGCACATCACTTTGCAATGTGTCTGCCCTTGGTTTCTCCCATCCAGAAGTGGGGTCTTTTTCTCTTCCCACCTCCACCCCAGGCTGGGTTGGCTTTGTGACTTGCTTTGGTTAAACAGAAGGAGGTCGATGACTTGAAACTCCCAAGAATCAGGAAGTTTGAGGCTTCCGTCTGGCTTCTCTTGGAGGAAGCCTGTTGCTATATAAGGAAGCCCACGTAGCTTAGTGGAGGGAGGGGGCAGTGGTGGAGAGGAGATCGTGGGTCCTAGTTATGACCCTCCCCACACTGGCAAAACTCAGCTGAGGATGTTGCTCAGTGATAAAGTGCTTTCCTAGCACGTGAGAGGCCCTGGGTTCTAATCCCCAGCTCTGCAAAAGCCCAAACTAAGAGCAGCCAGGCTGCCCACTCACCATATAGTGAGAAATAATAAACTATCATTTGGGGTGATTATGTTTTGGGGTTGGTTTGTAACACAGCAAAGATGAACTAAAACATAAACTCTATTATTAAAAAAACAAAAGACTAGGAGCGGTGGCGCATGCTGGCTGTACGCCTGGGATCCCAGCGGTTGGGGAGGCTGAGGCAGGAGGATCGCAAGTTTGAGGCCAGCCTCAGCAATTTAGTGAGGCCCTAAGCAACTCAGTGAGTCTGTCTCTAAATAAAATACAAAAATAGACTGGGGATGTGGCTCAGTGGTTCAGCGCCCCTGAGTTCAATCCCTGGTACAAAAAATAAAATAATAAAAGATTGATTCTATACTCCCAGCTCCTCGAGAGTCTTAGCCAGGACAGGGAGTGGGTGGGGATAGAGACAAAACAAAATTGGCTGTACACTGGTAATTGCTGAAGCTGAGGATTCATTATCTACTCATCTGCCTTTGTATTTTTGAAATTTTCCGTAATAAAGTTAAACAAATGGGGGGGAGCGGTTGGAAAGACTTTATTAGAAAATTTTACATACACACTTGCTATTGAACACCTTTTCTAATTGCATTGGATTTTCTTTACGTGATTGCAGAGTGTGCAGAAATGAAAGACCGTTTCCTCCACCAGGTGCAATTTTGACTTCCCAGATACGCTTCCGTAGCCCCTGAGAGATAGAGAAATATACACATTTTTCTGGGTGTTACAGGGGGAGTAAGAGTGGCGAGCTCAGCCTGCCTCTACATCCAGGAAGGTCTCCCTGGGCAGTTCGTGCTTCCACCTGCCAGTTTTCCGACAGGGCGGGAGCTCCCAGTCAGTCACCCAGTCTGGGACGGCGCGCCACTGGGAGTGTGCTTGGTCCTTCCTGCCCCGGGACGGGCGCCGCGCTGTGCATCTGCTCAGGTTGGTAACTGTGCAAACTAAGGCCCAGGCTTCTGGACAGTGGCGGGAGGGGGACTGAGAGGAGTGACAAGGCCCTTCCACCTTGCTACCACGGAAAAGGCAGGTCAGAATTACAAAGCAGCTCCGGGAACGGGACAGAAGGTTCTGGTGGCCAGATTTAAGGTTCATCCCTAGATTCCTGCGTCCTTCCTGCTCGCCTTGGGGCTTGCAGTGGATGCCGGGGCCTCCGGGAGGGGTCGGTTCTGCCCCTTTGAGTCCCCTCTGGGCTTCGATCATCGCCAATTGTAAACATCACAGTCTTGTGACAGCCAAGATGTTCCCGCGTGCGCCCCTGAAATGAAGGGGCGCATTTTCAAAGAGGCACTGGGGCGGCGGGAGGAACCTGGGCATCCCCGGCTGTGAGTGAGGGAGCGGGGTCAGGTGTCACTTTCTCCACGACTGCCACCCAAGTTTCAGCCGCCTGGTGGAGCCCGCGCCCGCTTTCTAGCGAAGCCGCTCTCTTGGAAAGTCCTTTCCTGCCAAGGACGCCCAGAACCCGCTGGGGGAGGGAGGGAGCGATGGAGGGAGAAGACCGAGGGGGACAGGCAGGATGGAGACGGAGGAATGGCCTTGGCCTGTCGCCTCCGCAGCTCAGGACGCCGGGCCGGCTCCCTCCCCGGGGGCCAGGCTGCAGGATCATGAGCCCACAGGGCGCGCAGACCAGGACAGCAACGGGCTTGTGACTCCCTTTTTATTTTCTGCACACGAATTCATTAAAAAAAAAAAAAAAAAAAAAAAAAAACTGCAACAGGAAAAAAATGTGAAAGAAAGAAAGAAAAAGAGAGAAAGAAAGAGGCTGAAGCCACACGCCCCCACGGTTGCTGTTGGTTACATAAGAGGATGAATGCAGGCCAAGTGGTGCTGGAATTCCTCCTCTGCGCCTAAGCAGAGCCTGCAGGGACCACGGCCTGCCTGCGTGGCCAGCGCAGAAAGTGGGCCAGCACTCTGCCGGAAGCTACCCTGGCATCCCTGCTCAGAGCTGGGCGGTCACCAGACTAGGCCCCACACCCTCCTAGCAGCCTGGGCATCCTGCGCCCACCCACTCTCCCTGACCATGAGCTCCAGGAATCTTCCTTGGTGCCAGGCCCCAGCACCCCTTTCCCCAGGGCCACAGTTGTGGGACTGGGAATAGGCCAGCCACTGGAGTCTCCCTGCTCAGGAATGTAGGACTGGGATACAGGAAGAGGAAACAGCATCTAAGAAGAGCCAAAAATGTTCTGTGTAGGTTTTCTGGGTTGTGACTCAAAGCCTTCAATATGGCGGCTGTGAGGAACCTTCCACTACCAGGGCAGAAAGACAACCCGCTGGATCTGACCAGAGAACCTTGTGATATCTTAGAGATTCTCCAAAATGTGCCCAATTACAAGGAGTATCAAATAAGAGAAAGCTAGGCTATCTGAATAACTTTGCTGAGGCTCTTGCTCTGTTGCCCAGGCTGGTCTGTAACCTGTGCGCTAGAGGGCCCTCCTGCCTCAGCCTCCCAAGTCCTGGGACTCACAAGGGTGACTCGCTATGCAAGGCCTTCGTGTGTTTTAAATTTTAAAATGTATTTAAATAATAGAAATATATGCTTCTGTAGAAAATATGGTTGGTCCAGAAAAGAATAAAAGAAAACCACTGAAGAAATAAAAGTTGTTCCATGTAAATATGGGAGCGGAGGGAGGCCAAGGGCCTGAGGAGACAGAGGGTATAGTTGGGGAGAACAAAAGAGAGAAAGAAAATAAGAATAAAGAGATGATGGCCCAGAAAGGGGCAGGTTGCCAGAGAGGGAGTCCCGACTTTGCTGAGGTCCATAATAATTTCTGTCTTCCGGTTCACAAGGCACCTAAGATCTAGAACCTCCTTCTGAGGTTCAGTGGACTTGAAATTTCTGTGACTTCTAAATTACGTGCCCTCAGAGCCAAGCTGACCTTATCATTTTCCTCTCTATTTTTTTTAAGAGCAGTTTGGGGTTCACAACAAAATGGAACAGAAGGTACAGAGATTTCTATACACTCCCTGTGCCCCCGCCCCGCAACAGCCTCCCTGGCCATCAACACCCTCCAGCCGAGTGGTACATTGGTTACAACCAGCGGACCTGTATTGACACATCGTTGTCACCCCAAGTTCATAGTTTATATCAGGGTTTGCTCTTGGTGGTGTGCATTTGATGGGCCTGTGATACATACAGAGGAGTTTCACTGGCCTAAAAATCCCTTGTGCCCCCCTATTTATCTCTCCCTTCCTTCTGCTTCCCAGCAACCACTGATTTAAAAAAAAAAAAAAAATCTCCATAGTCTTTCCTTTTCCAAAATGTCATACAGTTGAACTCATACCAAGTAGCCATTTTACTTTCATTTAGCAATTCATTTTTCTTTTATAGTAAGAATTTCCTGAGGCTGGGGTGGTGGCTCAGTGGCAAAGAGCTTGCCTAGCACATGTGAGGCACTGGGTTCCATCCTCAGCACCACATAAAAATAAATAAATAAATGAATAAATGTCCATTGACAACCAAAAAATATTTAAAAAATAAATTACGGGGGTTTTATTTATTTATTTTGATTCATTGTACATAAATGGGGTACAACTGTCGTTTCCCTGGTTGTACCCGTAGCAGAGTCGCACCGTTTGTGTAATCATACATGTACGCAGGGTAATGGTGTTTGTCTCAATCTGTTATTTTTCCTTCCTCCCACCCCCTCCCCAGTACAGGAATTAAAAAAAAAAAAAAAAAGAATTTCCTGGTTCTATTTTCCTGACCCTTCTTTCATTAAGTGTACACAATACATTAACATCTTCCAACTAAGGGAAAAGCTTATTTCAGACCTTGAGTAAACTGGAATCCACTGTTTTTCCCTTGAGAAAAGAGAAAATAATATTTACTGAATCCTGGAAACTAGAGATGCTGGCATTTCTGGTTTCAGTCATAGCCCAGCCTGTCAAAAAACAGTCTCTGACTTCATCTTTTCTGGTAGGTTCTGGCAGGAACTGGAGCCTGGCCTCTATGGAACCATTCTGAGGGCTGTCGGTCTTCCGCCTGGCAGCGTGATTCCTTCTGCGTTCTGTGGCATGGGCCTGTTTCAGGAGCACCTACTCATTGCTTCTTGTTTCTCTGCAGGTCACGGTCATTGTGCTATTGGTAGGTGTTGCCTTCCCTTAATCCCCAGACTGGCTCTGCAGCACCCTCCCATCAACCTAAGAACGAGAACAACAGCGCTGTAAATGGACAATCAACTCCTGGTATCCTGGGGGACTGGTTCCAGGCCACATGCACATACTAAAATCTGAGAATGCTCAAGTCCCTTATCTAACATGGTATAAAATCGACACACATCCTCCCATATACATTTTTTTTTTTCTTTTTTCGTGCTGGGGATTGAACTCAGGAGCGCTTCACCACTGAGCCACATCCCCAGCCCTTTTTTGTATTTTATTTTGAGACAGGGTCTTGCTAAGTTGCTTAGGGCCTCACTAAGTTACTGAGGCTGACTTTGAACTCGCAATCCTCCTGCCTCAGCCTCCCCAGCCACTGGGATTACAGGCATGGGCCTTTGTGCCCAACTCTTCCCATATACATTAAATCATCTGTAGATAACTTATAATACTTAATACAATGTAAATGCTACAGAGTTTTTAAACTCTATTATTTACGAAATAATGATAAGAAAAAACATCTGTAACTGGGTGTGGTAGCAACGTATGCCTGTAATCCCAGCTATTCAGGAAACTGGGGCAGAAGGATCATCGAATTTGAGGCCAGCTTGACCTCAAATTTAGCAAGGCCTTTTCTCCAAATAAAAAAATATAAAGGGTTGGGGATGTGGCTCAGTGGGAAAGTGACTCTGGGTTCAATCCCCAGTACCATAAAACAAAACAAACAAAGAAACAAAAATGTCTGTACATGTTCAGTAAGGATACAATTTTGATTCCAGGTATTTTCTTTCTTTCTTTTTTTGTCCTGGGAATTGAACCTGGAAATTGAACACTGAGCCACATCTCCAGCCCTTTATATTTTTTATTTGAGACAAGATCTCACTAAGTTGTTCAGGGGTTTGCTTTGTTGCTGAGGCTGGCCTCAAACTTGTGATCCTCCTGCCTCAGCCTCCTGAGTCACTGGGATTACAGACATGTGCCACCACACCCAGCTCTTCCGAGTATTTTCTAGCTTACGTTTGGTTGAATCCACAGATGCAGGACACATGGTACGCAGGCGAACTGCACTGACTACTGATAACGTTCCAGGCAGATTTCTAAGCACTGTATATGTATTTACTTAGCCTTGACAACAACTTTATGAAGTAGGTAATAACATTAGCCCCCATGTAATAATTGACGAAGCTGAGACACAGAAAAATTAAGTTACAAGCTCAAGGACACAGATTGGATGTGACCTAACCAGAATTTGAGTGCCAATATTCTAGTTCCAGGGTTTTATGTTTTTGTTTTGTTTTGTTTAGTTTTTGCAGTGCAGGGATGAAACCCAGGGCTTAGAGAATGTTAGGCAAGTACTTGACCACTGAGCTACATCCCCAGCCCCAGAGTTCCAGTGTTAGCCACTTCATTGCGAAGGGAAGGATATTAGTGATGTACTCCCAAACTTAGTGGCTTAAAACAGTAGACTCAGGATTTCACACAATTTTTGAGGGTTGGGCATCTGAATGCTCTGACTCAGAGGGTCACGTGGGGAAGGTAGTGGTGAAGCTGCTGGCCAAGATAGTGGCCTCTGAAGACTCTGTCGGGGCTAGAGGATGCACCACCAACATCACACATATGGCCATTGGCAGGAGCCTCAGTTCCTTACCGTGTGGGCTTAGGACAAGGTTTCCCCCAGTGTGAGAGATGACAGAAAGAGAGGGACAGATAGAGATATACTGCTTGAGAGATGAGCCACTGGTCTTTCCCCCCTTTACTGGGGATTGAACCCAGGGTTTCATTGATGCTTGGCTGGCCTTCTACTTCTCAAGTTCAGTCCACTCTCAACAGGAGGAGATGACACAACGGTGTGAATTCCAGGCAGCAGAGATCCCTGGAGGACCATCTTGGGGGCTCACTATCACAGATATGAAGAGAAGCAAAACAGAAAACCACCTGACCCTTCAGAAAACCTATAAAATTTGCTCTAGAGGTGACAGCAAAAGGCAGCCATTGTGTGCAAACACTGGTCACCCCTCATCAAGCCCTGTGTCTACACATTTTAGCAGACACGATGGAGAGATGTAGACTTATCTAGAGTTCTGTGTACACAGGTTCCACTTCTTCAGTACCATATGGTTGTAAGGATTCTAAGGATATTTTTAATCAACTGACACCAAAGAAGTAGGAAGATGCACTTGTTGGTCTTAGGAAGGTAACAATAAAAAAAAAACTCAATTTCATTTAATTCATATACCTTTTGCAATAATGTTACCAATTGGCTGAGGGTGCTTTTGCTCAATTTAGATAGAAATCACAAACAGGCAGAGTGCAGCTCCCTTAGTGTTAGCAGCTCAGAGCTTTGAATGCCAGCGGCTCTTAGTGTTCGTGGCCCTCCTTGCCAGCTCAGCCTACTCAAGATAGAAATCACAAGTAGGCAAAATAGCTGGGCATGGTGGCCCATGCCTGTAATCTCAGCAAATGGGGAGGCTGAGGCAGGAGGATCGCCAGTTCAAAGCCAGCCTCAGCAACTTAGCAAGGCCCTAAGTAACTCAGTGAGACCCTGTCTCTAAATAAAATATAAAATAGGGCTGGGGCTGGGGTTCAGTGGTTAAGTGCCCCTGAGTTCAATCCTCAGCACAACAACAACAACAAATAGGCAAAGCAAAATTCATCTGTAAGAGGCTTTACTAGGACTTATGCTGCAGCATAAGGAGAAACAGTCCCTGATAGATGTGATGGGGAATGCGAAGACTGCCTGTGTAGACAAAATGGTGGTTGGCGCATGTGCAGTATCCTGCCAGCTACCTGCAGGCTTTCTGCTTAGCTATGGGTGGGTCAGTAGGGAGGCTTCTTGTGGACCCGACTGGGGACAGCTGAAGTGTGTGCAGAGGGTGGAGGCTGTGGGGCAGAGTCATCTGGGACATACTGAGACCAAAGCTACTGTGGTCAAAGCAAAAGATTCTGAGCAGCTGTGGAGCATTTGAGGCAGCCCTGACTGTCAAAGATGGAAAAAAGAAAAAGAAAGAAAAAGCCCCTTTGGGGGAGCCTTAGACCCTTCTCTTCAATCTCAATAAAATATACATAACATAAACTTTAACATTTTCACCATTTTTAAGTGTACCATTTAGTGGCATTAAATTTGACCTAAAATAGCCTCTGACATATTTTAAGTGTGGCATAAAGGGTTCTCCCTCTACGGTGAACTGCAACCTAACTTGATGTCTAGGCAGATGGCAACCTACTCTTGTGGTTGAGTCCCAGCCAGCCACAAGCAGCCGAAGTTCCAACCGCAATCAAATAAGGCAGACTTGAGCTGTAATCAGCAGGCTGTGTCTGTACCTTGCTTTCATTTTGTCTCTACATCACTTCCTGTGTTGGTCAGCTCTCTGTCTCTGTGACCAAAATACCTGACCAGAACAACTAGAGGAGGAAAAGTTTATTTTAGCTCATGATCTCAGAGGTTCAGTCCATGGTCGGACCACTTCATTGCTCTGGGCCCAAGATGAGGCAGAACATCATGGCCAGAGTGGGTGGTGGAGGAAAGCTGCTCAATTCTTGGTAGCGAGGAAGCAGAAAGAGGGAAGGGGCCACAGGGAAGATGCACCCTTCCAGGGGACTCACCCAGTGGCCCACCTCCTCCAGCCATGCCCCACCTGCCTGCAGTTACCACCCAGTTATTCCATTCAAACTAGGATGGACTGATTAGGTTACAGCTCTCATAATCCAATCATCTCACCTCTGAATATTCCTGAATTAATACAGGAGCTTTTGGGGGACACCTCATATCCAAACTACAACACCTCCTTTTGTCTGGTTATAAATATAACCTGGCCAGATAATGCAATGGAGGATGAAGCATTCTAAAGTGTTTTTTGGGGGGTACCAGGGATTGAACCCAGGTACTCTTAACCCCTGAGCCACACCCCCAGCCCTTTTTATATTTTATTTAGAGACAGGGTCTCCCTGAGTTGCTTAGGGCCTTGTTAAGTTGTTGAGGCTGGCCTTGAACTCACGATCCTCCTGCCTCAGCCTCCCAAGTTGCTGGGATCAAAGGAGTATGCCACCATGCCCAGCTCTAAACCATTTTGGTCCATACTTCTGTCTGATTCTAGAACTCCAAATAAAGCCAATTAAGGTCTGCAAAATTCGATGTGTTGCAATTTTGTCTTTTAACAGAGCACATTCACATTACAGCCATCACCACCATCTATATCCAGAATGCTTTCATTTTCCCAAGCTGAAACTCTATATGCACTCAATGCTAACTGCCATTTCTCCCACCACCAGCCACTGGTCGACACCATTCTACCTGCTGTCTTTATGAATTTCGTTACTCTAGTTGTCTTATAGACATAGTCATATAATATTTGTCTTTTTGTGACTGACTTATTTTATTTAGCATAATGTCTCCCTGGTTCATCCATGTCATGGCATGTTCAGAATTTCCTTCCTTTTCATGCCTGTAATCCCAGTGGCTTGGGAGGCTGAGGCAGGAGGATCACAAGTTCAATGCCAGCCTCAGCAACTTAGTGAGGCCCTAAGCAACTCAGCGAGACTCTGTCTCTAAATAAAATACAAAAAAGGTCTGGGATGTGCTCAGTAGTTAAGTTCTCTGGGCTCAAAACACAGTACAACTCTTCCTTTTTATGGCTGAATAGTATTCCATTGTGTGTACATACCACACTTTTGTTTCTCCATTCATCCATTAATGGATACTTGGGTTGCTTCTACCCTTTTCCTACTGTGAATAATATTACTATAAGCACAGGGATTTGCAAATATCTGTTGGAGTTCCTGCTTTCAATTGTTTTGAGTACATACCCAGAAGTGAAATTACTGGATCTTATGGTGATTTGTTTTTCTTTTTTTGGGTAGTAATGGGGACTGAACCCATGCTAAGCAAATGTTTTACCACAGAGCTACATCCCCAGACCTCATATAGCAATTCTGTTTAATTTTTTTTTTAGTTGTAGATGGACAATACCTTTCTTTTTTATTTATTTCTATGTGGATTGAACCCCGTGCCTCACACATGCTTGTGCACGTGGTAGGCATACACTCTACCATAGCTACAACTCCAGCCCTAATTTTTTTTTTTACAGTCTTTCATATTGTTTTCCTAACAACCTAATTTTAAATAATAATAACAACAACCATTGTGCTAAGCCCTTGTACATTAGTTCAAACCAATACCTCAAGGGGTGGTGGTGCATACTTGTAATCCCAGCAACTTGGGAGGCTGAGGCAGGAGGATTGCAAATGTGAGGCCAACCTCAGCAACTTAAAGAGACTCTGTCTCAAAATGAAAAATAAAAAGGGTTGAGGATGTGGCTCACTGGTAAAGCACCCTTGAATGCAAGGTGTTATTCTCACTTTTCAAGATATTAACTAACTTAAACTGGGCACAGTGGTGCATGCCTGTAATCCCAGCAGCTTGGGAGGCTGAGGCAGGAGGATCTCAAGTTCAAAGCCAGCCTTTGCAAAAGCAAGGTGCTAAGCAACTCAACAAGACCCTGTCTCTAAATAAAATATAAAGAGATAGCTCAGTCGGTAGAGTGCTTGCCTTGTAAGCACAAGGCCATGGGTTTGATCCCCAGCACCCCCCCAAAAAAATAAATAAAATAAAAATAAAAATAAATAAAATATAAAAAGGATTGGGGATGTGACTCAGTGGTCTAGTGCTCCTGAGTTCAATTCCCAGTATCCCCTCTCCCCCAAAAAAGATATTTGCTAACTTAATATCACAAAACCAGTTGGGAGTCAGCACTTAAAAGGCAAATGGTAATGAGTCGTGATTAATAAAGCACAAATTTAGGTCTGAGAAACTTGAGGTGACAGAGTGTAGGATTTAGTTATCTACAGAAAGGTCCTCAAAAGTACATGTTGAACCAAATATTTATTTATTTGTTTGTTTACTTATTTGGTATCTGGGATTGAACTCCATGGGACGCTACCTGTCAGTCGTATCTCCAATCATTTTTATTTTTTATTTTGAGACAAAGTCTCAAAAAATTTCTCAGGCTGGCCTTGAACTTACCATCCTCCTGCCTCGGTCTTCTGAGTCGCTGGGATTACAGACGTGGACCACCATGGCCGGCCGACTTTTGAAGATATTCCAAGTTCACGCATCCCAGAGGGAAACCAAGAGGACATTGGCTGCGGAAGAGACCACAACTTGCCTCAGCCTCTGGAAGTCTGTGTATGATTTTCTGATCAGGGTTGTGGATAACTGCTCCACGCAGTGTCCCCACTTGTCAGTGACTTCTCCAGTACCATCAGTCCAAGTGGCAGAGAAATCTGTAGTAAGCCTTGACCATTGCAAAACTGTCTTTTGCTCAGAACTGACCATCTCTGGGTTGCTAAGCTGTTGTGTCGGAGCAGTCCACTAGAAGCGGGGTTTCTAGTCTCTAAAACCCAATCCGACGCCAAACATTGTGCCTTTTTTTTTTCAGTGCTGGGGAATCCAACTCAGGGCCTCCCACATGCTAAGCGAGCACTCGATCAGTGACCTATAACCCCAGCCCTTTTTATTTTATTTTGAGACAGAGTTTCACTGAGTTGGTGAGGCCAGCCTTGAACTTGGCATCCTCCTGTCTCAGCCTCCTGAGTGCTGAGCTTACAGGTGTGCGCTTCTCTACTGGCTCCTACTCTCTGATTTGATGATTCACTAGCTGGCGTCCCAGGACTCAGGGTAAAGTTGGACTATGCCTATGTTACAGCCCACCTAAAAGATCCCAGCAGGGCTGGGGCTGTAGCTCAGTGGCAGAGCGCTTGCCTAGCACGTGTGAGGCACTGGGTTGGATCCTCAGCACCACATAAAATAAATAAAAGAAAGGTGTTGGAAAAAAGAAAAAGGTCCAAAGCAAAATCAGCAAAGGAAAGAGGTGCAGGAGGTAAAGTCCAAGAGAGACCAGGCTCAAGTTTACAAGGGTCCTCCCCCCGTGGAGTCCACGGGACGTGTTGAGTTTCCCCAGCAACGATGAGTTGTCACAACACTTGTGTGGTATTGCCTACCCGGGAAACTCATTACTCGGTGTCCAGGGTTTTCACTGGGGGCTGGGCATGCTGCTCAGATCATACCATACTCCCGGATGGAAAGCGGGTGTTCTGCATGAACCATATTGTTGGCACAAACAGTTGAGGCCAAGTGAGCCAATTTTATCAGTTCTAGAAATGGGGGGAGCCCTCTCCAAATATAAGTTTCCGGAGCTAGCCTAGGGCCAACCTTGCACGCAGGGCACCACGGGATACAGGTGTCAGAGGCTCTTTGCTCTGCGCTCGTGCTTTTGTGTCCAACCTGTGTCCTGTGGTCCCGGTGGAATGTACAGAGATGATCACCGGGATGCCCATCGCCCAGACAGCAACGCATATTAATGTACGGATATGAATGGAATAGACCTGTGTGATTCAGTCCTTGGTGAAAAATAGGTAAGAGAATGAAATATATCACCCAAATACCACTACTGGAAAATTTAAAATATATGCATACAAACATGCTGCATTTAGGTTGCATGTATATAAATTTCAGAAACAGGAAAAGTACTCTATGTTGTTAGGAGTCTGGATACAAATTACGCTCAGGGAGATGGTGTGCTGAAGGGTGTAGGAGATGCTCGGTTGATCACATTCTCTTGAGCTGGGCTCACTTTGTGAAAATGTATCCAGCTGTGCATGTATGACGTGTATCTTTTTCATGTGCATGTTACATGGCTATCACATGTACTTTAAAATTAAAATACAGGGTGCTGGTGGTGTAGCTCAGTGGTACAGCCCTTGCCTAGCATGCACAAGGCCTGGGGTTCCGCCCCCAGCACGACAAAACAAAACAGAACAAGATGCCAAAAAACAAAAACCACACACCAAAAAGAAAAAAAAAATTTATGCCAAGCAGCAATTTCCATTTTGCATGCACGTTTATGAAATTATGGATGTACAGTCGGTCTTTTGTATCTGTGGCTTTTTTTTTTTTTTTTTGGACTGGGAATTGAAGCCAGAGGTGCTTAACCTCTGAACCACATCCCCAGCCCTTTTTATTTTTTTATTTTGAGACAGGGTTTCACTAAGTTGCTCAGGGCCTCGCTAAGTTGCTGAGGCTGGCTTTGAACTAGCGATCCTCCTGCCTCAGCCTCCTGAGCTGCTGGGATTACAGGTGTGCACCACTGCGCCCAGCATGTAGCCATGCATTCCGCACCCATTGATTCAACTCATCACAGATTGAAAATATTCTTTCTTTTCTTTTTGATAGTAGGGATTGAACCCCAGGGGCACTTTACTACCGAGCTACATCTCCAGTCCTTTTTAAAAATGTTTAATTTTGAGATAGGGTCTTGCTAAATTGCTGAGGATCTCACTAAATTGCCAAGGCAGGCCTTGAACTTGTGATCCTCTTGTCTCAACCTCTTGAGTAACTGGGTTATAGGCATGTGCCACCATGTCTGGCTGCAGATTGGAAATATTCTGACAAAAAAAATGGCCTCCAGCCTGGGTGGTGCACACATATAATCCCAGTCTTGGCAGGCTGAGACTGGAAGATCAAATTTTAGGCCAGGCTTAGTATCTTGGACCCTCAGCAATTTAGCAAGACACTATCTCAAAATAAAATTTAAAAAGCTCTGTGGTTCATTGGTAGAGCCCTTGCCTAGCATGCAAGATGCCCTGAATTTAATCCCCAGTCTCTCTCTCTCTCTCTGTCTGTCTCTCTCTGTCTCACACACACACACACACACACACACACACACACACACACACTCACACAAGCACGCATGCGCACACAAAAGATTGTCTGTGGGGAGGGAGAGTAGAAGAGGGCAATAAAAATATTATGAAACACACAAAAGATAGACCTTATCATGTGGATCAATGTTAATATGCCACTGAGGAGTATAGATGTGTCTTGCACCTGAGGTTAAAACCAAAGGAAGCCGGGCCCAGTGTCACCCTCCTATAATCCCAGCTGCTCGGAGGCTGAGGCAGGAGGATCATAGATCAAAGCCAGCCTCAGCAACTTAGTGAGGCCCTAAGTAACTCAGTGAGATCCTGTCTCTAAATAAAATACAAAATATGGGCTGGGGAGATAGCTCAGCTGGTAGAGTGCTTGCCTTGCAAGCATAAGGCCCTGAGTTCGATCCCCAGTACCGCCAAAAAAAATACAAAATAGGCCTGGGGAGGTGGCTCAGTGGTTAAATACTTCTGGGTTCAATCCCCTGTACCAAAAAAAAAAAAAAAAATCTGTCTCCAGCTGGGCACTGTGGTGTGCACCTGTAATCCCAGCTACTGGGGAGGCTGAGACAAGAGGATTCTAAGTTTGAGGTCAGCCTAGGCGACTGAATGAGGCCCTGTCTCAAAATAAAAAATAAAGGGTTGGGGTTATAGCTCAGTGGTATAGCACTTATCTAGTAAGGCACTAGATATCTAGAGGCACTGAGTTTGATCCTCAGCACTACATAAAAATAAATAAAATTATTAAAAAAATTTTTAAAGGCTAGTGATGTAACTCAGTGGTAAAGTGCCCTGGGTTCAATCCCCAGTACCCATCCCCACCCCTGCCACCATAAAAGAGGCTCTGTCTCCAGCCAGGCGTGGTGGCATACATCAGACTCAGGAGGCTGAGGCAGGAGGATCTCAAGTTCAAGGTCAGTCTGGGCAATTTAGGAAGACCCTCTCTCAAAGTAAAAAATAAAAGGGCTGGGGATGTAGTGGTAAATCACCCCCACTTGCCAAAAAAAAAGAGTCTGTCTTTAACTGTGGGATTAGCGACTCCCTTCTCATGGTCTCTGAGTCCCCTAGAAGTACTGAGTTCCATTCGGGCCTCAGAGACCCAAGTTCCCAACTGCAGAGGCTCACTCTGGTTTATGACCGCCCTCTGGTTGCGGAGGAAAGACATGCTGTAAGCAAGAACAGAAAGATACACTCTAGGGGCTGGGGAGATAGCTCAGTTGGTAGAGTGTTTGCCTAGCATGCCCAAAGCCCTGGGTTCAGTCCCCAGCACCAAAAAATACTTCCTAAGAAAAGCTTGTCAAAGCCCCGATTACCAGGCCTGACCCTGAGGGTTTCTGGTTGAGTAGGCTGGGGTGGGGCCTGAGAACTTACATTTCTTGTGTATTTATTACCAACCCAGGGCTTCACACATGCTTGGCAAGTGCTCTACCACTGAACTACACCCCCAGCTAGAATTTGCATTTTTAACATACCTCTTTGATTTGAGAACTGCCCCTTAAAAAGGACAAGCATGAAGAACGAAATTGTGGCCTTTGCTGGTAAATGGATGGAACTGGAGACTATCATGCCAAGTAAAATAAGCCAGTCCCCAAAAACCAAAGGTCGAATGTTCTTTCTGATGTGCGGATGCTAACTCACAATAAGGGGGAGAGGGCAGAATAGAAGTTCATTGGATTAGACAACGGGAATGGGAAAGGAGGGGGGATGGGAATAGGAAAGACAGTGGAATGAATGGGATGTCACTTTCCTATGTTCATATATGAATTCACAACCAGTGAAACTCCACGTCATGTACGACCACAAGAATGGGAAGTCACACTCCATGTATGGATGATATGTCAAAATCATGTATATCTAAAGAGAACAAATTAAAAAATGACAAGCACATCAGGTTGCATGCCAGATTATGGGACAGACCTTAGCCTTGACTCTCCCTAACTAGGTGGTGTGGGCTGAGAAGGGAAGCCATTGCCACCGACAATGCAGGTAACTTCTGGAAGCAGAGATATGTGGGCTTTGGGTGGTAAAACTCCGAGCCCTCAAAGCCAACTTTGGCCATCAGTTTCGACCTTCCTTCATTGCAAGAGGTGAAATCTGAGCTTTCAGCTGAGGAATCTGGGTCACAGCCAAATTCACTCAAGTGGTTGTCTCAGGGAAATGAGAGTGTGCATCCAGGAAGGGACCTCCCTCAGTAATTACATCATGACCCCACAGGAAGAGAGCATGCAACAGTAGAGAGTGGTCGCAGGGGTCTAGAGTGGGGCTCCCTAACCTTTTCACACACAGCCCATGATGATATTTGTATGATTTATTTGACAGTGTCTAGAAAAAATTGCCAAGGCTGGCCTCAAACTTGTGATTCTCCTGCCTCAGCCTCCTGAGTTGCTGGAATTACAGGCTGGGTCACCATGCCAGCTGCTACTGTTATTTTGAAAAGGAAAGTGGTTTCTGGGTGTGGTGTCATACACCTGTGATTCCAGCAAGGTCGAAGCAGGAGGATCACAAGTTCAAGGCTAGCGTCTGTAAATGAGAAGACCCTTGGCAAAGTTAGCGAGATGCTATCTCAAAATAAAAAGGACTGGGGATGTAGCTCAATGGTTAAGCATCCCTGGATTCAATCCCCAGTACTCCCACAAAAAATGTGGAGAAAGATTTCTAGAATTTATTGGGCACTAATTACATGCCTGATGCTGTTCTAAGCACTTTATACAAACCTGTTCATTTAATCTTCCTGCAGTAGGTAGAATTATTATCACTATTCCCATTTTACAGATAAGAAGACTGAGGTCCTTTGAAATTCACTTACCCAAGGACACTGACAAGTTTGGGCAGTGTGACTTTGGATGCTTTGCTCTTAAATATCCCACTATGCTGTGGCATGTGGCAGTCATAGATGTGCCATTCACGATACCTCCTGTAAAAAGAGAAAATTACAACAAATCTAGTTTTGCAGACCTTAATTAACTTCATTTGCAATTCCAGAATTAGGCAGCAGTATAGTCCAAAATGGGTGCAGAATGTTCCAGCCCACCACATGTGCAGGTTATATCTATAACTGGACTAAAGGAAGTGATACATGAGTGGAAATGGGGTACAGAGCTGGTCTAAGTGGTTACAGTTTAAGTCTGTCTTATCTGAATGTGACTCGAATAGTTGGTTGCCTGTGATTGGCTGAGGCTCAGCCACTCATTACGAGAGTGGGTTACGTGGGCTGGGGGTGTAGCTCAGTGGAACAGCACAGGTCAACCATGCCTGAGACCCTGGGTTCCATCCCCTGCATCACAATAGAAAGAGTATTTGCGGTCTTTTTACACATGGAGTTCCGTTGCAGTTCACTGTGGACAGAGAAAGCTTTACTCTACACTTACAGAAGCAGCCTGAGGCCAAAGTTAAACTCAGTTTAACACTGCTGATGGACGCGGTAGCTAGCGCATGCCTGTAATCCCAGTGACTCGACACAGGAGGCCGACACAGGAGGATCACGAGTTCAAAGTCAGCCTCAGCAACTTAGTGAGACCCTAAGCAACTCAGTGAGACCCTGTCTTTAAATAAAAAATACAAAAAAGGGCTGGGGATGTGCTCAGTGGTTAAGTGCCCCTGGGTTCAATCTCTGGTGAGCAGAGTCCCTCTGCTTCCTGGTTGTCATATATATATATTGAGTCTTTATTAAACATGTGCAGACTTTCTTCTCATTATTCCCTAAACAATATTGTGTAACAGCTATTTATATATATATATATATATATATATATATATATATATATATATACTGTTTCAGTCAGCTTTTCCATTGCTGTGACCAAAAGGTCTAACAAGAATGATTTTAGAGGAGGGAAATTTTATTTAGGGCTCATGATTTCCAAGGTCTCAGTCCATAGATAGCCAATTCCATTGCTCTGTGCCCATATATATATATATAATTATATATATATATATATTATGGTGCTGAGGATTGAACTCTGGGTCTTGTGCATGCGAGGCAAGCACTCTACCAACTGAGCTATATTTCCTTCCCACAAATAAATTTTTAATAGAATTATCTTTTTATAATTTGTTCTGTTTAATATACATGACAGTAGGATATATTTTGACATTATACATACATGGTGTATAACTTATTTTAATTAGGATCCCATTCTTGTGGTTGAACATGACGTGGAGTTTCACTGTGGTGTATTCATATATGAACATAGGAAAGTGACGTCCCATTCATTCCACTGTCTTTCCTATTCCCATCCCCCTCCTTTCCCGTTCCCTTTGTCTAATCCAGTGAACTTCTCTTCTTCCCTCCCCCACTTATTGTGAGTTAGCATCTGCACATCAGAGAGAACATTGCCTTTGGTTTCTGGGGACTGGCTTATTTCACTTAGCATGGTACTTGGGTGGAGGCGCACCTGGGCCGGGAGGCCTGAAAGGGGAAGGCCAGGCCAGCTCAGGAGAGGAGGCAGCCTCAGTAAACTTCTCTGTAGGGGGTTGGGCTGGGGGAGAACCACGTAGCTTTGAATTTGCTGTTCGGAGGAGCAGGGAGCCTGCTGGGTCCGGTCCAAGGAAGGTCAGGCAGACAGCCTGAGCTCCTTGTCTCTAAGGAAGCCAGCGAGTGTGTTTATGGATTTTACCCTAGCAACCTGGGAGAAAAGCCGAGGAACCATTGCAGATGCCAGTTCCCTCCCAGCCTCCTGGACCACGCTGGCTTTTTCCAGAAGGTGAAGTGTCTGGATGAGATGGGCCTGTCCTCAGTGGGGTGGGAGGCCTCTGGGCCCTCCAGGTAGACACTGGCATCTCAGGGCTTGTGTGCATTTTAGCTGCTGTGCATTCAGCCACCTTGGATCCCCGGGCCAGGCTGCCGGAGCATACATGGTGGTCGGCAGTGGCGTGGAGTGGGGTGCACCTGCCCTGTTGACGGCCAGCCCCAAGTTCCCTTTGTTCACAGGAGAAAATTGCCAGAGGTTCCTGAGACTCAGCTTCTCTGGAACCCTAACTTTTCCATTGCCCCTCCTAAGTCATCCCAGGGATTTAAGGGAAAGTAGATCCCTCCGGTAAGGAAGGAAAAGCGTCCCCTGAGGTGACTCAGCCAGAACCCAAGTACTTTCCACACTAATCCATCACCTGACATCCTCCTCTGGTTTTTTTCCATTTCTAATTATCTTATGATTAAAAGATTATATGCTCATTATCAGACATTCAAATCATGTGGAAATGTACACTATAGAATATTCTGGGTGCTCCCCCCATCCAGCAATGATCACTGTTCACTCTGGTCTATGTTCCTCGGGATGTATATGTATACTCTATCTCTTTCTTTTTATTTCTTATGGACTAAGGGTTGAACCCAGGGGTGCTTTACCACTCAGCCAGGTTGCTAAGTTGCTTAGGACCTCGCTATATTGCGGAAGCTGGTCTCCAACTTGCAATCCTCCTGTCTCGGCTTCCCGAGTTACTGGGATTATAGATATGCACAACCGCACCCGGCTCTACATATACTCTTATATAGAATAAGCATGTAATCTTTAAATTTTCTTGTGTGGTAAAACGTACACAACTTAAAAATTTTATAAAATATTTTAAAAATAGGAAAAATGTAATATTTTTCCTTTTAGTCACTTTAAGTATATGGTTTAGTGCATCAAGTATATTCACACTGCTTTGTAACCATCACTGCCATCCATCTCTAGAACTTTCTCATCTTTCCAAAACTCTGTATCAATGAAACAGTTGAAACTGAGGCTGGCTATGAACTTGAGATCCTCCTGCCTCAGCCTCCTGAGTCGCTGGAATTAGAGGTGTGCGCCATCACACTGGGCCAGAATTTCCTTTCTTTTGAAGGCTGAGTAGTATTCCAATGTATGGCTATATCACATTTTGCTTATCCATTAATCCATCGGTGGACATTTGGGTTGTTGACATAAGGATGTATTGTCATGTGTAAAAATATGTTGTTGGATGCAGAGGCCACCCTGTAATCCCAGCTACTCAGCAGGGGATCGATGAGCAGCAAAAGCTGCCTCACCAAGAAACAGATGTCCTCTGCTTGAAACCCGAGTTATGGAGCGACAAGGAACGCAGCCTCCCTCTAGTCCGCCATCTTGGATCTGTCATTGCAGCTACTCAGGAGGCTGAGTCAGGAGGATCACAAGTGTGAGGTCAGCCTGGATGACCCAGCAAGACTGTGTCTCAAAATAAAACATGAAAAGGGCTGGGGATGTAGCTCAGTGGAACAGTGTCCCTGGGTTCAATCCCCAGCGCCTTAAAAAAAAAAAAAGTATTGTTATGTGAAAGACTATCAGTCAGTCAGTCAATCCCATCGGTTCCCACCCCAACCTGTTCCCCAGATGCGTTCGGTTCCTGTTCTGCACACAAGACCAGCAGGCGTGCCCCCCTCTCCTTCCATGTCTGTAATTAAGTGAGGTCTTCTCCTGGGCTGGGCCCTGCCTTTCACTTCGCAGTTTCTGTTGACTAAAACTCTACATGTGGCCCTGCTTGACCTTTTCCTTCTGAACCTTGCAACTGTTTTCTCTCCTCATCCGATTGCTCCCCGCTATTCATATCCATAGCAGGACTTTACAGATTAGCATGCGATTTACCTTGCTGGCCTTATTATGACTTCCTGACTCACCTTAGAGATCCTTTCCTTGACGGGTGTCCTTGTCCCTGGTACTCTTCCTGGATCTAGGTAAGATAGTGAACACAGGGATTTGTGTCATGGCTGTATCACATCCCACAGGACCCTGAGAGCCTGGTCAACCAATTGAGACCCAGTGCTAGGGTGACTTTTTTAAAAATCCGTGCAATTGGGGATTGAATTCAGGGTTGCTCTACCACGGAGCCACATCCCTAGCAACACCCCTGTCCCCTTTTTTTTTTGGTGTCAGGGATTGCACCCAAGGGCACTTAACCACTGAGCCACATCCCCAGTCCTTTATTATATTTCATTTAGAGACAGAGTATCATTGAGTTGCTTAGGGCCTCGCTAAGTTGCTGAGGCTGGCCTCGAACTTGAGATCCTCTTGCCTCAGCCTCCCTGAGTCACTGGGATGACAGGCATGTGCCACCCCACCCAGCGGCCCAATTCTTTTTTATGGAACTATTAGAATTCAGATATTGAAATGAGAGACGTACAATGACAGGATCAGAAAGAAATTGGCTGAACTTGTTTATGAACACAAATCCAAATGTCCTAAATTCAGCTTTAGGGAGTTGAATGAAGTGGGTGGAAGAAATACTCCATTGAAGCAGAGCAGAGCTCCCCTGGGGGTCAGGCTGAGCCTAAGCTTGGGGACCACGTCCCTGCACAACTTCTCTTTTCCTCCCGCTTCCCTTACTCCTTGGAGCTTCCCGCTAAACGCCTCCCCTCTATAAGTCACTCCTCCAGAATAAGTGTGCTGATTGACTTTACTTTGGGGGAGGTTTACCCAACACAGACGCCTTCCCCACCTCTGTGGGCATAAGCAGATGTGCCCCCAGAGGTGTGCGCTGTTCCTCTCTCCCTTATCAGACTCAGAGCACAGAAGAGTGATTATGGGTTTAATTCTCCCTAAAGCAGAGACCGAGTCTCATAAATATTTCTTCCTTCCATCCAACTTAATATGGTTGACATGAAAAGATCCTGGCTTGAGGAACCCACTGGTAAAGATTTGCAAGTGCTGAGGCTACTGGGTACAAAGGAAGCCTTTTGGCACCTTGATCTAAGCTCTGCAGGAAAAAGGAACAGAAAAAAAAGAGGACCTAGTTCCAGTGGATTGCCACACCCAAGCTAGGCCACTGGAACTCAGCTTGGAGACCCCTCTAACTGACTGTTGGAGCTGAGGATGTGAGCCTGCGTGAGACTCTGAGTTTCAACCTAGCACCAAACAAAAAGCAAAACAAAACAAAAAAGTAATCACCAGGCTGTTCTGGAAGAGGGTGTTGCATCTCTCAGCCAGGTGGGGAGAGTCATGCCTGGGATGATTCTAGCCTGTGGCCAACAAGGAGTCCATTAATTTTATGACTATGGGTTTCAGAGGGCAGAGTCCCAAACCAAGAGCCAGGAAGGCACTACCTATGTGTCAAGATGGAAGAGGATGATAGGAGACTGACTGAAGAGTGGAGGTTGGGGACAGGGTAGTCCAAGATCAGGTTCAGCAGGCCCCATAAGAAGGCCTGAGCTAGTTCTAAGAATGTAACTGGCATGTTGTCTATGTTCGACTTGTACATAATGAAGATACAACTTTATTGTCTCCTTTAAAATCCATTCAGTATAGCCAGGCACATAGCAAATGCCTGTAATTCCAGGGACTCAGAAGGCTGGGATAGTATGATCCCAAGTAGCCTAGGCAACTTGGCAAACCCTGTCTCAAAATGAAATAAGAAAATCTGGGAATGTAGCTCAGCAGTACAGCGCCCCTGGGTTCAATCTCTAGTACTGTAAAAAAATAAATGAATACACAAATTTTAAAAAAAAATCTTGGTGGGTGCAGTGTCGCACATCTGTAATCTCAGTGGTTTTGGGAGACTGAGGCGGGAGGATTGCAAGTTCGAGGCCAGCCTCAGCAAGTTAGCAAGGTCCTAAGGACTTAGCGAGACTCTGTCTCAAAATAAAAAATGAAAAGAACTGAGGATGCAGCTCATGGTAAAGTGCTCCTGGGTCAAATGCCCAGTACCTAAGAAAATAAATAATATAATTTGGTAGACATTACCTGGATGTGATAGTTATTTTTATGTGTCAACTTGACTGGGTCGTAGAGGGCCCTGGTATTTGGCCAAACATTAGTGTAGGTGTTTCTTTGAGGGTATTTTTGGAAAAGATTAATATTTATTTCAATAGACTGAGTTAAGCAGATTGTCGTTCCTCATGTGGGCGGGCATCATCCAATTGGTTGAAGGCTTGAATAGATCAAAAAGTTGACATCTGACTGGGCATGGCGACACATGCCTGTCATCCCAGCAGCTCGGGAGGCTGAGGCAGAAGGCTCACGAGTTCAAAGCCAGCCTCAGCAACTTAGCAAGGCCCTAAGCAACTCAGCGAGACCCTGTCTCTAAATAAAATTTAAAAAGGGCTGGGGAGGTGGCTCAGTGGTTAAGCACTCCTGGGTTGAATCCCCGGTACCGAAAAACTAGGTTGACATCCTCCAACTGAGAGGAAATTTCTTCCTCCTATCTTGGAACTGGGGCATTTTTTCCCCCTGTTTTCAGACGCAAACTGAAGGGTTGGCTCTTCCCCGGTCTCCAGGCTGCTGCCATTTGTACTGGCACTCCAACATTGGCTCTCCTGGGTCTCAGGCCTTTGGACTTGGACTAGAGCTGTGCCATTTACTCTCCTAGGTTTCCCTCTTAATAACGCACCCTGCAGATCTTGGCTCTTGTCAGCCTCCATAATCACCTGAGGCAATTCACACACACACACACACACACACACACACACACACACACACCCTACTGGTTCTGTTTCTCTGGAGAACCCTGACTAATACACTGGATAAATAAATCTCATTCCTAGATAAATATTCCAGTGGGCCCATGACTCTTCAGTTCAGCTCAGTCTCAGGTAAGAGAAAGGTTTTTTGCTTGTTTGTTGTTGTTTGAGTGGTGCTGGGGATGGATCCTGGAGTCTCCCACGTGCTAGGCAAGTACTCTACCGCTGAGCCACACCCCCAGTCCCAAGAGACAGCCTCAGAGACCCTCGAAGTCACAAGCGCATCCTCTTCCATAATTAGAATATCCAGTTCAAGGCATTTTTCATAACTTCTGCCTTTCCTGGCTTGGGCCTGCTTTCTGTTGGAATCCTCCAACAGGAAGTGGGTATGGCTGACTTCCTGTCTGTTTCTCAACCTGGTATCCCTCCTATCCCAGCTCCTGAGGGAGAATAGTGGGTGCAGGGAGTGTGGTAAGGACAAGGCCTCTCTGGATCTTGTTCTCTCTCTGGCCTCCTGCACATGTCTAAACCTGGTTCTCGATTCCCGACGAGTTTTCAGGAGCTCTTCAGAGATTCTCACCATTGGGATCCTCTCCCAGGTCCCAGATATAGGGACATGGGCTTGGCCTCTCTGGTCCCTGGGGATTGGGTAGTGCTTTACAGCTTCTTTATGCTGAAGTCTCATCCCCACCCACCCCTAGAAGTCTTGGGCATTCTGACAGCCCTAAGGGGTCTGTTTCCTGTGCAGGCCGAAGAAACATACAGGCAACTTTTGTCCAGATGCACTCTAGAATGATGGGCGGATCCCAGGGGAACCAGGCTGTCATGCATGCTGGGCAAGTGCTCCAACACTGAACCACACCCCAGCCCAGGCAGACACTTCTGAGACACATTCAGGGCTCCTCAGAAAGTCCCCAGTGAGATCAAGGCCCAGTTAACCTAGAGTAACGATGAGTTTAGATCAGCTTCCCCAGCTTCCGTGTCCCTCACTCCTGTTCCTTGGGACCATTCCATAAAATAAGCTAGCTGCGAGGAAGTCCTTCTCTCAGGCTCTGCTTTGGGGCCCAGGGTGGAGGTGTGTGCTAAGAAGACAGGTCCTGGCAGTTCCCTCATTAGATTTGGGGTTCAAAGTTAACACCTCTCTACACACATTTTCCCTATAGAGTCTCGCATATTCAGGACTCATGTGGGGTGTCGGACCCAGCAACTACTACCCCTTTGTCCCCAAATCTCTTTATCTTTGTCCCCTTTCCTACTCTCTGACTTTGCCTGTCTTTGATCTGATTCAGACCTGGACACCATTTCTTTCGTAAATCTGACATTCGCTGTCACTTGGTGTCTCTGTAGAGGTTTCCCTTTTCATATCCTGTGACACACAGATCATTCCACCCCCAGTTTCTTTTCTGGAAAACACTGACATCCAGGATTTTTTTTTGTAGTATCTATAACAAGATTTTGAGTTCTCCTGCCATGGTGGCCACCCCCTCTGAGCCTGTTTTGAGCTGGGTTACTAACGTCAGTCTTAAAATATGCCCACTCCCGCCGCTGCTAGTGATACTAATGAGGTGTGAATAGTAGCTGATTACCTCTGTCTAAATACTATGCAGCTCTAAATGCAGTCTAATCTTGTGTTCCTTTTAGCAACCAACGTCATCTGGCTACTTAGACAGCAGCGCCCCATCTCTATTTCCTAATGCCTGCCGGACATTTTCACCGAATGTCTTCAGGCTTCTGAGATTAACAAGGTCACGATGGCTCATTATGTCCTCCCACAGAGCTCTGCCTCACATATTTGTGGTCTCGGTGAATGCAGTCATCCAAATAGTCTCCCAGGCTAGCCACCTCAGAGACTTCCTTAAGGGCTCTGGTTTCTGCACCCTCCCCACTTGATCTGTTCCCAGATCCTGTGGGTCCTACAGCTCAAACGTGTCTCCATCTCCCTGGCCTCTGTGCTCGGGCCAGTCACTCCAGCAGTGGGTGTCCTCTCTGGCCCTCCTGTGACCTCCTGTCTCTAGTTACCCTTCTCTGAGTCAACTCAGATCTCATCATGGTTTTTGGTTTTGCTCCGGGCTGGGGATGGAACCCAGGGCCTCACGCATGCTAGGCAAGTGCTCTGCCACTGAGCCACGTCCCCAGCCCTGATCTCTTGTCACTTTTCAGTTCTCCTGCACGTATTCAGTGCCCATGACCTTGCTCTTAGGTCAATACCTTGAGTCCAGGGGGCCTACGCTTTGAAGTTCTATGTCCTCCGCTTTTACTACGAAGTTCCGAGTTCCAGTGACCAATGACCTGATGACTGTGGTTTCCCTGTCCCCAGTCATCACTTTTGTCTCTCATCACCTCACTGTACCCCTGTGTTGAGTCAGGTTTCTCAGTGATGACCGCCTGCGATTAATTTTCAAAGTCTCAAGGGTCATGCTGGCTGTGTCCAAATAAGAGCCACCTGAGTATATACACCCCCATCCCCTGGGGCACATCAAGTGACCTCGGCTCATTACAAAACTGCAGAAGTGGCCTGAACGCTCTGCTCTTAGTACCCTGGCTTTGATGATAGCATTTAAGAACACTGTGATCTCTGTTCATGCCTCTCCGTTGGTGATGCAAACCTAAGAGAATAAACTGGGGCACCTTCAAAGTACCTGCTTGGGCCCACGGATACGCTGAGGACAGGTCTTACTGTTCTTGGAGTGGCCCAGGGGTGGAGGGAAAGTTTACGGACCCCAATGACACTGGCACATGTGCAAAGAGTGGATCAAACGCCTGACGTGGAAGCCACCCAGGCTAGGCATGAAGACTTCTTAACTCAGTACAATCAAGTCCTAGGTTGTGAATCCCCAGGAGTTGGTAAAACGGGATGATACATATTTTGCACTTCTGGAGAGAAGATTTATGATGCTCGTCACATTCTCAAAGCAGTTTGTGACACACATGAGGCTCAGAAAAGAAGAGTGAAGGGGCCCTACGGAATCATTATTGTGGTGCTGATGATATAGCCCATCTCGGAGGGTGCTTGCCTAGCATCCGGAAGGACCAGGGTTCGAATCCCCAGCACCCTGGAATGGGGGGGGGGGAGACAGAATCATTATTGTGTTAGAATTTGTTTCTTCCTGATTAAAAAAGCAATACGCATTCATTGCGAAATTGGAACATAAAATGTGCACAAAGAAGATGATAAAATCAGCCCTGATTCTACCATCCAGAGATACCCGTATCAACATTTTTGTATGCATCCCTCCAATCCTCTTTCTGTGTAAACATAAACACACATTATCCCTGTAAACCTGAGAAACACACTCTTTGTGATCTGCTTCCTTCTACTTAAGATATTCTGGATATTTCCCCAGGCCATTAAATACGCTTTTTCAACTTTAATGACGTCATAGTATTTGATCATTTAAGTCCCTTATTTATTTGCCACTGCTTTCTGGGTCTCTTTTTTTTTTTGGTTTTTTTTTTTTTTTTTTTTTTTTTGGCAGTGCTGGGGATCGAACCCAGGGCCCTGTGCTTCCAAGGCAAGCACTCTACCAACTGAGTTATCTCCCCAGCCCCCTCTTTGTTATTGTAAATAACATTGGGAATAAACATTCCCTTGCATACACTTTTAAATATTTCTTTGTTTTCTTTAATATAATTTTAGAACTGAAGTTTTAACTTTTCATTTTATTTATTATTATTTTTCTTGATTTTTTATTTGTTCTTATTAGATATACAGGACAGTAGAGGGTATTTAAACATATATATATATATATATATATATATATATATATATATATGTTGTTGTCAGTTTTTATTTTATTTTATTTTATTTTTTTGGTGCTGGTGGTGCTGGTGATGGAACCCAGGGCTTTCCACTGAGCTACATCCTGAGCCTTAGAAGTGAAGTTTGTGTTTGTCTTTTTTCTTTTTATTTGGAACTCTGTTTTTGTGGCGCTGGTGATAGAACCCAGGGCCTTGTCTAGGCAAGTTCTCTTATCACTGAACTACATCCCTATCCCAGAAGTGAAGCTGTCTTATTTTTTTGTTTTTGTTTTTGGGGATTGATTCCAGGGACACTTTACCACAGAGCTACATCCCCACCCTTTTTCATTTTTCATTTTGAGACAGGAATTAAACCCCTATCCCTCACCCTGTACAAAACTCAACTTGAAATGGATCAAGGATCTAGGAACTAGACCTGAGACCCTTCACCAAACAGAAGAAAAAGTAGGCTCGAATCTCCATCACGTTGGCTTAGGACCAGACTTCCTTAACAAGACCCCCATAGCGCAAGAAATAAAAGCAAGAATCAATAAATGGGATAGATTCAAACTAAAAAGTTTTTTTTCTCAGCACAGGAAACAATCAATAATGTGAAAAGAGAGCCTACAGAGTGAAGAAAATCTTTTCCACACACACTTCAGACAGAGCACTCATCTCCAAAGTTTATAAAGAACTTAAAAAACTTTACACCCAAAATACAAAGAAACTGGTCAATAAATGGGCTAAGGAAATGGGCAGACACTTCACAGAAGAAGATATACAGGTGATCAACAAATATATGAAAAAGTGCTCATCATCCCTAGTAATTAGAGAAATGCAAATTAAAATCAACTCCAATTTGAATGGCTATTATCAAGAACACAAGCAATAATAAGTGTTGGCGTGGATGTGGGAAAAAAGGCACACTCATACATTGCTGGTGGAGTTGCAAATTGGTGCAGCCACTCTGGAAAGCAGTATGGAAATTCCTCAGAAAACTTGGAATGGACCCACCATTTGACCCAGCTATCCTACTCCTGGGTTTATACCCAAGGGACTTAAAATCAGCATACTACAGTGACACAGCCACATCAATGTTCATAGCTGCTCAATTCACAATAGCTAGATTGTGGAACCAACCTACATGTCCTTCGATTGAGGAATGGATAAAGAAACTGTGGTATATATACACAGTGGAATATTACTGAGCCATAAAGAAGAATAAAATTATGGCATTTGCTGGTAAATGGATGAAGTTGGAAAATATCATGCTAAGTGAAATAGGCCAAGCCCAAAAAACCAAAGGCCAAATGTTTTCTTTGATAAGTGGATGACAATATAATGAGGGGGGCGTGGTGGGGAGAAGAGAAGAATGAAGGAACTTTGGATGGTGTAGAGGAAAATGGGGTGGGAGGGGGTGGGGATGGAAAAACAGTAGAATGAAACAGACAGTATTACCCTATGTACATGTATGATTACATGAATGGTGTGAATCTACGTTGTGCACAACCATAGAAATGAAAAATTGTACCCCATTTGTGTACAATGAATCAAAAAGTGTCTGTAAAAATAAAAAATATTTTAATAAAAAAAATTTGAGACAGGGTCTTACTGAGTTGTTGAGGCTGGCCTCAAACTTGTAACCCTCTTGCCTGAGCCTCCCAAATTGCTGGGATTACAGGTATGTGTCACCACACTGGGCAGAATTGAAGTTTCGAATGGAAGGGTATAAACACGTTTGTTTAAGGATTATGATATCGACAAATCATTCTCGTTTGTTTGTTTTTTTCGCAATCCGGCTGTCTTGGGGACTTGAACCTGGGTCTCCAGCATGCGAGTCAGGCACTCTACGTGATGGGCTATATCGTCAGCACGACAAATCATTCTCCATAAAGGTTGATTGCAATTTATTCTTCTTGCACTTATTCCCTGTATCCCCTTTCAATCAATAATTGTTGGAGGACAGTATCTTTTGGAGGACAATAGGGGAATATTTGAAATCTAGTGGGTGAAAATATCATGTCTCAGGTTTTACTGGAACCCCGTGTAGAAGCGGTCAGTGCACATTACCTGAGACTTTCCCCCAAAGTTTTGGCACTCTCCAAAAAAGATGGTTGCTGCTAGGTGTGGTGGCACACACCTGTAACCCCAGCGACTTGGGAGGCTGAGGCAGGAGGATCACAAGTTCGAAACCAGCCTCAGCAATTTAGCGAGGCCCTAAGCAACTCAGTGAGACCCTGTCTCAAAATAAAAACTAAAGAAAAAGGGCTGGGGATGTGGCTCAGTGGTTAAGTGCCCCTGGGTTCAATCCCCAGTAACAAAAAAACAAAACAAACAAACAAAAAAAATCACCTTTTCTTTGCCTGTTTAGCAGACTTAGAGACAGGGTGATAGCTTAATTTCCAGGCAGTCATTAGTTTAGAGTCGATGAGATTGAGTGAGTAGATATTTGGTGGCTCTTTAAAAATATTCTTTCTTGGGTTCAAATCCCCAGCACCACAAAAAAAAATCTCCCCCCTTACCCCCAGCTTAAATCAAAATTTCTTTTTTTTGTATACATATATTTTTAGATGTCGATGGACATTTATGCTATTCATTTATTTATATGTGGTGCTGAGAGTCGAACCCAGTACCTCACACATGCCAGGCAAGCGCTCTACCACTGAGCCACAACCCAGCCCCTTAAATCAAAAGTTCTATGTCCTGTGAAAATTTTAAGAACTGTGGCTCATCCTGAAGCCCCCTTGGCATTCCCTAATTTTCCAGACAATTCAAGGAAAAATGAGTATATCTGAATGAAGCTTTAATTAACAGTCATTTCCATAAAGGCATGTCTTATTTTATCTAATGAACATGTTGGGGATTCCAAGAGATTACGTGTAACTGAAATCCTATTTCTCTTTCTTTCTTTCTTTCTTTCTTTCTTTCTTTCTTTCTTTCTTTCTTTCTTTCTTCTTTCTTTCTTTTCTTTCTCCTTCCTTCCTTCCTTCCTTCCTTTCTTTCTCCTTCCTTCCTCCCTCTCTCCCTTTCTTTCTTTCTTTCTTTCCTTTATCTTGGTACCAGGGACTGAACCCAGGGGCACTTAACCACAGAGCCACATCCCTAACCTCCCCACCCCTTTATTTTGAAATTTGACACAGGGTCTCACTAAGTTGCTTGGGGCCTTGCTAAGTTGCTGAGGCTGGCTTTGAACTTGTGATCCTCTTGCTTCAGCCTCTTTCTAATTTTCTATGATTACCCGCAAAAGAAGTTCCAGAAGCCAGGCATAGTGCTTGAAAGCTGTAGTCCTGACTGCTCTGGAGGCTGAGGCAAGAGGATCGCAAGTTTAAGACCAGCCTGGGCAATTTAGTGAAACCCTGTCTCTAAGAGTCCAGCAGTTATCATGGGGTGATTGAGAAGCAAATGGCAAAGTAAACAGATAGTAGGAATGTACGAGAAACCAGATATATCCAAAAACAAAGATAAAGAGAAGGACAAAGAAGAGTAAACAAAGGACAGAGGTAGGAACCATTCGGACCGAGCCAAAGGCACAAGGTGGAGTTTGTAGGCTGCTTGAGGTTACATTTAAATAACCGTTAAATGTTATATCATAAAAATTTTATAAGATTACCTGTTAGGATTGTGCCTTTCTTAATTTTTTTTTTTTGTACCAGGGTTTCTTAACCCCTGAGCCACATCCCCTGCCCTTTTTATGTTTTATTTTGAGACAGGGTCTTGCAAAGTTGCTTAGGGCCTTGCTAAATTGCTGAGGCTGGCCTCAAACTATTTTTTTAAAAAAATATTTTGTTTTAGTTGTAGGTGGACATAATACCTTTATTTTATTTTTATGTGATACTGAGGATCAAATCCATGGCCTTACACATGCTAGGTGAGCACGCTACCACTGAGCCATAACCCTAGCCCTGCCTTCAAACTTGTGATTCTCCTGTCTTCTGCCTCCCAAATCGTTGGGATTACAGGTGTCTACCACTGTGCATGGCTTAAAAATTTTACTATCGATAGTTCTATGTTTTGGGGCAGAGCTCTTTATGCCTGTGCCTATCATCCTTCTTCATACAAACTGTCCTTGGTTATGGAAGTTGAATGTTTTTTCAAGTCTTACATTGCTGTATATTCAAATATTTGTTTTTATTAATATGCAATAATGGCTTAGAAATTTTCATTTGATTCTTGAATTGGTAGATAAGATTAACTATAGAATCTTTTGACTATCTCTAGTGAATGTCCTTTAAAATGACTAATTTGAAAATAATGTGTGCCCTGTAAGTTTGTTTTAAATTGCTCTGTTTTTGTTTGTTTTGTTTTGCAGTACTGGGGATTGAAACCCAGGGGCACTTTATCTCTGAGCCACATTCCAGCCCTTTTTACTTTTTGTTTGGAGACAGAGCCTTGCTAAGTTGCTTAGGACCTCCTTAAATTGCTGAGGCTGGCTTTGAAGCTGTGATCCTCCTGCCTCAGCCTCCGGAGCCACTGGGATTATAGGTGTGTGTCACCGTGCCTGACTTAAGTTGCACTGCTTTAAAAGAACCTATGGAAGAGTAACAAAAAGTCAAGCAACTGCATAATCAGATTATAATAATAATTTGTTGTATTATTATTATTTTGACTGTATTGGGGATTGAATCCAGAGTTGCTTTATGCTGAGCTACATCCTCAATCCTTTTTAGTTTTTATTTTGAGACAGGGCCTCACTAAATTGCAGAGGCTAGCCTCGAACTTTTCATCCTCCTGCTTCAGCCATTTGAGTGGCTGGGATTATAGGTGTGTGCCACTGCACCTGGCTATAATAGTTATTTAGTTAAGCATTTTTTTTTATTAAGAATCAGAAGCCCAAGGAGTACATATGTTGCTTTAATCTGCACTCCTTGAAGGCATTTATGACTAGATGCTACAGCTTTGTAGTAGGCCGCTATTTCCATTTTTGGCTCTTTGGAAACTTGCAGGCTTAAGTTTGTACATGATCTTGTGTCTTGTTAACCTTTTTCCTGTAAAATGTAAAAATTTTAAGGGTATTTTGATCCTAAGTATGAGAAAAGACTTTGTCACTTAAACAAGAAAAGAAGGAAGAGGAGGAGAAGAAGAAAGGGGGAAAGAAAGAATGAAAAAGAAAGAGCCAGGCTCATGCCTGTAATCCCAGCAGCTCAGGAGGCTGAGGCAGGAGGATCGAAAGTTCAAAGCCAGCCTCAGCAACTTAGCGAGGCCCTAAGCAACTGAGCGAGACCCTGTCTCTAAATAAAATATAAAAAGGGCTGAGGATGTGGCTCAGTGGTTAAGTGCCCCTGGGTTCAATCCCTGATGCCAAAAAAAAAAAAAAAAAAAAAGGTTGGGGACACGGCTCAGTGGTAGAGTGCCTGCCTAGCATCGTGCATGAGGCTCATTAAAAACAAACAAACAAACAAACAAAAAACACACCAGGGTGATTCCTTTTGGAAAGGTAATGACAAGCTGTGTTGCACATCTACATTTTTGCCCATCTGGAGTGCTGGAAGTCACTTTTTCGTTTGCATAGGGTCCCTAACATTATGCTAGGGATGATGGGAGGAAGTTTTATTTTTTGTTTGGGTTCTCAGTCACTTGGGGCTTTATTGAGGAGTGTGGCAGAGTCACTGATGGCTTGTCCCTATGATGCTGGGGCTATGCACAGGTGATAAAGAGGTCACAGACTGGGCCTACTACTCTCTCTCCTTCCTGCTGGGGGTACAGTTGCATCCTCTGCCTTTGGGTACCAACTGCTGGTAGGGTGCAGCCCAGGGAAAGCAGATACACAGGACAATGACAAACGGATGTCACCACCCTGGATAGCAGTGCCCCCAAACTGGCTGGAGATGTTAACCAGTAGTTTCTGTTTATGGGGGAGATGTTGCCAAATTGTCCTCTGCTCCCTTTGGTTTATAGTGAGGCTAAAGGTTTTGACAGATGGGGACAGCATGGCCTAGCACTGAAAGATGCAGTTCTGAACCCACAGAGGAAATTCCTTAAATTCTCACGTCAACTTTGCTTTTCAATATTTCAGTGTCATGGAACAAAATCCAAGTTCATGATATAAGTCAATGAAAAGAGAGAAATGAGCAGGCAGGAGTCAGATACAAATGGTGTGTGTCCACAAAATGTCATTTTGAAGTTTGTGGTCTGGAGCTTAGAATGCTTTTTCTCTGAGAAAAACAGAACAATGTCAAAAGGGGGTTGGATTCCTAGGCTGGATCTCAAAATTTGATATAATTTATAACAGGGTTAAATTCTTATCTCTTACGAAGAAAATTTAGTAGGGAACAAAATGTCATTTTGCAATAATAATTTTAAAGAAACAAAGAAAAAACAATTTCAGGGCAGAAAGTAAGACCAATTTTATTCATCTGAAGCACTAGTGCTTGAAGAAACCAGACTGACTTAATAGAAAAGAACTTTTGGGACGATTTTGATAGGCACTTCTGGGAACTGTCAAAGTTTAGGGCTTGAAGTCATTGGTTCTTCTTTTTTTTTTTAATTTATTTTTATTGTAAACAAATGGGATACATGTTGTTTCTTCATTGGTTCTTCTTATTTCACAATTTACATCCTTTCTCTCTCTCTCTCTCTTTCTTTCTTTCTTAGTACCAGGGATTGAACTCAGGGGCACTTACCACCGAGCCACGTCCCCAACCCTTTTTTATATTTTATTTAGAGACAGGGTCTCACTGAGTTGCTTAGGGCCTTGCTAAGTTGCTGAGGCTGGCTTTGAACTCAAGATCCTCCTGCCTCAGTCTCGCCTTTCTTTTTCTTTTTTAAAAATAATCATCATTGTATTTATTTATTTATTTATTTTTATGTGGTGCTAAGGATTGAACCCAGTGTCTCACACGTGCCAGGTCAGTGCTCTGCCACTAAGCTACAGCCCTGGCCCCAGCCTTCCTTTTTTAAAGACAACCATAGCATTGACACCACTCTGGTTTAACACTGGCCATGACGAGGGGTAGGGTTTGGGCTCACAGATGAACCCAAAGGAGAAAGATTTTACCGAAGTACTTAAGCACTGCTTGGAAAAAGACTCCAGGAGGTACAGATAAGAGGTGAAAGATGATGGAGGTGGGATTACTGTGTCCCTCTGGTGAAAGGTGGCCGTGAGAAGAGTGTCGAGGGAAGGCAGCCTTGAGCCCACCAGTGCCCTTCAGAGTGGCTGTCAGGGCCTGAGAGCTTGGGCACTGTCCCTAGGTTGCTGGGAAAGGGAAGGAAGGCACTATGTATTGCCAGCCACTCAAGTTCAAGACCTGCTTTAATATCCAGCATTGGAAACTCAGGGCATGCCTGCTGTGTAGAACCAGATTATAAGAGCTAATCGCCAAAGATGGCCACCCTGCAGTGGACTGGTATTCATGCCCTTGGATCTTGGCTGACCCTGGAACTTGCATTTTGGCTAAAAGAATTCCTCAGAATGACACTACATGACTTCCACAGCTAGGTCCTAAGAAGTCTTAGGGCTCAGTCTCCTCCAGCATGGACTGTAGGGGAAGCCAGCCACCATGCTGGCCTAGGGAAGCCCAGCTACTCCAAGGCTACTGTGTAAGAAGGAAGCCTACAACTCTTTTCTAGCCTCTCAAGCCCTGGGTGCCAGACTTGTGAGAGAAGATTCAGATAAGTCCAGCCTTATTCACCATCTGACTGAGACCAAATTCAGAAGCTCACCTGAGCCTATTATCTTACCCCAAAACTATGAAGAATAGTAAACACATTGTTATTTTAAGTCACTAAGTTTTGGGATGGTTTTTACACAACAGATAACTAGAACCCAGATTAAGTCCCAAACTTGCTTTCCTACAAAACACATCAACATTTCAGTTCCAAATGACCATCTGCCCCCATCTCAACCAACTTAGTATGAAATAACTTCAAGAATCTCCAAGCATGCTCAGATTTTAGATCTGTAAGAATTTTTCCTTAAATCCCCTATATGGGCCTTCTGCTAGGTTAGAAGGCTAGATAATATAATTAAGGACAAGCAATAAGTAATAAATGACCATGAGCTCTTGAATAAGATTCATCCTGTAAAGCAGCTATTTGTAGTATATTCTGGTGGGGCAGCCTTAGTGGAACCGGAAGTAACTCCAGGCCAATGTTCCATAGTTGCCTGGATGAATATTTCCTGTTTCTACAGTTTTACTGCTGTTAGTGATTTTTCTCTCACACGTTCCTCTATAATCTCTTTCCAAGAACTGGGTGCTTCTGGAGATAGCAGTGTGGGGTTCTTTTTTTGTTTTTTTCAGAGACTGGCTTAAGGAATTGGATAAAGAAAGATCTGCCAGGCATGTTGCCTAAGATTCCCTGTGCTCTCGAAATGATTTAAGAGAGCAGTCATTTTCTTGGTGAATTTTCAGTGGGTTGATGTTTCTTCTGACAAGGCCGGTAAACTCATGGTTGAACAATGACATGAACTAAGTCAGTCACAGTGACACAGTCACCTAGCTGAACTAGACAATCCCAGGGCTTCACCAATTCCTGTATCTCTCAGAAGAATGAAGCATGCAATTATGTTAGAGGAGTTGATAAAATGCAAAGTGTTCGTCTGGGGCTCAGGTTAATGACAGGAGTTGCTTTTCTCCATGTATCTGGTACTCAAACATGTTTGCCTGATGAATGAATCCTATGACTTAGAAGTCCTGAAACTGAATAGTTTGGAGTCAGGTAACCCACAGGGATCCTATAAATAGCAAGACTGAGCCGGGTGTGGTGGCGCAGGCCTGCAATCCCAGCGGCTCTGGAGGCTGAGGCAGGAGGATGGTAAGTTTGAGGCCAGCCTTAGCAACTTAGTGAGGCCCTGAACAACTTAGCAAGACCCTGTTTCAAAATAAAAAAAATAAAAAGACTGGGGATGTGGCTCAGTGGTTAAGAACCCCTGGGTTCAATCCCTGGTACCAAAAGGAAAAAAAAAAAAAAAAAAAAAACAGGTCCATTCATGCTGTAGTTGAGTTAGATCCTAGGCAACTAGACAGGGTATCCATTCAGTCTGCAAACAGGCAAAAATGTAGAATGCTCTCAAGGACATTGTTGGGGAGAAGTATCTGCATTTCCAGACTTTATGAACACCCTGGATATTAGCATCAAACACCCCTGATCTTTTTACCAGTTGGGTCTCAGAGGTTGTAACAAATCTCTTCTGTTTTGTAAGGTTTTCTGGGAAGCTCCATATGGCCTACACTTCCAGAGCTGCTGGGAGGCCTCGAACAGGGAGGAACTCAGAAGGGAAGAAGGTGCTTCCAGCCACCCTTGTGCTGGATCATCTCCAACTGGAGGGCCTAGGAGGAATATTTGTTACTTGTCCTCGTGAGGAGGTCCAGAATAACCCAAGGAGGTTGTGATGGTTAATTTACTGCCAAGTAAGGAGATTTTCCTGCCATTAAAGGTAGGTTAATGAAAGAGCATAATTGTCCAATAAAACTTTCAGGGACACAACAGAGGAAAGTTCTCCACCTATGAAGCCAACTAGTTTACATTTCTAGATGCTCTATTTTATTCCTCCAGGATCCTTGGAAAACACTTTACCCAGACATTTGTCAAAAGGTGTTTTAGTGGTGCACACCCATGATTCCAGTGACTTGGGATGCTGAGGCAGGTGGACTTCAAGTTTGAGGCCAGCCTCAGAAATTCAGTGAGACTCTCACCAACTTAGTGAGACTCAGTCTCAAAATAAAAAATAAAAGGATTAGGGATGGAGCTCAGAGGTAAAGCATCCCAATCCCCAGAACCAAGATTTTTTTAAAAAGTGATTTTGTTTGTTTGTTAGTTTGGTGCTGGGGATTGAACTCAAAGTCTGGAATAAATTAGAAGGTTCTACCAAAGAGGAAGGAGATGACCAATTCCATGCCCAGACAGGAAAGAAGGGGACAGAAATCAACATTGGACTTTTAAAAGAAATCTACTCCCACTGTTGCCCCACAAAACAACCACAAATTTTAAAGGTATAGTGGAAGGTTCTAGATTAATTTTAAGTGCCTTGAGCTGGGCAGGTGGTGCACACCTGTAACCCTAGTGGCTCAGGAGACTGGGGTGGGAGGATTACAGGTTCCCAAGTAGGCCTCAGCAACATAGTGAGGCTATAAGTAAGCAACCTAGTAAGGCCCTGTCTCAATAATCATTGCCTCGAAGTTCCCCCAAACCATGAGGTACGAAGTTTTTAAAAGAGAGGGAGGGCATGCATCTGGGAAAATGTTGCAAGTCAGAGATGCCGACTAGTTTCATTTTTTAAAACTTTTAATTTTGAAATAATTGCAGATCCACAGGAAGTTGGGTAACTGCAGTACCAAATCAAAATCAGGAAGAGCTGGGGTTTAGCTCAGTGAGAGGGCACTTGGCTAGCATGTGCCAGGCCTGGGTTCCAGCCCCAGTACCGAAAACCAACAGGGAAGTTGATATTGGTGCAACCCACAGAACTTATTTGGGTTTCACTAATTTTACATGCATTCGCACGTGTGTGTGTGTGTGTGTGTGTGTGTGTGTGTGTGTATGTGTGTGTGTCCACCCAGTTTTTTCGCATGCAGCTGTACCACATGAAGATACTTAACTCAGCCCGGTGCCTGTAATCCCAGCAGCTCGGGAGGCTGAGGCAGGAGGATCAGGAGTTCAAAACCAGCCTTAGCAAAAGCGAGGCCCTAAGCAACTCAATGAGACTCTGTCTCTAAATAAAATACAAAATAGGGCTGGGGATGGGGCTCAGTGGTTGAGTGCTCCTGAGTTCAATCCCTGGTACCTCCCCAAAAAAGAGAGATAATTAACTCTATTGTCACTTCTAGGCTCCTTTAGGCTATTCCTTTATAGCCACACCCACTCCCTTCCCCAATTCCCAACCGCTGGCCAAACTAAGCTGCTCTCCATCTACAGAATTGTTCTTCAATGAGTTGTCACATAAATGGATACATATCCTTCTGAGATTAGCATTACCCCCCACTCAGCGTGATTCTCTGAAGATCCTCCCACGTTGTTGCATGTGTCAATAGTCCATTCCTTTTTACTGCTGAGTGGTAGTCCATGATATGGATGTACAAGGGTTTGTATAACCATTCACGCCCTGAAGGACATTTGGATGGTTTCCGGTCTTTGACTATAACAGATAAAGCTGCTATGAACATTTGTGTAGAAGTTTTCGTGTGAAAATAAGTTTTCACTTCTCTGGGATAAATGCCCAAGAATGCAAGTGCTGGGTCCTCTGGCAAGTCCATTTTTAGTTTTTAAAGGAACTGCCAAACTATTTTCTAGAGTGGCTGTATCATTTTACATTCCCACCAGCAATGTGAGGGATCCAGTTTCTCAGCAGCCTCTCCAGCATTTGACGTTGTCACTATTTTTTATTTTTGCCATTCTGATAGGAGGGTGGTAATATCTCATTGTGGTTATTTTTTGGTTTTGCTTTTGGTACTGGGGATTGAACCGAGGGCCTCATACACGCTAGGCAAGTACTCTATCACTCAGCTACACCCCCAGCCCCTCATTGTAGTCTTAATTTGCATTTCCCTAATGACATTGAACGTCTTTTCATATGCTAATTTGCCCCATGTCCTCTTCAGTGAAATATCAGTTCATGTCCTTTACCCATTTTCTAATTAGATTGTTTATTATTGTTGAGCTTTGAGAGTTCTTTTTGTTTCGGCAATAGGGATTAAACTCAAGGGGGCTTTACCACTGAGCTACATCCACAGCCCTTTTATATATTTTTTAAAAATTTGAGACAAGATCTTGCAAAGTTGCTGAGGCTGGCTTTGAACTTGTGGTCCTCCTGCCTCAGCCTCCAGAGCCTCTTGGATTACAGGCAGACATCATATGTTCCTGACATTTTTTTCTAAAAGGGTCTTTGGCAGAACAAAGTTTTAAATTTTTATACGCCTTCATCCACCTATCTATCTATTTATTTAGCCAATGTTCATTGAGTATCCACTATGTTCCAGGTTCAGTATCAGGTGCAAGTGACCTAAAAATGAATAAAATACAGTTGTCTTCCAGTGTTCACTCTAGCAGGGACAGGGACACATAAGCACATCTCTTTCCACTAGAGTGTGGTAAGGGAGATAGAGCAAGCCCCAGGAGCCCAGGATCAAGCACTGCTCTGATTGGGAAAGGTGGGGAAGGCTGCTTCCTGCTTGGTAGTTATGAATCAGTTGAAATAGTGGCATTATTCTAGGGAGATACAGGTCAAAGCATATTCTAAGAGAGGTTGTATTTGTTTTGAGTTTGTGTGGGTGTGTGTGTTTTCTATAAAAAAATATTTCCACCTCTTCATCATAATTATGACTGGTTCATTTTCTAGAAGATTCTTTCCCCACATCTTCAAACAGCTGATACCAAAACTGAGATCCTGTGAGATGAATGGAGACTCCAACCCAGAACGGATCAGTTTTTCAAAAATACAACAACACCTGTTTGTTCAACAGGTGGTCTCTGCTGTGAAGTGCTGGCATCTGGGTAAGGTGTAGATAGGTCTTGTTGCATAACAGTCCTTGGTCCTAATATAGCCACGTTCATCTGAGAAACTTAAAGGACTTGCCTCACATGACATGCTGCCTCATTTTTGCACTGGCTCTTCGAGGAAGGCAAGATGAGGTTTATTATGCAGTGGCCTATATTCCAAGTAGAGTATGATGCTCCCTACCCAGCGACGAGAAAAGTACACCCAGTGACATGTTTGGGAGGAGCCTAGAGAAATGAGGGAGTCTAAATGAGAAAAGAGGACTGGACCTTTGGTTGAGGCTACAATTCTCTTCAAAGAATTTTTAAAAGCGTAAAGCCTGACTGTCCTTATATAAGACAGATTAAGGGCCGGGGTATGGCTCAGGTACAAACAAGGAAAAAGAAAAATAAATAAATACTTGAATCTCAAAAGCTGAGGATGCTGTTTGTTCCCATGTCCAATCAGGACTTTGTCCTGTCAACTGTCCCTGGGTGGTGTCCCTTACCCCTTATATTTTCTCTTCCTTCCTATTTCTCTTCAGGTTTGGGTGCAGGACATTGGACACCCAGCGGCCCAGCCTCTGCTCTCTCTGCCCCAAGCCACCTTGTGCACAACCTGGTGAATTAATATCCGCAAGGCAACATACCCTCTTGCCGTTGCTGTTGTTTCTTGCTGCTGTTTCCAAAATCAAGTCCATGCGCTTCACTCTCTGTGACCAGCCTCAACTTATCTTTCCAACCTATCTTTTCTAATCTGCCATACTTTCCCTAAACGTTCACTTAAACACTACAGACAGAAAACAAAATGTTTAAAGAAAAGCAAACACTGTGATCAGCCAGGTGCGGTGGCAGGCTCCTGTAGTCCCAGCTACTCCAGAGGCTGAGGTAGGAGGGTTGCTTGAACACACTTTGAGGGAAGTCTAGGCTACACAGTGAGACCACCTCTTAATAAAATAAAACCAGACACAGGGGCACATACCTGTGATCCCAGTGACTTGGGAGGCTGAGGCAGGAGGATCGAGAGTTCAAAGGCAGCCTCAGCAACTTAGCGAGATCCTAAGCAACTTAGTGAGACCCTGTCTCAAAATAAAATATAAAAAGGGCTGGGGATGTGGCTTTGTGGTGGAGCACTCCTGGGTTCAATCCCCAGTATCAATAAAAATAAGAAAAAGAATAAACACAATGACCCAGAAATGGTGATCCCCAGGAAGTCAAGGACTGGTGTCTTTCTTATTCACAACCCGTGTTCTCAGCTGTTAGGACGGTACTTTGTGTGTTTCGCCAAGCAAATGAATGAACCATTCCCTGCAATCGCTGTTTCTAAAACCCGTTTCCAGAGTTCCTCGGCTATTATTACTTCCCAGACCCCCAAGTTTCTGCAGCCTGGGTGTCTCTTCCTCATTCCCATAGCCAGCGGCACCAGAAACAGTCTTTCCCCACCCCTTGGGCTAAACTCTGTCCATGCTTCCAGGTTTGACTCTCGCTCTGACTTCGAAAGCTTCCCGACCTTTCGAGCCTACTCTGCTGTCTTCCTTAGATTCTTTTGGCATGTTCGTTCATTCAGGGTACAGGCTGTGCTCTGGAGGAGCTCACAGTCTAGCTGGGATGCACCACACGCTGCCTCACGTTGTGTTCTGATGTCTGTGTGTGCGTGTATGTGTGTATCTTGTCATGCCTTCAACTTGTTTGTCTTCCTCTTAGCCCTAACTTAACTATGGTATTCAATAAACATCTGCTGAATCACTAAAATAATACTTTGAGCTAGGCACAGTGGCGCACTCCTGAAATCCCAGCTCTTTGGGAGGCTGAGACAGGAGGATTGCAAGTTCAAGGCCAGCCAGGGCAACTCAGCGAGACCCTATCTCAAAATAAAAAATAAAAAGGGCTGGGGATGTAACTTAGCGGTGGAATATTCCTGGGTTCAACTCCCAGTATCACACACACATACATGTACACATAAAAAAAAAGTCCTTTGATTTGATACACCCCCCACCATGGTGTTCTCCACCTAGAATAATTTCCAGTCACCTCCATGTGAAACTTAGGAGGCAGTCCTCATTACCTTTATTTTATAAGTGAGAAAACTCACAAGGCAAGGAATGGTGAAATAACTTGTTCCAGACTGCAAGTGAATTATGGTTGCTTTATCCAAAATATAGGTAGAAGAGCTTTAGAAATAGAGGTGACTATGTGTCCATTGTGTCAGAATTTAGGCAGCTTTCTCAGATGCTGAGGTACAAATCATGCCAAGTATACTCATTGTTTTTCTGTTGTTGTAACAAAAGACCTGAGACTGGGAAATTCATAAAAAACAGAAGTACATTCAACTCATGGTTCTGGAGGTTGGGAAATTCAAGAGCACAGTGCTGGCATCTGCTCAGCCTCTGGTGAGGGCCTTGTGCTGCATCATAACATGGCGGGCATTACATGGTGAGATAGAGCAAGCGCACTAGTTTGGGTCTCTCTCTTCTTATAAAACTACAGAGATACAGTCATATCAATGTTCATAGCTGCTCAATTCACAATAGCCAGACTGTGGAACCAACCTAGATGTCCTTCAATTGATGATTGGATAAAGAAACTGGTATATATATGGAATATGTGGAATATTACTCAGCTATAAAGAATAATAAATTTATGGCATTTTCAGGCAAATGGATGAAATTGGAGAATATCATGCTAAGTGAGATAAGCCAATCTCAAAAAACCAAAGGATGAATGATCTCGCTGATAAGCGGATGATGACACATAATGGGGGGTGGGAGGGGGGCAAGAATGGAGGAAGGAGGGACTGTATAGAGGGAAAAGAGGGGTGGGAGGGGTGGGGGGAAGGAAAAAAATAACAGAATGAATCAAACACAATTACCCTATGTAAATGTATGATTACACAAATGGTATGCCTCTACTCCATGTACAAACAGAAACAGCATGTATCCCATTTGTTTACAATAAAAATAAATTTAAAAAACCAAACTACTAATACCATCATGAGGGCCCACCCTCATGACCTCCCCTAATCCTCATTATTACATCTAAGTACCATTAACATATGAATCTGGGATAATTAGCTTTCCACCACATGAAGTTTTCGGGGACACATTTGGATCACAGCACTCACATACAGACTATTGAAATCAGGAAGAAGAACATATATGTCTTCAAGTCAGAGGCTGGTGTATGCAGAGAAATTAATATTTCTTCTTCTATTCCTGATGGAGTTGTGTGAAAGGTAACGTGGTAGATTCAAAACATTCCAGAGAGGAACGAGTGGGTGGCAGTGGGCGAGCATTTTTCCTTTTACAGAACAATTCTTGTAGAAGAAATAGCATTGCTGGCTTTTTCTATTTTCAGCAAAAGTAACACTTAACTAATCTAATTATTATTCAAGTGAAGGTGTATAGCCACAAACCTTTATTTATTCTGCAAATTTTTCAAAACAACAAATTTACATGGAGCAGAGGATGCAAATAGGTGGTCTGATGGCACAACTGAACTCACCTACACTATTCAAAAAATTTTTTTCAACTTAATTTTTGGTTGTTTGTTCTTTGTTTTGGGTGCTGGGGATTGAACCCAGGGGTACTTAACCACTAATCCACATTCCCAGTCTCTTTTTATTTTTTATTTTGAAATAGGGTCTTGCTAAGTTGCTTAGGGCCTTGCTGAATTGCTGAGGCTGGCCTCATACTTGCGATCCTCCTGCCTCAGCCTCCTGAGTCACTGGATTACAGGTGTGTTCAACTTAATTTGGAATCCATAAGAAAGGATATTTATAACAGTTCTATAAGGCAATAAAAATACAGGAAAAACAAACACATACCCATACCCTCAGCTTGAAAAACAGAACAGCACCTGTATCCCTGAAACCTTCTAGACATACACAGAAATACTGAAATAACCTGGATTACCTGCTGACAGTTAAAACTTGGGACATTTGGGCTGGGGGTGCAGCTCAGTGGTAGAACTCCTGCCTAGCATGTGTGAGGTCCTTGGTTTTTTTGTTTTTGTTTTTTTGGTGCTGGGGATTGAACCCAGAGGCACTTTACCGCTGAGCCACATCCCCAGGATTTTTTTTTTTTTTTTTTGGTACCTTATTTTGAGACAGGGTCTGGCTGAGTTGCTTAGGCCCTTGCTAAGTTGCTGAGGCTGGTTTTGAACTCAAGATCCTCCTGCCTCCACCTCACAAGCTGCTGGGATTGCAGGTGTGCCCCACCGCACCCAGTGAAGCCCTTGGTTTAATCACTGTAGCACCTGCCCCTCCCAAAAAGATACTTCACACAAAAATCTGGATTTCCAGCCTGTCTTAAGAAACCTGGCCCCACAGGGCTGTATTCCTGTAGGGAAAGACTGGGTTGGCCCTGTACTGGGCTCCCTCCAAATGCCACGTGCCATCCCAGCTCTTGGCTGCCCTTTTCCAACCATGTGGCCTAAGTGTGAACCGCCCCCCCCCCCCCCCCCAGCAAAACATGCTTCCTTCCAGGGTTGGCTCCTCCCCCAACACGGCTCAGACTCCTCATTTCTCTAGCTTTCCTGCCTCTGCTTTGGGGCATCTCCTTTCCTCGTGGAGCAGGTCTTTAAGAGGTTCCAGGCTCCATGGAGATGCGCAGAGAAGAAACTGTCTCTGTCCTTGATGGGCAAGACGGGCAAGGATGGAAGTGGAAAGATGGTGGGAGAGACTGCCTTCATCAGGGTCCGCCAGAGAAACAACCGACAGGGTGTGTGTAGACAGGTGGAAAGGTATGTATTTATTCAAGGAGGGGGCTCACACAATAGCGGGGCTGGCAAGCCCAGGAAGAGCTGATCTGACATTCTCCACTCTGAAAGGCAGTTGGGAGGCTTGTCCTTTCCCTACTTCTGTGCAGCCTGGCAAATGGTCCTTCCTTCTAGGTGGGTCATGAGGATTAGATAAACCAATCCCACGGTTCAAAGTACAGCCCCTCATCTTCCCAGAGAGTGTAGAGAAGTGTGTCATCGCCGGGCGCGGTGGCGCAGGCCTGTGATCCCAGTGACTCGGGAGGTTGAGGCAGGAGGATCCAGCGTTCAAACTCAGCCTCAGCAACTTAGCCAGGGCCTAAGCAACCCAGTAAGACCCCGTCTCAAAATAAAAAATAAAAAAAGTGCTGGGGATGTGGCTCAGGGGTAAAGTGCCTCTAGGTTCCATCCCCCTACCCTGTGTGGGTGGTGACTCTCACAGATTGTAATTAAACTGGATTTCCATGAAATATCTTCCCTGTCTTTGGATATTAGATGGCTATCAGGGAGGGAGAATTTGCAGAAGAATGTTGGGGCTCTACCTAAACACAGAGTTTTGCATTTCTTAAGAGAGAATACTAATTTGGACAAGATCCAAGATGACAAGCTATCTTTAAAAAAATCAGAAGTTAAAAGAATGAAAAAGTTTTAAGCCAAATGTGGTGGCACACTCCTGTAATCTCAGTGATAATCAGGAGGCTGAGACAGGAGGATCACAAGTTTGAGGCTAGCCTTGGCAATTTAACAAGACCCTAAGCAACCCAGCAAGACCGGTACTGGGGTTCAATTCCCAGTACCCCTCCACACTAAAAGACTGAAAAAGTTTTTTTTTTTTTGTGGTACTGGGGATCGAACTCAGGGCCTTGTGCTTGCAAGGCAAGCACTCTACCAGCTGAGCTATCTCCCCAGCCCTGAAAAAGTTTTAAAAACTTTAAAAGTGGTTAAACCAGGCATTCATCAAGGTCTGTAGGCCAATGACAGCAATAATTGCTAGGGAGGAAGATGAAGAGAAAGAGTGAATTACTTTTTTTTTTTTTTTTTTGTACCAGAAATTGAACTCAGGGGCACTTAACCCCTGAACCACATCCCCAGGCCTTTTTATATTTTATTTACAGACAGCATCTTGCTGAGTTGCTTAGGGCCTCACTAAGTCGCTGAGGCTGGGTTTTAACTTGTGATCCTCCTGCCTCAGCCTCCTGAGCCGCTGGGATTACAGGCGTGCGCCACCACAACCCACTGTGAATTACTTTTACTAAGTACTGAAAACATAATTCCAAAACAGATCTGTGATGGCCAGGCTTCAAGTTCTACATTACCTGAGAGTATCTGCTAAAAATGTCTCTATTACCTAAGCGACAGCATGGATTCCTGGGAGCATGTGACCACCTACTACCGAGTCACTCTGCATAAATACATTGGCCTTTTCTCTTTGAAAATACTTTTAGCGATGTTAGTGGTAGAGAAGATGTCCTTCAATATAATTTTGTGTTGGTCTTGTCATCTTTGTGGAAAGAAAGCAGATTCCAGGTCAGATCTTGATGTGTCAGGAACTGCCTAAAACATCTAGGTACCAGGCTTCACCCTTAAAGAAGGGCGTCATGGCAGCATACTGGAGTCCAAGATCTCTTTTTCCCCTCTAGAGCTTTCATTAGCCTCTATAGTAATAACGGTCTCCTAATTATTGCAAATTATCAGGCACACTGGAAGTTAATCTGCTTTATCTGAAGCCACAGGATTAAAAAAAAAAAAAAGAAAAAACCAAAAGCCTATTACACTTTAAAACATAAAAGAAGACTCAGTAGGGAAGTGCTTTTACCTTCACACCTATAATTATCTTTCTGATTACAGGGTCCTTTTGCCTTCTTTGAACTTTATTCCCAGTTCATGCTAAAGGAAGTGTGGGTCAGATGGACCCAAAAGGCCCCTTCTTTCAGATCTCCAGAAAAATGACTGGCGATCATGAAGTTCATTAAAGGCCCTGCTCAGGTGTCTATCTCTTGGAATCCCTTTTATTACTCTTTATCTTCTAGCTGAAGAATAGTCTATTTCTGTGCACAGGGAGGTGTGACAAGTTTCCTCTTCTATGTACTTACACACAATGGCAGTGTCATAGGTGTTACAGTGGAGGTTTGAATAGTGAGGGCTGCGGTAGCCTAGTGCACAGAACAACTCATTCTCCTGGGAACGTTGGGACAATGTGTAAGGAAAAATGCAGCTCAGCTCCGGACCGCGGTGGCTCCAGCTCTTCCGATGGAGCTGTCGCTCTATACTCCCTGTCTGAGTTGCGGTCCATGACGGACACAGGACCTCACGCAAGAGACTTTATTATGCAGACGACTAGCACGACCTACCCTACGACCCCGGGTTGGAAAAGAAGGGAAAGAGAAAGATGGCGTGGGCGCTTCTCCCACATATTGGAATCACCCGGGCTGGAAGGAACCAATAGCGGAGGAGAATACTTGCAAGCTGACTGATGAACCAATAGCTAGCTAGCATGTTCAGACTGACAAGCTAGGATGTAACGTGGGAAGCAGGAAATGGCTATAGCGTAAGCAGGAAATTCCTGCAACGTAAGGGGCGGGCAGAGCAACTTTCAGACTAGCAAGTTAGGTTGTGGTGCAACGGAAGGGGCGGGAGATCGGCTTTGTATTACACAATGGGTGATAGATGTGTCCACAGAGCTACCCTAGACCACACACTTACTCCTTGCAAACCACTATAATGCACGAGCCTTGAATTCCAAACAGTGTTTGGGGGCAGGAATCTGAGGCATTGAGATGCCAAGTGAGTTGTCCCCAGTGACACCGCTTACAAGCAGTAGAGCAGGGAATTTTTTGCTTGTTCCAGGAACTTCAGGCTCTTGTCCACTGGGCTGCCTCCAGGGATGGGTGATGGGGGTGTGTTGCACATAGTTTATTTGCTTCGATATGAGTACTTAAAAATGACTGAGAAGGGGGGCTGGAGAGATAGCTCAGTTGGTAGAGTGCCTGCCTTGTAAGCACAAGGCCCTGGGTTCGATCCCCACCACCCCCCCCCCCAAAAAAAAAAAAGACTGATGAAGGTAGGCAAGTGAGCATGCAAACAAAAAAAGTCCTTGGTGGCAGTAATTTCTAACCCTTTTAAAGTCACTTCCGATAAAATTTGTCAATGACTGCCATGTGAAGATATGCAAATGACTGCTTAATGGAAAAGTCACTTGGAGCATGGTGAAAGTTGACTCATTTAGCTGCCTCAAGTGTGCACATCATTCTTTTTAGGAATGGAAATGTTTAAAACAATGCTTTGTATGCTTCTCCGCTTCCTTTTCATTTGATATTTCAATTATAACATATCGATTAACAAAATACCCTAGTGGTTTGAACTGCATAGTGTATGAGCCCGGGGTTAATTGAAAATAGGAAACTGCTGTATATTTTAATTTTTAAAGATACTCCCAGGGCAGTTAAATACTCTGTATGCCAGTTCTACTCAAAAGTAAAACAGTCCACAACCAGGGTAGTTGGCATATCCCATGGTTGCTACATGCAATTTGAACAGCTATATATTTTAATTTTTAAAGATACTCCCAGGGCAGTTAAATACTCTGTATGCCAGTTCTACTCAAAAGTAAAACAGTCCACAACCAGGGTAGTTGGCATATCCCATGGTTGCTACATGCAATTTGAACAGCTATCAAAACTCACAGCTTTTGAATCTTGGACTCATCTATACTCTGGTCTATAGGAAAAGGAAACTGAAGCCAAATCAAGAACACACTTCACCAATGCTCTGTGAGAATTCGGGAATCTCACGGCAGGAAGGGACTCTGATGATCATTAAGCCTAGTGGTGTTCAAAGGGGGCATTGTGGAAACCTGCATGTTTTTAGTTGTCACAGTGACTGGTCAGGGCTACCGGCATTTAATCTGCAGAAGTCAGACATAGTAGATATGTTCTGCGATGCTGATCAGTACCACACAACAAAGAATTGATCCACTGGGCCCTCATGTAGGTGAAAAAGTAGTTCATCATCACCTAAGTTAGGACACTGTTCTACATATAAATACAAAGTATTTTTCTCCAGTTCCTGTGTACGCTGAATTGTTCAGGAATGCAACTATTGTATCCACTGAAAGAAGATGGTACTGCTTTGTTTCAAATGTTAACTAAGAGTTCACCATTTTGGAAAATAAGGCCATCAGAGACAGCAGCTGCTCTTGGTACTTGAGCTGTGAAAACAACGCTCCTTTCCAGTGGCTTCACTAGCAGGTATCTAAATTAATGTAGTTGCGGGAGCATTTACATGTTAAAACTTATATTGTTTTATTATCGTCATTGTTTTCATATTACGACTAGGTCATTTTTTTTTTTTTAAAGTAGGTGTAGTTAAGTTTACGTTATATTACCTACGGTTTGATACCTCAGTATGGCTACAGGGGGCATTAAAAAAATGCTTTACAGCGGAGTTGGGTCTTTTACAGGGTTATGCAGTTTAGCCGACTTCTTTCATAGATGAGAAAATTGAAACCCGAAGCCGTTAAACTGTCCCGAGATACAGCGTTGTATTATCCCCCTATCTTATTAGAATTTCAGTTTCAATTTTTAAAAACTGTAAAAAAAAGAAGTTATGTGATGAGAACAAGCAATTTGAATTTGGGGAGAAGCCTTTGTGGGGGATGGCAGAAAATCCTGCGTATTATTTGTCAGGCTGAGGGTCAGAAGAGGGTGGAAAAAGTTTATTAGAACCATGTATGTGTGGTCACTTGCCTAAAGTCGGGGAGCCACCAGTGAAAACATCCCCCCCCCCAATATAAGGGTCTACGGTACCGAAGCTGAGTCTAGGAGTGGCCGGCCGAGGAGGGGGCCACCATAAGCGGTCCCTCCGAAGGCTGAAACGCGATTCCTCCTAGTCTCAGTCCACCGCAGTGGCCTGGAGGTCACCCCAAGCCCAGCCTGGTTGCGTCCGGCACCCCCCTCCACTCCTTCAGGTCCTAGGGCAGTTCACGACCCCCAGAGTCCCTGAAGCGCCGGTGGCCACTGGCCCTGGAGACCCGGGGAAGGAGACTAGAGGCCTAAGGTGGCCCGCACGCCGGCGGGCAGCCGGGGTCCTGGGAGAGCTCTGGACCAAGATCAGCACATGATTGTTTCATTGTTTCCTCATAGCTGGGGGCGCGGGGCGGAGGGGCTTTGCGGTTTTGGGCGGCGTCCCCGCTACCTAGGCAACCACGCTGGGAAGCGTCCGGCCACCCGCGCGCGCCGCCAGCTCCCTTTCATTTCTTCCCCGACCCCACCCGGGTCACCATACCGCCCCTACTCTCTCCCATCCCCCCCTTCCCCCTTCCCCCCTCCACCTCCCCCCCTCCACTTCCCCCCTTTCCCACCTCCTCCCCTCCCCCACTCTGAACCCTCTATTCTAGTCACCGTTGTCCTGCTCCACAAAATGGCCACCGTTCTCAACACCTGCGGTCATGTGACCCGCTGCCCTCTCGGTTTCGGGCCTCTTTTTGCCTAACTCCGATTTTGGAAAGGCTGCACACGGAAGACCAAGTGCTGGTTACACCAGAAAAATCCCACGACATCTTCGTGCCCGGGGACCGAGAGAGAAGGAAGAGCGCTAGAAAGGAAGAACGAACACTGGGTGCATAGGGGAGGAAAGGGGAGTGAGGAAGCCTGGGTTAAATTTTAAGGCCTTGTTGCTGAAGGCGAGGGAAGACTACAAGTTCTCGCGAGATCTCGAGAACTCCACAAGTCAGGCTTTAACGGGGAGTAGGGCAAGTGAAGCTCCAGCAAAACAGGACAGCATTTGATGTGCCTAGCTCCAAGGCTGCACGACTAGGGGGCGACGGGATTGACTACGAAATCCCGCGAGATTAGGAACAAGAGCGCGCAGTAGCCAGGCAGAAGTCGTAGCGGCAGGGGGAGTGCGGCTGTGAGAGGGAGGGCACACGTCTTACGTGCTGACGTAGCAGTCTTTCGAGTGGGTATATTAGAACGGTGACCGCGCCGTGCGCTCCAGAGCCGCAGTTCTCCCGTGAGAGAGCCTTCGCGGTGAACCAAGCACACTCGCTCAGCAGCAGAAGACTCCGAGTTCTCGGTACTCTTCAGGGATGAGTCATGTGGCGGTGGAAAATGCGCTCGGGCTGGACCAGCAGGTGAGCTTCAAGGAGCGGACTAAGGCGGCCGCTGCATGAATTCTCCCCTGACTTAACCTGGTTTATGGCGCAGCGCTAACTGGCACCCTCAGTTTACATTTCCTGGGTTCCTTGGGATAGGGACTTTCATTGCCCGGGGCTTTAGAGGGACGGGGAGGCGGCGGAAGTGCTAGTGTTGGCTGTCTTTTGGGCCCCGGCTTGGCCCGCGGTATTGTCCCCCGGCCGAGCACAATGGCGGCTTTTGTGTGTGCGTGCGCAGGCGGGCGGAGGGGGAGGGGTGCGCGCTCTCGCAGGGACGCGCACGCGCGAACCCCGGCTGATTAGTGACCCGTGGGGTGGGGGGGGTTGCGCAGCGCGACGGCGCGCGAATGGGGACCCTTTTGGCCTCAAGGGCCTCGGCCTTCACTTCTCTCGCGGCCCGGATTCCTGTCGGGCAGACCCGGACTCGTCCGGTGTGAGCGTGCGTGTGAGCGGTTGAGAAACGCTGCCCTGGAATGTGGGAGGGGGCGACGCGGGGGGGTGGCCTTCGCTCTGGGTAATGGCGGCGGCCTCCTTTGTGTGGTGCTGGGTGGCTGGGCGGCGCTGTGGCCCACTACTGGGAGAGGCCGGGCCAGCGGGCCCACGGCCGACGAGAGCCTGGAAAAGAGGATGGAACGGGCATCTAGTTCCTCCCGGGTTTCCTTCCGCAGGCCCTTCAAGCTTCAGCCCAGTTTCCGCAGGGTCGTCGCAGGCCCGGCGCCGCGGCTGGGGAGGCCGCGTTTCCGGAGTGGAAAGTTTTGTGACGCAGAAAATTCAGGGAGGAGGGGGGAAGGGGAGGGAGTAATGGGCCGCTGCGTATGTCGTGGCGCCAGGCTCTAGAGATAGAAGTTGAACGGCGGGAAGACATCGGGGAGGTTCGGGACCTGGCGCATCTCTTAACTCCGTTTTGCCTGAGATGGTCACTGTGGCACTTTTCGCCTAGGGCTGCCCTTTGTTTTTCTTGGGGGGCGGATACCGCGGGTTGTTTTTGCGTGTCTTCATGAACATGACGTTTGATCCAGGAACTCACCAGAGGAAAAATACCCGGGATATGACTTAGGGGGAGATAAACAGTTTTGTTGTTGACTTGTTGCTATTTGCGCAGTAAAATTTGGGGAATGGGTCAGAGAGCTCTTGTCTTTTGTCTTAATCGGAATCCCTTCTAAGGTTTTCCGGGCAAAGAGGATGGATGTGTGGTCTGAGAGGATTTAACGATTTCTTTAGGGGGAGTATTTTTCCCCTGTTAATGAAACAGTTACATTAAATTCTCCATATTACTGACGCTTCCTATGTTGAATGGAGCATAGATAAAAATATCTGGTATCAAGGGCAATCAAGGCTAATCCCCAGTTCTAACATACTCCACGTAGATGGTGTCGATTTTAAGATTGTAGGCAGAAATGAATCTTAAATTTGTAATCGATTTAACCTAAAAATTACGCCTTCAGGGTCGTTAAAGTTTAGATAGGAATTTATAGCAAGCAAGTTCACTATTGAGAAAATTGCCACAATGTAATCCTATCAATTTATAGAAGCGTTTACACTTGCTTTTAGTTCATATTGCCACAGTGCAAAATAAAGAAATTATAGTGCCACAGTATAAAATTAAAAACAAAATTTATACTGTAACAAGTGCGAGAAGAAAGTTGGCACGTTCCTACTGTGCCTTAAAGTATCAGTTTATTAACTAATTGCAGAGAGTGCATGGCAGCGTTTTTGCCAGTGGAAATTCTGGAAATGAGGTCCCTAAAGTCCTCATTCTTTTTTATAATTTATTGACATAGCATCTGCTTCCAGTTTTCAGTGACTCCATTGATACTTGCAGTTTGGCAGTATCATTGAGCTTTAAACACAGAATTTATAAATGTGGTATGACATCTCTTGCAAACACACGGCAACAGTACTGGACGACTTGGTCTTCTGTGGCTTTTCTGAAAAAAGTAATTTTGTTTTTGCATTTATAGATTTTCCTCCCTTGCTGCTTGTCAGTAGTTCTTGGTTAGCCATTATAAAACGTCATGAACATAGCATGACATAACCTTTTTTTCTAGAACGTTGAGGCTTTGAACTATCAATGTAAAGGGATGGGTAGAAGTGGAGATTCAAAGGCGGTAAAATGTTCTTTAGGAGCATTGGAAGCCATTTATGATTGTCTTTGAACTTACTGTTAAAATGGGAGAATAGATAACTTTCAGAGTGGTGCTAACCTCAAGTGAGCTAATTTTTTTGTTCTTGTGGAGTATTATCCTAATTTAAAATGCTAGTGTTTTATTTGGAGGTAAAGGAATAAAAGAATAGTTAACTCAGAATGTGCCCTAACATTAAATTCGGGCCCAGTTGGTACTGGATTGCACTGCATCGTTCTGTGCTGCCTTATGTAGTGTCTATAGTGTTATTATTTTGCATTTGCTCTGAGTCTTATGTCTTCAGAGCATTCTTGGTCACATTCTCACTAAGTTCTTATTTGCTCTGTGAACTATCTGGGGGAAACTATTTGAATGCAGGATGTCAGTATGTTTTAGTACTGGGGCTGCTAACTATCTAACTCTTTTCTAGTTTGCTGGCCTAGACCTGAACTCTTCAGATAATCAGACTGGAGGAAGTACTGCCAGCAGTAAGTAATATGTTTTATGGATTTATTGAGTATTAGAGCTCAAGATCTTAATATTTTCATGAATATACTTAAAATTTAAGAATTTGTTCTTCGATTTTTACTATGTATGGAATTACGTAGATTTCGTGTTACGTAGTACTTAGTGATCAATCTAAAGCATTGTGACCTTTCTGGTAATAAAAGGGATTAGTTGGTTCTATTGAGTAACAGCAGTAATCATTAAAAAGAACTTACAGAATGCATATATTATTCTTTGAAGACTTCGATTATGCTCATTATGAATTGTGAGCCCAGTTTGGAGGTGGTGGGGATGCATTTATCCCCGTTGGAGTGAATTGACTAGAATTACACTCAGTTGAGGAAACATACATTTTCATCAGCTACAGTTATTCCTTTCTCTTGAAGAACATGGGACTTACTAATATAACAGATTATATTGAATTTTGGGGTGATGGCTAGGATTTTTAAATTTTTTTAATTTTTAAAACTGACAAAAATAGGATGCCATATAATGTTTCGATATGTATACATTGTGAACTCTGGTAAAAGATTTTTTTTTTAAAAGAGGTTATTTGGAGATTGTCAGAGGTTAGGAGATTTTGGTGGCTTATTATTTGGCAGTAGACCTGTTTCACCTCAGATCTCGTGCCACTTATAACATGAATCCTCATTTTCAGCTTAAGAGGGCCTCACTAGGCACAAGATATTTGCTTTAAAATTCATGTTATTTGCCATGCTGAGAATCTTAAGAATTGCTCATCTTAACAGAGAGCTTTTAAAAAATACTTAATTCAGTCCAGAAGTGAAAAAGACAAATTGTAGGTTTACTACTCATAAAATAAAATGAGCCTGGGTTGTAACTCAGTAGTAGAGTGCTCGCTAACATTTGTGAAGCCCTGAATTCTATCCTCAGAACTGAAAAATAAAAAGAACAATAAAAAACAAGTTAACTTACCTTTACTTGGATATATGTAGTTTGCTTTTGCTTTTCATCCATAGTCTAGGCTGTTTTCCTCCCCGCCTACAGAATAATAGTTGACTTAAACTCAGCAAGCCCCAAATTAAAAATTCCAATTTCTTAACATCTCCCCTTTGCAACTTTTTCATGTATATTTGATGTATGTTTTGGAGCTTAATGGCATAGAAACAAAAGCTTCTTAGAGGCTAGTTGTGTTGATTTATTACATAATAGTAGTCTTTTATAACAAAATCAGGTTAAATAACTTCTAGTAGCTAGTTAAATGCATTTGATTTGTGGGTTTCAGCTATTAGGTTTCAAGTCAAAGTTCTAGTTGGATGTGGTGGCACATGCCTATAATCCCAGAGGCCACTGAGGCAGGAGGATCAAAAAAGTTCAAGGCCAGCCTCAGCAACTTAGTAAGACCCTGAATCAAAATTTAAAACAAAGAGGCTGGCGAAATGGCTCAGTGGTTTAAGTGCCCTTGGGATCAATCCCTGGTATATACCCCCTACCCTGTCCCATGCCCCCACCAAAAAAAAAAAATCTTATGAAGCTGTAACCCGTTTAAAGTAAGATTCATATTTTTCCCTCGCAGTTTCCAGGCAAGTAGGCAGACCAGGAATCTAGAAAGTTTTAGGAAAAAATGTTTTTCGAGGACCATTTTTTTAAAAAATAGTAGAAATTTTGGTAAAAGCTATAATGTTAAGGTTTTTGGCATTAATTTTATATTATTTCTTTTAGAAGGGCGCTATATCCCTCCTCATTTAAGGAACAGAGAAGCTGCTAAAGGTAAGTCCTTACACCAATGTTTTAGAGTTCACTCTTTCTTCATTTAGAAATTAGTCAAAGCCTAGGGAAAATGGGGCAGCTTGGAAGTCTGTTAACATTGTGTTGTCCTGTTTCCAACAGGACTGCTTCAAATACTAGAATTTAGAAACTTTGAAAAAATCTTATTTAGCCGGCTGTGACCTCAGATGCCACCTGCTGGGGAGGATCACAAGTTTGAGGCCAGCCTGGGCAACTTAGTGTGACCCTGTTTAAAGTTAAAAAATAAAGGCTGGGGGTGTAGCTCAGAGGTAGAATGCTTGTCTAGAATGCACAAGCTCCTGGGGTCCCCCCCAGAACCCACCCCATACTCCACAAGAATAGAGAAGAAAAACCTCATTTAATATCAGATAGTGGAGAATTTTCCTGTCAGACTCTTCTAAGGCCAAGGGATATGGTTTTTGTACAGTATTCTATTTTTGCAATGATTTACAGCATGGTTTTCATTTGAAAAAGGTAAGCAGGTACTCTGCTATGTAAACCCAACTGCAAAGTGATAACAACCTAGTTTCTGTTTGCGGAGGTGCCAAAATGAAGATGGACCTATTGTAGACTAATTAATAGCATTGGTCACACTCCAGTGAATTGGGAACAATTTTCAGGTTTCATCTACTTAACTGCCTCTTTTGAAAGGTTTTGTTTAAAGTATATTACAACACCTCGTGTCTTTTCCTTTTATACGTGTGATGTAGTGATAGATAATTAATAGATGCTTCATATCGTGGGTGCTGTGTGTTGCATAAAATGGACGATAATGAAATTTTAGCGGAAAAGGAAGATCATGGAAACATTAACGGTCAAGAGGGAAGGAAGATAGATAAAGAAGGCAGGTAGCTGGAATGGACCCTCACATATATTTAGTGCTGTTTTCCCCTTTGTTGCATTGATAGGAATCAGAAGTAATATCAAAGATTTTAGAACTGGAAGAGATCTAGAAATTGAATTTAGATCTTGATTGCTAGCAAAGGGCACCTGACTGGCTAATGGTAGAGGTGGGAGGCAGAAGGAAAGTAACTTATCAGTTGTCTCAGTTTAATAAGGTATCATTTAAGATAGTTAAATTCTCTGTCTTTAAACCTTCCACCTGTCCTTTGGCTAATTTTTACCTTTGTGATACCCTCTCACGTGAATATTTATAACTGTACCCAAGGAACTTATCCACCCTGAGAATGGGTAGGAAAGAGTTCTCCTTTTCCAAGTGTTTCTGATTCACATCAAGCTTATAAATAGATGAACCATTAAAATGGTATCATTGACACTAGTGTGTTTCATGTGTACAAAACAGTTTTTGAACTTTTTACCATCAAAATCAAAAGATAATATTAAACCAAATAACCTGACATAACGAGAAGAATGTTTTGCATGAATACCACCTTTAGGAAACATTGAAACAATGGCAACTGTTTTCCTCAAACTCGTTCAGACATGACGTGAATAGAAATTAAAATGTGGTTATATTTGGCAAAACTATAATCATTGAATTAACAGGTAAAGCTATTGATAACTTCAAGGTGGTATTCAGAACATTCTTAGATTGACACTTGGTCTAGTGTACAGTATTTTCTAGTGGAGAGAATTTTTTTTTTTTAACATTTAAAATATCAAAAAACTGGTGTAACCAGTTGTAAATCTTGATTCTTTTCTAGTGACATGATAGGAATGCATCCATTGGCCCATAGAAAAAAGTCAGTGGAGGAACCTTCAGATGCATCAAGATTGCTGGGTATGGTAGTGTATGCCTGCAGTCCCAGCTACTTAGGCTGAGGCAAGAGGAACCCAAGTTTGAGGCCAGCCTTGGCAGCTTAACATGACACCTGTCTCAAATCAAAAGGTCTAGGGATGTGACTCTGGTGGAGTACCCCTGGGTTTAATCCCTAGTACCCCCTCCCCACAAAAAAAGAAAAAACAAAGATTGATAATACTTTAATGATTCTTCTAATACAGTGTTTGTACCTTTTTTTTTTTTTTTTTTTAAAGGATTCTACGATAAAGACAGTTCAGGGTGGAGTTCTAGTAAAGACAAGGATGCGTACAGCAGTTTTGGATCTCGAAGTGATTCAAGAGGGAAGTCAAGTTTCTTCAGCGATCGTGGAAGTGGATCAAGGGGAAGGTAAGTGATTTTTGTCTTCTCACCTTATGTGCATATGCAATAGAAATTTAGGAATTGATCTCTAATTTGGTAATTCCTCATCCTGACTGCCTATTTGAATGTTAAGCATTCTGTTTAATCGTTGTGTTTCTTAGCTGTAAAAAGTCTTTAATAAATTGAACTTGTTACATAGAAATTAGATAGAAATATGAATATGCTCGCTCTTTGGCATAATAAAGTCAGCTATTTTTTATTTCTCTAGTTTTATATATTTAATATAATGGCCTAATTTGATTGAGGTTTTTGTGGACTCTCTGACAATTTTTAAACACCTTATATTTTTGATTACGCAAGTGTGGTGAACTGACCCCATGCGCCTAATAGCTGTGGTTAGTCCTGTGTCCTGATTTTTCGCAAACAGGCCTAAATCCCTAAAAACATCTTAATTCAGGTAAGGATTTTTTTCTACCTTTTATCCAAAATTTGTCACACAGGTGAATTGCCCTTTAAATGACATCCTAGTATAACTTGGACAATTGATACTCGGTGTGCTATTTTCTTTTTCCTACCACTAAGTATATTTGGATCCAAGAGCACTCTATAAATGAAGGTGTGAGCTTATGTGCCAGTTTTAAACATATAAAACTTGATTTTTAATGTCAGAATGCACAAGGCATTGTTATAATCTGTATGACTTTGTAGAAAAAGTGATTTTAGAAAATATATAAATGATACGTACAATTTGACAATTAGTAAGCCTTGTCAGATAAGAAGCAAGAATTCGTCTGTCGACATCCTTGTAATTGACCATTAATGAATAATAATCACCTATCTCCAGATAGCATTCAGGAGGTAGTGGTGGAGATCTGATAATAGCTAAATGGTATGATTCTGATTAATTGCTTGTGCTGTTTAGGTTTGATGATCGTGGACGGAGTGACTATGATGGCATTGGCAGCCGTGGAGACAGAAGTGGCTTTGGCAAATTTGAACGTGGTGGCAATAGTCGCTGGTGTGACAAATCAGATGAAGATGACTGGTCAAAGCCACTCCCACCAAGTGAACGCTTGGAACAGTAAGTTTTTTAAATGTATGCTAATTTACGATGAAGCCTTATTAGCTAATACAGTAGGTAAACTTATCAGTCTTTTGATTTTAGGGAACTCTTTTCTGGAGGCAACACTGGGATTAACTTTGAGAAATATGATGACATTCCAGTTGAGGCAACAGGCAACAACTGCCCTCCACATATTGAAAGTGTAAGTATTTTTGTTTGACCTTTTGAAACAAAGGAAATTGTAACTTTTTCCACAGCACATCAGAATGAGATGGGCTTCTCATATATAGATCAAATACCTCATTGGTTTGTGGAAGGGAGAGATTATTTACTTTATACATAATTCTCTACTGGAGTAAGAAATAGGTCAAACATACGAGCCCAAAGTTTTCAATGTAGAGTAAGCGTGGGGATTGATTTTTCTCAAAGTATGACATAATTTTACTGAAAGCAATGATAAACTAAATGGTGATTTCCATTATTGTATAAAACAAAATGTCTAGATAATGTGTTTTTAGTTATTTAACCCTATTAAATTTCTTGACAGTTCAGTGATGTTGAGATGGGAGAAATTATCATGGGAAATATTGAGCTTACTCGTTATACTCGCCCAACTCCAGTGCAGAAGCATGCTATTCCTATTATCAAAGAGAAAAGAGACTTGATGGCTTGTGCCCAAACAGGTAAGGTCACTTGATAAGAGTGATATGTTTGTTAACACTTTTTCTGTAAAGAACCAAATGAGTAATTTGTGGGCTAGGCAAGTTCTCTACCACTGAGCTATGTCTACATCCTCAGCTTTTTTTTTTTCTGAAAGAGGGTCTTGCTCATTTGCCCAGGCAGGCCTGGAACTCCCAGCCTTCCGCCTCAGCCTTCTGAGTGGCTGGGATTACAGATGTATATACTACTGTGCCTGACTTGTGCATTTTTCAGTGGGTCATGTGGTTTCTGATGCAACTACCCAGCTCTGCTGTTTGTAGTATGAAAGAAGCCATAGGTGTTACATATATTACTGCATGTAGCTCTGGCCTGAATTTTGCTGATTGAATGAATATGCTTTCTCTTAATAGGATCTGGGAAAACTGCAGCGTTTCTTCTGCCCATCTTGAGTCAAATTTATTCAGATGGTCCAGGAGAGGCTTTGAGGGCCATGAAGGTAAGTATTTCTTACTTTTTTTTTTTTTTCCTGGTACTAGGGATTGAACCCAGGGCCTTGGCAATAATAGACAAGTACTAAACACTGAGCCTTACCCCAACCCAGTGTTTTCTCTATAAAGTGGAAATTTGTTGTAGGTAGAACTCGTAGCTATTGAAAAGAACTTTATGAATGATGCTAAGATTCTATGTAGTCTAACCTCACGTGTAATATGTAAGTTTCAAAAGAAAATTATGTTGTGACGAACTTTTTGAGTAATACCTTTTCTCCCCCCCTCAGGAGAATGGAAGGTATGGGCGCCGCAAGCAATACCCAATCTCCTTGGTATTGGCACCGACAAGGGAGCTGGCAGTACAGATTTATGAGGAAGCCAGAAAAGTATGTGCTTCAGTGATTGTTTTCTCACTGATTCTAATAAAACATTTATGATTGTGTGAAAATCTTGACCTTGGAATTGATAAAAAAATTTTTTTGCTTAATAGTTCTCATACCGATCAAGGGTTCGTCCTTGTGTGGTTTATGGTGGTGCTGATATCGGTCAGCAGATTCGAGACTTAGAACGTGGGTGCCACTTGTTAGTAGCTACTCCAGGACGTCTCGTGGATATGATGGAAAGAGGAAAGATCGGATTAGACTTCTGCAAGTATGTTAATGTTTAATAATTACCATAACTTTTGTGGTATTGTCTAAATTTAAATCTATTTTTTGGTACTGCAAGTTGAACCCAGGGTCTAGCACATGCTTGACAAGTGCCCTGCCACTGAGATACAGCCCTAGCCCTCTAAATTTAAAGATGAGAAGTGATTTATTTTAGTCCTTTATAAAGAAAGTTTGTGCATTGTAATTTTTTTCTTTAATTTTCTTTAGATATTGATAGACCTTTATTTTATTCATTTATTTATATGGGGTGCTGAGAATCGAACTCAGTGTCTCACATCTCACACATGCTAGGCAAGTACTCTACCACTGAGCCACAACCTCAGCCCTCGTAATTTTAATGTTGAAAAATTAGTTAACATTTTAGTAGAGAATGAGGATGACCAGATCAATAGACATTCAAGTAGTAAAAACTGATTTGGCACTGATCTTGAATGACTTAACCTAATGGAAAGAATCCTGTGCTTGTGTGTCTATATATTCCTATGCCAAATCATGCAGTGTAAGGAATTTAACTGCCTTAGTGTATAATTGTAATTACAGTGCAGCAGTACTAAAACTCTTTTGATTTCTTTACAAATTGTAAACATAAGTTTTCTTTTATGACAGATACTTGGTGTTAGATGAAGCTGATCGGATGTTGGATATGGGGTTTGAACCTCAGATCCGTAGAATAGTTGAACAAGATACTATGCCTCCAAAAGGTGTCCGCCACACTATGATGTTTAGTGCTACTTTTCCTAAGGAAATACAGGTACCAGATGATGTTGCAAATATTATTTATTTAGCAATTTATCTTGGCAGATACTAAAAAAAATGTGGTTTTATTATTTCAGATGCTAGCTCGTGATTTCTTGGATGAGTATATCTTTTTGGCCGTAGGAAGAGTGGGCTCTACTTCTGAGAATATCACACAGAAAGTAGTCTGGGTGGAAGAACCAGACAAACGGTCATTTCTGCTTGACCTCCTAAATGCAACAGGTAAAATTATGAATAATTTTAGCATCACTGTGGCTTGCTTAATGAGAATCCATCTCATTGTCTTTATTAACTTTCCTTTTGATCTAAAACATTCTGTGTTAAAGCAGTCCATTTCACTTGCCTCTTTGCATGTTCACTAAGTATAAAGAATTAAGCTGTTAATAGTGACATCAACCTTGTAATTTTTCAAATTCAGGCAAGGATTCACTGACCTTAGTGTTTGTGGAGACTAAAAAAGGTGCAGATTCTCTGGAGGATTTCTTATATCATGAAGGATATGCTTGCACCAGTATCCATGGAGACCGTTCTCAAAGAGATAGAGAAGAGGCCCTTCACCAGTTCCGCTCAGGAAAAAGCCCAATTCTGGTGGCTACGGCAGTATGTATAATACTATCATTTTCATTCAGGCTTGGCATGTTTAAATGCTTTCTTTTAAATGGGCCATATATAACAGAAGTTATTTTTCAGGTAGCAGCAAGAGGATTAGATATTTCAAATGTGAAACACGTTATCAATTTTGATTTGCCAAGTGATATTGAAGAATATGTGCATCGCATAGGCCGCACAGGACGTGTAGGAAACCTTGGTAAGTGGTTACTAGGTGGTCGATTTTTTTTTGTTGTTGTTGTTTTCCATTGTGCTGCACACAGCAAAGAACTTGATAAGATTAGAAGTATTTTATTGAGTCCCCAAGCACATTTAGACCTTATCTCAAAATAAAAAGGACTGGGGGTGTAGCTCAGTGGTAAAGCACCCAGGAGTTCTGTCCCCAGTTACCCCCACACCCCACCAAAAAGAAACAAAAGGAAAACCACCTTGGTCTACATAGAAAGTAAGACTGCTAAACTACTTTGTGGAAAACCTTTGTTTATGTCCTTTTTTTGGATCCATTCTAGGCCTTGCCACCTCATTCTTTAACGAGAGAAACATAAATATTACTAAGGATTTGTTGGATCTTCTTGTTGAAGCAAAACAAGAAGTGCCATCTTGGTTAGAAAACATGGCTTTTGAACACCACTACAAGGGTAGCAGTCGTGGACGTTCTAAGAGGTGAGGTCTGGGTGGTGCATAATGGGGGAGGTGTTCACTTCCACTTTCCAGTGTCATTTGCTCTGGGTAGGTGAACTTTTTGGTATTTAATTTTAAAAGCTTAATTTTCTTGGGTGAGACTGTTAATGTGTTAGTCCTTCACTGTGAAGGACTTCACAACCAAACCACTCTTGGGTGAAGTGTGTCTGGATGGGGAATTGTTTGAAAGGAAAACTCAAATTGTTTGGAAAGTTTGAGCAGGAGTTGAGTTACTTGAGGTTTTTTCTTTTTTTTCCTTTGTAGCAGTAGATTTAGTGGAGGGTTTGGTGCCAGAGACTATCGGCAGAGCAGTGGTGCCAGCAGTTCCAGCTTCAGCAGCAGCCGTGCAAGCAGCAGTCGCAGCGGTGGAGGTGGCCACGGCAGCAGCAGAGGATTTGGCGGAGGTAGTGTTCATTTTTAACCTGTCCTCTTTTTCCAGAGCATCTTTAAAACCCTCAGGGGAAGTTCAGCATTATACTAGAGATTGCTTTTTGTAACTTTACATTGAAATAGTTAAAGATTGGAAGGATTGTGTCTAATGATGAATGAATTAATTAATTTCTCTCTCTTTTAAATCTCTCATTAGGTGGCTATGGAGGCTTTTACAACAGTGATGGATATGGAGGAAATTATAACTCCCAGGGGGTTGACTGGTGGGGTAACTGAGCCTGCCTTGCAGTAGGTCACCCTGCCAAACAAGCTAATATGGAAACCACATGTAACTTAGCCAGACTATACCTTGTGTAGCTTCAAGAACTCGCAGTACATTACCAGCTGTGATTCTCCACTGAAATTTTTTTTTTAAGGGAGCTCAAGGTCACAAGAAGAAATGAAAGGAACAATCAGCAGCCCTGTTCGGAAGGTGGTTTGAAGACTTCATTGCTGTAGTTTGGATTAACTCCCCTCCCGCCTATCCCCATCCCAAACTGCATTTATAATTTTGTGACTGAGGATCATTTGTTTGTTAATGTACTGTGCCTTTAACTTTAGACAACTTTTTATTTTGATGTCCTGTTGGCTCAGTAATGCTCAAGATATCAATTGTTTTGACAAAATAAATTTACTGAACTTGGGCTAAAATCAAACCTTGGCACACAGGTGTGATACAACTTAACAGGAATCATCGATTCATCCATAAATATTATAAGGAAAAAACTTATGCGGTAGCCTGCATTAGGGCTTTTTGATACTTGCAGATTGGGGGAAAACAAACAACAAACGTCTTGAAGCATATCAATGGAATTAGTTTCTAATGTGGCAAACTGTATTAAGTTAAAGTTCTGATTTGCTCACTCTATCCTGGATAGGTATTTAGAACCTGATAGTCTTTAAACAAGCCATTCCAGTCATGATGAGGTGATGTATGAATACATGCATACATTCAAAGCACTGTTTTCAAAGTTAATGCAAGTAAATACAGCAATTCCTCTTTCAATGTTTAGGCAGATCATTAATTATGAGCTAGCCAAATGTGGGCATACTATTACAGGGGAAGTTTAAAGGTCTGATAACTTGAAATAGGTTTTTAGGAGAATTCATCTACTTAGACTTTTTAAATGCCTGCCATAAATGAAATTGAAATGGTAGAATGGCTGACCACAGCAATGACCAGCCCTCGTTAGGGCCCTGGATGATTTTTGGTCTAATAACGCATGCTAGTGTTGATGTTTTTTGGTCAAGAGGGTATGAACAGGAAGAATTATGCAGCAGGCTTTATTTTAAATGCCGATTCACATTACTCTGTTCAAGCTGCGTTGAGATGTTAAACTGGCTTACTATAGACTTTGTAAAAATGGCTCCAGAAGAGTAACAAACTGAAATCTTTGAGATCACACAGGTTGGAAATATGTACATAACTGCACAAGGTGTCGATTCTGCTCTACAGTGCAGTTTAGTCAGTTTTAGTTGCATAGGTTTCCATTGTATTTATAGTCTGTTTATGCTAAATCTGGCCAAAGATGAGCATTGTCCACCACTAAAATGCCTCTGCCACTTTGAATTCTGGGCTAATTTTTGTGGCCAGAATGCGGTGATCAAAACGCTCAATCTTTTTACAGTGGCATAGGAAGACGGCAAAAATTTCCTAAAGTGCAATAGATTTTCAAGTGTATTGTGCCTTGTTCTAAAACTTTTATTAAGTAGGTGCACTTGACAGTATTGAGGTCATTTGTTATGGTGCTATTTCAATTAGTCTAGGTTTAGGCCCTTGTACATTTTGCCCATAACTTTTTACAAAGTACTTCTTTTATTGCACATTCAGAGAATTTTATATATATGTCTTGTGTGCGTGTCCTTAAAACTTCCAATCTTATTTTGTCTCTTGGAGATTGTTGAACGCAGCTTGTCTAGGAAGGGGATGGGACTAGATTCTAAAATTTATTTGGGACCATGGGAATGATAGCTGGGAAGAAAACTATTTGCACACGACAGATTTCTAGATACTTTTTGCTGCTAGTTTTATGTAATATTTATTGAACATTTTGACAAATATTTATTTTTGTAAGCCTAAAAGTGATTCTTTGAAAGTTTAAAGAAACTTGACCAAAAGACAGTACAAAAACACTGGCACTTGAATGTTGAATGTCACCGTATGCGTGAAATTATATATTTCGGGGTAGTGTGAGCTTTTAATGTTAAGTCATATTAAACTCTTAAGTCAAATTGAGCAGACCCGGCATTGGCAGTGTAGCCATAACTTTCTGATGTTAGTAAAAACAAAATTGGCGACTTGAAATTAAATCATGCCAAGGTTTTGATACACTTGTCTTAAGATATTAATGAAACACTTCAAAACACTGATATGAAGTGTCCAGATTCTCAGATGTTTGTTGTGTGAGTTTTGTTTAGTTGTGTGTATTTTTTTTTTTTTTTTCAGTGAATGTCTGGCACATTGCAATCCTCAAACATGTGGTTATCTTTGTTGTATTGGCATAATCAGTGACTTGTACATTCAGCGATAGCATTTGAGCAAGTTTTATCAGCAAGCAATATTTTCAGTTAATACATTAAAGTTTTGAAAATCATGTAAGAATGGATTTAAACTTGCTGAATGTAAAGATTGAACCTCAAGTCACTGTAGCTTTAGTAATTGCTTATTGTATTAGTTTAGATGCTAGCACTGCATGTGCTGTGCATATTCTGATTTTATTAAAATAAAAAATTGAACTGCACAGTCTCCTTTGTAGTTGTCAATTGTGGTTTATTTTTAGAGGTGAAAATAAAGTTGTGCTTTTGCCTGAAGAATTGTAAAATGTGTTTTCATTATTGTCCATTGCTGTATTTTGAGATGCTTTTCGGACATGATTACTTGTAATCAAGAGTTTTTGTAATAAAAGATGAAGGTTGTGTTTCAAATAGAATGAAATCGATGGAAATCTAAATGGAGCTTCCTGATTGGTGTACTGCATTTATTGCAGACTAGTTTATACTTGAAGCAACAATACGCCCTCTTTGAAGGGCGGTTGCACAGTGTAAGAATGGATGGGGTAATAGGCAGGCTTTCTAGTAATCCAACAAGTTGATGTTCATCCATTTAGGGATCAAGGGTGTACTTGGGGGTCTGTGATAGGAGACCTATTTGACCACACAGCTGCTGCAGGCAGTCACTACTATAGATAAATGAAATTGCATGAACCATAACTGCATGGACGGTAATTTCTATGATGAAGTTAGATTGAACTAGAGGAAACTGCTGGGTGTGTTTTTGTTTTTTACATCGAGAGGAAACACTTGGTTCTGAATAGTTAACCATTTTCACAGTTGCGACCTCAAAACGGCAGGCCTAAGCGTTTTATGGTGCTGGGGATCGGACCCAGGGATTCTCTACCTCTGAGCTACAGACCTAGCCCTTTTTGAGATGGTCTCCCCAAATGGCCCTGGCTGGTCTATAACTCGAGATCCTTCCTTGGCCTCCCCAGGAAGGAGTTTAGATACCCCACCCTGTCCAACTTTGGCCCGAGTTTTTTAGGCAGAATTTTGGAGTGTAATATGCCATTTTGTTTTTGTAGAAAAATGAAAGTAGTTGAGGCCAAATAATATGGAAAGAAATACTAAGAATTGTTAAAATGAGAAACCAGTGACAGGAGGTAACTGGAATTGTAGGGATAAAGACCCTGTTCATGTAGATTATGAGAAGAGCTTGTCTGCTGTGAGCAACTGCTCAAACATCCACAATTATTTGAGATTTCTAGTGTAGCAGGTTTAGAATGATGGTAATTCAAGTTCATTGAACTGACATTTGCTTTCTAATTTTAACTTTAAATACTATTGTCACTGCTCCAGTTAATGTTTCCTGGGTTCTTATTCATCTGAGTTTCAACTTGGGCTTTTCTAATGGCTTATATAGGAACTGGGTTTTTACTTGTTTGAAAATGGCTAATGTCTTCATGCTTAAACAATATACACTTGTGTGTTTCCCTCTGCTTTAAGCGACCTGCTTGAACGGGCACAGGTTTGTTCTTTGAAGTTCACTGACTAACACATTCATGGTTGCCAATGAATGGTCTCTCCCCTTTGCTCAGGAATGCAGAGGTTTCATTCACTGCAGACGCAGAGCTTTGAAGTTTTTTTTAAAAGAATATCTTGGGAATTTTTTTTTTTTTCCCTCCCTGTTCCGTTCTGTTTTCACTGAACACAATTCTGGGTCTGTTTAAACCTGCTTTGCTTCCTATCTTGCCCTCATTTCAGTTTTTGATCTATTTTCTTAGCATGTTGTGTCTATAGAGTGGAAGAATATTCTGTGACTTGGAAAGCTGTTTATGATGGGAGAAAAAGTAAAAGATCAACAATTTAAAAGCAGGAAATGTCTCAATGAGTTAAATATAGAATTACCGTATGACTCAGTAATTCCTCTCCTAGGAGAATGCTACCCAGGAGACAAAAATGCCAGTCTATAATTTAGATTTTGAATGTGAATGTTTACAGCATTATTCATAGTAGCCAAAAAAGTGAAAACCAATGCTCATTAACTGATGAGCAGGTAAACAAGATGTAAATCCTCAAGATGGAGTACTGTTTAATACAAACTCCTTTGGGGGACCAAACCGTATATCCAATTTCTTCCCCCTCTTCAAAGGGTCATTAGGGGTGGCCTGTCAGAACTGAGACACAGCTATGCTAAAATTTTCGTGACTATCTGCTAAGTACAATAGAAATAGGAGTGAAGCATTTATTATTTAGCAGATACAGTCATGGTTTATAGTATGGGGGTGTTAGGATGTGGGAAATGCCTGTTGGAACTCCTTCATTCTACGATTCCTTTTTCACTCTTCTGTTCCCAGCAGCTCATCACCTACTGTCAGCAGATTGATTAGGGTGTGCAGAATGGGCTCAGCCTGAACTTGACCCCAGTCACCCAATAGGGTCTTTCAGTGCAAGGAGGTTAATTTAGGATCCAGTCGCTCGGCCTAACTTGGTGTCTACTTGAATACTGGCCATTGGACAAGTAGTGCTAAATTCAGATACTCCTTGCCCTCTTAGAGCCTGATTACCCTTTTGTGCTTCTCAACCACTGAGCCACTTGTTCCTAGTTTTTGACTTAAATAAAGCTGCTGTAAACATTAACTGCATATATGCGAACCTATGTACAAGTCTGTGTGGATTTGGGAGTGTAATTGTTGAATCACCGCCCCCCTTCCCACGCCAGGTGCTGGGGATTGAACCCAGGGGTGCTTCACCACTGAGCCACATCCCCTGCCCTTTTTATATTGTATTTAAAGACAGGGTCTTGCTGAGTTTTGCTTAGGGCCTCGCTAAATTGTTAGGCTGGCTTTGAACTTGCCATCTTCCTGTCTCAGCCTCCTGACTCTCTGGGATTACAGGTGCATGTCACTGCACTGGGGTTCTAGATTCTCTGTTCTCTTTTATTGATCTGTGTGTTTTCCCCTCCACCAATATTGCATTGTCTCAATTATTTTTACCTGCATAAAACTCAAGGTATGGCAAGGTGATCCCTTCTACTTTATTACTATTTTTCAAAGCTGTTTTAGCTCTTCTAAATCCTTTGCCTTTAAAATGTTTTTCTATATCTCTAAAAGATCTTGCTTGGATTTTGACAGTAATTGAACTAAACCTATAGATCAATTTGGGGAAGAATTGACGACTTGAGTCTAAAATTTAAGTTGTGAACTCAGAATTTCCAACCATCAGGAAAGATTACCTGATACTTTCTAACATGGATCCTGTTCCTTTTTTGCATATATGCTTATGGAGAGCAAGTGTCTCCATGAAATACCATATTTGGTGAAGAAAGTTCACATAGGCCTTCAGAAGTCCAGCTTCTAGTCATGGCAGCCTTAGGTTTTTAGATCTACCTTGCTAAACAACTATGAAAACTTATGAAGGCATTCCTATTCTGAGTCTGGAAGAACCTTTTGGTTTGGAAGGGTTCCTATCTGGGACGGAGACAGAGGCTTCCCAACAGTCAATTAAGTAAGTTAGTAACTGGACAGAAAATGCAATCTTCAGCTGATTGCAAACTTGGAAAAAACCCATACCTTTTTGGTCGCATCTTAAAACATCATTTTAAGAGTAATATTCTTAGTTGAATATTAATTTGCAGCAAGCATCCAACTTAATTACCATAGTGTTCCAGAATTCTAATAACATTTAAATTTTTCATGTCAATTTTCACCAAGGAGCATGTCCTTGAAAGGTATTGTTGTGACTTCCTGTAGAAGTTCTTTAACTGAAACACACTTGGGTCTACCCAAGTCTTCCTTTCCACATGGGGAACTAGCAGCTGCCATATGCAATTCTTGATCCTCTTTATAAGGATTTTGAAGAAATCTACAACATTAACAGGATTCCTCATAAAAGAGAACCTGTAAGTCCAGGGATATAGCTCCGTGGTACAGTGCTTCCTAGCATGTGAGCCCCTGAGTTCTATCCCTAGCACCTGCACCCCCAAATCTGTTGATCAAGTTTATCTTTGATATCAGTATCACACTGAGTTTTTTTTCTTTTTCTTGTTTTGCTTTTTGGTCTTTTATCTTTTTTGGAGCCGGGAATCGAGCCCAGGGCTTCGCACATGCAAAGCAAACCTTTTACCACTGAGCTACGTCCCAAGTCTCAGTGTCGCCCTGGGCATGTAAGTTTACTTTGGCTAACCCACAGGAATAAGATCTTATGGCTTTTATTAACAACACTCTTGGTTGAATCCTAGCCTATTAATTTTTTCTGACTTTTTCATCTTTTTGCATAGACATCTAAAAGTTGCCTCCAAATTTTGGAGTGAGATAAGATATAAATATATCAAATGAAACTAAAGCTATTGGCTTTTTTTTTTTTTTTAAGTGTGCTATTCTGGTTTCTTCCCAAGCAAGAAGGAATATTTTGAGACAGGAGAATTTAGATTAAACAGGGATAATAAAGAGAAAAGGAAGGAGTGTGATTCCTACCCCAAATCTGGTAGCACAGCAACTCAGGTATTTCTATTCATTTCCTGCCTTAGGGCTGGGACACAGCTCTTAGGTTGATTCAGATCTGCAGGCAAGTTGGGTTTTATCCTCTTGTATTGGTGGTTCCTATGATTGTATTCTTTACTGGGGGAGATAAAACAACTAAGGATGTGTGGTTTTTTTTTTTTTTTTGTACCAGGGATTGAACCCAGGGGCACTTAACAACTGAGCCCCAGCCCCAGCCCCTCTTTAAATTTTATTTAGAGATAGGGTCTCACTTGAGTTGCTTAGGGCCGGCCTTTCTAAATTGACTGAAGCTGGCTTTGAACTCAAGATCCTTCTGCCTCAGACTCCTGAGTGACCGGGATGACAGGCGTTCATCAGGGCTGAGCCATTGCTTTCTTTACAGTGAAGTAATAACAATAGTACTTGCCCTATACAATTAAGGGATGATCCATTTAAAGTGCCATTTGATGAATTCATGGTTCCTGTTGATAGTAGACTGTCACACCGGTCACAAAAACTCAAGTCTTTCCCCTTCCCCCAATCTTTCCACTTACTCTCCCAGGGTGGGAAGCTCAGACCCACCCTGAGAACTCCTTTTTTCACTACCTCTCTCTACTGGCCAGTTCCCTGAGGCGGCTTCGTTATTTCTGAACATTGCTCATGTCCGCTGCCTTGGCCTACACCATGGAAATGGCTGCATCTCTGCCCCCATTCTCTCCTCCCTCTCTGATGGGTCTCCATTTCCTCTTCTGCCTCCCCCCCACTTTTTTTCTTGGTACCAGGGATTGAACCCAGGGGCGCTTAACCACTGAGCTACATCCCCAGCCCTTTTTATATTTTATTTAGAGACAGGGTCTCACTGAGTTGCTCAGGGCCTCGCTAAGTTACTGAGGCTGGCCTTGAACTTGCAATCCTCCTGCCTCAGCCTCCTGAGCTGCTGGGATTACAGGCGTGCACCATGGCACCCAGCCCTCTCTGCCTTCCTAAGGGAAGCCCAATTTGGTTCACGATGGCAATGTGCCTCCCAAAGAATACTTGACTCCCCAGCTTCCCTGACATCCTGTGGGAGCTTTAGCTCCCACTTTCACTTAATGAGATCGAGCTAGGAGTCCTACGTCCGTTGTCCCTTCCCCAAAAAAACCTCATGGGAGGCTGTTGACCTGACTGTCTTTTTCTCTCCTAGGAAATGAAACATGATGCCCACAAGTACAGACATAGGTCTGCGACTACAAGGACAGAAAAAAAAAAAAAATCGCTGAGATAGGTGAAATAGAGACGTGAGTGAGCCCATCTGCCTGACACCATGGTGACATGAATAACTAGCCTGATCTGCTTCCCTCTGGATTTCTCAATACACAGGAAAAATAAACCCCTATGCATCTTGGCCTCATCCCCGAGTGCTGTCTGACAACTCCTTATTTCAGTACCTCTCTCTCCTGCAACTTTGGGGCAGGTTTAAATTCTTTAACTCCTCAGCCACATTCCCAGCCCTTTTAATATTTTATTTAGAGACAGGGTCTCATTGAGTTGCTTAGGGCCTTGCTAAATTGCTGAGGCTGGTTTTGAACTTGCGATCCTCCTGCCTCAGCCTCCCAAGCTGCTGGGATTACAAGTCTATGCTACCACGCTCGGTAGGTTGTAGGATTTTTAAACACCCAAATAGAGAAGGAATGGTGTAATTAACTTCCATAGAGCTACATGCAGTTTCAATAGTTATCAATATTGCAATACAAGTGGTTTTTTGATTTTTATCTTTATTTTTATTTGGGGATGCTGGGGATGAACCCCAGGGCCTTGAGCATGCTAGGCAAGTGCTCTACCATGGGGCTACATCCCTCCAGCCCAATGCAAAGTTTTTGTTGTTATTGTATTAGATGGAATTCAGGGTTGCTTTACCACTGAGCTACATCGCCAGCCCTTTCTTTTTTATTTTATTTTTTAGAGCTTTATGGTTATACATGCCAGTTGGGTTCATCCTGACAAACTCATACACACATGGAAATCCATTTCAGTTCATGATCTTTCCCCTTTTCTCTCTTGTCCTGCCTCCCCTCCCCCTCTCCTTCCTCTACTCTACCAGATTGTTTTGCTTGTTTATTAATTTATGTTTGATTTGTTCTTTATGTAATCTTCCCTCCCCCTTGCCTTTATTTTACTCTAGCTTCTACCTGTGAGAGCAAACATTCAACCTTTGAGTTTTTGAGTTTGGCTAATTTCACTTAGCATGATATTTTTCAGTTTCATCCATTTATCAGCAAATGCCATAATTTCTTTCTTTTTCTTGGTTGAGTAGAACTTCATTGTGCATATATACCACAATTTCTTTCTCCATTCAGCTGTCGAAGGGCATCTAGGCTGGTTCCATAGCTTAGCTATTGTGAATTGAGCTGCTATAAACATTGATGTGGCTGTGACGCTGTAGTAGGCCGATTTAGGTCTTTTGGGAAGATACACAGGAGTGGGATAGCATCCCCAGCCCTTTCTGTTTATTTTGTTTTTTACATTCAATGTTTTTTTTTTTAATTTCCTTGTTCTCTTTAGTCATACATACATAGAGTGTGTTTTGACATATCCTACATACATGGAATATAACTGTCCATTCCACATGATGTGGAGTTTCACTGATCATGCATTCATACATGAACACAGGAAAGTTATGGGTGCTGGACCTCCTCTCTGTTTTTTATTTTGGGTCTTCCTAAGTAAGATGCTGAGGCTGGCCTTGAACTTGTGATTCTCCTATCAGCCTGCTGAGTCGCTGGGATTATGGGCCTGCCCCACTGCGCCTGCTCCCATGCCGGTGTGTATTTTTTAAAAACAAAATTCATTTTCTTTTATATAACTTCACTTTATTCGTTTTTTATGCTGTGCTGAGTATCAAACCCAGTGCCTCACACATGCCACTGAGCCCCAGCCCCAGCCCCTGCCAGTGTTTTTAACAAGGTCTATACATCAGAATCTGTAGGGGTGCCTCTGTCAAACACACAGGTCCCTGACCCAGCCTTGGAGCCTCTGAGCCATAAAGTTGGCATGAGGCGTGGGAGCATGTATTTTGCAAACACTCTGGAGCACAACCCCGGGCAGAAATCACTGTTTCCATGGATTCCTGTTGCCCTTAGAAAGGGCCAGCCTGCCGACATGGCTAAGATGGCGAGGCTGCTGCTTTACTTCTTACTTCCTTTTCTTTACGGTACTGGGGTTGGAACCCAGGGCCTCACATGTACTAGGTAAGTGCTCTACAGAACTACATCCTCAGCCCCCTAACAGTGTTTTCTGAAGACCAAAATATTTTTAATTTCAATGAAGTTCTATGCACTGATTTTATCTTATATGGATCAGCTTCTGGTCTCATGTGTAAGAATTCTTCTTCTAACCCTACCTGGGTCATGAAAATTTTCTGTCTTTTTTTTTTTTTTTCCTAAAGTTTCCATAGTTTTACATTTTACATTTAGGCCTGTGATTTTTTTTTTTTTCTTTTTCTTTTGGTACCGGGGATTGAACCCAGAGGCACTTAACCATTAAGCCACATCCCCAGCCCTTTTTATATTTTATTTAGAGACAGACTCATTGAGTTGCTTAGGACCTTGCTAAGTTGCTGAGGCTGGCTTTGAACTTGCGATCTTCCTACCTCAGCCTCCCAAGCTACTGGGATTATAGGTGTGTGGTACCATACCTGGCCTGTGATGTATTTTGTTTTCTTCTTGGGAAGGTTTTTAACTATGAATTCAATTTCTTGATTACATAAAGGACTATTCCACTTATTGTTTTCTGTCATTCACAGAATGACTTTATTTCACCTACGTGGTTAAATTCCTGTACATTGAAGAGTTGTTGTAGTATACACTTATTATCTTTGTAATGTCTATGGTGTCTCTTGTGACAGCTACTATTTTATCCTGATATTGGTAATTTGTGTCTTTTGTTTGTCACTCTGGTTAGAGTTTAGCTAGGTACAGTATTGCACACCTGTCTCAGTGGCTCAGGAGGTTGAGGCAGGAGGATTGCAAGTTGGAGGCCAACCTCAGAAACTTAGTGGGACTGTCTCAAAATAAGAGATAAAAAGGCCTGGGAATGTAGCTCTGTGCTGAAACATCCCTGGGTTCAATCCCCAGTACAAAAAGAAATCTTATTTTGAGATAATGTTTCACTAAGTTGTCAAGCCTCAAACTTGTGATCCTCCTGCTTCAGCCTCCACAGCTGACGGGATTATAGGCTTGTACCACTGTACCAGCAATATTTCTTCTGTCTTTGTTTTTTAGAAGTTTGATTATGGTTTCCGAGGTGGATTTCTTTGAGTTAATTCGGTTTTGGTTTCATCAAGCTTTATAGATCTTTTTTGCTTGTTTCTCTTTTTTTAATTTCTTAAGTTTTATAGATCTCTAAGCTCAGGTGTATCATCAAATTTAGGAAGATTTAGACATTTTATCCTCAAATATTTCTTCTGCACCACACTCCTTCTTGTAGGACTTCAATTACATGACTTAGACCTTTTGGTATTATGTCACGAATACCCAAGTTCTAATTTAATTTTTTTTTTGGCGGTACTGGGGATCGAATCCAGGGGTGCTCTACTACTGAGCCACATTCCATTCCGTATCCTTTTTTACTCTTTATTTTGAGACAGGATCTGGCTAAGTTGCTGAGGCCCTCATTAAGTTACTGAGGCTAGCCTCAAACTTGTGATTCTCCTGCCTTAGCCTCTTGAGTCACTGGGTTTACAGGCAAGAGCCACCACACCTGGCTTAGGCTCAAGTTTTGACCCATCTTCTGTAGGCTGTGGTTCCAATGTCATTTTAGTTTTTGAACCCCTAATAGCACTGTTCAGGCCTGTTCCATGTGTATACCCTCTAGGGTCCAGTCTGGAACCTGGACACTGGTCTACTCTGTAGTTCAGTTATCAAAATCTTTGGCATGCTTTTTAGAGTCTGAGCCATATGTTTGGAACTTGAGGGTAAATCTAGAACTTTATACCTAATTTTATGTGATTTTTCTTGAATTCTGTTCTATTTGCAATCGCTGCACACACCCTGGCTCCACGGGGTGTCTCCATCTTGATCCAGTGGCTAGAAACCTTGGTTGGGTCTTAAGTCTCCTACTCGGCCACGTACTTCCTGGGACTGAGTTCACTTCCGGATCCAGCTGCAGAAGGATACATACAAGGAAAAAAGAAGTGGTAGGGATCCCCCACGATCTTTGTACCACAGCACCTCCGACCCTCTCGGCCACTGTTGCCACTGCCGTTGCCATGCGACTGCAGCTTAGGGACCAAGGCTTGCTTGGCGGTTTGAGAAGTAGAGAGTTTCTCCCTTTTCTCTGTTTCTCAGGGGCCCCTTCTCATTACTTGGACTAGAATGATAGCGCTTATCTTTCTGTCCCCACCTGGTGCACAATGCTGGGATTTGTCCTGCTTTAGAATTCAGGTCAGGAAAGAAAGGAAGTAAAACAAACCTGGGAATCTCATTGCTGGATTGGCGATACCTTCAGCTCCCGCATATTCCCCAGTCAGCCTGGGGAATATTATTTTATTTTATTTTGGTACTGGGGATTGAACCCAGGGGTGCTTAACCACTGAGCCACATCCTCAGCCCTTTTTATTTTATTATTATTTTTTTTGAGACAGGATCTCACTTGGTTGCTTAGGTCCTCCTGAAGTTGCTGAGGCTGGCCTCAAATTTGTGATCCTCCTGCCTCAGCCTCCCAAGTCACTGGGATTACAGGCATGTGACACCACACGTGGCTTATCTGAAGGATGCTTTGTGATTAAATTGAGGTTATGCATTTTTGGCAAAACTATCACAGAAAGGATGTGCCTTCTTATATCAGGAGTTAATCCTGATGATTTGGTCAGAGTGGTTTCTGGTGTTTGCACTTTAACATTATTATTTTTCCCTCTGTTATTAATACATATCTTGGGGAAGACACTTTGGGATTATGTGCATATCCTATTTCTCCTCAAACTTTGGCCTACTGACTTCAACATTCATTAGTAGAGTTTGCTGCTGCTGATTATTGCTATACTGTTTAGATGTCCCTCTTTCTTTTTATATTTATCTATTGGAATTCTATAAGGAAGAGCTGTTCATTCTCTCTCATTCATTTACTTAGTCATTTATTTGTTTAGGAATATCATATGAGCTCATGGATATTTATTTTATTCTATGGGTGTAAGCCAATACTGTCGCTATTTATTTCGTTGCTTGAATTGTCCTAATTTTGGTGACAGGGAGTTGCTTCAGGTTGGCTCCTGTGTTCCTTCAACCTATTCCAGTCCTTTTTTGAGCACTCATTTTTTTTGGTTTGTTTTTGAGGTGCTGGGGATCAAAATCAGGACTGTTCTCATGCTAGACAAGTGCTCTCCCACTGGGCTACATCTCCAGTTATTTTTATTTTGACAGGATCCTGATTTGGATCCCAGGAATTGAACCCAGGAGTACTTTACCACTGAGTTGCATCCCTAGCCCTTTTTATTTTGAGCCAGGGTCTGGCTGACTTTCCCAGGCTGACCTTGAACTTGGGATCCTCCTGCCTCAGCCTCCTGAGTTGCTGGGATTATAGGCCTGTGACACTACATCCCGCTTTTGGACAGGGTCCTGCTAAGTTGCCCAGACTGGCCTTGAACTTGGGATCCTCCTGCCTCAGACTCCCTAGTGTCTGGGATTACAGGTGTGAATCATACCAAGCTCTTGTTTTCTTTTTGTAGAATTTTTGGGGAGATTTTTTTAGTCAAGGTAACATATATATACATGTTAATATATATATGTGTGTATATATATATATATATATATTTTTTTTTTTTTTGCAGTGCTGGGGATGGAACGCAGGGTCTTTCACATGCTAGGTATGTATTCTACCACTTAGCTGCACCCCCAGACCTGAAGGTAACCATTTACAAAGTCATTGGGAGGGTAAGGGAATTAATAAGGGATGCTGAGGCACCCAGGAACTAGCAAGAGCAGGAAGCCAGACGTCCTATAGGTCTTACAGGGGTAAGTTGAGGAAGCGATGTTCCAGGAACCTGGCAAAGAACTATAGCCACGAGAAGGGGCCACCTGGCCAGGAAGGGTGGCCTTGGGAATTTCCACTGCCAGAACCACAGTGGACAGAAAGCCAAAGGAATAGACACTCCCACCTCTTTTTCTTCCCACTCTACAACCTCCTGCCCATCCTTCTGATTGACTCGACTCACCTGGATGGCAGAGGGACAAAGTAAGCTGGCTGGTGACTCCATTCAAGGTTAACTCTCAATGGCATGGAAAGATAGACAAGGGTCTTGGGGCAAGTGGATTCTTCCACGGAGATTCCTTTCCTGATCCCCAAATCTGGCTAAGTGACCGCAGCCTCCTGTTGGAGCACCATCAGGCTGTTTACTCGTTCACTTTTTGGTTTTTCTCCCTAGACAGTCAGCTCCATAAGAGGCAGAGTGGTGTGTCCTGTTCACCCTGTTGCCCCTGCTCAGGGGAGGCCCGTAGTAAGCACTCAGATCTCTCTGCAGGATCCATTCCAGGATGCAATCTTTATCCCTTGGGGCCTCTTACATGCTGCTCCCTCTTGGAGTATCAGCTCTGACATGTTGATAATTTTTGAAACTAGGCAATGAGAACCAAGGGCTCATTATATTAGCCTGTCTCTGTTTTTTATGTGCTTGAGATTTTCCATTAAAATAGGTTTTAAAAATAGTAGGCTAGGGATATAGTTCATGGCAGAGAGCTTGCCTAGCATGCGCAAGGCCTTGGGTTTGATTCCCCCATACCACAAAATAAATAAAAATAAAGGTCAATAAATAAAAACAGTATTTATGCCAGGTGTGGTGGTGCACGCTTGTAATCCCAGCAACTCGGGAGGATCGGAAGTTGGAGACCAGCCTCAGCAACTTAGTGAGGCCCTAAGCCACTTAGTGAGACCCTAAGCCACTTAGTGAGACCCTGTCTCTAAATAAAAAATAAAAAGGGCTGGTGATGTGGCTCAGTGGTTAAGCACCCCTGGGTTAAGTCTCCAGTCCCCAAACTAACTAAATAAATAGATAAAATATAAATAAAAATAGTATTTAGGGAGCACATACTTTGCTTATAGACCTTGTGAGGATACAGTCATGAACTAGCTGGCCTGTGATAGATTAAATCCCTCTCGGATTCATGCTGAAAGGCTAACCCAGTGGAATGGTCTTTGGAGATGAGGCTTTAAATGGTAATTGGGTTTAGATGAGGTCATGAGGGTGGATCTCTCATGATGGGATCAGTGTCCTCGTAAGAAGAGACACCACACATGCTCTCTCCCTCCATATGTGCACACCAAAGAAAGGCACGTGCGCACATCAAGAAGGTGGCTGTCTACACAACAGGAAGACAGCCCGCCCCACAATCTGACCATGATGGCGTCATGGTCTTGAACTTCCAGCCTCCAGAACCGTGAGAAAATAAATGTCTGTTGTTATCGCAGCCCTCGTAGAGTATGATGCCTCTTAAGGTGACACTGGCCCCATGCTCTGTCCCAATTCTAGGGGTTTGGCTCATCATCCTTGGCTTCAGAAGCTGCTGATGGCTCAGGGGCTCTGGGAGCCTTGGTAGAGGTGCTCCGGGTGCAGGGGTCTTACAGGAAAGGGCCCAACCCCCAGAACTGGGGAAGATGGAAAAGTTTTCATTCATGTTAAATGAGCTGTACTGGGTGTCCTTCAATTGCCGTGGTAAAGATGTAGGCCGAACAAGGAAGCCCGTGCTGCTGGCAAAAGCCCTGATATTCCAAATGTTGCTGCAGTGGGGTGCGACTGTTTTATATGTTTAATAGGAAAAGGAGCTCCTTCAGACCTCATGTATTTTATTATTGTTGCCATTATTTGCAGTGCTGCAGATCAAAGCCAGGACCTCATGCATGCTAGGCAAGACTCTGCTGCTGAGCTACATCCCCAGCCCTACTTAATTATTTTGGTAATGAGAACACTGTAGGATTATCCTTTAGAAATCAATAATATTAAAAAAATGAAGAAAAAATTCAACACGCAACCAACACTGCAGAGTGTCACTGGTTTCCCCTGGGATTGTGACACTGATCTCAAAAGAGGATTGGGAGACGATTCAAATTCAGAATTTGAGGTGTGGTTTCTACTAAGTATGTGCGACTCTCACACCATGGCAAAGTAAAAAAGTCATAAGTCAAACTATCATAAGTCAAAGACTGTATGTTTAACTAGACAAAAAATGTTCACAGCAGCACTCTTTGTAATAGCCCCAAATCAGAAACTACCCAAATGTCTGTCATCAATAGGGAATGGAGAAATAAAAGGTGTATTTATACCATGGAATATTACATAACATCGAGAATGAACAAGCTATTGATACAACATAGAAGAATCTCATAATGTTGAGTGAAAAGGCAAAGAAATGAGTTCAGACTATACGACTTCATTTATATGAAGTTCAAAACTAGGCAAAACAAAATCATGATATTAAAAGTCAGTGGTTACAGTTCAATAAACCCTTTAACATAACAACAAAAGGTATACAAGGCACGAAGTACCTCTGCATATCTGTTCTCATTTTTGTTCTTTTTGACACCAACAGTGTTAGAGTGTGCGAGAATTACAAACCACCATGCATATTGAGCCAAATTGAAAGGGAAAAAGGGTCCTTTGATGAGCATGCGAAGCAAGCAGCTGGGAGCAAAGAACTCCCAGCACCTGAATTTTGGAAGGACAGAGTTTATAAAGGCAAAAACCACAAGAACAATTGAGGCACATGTAGGTCAGAAAGACCCTGTTGAGACATATTTTGATTACATGAGAGACATGGCTTTTAAAAATTTTTTTTTAATTTTTATTTTTTATTAAAATCTTTTTTATTTTTACAGACTGCATTTTGATTCACTGTACACAAATGGGGTACAGCTTTTCATTTCTATGGTTGTGCACAATGTAGATTAACACCATTCATGTAATCACACATGTACATAGGGTAATACTGTCTGTTTCATTCTGCTATCTTCCCTTCCCCCACCCCCTCCCACCCCATTTTCCTCTACACCATCCAAAGTTCCTTCATTATTCTCTCTCAGCTCATGCCACCTCCTCTCGTTATGTATCGTCATCCACTTATCAGAGAAAACATTTAGCCTTTGGTTTTTTGGGCTTGGTCTATTTCACTTAACATATTTTCCAACTTCATCCATTTACCAGCAAATGTCATAATTTTATTCTTCTATATATATCACAGTTTCTTTATCCATTCATCAATTGAAGGGCATCTGGGTTGGTTCCACAATCTGGTTATTGTGAATTGAGCTGCTATGAACATTGATGTGGCTGCGTCACTGTAGTATGCTGATTTTAAGTCCTTTGGGTTAAAATATTTTTATTAGTTGTCGATGGACCATTATTTTTACTTATTTATAAGCAGTGCTGAGAATCGAATTCAGTGCCTCACACATGCTAGGCAAGCGCTCTACCACTGAGCCACAACCCCAGCCCCTGAGAAGTGTTTTGATCATACATTTCAAAGTCATTTTGTTATATATCAGGGCCATATACATAGCAACGTGATAAGGTCCTACCGTACTGTCAACATAGATATGACTGTCAGAAGACTGAAAAGAAAACATTATAAGCAAGCATACAATGGAGTCAGGTCAGAACAAAATGGCACTACCTGGGTTGGGGTTGTGGCTCAGTTATAGAGCACATGCCTAGCATGCCTGAGGCACTGGGTTCAATCCTCAGCACCACATAAAAATACATAAATAAAAGAAAGATATTGTGTCCATCTACACTAAAAAAATTTAAAAAAAAACCAAAAGCAAAATGGCAGTACTTTGGTTCTTTTCCAGTTCAACAGTACTTTATTAGGATTTTGTTTCCATATAACACAGTGCATAAATCTTTAGTGACCGGCTTAATGTTGCCACGTGTATACGCCCAGGTAACCTCTACATAGATCAAGCTACAGAACATTCCAACACTCCTGAGAGTTCCCTCCCATTATCTCTTCTTATCTTCACCACAACTGGGGATAGCAGAACTATCATCTGCTTCTGTCACCTCTGAGGAGCATCAGCCAGACAGGGGGAGACCTGTTGTGGTGCCAGTGCCCCTCAGGGTCAGGATGTTGCTGCCCTTGTGGCAGAAGAATGGCAGAGAGGTCCTAAGCTCCCTTTTCAGAACCCTCTGCCTGGAACTTGCCTCAGAGGCCCATGTTCTGTCTCTTGGGCAGGGAGTTGGGGAGCGGGGTGCGCTTTATTTTTTAACTCCAGTTATTTTCCAGAGCTATCTCCAGACCATTATCATTCTGGATGATGTCCTGGAGTCTAAGGGTTGTCAGTTCCAGTGAGGGATGCTACTCATGTTGGCTAGAAACTGCCCCCAGGGAGGGAGTGGCCGCCGACCTGTCAAACTGGGTTGGCAGAGCACCTGGGAGGAACAGGCATCCGCAGTCAGTCCTGGTCTGTGAAGATGTGAGGCCTGGTCCTGTTCTCAAGCCAAAGTTTCAGGAAGGCCTGTGCGGGTGGATTCAGAGGTGATTCTCTCAGCCTTCAACGGCAGCCTGGGCCTGGGTGAGGTTTGAGGGTGGCCCTGAGTAAGGCCAGAACAAATACAAGCTGCACCTTGAGCTTTCCCGTCGATTTCTCCTCCCAGTTCAAAGAACTTTTGCAAACAGGACAGGTCTTGGGGGCAGTGACAGAACTCATGTGTGGCCTTTTTCCTTTGGAGGTAACCCAGTGGGTTTATCTGGGGGCTAGAATGACTTGCTCACTATCCCTCAGAACTCTGGGAAGTTTCTAGGCCTTCTGAGGAAGTTTTCTGGTCTCTTCCCACTGTTACCAGAACCCCTCACCCTCTCCCACTGGGACTGGAACTCTCTTTGTTCTCAAAATCCCAAGGACTAGCCTGGCTTTTCCCTGGGGGCAGAGTCCTCTCTAGCCACACTCTCACTGGCTTCTGAGACAGGGAGGCTGAGGAACCGGGTGACTCATCCCAGTTCTGGAAAGAAAAGGGCAGAGGTTCAGATCCGCTTATTTACTTATGACTGAGATCTGGCTGAAAAGACATGAGAAACATAAGGGATGAACAAAATTTAGCAAGATTTGGGTAGCAGCAACCCATGAGGAAGCCATTAGTTTGTCTACTAAAAAAAAAAAAATAACCTTAATTTTAAAGCCACAAATGAACGAGCACCATCTGCCCATCTCCTGGGCCTAGAAGTATAATTCTAGGAAGCCGGAGAAGGGAGGCCTGCTGTGGCCGAGAAGTATGTGAACAACCATTGATTCTCTATAACCAGTTCCATAGAGAACCATTTTGGGGATTTGCTGTTCTTTACATAGCATAAAGGAAATAAAACCCACATTCCTAACTATGGCAATCACCCCCATCTCCTCTCTTTTGGCTGATGTCAGGGTACGCGCAAACACTGGCTCTATCTCAGTCTTCCTGGGGACACTGTGACAAGCCCAAGGACAAAGAAAAACTAGGTCTATACTCTGACCTACCCCAAAAGCAGCCTGGGTGAGTCAGGGCAAAGAAATAAGCTTCGTATATTTTTACAGGTTGAGGACGGGGTGAGCTCAAAGGACCAAGATTTCATTCAGTTAAAAAAAACAAAAAACCAAAAAACTGGGTGTGGTGGCACATGCCCATAATCCCAGCGACTCCGGAGGCCGAGGCAGGAGGATCGAGAGTTCGAGGCCAGCCTCAGCAACTTAGTGAGGTGCTAAGCAACTCAGTGAGATCCTGTCTCTAAATAAAATACAAAAAAGGGCTGGGGAGGTGGCTCAGTAGTTAAATAACCCTGGGTTCAATCCCGGGTACCCCCCACCCCCCCAAAAAAAAAGCAAAAATTGGGCTGGGGTGCAGCTTGGTGGCAGAGCCCATGGCGTGTGAAGTCCTGGGTTCCTCCCTACATGCACGCACATCTCACTCGCAGGCACACACACACAAATAAGACCCCCCAGAGTCGTCCTCCTGTTCCTGGAACTGAGCTTCTGCGAAGCATCTGTCAGCCTGGGCCCACACAAATAGCTTAGTGTTGATTGCGACAAGATCCTGGATGTTGGGCTTTGACATGAATTCTAATCTTTTGATTTCAGCACATATCCTTGAGATGTTGTATAAAAATGGGTGGTGGGGGGGAGAACGAACTGCTGCTAGACAGGAAGTTAGCCAGGCAAAAGCAAAAACAAGGAAACTTTACTGCCAGTCCACATGGAACCACGCCTTGACTTAGAACATTCCTTCCAAGAGATAAGGAACAGGGACAGCAAAAGTCTCAGCTCACAGCAAGTCCCTTGCAACCCACTGGGTGAAATGGCAACTTCCAGTTTAGTTTAGTCCCTTACAGCAGAGAGGGGTGATCAAAGGGGTCAGCTGATGCTCTCAGAAGGAATCCCAACGGCTGGATCCGGCCAGCAAATGGGGACAGTGCCGGGCCCAGCGGCCACGCCCTCCCGCTCCCACCTGCCCGCCTGAGGCCAAGAACGAGCTAATACCATAATAATACATAGGAGTTGCCCGGCGCTGGCATCGGCGGCTGTCAAGTAGCTCATTTTAACTTCACAGCATCCTTCTGGGGGCGGGATGGGGAACAGATACAATCCTCAGTCTTTTTAACAGATCGGAGCCATGGTGCGGAGGGAGGCGAAATGACGCAATCAGAGTCAAGTAGCAACTCAAAGGCTGAGTCAGGGCTGGGCTTGGTCCTCGGCCCTCCTCCTCCGCCTTCTCCCAGCTACTTCCTCCTAAATATCTCTAATCACTTGAGCACCATGACTGCCCCGATTAATACCCTGATAGTGCTTGAGCCCATAAGTATGCTATAGCCATCATCCCCACCCTGGCCTCTCTGCGGAAGACCAGATAATCCAGGGCCACCCAGCACCTCAGAGCCATCTCCAGTCATTGGCAGGATGACAGATAAGTAGAGCTTCCAAGCTCAGCACAGGGATGCCCAAACTTGGTCACACCTGTGGCATCTGGTAAAATCATAAAGACCCAGGATGCAGAGAAACTGGACTCCTAGGTCCTGGCTGGAGAGATTGTTCGATGTGGCAGCTACTTTGGAAAAATTTGCAAGTTCCTCAAAAAGTTAAACAGGGAGGCTGAGGTGGGAGGATCCCAGGTTCAAAGTCAGCCTCAGCAACTTAGCAAGGCCCTAAGCAACTTAGTGAGACCTTGTCAAAATAAAAAATAATAATAAAAAAAGATCGGGGATGTGACTTAGTGGGTAGGCATCCCTGGGTTCAACCCCTGGTGTACACACACACACACACACACACACACAAAGTTAAACAGGGTTACCATACGTCCCAGTAAGCCCATTCTTAGGTAACTACCTAAGAGAAAAGAGAATGTATGGCCGCCCAAAAACTTGTATACTAATGTTCATAGTAGCTCCAAAGCAGAAATAACCCAAATATCCATCAACCGATTAATGATAAACGAACATGGTATATCCACACAATGGAATATTATTTAGTCATTAACAGGAATGGAAGTACTGATACATGCTACAACAGGGATGAAACTTGAAAATGTTATGCTGTGTTTTCAGACACAAAAGGTCACATATTGTATACTGTATGATTCCATTTATATGAAATGTTCAGAATAAGTGCAGCCAAAGACAAAGTAGATTAGTGGTTGCCAGGGGCAAGGGAAGAGGTTATGGGAAGCAACTGCTAATGGGGTGGGATTTCTTTTGGGGGTGATAAAAATGTTTTAACACTACATAGTGTCCCTTGCTGGCTGTGAAACTGTGGGATTCACTAAAGACCAATCAATTGTGTATTTTATTTTTATTTCTACTTATTATTATTACTATTACTATTATTATTATTATTACAGTACTAGGGGTTGAGCCCAGGAGCATTCTACCTCTGAGCTACATCCCCAGGCCTTTTTTAAATTTTATTTTGAGACATGTGTGAAGCCCTGGGTTCAATACTCAGCAGGGCAAGAAAAATTTAAAAAGTGAGAGAGCAAGGTCACTGTGGGTCAAGGTACTGGCACCTGGGAGGGGCAAGGCAGCTAAATGACTTTGAGGGGATGGGATGAGATTTCCACAGACACGCCTCTAATCCCAGCAACTTGGGAGGCTGAGGCAGGAGGATCGCAAGTTCAAAGCCAGCCTCAGCAACTTAGCAAGGCCCAAAGCAACTTAGCAAGACCCTACCTCTAAATAAAATATAAGAAATGGCTGGGGATGTGGCTCAATGGTTAAGGCCCCTGGATTCAATCCCTGGTTACACCCCCTCCCCAAAATAAAAAAGATTTCCACAGATAGGAGGGACTCATTCCAGTCAGGAAGAGGTAAGTGGCAAGATTTGGAGGTAGGAGTGACTTTGGTGTATGCTGGATGTAGTCTGGAGGTAGCTCCTCCTGACCTGGAAGGTAAAATTGATTGGGGGAGTTGGCTTCGCAGGGGTGAACTGGAGTCATCTCTAGAAGCTGGCATGCATGGTGGTGGAGGATATGGAGTCAAGAGACTGTAATGATGTGCCGAAAGCAACTTGAGGGTTACTAACCTGGTGTTATATAATAATGTATCATAAGCCAGGACTGGCCATAAAAGGCTGATTGGGAAGTTGAAGGGCTGGGGACGGAGCTCAGTGGTAAAGCACTTGCTTAGCGTGTGTGAAGCCCTGGGCCCCATGCCCAGCACCTCAAAAAAAAAAAAAAAAAAAAAAAAACAGATTGAAAAAAGTTGGGCAGAAATCAGGACATTAAAGAACACAAAGGCACTTTTCTCTCGTGCATTGTGTACAATGAGGCCAGGACCTGGTTATGTTCCCCCCACCGCCTTGGGTACTAGGGATTGAAACCAGGGGTGCTCTGCCACTGAGCTACATCTCCAAGTCTTTTCACTTTTTATTTGGAGACAGGTCTCACTAAGTGTAGTCATTGATTTTTATTTTTTTTCACATAGGGTTATAGGGAATTGAACTCAGGGCCTTAAGCATGCTAAGCATGAACTCTTCCATGGAGCTATATCCCCAGCCCCATCTTGCATTACATCTAAATCCCTGGATGGCCTTAAGCCATCTTCTCGGGAATAGGGAAGGGTTTCCCAATTTCTTGAGCAAATTAAAAATCAACCCTGAAGAACTCAGATTATAATGTCTCCTCCGTGGTAGAGAGAAGACACAGGAGCTTTGTTGCCTTTGAATAAGAGGATATGACCTGGAGGAAGTGAAAGCTCAAAGGTCATCCCTTCTGGTTCCCAGGAAGTGTGAGCAGAAACACGGAAGCCAGGCAAGGAGAGGCTTTGGCAATGGGTCCCAAGGTCACTTTTCTGGGCTTATTGCCAGAAAATGGGTGGAAAGTTGGCTAAGTTGAAAGAAACCGGAAGCCAGAGGTTTTTAACCAGATTCATATTTGGGTCTCCAAGAGGAGACTGTCTCATACTGAGTTCCCTTGTCCCCTGCACTTGGAGAACACATAGAATGTCTTGGAGGTACAGAGTGATGAGCATTACCATCCAGAGTCACCCTCTGGAACTGTGTGGCATGGACAGAACATTCTGTTCTGGCTGGATTTAGGCAAAGAGGAAGAAATTGAGCTACAGGTAGGTACTGAAGAGTCAACATTCATTGAGCCTCTAGAAAGTTCTGCCCTGGGAAGCAGAGAGGGGAGAGAAAAAGAGAAAGAGGCAGATATAAAGATGAACAACAGTTCCAGCTCTCAAAAAATGATCCTCGAAGCCAGGCTTGGTGAGCTCATGGATGAACAGGGTGGGGAGACCCATAATTAGAGAAAACTAGGGCAGAAGATGGAATGCTCTGAGCCAAGGAGAGGACAGAGGACAAGGCACTGCAGGGACCGGAAGTGGAACCGGAAAACCCAAAAAGTGCTGTGTCAAAGAAGTCCGGGGAGGCAAGAGCTTCAAGGACATTTAGTTCCGTATGAGTTAGACTAATCCTTGTCAAAAGGGCTGTGTTGATGGCATTCCTGTGAGCACTGTGCTCTCCTGACATTTCAGGGAGTGGGGAGGCAAGCTGAATTCCCTGAACCTAACACATATGCTTTTCTGCAGGCTCAAAAGTAGTCCTATTGCATTTCAGGCCGATAGAAAATCAGGTCCCCTGGCTGGTGGTGTAGTTTAGTGGAAGAACGCTTGCCTGGCATGAACAAGGCCCTGGCTTCCATTCCTATCACTGGGGTTGGCAGGAGTAGATTCCCATTCTGGGACCACCCAAGCCCTTAGGTAAGGGTCTCTGCTGAAGCCACGCCCGTGATAGGTACAGCAGTTGAGTCAGGGCCTTCAATAGTCTAGGGGACTTCTGCCTGTCAGCATGCAGCCCAGGTCCTGGCTCCAGGCCAGAGGGCATGGGCACACCTCAGTTCCTGTCCACAACCTGGGGCAAAGTGGCCCAATCCAGGTGCCAGCACGGCAGAGGCTGTGGGAGTGCCCAGACAGGCAGGCACACCTATTGGCCTAAGGGCAGTGGGCAGGTCACTTGCGTGGCCAGGCCTGCCTGGTCCAGGTCTGTGAATTGGGCCAGGAGGGAGTGTCGGGTAATTAAGTAGGGACAGTGGTGGCTGCGCATACAACACCCGATTTCCACATAACTGGCTACCACTCGTTCTTCCTGTCTGGGGCAATTTTAGTTTTGCCCTAGTTGTTACTTTCAATGCCATTTAGGCTTAAAGAGGAAACTAAAATGAAATAGCCCCTCTGTTTGGTGTGAGAGGGAAGTTTGGGGATGGACTGAGAACAGCCCTTGTTTGAGAAGGGGATACTGAGGGAGTCACTTCCTGACACTCTCAGCTGCTACCAGCATTACAGAACAAATGTTTTTCATTCATCCTGTGAGACTGTGTGGATAGGGAACAGTCTTGTATGCCAAGTTGTTTTGAGATTTGTATGACTTGAAACTCCTGTGTTTTCTGACATTTTGGTACTGGGGATTGAACCCAGGAGTGTTTTACCACTGAGCCACATCCCCAGCCCTTTTAATTTTTATTTTGTGTCAGGGTCTCTCTATGCTGCTGAGGCTGGTCTCAAACTCGTGATCCTCCTGCCTCAGCCTTCTGGGTCACTGGGATTACAGGCATGTGCCACGGCACCCTGCTTGCCAATTTTTGCATGTGAAAGTTGTTCTCCCAAATTATTAAAGTAGACAATTCCTGATGACATTCGAAACTGCTATACTTTGATCCTAGAATCTCCCAATCTATCTTCTCCCTCAACTCAGTAACATAAACTCCAAGCTTGTGTATCCATCCATCCATCCACCCAACCATCCAATAAATGGTTTTTGAGCACTGTGTCCAAGAGGAGGAAATAAAAGCAAAATTACAATTGGCTATAAAAATGTTATGGTTGATGTCACAAATGCAGCTGATGGCCCACCCCACAGCCCCTGGGCCCATTGAATTTACCTGTAGATGCGGAAGATACGTGAACATCTCCTATCTCAAGGGTCTGCTTCTTCCAACATCTCTTGGCTTGAGTGGCAGTAGAGGGACAACCCCAAATTGTGGGAGGGGTTGGGGAGAAAGTTAATAATCATTGACGCAAGTTGGTGGAGAAATGCCCCAGCTACTCTGTCCTCTAGTTGGTTAGTGTTTATCATTATTACTACTGTGGTTAAAATCCCAAAGTAAAATTGGCCATCTAGACGTTGGTTTTTTGTTGTTTTTTTGGGTTTTGGTTTTGGGGATGGAACCCAGTGCCTCACACGTGCTAAGTACACACTCTACCACTGAGCTACATCTTCAGCCTTTCTTCACCATTTTTAAGGGTACCACACAGTAGTTCCAGTTGGACAATTTTGAGGCATGATCCACACGGTCCCTTGGACTCTTCCCAGCAGGTTCAGGCCCCAGGGGCCCGCGGTGGTAACCAGCTCATAAAGTCACTCTTCCATTCTCTTCGTTCCCTGTCTTGACTCCCTTTCTCTCATTTGTGACTCCTGGGGCCACATTCCAAATAAACCAACGGCACCCAAAGTCCTTGAGTCAATGTTTGCTTTTGGGGGCAAACTAAGGCAATAGAGAATGCTAGCAGGGGCTCTGGGATCCCAGAGAAGCAATCCCCAATCTAGACTGGGTGGGTCTAGAAAGTTCCACCAAACAAAAGTCTTGTGACAAATCAGATCTGAGTGGGTCAGCCACACAAGAGGGAGACGGATTGGGTTCCAGGCAGAGGGACCAACAAGGGGAAAGGTACATGGGTGTGAGAAACTGTACAACTGCAAATACAGGAGCTCCTTGACTTACCATGGGCTTCCACCCAGACAAATCCATGCCTCATTGAAAATATTGTAAGTCGAAAAGGCACTGAATACGCCTAGCTAGTCCTCCTTTAAATGTGCACAAAGCACATACAGGAGCAAAATCATCCAACACAAGGCCTATTTTATCATGAAGTATAGAATAGTTCATGGAATTTTCTGAATACTCAAAGTAAAGAATAGAACTGCTGTATGGGTATGCCTTCGTACCATCTTAAAGTTGAAAAATCAGAAGTCAACCCAGTACAATGTAGGACTGCACGTATACATGTGTGTGACAGATGACAGGATGGGCAAGGCCGAATCTTCCATGCAGTCAGGTCTGGGGTCCAAGTTGGATCCATTCCTTTTTTTTTTTTTCTTTGCGGTGCTGGGGATTGAGCCCAGGGCTTTGTGCTTGGCAGGCAAGAGCTCTACCAACTGAGCTATATCCCCAGGCCTGGATTCCATTCTTAACCAAGTGCACCATCAATTTCAAAATCAGTTCACCACACATAAACTCTACCCTGCATTCTGGCCCCACTGGTGTCTTCTGGAAAAGGGACAATACCTAATATTGAAATGGTGCCATTTTAGCCAACGTTTAGACATCTTTCAATGAACTTATAACATTTCTGCCCTAATATGGTGAGGGAAAGAACACAGATAAAGCATCCATCAGTCCCTCACTTAGTCACATAGTAAATATTTGTGGGGCACCTACTGCGTCAGCCCCAGAGAGCCATTCTCACAGGGGATGTCTCTGTGTCCATTTGTAAGTGGACAAGTGTCTGAAAGTGAACCATAGTATTGACACAAAATAGAAGAGAAGGACAATCACGTGCCACATAGCAATGTTTCAGTCAACAATGGAGAGCATATGTGGCGTGGTCCCTTAAGATTATATAGCCCAATGACACCATTGCATCTGCGTGAGTACACTGTGATGTTTGCACAATGACAAAATAGCCTAATGACGCATTGCTCAGAATATGTCCCATGGTTCCTTGACAGTTCATTTGAACAGAGAGGATATGGCAGTAAGTCCCACCTTGTCCCTTTCCACCTTCCTCCATGGCCCCCGCCCCTTTCCTTTCTAGAAATATCATTTTATTCTCTTAAGTGCCCACAAAGGCAGCGCTAATCTTATTCTTTCATTATATATTTATTTTTCAAAACAGGTAATACAAACACCTCTTTGTTCTTGAAAGAGAACAAAGGTCAATTGGAGACTATGTTTCTCCTTTGCAGGTCCCCTCCTGAGAGGCGACCCTTGGTACCAGTTTCTGGTTTATCTTCCAGAGATATCCTATGCATTTACCAACATACCTGATTATATTTTTCTCTTTTCCCCCCATTATCAATAGTAGTCTTTTATTACTATTCTTTGGTTGCGGTGCTGGGGATTTGAACCCAGGGCCTTGTGCATGAGAGGCAAGCACTCTACCAACTAAGTTACATCCCCAGCCCAGTAGTAGTCTTTTATACACCATCCTGAACCTACAGTTTTACCTAAAAGTCATTCCTGGTGATCTTTTTGTGTCAATATATAAGGAGCGGCCTCATTATAGAGGTTCATACCATCATGTATTTAGTTAGCCTATATCCTCATACATATTTAGGTCACGTGTAATCTTTTGTTATTACAAACAAAGCTATAACGTATATCTTTGTTTGTAGATCACCTTGAACATGAGTGAATATATCTGTAGCGTAGATCTCTGAAGGTGGAGTTGCCCGATCAATGGGATGGGATGAACAACTTTAATTTTCATAGTTATTACCAATTTGCCCTCCATAGAGGTTATACCTACTTACAAGCCAACCACCAATAAATGAATGTGCTAGTTTTCCCACACCCTCTTAAACACAGCATATTAAATTTCAGTTGCTGCGAAACAAATTACCACAAACTCAGTGGCTCAAAACAACACCCATACATTAGTTTGCAGTTCCGTACGGGTAGATCAGAAACCTAGCATCTCATAGCTGGGTCCTCTATCTGGGGAACACAAGGCCAAGTTCAAAGTGTTGACTGGGCTGAAGTCTTGTTTGGAGGCCCTGAGGAAATATTCACTTCCAGACTTATTTCTGATGGTCGACCAAATTCAGTTCCTTCTGGTTGTAGGACTGAGGTCTCCTTGCTGGTTGTTATGCAGAGATTTTCTCCACCTTCCTGGGAACCAAAGCACATCAATCCTAGTGTTTTGGGTTGCTGATTTCTCTCTCTGACCTCTAGGTCTGAATTTAAAGGGCCTATATGAGACTAGGTCAGTTGCACCTGGGTATTTATTTATTTATGTATTTTGGTGTGTGTGTGGGGGTTCCGGGGATTGAACTCAGGGACACTTGACCACTGAGCCACATCCGCAGCCCTATTTTGTATTTTATTTAGAGACAGGGTCTCACTGAGTTGCTTAGTGCCTCCTTAAGTTGCAGAGGCTGGCTTTGAACTCATGGTCCTCTTGCCTCAGCTTCCTGAGCCACTGGGATTACAGGTGTTCACCCCCACAATTGGCCCGGGTATTTCTGATTATGCTTGTGAATCTTCATATATTGAGATCCATTTGCATTTGTGTTCTTTTGGTTAGTGATATCTGTGTATTTTCTTTGCTCTTTTTCTCACTGGGTTTTTGATTTCTTCTTCCTTTCTTCCTTCTTTCTTTCCTTCCTTCCTTCCATCTTCCCTTCCTCCCTCCTTTCTTTCCTGTCCCTCTTTCTTCAGTGCCGGGGATGGAATCCAGGCCTCAAATTACTTAGAAGAGCTCTTTGTCCGGAGAGTGGTGGGGGGTGCTGTTTGATGTAAACGATCTTTCCTACATTAATGACTGTTCATCTTATTAATTTTCGTTGGAACCCCGCCCTCCTTCTTGCTACCTCCTAAAACGCCATTCATTGTTCAAGCCCATTGGGCTGTACCTGCCCACACCAATGTTCACTCATTAATCCCACTTGACCCCTTTTCTTGTGTTGTTCTGTTTATGTTTTGTGGTTGCCCCTGGCTCTCCAGTGGGGGCTCTTGAGCTTCCTTACTGAGCATGCAATACGCACAAAACTAGGATCTGGAAATTGAGAAGTGGATGCCTTGAACTGGAAGCTACCATTTCAGGCTCTCTTAACCACATTTTCTAATGTTCATCAAAAATGCCTGAAACTGGGGCTGGGGAGATAGCTCAGACGGTAGAGTGCTTGCCTTGTAAGCACAAGGCCCTGGGCTCAATCCCCAGCACCCCCCCAAAAAAATGCCTGAAACCACACACCTCTGACAGCCTCGTCTTTGTAATTTCTACCCATCTTTGTAATTATGAAAGGATCTTAGAACATGTTAACAAGTAATCTACTACATAAAAACCCTTTTTTGTATGAGTGTGTGTGTGTGTGTGTGTGTGTGTGTTTGTGTGGTACTAGGGATTGAATCAGGGGTGTTCTACCACTGAGCCCCATCCCCAGCCCTTTTTATTTTTTATTTTGAGACAGGGTCTTGCTAAATTGCTGAGGTTGGCCTGTGACTTGTGATCTTCCTGCTTCAGCCTCTGGAGTAACTGAGTTTGCGGGTGTGCGTCACTGTGCGTGGCAAAAACTCACTCTCTTATTGGTTTGTTTCTCTTTGGTATGGTTTTGTTAATATCATTTGGCATGATGATGCATGAATATAAATTCAGTTACCCTGGAGGCTGAGGCAGGAGGATCAGTTGTTGGAGCCTAGCCTCAGAAAGTTCGTGAGACTCTGTCTCAAAATAAAAATAAAAAGAATGTAATTCTAGTGGCTCAGGAGGCTGAGGCAGGAGGATCGCAAGTTCAAAGCCAGCCTCAGCAACTCAGTGAGTCCCTAAACAAGACCCTGTCTCTACATAAAATACAATAAAGAGGTGGGGAACGTGGCTCGGTGGTAAAGCACCCCTGGGTTCAATCCCCAGTACCAAAAATAAATAAATAAATAAATAAAAGAGGATGTAGTTCAGTGGCAGAGTGCCCCTGGGTTCGATCCCCCAGAACTGCATAAATAAGTAAAATAAAAATTTGCTCCAACATCTACAACATTGTTTAATTTAACTTATAATTAAATTTTGGTTTTGTTTTGTTTTGTTTTGGTTCTGGGGATTGAACCCAGGGGTGCTTAACCACTGAGCCACATCTCCAGACCTTTTTTATATTTTATTTAGAGACAGGGTCTGGTTGAGTTGCTTAGAACCTTGCTGAGTTGCTGAGGCTGGCTTTGAACTCACGATCCTCCTGCCTCAGCCTCCTGAGCCGCTGGGATTACAACCTAGCACACCTGGAAGGCATTCATTTTTTGAGTCAAATAGAACTAAAAGGGTCATTATGCATCAGAGTGGTTGCCCTCCCTGACCTTCACCATCTCCCCCGATTCTCTTCCAAAGTAAGGATGCCAATAACGGAAAACCCATCTCACCAGCAGAGGCTTCAATCATAAGTTGACTTCTTTTATTTTTTTAATTATTTATTTATTTATTATTTTTTTTATTGTAAACAAATGGGATACATGTTGTTTCTCTGTACATGGTGTAAAGGCATACCATTTGTGTAATCATACATTTACATAGGGTAATGTTGTTTGATTCATTCTGTTATTTTTTCCCTTCCCCCCACCCCTCCCACCCCTCTTTTCCCTCTATACAGTCTCTCCTTCCTCCATTCTTGTCCCCCTCCCTAACCCTAACTCTAACCCTAACACTAACCCTTCCCACGCCCCATTATGTATCATCATCCACTTATCAGCGAGATCATTCATCCTTTGGATTTTTGAGATTGGCTTATCTCACTCAGCATGATATTCTCCAATTTCATCCATTTGCCTGCAAATGCCATAATTTTATCATTCTTTATGGCTGAGTAATATTCCATTGTATATATATACCACATTTTCTTTATCCATTCATCAATTGAAGGGCATCTAGGTTGGTTCCACAATCTGGCTATTGTGAACTGAGCAGCTATGAACATTGATGAGGCTGTATCTCTGTAATATGCTGATTTTAAGTTCTTTGGGTATAGGCCAAGGAGTGGGATACCTGGGTCAAATGGTGGTTCCATTCCAAGTTTTCTAAGGAGTCTCCACACTGCTTTCCAGAGTGGCTGCACTAATTTGCAGCCCCACCAGCAACGTATGAGTGTACCTTTCTCCCCACATCCTCGCCAACACCTGTTGTTGCTTGTGTTCTTGATAATTGCCATTCTGTTTGGGGTGAGAATACGGTGACTTCTTAAATACTTAACAAGAAGCAGAAAGTAAGTGGGTCAAGGATTGGCAATGTCACCAGAACCCAGTCCCTTCCCTCCTTCCACTCTGCCATCCTCAGTGGCCTGCTTTTCACATTTAGTTTTGCTTCTGATAGTCGCAAGATGGTTGACGCAATTCTAAGAGTCAATTTTCACATCATCCAAAGCCGGGCGAAGGAATTGCTGCTTTTACGCCTTTCTCTTTTATTCTGTTGTGGCGCGGGGGTCCTTCCCCGAAGTTCCAGGTGGATTTCCCCATACATCTCATGGGTCAGAACTAGGTCACAGGATCTCTTCGTTGTGGTCAACCAACAGTCCATGCCTGTCTGCGTGTTTTTGCTGCAAGTGACACCAAGTTCAATCCAAAATGACATAATAATGAGATTTGTCATTTCATATAAGAAGTCCAGAGCTAGGGAAGTTCCAGGGTTGGTTAATTCAGTGACTCAATATCAGCAAAGACCCAAGTCTTTTTTTGTCTTTCTGCTGTGTCATCCTTAGCTGTCATTGGCTTTGGTCCTGTTGATTGTGTCCTCATGGTCACAAGAGGGCTGAGACATTCACAAGGATTACAGAGCATCCATTGGATGGAAGAGAGAGTATTCTGTCCAATTGTTATTTTCTTTCTTTTTTGGTACTGGAGATTGAATCCAGGGGTGCTTTACCACTGAGCCACATCCCCAGTCCTTTTTATTCTTTTATTTTGAGTCAGGGTCTCCTGAGTTGCTGAGGTCCTTGCTAACTTGCTGAGGCTGGCCTCGAACTTGTGATCCTCCTGCCTCAGCCTCCCAAGCGGCTCGGATTACATGCCCACCTGGGAGTTCACTTTGAACAAGAAAATCTGATTCTTTCCTTCATAGACATTACAAGATCATACAGGCTGGGAATATTGCTCAGTAGTGTTATCAAGCCTGAAATATTGCCTAAAACATTAGCCAAATAGTTCAGAGAGGTTGGTGGAACCAGCATTTGCCTGGTTTTCTATGTAGCTAACATTACTACATCCCAAATGCTGCAAAATCACAATCTTATGGCACTTTCCACATGCCCGAACGCCTCAGCTCTAATTTTTTTCCTGGACATACCTCCCATTCACTGTCTCCCTTTCCAGCTCTTTACTTTCCAGGTCTGCTTGCTGCACAGCTGTTGTTCTGTGACTATCTCTGAACTTCCTGCCTCTTCTTTCCCATGTCTCTGTTTCTGTGATCTCCTTCTTTTCTCAGTTTACTTCTTCACTTTGCTGGGCCAACCTTCTGGGGCTTCCTAAAAATATATGTATAGACTGGGTCTGGTGGCACACGCCTGTAGACCCCGTGATTTGGGAGGCTGAGGCAGGAGGACTGCAAATTCAAGGCCAGCCTCAGCAACTTAGCAAGACCCTGTCTGAAAAAGAAAAGAAAAAGAAGAAAGAGGGCTGGGGATGTAGCTCAGTGGTAAAGCACCTCTGGGTTGAATACCCAGTAACACCCCCCCCACCCCAAAAAGAAAGTATGAACGAGAAATATACTTTTGAGAGTATATGCAGCTGAAAATGTCTTATTCTATCTTTTTTTTTTTTTTTTTTTTTTTTTTTTTGCGGTGCTGGGGATTGAACCCAGGGCCTTGTGCTTGCAAGGCAAGCACTCTACCAACTGAGCTATCTCCCCAGCCCCAAAAATGTCTTATTCTATCTAGAATCCTAGATTGAAAATAATTTTCCCATAGACTATTGAAGGCAGTGCTCTATTGCCTACTGGAATTTAGTGTTTCTCTTGAGAAGTCCAGAGTTATTTCAATTCCTGTTCCTTTGTATGAAATCTTTTTTTTTTTTTTAAAATGGACACAATACCTTTATTTATTTATTTTTATGTGGTGCTGAGGATCAAACCCAGTGCCTTATGTGCACTAGGCAAGTGCTCCACCACTGAGCTACAACCCCAGCCCCTGTATGAAATCTTTAGGATCTTACCCTAAGGACTTTTAGAATCCTTTCCTTGGTACTTGAAAATTTATTGGTGATATGCAATCTTCTGACAGGTCTTTTTTCTTTCACTTACTAGGTTGATACAGGGGAGGCCCTTTCAATTTGGTTACTCCAATTCTGGGAACTGCTATATGATAGGTTTGTTGCTATTTTGGTGATGGGGATAGAACCCCATCTCACGTGCGTTAGGCAGGTTCTCTACCCACTGAGCTACATTCCCAGTCATAAGCGCCATAACCCCATTTCCCCCATATTTATTTATTTATTTATTTTTATTAAAATATTTTTTATTTTCACAGACACATTTTGATTCATTGTACACAAATGGGGTACAACTTTTCATTTGTATGGTGGTACACAATGTAGATCCAAACCGTTCATGCAATCATACACATACATAGGGTAATGCTGTCTGTTTCATTCTACTGTTTTTCCATCCCCACCCCCTCTCACCCCTTTTTCCTCTACACCATCCAAAGTTCCTTCATTCTTCTCTTCCCCACATCACCCCCCATTGTTATATATTGTCATGCACTTATCAGAGAAAACATTCGACCTTTGGTTTTTTGGACTTGGCCTATTTCACTTAGCATGATATTCTCCAATTCCACCCATTTACCAGCAAATGCCATAATTTTATTCTTCTTTATGGCTGAGTAATATTCCATTGTGTTTATATACCACATTTTCTTTATCCACTCATCAGTTGAAGGGCATCTCGGTTGGTTCCACAATCTAGCTATTGTGAACTGAGCTGCTATGAACATTGATGTGGCTGCATCACTGTAGTATGCTGATTTTAAGTTCTTTGGGTAATAACTGAGGAGTGGGATAGCTGGGTCAAATGGTGGTTCCATTCCAAGTTTTCTAAGGAATCTCCACACTGCTTTCCAGAGTGGCTGCACCAATTTGCAACCCCACCAGCAATGTATGAGTGCACCTTTTTCCCCACATCTCCCATATTTTTATTGGTGCATTATAACTTCATAATGGTGGGATCTGTTATTACATAATTTGTACACACACACAATATAACAGTCTAATTTGACCAATATTGTTCCCCTTTCCCTCCCCTTTTTCCTCCCCCTCTCTACTGGTTTCCTGTAGATTTTCATAAGACCCCCCCCCACCACTTCTTTTCCTTTTTCCTCTCTAGCTTCTACATATGAGAGAAAACACACAACCCTTGATTTTCTGAGTTTGGTTTATTCTGCTAAACATAATGGTCTCTAGTTCCATCCATTTTCCTGCAAATGACATAATTCAATTCTTCTTTATGACTGAATAAAACACCATTGTGTATATATACCACATCTTCCTTATCCATTCATCCACTGATGGACACCTAGGCTGGTTTCATAGTTTGGCTATTGTGAATTGTGCTGCTGTAAACATGGGTTGCATTATCACTGTAGTTAAGATGATTTTAATTCTTCAGGATAAATGCAGAGGAATGGCATAGCTGGGTCATATGATGGTTCATATGAGAACCGCCATATTGATTTCCATGGTGGTTGTACTAATTTACAATCCCAACAGTGTAAAAGTGTTCCTTTTTCTCCACATCTGCTCCAGCATTTACTATTGCTTTAATTCCTTATAGCTACCATGCTAACAGGAGAGACAGAAAATCTTAGCTTAGTTTTGATTTTGATTTGCATTTCCCTAATTGCTAAAGACATTGAACATTTTTACATGTTTATTGGCCATTCATATTTCTTATTTTGAGAAGTGCCTCTTTAATTTATTTGCCCATTTATCAATCGAATATTTGGTTTTTGGATACAGAGTTTTTTGAGTTCTTATATATTCTGGGTATTAACTCTGTCAGAAGAGTAACTAGTAAAGACTTTCTTCCATGTAAAGTTTCTCTGTTTATATTCCCAATTGTTTCCTTTGCTGTGCAAAAGCTTTTTATCTGAATGTTATCCCATTTCTTAATTCTGGCTATGAGTTCCTGAGCTTTAGGGGTTTTATTGAGAAAATCATTGCCTGTGTCTGTGGGAAGCCATCCTTATTTAGCAGAATCAGACTAGGTTGAGCCACCTGGTCTGGTTTGGTTTCTAGGAACTGCTGGGAAGCATGTGGCCGCTGTGTGGGAGTGGTTTCCTGTCTCCTTCTGGAATTTTCCCCCTAAGGGGATGGCTCCCCTAACTCCACCCTATCTGTCCATCACAGAAGCTCCTCCCAGCCCTGGCCCCCTTTACCTGTATGTTATTAAAAAAAGGAGAGTTGAGCGAGTTGTAAGAGGCCAGAGCTGGCATGGCCCTCCTCTCATAAAAAGAGTATTGGCTCTTGTGTGTCATTGAATAGATAAGTTTTTTGGGCAACAGATAGAAAACTGCCAACATCCTCCTCCGGCAGTTAACCCTTTTCTCTTCCACGTGGGACGTGGCAGGAGGATCCCCTACGTGTGTCTATATGTTGAAGTGTGGACCCTGCGTTTTCTTCTAGGAGTTGCATAGTTTCTGATCTAATTCCCAGGTCTTTGATTCTTTTTTGAGTTGCCTTGGGTGCAGGGTGATAGGCATCTAGTCTCTCTTCCAGAGCCTCTGGGATGGCAGGCTTGGACCACTGTACCAAGCATAAACATCACTTAAAAAATTCTGCTGCTTCAATTTTTCATTGTTTTCTTTTTCTGTTTATCAGTTTTCCCCTAGCCTCTCCATTTTAATCTCTTTTTCATGAGGGAGACTCTTAGGAAATGTCTAGTGATTCGTTTGCTGATATGTAACAGTGAAGCACTAACTCAAAAGCTGATTGGATACTGGCTGTGGTGGAGAGGCTGAGGCAGGAGGATGGTAAGTTCAAAGCCAGCGTCGGCAATTTAGCGAGACCCTGTCTCTAAATAAAATGTAGAAAGGGCTGAGGATGTGGCTCAGGGGTTAAGTGCCCCTGGGTTCACTCCCCAGTCCAAAAAAAAAAACAATGCTGATTGGAAATGCTGAGTGTGGGGTGGCCCTTCAGAGTGGGTGGGCTGCACTGAAGGTGGTCCCCAGAGAGCAGCCTGTTTTATCTGGGTATCTCTGAAGTCGATGTGAGGTCTTGTCTCGAGGAAAGTCCTTCAGAGGAGATGATGGGGAGGAAGGAAGGGCCACCTGGCTGGGTGGAGTGGTCGCAGGAACCTAGGTACCAGTTAAACTGCTGTGTACACAGACTTTCAACAGATGCCCCTGATTTTGGCTTTCAGAGAGCCACTCAAGAGATCTCAGTCCCGATTCGGATGACTGGTCCAGGTCACGTTGACATTCCCCCTTTGCAGACTCCTAGACTCTAGCATTCTTTACTCGTCAGGCCAACTGTCCTTTTATCATCTGCCTTCCATTTTTTTTGTTTTCATAGCCCCACCGCCCGTCCTCCTTCGCTGGTATAGCCTCACCCATCCTCTGGGTCTTTTTCATTAATTTGCATGCACTAGAGCATGCGCAGTGGCGCCAAGGATAAAAGCCAGGGTTTTGCATTTGCTAAGCATATGCTTGACCACTTAGCTGCATCCTTAGTCTTTAATTCTTTTAAAAAGACTTCTGGAAACTTTTGAGTAGGATTTGGGTAGGAAGAAGCAGGGAATATATGTGGTTGCCACTTTGAAAACTTCTCAATTTCTCACTCTTCCAAATCTGTATCACCCGTACCCTGACCCCAAAGAAGACTGTCTAAACTATAGGTTTACCTCGAATCTACTCATTTGACCCCTCCTTTTGGGAAGCTCTCCCACATGCTTCTGGATGATCTCTCTCCTATAGGGATTCAGAATCATTTACAAAGACAGTGTGACAGTAATTCTACTTCCCAAATTGGAAATCTGGTCACAAAAATCTGACAAGCATTTTTGTATTTGATTTGTAACTTTAGCAAGTTGGCTTGATGTTCAAAACCTTACTCTGGCATTTGCAGGGGAACAGACTTGGTTTTAAATATACATCTGTCCCTCATACCAGCTGTGAAAGCAAATTACTTCCCGGTCTAAGCTTTGAGTTTCTTCATCTGTAAAATCAATCAGGATGGTAATGCTCAGTTCCTAGGGCTGTCAGGATGGGGGAAAATAAAACAGTTCATGGTTGGCAGCCAACATGTGCTCGCCTCTTGGTTCTGTGTTTGTAAAAGTCTTAGGCATAAAAATCAAAATCGGTCATCTACTGTATGAGCTACATAGAAATGAAAAGCATTAATTGAAATGCACATAGAATTCACCAACAAAATTGATGCTTGAGAGTCATTATTTGAGCTGTTATTTTTGCCATTCACCATTATGGGCTGATGGAAAAATCACGTGGGTCTCTGTGTACTTGTTTGAAGAACTCAGCTTGTTCAACAATTATTCTTCTTTGCAATTTCCTAAAATTCTCCGACCCATCTCAGAAATTAACTTAAATTCTTTAGAGATGTTTTCTGGTTTCAGTGGTCGATTACTTTTTTGGCCCTTTAAATTGGATAACCAACAAAACAATCTCAATTTCCTAGAAATGAGTAGACCAATAACTTCATGTTCTTATGATCATTTTTATGTGCCATTTTTTATTTGGATGGAAGTAATGCTGTGTGTTCCTTTTGACTACTGTTCTTACTGAGAAATAAAATAAGAATGATGTCACACTATGATAAAGAAGGAAGACGGAGTTTTAAAAGGTTCTAAGCTTTCTTTGAATCAATCCATTCAGAGATTTTTTTCCCCCCTTATTGAAATTAGAATAATCAACAGATGCTTTAGAATTTGTTTATATGCCAGGCAGGGTGATGCATACCTGTAACCCCAGTGGCTTGGGAGACTGGGGCAGGAGGATCTTGAGTTCAAAGCCAGCCTCAGCAATTTACTGAGGCCCTAGCAACTTAGCAAGGCCCTGTCTCTGGGGATGTGGTTCAGTGGTTAAGCACCCCTGAGTTCCATGACCGGGACCAAAACAAAAACAAAAAAACAAAAATAGATTTGCCTATACTGTCATTAGCAATTATCTACTGCAATTTTCTTTCTAGAAGCTACAAAATTTCAGGTTTTCTTTCTTCTAAACTCTGCTACAGCTCTTTCAAATTTGGCTTCTCCAAAGTCACTATATTAATATTTTGAGTAGACATGCCAGAAGTTTTCATACCATGTCCTTCGTAGCACATAACAATGAAAGTATTTATTTAGTCAGTTAACTTCCACAGTAGAACGTGCGGTTCAAGAGCTTTCACAGCAACTGCAGCGTTTTCATAAAATATTTTAGTAATGATAGGAACATTTTTTTATGTTTGAATTCAGATAAATCTAAGAGAGAAAATTTCACCTAATACCACTGGTTAGTTCTTTTGTGGTTTTGGAACAAAACTTTTCCACCACTTTTCTACTTTTTGTTGGTGCCGATAAAAATGTGGGTTTTAGCTATGTGAAAATTGATGTTTGGGACACTCTGAAGCCATGATGGTGTTAGGTAATGGGGTGATCTGTTTAGAAAAGAAGGTGGGGTGGGGGATATGGCTCCGTGGTAGAGCGCTTGCTCAGCGTTCTTGAGGCCCTGGGGTCCATCCCAAGTACTGCACACAAAACCAAAAACCCCTGATTTTCTGATAATGCAAAATCATCTTTCATTTCTAACAGAAGAATTGTGTGAAATTTTTTTTTCACAAACACAATAGAAGTTGCAGAATTGCAACTGATGGCTCTTTGGCTGTATTAGTGAAGTCTGATTTTCCACCATAAAAAAAATTATCCCACTTTTCCACTGAGTATAAAATGATGTAAGGTCAATTTTGTGAAACTCCATGTTCTCTTCATGCCTTTGGAATTCTTTTTTTTGGGGGGGGTGGACCAGGGATTAAACCCAGGGGTGCTTAACCACTGAGCCACATCCCCAGCCCTTTTTCATTTTTTATTTGAAAAATTAAATAAATTTAATTTTATTTAAATTTATTTAAACAACTCAGTGAGACAAGGTCTCACTGAGTTGTTTAGCGCCTCTAAGTTGCTGAGGCTGGCTTTGAACTTCCTGTCCTCTTGCATCAGCCTCCTGAGATGCTGGGATTACAGTGTCCAGGTGGAACTCATTTTGATATGAAAATTAAAACTGCACTTAAATGTTTCCCCAAACACTTCGAAGAGCCTGGAAAGGTTGACAAAGTTAGACAGACCGAGCCTTGCGCACCCCAACATGGACAGTCAGTGAAAGCATTCATGGCCCTTGACTGGTTGTTGGCGAGTTGCCCCATGCTTTCCTGCCTCCTGCTGACTTGACCTCTGACCCCGATGCTGGTTTTGGGTTTTTTCAAGTGTTAGGGATGGAACCTGGGACCTCTTGAAGGCTAGGCAGGTCCTTTACCATTGAGCTCCCCTGTGCGTTGGATCATTTTTGCAGTGGTACGGACAGAGCCCAGGGCCTTACGTGTGCTACGCCAACTCTCTACCACTGAGCTGCATGGCCAGCTGTCTTGTGTTCAGTCCTGTTCTTCCCCTTGGGTCTCCTTGAATGATCCCACCTAGTCCTGGCCCGAGCTCTCTGGCCTCACCTGGCTGGGCCTCTCCTCTGGCTCCAGCTTTGTCTTGAAGATGCTCTGCTCTGGTTTGGCCAGAGGATAAAATCCTCAACGTTGGACTGCCTGGCTACCTGTCATCAGTTTTTTGTGTCAGACACACGCTCATTGTTACAGGGACAGAGATGAGGTGGCTGTCAGGTCCCAAGGCTTGCATGCAGCTCTTAGGGCCTGGGCATCTGCGGCTGACCACAGAGCATCTGTGGAGATCCATCTGCTGGACTTCCGGAGGGACCTGTTCTCTCTGGCGCCGCAGTGCTAACCGACTCACCTCACCACTTGCACTCACCCTGTCTGTCAAAGACCTTCCCCTACTGGATTTCCAATTGAGCTGCAGTTTGATATAATTATAGCCTTCAACCCGGTGCTGTGTGCCAGGCACTATACCAAGCGTTTTGCGTGGATTATCTCCTTAAGTCTAATTACAACCCTGTGAGGTAGGTACCATTTTCAGCCCATTTCACAGATGAAGGAACAGAAGCTTCCGGAGTTTCTATCATAAGGCAACGATCGCCACAGTTTTCCAATTCTTGCCCCAGAGCCAGACTGAATGATTCACCTGGCCTCACGCTAACTCATTATCCAGGTAACAGGTCACCCATAAATGTGACTCCCTCTACCAAGAACATTCCATTCCTTGGTCATTAGAGCTTCCATCCCTAATGCTTATGAGCCATATTCTAATGACAACTGCCTGTTAATATTTAGGACAGTTTCTCCTTGTCTCAGTAGGACACAACCCATATTAGATTTAAGGGTGACCTTTGGGATAGCCTACAACATGGCCAACAGACATGGCTGCACAGAAATCTGAGGAAAGCATCCCTACACACACCAACTGCTTTGACTCTCCCTGTTGGAACACTGAAGCCCATTTCCTGGGCCAGGCCAAATCACAGGTTTAATCAGCTCCATGGAATTCCACTGTCAGACACTCTCCAGGAACCCAGCATCCACCATCTCTGCTTTGGCTGCCCCTCCACAGCCTGTTCCATTTCTCCCTGTAGGGGCTTCCTGCAGCTGCTGTAACAAATCATCACAAACTTAGTGTCTGAAAATGACACCCATTTACCATCTTAGAGTTTGGAGGTGTTATGGTTTGGACACGAGGTGTCCCCCAAAAGCTCCTGTGTTAATGCAGGAATATTAAGAGCTGAAATGATTGGATTGTGAGAGCTGTAATCTAATCAGTCTATCTTAGAATGGAGTGCCTGGCTGGAGGAGATGGGTCACTAGAGGAGTGCCCTGCAAGGGTTCCTCTTCCCTGTGGCCCCTTTCCCTCTCTCTGCTTCCTGGCTGCATGAATATCGCAATGCTGATACCCTTCCACCATATTGTTCTGCCTCACTTTGCGCCAGAGCTGTGGAGTCAGCCATCTTTCGACTAGGACCTCTGAAACCGTGAGCCTCAAATACACTTTCTCTCCTCTAAGTTGTTCCTGTCAGGTGTTTTGGTCACAGTGACAAAAACCTGACTAACACAGGGAGGATGGAAGTCCTAACATCAAAGGCTGACTGGGTTCCTTCTGGAGGCTCTAGCGGGGACCCACTTCCTTGCCTTTTCTGGCTAGAAGCCACCTGCACTCTCTGGCTCATACCCCTCCGTCCCTCCTCAAAGCCAGAAGCATAGCATCTACAGATCTCTTTTTGCATCTCTCTCCCTGGCCTCTGCTTCCATTGTCACAGACTCTGACCTTCTTGCCTCCCTCTTAGAAGGACTCTGTGATCACACTGGGGCTTGCTGGATAATCCAGGATGAGCTCCCTATTGTAAGAGCCTTAAGTTAATCACATGTACAAAGTCTCTTTTGTCCATCAGGTAATACACCCACAGGTTCTGGGGATTTCCATACCTCCATACCGCCACATCCCAACCACTGGAGAGAGGAAGCAGGAGAAGATGGGGGAGGAGGTACCCAGTTGTGACAGAGACCCTAGCTAGCTCTATTCAATATGCACTGTGAGAAATGGCAAAGATCTGTCCTCAGACAAATTTGGGGCCTTAACCTGCCCAGCTGCCTAGAGGAGAGCAAACAGAGGGTGGTAACCTGCCCTTTAACCCAGGACACCTAATCTCCTTCCATAAGATAGATGGTCAATGAAGGAAGCCACCACTTCCACACGCGGGCCTACTCTTGCCCTGCCCTTCTCCTGCCTTTGGCCTTGTCCCTGTTTGTAGCTCTGCTTTTAAACTGGAGATTTGCCTTTTGACCTGAGTTTCCCATCCTTGGCCACAAGGGTCACTGAATCGGGTTCACTCTCTGGCTTTTCCCACTTAACTAGAAATCTACGTTCCTACTATCTTTGGTCCTCTGCAAGCCAATCGCTAGACCTCAAAAAGATGGGCATTTCTCAGAGAAAAGGGGCTGAAACTATTCCACACTGTTCTTTGTTTTCCCTGGTCCTGGCTGGCCCGCAGACTCCCTGACCAGAATGGGTTCCACAAGGCCTCTCAGCAGAGTATGGGTCAGGGTGAGCTCAGTGTTATGAATAATTGAGTTGTTTTTTTTTTTTCCCCTGCAGTCCTACAGTCTCAAAAAGTGCTTCATGATTTTGTTCATTCGAATACGATTCATGGGGGAGCGGGGCAGGCAGAGAGAAGAATGGAGGAACGTTGGATGGTATAGAGGGAAATGAAGGGAGGGATGTGGGTGGGGGAAGGAAAGATGGTGGACTGAGACAGACATCATCACCCTATGTACACGTATGATTACACGAACGGTGTGAATCTACATCGTGTACAACCATAGAAACGAAAAGTTGCACCCCGTTTGTGTACAATGAATCAAAATGCAGTCTGTAAAAATAAAAATGTAAATTAAGAAAAACAAATACAATTCATCAAGATCCTGGAGTTTATGGAAAAATAATGATGCAGTACAAAGCAGACAGGTCTTTTTTTTTTTTTTTTTTAACAATCGAGTCTGCCCCAGAATAGCCAGAACACATGATGGACATATGGAAACCATATGCATGAAAGGCCCGGCTCCCGCAGATAGCAGAGAATTGGGAATTTTATTTATTTTTGGTATCAGGGATTGAACCCAGGGGTGTTTAACCACTAAGCCACACCCCCAGCCCTTTTTATTTTTTATTTATTTTTATTTTTTGGGTGCTGGGGATTGAACCCAGGGCCTTGTGCTTATAAGGCAAGCACTCTACCGACTGAGCTATCTCCCCAGCCCCTATTTTTTATTTAGAGACTGCGTCTTGCTGAGTTGCTTAGGGCCTTGCTGAGTGGCTAAGGCTGGCTTTGAACTCACAATCCTCCTGCCTCAGCCTTCTGAGCCACTGGATTACAGAGGGTTTCTGGGTGCTAGAAGCACCAAATTAAAGTCCTTGTGGATTATATAGCCAACCGATAGTCCAGGGAAGATTTTTAAAAACTAGAATGCTTTTTACTATAAAATAAGACACAGGCTGGGTATGGTGGCACATGACCATAGTCCCAAGCAGCTCTAGAGGCTGCGGCAGGAGGATTGCAACCTCAACTTAGTGAGACCCTGTCTCAAAATAAAAAATAAAAAGGCTGGGGACATAGCTCCGTGGTAGAGGGCTCCCGAGTTCAATCTTCAGTACTAAAAAGAGGAAAACAACCAAAAACTAGACCACAACCAAACCCCAAACCCAAATCAAACCTAATCAACCAAACCAAACAAAAACAAAGCAAAACAAAAAAAATGAAGCACAACAAGGACTAGGTTGCCCTGGAGGCAAAGGGAGCTCCTAATCGCATTGCCCTGGGCCCCAGGCAAAAGGTCCCTGTCCTGGCCTCCAGGTTTTGGAGGCGACCACGTGACCCAGGAGCATGCAGAACAGGCAGAGCAGATTGCTTGGACACCTCTGCCGTCTTTTATTTATTTATTTTTTAAAAATATTTCTTTAGTTGTCGATGGACACTTATTTTATTTATTTATATGTGGTGCTGAGAATCGAACACAGTGGCTCACACGTGCTACGCGAGTGCTCTGCCACTGAGCCACAACCCCAGCCCACCTCTGCCATTTTGAGTCCTGAGCTATACCTAACTTGGGGACAGCCACTCTTGTGACCTACACTGCTCAGATTCCAGGGGAATACTTCTGCACAGTGCTTGCCTTGTGTTCTCAAAAACAAAAAGCAGCTACTTATGGATGCTGTGAAGGTTTGGGGGCTGTGCTTCAGAGCGCCGGAGGGCTGGGGCTGCAGAAGGCTTAGGGGAAAGAAGACAAATGAATTTGTCTTCACCCTTGCTTTGACACGTGTAAGGCTCTAGCTCAATCCCCGAGACCACGAAACAACAAGAAACCCCAACCCCCCCAAACAAAGAAAGTATGCCAAACCACACACACAACCAAATATTTCCCACTGATACTGCATGGCCATGTTTTCACCCCTCTGGGGCTGAAGATGCAGCTCAGTGGTAAAGCGCATGCGTGAGGCCCTGAGTACACTTTCTAATACCACCCGGGCAGGGAGAGCCCTACCATATTCTTGGCTCTCTTTGTGTTCCAATTTGTGGTTCCAGAGGTGCCAAAACATTATGAGATATTAAATAATTCATTTTACTCATATATATATATATGTGCAGGCTATCTATACATATACACACACACATACTCCTAATATACATGGAGAACGATATCAATTTTTCACAATGGAACCTACGAGTATTGAACATGGATGTTGCAAAAAGTTATGTATTTATAAAAATCTTTAATGCAATATAATTGCCTTTTTTTTTTGTACTGGAGATTGAACCCAGAGGAGCTTAACCACTGAGCCACATCCCCAGTCCTTTTTTTGTATTTTATTTAGAGACAGGGTCTCACTGAGTTGCTTAGGGCCTCGCTAAGTTGATAAGGCTGGCTTTGAACTCAGATCCTCCTGCTTCAGCCTCCTGAGCAGGTGGGATCACAGGCATGCACGACCACAACCAGCTTATAATTGCATTTTCAAGCAGGGTGTGTGGTGCTTGCCTGTAATCCCAGTGACGTGAGGAAGTTGAGGCAGGAGGATCGAAAGTTCAAGGCCAGTCTCAGCAACTTAGCCAGACCCTGTCTCAAAATGAAAAAGGGCTTGGGCAAAACACCACTGGGTTTAATATTTTTTCAAATAACTAAAGAAATGTCAGCTTGATTTGAGTCATTCTGATGTATAAATTTTAAATAGACATGATATGGAACCCTGCAAATGTCGGGGCTGAGGTTGACCTTGAACTTGTGCTTCAAGCTGAAGAACAGCTTAAAGTAATAGCCCAATTTTAAGACCCAAGGCTTGGAGTAGCCATTTTGCTTTGAGAAGGTCACTGTTTCCTCTTTTTTTTCGTTTTTCTATTATAAGCACAGATGACTTGATTAATTGCAATCCTAAAAACCTTCTGCTGTTTGTGGTAGCCTGGGGTGGTGAGATATCAGGAATTATTTTCTTCTTTGTATTTTTCTATTGCTTCCAAATTCTCTACTTTTCCGTTTTCCTTTTAAAAATTTTTGCATTTTTTTTTTTTGGTACTGGGGATTGAACCCAGGGGCATTTTACCAGTGAGCTATATCTCTAACCTTTTTTAAAAATTAGCACATTATAATTATACATATATTTGGGTTCATTTTTACAAAATAATATATGCAAGGAATTTGATTTCCATCCCCATTTCACCCCCTTTCTTTTTCTCCTCGATCCTCCTATTCTCTCTCCTCTCCTCTATTAATCTTCCTTTCTCCTTTATTTATTTTTGATTGATATTTTAGACATATACATAAAGGTGAAATTCAGTTTGGTCCATTTGTATATGAATAGAACAAGGTTTTGTTAAATGTATTCCATGTTTCTTCCCTTCCTTCCTCCCTCCCTCTCCTCCTCCTCTACTCCACCGACCTTCCCTATATCTTTATGATATCCCCGCCCCTCCCCCGCTGTCTTCTTTCCCTTATTTTGCTTTTTTACTTTCACTTATGAGACAAAATATTCAACCCTTGATATTCTGAATCTGGCTTATTTCACTTAGCATGAAGTCCTCCATTTTCATCCATTTCCCTGCAAATGCCATAATTTCCTTCTTCTTTCTGGCTGAGCAAAACTCCATTGTGTATATATACCACATTTTCTTGATCCATTCATCTATTGACAGGCATCTGGTTGATTCCATAATTTGGCTATTGTGAAATGTGCTGCTATAAACATTGAAGTGACTGTATTGCTATAGTATACTGATTTTAGTTCTTTTGGATAAATACCTAAGAGTGGGATAGCTGGGTCATATGGTGGCTCCATTCCTGGTTTTCTGAGGAGTCGCCACACTAGTGTCCGAAGTGGTTTCACTGATTTGCAGTCCCACCAGTAATATATGTGTACCTTTTCCCTCCCATCCTCGCCAGCATTTATAATCATTCATGTTCTTGATAGTTGCCATTTTTTTTTTTACTGGTATTCCCGGTTATTTTTATTTTTTAAATTTTGAGACAGGGTCTCACTAAGTTCCTTAAGGCCTTGCTAAATTGCAGAGGCTGGCCTCTAAATTATGATCCTCCTGCTTCAGCCTCCCAAGATGGCTGGGATTACAGGCATATGCCACTGCACTCAGAAAATTCTTTACTTTTCTACATATTTTAAATAATTTTTCAAATTACTTTTATAATTTGAAAAGAATTATAAAGAAAAAGAGACAAACTTTCTGTCATTGAGCAGAATGTAACTTTTCTTGGTCAGGAGCCTGATTCCTATAAACCTCAATGGATTTTAAGAGGTTTGATTCAGTCATTCAGTGACTATTTACTGAGCACTTGCTAGGTGTCTAGAAGGCAGGGTTGTAGCAGCAAAACCTTCATCCTCTGAAAGAGAGCATTTCAAGTTCTCTCCTAAAAAAAATCCAGAGAAGCTAGGGGTGTGGCTCAGTGGCAGAGCACCTGCTTAGCATGTGTAGGGTCCTGAGCTCCAATTCCAGCACCGCAAAAAAATAAAACGCGCTGAGAACTGTAAGATGAAGTCAAATGAATGAACTTGAGAACAAGAAGTGGCAGGGACAGGGGAGAGACTTAACTCTGAAGTGATTTGGGACTGGTTTATTTTGTTTTACACCTAAATCTTCCTACACGTGAAATGATTTCAATATTTTGCACATGAGATTGTGCAACAATAGACTGTATTTTAAATGAATAATTAGCAATAATTCCAATGAAAGAGAATTTCTTTCCTCCTCCTACTCCTCCTCCTCTTCCTCCTCTTCCTCCTCCTCCTCTCCTTCTCCTTCTCCTACTCCTCTTCCTCCTCTTCCTCCTCCTCTTCTCCTTCTCCTTCTCCTCCTCTTCCTCCTCTTCCTCCTCCTCCTCCTTCTTTTTTTGTAATGCTGGGAATGGAACCCAAGGCCACCTGGCATGCCAGACAAGTGCTCTAACACTGAAATGGAATAACCTTTAAGATTAGTTTTTGTGACATATGAAAACACACTTAAATTTAAAAATACACCTTATTCAGGCACAAGGGTACACACCCATAATCCCAGCTATTTAGGAGGCTGAGGAAGGAGGTTTGCAAAATTCGAGGCCAGCCTCAACAACTTAGCAAGATCCTGTCTCAAAATAAAAAATGAAAAGGGCTGTAGCTCTGTGGTAGAGTGCCCCTGGGTTCAATTTCCAGCAGCAGCAGGGGGAAGTGATGTGTGAGAAGAGTCTTAATCAACCTCATTCATTAATTTACAAGGTAGAAGACCAGGAATCACCCTACCTAAGTCAAAAGTCCTCTACAGATTTTGCATTGATAGGTGATCTCCACTTCTTGTTCAGAGAGAGTTCTGGAATGCCCCCAAACATGGAGGTGGAGAAGGAAGCATGTCCTAATGAAGCAGAAAACTTAACAGCTGCTGAAATGGAATACAGCTCAGAGATGAAAAGATCAGGCCAAGTGGAGACAGAATTAACTGGAAGACCTTTGGCCCAGACCCTAACCTCAGCATTCCAAGCTCTAGTATTTAGAACCTGGGGCAGTGGTGTGTGCTAAGGTCTCAGCTCTGGAGGCTGATGTGGGAGGATTGCTTAAGGCCAGGAGTTCAAGGCTAACCTGGCCAACGAGAATTAGGAGGTGGGCACAGTGGCGCTTGCCTTCAATCCCAGCAGCTCTGGAAGCTGAAGCAGGAGGATCACAGGTTCAAAGCCAGTAAGTTAGTGAGGCCCTAAGCAACTTAGCAAGACCATGTCTCAAAATGAAAAATAAAGAAAAAGGGCTGAGGATGTCGCTCAGTGGTTGAGCGCCCCTGGGTTCAAACCCCGGTACCAAAAAATAAAGTTAAATAAAATAAAAATAAAGAGAATTAGTGAAAGGGTGCCAAATTGGAGAGAGAGAGAGAGGTCTCTCCTTGAGGGGTGGAGAATGACGTCATCCAGTGAGGTGGAGGCTGGGATTACGGAAGCAGTAGTACCCTCTCTGTCTCTACTGATGGCCGGAAAGGAGACAGCAGAAACCTCAAAGGGGGTTCCGTGCTGCCCACCTGCAGAGCTTGGGCCAGGTTTGGCCAAGCTAGCACCAGCTGGTTCATGGCTGACATTCTACTTTAGCCACGAGGACACTTCCTACAGAAGCCCTGTGGTTTCTTGGTGTTTATATCACTGGGCAAAGCTTGTCAGACTTATTCTTGCTGAAGTTCTGGATGCTGCTGCTTCTTTTTGGTGCTGGACATGGAACCCAGGGCCTTGCTCATGTTAGACAAGAACTCCACCACTGCTTTTTATCTTTACATCCGAACTCTTTTTATCATTTTAAATAATGAATTTATTTTTTAGTACTGGGGACTGATCTCAGGGCTACTTTACCACTGAGCTACATCCTCAACCCTTTTTATTTCTTTATTTTCAGTCAGGGTCTCGTTAAGTTGCTGAGGCTGGCTTTGAACTCACGATCCTCCTGCCTCAGCCTCCTGAGTCGCTGGATTACAGGCGTGCTCCGCTGTGCCTGGTTCATTTGCTTCTTGAATTCATTTCAGTGTGATTAAATTCTCAGATCCAGTATCCTTAGGTCTGGGAAGAGGCCAGGCCCCAAATTTCAGATGACTCCACATGTCACAAACACACATATTTTGGCAAACACATGGGTACCCTTTGGCTCAGGATCAGCCAGTCATCCAAGTCTGTGACCTTGAACATCCACTATCATTCAGTCTCCGGGGAACACTTCTCCACAGGTCTAGGTGCTAGGTTCTTCTAGCAAAATGGGATGGCCAGATGCTGGATAGATTTATGGGTCATATTGCTGAAGACGCCAGAGGTGGTTGGTAAGAGACAAAAACATTGACTTTCTCAACCTCTTCCTCTGATAATCCACCAATTGTTGGGGGTTCACCCAGTGGCCAAGGGTCCATTTTCTTGCTTCTCTTCGATTCTTGTGTTTTGGTTGTCATTGTTGTTGGTACCAGGGATTGAACCCAGGGGTGCTTAACCACTGAACCACATCCCCAGCCCTTTTTTATATTTTATTTAGAGACAGGGTCTGGTTGAGTTGCTTAGGGCCTCGCTAAGTTGCTGAGGCTGGCTTTGAACTCACCATCCTCCTGCCTCAGCCTCCCGAGCTGCTCAGATTACAGGTGTGTGCCACCGCGCCCAGCTCTCCTAGAATCCTAATCCATGGTTCTGGAGATGCTCATAAATTAGAATGATTCTTACAAGATGGCTGCTCAGAAGTATTTGGTAATATTAAGAGACTTTTATTATTCTTAATTTGTCATATGTGTAGGTCTGGACCTAATGTGTGAAATGTTATCCCAGTTTTGTTTTTTGTTTTTGTATTTTACCATTACAAAATATTTAGTAAATATTAAATTTTCAGAAATAATAATTATTATTTTTAGGTGGTGCATGAAAGCCCTCTCCTGCCTTTTCTATGCTTCTCTTTATACTTTAGCTGCCCATGTGTGTATTCTACAAAAAATGCTGTTTACCTTTGCCTGTAATTGATCTGGAGGGAGATAAATCATACTGCTTGTGATTTTTTTTTTATTTGACCTTTTTCGGAGGGTGTCTAAACCTTCATGTTGGGTAGTACTCTGTGTTATCAATATTACATAATTTATTCTTTCTTCTGTCAGTAGAGTATTGGGGTGTTTCCAATTTGACACAGTTATCAATAATGCTACCATGACTGTTTTTGCATGTATATTCCAGTGCACATATGCAAAGATTTTGCTAGGAAGACTCTAGATTTTATTTTATTTTATTTATTTTATCTTATTTTATTTTACTTTATTTTATTTTAAAGAAACAAGGTCTTAGCCAGGCATGGTGGCACATGCCTGTAATCCCAGTGACTTGGGAGGCTAAGGTAGGAGGAATGCAAGTTTGAGGCCAACCTCTGCAACTTAATGAGGCCCTAAGCAACTAAGTGGGACCCTGTCTTAAAATAAAAAAAATTTAAAAAGGGCTGAGAATGTAGCTCAGTGGTAAAGAGTCCCTGGGTTCAATCCTTAGTTTAAGACGAAGAAGGAGAAGAAGAAGGAGGAGGAGGAGGAGCAGGAGGAGAAACCCAAAACCAAAACATAACAAAAAAACAAGAAACAGGGTCTCGCCATATTGCCCAGGCTTGCCTCAAACTTCTGAACTCAAGCAATCCTCCCACCTCAGCCTCCTGAGTAGCTGAGACAGGTATGAACCACTGAGTCCTACAACTCTGGATTTGAGATTGCCTAAATATGGAGATTAAATATGCATTTAAATCAGATGCAAGAATGAAAACAAAAATGAAGAATCCTTGATTTCATCTTACCAAATTCAATGTGCAAACAATTGTTAAAGTTTCAATAAGAAAACTGTCATTTAAAAGTACGTGTGAGAATATACAGTTCCATCCTCTCAGACTTCTTTTTACTTAGTTTAGATATTATATATACTTTTAGTTTGTGCATATCTGCTATGGCTTGGATAAAAAACTTCTGTATTAATGCAGGAATATTCGGATGTGAAATAAGAGATGGAGCCTAATCAGTCCATCTTAGTTTGAATGGACTGACTGGGTGGTAACTGTAGGCAGGTGGGGTGTGGCTGGAGGAGGAGGGTCACTGGGGATGTGCCATTGGAGGGGTTCATCTTTTCTCTCTCGCTTCCAGCCTGCCATGAACTGAGAAACTTCCCTCTGCCAGGCCCATCAGCCATGATGTTCTGCCTCAACTTGGGCCCAGAGCAATGCAATCAGCCAACCATGGATTGAACCTCTGAAACCATGAACCCAAAATAAACTTCCTCATCGAAGTCATTCTTGTCAGCTATTTTGGTCACAGCAATGAAAAGCTGACTAAAATAATTTCCAAAGTTCACAGGCTTAGGAAAAGGGGAATACAAAGTAGCCATCTTCAGTGAACTTGACCTTCTTTTCATCTTGCCAGATTTGTGGCATCTACTTGGTTGTTACATCAACTCAACTGAACCCACCCATAATTATGGCATCTGTGTTCAGGAAGGAAGACTTGAGAAGGAGGCAGAGGCAGCTCTTTCTGATCCAGATCATTTCTTTCTTTTTCCCAGTGAAATATCTGTAATTAAGCCAGTAATGATATTTTCTGGGAGAAAGAATTAAGTGAATTTAGGAAACGAGTTTTTTTGTACCAGGGATTGAACCTAGGGGCACTTAATCACTGAGCCACATCCCCAGCCCTATTTTGTATTTTATTTAGAGACAGGGTCTGGCTGAGTTGCTTAGGGCCTTGCTAAGTTGCTGAGGCTGGCTTTGAACTCGGATCCTCCTGCCTCAGCCTCCCCAGCCCTGGGATTACAGGCGTGCACCACAGCGCCCAGCAGGAAGTTTTCAAGCCCAACATGCATGTATCTGGAGGAAGTTGATATGCAAGATAATGTAAGAATTTGAGTCACGATTTATCCATCCCCTTTCTGTAAAACCCGGGTGCATACCCTGGAAGGGTTCATCTTCCCTGTGGTTGCTTCTCCCTCTCTGTGTCCTTCCCACCATGAACAAAGGAGAAATGTTCCTCCTTCACACTCTTCTGCCATGCTGTTCTGCCTTACCTTAGACCCAGAGCAATGGAGTCATCCCACCATGATCTAAATCTCTAAAACCATAAGCCAAAAAAAACTTTGCCTCCTTTAAGTTGTTCTGATCAGGAATTTTGGTCACAGCGATGAAAAGCTGACAGACACATGTAAGAAACTTATTTTTAGTAACACCAATCCTTGGAGAAAGGGAGCTCCTCCTAAGAGGAAGGAACAGGAAAGTTTTAGAAACAGGTGATTAAAAATTTATTTTGGTTGGGCAAAGTCTTTTAAAACAAGTTCCAAAGCTCAGAATCCATAAAGCAGAAAACTGGTCGTTTTGATTATATAACATTAAAAATGTCTGTGGCTGGGTGTGTTGGTGCACTCCTGTAATCCCAGTGGTTTGGGAGGCTGGGCAGGAGAATCAAAAGTTCCAAGTCAGCCTCCGCAACTTAGTGAGGCCCTGAGAAGCTTAGTGAGACTCTGTGTCAAAATAAAATATAAAAAAGGGCAGGGGATGTGGTTTAGGGCTTAAGCGCCCCTGGATTCAATCCCTGGTACAAAAAAAAAGTCTACATGAAGGAAATGCCATAACTAAATACAGAAGGACAAACATAGACCAAAACCAAAACAAAACCTTTGAAATACGCAGACTATAGGCTAATGTCCTGAATATACAAAGAGCTCTTACTAATCAGTGAGAAAAAAAATCAGTAACCCAATAGAAAATAGGCAATGGTCAGGGACAGTTAGTGGCCAAGAAACATGTGATAAGATGCTAGACTTAAACTGTAATTTAAAAAATGCAAACCAAAACAATAATGTTAGGTTTTCTAATGGCCAAAGAATTCAAAGTTAAATAGAGCTAGGACTCTGTGGAAATAGAAATTCTCACCCTCTCTTTGTATTCATGCAACTTGGCAACTTTTCCAGGAGATAATTGAATAATGTCTAGCAATTCGGCAGTGTTTAGCACAACTTAAAAATGCAAAAATTAAGCAGGGCATGGTGGCGCACACCTATAGTCCCAGCTACTTGGGAGGCTGAGGCAGGAGGATTGAAAATTCAAGGCTGGCGTGGGCAACTTAGTGAGGCCTTGTCTCAAAATAAACTAAAAAGGGCTGGGGGTGGGTAGGTGAGTGGTAGAATCTTGCACAGCTGTGGGAGACCCTTTGCCCCGTGCCCAGTACTGCAAAACAAAACACAAACTCTTTGAACCAGCAATTCTACGTTGAAGAATTTATTTTACAGGTGTATTGAAAGAATGGATAAAGATAAATACATTTATTGTGGTATTGTTTTGTCCAATAACAGGAACTGGAAAAGTAGGGGTAAGTAATCCCCAGGACATCTTTGCCATGGTAGAATGAGGGAGATTTATGAGTACCGAAGTGGAAAGATCTCTAGGTGAGAAAAAAATCATCATTATTATATCTTGTGGTGTTGGGGATTGAACCCAGGGCTTTAGAGCATAGAGGCAAACACCCTACCAACTGAGCTATAGCCCCAGCCCATGAAAACCCCTATTAAAGCTGTTCCTGAATGTCCTGCTTTTCTTCTCCCTCCCCATACAGGGTAGGGTTGCAATTTCCATTTCCTTTAAAGATAGATGGGAGTACATGGCCTTTGGCCAGTGATATCTGAACAGAAGTGACATGTGTCCTTTCTAGGTGAATTCCTTAAGTGTTCTGTGTGACGTTGCCTGGTCTAGTGATTGTGGACACAAATGTTGAGATGGTGCCTGGGTCTCCAAGTGACTCTGGTGAGTGGGTCCCTCTTTTATGTCCCATTTGAATATGTAGTATAATTAGGAAATAACCACTGAAATTGTGGATGCTTTTTATTACCTCAGCATATTCTGATCAGTCTTGGCTCATAAAATCTCTAAGAGAATTGTTTAATGAATAAAGAAAACCTCCTGAGTGTAAAGAGTGATCTTAGTTGTGTGGATGTGTATGTTTATCTGCTTAAGAAATTTCTGGAAGTAGCCGGGTGCAGTGGTACAGGCCGGTAATCTCAGTGACTAGAGAGGCTGAGGCAGGAGGATCACAAGTTTGAGGCCAACCTCAGTAAATGAGGGAGACCCAGAATCAAAATAAAGAATAACCAGGCATGGTGGTACACACCTATAATCCCAGTGGCTCAGGAGGCTGAGGCAGGAGGATCCGAGTTCAAAGCCAGCCTTGGCAACTTAGCAAGACCCTCAGCAACTCAGTGAGACCCTGTCTCTAAGTAAAAAATAAAAAGGGCCGGGGATGTGGCTCAGTGATAGAGCAACCCTGAGTTCCATTCCCAGTACTGAAACCTTAATAAGATTTTAACAGAGCTTATAAAAAGAGAGTTGAAAGGAGACAAAGATGGGAAGGTGATTTCTACTTTTCACATTATAACCTTCTGTATTGCTGGATTTAAAACAATAACAATAAAAACCAAGACCGTGGTAAGTTTACATTTCAAAGTAGCTAATGTTTCCACACACAAAAACACCCTTTCTACAATGGTCATGATAGCCTTATTCATAACAGCCTCAAACTGGAAATAGCCTGTGTGTTCATGTGTAGGCGAATAACCAAATTGTGCTATATTCACGCCATGGAATCATAGAATGTGTCTATGACATAAATATGATCATCATATTATATGAATCTGTTGTGCAGTAAAATCCACACAATGGAATACTCATCATCCTGCAAGGAACATGAACAAACTACATGTTAACATGGATGAGCCGGCATGGTGGCGCATGCCTGTAATCCCAGTGACTCGGGAGGCTGAGGCAGGAGGATCTGAGTTCAAAGCCAGCCTCTGCAACTTCGTGAGGCCGTAAGCAACTCAGAGAGACCCTGTCTTTAAATAAAAAATAATTTGAAAAAAGACCTGGGGCTGAGGCCCAGTGGTTATTACCCCTGGGTTCAACCCCCAGTACCAAGACAAACCAAACCAAAACAAAAACAAACGAAAAAAACAAACCACAACATGGATGATCACACAGTTGTAGCGCTGAGCAAAAGAAACCTTGCACAACAAAGATTTACGCTTTATTCCATTTTTGCAAAGAACAGAAACTGGCAAAAGGGATTTCCGGTGTTCGAAGTCAGGATCGTGGTGACGTAAGGCGTGGGTGGAATGGGACTGGGAATGGGCTCAATGGGGCGCCTCGGGTGAGGACCACGCGGGGTGCTCACTTTCTGGAAACGGATGCAACGCTAGGTCATGCTGTGTGCACTTTTCCATAGATAGCTTACACTTTAACAACAAGTCCAAAACCGAATCTAGTTAATATAAAGAATAAACAAATAGAAAGAAGACGGCCCTTGGCTGGCTGGTGCTGGCACGCCGAGCAGAGCGGCGGCGAGCTGGCAGGCGCCTGCGCAGTCCTGCCCCGCTCCCCCTCCCCGGCGCAGACATGGGCACATTTGTGCACTGAAGCCCCAGGGGCTCAAAGCCCTGCTCTGATCCCCTGAAGTAAAACCTGAGCAGCCTACATTCCCCCTCCATGCACGACCTCAGCGTCAGCCATTTAGCTTTGCATTAAAAAATAATAATAACCGCATTGACATCCACTGGAACTCTGGGTGGCGACCAGGGTTTTCCAGTGGGGACAGGGCGTCCTTGGCAACCAGGACAGCAGTCTCTTTCTACTGCAGGAGAGATGCAGAAACACAGATTCCAACAGGAGCTGCTGGCCTCTTGGCAGATGCTAAATGAGCTTCCTGCGGAGAATCTGTTTCATTTTTGACATAAAAAAATTATCGATTTAAGCAATTTTATAGAACAAAGAATCTAATGAAATAGAATCTCGTTGAATCCGTGTCTGTACAGCAGTAATTCTAAAATGTGGTGCATGGGCTTTTAGGGGAATCCTGGGACCTTTCCCTGGGTGCCACAAGGTTAAGACTGCTTTCGTAATAATTGTCATTATCCCAAGAGCACACAGTGCAGTTTTCCAGGGGGGCTACATGGTGTTTTTTCACAAAAAATGTAAAACAAAGCTGCTCTTCTGGCTAATTTTTAAAAATAGAGTTATTTATCATAGAAATATATTATTAATTAATATATAATGGGTTTAACCGTGGCACGTGCCTCTAATCCCAGTGATTTGGGAGGCTGAGGCAAGAGGATTGCAAGTTCAAGGCCAGCCTGGGCATCTTAGTGAGAATCTGTCTGAAAATAAAATAAATTAAACCCCTGGGTTGAATTCCCAGTGACACATGCATACACATACACACATACACACAAACACAGTATATATTTAAATATATATCAATATATAAATACACATATATGTACATACTATATATATGAATATATATGATATATATCATATATAATTAATAGACTATATATATATAAATATAAATAAAATGTGTTTCTCCTCTTTCTCTTCCTCCTCCTCCTTCCTTTGCAGTGCTTGGGATGGAACCTAGGGCTTCATGCATGGTAGGCAAGCATTCTATCACTGAGCTGTTATTCTTTTTTTTTTTTGGTGCTAGGGATTGAACCCAGGGTTGCTTAAACACAGCCACATCCCTAGCCCCCCTTTTTAAAAAATGTATTTTATTTAGAGACAGCATCTCTCTGAGTTGCTTAGGGCCTCACTAAATTGCTGAGGCTGGCCTCAAACTTGCAATCCTCCTGCCTCAACCTCCCAACCTGCTGGGATTACGGTCACGCACCACAGTGCCTGGCTTCTCTTGCTTTTTAAAACTTTATATTATTTTACAACGAACACTTTCATGCTTCTACATAGTTCACGTATGTCATTAAAAATTGTTTTAGCCTGGTGTGGTGGTACATGCCTGCACCTGGCTACTTCATTTTTTTTTTCCAAGTGGAGTCTCACTAGGTTGCCTAGCCTGGCTTCAAATACCGGGGCTCAATTAATTGCTCCTCCTAAGGTTGGGTAGAAGAAATAAAGTTAAGGAGAAAGGTGACAAAAGGGAAGGAAAAATAGACTATAGCTGTAAATCTAGAATTCCATGATCAGACTTCCTTCCCAGACCTGTTTTTCCTTTAGGCCTCACTCCCAATTTTTTGAGAAATCTACAAATCTTAGCATTACTGTAAATTTACTTATCTATGAAAATGACCTCATTTGATTAAAACTTGTGGTGCTGTTCACCGACACAGTATATTTTCAGATTAGATAAAACATAGGAGATGTGTTTTAAAAAACCTACAATATAGCAGGACCCAGTGGCTCACGCCTGTAATCCCAGTGGCTTGGGAGGCTGAGGCAGGAGGATTGCAAGTTCAAGGCCAGCCTCAGCAACTTAGAAAGGCCCTCAGCAATTCAGCAAGATCCTGTCTCTAAATAAAATATAAAAAAGGGCTGGGGATGCAATTCAGTGGTTAAGCAGCCCTGGGTTCAATCCAGATAGAGACACATCAACCTGATGATCCTGGAGAGGACCAGACCACCAGAAACATCTTGCGATGTATGACCAAAGAAATGAGTTCACCAGGTTTCTCCCATTTCCATATACCTTCCCATGCCCCACCCTTTCAAAGAAGAGACCTGGAAGTGAGACTGGCCAGCATTCTGCTGTGAGAATGTGTCTTCATCTTTCACGTTTTCATTACGTTCTTCCTCCCCTTTGCATCCTTAACTTTTTTGGGGGGAGGGGGTTCTGGGGATTGCACCCAGGAGTGCTCTACCAATGAGATGCATCCCTAGCCCTTTTTTTTATTAAAATCTTTTTTATTTTTACAGACTGCATTTTGATTCATTATACACAAATGGGGTACAGCTTTTCATTTCTATGGTTGTGCACAATGTAGATTCATACCATTCGTGTAATCACACATGTACATAGGGTAATACTGTCTGTTTCATTCTGCTATCTTCCCTTCCCCCACCCCCTCCCAACCCATTTCCTCTACACCATCCAAAGTTCCTTCTTTCTTCTCTTCCCCCTGCTCCCCCCCATTATATATTGTCATGCACGTATCAGAGAAAATATTCGGCCTTTGGTTTTTTGGGCTTGACCTATTTCACTTAGCATGATATTTTCCAACTTCATCCATTTACCTGCAAATGCCATAATTTCATTCTTCTTATGGCTGAGCAATATTCCATTGTATATATATTCCACAGTTTCTTTATCCATTCATCAATTGAAGGACATCTAGGTTGGTTCCACAATCTGGCTATTGTGAACTGAGCAGCTATGAACATTGATGTGGCTGTATCTCTGTAGTATGCTGATTTTAAGTCCTTTGGGTATAGGCCAAGGAGTGGGATAGCTGGGTCAAATGGTGGGTCCATTCCAAGTTTTCTGAGGAATCTCCACACTGCTTTCCAGAGTGGTTGCACCAATTTGCAGCCCCACCAGCAATGTATGAGTGTACCTTTTTCCCCACATGCATGCATCCCTGGCCCTTTTTATATTTTATTTTGAGACGAGGGTCTCATTAAGTTGCTCAGGGTCTGGCCTTGAACTTGCGATCCTCCTGCCTCAACCTCCAGGGTAGCTGCGTTTACAGGCACACACCATCAGGTTCATTTATCTTGGTTCTTTTGTTTGTGTGGGTTTCAGTCTGAGGTAGACTGTTCACATAGGTATTGAAATGGTCACCAGTGTCACTAGGTTTATGTCTTCCTTAAGTCCCCAGAATCTTGGAGAATTTGCTGACTCCCTCCCCTCTAGCATTCATATCAGTCTTTGTAAAGGGCTCAGATTGGCCTTCTCCAATCACTTGCCGCCTTCAGAAGTTACTCTGGCCATCTGGGTCACCTCATCACAGAAGCATGGGATTGACAGTTCCACCCTAGTCATGCAGAGTAGGGGAGGGGAAGTTCCCCAAGGAAGGAGCTGCTTCTGTTACCAGTAGGTGGAAAAGATAGGACAGACACACACAGCAGGTGTCTACTACGGAAGTTCTGGATGTCCTGTTGTGACCCAAACACTACCAAAGAAAGTGCTTAAGGGTTTCAAAGCAGTCCCACCTGATTGGCATCTTTTTTCCTTTATTATTATTATATTTTTGGTATTCAAATGCCAAATTCCATTTCTTTCTTTTTTTTTTTTTTAGCATTGTTCCTATTTTTAAAAAAATTTTTATTTGTTTTAGTCATACGTGACAGAATGCGTTTTGACACATCATGCATAAATGGAGTAAAACTTCTCATTCTGGCCGCACAAGATGTAGGATCACACCAGTTGTGTGGTCGTATATGCACAGAGGGTAATAATGTGCGATTTATTCTACTGTCCTTCCTCCCCCATACCCCTCCCCTCCCTCCACTCCCCTCTGCCTAGTCTAAAATACTGATTGGCATCTTATTTTATTTTTATTATTTTTTAAAATTTTATTGCCTTGTGGTTTGGCCTTTGGTGGGGATGGTATTTCTGCCTTTCTCTGAACACCAAACAACCTAATAGGTTGAATAAATTTGTTAACACGTGCTAAATTAAGGTCAGAATGAGTCTCTATTGTCCAACATGGGACCTTACATTTTTATGTTTGTTTGTAGATGGTATGATGCATGTACACTTGAAAAGAGATTATATTAACCTGTCCCATCTCTAATCTGTTTCTTAAATTTGTATTGTTTTCGGAATTAGCATCTAGCACATAGTACAGACCCTGGAACCCAGTGGGTTGCCCCTCCCCATTCTGTTGAAGGAATTATTCAATCATATAGTATTTTCCAATTTGTTTTATTATCATTATTTTTATTTATTTATTTTTAATTTATTTATTTTGAATCATTGTACACAAATGGGTACATCCATTGTTTCTCTGGTCCATTTTATTTTTGTCTACTCTTCAGAAGTGGAATATTGAGGGTTCCAATTAAAATAATATTTGTCTTTCCTTCTTGCATTTCTGTCCGTTTTCTTTTGTGGATTTTGTCATGATGGTTTGGTAATACATTGAGTGTTTTTGTGATTTTCATGATTTAATATATATTTTTTGCTTTTTGTATTAATTTAATATACATCTGACCATTATGTAATGACCTTATTCATTTATTGTACTGCTTTTTGCCTTGACATCTGCTTTATCTGATACTAAAATAGTAATCCCAGCTTTTCTTCTGTTCACATAGAAATATCCTCTTACACTCTTACACTGCTTCTCTGTGGGTAATGTTTTTGGTTTCTGTGTCTCTTGAAGGAAAAAAAAAGTTGATTTTGTTTTTCATGTTTTTTTCTTTTGTACCAGGGATTGAACCCAGGAGTGCCCCAGCCCTTTTTAAAATTTTTTTATTTTGAGACAGGTTCTCACTAAGTTGCTTAGGGCCTCACTAAGTTGCTTAAGCTGGCCTCGAACTTGCAATCCTCCTACCTCAGCCTCCCAATTCTCTGGGATTACAGGTGTGTACCACCAAGCTGGGTGAGATTTTTTTTTTTGGGGGGGGGTACCGGGAATTGAACTCAGGGGTACCCAACCACTGACCACATCCCCAGCCCTATTTTGTATTTTATTTAGAGACAGGGTCTCACTGAGTTGCTTAGTGCCTTACTTTTGCTGAGGCTGGCTTTGAACTCTCCATCCTCCTGCCTTAGCCGCCTGAGCTGATTCCATTTCCTTTTAAGATTATTTTAATTTTTATTTGTTCACTCTTACAACCTACGGAGTGTATGCAGTTTTGTTTTGTTTTGGTACTGGGGATTGAACTCAGGGGTACCCAACCACTGACCACACCCCCAGCCCTATTTTGTATTTTACTTAGAGACAGGGTCTCACTGAGTTGCTTAATGCCTCGCCATTGCTGAGGCTGGCTTTGAACTCCTGATCCTTCTGTCTCAGTGTCCTGAGCCGCTGGAATCGCCGGCATGTGCCACTGCGCCCGGCTGCAGGTTTTTAAAATACTTTTTTGCTCCTCTTTGAATTAGATCAGAAGATAACCTTAACGAATCTGTTTTTCTGAAAATTTTCTAACATTTACAGTCTACTACATTTTCACAAGCTGGTTTGTTCTTGCATTTACTTCTCTTATTAACCTAAGATACTTTGAATTCTTTTTTTTTTTTTTTTTTGGTGGTGCTGGGGATTGAACCCAGGGCCTTGTGCTTGCGAGGCAAGCACTCTACCAACTGAGCTATCTCCCCAGCCTGATACTTTGAATTCTTACATGGAGACTCTTTTCTTCCAGTGCTGGAGATGGAACTGAGGACCGGTGTGTGCTAGGCAAAGCCTCCACCAACAGATTCACATCCCCAGGCTTAGGTGTCCCCACCTAAGTGTTAAAAGTTGTTTTCAAAACTTTATTCGTTGACTGGAGCGGTGGTGCACACCTGTAAGCCCAGTGACCCCGGAGGCTGAGGCAGGAGGATCACAAGTTTGAGGCCAGCTTCAGCAACTTAGTGAGGCCGTAAGCAACTTAGAGAGACGGTGTCTCAAAAAAGAAAAAGAGCTGGGGGTGCAGTTCAGTGGTAACGTGCTCCTGGGTTCAGTCTCCAATAACAAAACAAAACAATAACAAGAAAACCACTTTATTTTTTGTCTGTTCCTCACCATCTTCTATGGTTGCTAGATAATGATATTCACCCTGTACCAATTCTTTCTCAAAATATTTTCTGATTTATTTTACTTTTTCTTGTCCAATTTGTTCTTTGTTAATGTTACAATGTACTGAACTCTCATTTGCATCTTGCTGTTGGTAGGCCTCTATTGTCTAGAAATTTTACCTTTGGGTTAAGCCACATCTTGGAAGAGCTATGGACCTGTGCCCCATCAGGATGGGGTTTCATAGTGTGACTTTTATGGGAATTCGCTTTGACATTGTGCCATTTACCTTTTTCATCTTTCTCTCAGGTAGAATTTTCCAGAAGTTCTTGAATAGATGGGAGAAGCACAAGGGAATCCAGCTGTCTTCTATTAAGTCAGACAGGAAAGAGATTTGCAAAAATGTAAAATAATGTCATTCTTATTTATTTATTTATGTATTTATTTTTTGGTTATAGATGGAAACAACACCTTTGTTTTTTATTGACTTATTTTTATGTGGTGCTGAGAATTGAACTCAGTGCCTTACACACGCTAGGTGGGCACTCTTCCACTGAGCCACAACCCCAGTCCTGAATGATATTTTTAAAGAAATTAATGAATATCACATTTTAAAAATTTCTCAGTTTGAATTTCTAAGACACTAAATATTGATAGATATAACCCCCCAAAACAAAAAGCTCACAGAGGTCCTTGATAATTTTTAAGAACGTAAAGGAACTGTTGATTCAAGGTATCATTACATGGGTTTTCTGTTAATTGCTGCCTGCTGCAGCATTTCTGGATGTCACAGACCAGGATTCTCGGGGGAGAACAGACTCTGTGAGACAAACTGATGAGCCACTGTGGTTGGGGAAAGATAGCAGGGCTGGGGGCCTAGGGATGAGACAAGAAGGAAGTTAGACTGCTTTGCCTAAGCAAAGGATGACAATTTCAAGTGTTTGGGGTGAGGGAGCTAGGGAGGGGAATAAAGGAAGTGAAGGAGCAGAAGTCCTCATCTTGTGGCTGGGGAGGGGGTGAAAGGAAGAGGCGCCCAAGGTAGCTTCCTTTCTGGGGACTGAAGGATTCTGGGAAAAGGAGGCTGTGGGACTCTCTCTTGACCAATTCTCCTCAGAGTCCTTCTGTGAGCTGGTATCCTGTTGCTGCCTCCAAATTCTCAGTAAATATCTGTTGTCATTCCCAACAGACTTGGTGAATGAGTTTTGGGGAAACTGCTTTATTACGTGGTAGGATTTCAGTGAGTGGGGGAGAGAAAAAGAGTTGAAATGGGCTGAGCAATTCTGAGTAAGCAGGAAAGCAGAACCGGAAGTTGCAGGAAAGCAGAACCGGAAGTCACTGGGTAACATGTGAGGTTCTTCTGCCCCATTCAGCTATCCCAGACAAATCCCTGTAGATGGTGGTAAGGGATCTAGGGTTTCCCATCACAAGGGGATTTGAACCCAATGTGTTTCAGTTTCAAAGAGTTGGGCTTTTGTAACTGAAGCCTGGATTGTCAATGTACTGGACAGCTATTCCCCAGAGGACTTGGCATTTAATGGCTGGAAATTTGCTCACCATCCTTCTCCAGGTGCCAGGAGAAAAAAAATCCTTCAGCTCTTTAACTTCCTGGTGAGGATGTAAAAAGCAGGTGTTTTGGGGGAGGGGTTCTTTGTAGAGGAAGTCACATTGATTTTGCAAACATGCTACCCCAGCACTTTATTATAGTACTGCAGTCCTCTGGGGTTTTGGCAGGTTTTATCTACAGGATGGCTTTTTTTTTTTTTTTTTTTTTCAATACTGGGAATTGAACTTGAGACTTCACACGTGCCGTGCTGGGCAAGTGCTCTAATGCTCTCCCATTGAGCTACATCCCAGCCCTAGGATGGCCACTTTTAATGTTTATTTGCTGTGTCGACAAAGAAAAAAGGTTTCTTTCCCATGCTTTCATTTAAATATGGGGGATTTAACTTATTTAGTACGTTGTAAAGTCTCATCAGGAGTTAGTAGTTGGAAACTTTATAGTTTTCGGGATGAAAGCAGCAATCTCTGTTATGACATCATCCCTGTTAATTACCCCTTTGCAAAAAATCTGCCGGAATGGAGAAGAGGTGGGTGTGTCTATGTGGGTATTTAACGTGATGATTAAAATAAATTAATGATAGTTTTCACTTCTCTAGCATCGTACATCTTAGGATCTTCTTTAAAAGTACTTCCACAAGCTTTAATTAGGAAGAAGTAAAACAGCTCCATTTTACAAAAGAGGAAAACAAAATGGTAGAAAGATCCTGCTTGGGCTTGGGGGGACTTTGGCAGAATAAAGCAGTGGACTGAAAGTTTCTCTTTCCCTTCGACCAAGAATTGATTGACATTCACAGGTTTTAAATGAAGAAAACAGATTTGTTCACACCTTGACACTTTAGACCTCAGAGGCAAAAATTATACATTATCCATAAGAAATTATTGCTTAATGGGGGCTGGGTGTGTAGCTCAGAGGTAGGTAGGGCACTTGTCTATTATGTACAAAGCCATGGGGTTCATGTAAAAAATAAATTATTGCTTACTATAAGCCACCTCCTAAGGTTAGCTAAACAAACAAATGAACAAAAAACAAGAAAACAGTAAATCCTAAGAAATCAAATGGACCATAAAATGCCAAAGTCCCGATTCCCAGTTTCCTCTTTAACTAATTTCAGTTTTTGGTTATGTATGGAACTGTCCTGGATCAAAAATGGAAGGGATTAGGGCTGGGGATACAGGTAGGCTCAGCAGTTGCCTCGCATGCGTGAGACCCTGAGTTCCATGCCCCACCCCCTCTTTTTTTCCCCATACTGAGGATTGAACCCAGGGCCTTGCACATGCTAGGCAAGTGCTCTACTACTGAGCTACAGCCCCGGTTTTTATTTTATTATTTTATTTCGAGACAGGGTCTTGCCAAGTTGCCCAGGCTGGCATCAAATTTGCAATCCTCCTGCCTCAGCCTCCTGAATAGCTGGTGCCTGGCACCATTATATTTTTGATAGGTCATTTCCACCTTCAGAAGGAGAAAATATGGGCAACATGATAGGGGTGAGTGGAAGGAAATGCAGAGAAAAATAGAGACTTCTTTGTGTTAAGTATCTGAAAAGGACCAAACCAGGGGTGTAAATTTGAAAAGTTATTATGAAAAAAATTCAAACCTACACAAAAACTAGAGAGCTCCCATGTATTCATCACCTAGTTTCCACAGTTATTGACTTTTTGCTATTCTTGTTTCTGCTAGTCTCGCCTTACTACTTGTTTTGTTGGAATATTTAAAATCAAATCCCAGATATCATCTCATTTCATCATAAATACTTCTATTTTTTTTTCCTAACAGATAAGAACTTGAGCTGGGTGTGGTGGTGCATGCCTGTAATCCCAGTGACTGGGGAGGCTGAGGCAGGAGGATCTCGAGTTCAAAGCCAGCCTCAGCAACTTAGTGAGGCCCTAAGTAACCCAGTGAGACCCTGTCTCTAAATAAAAATTTAAAAAGGGCTGGGGATGTGGCTCAGTGGTTAAGTGCCCCTGGGTTCAATCCCTGGTTCCCCCCACCCCCACAAAAAATAATTTGAAAAATAGAACCATAATATCATTATCACCCAACCAAAAAAAAAGTTCATTAATGTTATCTAATAATCAGTCCACATTTCCTTTCAATTGTTTCAAATTTGTCCAAAAATTGCATTCGTCAAATGCCTCTCAAGTCTTTTTTACTTGAGACCTCCCCTCCTCCTTCTTTCCCTCATTCCATTAATTTGTTGGAAAAACTGAATCATTTGTCCTGCAGAACTTTCCAGTCTATATTCAGCTGATTGTATTGTTTTCTGGTGTCTTTCCACATTTCTCCGTCTCTTGCATTTCTTTAAATGGTAGTTAGATCTGCAGGCTTGATTAGCTTTGGGTTCTTTTTGTTTTGTTTGGGGCTTTGATTTCTATCGCGTCGCATTACATCAGGAGGCACATGATATTCTGGTGTGCCATTTGGGGTCATGAGAAGACTGAAGAACAGGACCTGTCATGTCATAGCAACTCTGTGGCTTTCTCATTCTATTACCTCTGCACCGAGTAACTGTGATTTTGATTTTTTTTTTTGAAAAGCATTTGTTCATATTTAATGAACGTCTGGAGCTCCATGTGGCTTCAAGCCACCAGGACTCAGGCACCCCTACCGCCCTTCATTTTCTCCCCAGTTCTTCTGCCGAAGGATTTGGCCTTCACGATGACAGGCTGCTCTGGGAGCTTTACCCTTCCCCAAAACTCTGGAGTAACCCCACCTCATCAATGATGAGAGCGCCTCCAGTCTTGTTTGGGGCAGCATTTACTCGCGTCTGCTCACTGATCAACGTCCACAATTGATCAAGGTTAACATTTGGGCAGAAGCTCTGGTATCCTCTTTCAGTAAGTAACCTGGGTGATACTTGTCGAAGTTAATCCTGTGGCTATACATGCCATCAGTATTACCCCAGCCTCCTGGATGCTTCCAGTGCGTGCAGATGCGGCTCACGTGGCTTCGCCTTGCCCTGGTTTCCCAGTCGTCCTCAGTCTCCAACACCTGTCTGCAGTGAATAAAAGAGAAGCCTCTACGAAGTCTCGCGAGATATGGAACGCAGAGGCACGTGATTTTTTTTTTTTTTTTTTTTTGATGGTGCTGGGGATGGAACCCAAGTTCATGCATTTAGGCAAGTGCTGTACCACTGACCTACATCTCCAGTCCTTTTTTATTTTTTATTTTGAGACAGGGTCTCCCTAAGTTGCTCAGGCTGGCTTTGAACTCTTGATCCTCCTGCCTCAGCCTCCCAAGTGGCTGCCATTACAAGAGTGCGTCGCCACGCCTGGCTAATCACTCTTCTTATCAATGCTTTCCCCACCTTTGGACGGTGCTACCACTTAGCATTCCAGTGACCCAAGTATCTTTGATGACTTGTCTTCTGAAATAACAAGATGTTCAAGGATGGTGCTGTACTTTGTCTTCCCCACAACTGTGATAGAAATTGCAAGATGTCCTTAACGTTCCTATGTTCATATGTGAATTCATGACCAGTGAAACTCTACATCATGCACAAGCACAAGAATGGGACGTTACACTCCATGTATGTGTGATATGACAAAATACATTCTACCGTCGTGTATATCTAAAAAGGACAAATAAAAAAATTGTGAGATGTCCTACATTAAGTTACAGACCAGAGAATGAAGGAAGGAGATAACTGAAGTTTATTTTAACTGACAGCGTACAGCTCAATCAACAAAGAAAAAGAAAAAAAAACAACTGCTTCACATTCCTGTCCTGTAAACATTGCATTCTGCTTTTCGAACCGACCGACCAAGAAACAGCAAAAACTTCGGTTTATGGACTGATCTATCCTAGGACTTTGCCCGCTTCACGTAGTCCAGTCCCTTTTACCTGTTCAATATATTCAATTTGTCTCCCTCGAATTTCATTACAAAATATCCTGGCACCTTAGATCGGAGGACATTTTCCAACTGCTATCTGGCCATGCTGCTGGTGGCTTACGGACCACTCCTCCTTTCACCTTTTAGTATCTGTATCACTGCAATAAACCTTTATTTCAAAAAATCTCTGAGTCTCAACAATTGATTGAGCAAGTAAGAAGCAGGCTTTTTTGGCAAGGGGCTTCGGTTCCTTAGGGTGGGAAATGAAGAGACACCTACATTGGATGCCACACACAGAGTGATGATTTCAGACGAGGATCCGAGGAGGTGTGTTTTGGGGCACCGCCTTCGTTGAGCAGGGATGGCAGGAAGAGACCCTAAAGCAACCCTTCATTTACACGTTATCATCCGCCTTCAGAGCTACACTGCGGATTCAGGAGGTCAGGACTTGGGAGACCCTCCCCAGGTTGTGGCCTTTGGCAAATCGGGCCCCGCCCCGAACCCCTTGCAGCTGGACCTTCTGCGGCTCCAGGTGGGTGACTAACGTTTCCGGCACAGGCGCACCCAGGGACTTTCCCGGGCTTTGGCCCCGGTCCCCACCTCGCCCCGCTGGTGCCATGTCGGGGCGGGGGCGGGGAGCGGGCGCAGACCGGGCCGCCCCACCCCAGCTCCGGCACCTTGGCGCCCTCTGGCGGCCGCGCTGGGCGTGGCGGGGCTGACCGGGGGCGGGGCTTGGGTCTGGCTCTTCGGCCCTGGGGCGGGGTGGGGCTGGGGCGGTGGTTGCCCGCAGAGGCTGCAGAGATTTCGCAAGGACGTGACCTTAAGGAGAAACCCCCCTTCTACTGTGTCACACGTGGTTGCCAACCGGGGCTAGCGAGCTGAACTTGTTCTCCGAAGCCCGGGGAGGGAGGGCACAAGGGAGGGGCTGGGCTGAAACGTCCAGACTGGTGACTCGCTGGCTCTTGCCCCTGCATTACCGCGGCGGCGCGCCCGGCGCCCCCGGGGCCTGGAAAGGGGGTGCGAGCCTGCACCCAGACTGCATCCGGGCCTGCAGTGGAGATGACGTCATTCCACTGGGAGTCAGCAGAATGAGGTCACTGTCTTCTCCCCCTCCCCCACTCCGATTCCGAGAACCGAGGCCCCGGAGCCCAAGCCGCTCTAACCAGCCCCCACAAGCTGGGTTGGAAGGTGGGAAATGAAAGGTGGGGGAAGTAGGATGCTTTGCAAATAAAGAACAAGGGAGTCACGTGGTACAGCCACAGAATGTGTTCAGTTAAGGCAGTTCAGGGGTGTCTGGCAAGAGAAGGGAGGCTGCCCTGCCCCCATCCCGTTCTCACGCAGGCGGCGAGGGTAGCCCTGGGGGTTGGTTTGTGTCCCTGTCTTGCTCTGGCGCCAGAAAAAGTAGGAACTAAGAGGCAGGAGGACGGCTCCTAGCTCCACCTTCATCTAACTGTCACCCTGGAGAGCAGGCCACTTAAACCTTTCTGGGCCTCAGTTTCCTCACTTGAAGGATGAGGGGTGTAGATTAGATTACAGAATATGTTTCCAGCCCTATATATGGCTGGGGAACTGATAGGTGGGTGCCACCTGTCCTGAGACCATCTAGCAAGTCAAGGCAAAAAGGCAGGACAAGGGGCCATCCTGTCACTCCAGTTGTCTAACTCAAGTTCTCACACACGCTTTGGTTCTCTTCAGCAAGCATCTGAGCATCTCTGCCAGGACGCCAAACGCAGGCTTGTCCCTATTGTTTGCGGCATCTGGGGACGAGTACGCAGGGAGGATCACATACGATATGTCTGCATATTTAAAAATTATAAATCAAGTTAAGCTCACAAACGGTTCAATAAAATATGTCCTATCCTCCTACCTTGACGGATATACTTTGTAACAGTTCAGAAGGTGAAGTTTAAGTTTGGAATTCTTGTATTCCTTAGCACTCAGCGCTGGAAGGTGTGGGCATAGAGAGTGGCCCCAGCTCAAAGGACATGGTGTGGCTTCCTTCTCTTCTAAGACTGGGTCCACTCCACACCACAAGGGCCCTTTCCCACAAGTCCAAGTTCTGTCTAGATCCCTGTAAACAGCTGTACTTAGCAGGTGTACATTGGTGACACAATCTACCTTCAGGAGAACAGACCAGGAGAAGTGGGTTCTGAACCTGTTGAGTGGAGAATTCTGAGGTCCCAGGTACCTAGAATATGGTTCTGGGTGAGCACATTCCTTGTCCCCGGTGACTCCTTGCTCTATGTCTTCGTCCCTCTTGCCCCATCTGAAGGTGGTACTGGCCAGGTTTGTGGGGGTGCAGACTTGGATCCAGCACAGCCTCTTCACCGAGACCATCCACCCAAACACCATGAACTGTTAGGCGGATGGAAGGTGATATCAATGCAGTAAGGCAGTTTCCAGTGGCCACAGGTTGGGGAGCCCCTGAGGGCCAGTATCACCAATCAGAGCAGGCTGAGACCCTTCAGCTCATCCTGGTGTAGCTCCCCAGTGGCGCCAGTCTGGACCCCTCTCCCTGCACCATGTCACCTTGATAATCGGCCCTTCTTACCAGTTCCAAGGTGGGGAAGCTTAGCTACTCAAAGCTTTCAGTAGGAATCCTGCCCCTCCCCCATTCCCCATCGCCTTCTTTGCTATGAGTTGATACTGAAAGGAAATTTTCTTTTCTCCACCCTTCTGTTTTTTGCACTGGGCATTGAACCTTGGAGTGCTTTATCACTGAGTGACATCCCCAGCCCTTTTTATTTTTTCTTTGCTATTTCCACAATCCCAGAGTGCTGGGGACTCGAACCCGGGACTCCAGCATGAGAGGCAGATACTCTATGAGATGGGCTATATGGTCTTCACTGCCTTTTTATTTTTTGTTTTGAGAATCAGTCTCACTTCGTTGCCCACTCTGTCTTGAAACTTGCAATCCTCCTGCCTCAGCCTCCCAGTCACTGGGATTATAGGTGTGTGCCACCGTGTCTGGTTGCAAAGAAGTGTTCTTTAAGACAGTGCATCTGCAGCCTTTTGCCTGGTAGCCAGAGACTGCTGGGAAATTAACTGGGATTGGTGGATAAATGACTAGGCTCCTTGGCCCACGGTTGAGAGGAATCAGATGGGCGTTTGGAAGGATAAAGCCACAGTGGCCCACACTGGTGACTTGCTTGACAATATCCTTATTTCTACCTCCCCTGCTCCCCTGGTGGAGTCTCTCTCAGCCACCTCCTAAGTGAAGCCCTTTGGTCTGTATCTTTGTCTCAAGATCTGCTTCCAGGTCTCTGCAGTTTGCGCTGTCAACCTCGCTCCAATGAAACAGGACATCTTGCTTTCTTTCATTCAGTGTCGGGCTAAATACCCTTGCACCATCTGCACCTGCGCAATGGTTTTGTCTCCACGCGCTGGTGTGTATGTGTGTGAAGTGGGGGTGGGGGGGCAAAGAAATAGACAGAATCTGGTTTGGACAAATATATGAAAAAATGTTCACTATCTCTAGCAATTAGAGAAATGCAAGTTACAACTACACTGAGATTTCATCTTACTCCAGTCAGAATGGCAATTTTCTTTTTCTTTTTTTTAATTTTTAGAGTTCTTAAAAAGATGATTTTGATTTTTTAACATGTTTTATTTTTACAGACTGCATTTTGATTCATTGTACACAAATGGGACACAACTTTTCATTTCTATGGTTGTGCATGATGTAGATTCTTACCATTTGTGTAATCATACATGTACATAGGGTAATGATGTCTGTCGCAGTCCACCATCTTTTATACCCCACCCCCTCGTCCCTCTCATTTCCCTCTATGTAATCCAAAGTTCCTCCACTCTTCTCTCACCCCTCACTCCCACCCCCATTATGTATCATCATCCACTTATCAGAGAAAACATTCGGCCTTTGGTTTTTGGGGATTGGCTTATTTCACTTAGAATGATATTCTCCAATTCCATCCATTTATCTGCAAATGCCATAATATTATTCTTCCTTATGGCAGAGTAATATTGCATTGTGTATATATACCACAGTTTATTTATCCATTCATCTGCTTAAGGGCATCTAGGTTGGTTCCACAATCTAGCTATTGTGAATTGAGCTGCTATCAACATTGATGTGGCTGCGTCACTGTAGTTTGCTGATTTTAGGTCCATTTGGTATAAACCGAGGAGTGGGATAACTGGGCCAAAAGGTGGGTCCATTCCAAGTTTTCTGAGGAATCTTTGTACTGGTTTCCAGATGGCTGCACCAATTTGCAACTCCACCAGCAATGTACAAGTGTGACTTTTTCCCCACATCCACGCCAACACCTATTATTGTTTGTGTTCTTGATAATAGATTTTCAAGAATATAAGTAACAATAAATGCTGGTGAGGATGTGGGGGAAAATGTTCATGTATACATTGTTGGTTGGACTACACATTGGTGCAACCACTCTGGAAAGCAGTATGGAGACACCTCAGAAACCTTGGAATGAAACCACCATTTGACCCAGTTATCCCACTCCTCGGTTTTTACCCAAAGAGCCTAAAATCAGCATACTATAGTAACACAGCTACATCAATATTTATAAGCAGCTCAATTCACAATAGCTAAGCTATGGAACCAAACTAGGTACCCTTCAACAGAGGAATGGATAAAGAAAATGTAATATACATACACAATGGAATATTACTCAGCCACAAAGAAGAATGAAATTATGGCATTTGTTGGTAAATGGATGGAACTGAAGACTATCATGCTAAGTGAAATAAGCCAATCCCCCAAACCAAAGGCTGAATGTTCTCTCTGGTATGTAGATGTTGATGCACAATAAGGGTGGGGGAATAGAAGTTCATTGGACTAGACAAAGGGGAAAGAGGATGGGGGATGGGAATGGGAAAGACAGTGGAATGAATGAGACATAACTTTCCTATGTTTATATATGAATACACGACCAGTGAAACTCCACATCATGTACAACCACAAAAATGGGGTCCTAATTAGAATAAGTTACACTCCATGTATGTATACTATATCAAAATACACTCTACTGTCATGTTTATCTAAAAAGAACAAATTAAGAAGTTATTAAAAAAAAAAGAGTCTGCTCCGTGTCTGAGCTTCCTCTGAGTGCCCACAGGAGACACCTGAACATCTGAACCCAAAGGAGGGTTTTTGTCTTTTCCTTTAATTAGAAGCGCCCTGTTGGGGCCCTACTGGCTGTTCCCACTGATAGAGCTTTTCTAGATGCCCTGTAAAGACAAAGAGATGTGTCCCTGGTCGCCTCTATTTCACATGCTCACTTAGCATGCCCCTCCCCTCTCCTCTTGTCCCTTTTATCTGCTACCAAATGCATGGTGACCCGGAGCTATGGGTGCAAACCCGCCTCAGGGGCCCCAGAGTGGCTGGGGCTGACTCTGAAAGGAAGGTCCTTCTGTCTTTCCCATTAACAGGGTCTTGCCTGAAGTTTCTCCTTGGGGACATGTCAGTCAATTGCAATAAGAAGGCAATAATCCCTGTCCCTTGCCCTTGGCCCCCTTTTTTGGCTTCGAGCAAGGTTTTGATTTCAAGGTCTATTCATCCCCTGCTGGCCAGGTGGATGGGTGCCTCCCTGGGTCCTCTGGGATTGTCTGATTACTTTCCTTACTAACTTTCCATTTGGGAGAAATGGTTGATTCTGCAGGTGGAGAAGGTGTTCCTTAGTGAGTTCCTTGTGCTAGAGTGAAGTAGGATAGAAGAAAGAGGAAGAAGAGGAAAAAGAGAAAAAGGAGACAAAAGAAGGATAAGGAAATATAATTTTAGTTTAAGGTTCAGTATATCATTTCAGGATGGGTCACTCCCAGATTTCTGGGAAATCTGTAAATCTCTCTCTCTCCTCTTTTTGGTACCAGGAATTGAACCCAGGGGTACTTAACCACTGAGCCACATCCCCAGCCCTTTTTATTTTTTATTTGAGAGCAGGTCTCTAAGTTGCTAAATTGCTAAGGCTGACTTTGAACCAAGATCCTCCTGCCTTAGCCTCCTGAGCTGCTGGGATTAGATTACAGGTGTGCATCCCCATGCTGAGCTATAAATCTTAAAGTCATTGCAAATGTACTCATTTATGATAATTACCTTGTGCACTATTAATTATCCTATTCGATTAATAGATCTAAGTAAAAAGAGCTACAACATTAGAAGAAATCTATAATTTAGAGGACTTTCCAATGTCATCTGCTGATCAGATAATGAAGACCTCATGGGCCTAAGGACCCTGAGAGCAACTAGATCACAATAAATCCTCTTGTGATCACCAGACTGATATCATCCCCACATAACTACCGGTGCCTACCTGTCACCATGTTTCCTTTAAAAGAAGAGCCAGAGAGCCAGGCGCGATGGTGCACGCCTGTAATCCCAGTGGCTCAGGAGGCTGAGGCAGGAGGATGGCAAGTTCAAAACCAGCCTCAGCAACTTAGAGAGGCCCTAAGCAATTTAAGTGAGACCCTGTCTCAAAATAAAAAATAAAAAGGGCTGGGGATGCGGCTCAGTGGTTAAGCACCCCTGGGTTCAACCCCTGGTACCAAAAAAATAAAACAAATGAACAAAACCAAACAAAAGTACACCAAAGAGCCCAAGAATCCCCAAAACTTCTCTTACTCTCAAGATGGCCCACATGCTCCCTTAAAGTGTCTTCCTAACTTTATTCCAAAGCATCTCTCTGTTGAGATAGCTTCTACTCTCTCTTAAATATGTATCTGCTTTCTTAAATAAATCTCCATCTGTGTCTCTCACTGGTGTTGCTGAAATTCTTTTCTGTCACTTACACCAAGGACACCACTTGTCCTGAGTCAAGCATGCCCCATGGGCCTAGGAGCTCCCGGAGATGGCAACACGGGCTCAGGAAGCTGTGGACAAGGACAGGGTTTTAGGTAGACAGGCTGGTTCTTACAGCCATGTTTCAGACTCCAGCCTGCGGGGGGTGGGGGGGCTTCATTAGACCAAGGTTTGCAGTGAAGGTAAAAAAGACATATCCAGCTCTGGTGGTCACAAAGAGAGTGCTGTCCTCCTCTCCCATGGGGGTAGGCCGAGCCCACCAGGGGGATAAGGGCTTCATTTGGGGGGCTCCCTCCACCCACAACCCTACCTCATCCCCACCATTGTTCCTTTCCCAGCAGGGGTTAGACCCGTTCAGCCACGGTTTGGCTTTTAAGGCCCCAAAGGAAGACAACAAAAATTCCCCTGGGCACAGTGACCTCAGATGTCTCGATTCCCACCCAGATCCCTTGCTGTGGGAGGGAACTAACTCTAGCCTTCATCCCATCCGTGCTGCAAGGCCAGCGAGCCAGACGTTGGCAGGTTGTCATGGATACCGGGGAGCTTGGTCCTAGCAGAGAGCAGAGGGTCCAGCCCTCTGCAGGCCTGGCGGATCTGCTGGGACCACGGGAATGTAGGGCAACTGAACTGCTAGCCAGTGGGGCCAGAGAAATTGGCCTCCCTGCCTGGATCAGACCAGACTCCCTCCTTTACTCCCCGAACCAGGGCTTTCCAAACCTTAAATGTATAGGAACAGGCCGGGCAGGGTGGTAAATGCCCATAATTCCAGTGACTCTGGGAGGCTGACCCAGGAGGATCACAAATTCAAGACCAGCCTCAGCAGTTTAATGAGGCCCTAAGGAACTTAGAACTTGCCTCAAAATAAAAAGAGCTGGGAGTGTGGCTCAGTGGTTAAATGCCCTGGATTCAATCCCTGGTACCAAAAAAAACCCAACCTAGGAACCACCCCACCCCCATCTTGTTAAAATGCAGATATTGGGTCAAGAGGTCTAGGGTGGGAGTTGGGGGTGCCCAGAGATTCCGCATTCCTAACCAGCTCCAAGGTGCTTTTTCTCAAACAGTTGCTGAGGGCATTTCGCAGGACACAGAGTAGCAAGGACTTTAATCCGGTCAGAGTGGGTTTGAGAAACCTCGGGCAGATTCTGAACAGGCTTCCTGGATCTGCTGTCTTAGGCCGTGGCTGTGAGCTTCCATTCCAAAGCCAGGCCTCCAGCCTTACTGGAGTGGAAGGGCCCACACCCTGGTCTGGTTTGGAATCATCCACCATCCACCACTCCAAAGAAAGGAAACCAGCAGCCTGCATTTCGGGAAAACATCATTATTTAAAACTGCCCTGTCCTTTCTCCAGCCCTCCAAGTTATATAACGTGTCCTTGTTGAAAATGCTGATAATGCTATTTGGGTGGCATGAAGCCAATTTCTGGCTGCATATTGCTGGTGGCTGGGGCTGGGGTCAGGGCAGGGGGCAGGGTCTGGGGAAGGTTTAAGGAGAGAAAGGGACCAGGCAGATGGAGAGGGCAGTAGGGCTGGGGTGGCCAAGGCCTGGGGATAAAGCTGATTGGTGTGTCAGCAAAATCTGCCACTGGCTTTGGTGATTCGAAAGGCAGACACGTTCTTTCATCTCTGTTAATCCTCATCTGATACAGAGGATTTTCCTGCCATTAAATCTGGAGAAAGAAAACTGAACACTGAAACCCGCAGAAGCAACGACTCCTGTTCTGCTTTCTGACCTCCTCCCACCCCCAGCCTTTCTTTCTCTGTGAACCATCTTTTATCATGTGTGGCTGACTGATTTGGGAGATGGAGGGGCTGGGGCAGCCCAGGGGCTCCTTGGAGGCGCAGGACCACGCAGATCCCCAGGACGGTAAGCTGCATTTGGGAACTTTCATGAAGGCTTCTCTGCAGGGGTTTCTCCGCATCCATTTTCTTGCTGGGCTGTTAGTGATCCCTCGGAGTCCCTGTCAGGCTCTTCTCCTGGGGAAGAGTTTCCAAATAGACTCAAGCTGAACTTTTGGGGGAGCTTCTGATTGGCTGTTGGCTTCTCTTAACCCAACACCAAGGTCACTGGGAGGAAGCAATGGATATGAAGAAGGGCAAAAAGGTAGGACATTTTGGAGGAAGTGTGGAGGTGGTGGCGGTGATGGGGGTCTCAAGGGACCCCTCCTAGGCACCAGGTGACCTGTGCTTGCTTTCTCTCTTCAGGCAGGGATCCCACAGCTGGGTGGTTCTAAGCCACCAGGTCTGTAAAAGGGATGCTGGTCCTGCTTCTGCATGGTGAGTTTTGCTACCACTGGGTGCAGGAATTGGAAAGATGCCCGGAAGTCACATGGCTTCTACCCAAAGAGTTCAGTTTTCAAGTGACTTCTATGATCTGGACATTCACGATCAGATTTCACTGGGGGAGTGACGTGGGGGAGGGGATAGAGAATGAGAGTAAACAGCAAGTGGTGTCCCCTCCCCCACACCAGCCAAATATATGAAATAGTCTCCTCGGTGACTTTCTTATTCTAATCTCAGATATAAATTTATTAATGTTCTAACCCCCATCTACAGTGGTTTTCTAATCATGTCATTTTAAGCTCATTTAGTTAAAACCCCCAATCCCTTCAAGAAACCATCTTCCTAAAAGAGAAAGAAAAAAATGAAAGACGTTGGCATTGTAGGACTTTACGGAATTAGAGATGCTTAGAATTTTTTCAAAGTTTTTTGTCCTGTTGTTACATGCGTTTTCATATCCCAAGAAGGTGGCAGAGCGCTTGCTTACTGCGCATGCTCGGGGCCCTGGCTGCCATCCCCAGCACTACACAACCAAACCGAGAAGATTCATCACTAGATATTTTCCCCAGCTCCGGCTGCTCAAATCTGAGATAGCCCAAGGAAAAAATCTGTTAAGGTCTTCAGAAGTAAGTGATTTGACCCACCGAATCGTTTTTTTCCGACCCTTGGGATGAATTTAATTATTTGAGGTAATGATGATCTATGTGATAGACTTTTGTATGCAGTACTAGTAGGGAACATTTTACCAGATGATTCTAAAATGGTAGTAATAGAATTTTCTTCCTCTTTATTTCACCTTTTCAAAAAGCAGAACTTACTCTGTTTAACCAAATAGATGCACAATGTACTTTCAATGTGTTCGATACTATGAGGGATCTTTATCCTTGAGAAAATTACATTCCTTTATGGGAGAGCCAATAAATAAATGAGAAAAAATTGGAACGGGGCATAGGGAACATTATGATAAATAAGATACAACTTCCTACCTCGAGGAGCCTCCAAAGGACAGAGGTTGACATTTATATAATTACCAACAGCCAGCTTCTTGCCATTTCTCCTACCTAGAAAGGACATGAAGTTTGATTGACTCATGGGGACAGAATGTTTGCTTCTGAGAGCCAGTGTTATTATTTAAAACTGCACCGAAAGCTCTGCTGTCCTTACAGAATGCAGATAGTTCAGAGCCTACATACAGCAAAATGGGAACCATGCTTGCGACAAAAACCTGAAATACATCCAGACTTCTTGTGACAGTTGGAGGACTCAGTGGTGACATCATTTGCTAACAATAGACGCACTTAAAATTAATGACCGTCTCCATGTCCCCTGGTGCTTTCATTTAAAACACACTCTAGCAGCACAGAGAATATTTCTCTGACGACCATGAGTCACAAGTAATAGGGACAACATGTTCCTGAGACGCAGGCAGGGATAGTGCTCTGTCTCCTTGGTGAGCAAAAATGACAAGACCTAGGGGGAATCAGAAGCGGCTCACAGCAGGGGAAATTTGGGGCAAGATCGGAACAGAACTTCTCCTTTTGAGGACATACAGTTCCCCTAGAAGTGCATCTTCTGTCACAGGATTAAGTGTCCACCTCTGCCCCTCTGTCACTGCCTCCCAAGTGTTCCTCTTATTCATAGTATAACATGCAAATTTCATATATTATTTTACAGGTCCCTCATATTTCGCTTGCTCTATACTGAGTCTTTAAAGAGGGTCCGGGTTTGTGTTTGGTCTCCCTCCCTTGGAGTAAAGCATCATGGGTGCTTTATAAGGGTTTGTTGGTTGAATGGGTGAAGCTGCACAGATCAGAACCTTTACTCAGCCTGAGGGACTCACTCATACTAGGGATTAGGTCTCCTTCTAAGAGGGTAAGACTTGCGTTTTTTTTTGAAGTGCGGGAATCCAGGGGCACACTACCACTGAGCCACATCTTCGGCCCTTTTTAAAATTTTTTAGATTTTGAGACAGGGTTTCCCTAAGTTGCCCAGGCTGACCTTGAACTTGCCATCCTCCTGCTTCAACCTCCTGAGCCGGAATTACAGGTGTGCAGCACCGCACCTGGCTGGAAATGTTCTAAATCTTGATTGGGATGGTATGTATACACGTATGTTATACTTACTGAACTGTTCGTTAAAGGTGGTACATTGTATTATAAGTAAATTCAATTGGACTTAAAAGAAGAAAGAATGTAGGGATAGAATGACTGTACTCCAAGTAGAATAAATCCCTCACTGTCAAGAGTGAAGTACGGTGGCATGGTGAGCAATATGCATGTGAGATTCACCGATGTCACTGCACGGAGCAGTAGTTACTACCTTCTGCTTGCCTAGTAGTATTCCATCCTATAGATGTGCTTGTTTATCTATTCCCCTATTGTTGGATATTTAAGTTGCCTCCAGTTAGGGAGTACGTCTTAGTCTGTTTTCTGTTGCTATAACAAAATACCTGAGGTTGAGTATTTTATAAAGAAAGGCAATTTATTTAACTTACAGTTCTGGAGGTTCAAGAGCATGACACCAACATCTGCTCAGTTCTGGTGGGGCCCTCATGGTAGAAGCATGTGTGTGAGGAAGAGGCGACGTGGCAAGACAGGAACCAAGAGGGACTCAGGGGATGTACCAGGCTCACTTCTAACTACCAGGTCTCGTGGAACTTCCTGAAGGATTGATAACTACATTAATTCCTCCCAAGGGCTAGAACTTTGATGACCTAATTACCTTCCACTAGGCCCCACCTTTTAAAGGAAGTACCACCTCTTAATACCACCACCCTGAGGACCAGGCCTTTAATACACGAACCTCTGCAGGACACATTCCAATAACCAGCCCATAGCAGGATAATTATCAGTATTTAGTCCTGGAGGTCTTTCTAGAGTCTCGTCTGCTTCTCAGAAGGGTCAGATCTTTACCTTGGAATTTCAGAAGGCCTTTGAGGCCCCCAGCAGCCCACCTCTCTAGAGAGAGATACCTCCTTCCTTCATGACTCAGCCTCAAAGCTGCAGCTGGAATCCATGATCCTTTTTTCTTGTCAATGGTTCCCATTTTGCTGCAATGGTGTGGGAAGTCAGTTCCGGGTCAGGTGAGGCCAGAGGTCATTCCATGGACTTTCCTGCTGCATTTCGGTTTCCCCCGTGCAGTTTTGTTTTGAAAATCCAGCAGTGGGTCTTGGCCTGAGGAGCAACTGGGGTAGCTTTTGCCAGGAGTGGGAAGGGAATAATTTCTAGAGCCAAAGTGGCTGAATAGATTTTGCTGAAACCAGAAAATTGATCATATTTTCCCATGCTATTTTGGTTTCATGAGGCACAAGTTCTTTTAAAACAATTCGAAGAGAGAAACATTCCAAACTCAGTCTGTGGTTGGAAACTCCATGAGTAACCATTCTAGCAAACCTCGAGGGGGGAAGACTCATATTTGCAAAGCTCGGGGCCTCCTGAGAGAAACTCAGCTGGTCTGCATTAAGATGTCATTCTGTGGGACACCTGAGCCCAGCCATTGCTGCCTTCTTGCAGCTGGGGGTTGGCTTATGCATGCCACTAGTACACAATCTCAGTGCCCATTCCAGGTGTTTGCCCACATTCGGGGACACTTATAATTTTTGTTTTTAAATAGCGGTAAACCAGGCATGGTGATACGCACCTGTAATTCCAGTGACTTGGGAGGCTGAGGCAGGAGGATCGCAAGTTTGAGGCCAGCCTCAGCAACTTAGGGAGGTCCTAAACAACTTAGTGAGACCCTGCCTGAAACATTTGAAAAAGTAATAATAATAAAAAAGGGGAAGGGTGTAGCTCAGTAGTAAAGCACCCCTGGGTTCCATCCTCAGAAACAAAATAAAAGAGATAAAATCCATATAAAATTTACTTTTAGTCATTTTATTTTTATTTTTATTTTATTTTTTTGGTACTGGAGATCGAGAACCCAGGGGTGCTTTACCACTGAACCACATCCACATCCCTTTTTATATTTTATTAGAGACAGGGTCTCATTAAGTTGCTTAGGGCCTCGCTAAGTTGCTGAGGCTGACCTCGAACTTGCGATCCTCTTACCTCAGCCTCCCGAGCTGCTTGGATTACAGGGGTGTGCCACCATGCTCGGCTATCATTAGCCATTTTTAAAGTGCACAGTTCAGTGATATTTAGTATATTCGCAATGTTGTGCAGCCATTACCTCTATCTAGTTCCAAGACATTTTCCATCTTCCAGAAAGGAAACTTGGCCTATCTATTATCCAGCAGTCACTCCTATTCTCTGCTCAGCCCCTGGCGACCACTAATCTCCTTTCTGCCTTTATGGATTTGCCTGTTCTGAACATTTCCTATAAATGGAATCATACAACATGTGGCCTTGTATAATTGGCTTATTTTACTCAGCATAATAACTTTGAGGTTCATCCTTCATCTGCTTTATAGCATGTGTCAGTCCTTTGCTCTTTTTAAAGGCTGAATAATATTCCATGGTATGGTGTACCACATAAAGTTATCCATTCATTCATTGATGGACATTTGTTGTTTCTACCTTTTGGCTCTTGTGAATAGTGCTAGCTACTTATATTCATGTTCAAGTATCTGTTAGATCACCTGCTTCCAGTTCCTTTGGAATTGGAATAACTAGGAGTAGAGTTGCTAGGTCATTTGGTCACTCCATTACATCTTGTAAAATTTTATACACACGGAAGAACCCCATTTTTATAAGGTTGGCCTACCTAGGCTCTTGGTTTTTTGACTTTGGTCGCATTTTGACTTTTAACTTTGGAATCACCTATGAAGCTTTAAAAATACCAATGCCCATTCCCACCCCTGAACATCCTGATGTAATTGGCTTGCAATCATTCTAGATCCTTTGCACTATCCTTGTGATAATAACTTCAATATATTTTTGGGGGGCACCAGGGATCGAATTCAGGGCTCTTAACCACTGAGCCACATCCCCAGCCCTATTTTGTATTTTATTTAGAGACAGGGTCTCACTGAGTTGCTTAGGGCCTCTCTGTTGCTGAGGCTGACTTTGAACTAGCCATCCTCCTGCCTCAGCCTCCTGTAACTTCAATATTCTGACACCTGGCACATTTGTCAGCTTTCCATTGCTGTGACAAAGTTTCCAAGGTAAACAATCTATAAGGAGGAAAAATTTATTTTGGTTCATGGTTTTAGATGTTTCAGTCCATGATCGGCTGGCTCCATTGCTTTTGGGCCTGTGGCGAGGCAGAACATCATAGCGAGGAGCACGTGATAGAGCAAAGCTGCTTATCTCATGGCTGTTGGGAAGCAAGCAGAGAGAGAGGGGGCCAGGATCCCAATATTCCCTTCAAGGGTCCACCCATCCTTCAGAAAGAAGAAGCCAACATTCATCAAGCAGGTTTTCAATTACACGTAACCACTCCTGGCTCCAGTCTGTGTCTCCCTCTCCTCAGGCTTGCTTTACTGTCAGAAATTGTAGTTCAATTTCCTCTACTTCTTGCTTCTGCTGAATAAAGTTGGTTCACACTGTGCAAAGGACCTTGCAGTGATACAGATTTCCCTTGCCCCATCTAGGGAGGTCTCCATTCACTCTGTACACACCTTTGTGCCTCCTTTAAGAAAAACAATGGTAAAGATAGTCACAGGGCATGATGTGTCAGGAACTGGCCTGAGTGAGGAAAGTCAGGGTCCACTGGTAATTGCATATGTGTTTTGACAGTTGTCTATTACTGTGAACTAAACTCTAACATGTTGTGGCTTAAAACAATGATTTCTTATTTTTTAGGATTCTGTGGCTTAACCATGTGTTAGTCAACTTTTTGTTGCTATGACAAAATACCTTGAGATAATCAATTTATAAGGAGGAAAGATTTACTTTGGCTCATGCTTTTAGAGACTTCAGTCCATGATCACTTGACTCTGTTGCTCTTTTGTCTGTGGCAAGGTCGAACATCATGGCAGGGAGCTTTCGGTAGAGCAAAGAAGCTGCCTGCATGGCGGCAGGAAGCAGAAAGAGAGAGGAAGGGATGGTCCAGATGTCCAATATCCCCTTAATGTGCATGGTCCCAGTGACATCCTTCCACCATGCTTTATCTCTTAAAGGTTCTGCCACCTCCCAAAAGTGCCAGAGGCTGGTGACCAGGCCTGTAACATATGAGCTTTTGGGGGACATTTAAGATCTGCCCCATAACACTTGGTGTGTTGCTTTCTACTCCGGGGCAGATTTCCACCTGGCCCTGGAAGGATTTGTCTCTTGATGAGGTTTAATCCTGTGATGAGTGGCTCATGGAGCCCACTTTGAACTTGGCCCAGTGCCTTCACAGCTGTTTCGAGCAGCATGGGGCATCTGTTCCTCATAGCTGTCCACACCTTACAGACGAACAAATGGAGAGACAGAGGTCGTCTCAGGTTAAAAAAAAAGCAGCATGAGAAAGCAGGGGTGAGAATAAGTATCCTCAGGGTTTATGAGAGGACCCTGGCATGCCCTCAGGGTAAGTGTTTCCAGAACGAATATTCTGGAAAGCCTGCCTATGAACCCTGGCGCTATGACAACTTTTGGCTGAGCAGGGGCAGTCCTGAGCCCAGACCCCTCCTGCATTTCTCATCTTCTTCTCCTTGTTCCTCAGATTGGAAATAAGAACACTGATGTCTTTTCTGACTTCCAGATGAATCCTTCCCCAAAATACCAATGTGAGAAGAGAATTTGCTAAGCAACTGCCAAATGAGTTGACTTTCTCTTCTCACAAACTGAAATCTTTATTTTAATTTGATAAGTGTGTTTCTGGCCAAGGTATTCTCAGGGAACTCAGCTCTGGATGGCCAAGGAGATTTGTTTCTGATTCTGGGAGAGAGCACTTTTCATTTGGATATGGAGAAAGCAGGGTTGTCCTAAACAATTTTTTTCATTTACTCTTATGTATTTCCTGTCAGTGAATGGTGAGGAGTTTCCTTTTGGTTGAGGGGTGCTGCCTGGCCCTGAATTTGAGTCCTTTGCTCTGGCAAAGGGAAGAGTTTGCCTGGTGTTTCCGGGGAAGGAAGGAGGGGGCCATAAGGAGGGAGATGGCACTAGAGAAATGAAGGGAAACTGGTATGTTAGTCAGCTTTTCGTTGCTGTGACAATTTACGAGGAGAAAAAGGTTTATTTTGGTTTATTGTTTCAGAGGTTTCAGTCCAGGGTCAGTCAACACTGTCGCTTCTGTCAGGGTGGAGCATATGCAGAGGTGTTTACCTCAGGAGGGTGGAGAAGCAGAGAGAGAGAGAGGAAGAGGATAAGATCCCAGCATCCCCTTCAAAGGCACCCTGCCAATGACCCAACTTCCTCCAAGTGGGCCCCACCTTTCAAAAGTTTCAGCACCTCTCAGTAATACCACAGGCTGGTGACCAAGCTTTGAGCACATGGGACTTTGGGCTGTATTTCAGATCAAAACTGTAGCATCTGTCTTAGGCTCTTGCTCAAGAATCTTATTGCAAACCATAGAACCTACTCTAGGTCATTGACGCTGAGCAGAAGTTTATTTGGGGACACATAATGTCCCCAGGCTTCCCAACTGGAGGTCACACTACCCAGGAGCGATGCCTATATCAGGATGTGGGCAACTTCAAAAGACTCTACTGCCACTGCCACTTGGTGGGTACACCTAAAACCTCATGAGAATCGTGTTTTATGTGCTGGATGCTAGAAATTCCACCATGCAAACCTTAAAGCTTCTTCTGCCATTCTCTCTAGAAAATGGTTTCTGCCTGGTGTCTACTTCTGAATCCAAGTCTTGCTGGGTGTCTGCTTGACAAAATTAGGTCACGTGCCTGGGTCTTAACTGCTAAGGAAGATAGGAAAAAGAGTTTCTGGGGCTGGGGAGATAGCTCAGTTGGTAGAGTGCTTGCCTTGCAAGCACAAGGCTCTGGGTTCAATCCCCAGCCCTGCAAAAGAAAAAAAAAAAAAAAGAATAGAGTTTCTGGCTTCTATTTTTTTTTTGCACCAGAGATTGAACTCAGGGGTGCTTAACCACTGAGCCACATCCCTGGTCCTTTTTAAAATATATATTTTAGAGACAAGGTCTCACTAAATTGTTTAGGGCCTTGCTAAATTGCTGAGGTTGGCCTTGAACTCACAATCCTCCTGCCTCAGCCTCCCAAGCCTCTGGGATTACAGGTGTGTGCCACTATGGCCGGCTCTGGCTTCTGTCTTGAGGTAGGACTCGTAATATAGGAAATTTCCTAAGTGTAGAAAGTGTGCTTAAAACATGTCCCCTTTTCCAGTGTCCAGTGTCCACTACAATCAGAGATGGTTTGTTGCAGAAAGGAACAGAAATTGACTCGCCCATGCAGATGGTTTGAGTGCGTTTCCAAAATGGGAACAGGAAAATGTCAGAAACAGCTCTAGTAGGACCTCGTGGGAACTAGAGAGCTGGCCAGCACCTTTCTGCTCCCTGTGGGCTTCATGAGTTCCATCTCTGTGATTCATGTCAGAGCTATTGCTCTCTCTCCACATGCAATGGTCTGAACATTTGTGGCCCCCACTCCCAATTTATTGGTTAAAACCAAATTCCCCAATGAGACCTATAGGAGGTGGGGCTTTTGGAAGTGATAATTTATAAGGATGGAGCCCTCATGGTTGTGATTGGTGCTGTTACCCTAGAAAGTTCCCCCGCCCTTTCCACCATGTGAGGACCCAACAAGATGGCTGTCCATGAACTAGGAAGTGAGCCCTCACGAGGCAGTCTGCCTTGTTCTTAGACTTCCCAGCCTCCAGAGCTGTAAGAAATAGGTTTCTGTTGTTTGAAAGCTCCCAGTTTATGGTAGTTTGTTATGGCACCCCGAGCAGACTGACAGTACCCCAACTCCTTCACCTTCCCCTCAACTCCACTCCTCCATAATGCTGTTCTGTATGTGACTTTGGTACAAACCCCATCTCCAATGCCTGGCAGGTTTGTGCTCACAGAAGCTCACTGACCATTGGCTCAGTGCCTATTTCCTCTTCACGGAGAAGGGTTGAATCAGATTAGCTCTACTTAGATCAAAGTGTTTGCTCACGAGCAAGCAGCTGTGACTGGGAGGAGATGGCAGAGACACATGGGACTCTGAGTGGGGTGTTTTATTTCTTGGAGGCAGTGGTTAGTAACAGCTGCTGTGGAACCACAGAAAACAGGGCCAGACAGGTCCTCAAAGGTCAGGAAGTGCAGTTCCTTCAGTTCACAGTTAAAGAAATGAAGTTCAGAAGGTTCCACGTGGGGGGTGGGAGACAGTACAATAGTTTCCTCTGTGAGAAGGAGGGAGTGATACTTACTTGCACAGCTGTCGTAGTCAATGAAATAATGTATGTAGCAATCTTAGCCCTGAACAAATATTTATTAAAAGTTGGTTGTTTCTGGGTAGAGTGGTGCATGCCTGCAATCCCAGTGGCTGGTGAGGCTGAGGCAGGAGGATCCCAAGTTCAAGGTCACCTGAGCAACTTAGTGAGAAATATAAAATAAAAATGACTGGGAGTGTAGTTCAGTGGTAAAGTGCTTCTGGATTCAATTCTCAGTATCTTCCCCCCCCCAAAAAAAATTTTGGTTGTTATAATAGCAAAAGAAACACATAAAATTTTTCTTTTTGGATACTGGGGGTTGAACCCAGGGGTGCTTAACCACTGAGCCACATCCCTAGATCTTTTTATTTTCTATTTTGAGACAGGGTCTTGCTGAGTTGCTTAGGGCCTTGCTAAATTGTTGAGGCTGGCTTTCAACTCCCAATCCTCCTGCCTCAGCCTCCCGAGTCACTGGAATAGGGGGTTGTGCCACCACACCCAGCAAAACCCATACAATTTAATTAAGTGACATTATGCATGCTTATAACACCCAGATAACGTATGTTATCACAGTTCCTAGATTATGTCCTATAGATAGTTGCTGCCATTTGGGGTTGTGTTACATATGGTGTGAGGTAGGGGTTGAGACCCTTTTTATTATTAGGGCTTATAACACGCACCTTTTTTGTAATGGTTTACTTTGAATTAATCTTATTTTGCTTCATGCACAATGCAAGATTATTTATGATTCAACTAAATTTACCTCTCTTTTCATTCTTTATGCCATTGTTGTCAGGTTTTTTCATTTACATATGCTATAAATGCCACAATACCTTGGTATTTTTGCTTTAAACAGCCACTTGTCTGTTAGGCAATTCAGATGAGAAAAGTCATCTTTTATATTTTATGACATATTTATACCATTCCCATTGCTCTTCATTTCTTCCTATGGATCTGATTTTCATCTAGTATACTTTTTCTTCAGGCTGGAGAAAGTCTGCATTTCTTGTGCAACAAGTCTGCTGGAGATGAATTTTCTCTGATTTTGTTTATCTGAAAATATCTCTATTTTCCTTCATTTCTAAGATGCTTTCGCTGGATATAGAATTGGATTGCCAGATTTTGCTTTCCTTTCAGCACTTAGAGATGCCATTCGACTGTCTTATGGCCTTCATTGTTACAGACAAGAAGTCAGTCATTGTCTTATTTTATTCAGGCTGCTATAACAAAAACACCATAACCTGGGTTACTTATAAACAACAACGTTTTATTTCTCATAGCTTTGGAGGCTGGGGAGTTCAAAATCAAGTCACCATCAGAGTTGGTGTCTGGCAAGGGTCCATTCCTAATAGATGGCACTTTTTCCCTGTGTCTTACATGGGTTTTGGTTTTTCTTTTTTTGGTGGTGCTGGGGATTGAACCCAGGGCCTTGTGCATGCAAGGCAAGCACTCTACCGACTGAGCTATATCCCCAGCCTGAACCTGGGGCTTTGTATATTCTAGACAAATGCTCTCCCACTGAGCTGCATCCCAGTCCTCTGCGGTCCCTTTTCTAAGGGCACTAATCCCATTCATGAGGGCTCTGCCCCTATGACGTGATAACCTTTCAAATTCTGCACCTCCTAATACTATCACCTTGGGGGTTGGGATTTCAACATATGAATCAGGGGACAGGGGTCACAAACATTCAGACCATAATAGTGATATACATGTATATATATTATTTATGACTGCTCTTTACTCTATGTCATGTCTTTCTTCTTTGGATGCTTTTCAGAATTGTCTATCTTTGGCTTTTGGCAGTTTGATTATGTCTCTAGACAGAGGAGTGTGTGTGTGTGTGTGTGTGTGTGTGTGTGTGTGTGTGGTGGTTTTATATTATATGGGGCTTACTGAGTTTTCTTTTTAAAATATTTTTTTAGTTGTCAGTGGACCCTTATTTTATTTATTTTTATGCAGTGCTGAGAATTGAACCCAGTGCTTCACATATACCAGGCAAGCGCTCTACCACTGAGCCACAACCCCAGCCCTAAAGAGCTTTTTGTTTTTAATACAATTTCAGTAATTGTCATCAATTCTTTTTCAGCCAGTCCCATTTCTCTTCTAGGACTTCAAATACATGCATGTTGGTCTCCCTGCTTGATATTGTCCCAAAGATCTTTGCAGATCTGGTGATTTTTTGGCCCAATTTTTTTCCTCTTTGTGCTTTACTTTGGGTTATATCTTTTGATTGCCTTTCAGGTTCATAAATCTTTTCTTCTGCAGTGTATATTCAATGATTTAAAAAATTCCAGATATTGTCTTATTTTAATGCTAAGATTTCATTGGGTTCGTTTTTAGAGTTTCCATACCTCTTCCAAAAGTCAGGCTCCCCATGTCTTGACTCATACCTTCCCCCTGCCTGTAAACTAACATATTTATAATAAACCCTTCTTTGGCAATTCTAACATGTGATCTGTCTATGGGTCAGTTTCCTTAACTGTTTTGTTAGTTTGTTATGGGTACTGGGTACTGAACCCACTGAGTTACACCCCAACTCTTTTTATTTTTTATTTTGAGACAATGTCACACTAACTTGCTGAGGCTGGCCTCGATCTTGCAATCCTCATGCCTCAGCCTCCCTAGACTCTGGGATTACAGGTATGTCCCACTGCACGTGGCTGTTTTGCTACTTTTTAACATGTGTAGTATTATTCGATTATACACTGACTACTGTGGATGATAATTGTAGAAGCTCTGGGTTCTCTTGTGTTCCTTTGAAGGCTATAGAATTTTGTTCTAGCATCCAGATTTAAGTACCAGCAGATGCCCCAAATATTTGAAGGGCTTGGTTTTGGGCTTGCTTAGAGCAAGCCTATTTTAGTTTGGTCTTTAGTTCCAGGAAATAGTCTTTACTTCGAAGGTGTGCCCCTTTGGCATTTCAATGGAAAGCTCGATGTATTTTATAAGATCCTCTAACCTCATGGACCTTGAACTCTTCATCTGCCTCCATCACTCCATCAAAAGACTTAGGTCTTTTGGCCTTCAGTTTTGACTTTCCTCTTAAGAGTCACTCCGCACAAATGTCCTTCAACCAAGGATATAAGGGGAGACTATATGCTAATTTTATGGCTCCTTCTTTTCTTTTTTCCCTCCTCAATTTCCGGCCAGCATGGCAGCTTTAAATGCTGACCTCTAACTGGAGAGGTTGCATTTCCCATGTGAAAGTGCCCTGAGAGGAAAAATCAGTTAAATCGACTTTTTTGAGGCAGGGTCTTGCTATGTCCTTAGGGCCTTGCTGAGGCTGGTCTTGAACTTGTGATCCTCCTGCCTCAGCCTCCTGAGTCACTGAGATTATAGGTGTGTGCCACCGTGCCGGGCTTTACTCACTTTGCTTCTCTTCTACTTGGGTTGCTTTCCATGTTTGTTTCTTTGTTTTGGTACTGGGGATGGAACCCGGGGCACTTTGTCACTGTGGTACATCCCCACCCCTTTTTATTTTGAGATAGGGTCTAAGTTGCTTAAGACCTTGCTAAGTTGCTGAGACTGGTCTTGAAGTTGTGATCCTCCTGTCTCAGCCTCCCACCTTGCTGGAATTAGGCTGTGCAGCTTTAAAGTTACTACTTGCCTGATCCCAAACCTGGTGCAATTAGCCTGGGGGTGTGAGTTTTAGAAGTGCCCCACATGATTCTAATGTACAGCCCTGGTAGCGCATCTTCCTACACCCTTCTTTCTAGTTCCCTGTAGGAATAACTGTGGGTATACTGGAACTATCTGCACGAATGTTCATCTGATAACAAACTACTTTGTCATTGCAAGCAGAACTCACCCAAATATGTTATTATTTAGAAAAAAATTTATTTTGATGCCCAATTTTTCTGGCTTACAAACATATACTTAGTCTTCATATTGGGTGAACCAATACTGGAGTTCTGCTATCTGTTCTAAGAATTTACTTGACTAAATTTAAATTTCACTAAATAATCTGGTAAGTGAGTTATCATTTCTAATGGCTATCAAAGTTTCAGAGACTGAAAATCGGTCTCCAATAGTGACAATGTCTTAGAATTTTTATTTTTATCTTCGTATTTATTTACTTATTTATTGAGAAAAGTTCTCACTAAATTTCCCAGGCTGGCTTTGAATTTCTGATCCTCCTGCCTCAGCCTCTGAAGCAGCTGGGATTACAGGCATGTACCACCATTCCTGGTTGTCTTGAATGTTTAATAAAATTGAAAGTAAATTTTAACTTATTCTCTGAAATAGGTTATACGTCCACATGGTTCAAAATTTTAAGTGAAAAGGATATACAGTGAAAAGTTCACTCTCCCCTCTCACATACAGTTTTAAAACATTAGCAGATACCTTTTTTTTTCTTTTTTGGCTGTGGGAATTGAGCCCAAAGATGCTTTACTACTGAGTCACATCCCCAGTTCTTTTTAGTTTTTATTTTGAGACAGGGTCTTGCTAAGTTGTTGAGGCTGGCCTTAAACTAGTGATCCTCCTGCCTGAGCCTCCCAATTCACTGGAATAACAGGAGTTATGCACTTCCACTCCTAGATGGGAGCTACCTTTTTTGATCTCTTGTATCATACAAATTGGTTGTATCCTGCCTCTTATAATCCTGTGAGTTCTTGACAAAGAGTTTTAAAAGTAAATGACATCCTCCAGCAGGAAGCTCACAGAGGAAGGCATCAATTCCATTGAATTCTGCAAACATTTATTGAGTCGTACTGTGTGCCTGGAACAATTTTAGCTATCGTGGGGTATAAACATGAGTCATGATTGAGAGCACAGTTCTCTTAATTAGAAAGAAGAGACTAGAATGAAGGACAATTTGTAATGAAATCTAATACCTTCGACTTGACCCAGTTGGAAGAGTTGGTAGGAAAGGTCCTGCCTGTGTCCAGCTGAGACCTGGAGTAAAGGTTATATTCTTGGCCCTTCTCCCTAACACAGTGTCTCCCAACCCAGCAGAGGTCCTGTTCACAGCTGAGCTTGGCATAGGGTCCAAGAACTTTGCTGGAAGCTGTCTGTCAATCTCGGTCTTGAAGGGAGAAGAAAAAGCCAAGTCAAGCTTTCTCAGGATCGGAATGTTGAAACAGCTACAGCTTTCAACTGAACACTCAAAGGTCAGAGTGTTTCCCAGCCAAGTCTGAAAGGGCTGGATCCCCTTCCCAGCAGCTGAGAAAGCATGAAGTGTCTGCAACAGATGAACTGAAAAGACCCTAGAAGCTGAGCAAATCTCCAGAGGCAGCAGCAAGTGTACTCTGCACAGCTCTGTGCTGACCATAGCTTCAGGTTCCCCCAGCGGCTTGGGTAGATAAGCCCAGATACTGTGTACACAGTGAAAGGGACTGAATGGCAGGCCAGGGGTGTTTGCTAGGAATCTGGGAGTACTGCAGAGGAGCAGCAGAAAGTATGAATCAGTGGCTACTTGTGGATACCCTTTCTTCCCTGCAGGAACTGTGGATTGAGCACACACTACCTGAGAGAGTAAAACTTGTGCATGTGTTAATGCTGTCTTTTCCACTGGTCCTTAAGATTGGGCTTGGGACCTCTGGTTTCCACAGGACAGTAGGCCAGGCCATTCTGTTTGCTGCCAGTGGAAAGTCTATGGGGGGGGGTGGCTTTTGAAGTCTTTATCTGATTCTCTACTCAGATGCTCAGAAGACAATTTATAAGCACCTTTCTTTCCCAGAATGACATTAAAAAGTTTCTACAGGGCCAGGGCTCTTGAATGGAATGTAACTGCATAGTGCCTATAATTAATTCTTTTGGGATATGTGAGGACATGGATAATTTATTTGCATTCTGTCCTTATGGTTTAATTTCAGTGACCATTAAAGAAAAAGAGGACAGGTGGGGGGAGCACACCTGTAATCCCAGTGACCCAATTTGGGAGACTGAGGCAGGGGGATCAAAAGTTCAAGGTCAGTCTGGGCAACTTAGTGAGACCTATCTCAAAATAAAGTAAGAAGAAATGGGCTGGGGATGTAGCTCAATGATAGTGCCCCTGGGTTCAATCCCTAGTACAGGGGAAAAAAAGGAAGATTGATAAATTTATCTAGAAAATTTCCAACCCCTCTGCTCCCTAATTCTTTCATCTCCATGAGGCTAAATTTACTCAGTGGGGTTTTTTTTTTTCCCCAGAACTGAATTCTTAGGAGAGGGGTCAACAGCACTAAGAGAAATAAAACACAAGCCACATATGTATAAATTAATTTCTTTCTTTCCTTCCTTCCTTGGGATTGAACCCAGGGGCACTCTGTCTCTAAGCTACATCTCCAGTCCTTTTTATATTTTATTTTGAGACAGGGTCTTGTTAAAGTTGTTTAGGGTCTGGCTAAATTGCTGAGGCTGACCTTCTGATCCTCCTGCCTCAGCCTCCCGAGTTGCTGGGATTACCAACCTGGGCCCCTCTGCCCAGCTTCCTATGCATACATTTCTAAGTAGGCCCACTAAAAAAGGTAGAAACAGTTGATATTGATTTTAACATTTAAACCCAACATACCTAAAATATTTCAATATATAATCAACACAAAAATTATTGATGTGATAGTTAACTCTTTTTGGTAATGCGTCTTTGAGATCTGCTGCCTCTTCTCCATTTAGAGCACATGGCAATTAAGACTGGCCACATTTTAAATACTCTGTGGCAATGTACCTCGTGGCTGCTGTATCAGGCAGCTCAGGTCTACGCATAGGCCCTAATAATGCCCTCCAAGATCCCCATAGGCATGTACACAACAAAACTTCCAGGCCACTCAGTCATGATACAGGCAGGAGGGAGTTTAGAATGGAGTCCCATGCAGGGATTACAGCATGGGTTTTGCTGATTAAGGTAACCGGAAAGCAAAGAAGACCGCACTGTAAGGTGGGGAAACCTGTGCGACCTGGGAGGTGGGAAGGAGCCATTTGCAGGATGCAGGAGAACTTGGGGGAAGGCTTGTGTCCTGCTACCTGGGGTGACTTCTGGCTGACTATTGCTCCTCTTTTGTCTCTTCTCCTTCCTGTGCCCTACACCCGCCCACAGCGGTGATCCTCGGCCTGCCCAGCACCCAGGCCTCCGAGGCCTGCTTGCGCGCCTGCCCGGCGGCCTGCACCTGCAGTACGGCAGAGCGGAGCTGCTCAGTGCGCTGCGACCGTGCGGGCCTCCTGCGGGTGCCGGCCGAGTTCCCGTGCGAGGCAACCTCCATCGATCTGGACCGGAACGGCCTGCGCATCCTGGGGGAGCGGGCCTTTGGCACGCTGCCGTCTCTGCGCCGCCTGTCTCTGCGCCACAACAACCTGTCCTTTATCACGCCGGGCGCCTTCAAGGGTCTGCCGCGGCTGGCGGAGCTGCGCCTGGCGCACAACGGCGAGCTGCGCTACCTGCACGCGCGCACCTTCGCCGCCCTTGGCCGCCTGCGCCGCCTCGACCTGGCCGCGTGCCGCCTGTTCAGCGTGCCCGAGCGCCTCCTGGCCGAGCTGCCGGCCCTGCGCGAGCTCGCCGCCTTCGACAACCTGTTCCGCCGCGTGCCGGGCGCGCTCCGCGGCCTGGCCAACCTGACACATGCGCACCTGGAGCGCGGCCGCATCGAGGCCGTGGCCTCCAGCTCGCTGCTGGGCCTGCGGCGCCTGCGCTCACTCAGCTTGCAGGCCAACCGCGTCCGCGTGGTGCACGCCGGTGCCTTCGGCGACTGCGGCGCCCTGGAGCATCTGCTGCTCAACGACAACCTGCTGGCCGAGCTGCCGGTCCACGCCTTCCGCGGCCTGCGGCGCCTGCGCACGCTCAACCTGGGCGGCAACGCGCTGGGCCTGGTGGCGCGCGCCTGGTTCGCCGACCTGGCGGAGCTCGAGCTGCTCTACCTGGACCGGAACAGCATCTCCTTCGTGGAGGAAGGCGCCTTCCAGAACCTGTCGGGCCTGCTGGCGCTGCACCTCAACAGCAACCGCCTCACGGTGCTCTCCTGGGCCGCCTTCCAGCCCGGCTTCTTCCTGGGACGCCTCTTCCTCTTCCGTAATCCGTGGCGCTGCGACTGCCACCTGGAGTGGTTGCGGGACTGGATAGAGGGCTCTGGGCGCGTGGCCGACGTGCCCTGCGCCTCCCCTGGCTCCGTGGCCGGCCTGGACCTCAGCCAGGTGGCTTTCGAGCGCTCCTCCGATGGCCTGTGTGTGGACCCAGAGGAGCTGAACCTCACTACGTCTAGTCCAGGCTCGTCCCCAGAGCCCGTGGCCACCACCGTGAGCAGGTTCAGCAGTCTTCTCTCCAAGCTGCTGGCCCCAAGGGTCCCCGTGGAGGAGGCAGCCAACTCTACCGGAGGGCTGGTCAACGCCTCGCTGTCCGACAGCCTTCCGTCCCGTGGGGTGGGCGGCTCGGGTCACAAGACCACCTTGCTCTTCATCTCCTGGGCCCTGCTCAGTGCGGCCCACTCCATGGTGGTTGGCCTGCAGAGGGACTGACCCCCCTGTTACACGGGATGGCCCAAACTGCTTTGGCCAGGGGAGCGTTTGGTTAGCTGGGTTTAGGGGTGTTCGTGGGGGAGGGGCGAGGGAACGGGATGGAGGCCGGTGGTGAGAATTCTAGTGGAGGGTGGAAGGAACAGTTTGCCACCAAAGATGGCCCTAAGCAGAGGAGAAAGAACCCTGGGAGGTACCGCAGGGAGGGGAGAGGCTGGGTTGTTAAGGATTTCTGCTCTTCTCCTACGGGCATGAGAAACAAGAATGAATAGAGGCCCTGGGTGCAAAGGCGAGGAATTGGAAGCTCCTAGGGCTCCCTGTCTTCCAGGCAGCGGTGCCTATAATGCCTGGATTAGGTGGTCAGCCCTCTGGCCGAATTCTAAGAACTATGCCAATTCTCCTGGCAGGGTAACCCATTAAACCAACCCCTCTGTTTTCTATGGCAATCCCCCCCCCCCCCCAGGAGCCTGAGGATACTAGGATTCTTGAAGTGGGACAGGACATGAAAGAAGGGAAGATGGGGAAAAGATTTAGACCCCAAAAGGGTGGCGAGAGTGGTTCCTTGGATCTGAGATGCAGTTAGGAGCTATTTCACACAATGACGCATTTCATTTACTCCACAATGATGCCCAGGGGTATCCTTAGCCACAGAGGAACATTAGGGCGGCAGGGTATCTTTGTGGACAAGCTTGTAAAATCCTAAAATTAAAAAAAAAAAAAGTTCAACCGGTTTCTTCTCTATAGGACTTTTCAGAGTCTTTCATATGTTAACATGCATTGTGAATCTCCTAGGAAGCCACAAATCCTCTTTTCTTAGCGAATTGTGGGAAGACACAGAGGTGCTGTTAGCAGGGCGATGATTCCATGGGTGTGGAAATTTGTTAGGAGCTGCACACTTTGGGGCAAATGGCTAAGGAGGAGGGAAGCAGCAGTAGGGGAGGCCTAGAGGCTTCTCAGGATGGGAACTGGCCAACTCCCTGTCCCCAGGCTTGATGACCAGAGCAAAGGCCAGCCGGCCAGCACCTGCAGCAAGCATTCAGGGCCTCTGCACAGTGTCTGAGGACAGGGCTGCCACGTCCCACCCTAGGCACCCCAACCAACCAGCTCTTTTCAGGGCTCAGCAGAAATGAGCAGAGCTTGGCTGTTTTGCTGGCTGGGAGATCAGCAGCTCTTTGGGCCCTGGCCACTAGGGTAGGCTTGGCGGGCTTCCTCCTCAGTGCCGGCTCTGGGCTGGGGATGTGGCTCAGTGGCAGAGCGTTTGCCTAGCATGCATGCACGAGGCCCTGGGTCCCATCCCCAGCACTGCCCAAAAAATCCAAATAAAAATCCAAATGCCAGCTCTGCTATCTTCCTATACCCATCTCTGTAGTTGGCAGCAGAACCGTCCTATGCTGGTCACAATGGGCACATGTTTGACAGAGCATGAAGCAATCAAGCCAACAAACAAAAGTGCCATAGGTCTGCCAAACACTTGCTCAAGCTATTCTTCTCATCATGTACAGTGATAACTGCTTTTGTCAATGTTCTGGAATCTGCAATCTTAATGTCCCCAGTTCCTGTCTTTGTATTTGGAGAGGTGGATTTTCAAAACCCACATGGATTCAGGGTGTACCCATCTGTTAGGTTTTCATGGCAACAGTACTTAGTATACTAGGTATTAGAACGGCTGCAGGAGTTTTCAAATGGGTTTTGACCATAGAATGGGTCATGACCAGCATTGAAGAAAAAACTTAGGGCCTAGGGGGGTGTGACTCAGTGGTAGGGTATGTGCTAGCTTGCTCCAGGTCCTGAGTTCTGTCCCCAGCGCTGCAAAAAGCAACATCACCAACAACGATAGGATAGAATAGCCACAGAGCATCTCGTGTAATATAAAAGTAAACATTGTTTTGCGAAACTTTAATTTGTATGCATTTGACCCAGTTGTATGTGTATATATGTGTGTACTGGGTTGCTGTGTACAATTTGTAGTTTATTGTGGGGTGGTGGTTAAAAAAATTCGAAAGCCACTGATCTAGAGCATGCATGATTTATTTTTTTTATTTTGAAAACGTTCACGCCTTTTTAAAAAAGCTGCAAGAATAGGATCAACACTTTGTTCACTCAAGGTTTAACTCGAAGTTAACTTTTTACCATGTTTTCATCCTTTCTTTCTCTTTCTATATTACTATTACTTGTTACTAATAGTTTGAATGCCTAGCATTCTTGAGGCCCTGAGTTTGGTCTCCGGCACCCCTCAAAATAAAATTAAAGTAAAACATATTCTATATTGTAAAGTCAATAGTTGTCCAGTGATTTTTATAAGTAGTTATTCCTTTTCTTACGGGTGGAAAATGAGCTTCCCGAATCATGACCTGTTTTCATTTGGTGGCAACAATCACAACTCTAAACCTGTTGATTGATTTAAGGTTTCAAAGTGAACTAGTTCTCCAAGTGTCTTACTTTTCAAATGTGAGAATCGGATGAGGTCAGAAATGTTGTGTGCTCAAACCTTGCGTGGTGACCATGGAAACTGAGTGAACACCACGAGAATCCAGGAGACCAGATCTCTGCGTTTGGGTAACCACGGAAGTCCTCGACAGACAAGCAGTCTGGGTTACTGAGGAGCAAGCTATCGCCTTGAGAGGAATGTTCTTCCTTTCATTTGGAGCGGGTTCATGAGAGTCAGCCTCAAAGTACTGCTCTACTTCTGCCTGGGTGGTTAGATGGCCAGCTTTTTAATGAACATTTGCTTGGCTGAATGTTTCTGAACAAATATCAACGCTAAAATAGCCTCCTGAGAGACAGATTTTTATAGAGCTGCCCAGCCCAATAGAATTCTGGGAACGTGGGAGCTACTTACTGCCAAACAGATCCAGAGATGCCTGGAATGAATTCCCAGTGAATTTGTAGCCATTATGGGTTCTCAGGAGAGATTAGAGAGTGAAGAGTTCTCATTTGGAGTTCATTTAGTCTCTCCCCCATCACCTACCAGTTAGTACCTTGGGAAATGTTAGGTACCATGGATTTTGCTAAGCAAAGCTATGAGTAACAGTCAGGACAGGCCACATTAAGCTGTGATAACAAACAAACCCCAAACTTCACTGGCTTACTTAAGTTTATGTCTTGCTTATGCTACATGACAAAGGTAGGCTTATTAGGGGGGCTCTGCTTCTTTTATTTTCTGTAGTATTGGGGATTGAACTCAGGGGCACTCTACCACTGAGCTACAGCCCCAGCACCCCCAGCCCCCCTTTATTTTTTGGCCCCAGGGATTCAACCCAGGGGAGCTTAACCACTGGGTGACATCCCCAGCTTCCCCGCTCCTTTTAAATTTTGAGACAGGTTCTTGCTAAGTTACTTAGGGTCTTGCTAAGTTGCCGAGGCTGGCCTTGAACTTGCAATGTTCCTGCCTCAGCCTCCTGAGCTGCTGGGATTATGGGCGTGCCTTACCATTTCTAGCATCATGCACCACTCTTCAATACTTCCGCCCAGATGTGACACATGTTGCAATTCACATTTCATTGGCCAAAGAAGTCATGTGGCTACATTTAACTTTGTGGAGACAGGAAACTGTGATCTTCCATTTGCCCAGCAGAGAACTAGAGCTATTTGTGAACACTAGTAATGCTGCAAAGCACTAGTGGCGCTAAACTAGCGGCTCACCTGGTAGAATCAAAACTGCACTTCTTAGAATTTTTCGAAACCATAGAGACTTGAGGGGAAACCTGGTGAGTGATCCACTTGTCCCCAATGAGACTTCTGAATACAGTATTTGCTCCAATCAATAGGAATACCAGGGCCTCCTTACCTTGGCTCTTTCAAGAAAGGAGAGAGAAAATGGAGAGACAAAGGGTTCATAGTTTTCCTTTAAAACGTTTTCTATGTACAAATCCTCAACTTATAATATATGACTCCCTGGGAGCTTGATCTTTGGAAAATATTCCTCAAAATATTCCCTCTCAGAAGGCCCGTTGAATGTTTCTGAGACGTTGCATCCTCTGCAGTGGATTCACAAAGATGGTTGATGGCCTTCACGTCCACCCATCCCTTTATCAGGTCACTGCGATGCTGCTCTGTAGAGGATACTATCTGCTGGGCACAGCTGTCTTTGGCTCTGCAACCACTCCTTCCTGCCAGGAGGCCCTGTTCTTTTAGGTCTTGGGTTAGGCCCTCCCTCTGAATCCCCCACAACTCAGAAGAGAACGCATGGCAGGCTGGGAAACGAATGAGACTTTCCAAGGGGCTGGTTATAGTGGAAGAGAAGTAAGTAGGTCATCCAATTGCCGCTGGATGTGGCCATTGGCAGCACTCCCAGGTCCCAGCTCCCTTAGAGGCCCTGTCACAGGGTCGGCTCTTACTTCTCCACCCAAATGCACCGGGAATGCCAAGGCCTAGCCCTCACTGTTTCTGAAACTAAGTTCCCACCTCAGCCTCACAAAGGAAACTTCACTCTTTGGAAAGTGGCCTTGGCCTCTGCAGCTCTTGCAGCGGGATGTCACACATACTCCTAGCATGAGGGTCCTCAGTCCACCTGCTTCCTGCCTGCCTTCCAGTCTTCTCTTCATTTTGCCTCCATATGGCCTAAAAACTGCTGCTCAGTGCTCCAAAGAACAAACCATGAAGTTATAGAGACTAAAGTAACATTTCTCTCCAAAAAGTCTGCAAGTCTGGGGGCCACTGCTCTGATAAAGATGGCAGCAAGCTCCCTTTTTAAAAAGTCTGGCATGTACGACCAACATTTCTATCTTGGAAGATACTCCCCTTCTCTGCTAACAAACAGGACTCTGCCTCTCACTCGGTGAGTGTGTTCAGGTTTCCCTCCAAGAGCAAGGGTTGGGCCCTGCCTTTCTATTTGCACTGGGCCTGGTGGCTTCAAAGAGCAAAGGACAGATCTTCTGGAGGCCTGCCTAAGTTTTCACCCAGGGCAGGAACTGCTTGTGACCTTAAATGAGTTTTCCTGGTTCCACAAGTCTGAGAGCTCCATCTTCACCTCACTAACCCTGTGGACCAGGGAATGTTCTTTTGTCTCCTGACTCTAGTGGGTCATGGGTACTTGGGTGGTACAGCCTTGTGCTCAGAAAGGTGGAGGGAAATAGGAGTCATATGGGCATATTTTTTCTTTTTCTTTTTTCTTTTTTTGTAGTGGTGTTGGGGATAGAACCCAGGTGTGTGCTAGGTACATACTTTCTCACTGACCTACAACCTAAATCCTATTTTTGTGTTTTTTTGTTTGTTTTGTTTGTATACTGGAGATTAAGCCCAGAGTGCTCAACCACTGAGCCACGTCCCCAACCCTTTTTATTTTTTATTTAGAGACAGGATCTTGATAAATTGCTTAGGACCTCATTAAGTCGCGGAGGCTGGCCTCAAACTTGTGATCCTCCTGCCTCAGCCTCCCAGGTGGTTAGGATTGCAGGCCTGTGCCACCATGGTCTGCTTCTGTTTCTGTGTTTTAAATAGCAGTGACCACTGGTTCAGTCCTCCTTGCCCTCTACACACACACACACACACACACACACACACACACACATACACACTCGCTGATTAGCGAAGGAGTTTTCCATCTGTTTCTCTTCTCCCCAACATACAACACACAAGCAACCCCTGGTCTCAAAGAGCACTATGGTGTGTGCCTTCCTATTGCCTGGGATACAAGCTGGAGTAAAGCCTGGTCACTCCTGGCCAACTTCAGTTCCTAAATGAATGTGTTGCAGGCAGAGGAAATTCAGAGGCACTTATCCAAACATTGGCAAATTTCAAGGGAGATGTGTTCAGATTTTGCTGACTTTGACAACTGTGATCCTGAGAGGAGAAAAACAGTTTTTCTTCACAGCTGAACTGAGTCCCACCAGCACCAACTCACAGGGACTCCCATGGAGGCCTTTCCTCTGTGGTCCCCAGAGACCTAGCAGGAGTTTCCTATGGGTCTACATTATGTCATGCCTGAGGGCCACTTGCATTTGTGAGTCCCTGGTCCCATCTCCAGTGACAGCACCAACAAAATAGGGAAATTTCAGCATCCCTCCCAGGCAATCAGAAAAATATTATTTCATTAAACTTTTCTTCAGTTGTGTGTGTGGGTACCAGATCACAATACCAAGTCTATCCTTGTGGGTTATAATTGTAATTTCTTTTGGTACCATGGATTGAACCCAGGGGGGTGCTTAACCACTGAGCAACACCCCCAGCCCTTTAAAATTTTATTTTTTTGAGACAGGGTCTCACTAGGTTGCCAAGGTTGGCTTTGAACTTGCGATCCTTCTTCGCCAGCCTCCCAACTCACTGGGATCACAGGCGCACGCCGCCACAGCTACCTAACAATTGTGAGCATGAAGCCATTGTCATAGTTGAATTTGATTTCTTCTTTGTTTGCAAAGAATGTGTGGTTGCAAGTAAAGCCCAAGACTCCATTTCATATTTTGCCTATCTTTCTCTCAGACAATTTATTTTCTTGTACCACCATGAAAAAGTGGACTTGCCTTATTTATACCCCATTTAAAAGCATAGTTAGATTCAAAGAAATAAGGCTGGGAGTTTGGAAGATCACCTGGGCAATTAGGAGTTATAATTGAGGTGCTCTTTGGCCTGGAAAGGCAGGGTGATTGGTATGTGCAACCCAGGCCACTAATGAGACTCTGTTTCATTTAATAAGTTAATAACTACTAATGAGAATGTCCTCGAATGGCCCTCTTGGTGTCTTGCAGTGATACCTATTATTAAATCACTCAATAACATGAAAAAAAGAAACCCCAGTAACCAAAGATAAATGATTACAGAGATTGTGATCATTAGTATAAATCCCATTATGTCACCTCTGTGCCCTGTTCCTAACATGATAGTCCAAAATTTCCACTCTGATTCTACTCCTCCAAATTGCTTGTTGTTCTGGAAATCAAACGATTACCATTATTTTTTCTGTACTGGGGACTGAACCCAGGGGTGCTTAACCACTGAGCCACATCCCCAGCCCTTTTTTATATTTTATTTAGAGACAGGGTCTCACTCAGTTGCTGAGGCTGGCTTTGAACTTGCAATTCTCCTGCCTCTCCTTCCAAGCTGCTGGGATTACAGGTGTGCGCCATGCTCAGCAAATGGTCACCATTATTGGTGGACTATTATATGTCATGTAGGTAGTCAATGCTTAATCACCTAATCATCTCATTTAATTCATATGACAATCCTGTGGCATAGGCATTTATAACCCCATTTTACAGATATAGAAACTGAGGTGTAGAAAATAAAGTGACTTGCTAAAGGCCCAGAGTTAGCAAGTGGCAAAAGTGGGATTTGAATCTATGCCTCTAAACCTGAGTAAACTTCTGTCTTCAGATAGTAAGGCTATAGTAATAGTAACTATTAGTTCTTCTGGAGCTAATAGTTGAAGTTCAGAAGAAATGGAAAAATTCCAAAAGAATTATTCACCATCATTGAATGGAATTTATCCCTGTTATACAAGGCTGATTAAAATTTGAAAATCAATGCAATCTGCCATATCAACAAGCCAAAGAAGAAAAATTATATAATTATTATGATTCAATACCCATTTTTGTGGGGTGTCATGGCACATGCCTGTAATCCTAGTGACTGGGGAGGCTGAGGCAGGAGGATTGTAAGGTCGAGACCAGCCTCAGCAACTTAGCAGGAACCTGTCTCAAAATAAAAGGGGTGGGGATATGGCTTGTGGGTTCAATCCTCAGTACCAAAATACTACTACTATTACTAGTAGTGATAATAATAAAATATCCATTCATGATAAAAATGCTCAGCAAGTTAGAAGGTAGAAGGTAATCATCTTAACTTGATAAAGAGCATTTATAACAAATCTATAGTTAATGTCATACTTACTGGTGAAAGACTCAATGCTTTCCCCCTAAGATCAGGAATAAGACAAAGTGTCCATAGTTACCACTTTTATTCAATGTAGTGCTGGAAGTCCTAGCCATAGCAATAAGGCATGAAAAAGAAATAAAAGACATACAGATTTTAAAGAAAAACCTAAAACTATGCTGGATGCAGTGGCACATGCCTGTAGTCCTGGCAACTCAGGAGGCTGAAGCAGGAGGATCACAAGTTTGAGGCCAGCCTCAGCAACTTTGTGAAGTCCTGTCTCAAAAGAAAAAACAAAAATGGCTGAAGATATAGCTCAGTGGTAGAGCACCCCTGGGTTCAATTCCCAGTATCTCTCTCTCACAAACACACACACACACACACACACACACACACACATAAACAAGAGAAAAAGAAAAAAAAAGTAATGAGAGAGAGTGAGGGGAGGGAAAGAAAGAGAGAACTAAATTGCTCTTCCTTGTAAACAACACATTTTTCTGTGTGGTAAATTCTAAATAATCCACAAAAATTCTTATACCTAATAAGCATGTTTGGCAATGTCATAGGATGTAAAATTACTATATAAAATCTATCTCATTTCTATATACTAAGAACAAACACATGGAAACCATAATTAAAAATACAACTTATAATCACTCTAAGGAAAATGAAATATCTAGGTCTACACTTAACAAAACTTTAACAGGATCTGTACAAAAGAAGACATCAATGAATGGAGAGACATACTATATTCATGGACTAGAAGGCTCAACATAGTAAAGATGTCAGTTTGGGTCAAATTGTTTGAGAGGAATAATGTTATATCTCTCATAATCTCAGCAAGATTATTAGTAGATATGGACAAGCCTATTCTAAAACCTATGCGGAAAGGCACTGTCCCTAGAATAACTAAAGTAATCTTTACAAAGAATAAGGTAGGAGGAATTGTTTTATATGATACCAAGCTTACCATATGGCTACAGTAACCAAAACAGTGTGATAGGATCAGAAAGATAGGAACAAAGAAAAATAAATCAACGAATAGGATAGAGAATCCAGAAATACTCTGATGTGATATGCTCAGCCAGGTTTAGACAAAAGCACAAAAGCAATTCAATAGAGGAAGGATAGACTTTTTAACAGATGGTGCTGGAACCATTGAATATTCATAGGCAAAAACAAAAACAAACCTCACACCTTATACAAGAATTACCTCAGTTTAGGGGTGCCTCTCAGTGGTAGGTAGAGAACTTGCCTAGCAAGGCCCTGGGTTCCATCCCAGCCCCCCTACACTCACAAAGCTTAAAGTGAATCATGAGATTATATGTAAAATAACAAAATGATGAAACATTTAAAAAAATACGAGGAAAATTCAAAAATTTTGGGTTCTTGGACTAGGCAAAGAGTTCTTAGACGCGACACTAAAAAGACAGTCCATGAAAAGGAAAACTTGACAAATTTTATTTCATCAAAATTAAAATGTTTTGTTTCATGACAGCTCATTTTGTGAATAAGATGAAGTGGTGAGTTATAGCCTGTGAGAAAGTAACTGCAAATCACATAATCTGGGAAGGAATTTAAAAACAGTAAAAAAAAAATCAATAATGTAATTAGAAAATGGACAAAAGGCATGAATACATTTCACTGAAGAGGATTTACAGATGGCAAATGAGCACATGAAGACATGCCTCAGCATTACTAGCCATCAGAGAAAAGCAAATTAAAACCATAATGAAGCTGGGTGTGGTGGCACATGCCTGTAATGGCTTGGAGGCTGAGGCAGGAGGATTGCAAGTTCGAGGCCAGCCTCAGCAACTTAGCAAGGCCCTAAGCAACTCAGTGAGACTCTGTCTCTAAATAAAAAAAATAAGAAAGGGCTGGGGATGTGGCTCAGGGGTTTTGCGCCCCTGGGTTCAATCCCTGATACCAAACAAAAACAAAAATGAAAAAACCAAAAAAAAAAAAAAGGCATCCTGAGATCATATTACCCACGTATAAGAATGGCAAAAATAAAAACGAGTGACAACCCCAAATGCTGGCAAGGATGAAGAGAAACCAGATCACTCACACTTGACTGGTGGGAATATATAAGGGAACAGCTACTCTGGAAGAAGTTTGGCAGTTTCTAGCAATTATACTCCTGGTCATTTATACCAGAGAAATGAAAGCTGAAGTTTATACAAAAACCTGTGTATGAATGTTCATGGAAGCTTTATTCATAATAGACAAAAAGCAGAAGCAGCTGGATGTCCTTCAACAGGTGACTGGGTTAAACAAACTGTGGTGTTATGTTTTGGCTTCCCCAAACTCCCACTAGTAATGTTCCTTGCTGGAAAGGCTTTGCTTTCTCTAGTTTATTTTTTATTTTTAATTAAAAAAATAATAATTCCTTCCTTCCTTCCTTCCTTCCTTCCTTCCTTCCTTCCTTCCTTCCTTCCTTCCTTTGTACCAGGGATTGAACCCAGGGGTGCTTAACCACTGAGTCACATCCCCAGCCCTATTTTGTATTTTATTTAGAGACAGGGTCTCTCTGAGTTGCCTAGGGCCTCACTAAGTTGCTGAGGCTGGCTTTGAACTCATGATCCTCCTGCCTCAGACTACCGAGCTGCTGGAATTACAGGCGATTGTCACCAAGCTGGGCTTTGTTTTCCAGTGCCGGAGATGCAACCCAGGACCTTAATCATGCTAAGCATATGCTCCACCTCTGAGCTATACCCTCCACCCCCTGCTTAGTGTTTTTCCTTAAAACACTTTTTTTTCGAGATTTTTGCTTCTTCTAGTTTTAAAAGACATTCATTCATCTGCAATCCAGAAGTTCATCCATTATGAACAGTATTGTCAAATGCCTCTCCTGGGGGTTTGAAACATTTCTGCTCAAAGCTGAGAGGTGACATTGCTTGGTTCCCTGCCCTGTTTTGGGACCTTGTGAAACGGCATCCTGTGGTTGGGAGCTGGTTCCTGGATGAACGAACCCACCACAGCACTTCAGTAATTTTAGGTTATGGCTAACTAGGAACGACTTGTGCTTTCTGTTTTCCCTGGCACATGGCTGACATTCCAGGGCTTGCTCACTGTGATTAATACAGCAGCTGCAGGAACAGCCTTCTGGAAAGACAAAACCAGCATCATTTGTCTTACCTCACCGCGGAGTGCTGGAAGCTTCCATTTCCTCATTAGGAAAATTCCTTTCACCTCAAAGAGCTATTGTGAGGAATGAAGAGCAGAAATAGCTGTGGAGCACTTTGCTAGAGCCAAGGAAATGTGAGGCATCACTTGAGGCTCGAGTCGGATTTGGCTTAGCTGTGAGTAACATCAACTCCCACAGACCAGTGGCTTCAATGAGGAAGAAATTCGTTTCTCTTTCATAATAAAGCCCAGGGGTGTGACAATATGGAGGAAGCTGGAGGACGTTATGCTAAGTGAAATAAGTAGGCACAGAAAGACAAAGTGTGCATGATCTCACTTCCATGTGGAACCTAGGGGAGGGGTTTGGGGAAGATGGGTTGGTCAAGGGTGAAGTTTCAGACCCAAAGGATGAGTAAGCCCTGGAGACCTAAGGTACAGTATGGTGTTTTAGTCAGCTTTTTTGCTGCTGTGAAGAAAAGACCTGACAAGAACAATTTTAAGAAGGAAGTTTATTTGGGGGCTCAGTTTCAGAGGTCTCAGTCCATAGAAGGCTGGCTCCATTCCTCGGGGCTCGAGGTGAGGCGGAACATCATGGCGTAGAGTGTGGTGGAGGGAAGCAGCTCACATGGTGGTCAGGAAACAGACTCCACCCTCCAGATGCAAATATACACCCCATGGCCACGCCCCCAATGCCCCACCTCCTCTGACCACACCCACCTGCCTCCAGTCACCACTCAATTAATCCCATCAGGGATTTGTTGACTCATTGGGTCAAGACTCTTACAACCCAGTCATATGTCCTCTGAACCTTCTTGCATTGTCTCACACGTGAGCTTTTGGGGGACACCTCACATCCAAACCATAACATAGGGTGATTACAGTTACCAATACTATATAATCAAAATTTGCTAAGAGAGATTTTTAAATGCTCTCACTACAAAAATATGATAAATATTTGAGTAAGGACTGGGGAGGTAACTCAATGATAGAGCACTTGCTTAGCGTGTGCAAGGTCCGGGGTTCAATCCCCAGGCACTGCAGTAAATAAATAATGAAAAAGTTAATTAGCTTGATTTAACCATTTTACAATGTAGACATATATCAAAACATCATGTTGTATGCCATAAATATATATAATTTTTATTCACAATTAAACATATATAAAAAAGTCCAGGGGAGGAGATCTGGAGCTTGTGAGACAGCTTTGCCCCACAATCTGGATCAAAGGATCCAGATTCCTCATATCTAATAACTCTGTTGTGTGTAGTTTCTATTCTCACAGTCATCTCATAATCCAAGAGAGCTGCCAGAGCACCAGCCAACACATCCATATTCTAGACACAGGGAAGAAGGGAGCAAAGAAGGTATGTCATCTTCTATCAGGAATATTTCTGTAAGTTGCACACAGTCCTCTGCTCAAATCTCATTGCCCAAACCTTAGTCACATAAACCAAAGCAAACTGCAGGAGAGGTTGGGAAATATCATTTTTTATTCTATTTGGTCTTGTGCCCAGTTAAAGGGGAAAGATTTATACACTGAAGAGAAACCAGAATGTGTACCCAGCTAAAAAAACAGGATTCTATTACTATAGGAAAATGGAAATTATAGGAAAAATAGAGTCTGCCAACTTAATTGGCACACTAGGAAAATAGAGGACTGTTCTGTAACTTCCATCAGCAACCCACAGGAAGGTCGTACCATCTGCCAACAGACTTTGGTCAAAGCAAGAAAAATATGCACACATCTGGCCTAAAAGTTGTCTCTCCTGCCGTAGGGGAAATTTAGCCTTAGCCAACTCTGGTTGGGATCTTGGATGTGCTGATTGAATCCAGCCATGCCCCAGGCCCTGGGGAACCTTTCTGGGTCTTGGCAAGAGTGTGGGCAAAGGCGAGGGACTGGTCCTTGCCCACCCTTAGGGCTGTCTGCTTGGAAGGGGGTTCCCGCAGCTTACCTTCCACCTGGTCCCCTTGCTGCAGCTGCTCCCCTGGAAGTCTCCCCAGGATCTAGAAGGGTAGGCCTACTTCCCCTATTCCTGTGGCCACTTCTGGTACCCTACGGGGGACACCAAGCCGTTTCTGAAAACACACAGGAGAGGGGAGTTGGGCTTTCTTTCTAGGACTTGGTGGGTCAACATCTACATCAAATCAAGTGACCTTGAAAAAAATGATTTACCGTCTTCAGGCCTCAGTTTCCGCATCTGTAAAGTGGACGTAAAGAGTTGCTTTGAGAACTAAGTAATGGAACCGTGTCCAGCATGCAGTAGATACTGCTTAGCAAATGTGGGTTCCCCCTCCCTGCTCCTATAGCCACCCTCCCATGGTACAAAGGCCAGATGCATTTTCTCAAGGCAGACCTGGGAAATTCCTGTGATGACAAGGGGGACTTTTCCACGGGGTCACTGGGTCATAGCCGATTCTTCCTTTGCCCATGGGAACGTGCGAGAAAGACACAATGAGCCTGATTCTGAACAAAGTCAGTTGTGAAAGGCGGTGAAAGGCTGAGGGACTGTCCCAGATTAAAGAGGCATGACAACTGAGGGCAGAGGGTGACTCTGGGTTGGAGGGAGGCTTGTCATAAAGGACGGTCTCAGGGCAGTCGGTGCAACTTGAAAATGGAGTGTGAATTAGATACGAGTATTGAGAAAAAATAGAAGAAAGATCAGAGGAGCAGACAAAGGGGATCAGGGGACAGAGGCGGGGTGGGCTGGGGAGCTCGCTGGCCTGCTCACAGATGTGAACACACCACAGCGAACCTCACCATGGCGTACACGTCTACAAGACACTAACTGAAAGACCCGTGAGTGAACAGCAGAGAGATCAGTAGAGTAGAGGGAAGGGAATGCGGGGAGGGATTCGGGCAGGGGAAGGGGAAGCACTAGGGACGGCATTAGAGGAAATTACAGTCCATGCTTTTATAATTGTGTCAAAATGAATCCTAATGTTATGCATAACTAAAAAAGAGCCAACAACAAAAAAAAAAAAAAAAAGAAAAAGAAAAAGAAAAAAAAATAAAGGAAAAAAAGATACGGGGAGGGCCGGGCGCGGTGGTGCACACCTGTAATCCCAGCATCTGGGGAGGCTGAGGCAGGAGGATCAAGAGTTCAAAGCCAGCCTCAGCAAAAGCGAGGCCCTAAGCAACTCAGTGAGACCCTGTCTCTAAATAAAATATAAAAAGGGCTGGGGGTGTGGCTCAGTGGTTGAGTGCCCCTGAGTTTAATCCCTGGTACCAAAATAAAAAAAGATTTGGGAGGCTACTGTGGGAAAGTGCCTGGGTTCATCTGGCAGAATTAAGTATATTGAGTATATCGAGTTGAGGGGGTGGAGACAAACCTAGAAAGTCAGGTATGATCTGGAGAAGGCAGCGGGAGTCACAGAAGGCTCCTGGGTAGGGGACGATCACAGTTCAGCCATGGAATGAACGTCTCCCTTGTAGATGGAGACCAGTTTGGAAAAGAGTACATTTGACTCCAGGTAGAAGATTAGGAGTCACTGCACGAGTGCAGGGGAAGCAGTAAAAGGACCCGGATCAGGGCAACCAGACAGAGGACGGGAAAGGAGGGACCCAGATGGGTGCTGCATGATCACCATCTCTCCAACATCTCCTTCCACAAGACAAACAACAACACGAAACAGAACATTGTGTTAATGTTGAATTTTTAGAATTTGACCATTGTATTGTGATTATGTCAGAGAATGTCCTATTTCCAGAACATACGGGCTGAGGGATTTAGGAAGAAATGGCCACAATATGGGCAGTTTATTGTCGACTGGTTCAACAAAAATGAATCATGAGGATAACCAACCATGGATTATATTTACATACTTAATAAGTGAACCAGAAGGCGTCTCTGGGGCTCGTTGTAATAGTTGCACGACTTTTCTGTGGGTTTTAGAATTTTTCCAAAGTAAGTTGAAATAGAAATAATGAATACAATTTAAAAATAGTAAATTTCTGGTGCTGAGGATTGAACCCAGGGCCTCGCGCATGGGCTATGCCACTGAGCTACAGCCCTCCCCAGCCCGCCACCAATTTTAAAGGCCTGACTTTCCTTAAGGTAGTTCACACCATGGGCGTGCTTTCTGGTAGGGGGTTTGCAAAGTTTCAGTAGTTCAGGTCAGTGCAGGATATCAGCTTCTGTCCAGGTAACTGTCACCTTGGAAGGAGACGGCAGAGATGCTGAAGATGAGGGGCTGGGGAGGAGGGGCAGTTTGGTTCCTGAGCCCCCCAAGAAGGGTGGGGAGAGCCTGAGAGGCTGGCCCTGGGTAAGACGGGAGGATTTGGGGGATTAGAGGAGCAGGAACCCACGGAGCTTCCCCTCCGGAACTTGGGTTGTCCCTGTCGCTGACAACCACTTTCAATTTTTCCAAGTTCCAGTTCATACATTAGCTGCCCACCTAATGATTCTTTGCAGGTCAAGTTCAAGGCCACAGACAAATCCAGGGCAGTGACAAGAAGGAAATCTCTCATCAGCGTCATTTATTCTTTACTCAGTAAACATTTGTGAAGAGTTTATACCATGATGGACACTGAGCTGGGTGGCCGGGGACTTAAAAAGGAGACACAGGGGCTTAGTATGGGAGATGTGGCGGAAGTCAGCGAGGGCAGGAGGGGTCCGCGCCTCAGGGTATCAGAGAAGGCCTCTCTAGAGGAAATGGTGCTTGAGCCGGGGTCTGGTGTGAGGAGGGTTCCCAGCTGGGCCAGCTGAGGGAACAGCAGAAGTTATGCCGGTCGGCTCTCTATTACTGTAACACAGGCCTGAGATAAACCAGCGGCTAAGGAGGAAGGGTTTATATTGACTCACAGTTTCAGAGGTTTTAGTTCATAGTTGCTTGGCCCTGTTGCCTTTGGGCCTGTGGCAAGGCAGCACATCATGGCAGGAGTGTGTGGTGGAGGAGGCCTGTTCACCTTGTGGCATCTGGGAAGCAAAGAGAGAGAGACAGGCAGGGGCTGGGATCCATAACCCCTTCAAGGGCATAACTATCAGTGACATAACTTCTTCCCACTAAGCCCCGCCTTTCTTTTTTTGGTACCAGGGATTGAATTCAGGGGCACTTAACCCCTAAGCCACATCCCCAGCCTTATTTTGTGTTTTATTTAGAGACAGGGTCTCGCTGAGTTGCTTAGGGCCTTACTGTTGTTGAGACTGGTTCAAACTCGAGATCCTTCTGTTTCAGCCTCCTGAGCCACTGGGATTATGGGTGCGCACCACCACATTTGGTTCTTTTATTATTATTATTATTTAAATTTTGAGGCAGAGTCTTGCTAAGTTGCTGTGGCTGGCCTTGAACTTGTGATCCTCCTGTTTCAGCCCCTGAGTCGCTGGTATTACAGATGTGAGCCACCATGCCCAGCTATATTTTTTATTTTAAATAACACATTGTAATTGTACATATTTATGGAATATAGCATGAGATTCCAACACATGTGTATAATACATAATGATCAAATCAAGGTAATTGGCACATCTATAATCTCAGGCATTTATTATTATTTTTTTGTTGGTATCACTCAAAAATCTCTCTACTAGCTATTTTGAAATATCCAATTAATTGTTTTGAACCAGAGTTACTTTATCATAGGATATTAGAAGTTAATCATCCTAGCCAACTGCTATATTATTTCTATACTTAAGCTAGCTTTAATGATTCCTGATTTAAAAACACAAATTTTCTAGTACTACTCTGTCAAGAATGTTTATCAGGAATGTGTTTCAAATGTTATTAAGTAATTTTTTGGCCCTTACTGAGATATGGATTTTCATATGGAGTTTCTCCAGAATTATCTAGAAACTCAGTACCAGAAAAAGAGTAATAAAAGTGAATCCCCTTAAAATGGGAAGCAAAGACAGGCATGTCAGCACACACCTGTAAACCCCAGTTACTTGGGAGGCTGAGGCAGGAGGATTGCAAGGTTGAGGCCAGTCTCAATGACTTACTGAGACCCTGTCTCAAATTTTTTAATAAATAAATAAGGGCTGGGGATATAATTCAGTGGAAAAGCATTCCTGGGTTCAAGGTCCAGTACTGAAAAAAATAAAAATAAAAATAAAAGTTAGGAAATATATAGTATAGTTGATCATAAGAATGATCATAAGCCCATTCAACAGATGAATGGATGAAGAAAATGTAGTATGTATACACATAGAATGTTGCTCAGCCTTAAAGAAGAATGAAATTATGGCATTTGCTGGCAAATTGAGCTGGAGGCTATCATGCTAAGTGAAATAAGTCAATCCCAAAACCGAGACTGAATGTTTCTCTGATATGTGGATGCTGACTCACAATAAGGGGGGTAAAGAATAGAAGCTCATTGGATTAGCCAAAGGGGAATGAAGGGAAGGGAGGGGGATGGGAATAGGAAAGACAGTAGAATGAATGGGACATCACTTTCCTATGTTCATATATAAATACACCACAGTGAAACTCCACGTCATGCACAACCACAAGAATGGGAAGTTATACTCCATGTATGTAGGATATGTCAAAACACACTCTACTGTCACGCATATCTAAAAAGAATAACCAAAAAATGGCATGATTGCAAGCACACTAATACTTAAAAAAGAAATGAATTAAACTTTTTAATGTATTTTTGAACAAAATTATAGGATGGCATGATATTATACCTTTAACTTTATGGTTGACTTTTTTATTTTTTATTTTTTATTTTTATTGTAAACAAATGGGGTACAACTTGTTTCTCTGTACATGAAGTAGAGGCATACCATTTGTGTAATCATACATTTACATAGGGTAATGGTGTTTGGTTCATTCTGTTATTTTTTCTTCCCCCCACCCCTCCCACCCCTCTTATCCTTCTATACAGTCCCTCCTTCCTCCATTCTTGTCACCCTTCCATGCCCCATTATGTGTCATCATCTGCTTATCAGTGAGATCATTTGTCCTTTGGTTTTTTGAGATTGGCTTATCTCACTTAGCATGATATTCTCCAGTTTCATCCATTTGCCTGCAAATGCCATAATTTTATCATTCTTTATGGCTGAGTAATATTCCATTGTATATATAAGCCACAGTTTCTTTATCCATTCATCAATTGAAGGACATCTAGGTTGGTTCCACAATCTGGCTATGGTGAATTGAGCAGCAATGAACATTGATGTGGCTGTATCTCTGTAGTATGCTGATTTTAAGTCCTTTGGGTATAGGCCAAGGAGTGGGATAGCTGGGTCAAATGGTGGTTGCATTTATGGTTGACTTTTTGCAGTAGAAAGAGAGTCATTTCAGAAAGAAAGTTCTGGAGCTTCATTGATTCTCCCAAGGGTACGCAGGCTCTTGAGATGTTCCTGTCATTACCATTGTTGATTTATTCTTGTATTGTTACCTGGCACCACTACCAGATCCTCATCAGTCAAGGGCTCCTCAGTATGTTTCAGCATCATTTCCATTGACAGCATGAAGTCTGAATCTTTTTGGGCCATTTGCAATTTCCCTTCGTCACCAATGTGCATAGTACTGTTCAGCACTGTTTAGGGAGGTGTTACCACATCAATCAAGAACTCCACAAAGACGTTGAGGCAAAAGGGGCAGGGGAGGAACATTTAAATGTTATAAATGATGAGCACATTAGTAAGTACTTGCAGGAACCCTGTCTACTTGATACTGTCTACTTGGAAAATAAGGGTGTCCGTATTATATCTTTCTGTGTTTTCCAATGATGGGTTTTTTTCCTTTACCTTATCCCAGAACAAATTCTTGGAAGATTATTTGTATCACTGCTTTGAATAATTTGTGTACATTCCCATCTTTCTGCCCCTCTCTCAAGATTGAAAGACCTCAACAAGAATGTCCCATTGGTAGGGCCTGGGTCACACCCCTACCTGCAGAGAGGGAGGGAAAGAACATTGACTTTCCTTTGGCAAGCTCCATGGGAAGCTCCACGTCCCCACCTATCTTGAAATATTCCCCCAAGTGGGGTGTTCAGATGCTTGACCCCCACATTCAGGGGAAGGGTGGGGGAAGCAGATTCTTTTCTCAACAGCTTAAACCCACACTCATTATCTCCCTCTTGTTTCCACCCTGAACCTGTTTCTCCTTGTCTCTTCTGTCTTTCCTTTCATAGTGAATGCCTCTGTCCCCCGTCATGGCCACACTAAGGAATTTGGGGAAGTGGAAAACTGGAAACTGTGCCATGAGTGACTGAGCACTGCTTCTGATGTGACAAAGTTCGACTTGTATTTAAAATAAATGTCTAACCAGGCGCAGTGGTGCACGCCTGTAATCCCAGCAGTTCTGGAGGCTGAGGCAGGAGGATGGAGCGTTCAAAGCCAGCCTCAGCAACTTAGGAGGCCCTAAGCAACTCAGTGAGACCCTGTCTCTAAATAAAATACAAAATAGGGCTGGGGATGTGGCTCAGTGGTTGAGTGGCCTTGAGTTCAATCCTGGGTACAAAAATAAATAAGTAAATAAATAATAAAATAAAATAAATGCCCAATCCTGGCTGCCTTTCTCAAATTAAAAAGGGGGTGGGGGGTGGTCTGGGAATGAAGTTCAATGGTAGAGTGTCCTTGGATTCAATCTCCAGTACTGATAAACAAACAAACAAGTATGTAGGCTGTCCAAGCAACATAAAACCATGAGCATTCACTATAAGTATATCTGCAACTTTTTTAAAAAAAGTTTCAAATGATTTTGAGGTTGATTTTTTAGAATTAAAAAATGTATTAGTGTAGCTCAAAGAATCCTGAGGTAGACCAGATATTCTATAGTGAAGGAAAAAACCCCTCAAAACTGTCTTGTGGGGTCCCTCCAGAGACACTCATGACCACAGCTGCTGATCATAAAGTCTGTTAGACATTCACTTCGTCATGTTGCTTTCTTGAGTCCAGGTGCCCCACAGGTCACCTGCGTTTGCAACTGCAAGATAAATAGAGCCTATGGCTTCTACTTTGGGGAGATTTACTTATAATATAGGAAACTCCAAATTTTGGAGGTTGTCAAAAGATTCCAGGTGCATCCACTCCCCCTGCCCCCCCTGTCCCCCTCTAGTGCTAAAGATTGAACCCAGAGCCTCATGCATCCGTTTTTAATGTTTTTCTAAAATTTTGAGACAGGGTCTTGCTAAGTTGCTTAGGGCCTCCCTAAGTTGCCGAGGCTGGCTTCCAACTTGAGATCCTCTTACCTCAGCCTCCCAAGTTGAATCGCTGGGATTACCAGCATGCATCACCGCACCCAGCTCCATGTGGACAATTCTTGAATAGTCTGCGATTTCAGCACTGCCTTAAAGTCCCATCTTTGTCAGATTCAATTTTTCATAGGCTTGTGCATCTGTTCGTGGCATGTCTATTGTGTTCCTTGGGCTATTCTTCCTGTCCCTGCACACTGCCTGTATTACTTCACTTAAGCTATTACATTTTGTTTTCGGGCTGGGAAACTCTCCCCCTAAGACATTCATTCTTTTCCACCTGATACAACTATGTCACTGTGGTTTGTTTAGATGACCTGCGTAGCTTGGTTCACTGATGCTGACAGCTTAAGTCCTCAAGCACTGTGACAGCCATCAGGAAGAATGAATAGGCAGTTGTCCTGCTCCCTGCTACGGTCCTGTCACATGGCCATATGTGAAATGTTCAGGTTTTGCTCTGGTCGATTCTTGTTAAAGACTGTAAAGAGATTTCATCTACCTTAACTTCACTTGAGCAATAGCTACAAAACCACTATTTCCATTGTTTTAAGCTGTTATATTTTTCCAAAGTCCTCTTTATTTCACTACAATGGTCTAGTGCGACCAGGAGCATATACATATGCACATATATGTGAATATGTCTCATATGTATACACATGTGCATAGACGTACGTATGTTGTATGGATACACAGACACACACATGATTATATATATGGAGAGGGAAGAAGAGGAATAAAAGGGAATTCAGGAAGAAGAGGCCAAGTTCATTACCAGAAGTTTCATGCTTTCCTCACTCAATATCCCCCGTGTTTTTCCCATGAGAAAACTGAGCTTGGTAGATTGAGCAAGTTGCCTCAGATACCCGGATGCAAGAGGCAGCACTAGGGTCACCATGGCCTGGACTCACTCTGCTGCTTCCCCGTGTCACCCAGCTGTGAGGGTGGGAAGGCAAAAGGCTGGCTGGCACAGGGTGAGAAGACAGTCATAGGATTGTCCCTGCAATGTGTCCTCAACAGTCAACTGAAGAAGGGAAGAAGGGAATAAATCTGAGCGACACTAAAAAAATGTGTTCTACTGTCACATATAACTAATTAGAACAAATAAAAAAATTTAAAAGAGTATATTTATGATAGTACAAACAGGGCGTGGTGGCACAGGCTGATAATCCCAGCTACTCAGGAGGCTGAGGCAGAAGGATTGCAAGTTCGAGGCCAGCCTCAGCAACTTAACCAGACCCTGTCTCAAAGAAAAAAATCAAAAGTCGGGGGGGATGGGATGGGTCTCAGTGGTAGAGGGTTGCTGGGTTCAATCCCCAGTGCAAAAAAAAAAAAAGATATTATAGCTAAAATTGTAAAATGAAGGAAAATTCATTATCTTCATTATTACAATAGCACCACCATTTGAGTTGACTTATTGACCATATTTATTTATTTATTTAGGATTAAGAGCTGAGGAGGGAAGCTCACTAAGTCATGCAAAGCACTTGGTGCCTGGAACATCATAGTTACTCCTCAGTCATTGCTACTGACTACCATTATCATTTTTAGATTTCTTTTTCTGAAAATTATTCAGTGAAATATCACTATTGTATTAAAAATATGAATTAAGCCAGGTTGGGCGGTACATGCCTGTAATTCCATCTACTTAGGAGGCTGAGGCAGGAGGATCGCAAGTTTGAGACCAGCCTCACAATTTCACAAGACCCTGTCTCAAAATAAAAAAATAAAAAGGGCTGGGGATGTGGCTCAGTGGTGGAGCACTTGTCCATGCTTGAGGTCTTGGGTTCAATCTCCAGTCCCCCCACTCCCAGGAACTTTTATTTTTATGAATCTTGGGGTAGATGTAACCATATTACTTTCAGTACTGCGAGCAATGTTTAAAAATACATTTCCAGCTGGGCATGGTGGTGCATGCTTCTAATCCTAATAATTTGGGAGGCTGAGGCAGGAGGATGGCAAGTTCGAGGCCAACCTTAGCAATTTAGCAAGACACTGTCTCAAAATAAAAAATAAAAGAGCTTGGCATATCCCCAGCTTAGTGGAAAAGTGGAGAGCACCCCAGGTTTAATCCCCAGTACTGGGCCCTGACCTCAAATCAGTCACAATATGAAAATACCAGTTTCCTTGATGCACACACACTAGCTTTGGGTATTATACATATATTTAATTTTTTTTTTTTGGTACCAGGAATCGAACTCAGGGGCACTAAGCCACATCCACAGGTCTTTATATTTTTGAGACAGGGTCTCTCAAAGTTGTTGTGGCTGGCCGTGAGCTTGCAATCCAAACCCAGCATGGGTATTATATTTTTAAAGTCTGCTAATTAATAGGTCAATATAATTCCTCAGGGTCTGGTTTTGGTTTTGGTTTGTTTTGTGTTGAGGGTCTTGTGCATACTAGGCAAGTGCTCTATCACTGAACCACATCCCTAGTTCATGCTTCTGTTTTTACAAAAAGATTTAACTTACATTTTCTTGGTCATCGAGATACTTTTTATTCTTTGTTTTTTCTTTTGTACTGGAGATTGAACCCAGCAGTGCTCTACCACTGAGCCACATCCCTGGCCCTTTGTAATTTTATTTAGAGACAGGGTCTGTTTGATTTACTTAGAGCCTCACTAAGTTGCTGAGGCTGGCCTTGAACTTGCAATCCTCCTGCCTCAGCCTCCTGAGCTGCTGGGATTACAGGTGTGCACCACTGCACTGTTCAGCTCATTGTCTGGTTTTTAACAGAAAACATGTTTGTAGTCTGTTAAATGTTCATGTCCTTTGTCCATTTGTTGGGACATTTGCATTTTTAATCAGTTTACATAAGTTCATTATACAATAAATATATCAACTCTTTGTATATGGTATTTGTTGCAAAATGTCTTCCACTCGTCAGTTTGAGATCTTTAACTTTTTCACATGAAAGTTCTATGGTTTTATGGAATCAAATTCTTAAATTAGGTGCCAGACAATATAGCTCAGTGGTAGAGTGGTAGGTGTGAGGTCCTGGGTTCTAACCCAGCACCATAAAAAAAAAAGAGAGAGAAATAAACAAGTAAATTAAACCTTTTAATTGCTTTGTGATGTCTTTCTCCTGTGTTGACTTTAAAAAGTTACCCTCTTCCACAGTTTTACTGACAACCTAATTCTATTTTCATTGCTGTAATTTTATTTTTATATTTTGTGTTTTTGAGATGGGAGGGTCTTACGAAGTTGCTGAGGCTGGTTTCGAACTTGTGATCCTCCTGCCTCAGCCTCCCAAGTTGCTGGGATTAAAGGTGTGCACCGCTGCATCCAGCTCAGATTTTGTTAGTTTTGTTTTAATAAGTACTTGTTGCAATTGAGAACGGCACCCTTGTACATTACATTTTCTAACTTTATCGCTAGGAGAGAAGAACACTTCTGATTCTGTGTGTTTTTTACCTGCTCTTTGTGGACTCCAATGTCTGTTCAATTGTTTACTTTGGAGTTTCAAGGTATACAGTATCATTAGTAAATGAGGGCAATTTGGCCTCATTTTTTCCAATGCTTTTACATTTTTGGGTAATGTTTTAAAAGCAACAGTAAATAATCATGGGGGAGGAGATGTTAAGTAAATAATAGAATGATGTGCTTACTATGATACCTTCACTATATTAAAAAAAATATGTGAGCCAGGCACAGTGGCACACTCTTGTAATCCCAGTGGCTTGGGAGGCTGTGGCAGGAGGATCATGAGTTCAAAGCCAGCCTCAGCAACTTAGTGAGGCTCTAAGCAACTCAGTGTTTCTAAATAAAATACAGAAAAGGGTTGGGGATGTGGCTCAGTGGTTAAGTGCCCCTGGTTTCAATCCTCAGTGTCCCTGTCCCACCCCCAAAATGTGTAAACTGGTACTAGCTGGTTAGCTAAGTGGTTAGCATATGTCCTTGAGTGGCAGAATTTAGTTGAATCTACCTTTTCATTTATACACATTTTGGATCATTCTATGAAGATCATATATTATTTAGGCAATTTTAAAAAATGGCACTTTGAAGACATTTATTGTGTTCCTTTTATTGTGTTGGCTGTGGGCTGAAACAGCTGTTCTTTATCTACTGAAGATCTTGCCTATCTTATTTTTAAGATTTTTTTTTTTAAACTTAGAGCTAGCTGGGTGTTGAATTTTGTCAAATGATTTTTTTGGGGCAGATGCAAAAATGATCATGGTTTCTGTTTTCTGTAGCTGAGATATATTTTACTTAAGATAAAACACACAGATCCTAGGAAAATGGTTTAGTGTATTCTGAGCATTGTGTGCACCCATCACCACCATCCCAAGTGAGAAACAGAACATTTCTATCGCCCCAGAAAGTTCTATGGAAAATTCTGTGGTATGCTGTTGATTTGTGGTAGGCCAGCCTCCTGCATCTAATGTCCTTCAGGTCTGGGGTCACTTGCAAAGTTCCAGCAGGCTGTCCCGTCTCTGTTCCCCTCCAGGTGTTTATCAGAGGGAGCCAGATTCTCTGCAGGGCAAGTGGCCATCGGGAGGGGGATTTAAAACTGCCTTCTGAGGGACAAAGAGGGTAATAGCCATAGTTGGAGGCTTTTAGTGATCTTGCCTCAAAATGGCATCTATGACAAAAAGTGGTTTCTGGGTGTCACTTTCTGAAAGGTTGTGATGGGGAGGAGAGGATGGAGTAGGTGCGGTGGGTACAGCATCCCTGATGCCACAATTGTGGGATCTACAGGTCCCATGTCTTGTGTTCTCACTTGTTGATAAAGTCAGACACCACTTTCTGGAATATTCTTTTCTGGCACATCCTTTCCCTTTGGCTGGGTTGTTAGCTTGCATTGCTACATTGTCTGTTCAGGAAGCTTGCTACCCTCACCTTATACGATTCTCCTTGTGTGTTTTGCAGGTCGCCAGTCTCTGCCGCAGTGTATGCAATGATACCCAGTGTTATTTATTCATCTTCATGTATTTTAGCCAACAGGGAAAAAACATGGGAATATATGTGTATATTTGCTTCTATCAGCTTCATATTGACCTGTCAATTGGGTTTTAAATATCATGAAGTTCAGTAAATGCTTGATCTAGTATATGTTTTGCCTTCTGTACCTCCAGACTAAGAAGTCTGCAGAAAGATGGCTTGTGATTGCCTGAATCAATGTGTTGGGGCTCAATTTGTTGGGTTTGAACAAGGTCCAGACTCTTCTGTTTTATAATTTTTGCAGTGTTAAGTTTGAGTAATGCAAACAATCACTTGTAGTTCATTTTTCTTTTATGAGTCTTCTTAACGTGAGCCAGGTAAGTGCCTCAGGGTGCCGACCCTGACCCTCAGGGTGTGACATATGCTAAGTGTGGGTCTCTGAAGCCTTCCTGGTGCTGGGGGAGGGGCGGGAAGGACGTATGTAAAGCAGGCAAGTGGGACACACCAGGAGCCACGACCCAGACTCCAGCAGACACCAAATCCAAACAAAACAGCAAAGGTATCAGTGTGAGCCACAGCCCCGAAGCAGCTGCCTCCTATAGTTTTTGATATAAACGTCAAACAAGAGCCACGTTTTCTGTACTGCGGCGCCTACATCGCTAAAATCAATTTAGATGTCTATTTCTAGCAGATGTCACAACTTGGATTATTTTTCCTTTTTTATATAAAAATCTGAAGCTATTTTTAAATCTGTATCCAACCGGGTTTGCACTGTTCTCAGTACGCGATCTGTGACAGTCGTGGCTGAAGACAGAGGCTTCCAGGATGGACACCAGGAGCCTGGGAGGGGGCAGGAGCTGTCCCTCTGCCCTTGAGCCTTTAGAGGGAAGATCTGTGAGTCTTACCTGTGTGGAGGAACTCTACAGGGACCTTTAGAAATTGGACTATCTGTTGGACACAGTGGTGCCCCCCTGTAATCCCAGTGACTCGGGAGGCTGAGGAAGGAGGATCCAAGTTTGAGGCCAGTGTCGGTAACTTAGGGAGAACCTGTCTCAAAACAAAAATAAAAAAGGGCTGAGGATGTTTGTAATAGAGTTCAATCCCCAGTACTGGAAAAAAAATCAATTAAAAAAAAAAAAAGAAAAGAAAGAAGTTGGGCCACCGCTCTTCTACTAACCCTCATGTTGTTTGTCCCCAAGCTGTTTGGCTTGCAATCTGAGGAGACAACTGACTTTTCATGTTTTATACATTTTATTCATACATTTCTCCAACTTTGAAATGACAAAAGCCCAATTCTATGGTTTCCCATTACACAGCATCCTACAGGTATGTATATTCTACAAAGAATACTATGGAGTTTCTCTTCTTCCCCTGTCACACGAGATAACTGATTAGGGTTTCGACTTGAACTGTGCTAGCAGCACACCGGCGACAGGGCAAAGGGATCAGGATGGGAGGGCGTGTGCTAAGGCATGTAAATAGATACACACAGAGAGAAAGAAAAGCAGGACATTTTACAAAGCATCCGAACCTTTCCAATCCCCTCAGTTCCTCTGGCGACCTAAGGCTTTACTGTACCCCGCAAATACTTACAATTGGATACGGTGAAATATACAACAACCATTAACATCTCTCTCTTTTTATCACTGAGACAATACTTCAAAACCTTTTATAAAAAGGCAATAATACATACAGAAAAAAGAACACGTTGGCAAAACTTTATGCAAAACCACCCCAGAACTGAGTTTGAGTAGTGACACTCCTTCAGGCAGCCACCCACCTGCCTGCGCGGACATTCTGGGAGACAGCTGAGACTGGAAATCAATTCCCCCGATTCTTGGTCTCTTTCAAACAAGAAAAAAGAAAAAAAAAAAAAACGTGGAGCCACTGTCTGTGGAGGAACATGTTTCTACTCCCAAGCACAGTTCCTTCTACAGAGATCGTACTTCCCCGGGGTCCAGAGATGCTCACCTGCAGGCCTCTGTGGGTAAGGACATTGGTGTGTTGCTTTGGTCACACACCAGAGAGAATGGAGCTAACTCCAAGCAGAAACAAAGTTCTGAGTTTCTGTGGGAACATAGATATGGAGTTGTGCTTGGGGCCAGAAAAGAGGTCTCCTGTGTGGTTGCAAATCTCTCTTTCCATTTTCTTTTGCTTGGTCCATTTGCACAGGTTCAAGGGAGTGGATGGAGGGTCAGGTGAGAGGTGGTGGGAACTCAGGATTTTGTCTCCCTGGGCCCCCCCACAAAAGAGTTAAGACTTGGGAGTGTCTGCTCCAGAGATGGTGCTGCCCTCTTGTCGTTGTGGTATCTGTGGGTTAGGAAAAAGACCAGATGGGAAAATGGCAGAGAACAGACTCTCCTTCCTTTCCCCTACTTCCTGGAGGGATGTGACAGCTACACTTCATTCACTAAGCTTGGCAATCTGAGACGTCCCATATCTCCAAATTTATGGCGATCAGACTCGCCAGTGCACAGGCCAGATGGAAACCTGATTTCTAAAGGGATCAGAAAAGGGAAATCTCTACCAAATGAAATGAGTCATGACTAAAGTGTGTAGCCCTTCCATGAGCCGCAGCGAGAAGCAAGGTATCTTTGTAAGAGAAGAATTCATCTCAAGTGCAGGACAAGAGAGACGCGCTCAGGGGCCTTAAATCTGTTACAGGCCACAGTGAGCCGTAAGTCCTTGCAAAGAGAATGGACTTAGGAGACTGTGCTCAGTTCTGAAAAAAACAAAACAAAACCAAAATCCCCACAAAACTTGCACAGGTTGGATATGAAGAATTTACCAATCAAGCAGTTTTCTTGGTAGCTTTAGCAGCAAGCTAAGCTTACCTTTGCTCCAAGTTAAGACGCTGACCTGAAATGATAATCAAGGACATCCCATGAGTTGGGAGACAAGAGCGCTTTGGGCTGCCTTGTCCTTGAGGGGCAGTTTCCACTCTGGGCATCTCCACGTCCAGTGTCCACTGACTAAACTTTTGCAAGGAATGAATTGGAAGCCTTAATGAAGCGACAACTACAATGATTTAAACACAAACAAAAGAACGCTGAGATCAAAGGCTTTAAAAAGATACTAGTAGCTTCAGAGGAAGGCATGGCCTTTCTGGCTGGCTCCAGCAGTGGGAGAAGGAATTGGACACGGGAAGGGGACGGTTTCTGCATTTCTTCGTGCAGTGGGGAACTCTGCACATCTTTAGATATTCTGCCACCAATAGGATGGGCTGGGATGATGGTTTCTGAATGCAAATAGCAAGAAGTAGGTCAACCATTTCTTTTTCTCTCTGAGCAGATATTTTAAATCATCTCACCTGACAGGAGAGACATTTAATTGCATTTTTAAAAAGCTACAATGTTATCTTGACACTGGGAAACTTCCAGATGAATTAAATTGAGTGACATTTTCCTTTTCAGTGTTAAAATGCAATATGCTACATGTGCAAAGTAATTGCTGCCTTATGATTAGAAAATCAGGACATTTCACTTTCTTAACAAAGAAGTCGACACATCAAAACACTCCCTTTCCTGCTGTGGAGAGTGGGGTTGGGTGGGGGAGAGGACCTTTGGAATAGGGCTCTCCAATGCTTCGACTGACCACTGATAAGATTTAGTAATCTAATCACTTGCTCTGGTCCTTAAAAAGGAAAAAAAAAAAAGTTCGGCTGATGGGATGGAGGCAGGAAAGAAGTTTTAGGGATTTTCTCTGATTGCTTAGTGGACAATTGTGATGGAGCAGCGATGTGCTGAAATTACTCTGGATTCAGAAATTTAAGTATTTTCGGCTAGGTTGTAAAGACACTGCTTCAGAGAAGATGCCTGCCTGTGCCCTTCTCAGAGCATGCAGAAAGCGACCAACAAGGGGACAAGTGGCACGGTGCCTTTCCACTGTGGGACCACTGATGTTTGAGTTGGCCTTATGTTTCTCCTCCTTGGTTTAATCCACGGTTAGCAACATGGTTGACGGCTTCAAAGGGTACTGTCAACATCTCTGGAGACTTGGTCTCCAAGGGCAAGTGGGGGCGTGAGGGTTTCTACCAGAGGGAGGGAATTGGTTTCCCATGTGTTAGTTGTATTCTTCTTTGTGCTTCACTGGTAAAGAGGTAGAGTGGGCACCTTGACATTGAGAAGAGCCCGGATTGTGGTCAGTACCATTGCAGGAATGACTGTCTGGCCTTGACATCAGATTAAATCGACCCTAACACAGTCCTATACAACTCTTTGAATATTTCTCTCTCCATCTAGGGGAGCCCACTGTTGAGCTTGTCTCTGGTTTGCCTGTTTGGTCACCCCCACCATAGGGCCCAAACAGAAGGAGGTCACTCAACACCTTGTTAGTAGGTTGTAGACTCATCCAGTCACTGACAAAGAATGATATCAGGAAAAAAATTGGCATGATTTCATGACAGTAGGTGAGGGTTGGGGTGTTGACCAGGTAAGAGGAGTATACAAAAACTGCCTTTTCTGTTCGGTCCCTTAAGAGTTCTTCAGCTTGGAACACACCCTGCACATCCTGCCAGGGCAATTGTGACAAAGGCCATCTAACTTACAAGAAGCAAAAACGATGGTGTGTTTTCAAGAACTGCAGGTTAACGTAAGCGCGTCACGCCCTCACACGCTAAGGAAAAACCTTCTACTGACCTCTGGCAGAGTCTGGGAACCCCCAGCCCGAATCTCCTGTATTAGAAGAATGTGACCTCGTGGCAGGGTGATGAGATGGTGAATGTCTCTAAAGCAACAAGGACAGATGAATCCCCTGTGCCAAGGGATATAGCAAGAGGAAGGAGAGACCACAGGCGGCCCTGCGAGTCAGATGCGGTCCAAGCTGTGCCCTGGCAGGGGGCTTTTGAGTCCTGCTGATTGATACTCACTCCTGGGCCTTTGAAGGGTCAATGAGCAGCTAATGAATTCTAAAACTGAAAAGATGAGCAGCTCGGGAACCTGAACAAATCTATAATGAAATGAAGGACCCAAAGGCATTTAATTATTGAACACATAAAAGGAAGTATATTTAAAAAAAATTGGTCAGACTGTCCTGTTAGTTATCATTTTAAAGGAATTTACAGGGCTGTTATAGATTATTCTTTTGGAATAATTCAGTTTATAGCAAATGCCTAAACTGGTTTCTTCATTGCACAGTATTTTCTCTTAAAATGGGTGCTTTTAAAACAATTACATACAGATTAAAAAATCCTCATTTCTTTGCTTAATTAAAACGTTAATACTCTTAAGACAACACAGATCTGAAATGGTGAAACCAGCAATTCCCCCTCCCACCTTACAACAAATTAAATTGAGACAAAATTACAAACACATTTCACTACATGATTATTATTAATAAAAATCAGTTTCTTTTTCTTTTTTTTTTTTATAAAGTTGCCCGAAATGCAAGGGATGTGCATAGGTTTACAACTTAGTCATAACAGCATTTTATTCTTATTCTCCTGGGTGTGCCCCGTGAACGGAATGTACTTTGCTGTAGATTACAGATTGATTTGTCCAACACAGACACACCGACAGCATAAACGCTCGCGACTGTCCACATGCATTAAGAGTCAAGACCCAACTTCAAATCTCTAAAAGGTTTACAGGGTGCTTCAAAGAGACAGTATCACATTATCTGGATGTTACATAAAGGACTTAAAAAAAATACTATTCTAAAAAAAAAGAGAGAGAAAAAAGGCCTTTAAAAATTTATGACTGTTTTGTAATCACTAGACTAATTATTTCAAATAAATAAAGGAAAGAAAGATATTCCAATCCATAAAATCAGACTCTAAAAAGAATGTAGTGTTCCACCCCCAGTCAAGGTAACAGAATCATTGTTTATTATTATTAAAATAGATTATAGAAAGCAGCATCTATTTTGTGCAGTTTTTAGGGGCCTTGGAAATAAAAAGCTATGATTTCCAAAAATATAACATTCCAAAGGATTGAATAATACATACATTTAAAGATACATTTTATTAAAGTTTAGGAGAACTGATTAAAAAAGATACTGTCTCTTTAAATTAGTGTGTAATTGTTTTTCTCCTTCTATCTATTCGGACATGACAATAATTATAAATGTAGGTCACACTACAACTAGGTAGTCTCTAGGGACCACGACCTGCTGACACAAGGCCCATAACAAAGAGGCTTTTCCATGTATGAGGTGGCTCCCAGTTATGCTCAGATATCTGGGGACAGGCCTAATAGACCCAGGAGACCGGGACCCACTGTGGGGCTGTGCACACGAGCTCAACGGCTTCCTCCAGATGTCTGATTGTCTCATCAATTTCATTGTTGATAATTGTGAGATCGAAGTAGTGCGCGTATGTTCTCTGTAAGATGTCAGACTCCTTCTGCAGGCGCTGGAGAGATTCATCCTGCAAGGGGAAGCGTGGAGGGCAGACAGGGGAGCAGGGGAGAGCAAACAGAAGAGAGAAGTCAGCTGGATTCTTTCTCTTTTCACATTTTTGTTCATCCCAGTGTCAGAAACGGTCAAGGACCAACCTTGACGTGCTGCATCTGGGCATGAGGCCAGGGTGGCGCCATGACAGAGGAGACCACCGTCCCTGTGACAGCAGGGTTACAGACCTCCTGCTAGCATCCGCAATGGCTCAACATGCAACAGGGGGCTGGCTCCATGACAAACCAGACAAAACAGACACTCTCCAGCAAACACATCACCCCCACCCAGGCCTAGCTGTATTGGTTCCGGGTCAGTTGGGCTGAGGCCACGCCAGGCGTGGGTTACCAGTGGCTGCCATTCTTCCTTCCTTCCTTTAACATGGGCCCGCAGGAAGCCATCCTCACACTTGGCACAAGGGCTGCCATGACAAGGCGCTGGCTCTTAATGCCCACCCACTTGGTCCCTGAAGCTCCCTTGAGCCACGCTTCGGGGGGTGTTTGCACCAATAAGCCCTGCCTATGGATGACAAATTAAGTTGTATTTTTTCCTTTTCTACTTAAAGGTTCGCCATGTTTCAAAAATTCAATTATGTATAATGGCCCTGACTCGACAGCATCAGATGCCAGAGGCAAAAGCTTTTTGGATGTTACAAATAATGGCTGGAAGAAGGCCATTTCCTAAATAAAACAGCAGCTGGCAAGCTGGTCTGCATTGGAAATGGTCAAATGTCACTTTTTGCATGTAGTCACATTTCTCATGGAAACAACTCCGAAGGAAGAGAAGCTACGGAATGCTAGGCAGGCTTGCTGCAGAAAAGGATGTTCCCTAAACCATAGCTGGCTACAGATTTTGAGAACTTTCACCAGGCTGGGCCACATCAGGGCGGAATTTAGGGTCCCAAATTCGTTATGTGAAAATTGCTTTTTGCCGGCAGGGATCTCTTAAGGGCCAATGGAAAGAAGTCTGCCTTTATTATCTTCACAGCTCAAGTTTGGCTATACTGAAGTTTTCAAGGCCAAGTTCAATTGGAAACTAGGAAACTTTATGAGTCAAATTAGCCACACCTACTCTCCCCTTGCCCTGGATGAACACTGGGTAGGTGAACAATCTGCTTGAGTTAAAATACATACATATATATATATATATATATATATATATATATACATTTAAAATTGTATATTATTTAATTGACATAAATATATTTATTTCATTAATTTCCCTCTTTCCAATTAGGGCTTAAACTTGTCTCCTGTGCCTTGTCATTGTTGTGCTCCAGTGTCAAGCATAGAGCCTTGCACACAGTAGGTGCTTAGTAAATACTGTCAAAAGAACAAGCACCTAGCTGATAACGGATTATCACAGAATTTTACAAGTATTAAGTCTATAATCAAGAGACTGAGCAATTCTATTAGGAAATGGGGGTCTGGGACAGATCTCCAGAGAAAATAAAAGAGGGACCCAGGAGCTATGGCTGCCCAGTACTAGCTTAGGACCCCCTCCTCTCCTCTTCTCTGATGTCCCTCTGTTATTTACAAGAGACCCCTCCCAATGAGGCTGCTGAGAGGCCCAGACAAGCCGTGCTCTCTTTGTGGTACAGCTCTCTGGAAAGGGCAGCAGAAGCAAGATAAAGAGACTTGCTTGATTCTACCCTGGTCCTGCAGTGGGGACAGGCTTCTTGCCCATCAAGACACTCTGACACGTGAATGTTTTGTGCTACCTGTTTTGTAGTCTTCTACAGGAATTTCAAAGTTGGACATGGCATGCTCTGAATGTCAGTGTTAATTACTATGGTGTAGATAAGACCTCAGTTAATCAGCTCTCCAAGGGCCTATCAACACATGTTCTGCTTGCACTTAAAAAATGTAGTATTTTTCACGGTGGGTCTATTTTACAATAGACACAATGCAAAACCCCCATTTTAGGAAACCTGCATTCACCCAAAGACAGAAGCACTTCCTGTACAAGAAGGAACAATTCCTATGAAGTCACTCTCCAGGTTAGGAGATTCTTTTTTTTTTTGGTGGTGCTGGGGATCGAACCCAGGACCTTGTGCATGTGAGGCAAGCACTCTACCAACTGAGCTATCTCCCCAGCCCCAGGAGACTCTATTTGACTATACAGTCCTGGGCTTCAAAAGCAGGGATGATGATTTGTTCAGAAAGTGGGGCTGATGAAACCATTCAAAAAAATACACGTGTGGCTGAGTGTGTCAACTTTTTGATGTAGTTCTCTTTACAGGAAAATAAAACTTCCTCTTACAGATCTTTTAAGATGAAGTTCTATTTTCCAGTTTCTTCCTTGACAACAGCTTGTCTGCATGCTGGGCTCACACGTGAGCAGGGTTCAACTCAGTGAAAACAAATGCCTTTATTCTAACAGCAGAAAGCAAGGATTTGTGGGACCAAAATGTCTACATTCTACATCTATTAAAAGAAACAAAGGCTATACTTCATCACCTCCTAGCTGGTACTTACAGGCAATTTTCTGCACCATTTTGGAAGCTATGGAAAATTAGTAACAGGGCAGGAAAACAGGCAAAACAAAAACAAAAACAAAGCAAAGATGATAATTCAAGAAAAATACATGGTAACCAAAGGATAAACGCTAACCACAATGTGGATTTCAAACATGCTTGTGTATTGAATAAGATGGGAAAGTTGAATTTTACAAAGGAATGGGTGAAATGACAAAAAAATGATGACTGAAAATATGAGTAATAAGGTCCATCTAAATATTTAACCTTCCTTAAAGGCACACGAAGTGAGAATTTCCAAGCCTTGATTTAACTGTACTATATACTTAGGTGAGTTTAGGCCAGTGTTTACTGAACACAGCCAAGAGTCCTCTGGTGGTTTCTAGAACTTGCAAAAGTTTTTCAGGATAACTTTGTACAGCCATATCCCCTTCACTAAGGAAAGGACGGCAGGTAGGCACTGTTCCACTTACCAGACACGTGATACTATCTGGTCAGCAAGAGAAAGCGTTCCTAGAGGATCTGGGAAGAAAGATGGCACACCAGTTCTCGCACACACCATCTTTCTAGAAGCTGCTGACTTGAGTTGGCTTGAGAACTGACAAGCGCTCTTTTCTTTTTGTTTCCAGGGCTGGGGATGGAACCCAGGGCCTCATGCATGGCTAGGCAAGGGCTCTTCCACTAAGCCATATCCCCAGGTGGACAGAACTCATTTCTGAGTCTGATAGTCTCTAGAGGCCTCCGCAGCCCAGGTAATAAGGTCATGGATTCCTTACAGGTTTCTTTAGGTCAAGAGAGGGCTGGCAGCCCTGGAGAGCATGAGCTGCCTGGGAAAACTCCATCCTGGGGGACTGATGGGGTTTACCCTTGACCTTTAGATGTGACTTATTGATAAGGCCATAGACTGACCATTCTTTTCCACATTCTGTTTCACCAGAGCAGACATTTGCTGCAAATATAGACTGATGTGCTTCCGACCGTGCTGCAGACCAAGGCTTGAATTTGTTTAATGATTCTGATCTCTGAAGTTCACACTTGGTGTCACTTCATTCCAAATACTGACTGCCCAGCATCAACAATAAAACAGTTTCATTTAGTTATCTTAATGAGAAGGGGCTTTGGTTTTGAGTGCGTAACACGTGTGGATCCTTACAATGGGGCATGCTTATTTGGGGGAAAAAATAGATTCATTCGTACCTCATTTAAACCTGGAGTGATAGTTGGAGCGGCGATAAAGACAACAAAAGGAGCAAACTCCGCAGTTCTCAGGACCTTCAGTGCCTGCGCAAAAACAAGACAACAACAACAACAAAAAGAGACTTAAATGAAGATATAAGTAATGTGACTTTCAAGTGAGTCTATAAAGAATTTACATAACTGAAAAATTCAAGCTCTTGGTTCAAATTTTTGGCAAGGTATTAAATGTACCAATTTTATAAGTAATGTTATATTACTTCTTATCTTCTAAAGGATGAATGATAGTTCTCAGGAAACAAAAGTTGACAAACGGGACATTTTTCTTATGGATCTCATGAATCAATTGACTTTATTTCCTTTCACAAAAGTTAATATGGACTATGTTGGTTAATGTTCATTAAAACCTGGTTATTAGTTGGAGCCTGAAATTTAATTGATGGTCTATGCATCTGGGGGGTAATGGGCCTGCAGATCAGTTTCACAGCAATCCAGAGCCTTCTTTGCTACATTTGAAACTGTAAATTACTAACCAGTTATAGCAAATCCTGGCCACTATAACTGTGTGGGCTGCATTCACACTTACATAAGGACTTCTGAGTTGCCCTGGTGAAAGGACCCAATAGGGTTCATGGGACAGGAGGACCTTGCCCAGGGCTGGAGTCATGGACTTATAAAGCCCTGGTTTTTCTTTTTTTTTTTTAGCCCTGTAACTAAAGACACTATGTGGCTGTGGGCAATGCATTGACCCACAAGAAAACGTGGCACTCAGGGGAAGAAGGAGCTCTGAGGCCTCCTTCAGTTCCTTTCCAAAGCATCCCAAACCTCTAACTGCACCAGCTGCTAGTCTGCATAGATGTATTGCAAAATTGCAATCAGATGCAATAAGAGTTGATTCTCCTGTGGGATCACCGCTTTAGCTCCTCCCCTTGGAGGACATGATGCTCTTGGAGGTTATAAAGGCCCCTCCAAGGACAAAACCTAATACACCCATCCAGGAACCCAATCCACAAGTTAATTCATATGCATCAGGGGTAAATATCTTGCTGTTCTTTATATAAGAATTTAACATATCAATTTTGTTAGCTACATATTTTGCTTTTTAAAATTATTGTTTTTATTTTTTACAGTGCTAGAGATGGAACCCAGGGCCTCCCACATATCTTGCTTTTTAAACACTCTAAATATGTTTGCTTTCCCCTATTCCTGTTGCTCCCTCTTTTGCCTGGCTTGCTGTAAGCACAATTAGACTGGTTGCCTGTTTCTAGTTTTGCTGATCTCCAACTATATACTCCACCCTGCTACTAAATGGTCTTTCTGAAATGCAATCCCATTGTCCCATGTTCAAAATCCTTAATGGCTCCCTTTTGGCCATAGGATAAAAAAAATGTATCCTCCTTAGCTTGACGACCTGGTTCTGCCCTCACCAACTGGTCCATGCTTTCACATATTCAGCCTGCCTCTGCGCAGTCTCCTCTGTGGACTGGCTTTACTGAACCGCTTTCAGTTCTAGAAAGGGTCAGACTCCGGCTTCCTGGCATTTTTACTTACAACTCCCTCTGCCTGGACCTCCCATTCCCCTGCCCCCTTCTTCACTCTCCTCTTTGTGTGACAGAATAATCCTTCAGAACTCATTCCTGATGTTCTTTTCTCTGGAAAGTTCTTTGTGAGCCCTGAGCCACTCCCCTGTGCTCTTGAAGCACCCATAACACTGGAAACATTAAGCTCTTGGGGACCTTGTGGGCAGGGACTATGTCCTGTTCAGTTGTCTCTCTCATGCCCAACATGACACCTGTCATAAACTGCCTTTATGATCCAATTAAAAGGTCAAAACAATAAATCTAATTTGCACTAGATTTCTCTGGTCTTTGGAGGCAGGTTTAACCAGAGAACATGCTGCTACATGCATGTAAGAGATGAATCTGGTGTGAAACATTCTGGCTTTCTTTCTGACTGTTAGCCCTACTTTCACTGGGATTCTATTTCTGAATTTTGGTCATACAATATCTACTTGTAGGTTAAGGGAAACTGGCACACTGTCTTATTTGTCCATGAGAGTTCTTTAACTGTTGAAGTTATGGTTCAGAGTCCCCTGGTAAGAAAGCTCTGCGAACTTGCACATATTCACTTTTGAAAAAGGTAACTGGCAATTTATTTTCTGATCTTTTGTGACTGGAGACTTTAGCAAGGAACCGACATCATGAAAAAGCCAGCTTGAGCCTAACAGGAACCTTCCCTTAGAAATGTCCTGTTTGTCAGTGTTATCTTGGGCCTCTCTTCCTTCTTTCCTGTACTCCTGCATTAGGTAAATACAGGGTCGACTGGGAACAGAAGGTTTTCTTATCACCCACCCCCATCACACACACATACCCGCAACTGAGATGGGGGAAGAAATCCTACTTGCTGTATCCATAAACACACAAAGGTTGTCCTGCCTTTACTGTAGGAAACCATCAATGAAGGCCAAGTTCGTCATATTGCCAAGAGCCTTTGTGTCAAGAATGTTTGGAATCTTGAAATCTTTGGAATCTTGATTCCAAAAAAAAAATAAAAAGTTTTTTTCCCCCCCCCGGTTGCCAGGAAGTTCAGAGCCAAATTTAATGTTTGTCACAGTAATTACAGTAGCTCCTGTGGTTGGCATATTTTCTTTCTCCTCTTTATCATGGCTTCAGTTTTCTATTTCTGTCCTATATTATTATATTTTCCAAAATTCTGAGGTGCCTCAAGTCTTGACTGTGATGTTCTTGTCTAGTGGGTATCATATCTTTAGCAGAGTCACCACACATTTCCTTGTTCCTGAAGGTCTCTGTCCCCACCCTACTTAGGTGTCTCAAGTGGGCGCCATTTTGGGTGCAGTTTCAGCCTAGATGAGGTTCAGAGTCACTTCAGGAACAGGAAATGAAACTGCTCACAAGGATTCCCCTCCCTCAGGCAGTTAATAGCTGACTTAAAGACAAACTCTAAACTCTCTTCAGCTCTGACTCAAGAGGAGATGCAATCTCTCTCTCTCTCTCTCTCTCTCTCTCTCCAGAGAAAGACTGACTGTTAGCCCTGCTTTCTCCAGAGAAAGAGAGAGAGAGAGAGAGAGAGAGAGAGAGAGAGAGAGAGAGAGAGAACTCTCAAGCACACACACACTCTAGAAAGATCACTGAGAACACTATATTCAAATAGTCAAAGTAGTTCAACAGTTACTTCTTTAGTTCTCTTTTGTGGAGTAAACTGATTTTATGGTTAATCTATGTATGGCCAAGAATTAATCTCAAGTTACCATCTTCAAGGAATGCAAACTCATTTGACCCAAGTATGATGCAGATCTCTAGAAGATTAATTTGGTTTACAAAGTTAAAAAGTATACAAGGGCAGGCAGCCAAATAATTTTCCACAAAAATCTAAGGGTTTAGGGGAGAGCACAGTGACCTCAGAGAGGAAACCAATTTAACAAAATGGCGTCTGGTTCCGAACCTGGTTGCCAGGATGTTCAGACTCAACTTTGTTCATCACATTAACTGCAGTAGCTCCTGTGATTCTCATATTTACTTCCTTCTCTTTTTCATGGCTTTGATTTTCTATTTTTGTATTTTGATTTTCTATTTCTATATTTTCTATTTCCTATATTATTGTATTTTCCAATTATGTATTTTCCAATTATTGTATTTATTATATTTCAATTACTATATTTTCCAATCATTGTATTTTTTATTTCTATTCTATCTTATTGTATTTCCAAAATTTTAAGGTATCTCAAATCCCAACTATGATGTTTTTGGGTATAGGGCCTTAAATCTTTAGCAAAGTCACCATGCATTTCCTTGTTTCTGAAAGTCCTTGTCCCCATACCTCATTTTGCCATTTATTTATTTATTTTTAAATTTATTTTTGCCATACTAGGGACTGAATCCAGGGCCTCGTGCATGCTTGGCAAGCACTTTCTCATTGAGCTACATCCTCAGTTCCTGGGAGCTGCCTTTTGATGGCAACCTTCCCCTCTGTAGGCAAAAGCCAAAGCCCAAATATTCTGCTACTGTTAACTTTTAATACTGTGAAAAGATAAACTGGTGTGAGGTTAACTTCTAAAACCATTGCATTAAGGTGTCATTACACACTGGAGAGATTACAGTTTCAGCTTTAGGGACACAGATGACTGAGTCATAACTATTTCCATGAGAAATAGGTCCTCTATTTTTTTCTCAGGTTTTACTGCCTTATAGAGTTTTCTAAATGTTTAAAAAATTTGGTGAACCGTCTTGAAGATTCTCAGGGAGGAGGTTGGGATTTATTACAAACCAAACCAAACCAATACAATAGTTTAAGTTCAAACCTCAGTTTCAATCACCTATAAACCTTGGTTGAGTTACTATTACATTAAGCCTCGATTTCTTCATTTATGGAAATAGATACTGATTTCTATTTCATAGGATTACAAGGATTAGGTAAGGAGTAATAATGCTTAATGAAATATAAAACATTATAATGATATAATCTATTATTTTAAAATGTCTTTACCATTGTCCTCTAGGTCTAGAGTTGGACCACAATATTTTATCATATGGTATTATTACACATGTGCTCAATTTGGCCTTAATTGTCTAAAATAGATTAAGATGGCCCCAAAGCATCAGACCTGTGCTAAATGAGTGGAACACCCGCATTAGGTGGTTTTTCTATGGCCCATATATGGTAGAAATGGCCTCAGCTGTCGTGGATGTGAGTTTTCCTTGTTAAGGAGAGTTTCTGATGTACATGGAGGAAGGAATTTCATCCTCACCAGTTTGTCTTCTTAATTACATTTTTAGCTTCTGGCACAGTGCTTGGCATATATGAGCTTGATACGTGTCTGTTGAATCAAACTATCTGTGAGACACAGTAGAGGGGTCAATCTAACAAGCTGGGACAGGAAAGGGGCATGGAGAAAAACGTCATAAGGTCCCAAGGGGAAAGTCTTCCTGAAGCATCAAGGCTCTGTCTGAAAGTAGGTTGTTCATGACCTCTGGCATCCCCAAAGCAGGATGAGGGCCTTTCCCAGACCTAAGGAGAGTTGGCTGAGGGCAGAGAGGCCTGAGGGTAAAGTCCAGTTGGCGCAGACTCTGCGGGCATCCCCGGCTGTACTGGTGTACACAGTGGTCTCAAGTGTGACACCAGGGCTGGGAATGAGCCTAGACTGGGCAGGAGAGCCTGGGACCAGAGTGGTCAACCAGCCCAGTGAGGGGAGCAGGCCCTGGGCTGTCCCCATCCCTAGGGTTGCTGACCCAAAGAGGCTCAGGTAGAGACCAGGATGTCCATGGCCTGCCTTCAGGGCCAGTGGACTTGAGAGATCACAGTTCTGAGAGGTGGGGACACAGGAAGCAGAACAGGAGAGTGCAGGTGTGCTCATCCAGCAGTCAGGGGAGCAGGGGGACAGTGTGCCCAGCTGGGGCAAGGAGGTGCTCCAGGGCCAAGTGCAATGGGTTAAAGGAACTGCTGTGGATGTCCTGATGAGGCCGAGAGAAGGGTCTCCCGCTCAGCAGTGCAGAGCAATGCATGGCTGTGCAAGGGCCAAGGGACAGGGAAAGCTGGACACTATGGGTGGAGCAGCAGCGGCAGCAGCGGTGGCGGCGGTGATGACAGCAGCGGCAGCAGCAGCAGGTAAGGCAGAAAGCCCTTGAAAGTGGACTTAGGTAATGCAGAGGGGGTCTGAGGAGCCCTGCAGCCAGCATACTGCTAGAGACATTACTACCAGCAGAAAACGACGTTCAGGTGAAGACCAGTGTGGAACCCAAGGAGAGGATGTCGAAGACCAGGACCAGGATTGAGACCTTGCCTCTAGCCACCCCTGGCCAGAAGATTTTTCCAATCCCTAGTAAGGAGGGATTAGTAGTTAAACAAAAATCAATCTGCGTTATACATCATCATATTTAGTTCTATATAGGTCCAATTTAATTGTTACGTAAACTATAGTGTTTGCACTATTGTTGCTCTCCTTCCTAGTCCCCTAACCAGATCTTTTCATGGTTTCCAAAGTTCCAAGTTCAAGAACCCCATCAAGTGCTATAAAATGGAAAAACAGATGAACCCATTGGCCACAAGTCAGGATCTTGTTGCCCAGAATCTGAGCAGTCAAGTCCCAGGTCCCACGGATCTTGCTATGCAGTTTCTGTCCTCATTTTGGGATGGCCGGGGGACCAAGTCTCATGTTGTGACCCTTAAACAGGGATTTGCCTTGCCTAAGATGGCTATATAAGCCTCCTGATGAAATAGGAGGGGAGCCTACTGAAGGGAAGGTGACCTACCATCTTGGTGGGTAGTGGACTGATTCTAGGTGATGAGGGATTTGGGTGACAGAATGGTCTTCAAAGCGGCAGACCTGAGAGTCACAAGGGAACCCGCAAGCCTCTCCTGTAACCTCCCCTAATGTCTATAATTCCCAAATCCTCCCTTGTGTGCTTCAAGTCCATTTTGCTTGGATTATACTCAGGCATGAAAAAACAGCTTGTCAGCATTTTTCTTAGGTGCTGGAGATGGAACCCAGGGCTTCACACAGGCTAAACCCACACCCTACCACTGAGCTACACCCTCATCCCCTTTCATGTCAAACCTTCAGTTTTCTTTCACTTCCACATCCACCTCCCCTTTGAGTCCTAATTCTAATTGCTCTCCATTCCTGCTCCATCTGACATGTGACATCTGGGGTCACTCATGCTTGTTTTCAGAAACCTAGCACTGTGTTTCATAACCAGGCCCCAGGATCAGATTTTTTGCTGATGATTAACTTAAGATGCTGGTGGGTGCTCTGATGGTTCAGCATAGCTGTACCAAGGCTGTTGTGATAACAAAGTGTCAGAGTTTCACCCTGAGGTCAAATGATTGTAGAATTTCTGTAGAAGTTTGGAGTATAACAAATCTCCGTAGAGAATCATCTGCTTCTTAAATATATGGCCAGTGATCAGCCAGTCTGCATTCTAGACTGTTAACCCAAGAAATCTTGATTATTGACACTTCCCTGAAGCTTATAAAATTATGATGCAACCCACGACTCTCTGATGGCATTTTTGATTTCAGAATCTGAACTTATCAGCATGCAGGTAGGATGGAGGGGTTCAGGTGGCTGGGCCTTACCTGAGGCTCCACATCCAGAATTGCAATCAGTCCCTGCTCGTGGATCTTCCGAATGGTCTCCAGTTTTGTCCCATACATCGCGTCCTCGTGGCTACCATACTCCAGGTATTCGTTGTTTGAGATGTCTTGCATCATTTGGTCATGAGATACAAAGTAATAATTCTTTCCATTTTCTTCATCTTTCTTTGGAGGTCTGGTTGTATCTGCAAAGTCCCATGTCACAAGAAGTTTAAAAGGCTGAGCTGGGGAACTTATGTTCCTCATGGGCCCACTCAAACTAAATCTCTTTTTAAAAGCTGTGGCTTCTTTAAGGTCTGTCCCACATCCCCTGTTCCCATCCCAGAAGCTTTGTAGAAGCAAATTCTAGAAACCACATTTATCTGTGTACAACTATGCCAATTAGTCATTTGGTTTGGGGAATATTTCAGTGTTCAGAGATATATTTCACTCCTTCATGGACCACCACAAGAGAAAGATATGAAATGATCCAAGATTAACATCACTCACTGTATGTCTCTGTGTATTTGGGCCTTGAGCAGAGGGAAGAAAGAAGATTAAAAACAAGGAAACACCAAATATGATTATTTAAATTTAAGTAAAGAATAATTAAAAATTTAGTTTCTCAGTTTTTTAAAATTTGTTCTAATGTTTATTTTTCTCTCTTCTATAATGTTTTCTCTATATCTTTTAAAAAATTTTTTATTTATCTTTTAATTTTTTACAGGCTGCATTTTGATTCATTGTACACAAATGGGGCACATCATTTCATTTCTATGGTTGTACATGATGTAGATTCATACCAATCGTGTAATCATACATGTACATAGGGTAATGATATCTGTCTCATTCCACCATTTTTCATACCCCCTTCTCTCTCATTTCCTTCTACATAATCTAAATTCCTCCATTCTTCTCTCACTCCCCACCCCCAACCCCCATTATATATTTGCTAGCCACAATTCCCAGGGTTTAACTGGCATATGAGGTTAATGACTGCTGTACTGACAATACAGAGCTTGAATGCTTCATTATCATGGAAAGTTAGCAAGGTGTGGTCATAATTATTATAGAAGACCTAAACCATGAGGTGGCAAATTGGCTCAAGGGCCGAAAATGGTCTGCAGGCTTCAAGTTTTACCACGACACGGCCATGTATATTTGTTCACATTTTTGTCTATGCTGCAATGGCAGAGTTGAGTAGTTGTAACACAGACTGTGTGGCCTCTGAAGTCTCAAATGGTCACTATCTGGTCCTTTACAGAAAAGATTTGCCAAAGCCTGATCTAAGTGAGTCAGGCTATACCAATATACCAATATGCAAAACTCACTTTAGGAAATGTTTTCCCAGGTGAGCAAGGAATATTGGTTTAAATATTTTTCTTCCTTTCTCCCTTTCTTCTCTCTCTCTGTTTTTGTTCTCTACCTTTCTTCTAAGTTCCTACCTTCCTTAAGCAAGGGCAAATAGACTACTCTTTGCTGGTACATGGGCTCAAGCCGGTGGGGAATTTCTTCTTTCCTTTAAAAGTGCCAAGTGTCATGGACTTCAAAATGTAGACAATCTAAAGAGGAATCCTTTCTCCAGACACATCAAAAGCTGAAGAAAGGTCATAATATACTGATGATGTAGTATCTTTAGTTATCTCAGTAGTTAAATGTTTGCTGTATGCATATCTGGGGTCAAATATTTTATTTTTTCTTCCAAATTTTTAAAAAATTATTTATTTTTAAAATTTTTTACAGACTGCATTTTGATTCATTGTCCACAAATGGGGTACATCATTTCATTTCTGTGGTTGTACGTGATATAGATTCATACCATTTGTGTAATCATACATGTACATAGGGTAATGATGTCTGTCTCATTCCACCATCTTTCATACCCCCTCCCTCTCATTTCCTTCTACATAATCTAAATTCCTCCATTCTTCTCTCATTCCCCACCCCTCCTCTGACTCCCATTATATATAATTCTCTACTTATCAGGGAAAACATTTGGCCTTTGGTTTTTTTGGGATTGGTTTATTTTACTTAGCATGATATTCTCCAATTCCATTCATTTATTTGCAAATGCCATAATATTATTCTTCTTTATGGCCAAATAATATTCCATTGTATATATATATAATCACAGTTTCTTTATCCATTCATCTGTTGAAGGACGTCTAGGTTGCTTCCACAATCTAGCTATTGTGAATTGAGCCGCTATAAACATTGATGTGGTTGTGTTACTGTAGTATGCTGATTTTAAGTCCTTTGGATATAAACTGAGGAGTGGGATAATTAGGTCAAATGGTGAGTCCATTCCAAGTTTTCTGAGGATTCTCCATACTGCTTTCCAGAGTGGGTTCACCAATTTGCAACTCCACCAGCAATGCAAAAGTGTGCCTTTTTCCCCACATCCATGCCAACATCTATTATTGTTTGTGTTTTTGATAATAGCTATTCTAACTGGAGTAAGATGAAATCTTAGAGTAGTTTTAATTTGCATTTCTGTAATTACTAGAGATGTTGAACACTTTTTCATATATTTATTAATCACCTGTATGTCTTCTTTTGTAAAGTGTCTGTCCAGTTCGTTGGCCCACTTATTGATTGGGTTATTTGTATTTTTAGTGTAAAGTTTTGTAAGTTCTTTATAAAATTTGGAAATAAGTGCTCAGAAGTGTGTGTGGAAAAGATTTCCTTCCACTCTGTAAGCTCTCTTTTCACATTATTGATTGAACATACCTCAACATTGTAAAGGCTATCTATGCTAAACTTATAGCCAACATCATTCTTAATGGAGAAAACTGAAAGCATTCCCTCTAAAAACTGGAAAAAGACAGGGATGCCCTCTTTCACCACTTCTATTCAACATTATTCTTGAAACACTAACCAGAATAATTAGACAGACCAAAGAAATTAAAGGGATACAAATAGGAAAAGAAGAACTCAAGCTGTTACTATTTGCCGATGACATGATTCTATATTTAGAGGATCCAAAAAACTCCACTAGAAAACTTCTAGAACTAAAAAATGAATTCAGCAAAGTAGCAGGATGTAAAATCAATACGTGTAAATCTAATGCATTTCTATTCATAAATGATGAATCCTCTGAAAGAGAAATTAGGAAAACCACCCCATTCACAATAGTCTCAAAAAAACACTTGGGAATCAACCTAACAAAAGAGGTAAAAGACCTCTACAATTAAAACTACAGAATACTAACAAAAGAAATTGAAGAAAACCTTAGAAGATGGAAAGATCTCCCATGTTCTTGGATAGGCAGACTTAACATTGTCAAATGGGCCATTCTACCAAAGGTGCTATACAGATTCAATGCAATTCCAATTAAAATTCCAATGACATTCCTCATATAAATAGATAAAGTAATCATGAACTTCATCTAGAAGAACAAGAGACCTTGAATAGTGAAAACAATCCTGAGTAGAAAAAGTAAAGCAGGAGGTATCACAACACCAGACCTTAAACTATACTACAGAGCAATAGTAACAAAAACAGCATGATATTGGCACCAAAATAGACAGGTAGACCAGTGGTACAGAATAGAAAACACAGAGACAAACCCACATAAATACAGTTACCTCATACTAGACAAAGGAACCAAAAACATACAATGGAGGAAAGATAGACTGTTCAACAAATGGTGCTGGGAAAACTGGAAATTCATATGCAGTAAAATGAAATTAAACCCTTATCTCTCATCCTGCACAAATCTCAACTCAAAATGAATCAAGGACTTAGGAATTAGACCAGAGACCCTGCCCCAAATAGAAGACAAAGTAGGCCTGAATCTTCATCATATTGGCTTAGGATCAGACTTCCTCAACAAGACTCCCAAAGCACAAGAAATAAAAGCAAGAATCAATAAATGGGGTGAACTCAAACTAAAAAGCTCTTTCCCTTCCAGATTTTTTTTTATTGGTGCATTATCAACCATTACCTGGCGTCAAATATTTCAGAGATTAGACATGATTGACATCATCAAAAGTAAGGTTTAAAGCCAAGTTATCTAATTGGTCATTTAATAACATGGAAGTTCAATTGTTGTGTGCTCAAGAAGAAACTAAATATTAGCCAAGCTTGCTGTACTCATGATGTAGATATAAGGAGGATTAAAAGAACATTTCAAGTGTTTGATTAGAAAACATTAGTAGCACCAATTGTAATAATAGTTGAGAAACTTTTCTTGTGTAAATCAGAGCCATCTTCTGAAGCCTCTTGGCTCTCTCAGGTCTACAAATTGAGTAAGTGGTGTGGACTGTGTTTCAGTATGGCATCCTAGGGCCCTGCAGGAAGGAGCCAGTCAGGACATTTTCTCTAGTTTTTTCCCACCCTGAACAAAGCTGTAACTGCTAGAAAGCTTTAGGGATTAAAATTTGAAACTTTAGAATATAGAGATGATAATAAAATAATAAGAAGGCTGCTACTTATCCACCATCTGCTAAGTGCTTCATACACATGTTCTCGAATCTTCTTTACAACTCTGAGATTACTTCATTTTACATTTCACATAACCAAGAGGGCAAAGGGTTAAGAATAAGATATAGAAAGGTAAGGGGGATATTAGAAATCTTACAATTTTCAAATTCTTTATAATAAACAACTGAGAGCACATCAACTGGTTTTAAAACTGATAAGAAAAAGCCAGGAGTGGTGGCACATGCCTGTAATCTCAGCTTCTTGGGAGGCTGAGACAGGAGAGAATCGCAAGTTTGAGGCCAGCCTCAGCAACTTAGTGAGGCCCCAGGTGTCTTAGCCAGACTCTGTCTCAAAATAAAAAACCAACCAAGGGCAGGGGATGCAGCTCAGTGGTAAAGCACCCTTGGGTTCAATCCTTAGTACCAAAAAAAGAGAAAAATACTGCTGTATTAGAGAAAAGTATACAACTATTAAAATTCATTTTTCTGAAGAATAATTAATCAAGGCAATGTTTAAGACATACTGTTGGAAAAATTAAATTATAAACAGAATGGATGAGCTTAATGTTCTTTAAACTCCCCCCCACACACATTGTACATATATTCATACTAAAAGAAGTCTAGAAGGGTATATGACAAAATATTTATAGTATTTATTATTGGGAGAGTGAAGTTGGGATTATTAACTCATTTTCTTCATTGTCCTCTTTTGGGTTTTACAAATTTTCTACAATGAACAGTTATTACTTATATAATCAGAAAAGAATATGTAAATTACCATATTGACAATTAATAAGAAAAGCATAATTAAAAGATATTGAGACATTGCTTACGTGGAATAGGGTATGCAAACCGGTCTGGGTGCTTTGTGATGAGGGTGTTTTTTATGTGTCTTCTCCCAACACCATGTGCACCTATGTCATTTTTTGAAAAAAAAAAAAAAAAAGAAAGATAAAATTGACAACTGTTAATAATATTTGCAAAATGTTCTGAAAGTGAGAATAAGCAAGCCACTATTTCATGGCCAAACTTACCTAATAAGACTAGTGTTTTCCTTTTGAATGCTGGCAGTTTTACTACTTCTTCATATGTGACAAGATCTAATTGATCAAACACTAAAATGCAAAGATGCAGAAGAAAGGTAAATTTATGGAATGACTATTTCAAGTATGTAAACTATAATTTTACTGGCAAAAACCAAGTTATGTTAAAACAGTGTCTTAAAAATACCAATCCAACTTGATATATGGTTTACATGTAATTTAAGTTGTATAGCCTTTAGGGGAGAAATTTTCATTTTTAAACCCATGAAAATGCACTTTAGAAACGGGCATCCAAAGATACGCTGAGTACATGCAGAAAAGTCCAATTTGAAAGGATACTGCATATTTTCTTTCATGCAGTATCTAGCAAATCATATGATCATCCAAAACCACATGCTGTTCATAGTTTTACAATCTTAAGAAATCAGCAATACTACAAAGAAAAAGTCTATGGACAGTCACCAACATGAACAGAGCATGAATGCAGCTAAAGTCAACCAAGAGAGGGACCAGCTGGATCTTTCTAGAGATGGATGAGGAATGCAAGGCCATGGTCTTGAACTTCATGGTTCTTTCTTTGAAGCTGATGAAGGTGGCATGCTAGATTCTTTCAAAGTCAAGTTCTGTAACTACTGTCCCAAGCTTTCAAATGAGCATCTTGCAAGTTTTACTCTAAGCCAGATATCCATTCGATGGGAAACCTCAGGTATGTAAGTAGGGGAACATGCTTTCCTGGCCCCAAAACCATGTCAGTCATCACTATGGGCAGTTGTGTGTGATCATTCAGGATGGACAGGATGGAAAGAGTAGTGAAGGAGAGTCTGAGCTCAGAAACTTTTGCCAAAGGAGAATTCTCTATTACAGACCAAGAAGAAATAGTTTAAAAACTACTTCTCTGACACCTGCCTCTTAATGACACAAGAAGGATTTCAAGCAACATGTGAAAGTTTTCTGAGCAAATGACCATTCCTGTTGAAGTTCAGTGTGGTCAGTTTCTCACACACATTTGAAAATTCTCACAAGAAGGCTAAAATCATTTGTCTGTTTTCTGCAGTTTTTTTTTTGGGGGGGTGCATGGTTGTACCCAAATGTTGTTAGGTACACACTAAAGCTTCCTCTTCAAAGAATAATGAATTAGCCCTGGATTTTATTTATTTATTATTTTTTGGTTCCCGATTGAACCCAGGGGTGCTTCATCATTGAGCCACATTCCCAGCCCTTTTTATTTTTTATTTAGATCCTTATTTTTATTTTATTTTATTTTGGGTATCGCAAAATTGCTTAGAGCCTCGCTAAGTTCTGAGGCTGGCTTTGAACTTGTGATCCTTCTGCCTCAGCCTCCTGAGCCGCTGGGATTATAGGCATGTACCACTGTGCCCAGCTTCTAGCCCTGGATTTTAGAGGGGTTGAAATAAACTCAATAAAGTTGATTTCACAGTGTCATAAAGGAATCTGGGATATGTAGGTGGATCATTAAGAGGCCTTCTTCTCCCTGAAACAATGTGGCCAAATGATTAGATCAGCTCAGTCCTTAACCCTTGTGACCTGCCCAGTAGCAAAGAACCTCACAATGTAAAATAAGATACCCTGGAATGCAGTACGTAAGAAACAAACAAATGAACAAAAAGCATGATTCTCAAAATATATATAAAAAGAAATATGATATGTTAATAAAGCATTAGTGCATATTAATGGGTATTTGTGCATTCACTTTCTTTCCATAACTGGATTTCATGAAGGTTGACGGCAAGTCTTTAGAGCATGTTCTCTAGCAGCAGCTAAAAATGACAACATGTTTTCTCTGTTTGGAATGGCATGCTCCCAAATTAAAATGAACATGAGGCTCTCTGTGGCAGAGCTAGCTAGTGACACTGCAGTGGTAATGGAGTGATGAGAGCTGCAAAATGAAAGCAGGAGTGCTTATGGCATCGCTTTTTGTACCTATTGCCCGCTGGGTAATATCTATCAAGAAAAAGCAAGCTTAGGAAAGAAGTGCATCAGCTGGCTCGTTTACTTATTTATTTAGGTACTGGGGATTGAGCCCAGGGGCACTTAACTACTGAGCCACATCCTCAGCCCTTCTTATTTTTTATTTTGAGATAGGATCTTGCTAAGTTGCTTAGAGTCTCACTAAATTGCTGAGGCTGACCTCCAACTTGCGATCCTCCTGCCTCAGCCTCCCAAATGGCTGGGATTACAGGCGTTCGCCACCATACCCAGCTGATATATTTTAGTGTGTAAAAATAATCAATCCTGTCATGAAAGAGCAAGATGACGATGACACAAGCATTCTGAATGGTAAACACATCCCCTCCCTCTACAGAGCCCTGACTCTAGTCCTACTGAATTATGACATCAGTTTTTAAAAACACAGAAGAATGTGTTAGATATCAACAATTGACACCATGAAATGAACAGATAGGTTAAACATTAGCACCTTAACCGTGAACGAGTAACATGAAGGGGTTACTTGCTCTAAATGAAATTGCCACGTGGTCATAGGGTTGCAAAGTAATAAGAAAGGATATTTAAACATAAGAGATACATGGAATATTAGGAGTGTACTTAAAGACTGAACTTTTAAAGGTTTCAAGTTGCTTGCTGATTGAAAAAAAAAGGACTTAAGAAAATGAAACCACCAAAAACACAGAGGCATAGTCATTCAACAGGTTACTTACATGCACAGAGGCCATTGGGAGTGAGACAGCATGAAAAATGTACAGGGGTCATTGAAATATGGCTTTTCATATATTAGTAAAATAAAAGTATAATATGCACAAAATAAACTTTATCATGCAATATTCTAAACACAAGGCAAATAAATCACATTAAGAAACAAACTCATTTTAATAAAAATTTAATCATATCCTTGTATAAAAGCCAGTGGGTTTCATATACTAGCATCTGTGTAAAAATCTTACATGGGAATTTACAAGAAACTCTCTTCAGAGAGTGTAGGTGTGGAAGTCTTTTGCTTTTCACTTTGTACCTTCCTGTACTGTCTGCAATTTCTAATCTCATGTGCCTACTATTATTATTATTATTAATTTTTGCTGGTGCTTGGGGATGGAACCCAGGGTCTTGCACGTGCTAGGCAAGTGCTCTAGTACTGAGCTGCACCCCAGCCCTACTTTCATTATTAAAAAAATGCCCTAGGGCAGTGAGGTTACGGGTCACTATTTTGTCTTTAAAGTTCTATGTATTCAAGAAAATAAAAAGCATAGCTTTAAAAAGTAAACAGTAGTAATTGGTAGCATTGTGGGGTTTTTTTGTTTTTGTTTTTTTGTAGTGCTGGGGATTGAACCCAGGGCCTTGTGTTTGCAAGGTAAGCACTCTACCAACTGAGCTACATCCCCAGCCCGATTTGTAGCATTAAGCATAATTTAAACATGCCTATGAATGGCACTGTAGAAACCCTCTAAGTTCATAGGTATGTATATAAGTAGCATATTTTAGTATATTCAAATATCATTACTCAGGGATCCGTCACTTAAAAATGAATGAATGAGGGCTTTCTTCCTTCCTCTGTACTGGGGATTGAACCCAGGGGCACTCTCCACTGAGCTACATCCTTGGCCCTTTTTAGTTTTTATTTTGCAACAGGGTCTCCCTTAACTTGCTGAGGCTGGTGTTGAACTTGTGATCCTTCTGCCTCAGCCTCTAGAGTCGCTGGGATTACAGGCATGCGCTACCGTACCCGACATGAAGACTTTGTAATTTTTAAAAAATTTTACATTAGTAACATGATCTAAAATTTACCTGTGGAAGTCTTAGGGGTGGGAATCTCAAATGCAATTTCTAGCAGCATGACGATGCTTTTTGCACCAAATGTAGGTGGCTAAAAGTCTTTATGTGTTAGGGAAAATGTATTTGCTGTAAACACTACACATACCATAATCAATCTTTTCCCAAGGATTCAGAAATACTTTCTGGCAGAGTTTGCTTATATTTCTCTGATTTCCTGGTAGGTTACTCAACATTCCAGACACTTCTTTTAAGTATTCTGGTAACTACTTTCCAGTTGAATCTTTTCCATAAAAAAAAGCTGTTAGCAATGAATCCTTGTCTCAGTTTGAAAAGCTGCAGATAACTTCAAATACTGTAAAAATTCTTCAGTTAAAAAAGGGTGTTGCACACTGGTAGCATCAGGCTATCGAGTGTGCACTTAAATGCCTGCAGTGGCCAGGCAACTAATGTGGTTAAATGACATGGGCCAGACACAAAAACAGGGGATTGTGGGGTTGGTGGGGCTGAAGAATGAGTGTCTATCCAAAAGGCCATCAATAGCCCAGAGGCCTTAAGAAAGGAAGTAGCTCACTGTTGATGCAGTCTAAACCCAGAGTTTTATGTTGAATAATCTGACTTTCAAATGTGATAACTTATAAAAAATTATTTCAAACGCCGTGTGTGTGTGTGTGTGTGTGTGTGTGTGTGTGTGTGTAAGACAAAACTTATTTATGGGTCAAACTGAGCTAACAAATAGGCTGTCACTTGATGCGAGATGTAGGCCACACAGATGAGCAGAATTTGGCTTTAATTAAATAGTGGCATTTCCTAGTGACAGAAATGGAAATAATTCTGGTATCATTGTTTCCACAAGTTTTATCTACCGATGCAGTTCCCATCCTTTATTTTTACCACAAATATAAACAATTTGAAAATTTGATGATAAGGTTTGGGTCTTGCCGTCAATATATGATCAAGTCTCAAAGATGTGGATTGTGAAACAAAACATACAGTTTTTATTTTAAATTTACTGAGCACTACAAGGAAGAAGCAAGAGTGTATTGTGTTTCATTTCATTTCTGAAAAAGCTGGAAAATCCTCTGCAAATATAGTTTGATCTGTGCCCATGAGCCCATCTGGCTAGTTTTCAGTATGAAAGATTATGATATTTCCAATTTTTGATGTTTCCATGTACCTGCCTTACTAATGGAGGTCAACAGTATTTGCTTCTCACTCTTCTAGGGCAATTCTGTATGTTAGGATGAAATTTCATTATGGCTAAAAGCAGAAGAACTGATAAGATGCCCGAATTCCCTTCCTGACAATCTGATCTCTTGTAAAGTAATAGCAATTACTAAGCAAATGGAAAAGTTGGTTGGTGAAGCAGAAGGAATCTAAAGAGCTGGTAACAGAAAGGAATGCTAGGCTTTGTCAGGTAGAATATTCCAGAAAGTGCAGGGAAAAAGTTGACCATTTCTCCTGACCAGAGAAACCAAAAGGAGAGCTTGCGGGTGACTGCTTTGCAGGTGAGGGAACCCCTAACAATGATATTCTGAGTAGAGAATCTCAGATAAACCTAAACACAAAGAAACTTTTCTTTTCTTGGTCTACATTTTATTAGCACTTAAAGGTCAATTATCACGTTCATACCAGAGGTGAAAGCAGTCAGGATTTAGCAAAAAGCTTACACAGGTCTAGCTTCTGACACTCATATATCTCAGGTTGCTAGAGGACAGCAAATCACAATGTAAGAACAAATGCTCTAAATGGTTAAGAAGGCAAACAATAACTCCCGTCCCCGACCTGATTCTATGCCATTAGAGAAAAGCATTGTTTAAGGGGCTCTGCAAGAACCCTCTGAGGAGCTCAGACTTGGTTTCCCAAGAGGGCTCACATGCAGAGAAAAGTACTGACTGGCAGAATATTCCCTTAAGCAAAGTTGATAAGGAAGGTCCAGAAGAGATCATTGGTTAGTAAAATACTGAAGATTAACAACTAAGTGGTTGAAGTAGGTCCCCCTGCTCTTCTTGTCCATGATTTTCTTCATTTTGAGTTTACAAGAACTTATATAGGTCAATGGTCTGGGATAGGAGATGTAAAGACCGAGGAAAATACCACTTCTATTCTACCCCTGTTAGGTTCCTGCCTGTATCAAGGGTAAAACCTTTCAACCTTGACAGGCAATGTCTACCAGAGAGCAAAAGCCTGCTATGGGGCAGAATACTCAGCTTCATTAAATGACACCCATCTGGCAGGATAAGTGGTGAAAGAACACTGGATTTGAGAATTAGAAAAAGACCTCCTTGATTGATTAGCCACATTTCCTTGTTTTTTTTTTTTCTTTTCTTTTTCTTTTGGTACCTGGGTGCTCAACCACTGAGCCACACCCCGGCCATTTTTCAAAATATTTAATCTAGAGAGAGGGTCTTGCTGAGTTGCTCAAAGCCTTGCTAAGTTGCTGAGGCTGGCCTTGAACTTGTGATCCTCCTGCCTCAGTCTCCTGAGCTGCTGGGATTATAGGCATAAGTGATTTGCCTGCGTCCTATGGTTACTCAGGTGTGCCGATTTCTGGTCTTATCTCAGGCTGCCTACTAAGCTTACAGATGCATTTGCAGGACCAGTGTGCATCATCCATTAGGAATCAGAGAATGAGGACAACAGAAGAGACTAGTGAAGTCCCGGTGTTCGAAGAACAGAAAAAGTGAACCACAGAAAACACTGGCCGCCAGATTGGATGCTGATTCTCTGGCAAAATTCTTTAATGCATGATTGATGCAATTGATTCTTTACCAGCATTTAGAAAGGTCTAGTTTTCCAATCGACTTGCTTATTTTCCATCATAACTGAATTAAAGAATATTGGCAAACTGAACACTCATGCTACATGCCCTCCATTAGTAGAGTATAAAACTAATGATGCACTGACAGCCTTAACCAGCCATTTCTTTGGTTTTTCTAGGTTTAAATTAATTTCAATGCCGTCTATATCTATATATCATTTAACATTGTAAAAATTTCAAGTTGAGATAGATTTTTTGAGTATTTAGATAATGTCTGTATATTTCCTTGTGAACCAGTTACATTATGCTACTGGTAGAAGGTGATAGAAATAAAAGCAACTAAGGAGACTTGGCAAAAAACTGCTGATATCATGGGTTGAGCAACATTCTGCTGATATTGCACTGCATTTTTTCAAAGAATACTGCTTGAGAATTTGCAATTAATAGTTGCTAGATTGCATTTAACTTGTTTGCTGTAAGTATTTCTTCTCTCTCTTTTTGGGAGGGTATCAGGGATTGAACCCAGGGACACTCAACCACTGAGCCACATCCCCAGCCCTATTTTATATTTTATTTAGAGACAGGGTCTCGCTGAGTTGCTTAGCATCTTGCCCTTGCCAAGGCTGGCTGTGAACTCAAGTATTTCTTCTCTTTATAAAACAAAACAAAAAGCCATTATGAGACGAGTGCTCTGTAGTAGTACATAATCAGAAGTAAAATATACATTTTATCAGAAATAAAAATGTGATACAATGTAATTGTAAGTACAATGTAATTGTAAGTCTTTCCAAAAGGAAAGACTTCCCATGTAACACTACCATTTGAACTTAACCTATGTGGCCACTCACATTCATTCTGTACTATATACAGCATTTCAAAATGTTTTCTTTTAATTTCTGATTGAGAAATGAGAATTGAGAATTCTTAAATTTTACCAGTGAATGTTAGAACATTCTACAGAGAAAGAAGCTTTTCATATTTGTCAGAACCATTGTATTGTTGAATTGGGTATGTATGTTTGAATGCACTTGATTTTTTGGGTCACGTTTGATTTTTGGAGTTATTTCTGAAACCTTGGGAACTAATCTAATGCCAGGGCCAGGGCTCTTAATTCCTCAGAAAAAGTTCCTTATAAAAGGTGTTGTTTTAAGGAATCATAGAAAAGAACTGTATCATCGTGCATTTTCTTTTCACGTAAGTTACATCCTGTAAGTCTTTCCTGGGAATTCCCTTGTAATAACAGATCATGCTTTCTTAGTATTTGTTTCAGTTTTTAACAAAACAAGTGAACATGTTGACTTACGTTGCACACAAGCTTCCATATAGACAAACAAACTATGAAGGGAAGGCCAAGATAATGTCTTTGATCTTTTAGGAGCTTGGAAATGTCATGAAGGAGAAGACTACTCACAGAAACGGACTAAACCAAGTTAGTATCTATGTCATCTGTGCCCTTTCGAACCAAGCACTGAACCATTAGCAGCACAGCTCATACGTGCACCTTTGCCCTTAGATATCTGTCATGGGGCCATGTCCAAGCACCAGGGAGGAAGCCAGGAGGGAGGGTTATCTGCTCAAAGGCCAAGGGAGGTAAGAATCCTGGGGACTCAGCAAACTCTCAAGCTCCCATTTCTCAGGGGAGGACTTAACTTGTTGACATCCTTTAGTCTCCAAATACACTATTTCCCAATAGCATTTCTATCCCCTAAAGTACAGCTTTGTAAAGTATGTTGCTAACACCCAGCATATTAATTGGAGGCAGGGTTTTCTTAATGTTTTTGCAAGCTGGTGAAGATCTCGGAGGGTAGAACATTTTGGTAAACTCTGAAGACCAAATGGAAATGTTATATCTACATTGGTCTTGGAGATGTTTAACCCAGCCTCAGGAACCCATGTACTTTTCCCCTACCTGCGTTGTGCTTTGCCAAATATTTATCTTTGTACTGCTTCTTTTTCTTGCCAAACCAAGTACAGCTGGCCTGCTGCTCCTGTTTGGTCTTCTCCATTGCAATGCAAGCTACTCGCCTAGTACACAGAGGGAGAAAAAAAACCACCAAAATTAATGTATAGTTGTATGTTGATAAAAGAAAGATGATTCATTCGAAGAGTTTACATGAAAAAGCACGAACACACTCATTGCGGCCTTTCAAATCACTCACAAAAGGCTGTTTTTTGGTTTTCATGATGATTTCCTAGAAATGTTTAAAAAGCATGGGCTTATGTTAAAATGGCACTGCATTTCTTGAGTATATATAACTGATAAGACAGATTAGAAACCTAAACATGTGGCTATGAGATTCAGTTGGATAATCATGGAACTTTCAGTCAAGACAGGCCTGGTTTGAACACTGGCTTTGTCACTCATTAGCTGGTATTCAGTACTTAGTGTTAGGTACTTTTCTAGGAATTTTACATATATTAACTCAATCTTTCTAATGACAAATAGAATTGTGTCACCATTGTACAGATGAGGGGATATTGAAGGATTGAGGGGTTAAGCAATTTGCCTGAAATTACACAGCTACACTGTAACTTTATATCCTGTAAAAGTGGGGAAGGTCTGGCACCAAGAGCCCATGACCTTAGCCAGAACATTCTATGAAGGGAAGAGTCTATGATCACAGTCAGAACATTCAATCACTAAGGTCTTTAACCTCTTGGAGTCTCTCAGAGGCTGTTGTAAAGAATTAAAGACAAAATGTAAATGTCCCTACCACAACGCCAGGCACACAGGTGTTCAGTAAATGGTACTACTACTGCATGACAATTCCTTTTTCTTTTTCTTTTTGCATACTGGAGACTGAACCCAGGGGTGCTTACCCACTGAGCCACATCCTTAGACCCTAGACCTCTTTATATAATAGGATATTACACCTTTGTTAGTTATATACATTGCAGATATCTTCTTCAACTGTACGGTTTGCTTCTTTATTCTTTTTATGATATCTTTTAATGAACACACTTTATTAGTTTTAATTTAGTTAAATTTATCAATCTTTCCTTTAATGAGAAGTATTTTTTATATTTTAAGAAATCCTTCCTTGTCTTTGAAGATTTTTTCCAATATTACCCTCTCAAAGTTAATAGTTTTTATCTTTCATGTTTTGGTTTTTAATGTAAAGGAACTGAGTTTTGATTTTTGTGTAAAGTAGGGGCCCAGTTTCTTTCTTCTTTTTCTCCTTAATAGATACCCAATTATCCCAGCATGACTTACTGAAAAGTCTATCCATTTCAGATTGGATATGGATATGGATATGACAGAATATTATTTCTGTCATATATCAAGTGTCCATTTATGTATGGGAGTGTTTTGGGGGGGTGTTTTCTACTCTTTTCATCTGGTCTATCTGAGCATCCTTAAATTTATTGCAGATGATTATTATTATTTTTGGTATCAGGGATTGAACCCAGGGATGCTTAACCACTGAGCCACATCCCTAGACCTTTTTATTTTCTATTTTGAGACAGGGTCTTGCTAAGTTGCTTAGGGCCTTGCTAAGTTGCTGAGGCTGGCTTTGAACTTGCGACCCTCCTGCCTCAGCTTCCTGAGTCACTGAGATTACAGGTGTGTGCCACCGTGCCCTGCAATACCTGATTATCTTAACTACTATATCTTTATAAGTAGTCTTGGTATCTAGTGGAGTAAGACCTCCTTCCTCATTCTTCAAGAACATCTTGGTTACTCCTTAACTTGTGCATTTCCATGTAAACTTCAAAGTTAGTTTGTTAATTTCAAAACTGTTGGGATTTTGGCTGAGGTCATACTCAATCCATAAAATCAGTATGGGAGGAATAGATGGTTCTACAATATTGAGTCTTCCAGTTCATGAACACAACATGTCTTTGTGTTTTCCTTAAGTATCAAAACATTTTATAATTTATTCTATAAATGTCTTGAACACTTTTGTTAGATTTGTATCCAGGCTACTGATTTAAGTGTACAAACAAGATTTTGTAAATGGTATTTAAAAACCACTTTGTAGTGATGAAAATTTCAAACATATATGAGAATATAATGAAATGAACCCCAGATACGTACAGCACAGCTTCAACAATTATTTACTCATAGCTTATTTTGTTTTATTTATACCCTACTCACCTCTAGATTATTTAGAAATAAGTCCAAGGGTACATCATTTCCTTCTTAAATAGTCTTATAACTCTTTTAAGTCTATAGGTTCCTTTTCTTTTTTTTTCCCCTTGAAATTTATTTGTTGTAGAAACTGCTGGTCTATCTGTAGTTCCTAGAGGGTCTGATTTTTTTTTTATTGCATCTCTGTGGTATCTTAAGTATGTTCCTTTACCCTTTGCATTTCTTACAAATAGGTAATTAATCTAGAGACCTAATCAGATTCAGGTTTAATTTTTTTTTTTTTAAAGAATAGAGCATCATGGTGTTGCAGGTGATATTATGTATGGCATCTTTTAAAAGTTTTACTTTCTGTTTGTGACTGGTAAACAGAAGTGAAATTGATTTTTAAATTAAGTGGTTCTATTAGTTGATTATACACAACAGGGGGTTTATTTTGACCTAGTCATAGATGCATGTAACATAATTTGCTCCATTTTAATCCCCAGTACTTACTCTTTCCCTACTATCCTCCCTCCCTATGATCCCCTTCTTCTACTTTACTGGACTTTTGTTTATTTGTTTTCAAGTTGGTTCATTAAAGTGAAACTCAATGTGATATATTCATACATGCATATGGCATAATTTGGTCAATCTGATTCCACAGTTCCTCCCTAGAATTGATTTTTAAAATATTGGTTTTTTTATCAGCAAACTTGCTGAACTGTCATATTAATTCTAATTGTTTATCTACAGATTCCTTTGAATTTCTGTGAATCACAAAATCTATAAAAATTTTCTTTTTCCAATAATGTTGATTGTAGGTTTCTTGTAGATGTCCTCTATCTGGTTAAGGAGGTCCCCTTCAATTTATGGCTTGTGGGAGTTTTAATCAGGATTGGGTATTGGATTTTATCAAAAACTTTTTTCTATATCTATTGATATGACCATATGGATTCTCTTCTTTAGTCTGTTAATATGGTGGATCAGGCTAATTGGTTTCCAAATGTCAAAACAGCCAGTACAAATTCCACTAGGTCATGATGTTTTGTCCTTTTTATACATTGCTGGACTCAACTTGCTAATGTTTTGTTAAGAACTTTTGTATATGTGTTCATGATGGATACTAGTATATAGTTTTCTTTATTTTCTTTATTTTTGTACTGGGGATTAAATCCAAGGATGCTTTACCACTGAGCAACATCCCCAACCCTTTTTATTTTGAGACAGGGTCTCACTGAGTTGCTTAGGGCCTTGTTTAGTTGCTGAGGCTGGCTTTGAACTCGTAATCCTCCTGCCTCAGCCTCCTGAGCCACTGGGATTACAGGTATGTGCCACCATGCCTGGCTCGGATGTAGTTTTCTTGAACTGGCCTTATTTAATTTTGGTTTTGGGGTAATAAGGGCATCATAACATGAGTTGGGAGGTATTCTTTTTTATTTTCTTAAAGACATTTTTCTCCATGTCTCTTGTTCACTGCAGTTTTTATTTATTTTTGGTTGGGAAGAAGACATTTATTGGGAAATGCTGTGACCTATCAGTGATGGCATCAAACTCAATCTCCACATGTGCCATACAGAGGAGGCTAATGAGATCTTTACTTGGGGAATTCTGACCTAAGTCAATATATGCTATAGTCATAATTAATTATAGCTTCTCTGAGGCTTAGGATCTTTGGAAACATGGACAGAATTGAGGAATTTTTTTTGACAGGTTAAAAAAAAACAAACCCTGACCTTGTGAAGCTTATGTTATCATGTACATAGTATCTTACAATAACAAGTTGGTGGTGTGGCCATGTGTGGTATGATGATAAAGGAATGAAAATGACTTTTTACCACTCAGGAAATAAATGGCAATTCTTTAGCTCAGTCAGTGCACAGAAACTGTGTTAGGGTTAAGGTCAACATGGAAGGAAATTTCAAACACAGGTTTATTTCACTGATGTTAATTTTATTGTCAAAATTAAAATCTCAGTGGCCACACACCTGTTAGGGTGACTTTTATTTTTTTTATTTTATTTTATTTTTTTTTGCAGTGCTGGGGATCGAACCCAGGGCCTTGTGCTGGCGAGGCAAACACTCTACCAACTGAGCTATCTCCCCAGCCCTAGGATGACTTTTAAAAGTTTCATATAGGGGAATGCCATTCAGCAATAAAAAGACAAGGAATGTGTGATACACATGTTAATTTTATTAGTACCCTTGCTCATAGGCAAGGGTACCCAAACATACCAAAGACCTAGACTGATGTGACTACAGAAAGACATTAGGTTCAAAAAATTTAATTTCTTAACTAGAAGATGTGAAAAATGTGACTTGATGGTGATACCTTTGAATAAAACGTCTAGGTCTGGCTGATGATATTGTTTCAAATCTTTCTTGTAAGTCTTTCATGCCTACTGACATTTTAGAGACCAATTCCCTTTCCCAATAAAGGGAAACTGCTTTTTCTCTTGAGCCATTCCATGTCAGTAAATGGAATCATATAGAAAACCCTCTTTTTTTTGCCTGGCTTCTTTCACTCAGTAGAATACTTTTGAGTTTCATCCCTACTATTATATAAATGGTTTATTCCTTTTTATAGCTGGGTGGTGTTCCATTTGTATGGGTGCATTATCATTTTTTTAATCCATTCACCTGGTGGAACACTTTAACATCATTCTAATAGATGTGTGGTCCTGCAATTTTAATACTGTTACCGTTTTCCCCACCCCACTTGAAAGTTCCTCTGGTTCTTTTTCAAATCTGTCATGTCATTTATATTTTTTTCTGTTCCCTAGAGATATTTTTCAAGCTCATTGTTGATATTTTAAAACCCGGTAATCCTAATTTTAAAATCTTTGTCTTCTAATTCAATATACAGAGTGGGTTTGAGTTTGTCTTTGTTGTCATTTCTGTTGGGTCTTGCTTGTTTCCTTGTGTGCTTGGCAACTTGGACTTGTTGGTCACTGTCCTGGAAAAAGTTATGTAGGGTGTTAGGATGAGGTTGTGGGGTTAAGATAAAAGTGTTCTTTTTTAGAGACTTTCTTTTCATTTATATCAGATACATGGGACTCTTAATAAGGAAAATGAAAACTTCAAACCGAATACATGGCTTGAGTTTCCCTGGCTGCCCCAGACTAGATGCACCTTAGTATCAATTAATTCAAGGTGAACTGGTGGCCACGATTTTTTCAGCGGGAGTTTGTTTCCTCTTTACTTTTGCCTTTGGCTTTGCTCAGTGAAAAAGCAGTCATCTCTATAGTCCCCTGGTCAAAGGGGGAGTAAGGGTCTACTTACCCATTACTCTTAACTTGTGGGTATTACCTTTTGTAGTTCTAACACTATGAGGAGGATCTCTTAACAGATTCCCCAACTTGTTTAGGCCTTAGGGCTTAACTTGGATCCTCTGGCATAATAAGTGTTCAGTAAGGGCAAATGCCCCTCCTGGCAAAATGTACCAATTTTGGCATTTCAAGTTTCTGCTTATCATTCTGAGTAAAGGCTTTCATAGAAAAATTGGTCACTGAGTCCTCTAGTACCTTTTTCAACTATTCAGTACTTTCAAGGCCTTTTTAAAAAGCATATTTTCAGTAGCACTTTTCTTTCTTTTTTCAGCAGGGAGATTGATCCAAATAACCTAGTCTACCATTATGGGAAAGAGGAAGTGAATCTGCTTTTCCCGCTGCCATTTCTCAGAATTTCCTCCAGAGAACTCAAAGTTCTAGATATTGGTGGAACATGATTTTTTTTAATAGATGATCTTATTAGGGAGAAGAGGTTTGAGATCTACATAATTATTTTTGATAAATGTTCATAATATATGGCAACACTTAAGAAAACATTTTGTAGAATGTAAATCTCTGTTATGAGCATAACAGAAGCATCATCAAAATGATTTAGAAATTGCTTTCCTCCAGTTTATGCTAAACTGTTTCTTGAAGATCAGAGTGAAAGACAAGGCCAGATGGAAGTAAGGCTGCTGCTTCACTGGGCCCACGTTTCCTCATGTGGAAAAAAATGGCATCTGAAGTCCTCATCAGCTCCAACATTCTAAATTTAAGGATATTTTTGGGAAACATAGGATAGCTGAAAGAGGCGATCAAGCAGAAGAGATTAACTGATATAACTGAGAAAGCTCCTTTTTTTTTTCTATACTGGGGATTGATCCCAGGGCCTCACACATGCTAGGCAAGTGCTCTACCACTAAGCTATAGCCCCAGTCCTTTTTATTTTGAGATAGTGTCTAGTTAAATTTCTGGGGCTGGCCCTGAACTCACAATCATCTTTCTAAGCCTCCCAGGTATCTGAGATTACAGAGGTGCACACTGCACACAGTTGAGTGGTTGAGAAAGTTCTTAATTAGAGAGAAAAATGGGTGAAAAAGTCATTAAAAATGTCTATGGACTTTGGCTTCTTTTAACTAGGTTCAAAATTTTTTGTGGTGGGGGGACTGCTTATGGTTATTTTTTGTTACATGAAACAAAGCTCAGACATTGGGTTATTTCTTTTGAATCAGATTTCTGGTAGAAACTGCCCAAATACCAACAAAGGCAAGACCATGAACATTTAAAAAAATTGTTTGCACAAACTAGAGCAATGATAGCAGAACCAAATTTTACTAAAATATAAACTGACTCGTGTCTCTTCTCTCAGTTAAAAACAGGGTCTAACAACCTCGTCTGACATTAGCCTGCTTTCAGAGCCTATGTCTGCCTTCCCTTCCTTCTTCCTTCCTTTGTTTGATGCTGCGGATGGAACCTAGGGTCTTTTGCATGCCAGGCAAGTGATCTACCATACAGCCACATCCCCAGCTCAGAAAACGCATTTTTAAACAACTGGTAAGGCAAAGAAAGAAGCTTCTGGCTGCCTTTCTCCCAACAGTAAAACATGTTTTTATTTTTAAATGTCCTGAGTGCAAAAAACATGCCTGAGTGATACTGAATCAGGGCATTTGAGTTGTTTTGCTGGTGATGGTGCCATATGGACACGAAAGCATACAGAGGGGCAAGGAGGAGGCACATTTAAAGAAAATGCCACTCTAAAAGGACTGCAACAGCTTATAGAGTAGAAGGCTCTGCCAGTGTGATCCTGTGATCTGAGGCTAGTCACTCAACCACTCTAGGCCTTCTTTTGCTTATACATAAAACTCAGATCTGCTGAGGACTGAGAATTCTTGGATGGCTGATTTTGGATTTTGTTTGGCTAGCAAAGCAAGGTATGTATCAAACAGATTTCACAATATGAAATAACATAAAGTTGAATATTGGATGGGTAGGGTTTAATTTTTATTATAAAATAACAAAAGCATACCATTCCTGAAGTTCAGGAGAAGGGATGAGGCCTGCGGTTCCATTTTTGGAGTTTTCCAGTTTACCCTGCCACCAATTGTGATCATCCTTACTAATAATTTGGATGATGTCACCAACTCGGAATCGAATGCCAGCTTCCTTGCAGGGGATGAGGTCATCCTTGGCTGGATCATATTCAAATTGTGCTCTTACATAGATCTATAAAATAGGAGTTTGTGAGAAAGGAGGCCATAGTGATGTGAAGGAAAACAGCTCTAATCTAATAATCACACACCACACTTACAATACAAATAGGACATAAGATGGGAAAAGCAAAAATGATGTATGGAAGTACGACACAAAAGACTTCTATACTGCTATAAACAATGCACTACCTTTGATGTGTAAAGGTTCAAAACTTTGCTGTTTTTATTTGGAAGGAACACTTAAAATACTCATTAATTAAAATAAATACTTATTTCTGCTTTTAGCGTAACAGAATCGGTCTATACTTACAGAGAAGTATGCTTATCATTTTTAAAACTATAGCGGTTATATTGATGTTATGGATAAGCTGTCATGACAACATGGCAGCCTTTAAGCCATAAAGACTAGCAGTCAGGGTAAGTTTTAACCCTAAAGCAGCACATGACATAAAACTAGCAAGAACTTTGGGCTAGTGTCTTGAAAAACAAGGCATACGTGACAACTGGCAGTGTGTCTACACACTGCTGATAAACTTAAATGTAACCCGAGCAATTTAAAGAAAAAGTTAAAAAATATTTTATTTCTTTAAAAGGATTTAGGCTTTACACTTGTGTTTTGCTCTTCTGAGAGAATAAAAGTTGAATGTGAGCCCTAGTTTTGCCAACATAACACTTGAAATCAGCACAGAGCTTCAGGATATGCCTCGTTCAAGGCTCTGAGTTTTAGGATATGAATTTACTTAGGAAACAGATGAACATCCAAGGGTTAGAATATGGTGGCATTTTGTGATTTCTAAATGCCTTAAAATGAGGTACTATAAACTGATGTTACACAGTCTTAAGACTAAAGCGTGGATGAATTCTATAAAGTGCTAATTTATGCAATTCTGAACTCAATTTGAATTATTTTAACACCACATTTTAAGAAATAATTCCATAAAAATTCTATCTCTTGAAATTAAACTTGAATATTAATGCTTAAGTCACTGTAAAACCAACCTGAAGGCTTTGGAACCATTGTATAATTTTTTTCTGTTTATTTTTAGCAATCCAGCCTATAAAATCAACGAGTTTCTGTATTTGCACTTAAAACCCATATTTAAAAGTGCTGGCAATTTGAAAGTTACTTGGTAGTGCCAGCAGCACTTAACATTTCATATTTAAATGAATGCAGGTATATTAGGATGTGAAGCCAGGATATTTATGCTATTTCTTTTATTTTTAACTGTAAATGGTTCTCAGAAATACACATGCAAATACAAAATTTAAGAAAAAGCTTTCAACTTCAGAAAATTGTTTAAAAATGTTCATCAAGTATCTTTTAGTTATTTTTAGAATTCTATGAATTTTGTAACTTTTAAAATTCTTTTCCACCCCAGAGCCGGCACATAAGACCCTTAAGGGCTGAATTCTTAACCATCGACACAAAATTATCAGGTTGAAATTACAATAACCATCACAGCTACAAAGATGTGAGGAGAAAATCTTTATAGAGAATTAGTCACGTGTAATGTGTTAAAATGAAATGGTACAAGCTCTCAACGCTCAAATGTTATGGTCCAAAATGCAGACATTATGGGATGGAAAGGGTTAATAAAGGATTGGCTATTAGCAGCTCAGTTTAGAGAAGTTTCTATAGAGGATATCTATTCACCTGTCGTCCTTTTGGTTGGGTAGTTGATGGCAAGTCCTGTAGAATAAAGCCAACCCAGGAGAAAAATTTTCATTTACTTGTCAAGAGCACAAGGTAATTTGTGTGTTCTGTTACAATATGGTTAAAAAATGAGCTAGATTTAAGTTGTAAAGAGATCATATACATTATTTCAGTTCTCAGAAATGTTGAGTTATCAAAAAAATCAAACCCAGGCCATTTAGCAGCAAGCTGAAGAAAGCAGGTAAGTTGAAGCAGAGAGAAAATGTGTTCTTAAGAACCAACTCAGCATCTTCAACACAAAAGCCACTGCGAGTGAAATAGCCTATTTAAAAAAAAAAAACACCCCAAACTAAAAAGAGCTATTGCCCTTTCAACTTAGTCACTGCAACCATTTAGATTTAGAAAAATTCAATAGCTATATGGATTTCCACCATCTTAAAAGCATTCAACATTAAGTGTCATAAATGAATTCCTTTGGTAGCCTATTTCAAAGTTGGAAATAAAGTCATGGACAATTTTCTTCCAGAATTTTAGTTAGTGATATACTTATAATATTATTGCATTTGAGATGATAAAATTATTTACAATTTTACTTGGCAAAAAGTTGACATATTATTTACAGGGCGAGTTAAAAATCAGTTAAAATAATGCTGCGTTCTCAGAACTCTTGATAATTTCAACTGGGTGACAGACAGCAGCGTCAGCAACTTAGAGAAGATTTGGTTACCCCAAAAGTTTGCAAACCTGCACTTGTTAAGTGCGTCTCTTTGTTGAAATAAATTAAAAACAATTCTATCTGTATTCCAAAATGGATGGTTCTGAAAAAATGGAAAATTTCTATATTCCAGTCAAATATAAAGTACTTTGTGTTAAAGATGTGATAACAGCGTGGCTTTAGTGCAGTTTGAAGCCAGTTCCTTTTGCTTTTCATATCCAGGCAAGGCTTATAATTCACAAAAATATGTGCACGTACCACAATAACAGAGGGCACACCAATTCATAAACTTAGATAGCGGAAACTAAACATGTTGCTGATATCCCTCAGAATAGAAAACTACAAAGCCCGAGAACACCCAAATGACTATTCCGTGAAATCCTTACATTTCTTTATCTTTTCTCAAATTTAAAAAAATTAGGAATTTAAACAAATTTCCACTTAGGTCCTTTGCATGGGTTTGTGCAAAGTTATACACCTGGTAGGGTGGCATAGAGATATTTGAGAATGACCACAGCCGTCTTAGCTACATTTCTTTGAATGTAAATAATGCATGGGATTTTTAAGGAAAAAGGAAATGTTGAAAAAGATTTTCCAGGAGTAAACTGCATTGTAGCTGTAGTAGCCTTGTATATCTGCAGGAGACAATATTTCCACTGAACACATGTAACTAGAACACTCATGGCAGGTGAGCACCAACAAAATTGTCACACTTTGCTGTGTGGAGCTAGAGTTCTTACCGAAACAGAATTGTTAGTGCTGCTATGACCATTAGCAGGGGACTGTCTGGAAGTGGAGGGGGAATCTCTCTGAAATAAGACACAAGGTTCATTAACAGCACAGAAACACAGAGAAATTTACATCAATAGTTACAACCACAGTCTGACAACCATTTCCTTTGAGGTTTGACCTATAAAGCTGTCATACTGACTTACTTGAATGATTTCACAGAAGTATCAACAAAATTTTTGCAGTTTGGAGATTCACATATTGTAAGTGATCACTTACAATATGTGAATCGATCATTTCTTTCCTGTCTACTGCATTCTACAATCTTTGCTTTCTTTTAATGAGACCCGGCAGAGTGATGCCATGTTAAAACCCTACCATGTATCATGAGACGACAGACATTAGTATGAAATTGTTGTGCTGAAGATTCCAACTGCCTGATTTTTATTAAAGATTAGGTTTGAAAAGTCATTGATAGTTGTTAGGTACCTCAGTGTCAAGAATTGCTGAACAACTCAATTTGCAAAGAAACAAGCCTGAGAGAAAGATTTCACATGTTGTAATCATCTTAGTGTCTTTCCAGAATAAGTATTACTGAAAGGGGCAAAAGATAGATAGATATACACCCTAGAAGAACTCTTCTGCTTTGTATCATTTTAGCAGATTGATTAAAACAATGATCTGGAGCCTATAACAATGTTCTACTTCTGGCCAAGATCCTAGAAGCCATAGCTGCTCTCCCTGTGGCCACACTCCTCGCCTGCAGGCTCTCTGCTATTCAACACACTCAAAAGCCTCCCCTTCCCTTAGTGTCCAAATCAACCTGAATGATAAGAGCAAGGAGAGGAAGAAAATAAGTACTTTTACAATTTTTGGTTTATTGAGTTCTTCTAAGCCTTTGATGTGTGTATTTCTACCCAAAAGACGTTTGTTTTTCTCCTAGATGATTCGAAGAAAACTTCTGGAATTTTTTAGTCTTAAAGGGAATGGGATCTTTTAGAGGAACATTCTCAAATGTTAGCGAGTAGACTGGTCTGCAGGTGCTACCCTTTAGAGAGTCAATACAGCAGGGTCAGGGGGAGAGGCACGGTCTACTTCTTTTACGTAAGGGATTGGGAGATGTAGATGCAGGTGGCCAGAAAACCTTTCTTTAGGAAGCTTTGCCCTGGCTGGGAAGAGTCCTGCTGCGTACTTGAAGGCTGTCTGACCACAGGAGGGGCAGAAAGGTTGGGATGGGGCTAGGAGAGGAGTATCATTATTTTCTTTATTATTCAAAGGTAAAGAAGGGGTGAGGGAGTTTCTCCTTACACAAGAGCATAGAATTTACATGTATAATACTGGTTGCATCACTGAACTAGTTCAACCATTTTTAAAAAGTTACATTAATAACTAACAATATCTTCTAGTTAGCTAAAAAAAACCAATTATGTTTATACTATGTTTATTCAACAGATAAGAAATGGTATGAGGAACCCCTGGGATTTTAGACTATTAAAATTATTTACATAAAATGTACATGTGATATTCTGTCTTTCTGGGTAAGATTTGTGTTTCAGATAACAAATTTCGATACTCTGAAGTCTGCGGCAGAAGCAGTTCTGCATTTTCTTTTGAAATCTACTGTTAATTGAAGTTCCATAAGAGGCCACCAAGAGGAGCTCAAGACCCAACATAACGGACACCCAACTGTCATGGCTCACTAAAAATACCCTTGACAACTAAAAATTCTTATACATGTTTTGAAAAGGTTTAGAAAAAAGGCTCCAAATTTTTGTGAAATCAATAGCATCAACTAGAGACTGGAAGCATTAAAATTTCTCCCTCAGATTCTTCTAAATACAAATCCAAGAAATTGCCCACCGGCCTTAAAAAATTAACTTTAGAAAATGTGTACTTCATGTAGATGTACACACATTTGGAAGATGCACACAGAAGAGCAAGCTTAGTATATAATACCAAAGAATGAAACTGTCTATGCCAGTTTAAATCTTCAACTAGAAAAAGAAGAGATTTTGGAATCTTAATAACCAACATATACCTGAATAATAAAAAAAATATAGCTGGAAGAACTACAATTTCTATAGGATCAACCCTATCTTAAGGAAGAAACTTTGGGGTTGTGTTATTCTAGAAAACTTACTTGTGTATGAATTCCTTAATATTCCAAATATGAACAATTTTACACAAGGTTGCAAGAGGCTGATATCCCTGTAGCAAAGTCAGTTATCAATGCAGCAGGGACTTAGCATCAATCTCAAGACCTGTCACAACTATTTGAACAACTCTATCTCAATAGAAATATATCACTTCTCAGGTTCTTGGAAAGAAGAACTATCTGTAATTTCTTAACAAGGGAAGTGAATGTACTTCCTGGAAATATTACTGCAATTATGATCTTTCTTTGTTTTTCCTCAGAGACTCCATTTTTTTTTCTTTATCAGGTCTTATGTCATTCTTTGTAGCTTCTCTATATTTGGCTTAGATTTCAGCCTGCCAAAAGTTCAAGTGCTGAGGAGATCTGCATGAAAGCAAGGCTGTGTAGGTGGATGGGAACTCCTTTGTTCCGTTATCTTTGTTGTAAAATTGGTGTGCAGTGATCTAACAGCACAGGCAGAAACAATTTCCCAGAAAGCAAAACATTCAGCCATCAGCAGACAGTTAGTTAGGAACTCAGAGGAGATGGGGATGGTTTGTCAGAGTCATTACCTCACAGGACGAAGACTGAGTGCGGTAGCTTGGCACAATCTTGAAGGTAATACTCCCCCGCATTTCCCTCTGGAGGGACAAAAGGAGAGTTCTCTTACAGACAAATGTCGCACACCAAAACACATAAGAAACCACTCAAAACACGTGGGAGCAATTAGCACGAGCCACCTGACAGCACACAGCCATAAAGTGAAACCTAATTATAAAACCATGCTTGAGTTTATAGTAGAAGTTTCTGGGCAAAGCCTTGCAAAGTCAAGGCCAATTGCTTTGAATCTAGCTGTGGTCTCACAGATCTTTGATGATTACCTTTTTATAGACATGAATACAAAACAATCTAAATGACATAACTTTCAAAAGTGACTCTAAATGGAACTAGACAATAAACTAAGAATGACATAAGAAATCCACTTGGTATTTTATCTGTGATGGTGTACTCCATAAAATTTGCTTTTTACTTTATTAATTTTGGCTTTTTATTGTAGTGAATCCGCAGTGCTTATTTTATACTTAATAGGTACTCATGACATGGGAAGCTGCAGTGGGAAGAGGGACCAGAAGACCAAAATCTCCCCTTCTGCTCACTATGACAATGAATCCAGGCAAGCTCCATTCTGCTGCTTCTTCTTTTAAACCCAAAGCCTAATAATCTGAACAAGGATTTTTGGATCCGTACGGTCAAAATGCCTGGTCCACAGTGACTTTCATCCCCTTTGTGCCACAGAGAAATCCACTACAGCTGGCTATGACTCAGCTAAACAGGAAAGAGGTTTCTGACATTGCTTATGTCAGGAGAGTTGAGGTCAGTGAGAAACCAGTTCACATGAATACACACTGGAAAGGTTTTCTTTAAATATCTGCTTGGTAAGAAATGTATAAAGGATAAAAGCAGAGTGTTAAAGCCCAGGTTGCTAAAGGCTGGCAAAATGTTTCCAAATTCTATTACATTTATTTTCTTAGTTGTCACTTTTTATGAATGTTGGATAAGCTCACATAAATGACGGGCCCAGAAATACTCTCATTATGAATGAATATCCCTTTCTTTTCTATTAAATAACAGAAAATGAACTGAAAGTTAGTCTTAGGAACAGGAAACTCATTTACTTACAAGCATTTTTTGTAGCTGTTCCACTGTTTGGTTAGCCACACTGATGCCATTGATTTCCCGAATTTCATCACCAACATGAAGTGTACCTAATAGAGTACAGAAAATTACAAATGTGAAATGATATAGGCCTTTATAATAATAAAGTCCAAAGGTAGCAATGTAAAAAATTAACTTATATACTGAAGGTCAATATTTCAGAAACAGTTACAAGTTTGGCTGCAGCAGAATTATTTAACTCATGTAATCAACTCACCAAAACAGATAAATCTACTTGGAGAAGGCACAGTTTTGATGGATGGCCATGGAAATCTATTTTTTTTTTCTGAGAGAGGTGGTGTGCATAGTGGTTTGAAAAGATGGTTTCAGGAGCTAGCCTGTCTGGTTTCACACCCCAGCTTAGTCACTTACGAGCTTTAAAATCTTGGGTAAGTTACTCAAACTCTCCATGCCCCAGATTTTTTCACTTTGAGAAAATGGCAATACAAATGGTACCCATCTCATAGGACTGTTTTGAGGATTAAATGAATTTAATATCTACAGAGGGCTTAGAACAGTTCTTGGCACATGGTAAGTGCTCTGTAAATGTGTGCTGCTATTATTATCTACCAAATATGAGACAAAGCTTACCACTCTTACAAGAATTGTGATATAATGACATCTACATAACAATTAAATATAATTTAATCTTTAATAATTTGGTGGGCATTTGGGTCTTTTGTGATACTTCAACTGGAAAACTGATGAAGAGATAATGCTTAGAGTGTAATTTATAAGTGCAGTCTTATAAAAATAAATAAAAAATAAAAATAAATAAAATTAAAAATATAATTTGGCTTCCTTATTTAAAAATGATGCACATACTTGTATACTGCTATGGCTTCATTATGAACAGTTTACAGTGTCTTTTAGAGGTACATACTAAGATGCATATAAATAAAATGATAAGATGCCTGAGACTGCTTCAGAATTATCTAGGGGGTGAGCAGTAGGGCAAATATAGAAGGAGGGAGTGTGGTCATGAATTAATGACAATTACAGGTGGGCCGTGGGTATGATGGCATTCATTGCACTATGCTGTCCTAATAAAACTTAAAATGAAAGTTGGGGGATTTTTGCTTCCAACATGAAAAACTTTCTCACAATGATATGCTGCCTGGGGCATACTTCAAGAGGTCTAGGTCTCTGGGGCTGCAGTTGTGGCTCTGTGGTAGAGCACTTGCCTAGTATGTATGAGGCACTGGGTTCCATCCTCTGCCCCACATAAAAATAAATAACTAAAATAAAGGTAATGTGTTCATCTACATTTAAAAAAAGATTTTTTTAAAGAGTTACAGGTCTCACAAAAGGAGTATAAATCTCTAAGAACATCTCTCATTTCCACCCCTATTCTTCCCTCCACACAAAAGAATCCTGTGAGCCAGATCCAGAGTGGTGGCAAACTAAGGGTGGAGGGACTCACTGGAAAGGGTGAATGCCAGAGTAGCAATGCCTGCTAGTTGGATTCTGAGCCTAGGGCCAGTGGCAAGTTAAAGAAGCTGTACCCAAGACTGCAGGAAGCCAAGACTCAGATCAGTGGCCCACAATGGCAACTGGCAGAACAAAAAAGAAATTCCCTCTGGAGGCAAGTTCTCAGTTTAGGCCCACAGGATTTCCATTGACTAGAAAAATCAAGGGGCTCACAATCAAAGATCACCAAAAATATTGTATGTCAAGTTACTAGGTATGAGAACTATCAGAAATAGCACAGATTTAGATCCACAAGCATCTAACATGCTGGAATAATCAGATATGTAATATAAAATAGCTATATGTTAAATATTAGAAGAAAAAGAAAACATTCTATTGCAAGGATAAACACCCAATAAGAGCTAGCAGGTGCGAACAGACAGATCTGAAAATAAAATATAGACAAATGATCAGTACTTCTAAAACAGTGTAAGTACCAACAGAAACTAAGGAATGGATAGTTAAATAGGAGTTTGGATATGGCTAAAGAGTTTCAGTGAACTGAAAGATATAACCAATTATGTAGAATGTAGGTTACAGAAATAAAGACATAAAACAGGAAACAAGAAATAAAGAAAACATGAAAAAGGCATTAAGAGACATGGGGAAAATGTCTAACATACATCTAACTGGAGTTCAGAGAGAGAGAGAGAGAGAGAGAGAGAGAGAGAGAGAGAGAGAGAGAGAGAGAGAATAAAGAAAATGGAGAAGGGGTAATGTTGGAAGGAATAATGGTTGCAAATTTTCTTGTACTGTTGGAAACATGATTATATAGACACAGGAAAAATCATAACCCAAACAGGATAAATACAAATAAATCCATGCTAAGAGATAGTGAAACTGCAGACCATCAAAGATAAAGATTGTAAAATATCCAGAAAGACAGGATGTCGGTAAAGCAAAGACAATTGTAGTAATATCAAACTTCTCAATATCACACAATGCTTCCCAAAGGGTGGTCTAAAATGCAAGAAGGAATGGTGAACAAATAAAATTATAAACATTTATATAAACCCCAAGAAAAAGTGGCCGTATATTTTAATACTAATTTCAAATTTTTAGGTTTTAAAACGGGATTGAACTACAACACTGGGCAGGAAGAGTACATAAAAGCAGGGAATTTATCATATTCTAGTTCAGACCTCAGTACCTCTCCTTCCCCTTCCCTTTCACTGGACACCAAAAAAAATAAAGCACATAAGACAGAAAGAGTGTACTCAAATTGTGTTTCAATGTCTACATGGCATATTGTTTAAACTTTAGTATATGGAAAGTTAAATGTGCATGATAATATTCTGAGATAACTATTAAAATAATAGAAATGGGGTGCTCAAATTCTAAACTAACAGTGGAGGGAAGTAAAAAACGAACAATAAAATCAATTAAAAGATAGGATAAATATAAACAAAAAGTGAGATAGTAGAAATCATCATTAGTCTTTTAATAGACTAATCCAAACTTTCTGCAGAGACCAACAAAGTTAAAAAATGGAAAGCTCAACTTTGGAAATGTTTGAAGAAGACACACTAAAGCATACAGACAAAATAATTAGAAATAAAAGGATGGAAAAAGACATGCTAGCAAATACTGAAATAAGGCTGGAATAATCATATGAATGCTTGATAAAATAGGTTTTAAGTTGAATGTTATTAAGGATATAAATGGATACTAGTCACTTCTATGAACCTAGTAACACAGCTTCAAATATATAAACCCAAACCAAAGATCTATAAATAGATATTGAAAAACTCTACCATGATAATGGGATATTTCAATGATTATTGATAGACCAAGCAGACAAAAAGTTAGTCAAGATATAGAAGACTTAAACAAAAATATTAACAATACCAAGTCAATCATCACATAGGGAACTCTGCACACAACAATTAAAGAATAAACCTTAAGCCCACATATGAACCACTTATAAAAGTAATTAAAGTGTTATGCCATAAAGAATTCTCAATAAACCTCAGAGAAATGTTGTCATGCAGGCCACATTCTCTGCCCACAATGCAATTAAGTTAGAAGTTCATTTCAGAAAGAGATACAGAGCCTGGTGTGGTGGTGCACACCTGAAATCCCAGTGGCTAGGGAGGCTGAGGTAGGAGAATCACAAGTTCAAAGTCAGCCTCAGCAACTCATTGAGACCCTAAGCAACTCAGTGAGATCCTGCCTCTAAATAAAATATAAAAAAGGGTTGAGGATGTGGTTTAGTAGTTAAGAGCCCCTGAGTTCAATTCCTGGTACCAAAAAACAAAACAAAACAAAACAAAAAACACCCCAAAAAACAAAAAATAAAAACCAAAAATCTTCTTCTCAAATGTGGAACACTTTTAAATAACTTACAGGTCAATAAAAAATGTAACAGAAACAGAAAAGTACTTTAAAATGCTGCATATCAAAACTGTTAGGATCTAGATAAAACAGTACTTAGAGGGAGATTTTAGTTTTAAATGCACAAATTAGAATAAAAGAAAAACTGGAAATATTTAAAAAGTTAGCCAAAAGCAATAGAGAGTATGAGGAAGGAGATAATAAAAATAAGAAAGCATAAACAAAATAGAAAATAAACATGGAGAGATGAACAGAACTCAAAGTAGTTTTTCAAACAAATCTCTGGCAAAGTTATTAATCAAGATAAAAAATAGAGGGTGTAAATAAACAATATTGAAAATGAACAAGGGTGCATGATTCCAGAGATGGAAGAGAATAAAAAATTAAGAAAATATTGTGAAGAAGCTTTCTGCAATAAGATATAAAAACTTAGATTTTCAAGGAAAATGTAATTTACCAAAATTCATTCAAGACATAAAAAGTCTGAGTGGCCTTATGAATGTTAAAGAAATTGAAGCTGCTATGAAAATCAAAGTGAAATTTTCCAAAAAATCAAAACAAACCAGATGCAGTGGTATGTGCTTATAATCACAGCTACTCAGCAAGCTGAGGTAGTAGAATCACTTGAGCCCAGGAATTTGGGACCAGCCTGGGCAACATAGCAAGACACTATCTCCAAACAAACACGAAAACAAAAACAAAACACCAGCCCTTGATACTTTTATAGGCAAATTCTCTACCAAACCTTTAAGACACAAATCACTCAGAAATTACATAAAATCAGGGAATCAACGAAAAAATGTTCTCCAATTCATTCTATGAGGACTTGCAGAATGTAACTTTGAAACAAAAACCAGACAGAAATACAAGACAGGATAATTGACTACAGGCCAGTCTCATACATGTAAACACCCAAATCCTAAACAAAACAGTACCACACAGAGTTCAGCAGTACATAAGAAGGATAATAACAATGACTAAGCTAGGTTTATCTGAGAAACAGAGTGGTTTATTATTAGGAAATCTTTAAGTCATTCACCACATTAGCAGATAAAAGAGGAACCCCCACCCCAAATGATCAGCAGATTGAAAAAGTCATTTAATAAAATTCAAAAGCCAATCACAATGAAAAATGCTCAGCAACCAGGAATATAAGGGAGCTTCTTCAGCTCTAATAAATGTGGAGACTAGCTGGGCATGGTGGTGCCTGCCTGGAATCCCAGCAGCTTGGGAGGCTGGTGCAGGAGTATTAAAGGTTTGAGGCCTCAGCAACTTAGCGAGACCCTGTCGAGAGGGAGCGGGGTATGCAAAATGGTGGAATGAGACAGACATCATTACCCTATGTACATGTATGATTACACGGAGGGTATGAATCCTTGTTGTGTACAGCCATAGAAATGAAATGATGTATCCCATTTGTGTACAATGAATCAAAATGCAGTCTGTAAAAAATTAAAAGCTAAATAAAAAAAAGATAGGAACTTAAAATCTGAAGTTAAGATACCACCTTCAGGTTTATCTTAATTTCCAATGTTATTTTTAACTGATACATAAAAACAAGAATTGCAGCCACATCAATGTTCATAGCTGCTCAATTCACAATAGCCAGACTGTGGAACCAACCTAGATGTCCTTCAATTGATGAATGCATAAAGAAACTGTGGTATATATATACAATGGAATATTACTCAGCTATAAAGAATAATAAAATTATGGCATTTGCAGGCAAATGGATGAAATGGGAGAATATCATGTTAAGTGAGATAAGCCAATCTCAAAAAACCAAAGGATGAATGATATCGCTGATAAGTGGATGATGACACATAATGGGGGGTGGGAGGGGGGCAAGAATGGAAGAAGGAGGGACTATGTATAGAGGGAAGAGAGGGGTGGGAGGCGTGGGGGGGAAGGAAAAAATAACAGAATGAATCAAACATCATTACCCTATGTAAATGTATGATTACACAAATGGTATGCTGTTACTCCATGTACAAACAGAAACAACACGTATCCCATTTGTTTACAATAAAAATAAATTAAAATTAAAAAAACAAAACAAGAACTGTACATATCAAGGGGGTACTATGTGATATTTTGATATATGTATATATTGTGTAATGTTTAAATCAGGTTAAATATATGTCTCTCCTCAAACATCTATCATTTTTTCAAGGTGAAAACATTTGAAATCCTTTCCTGCAGCTTTTTGAGATTTACAGCGCATAACTGTTATCCATAGTCACCCTACTGTGTAAATAGCACACCGGAGTTTCTTGCCTCCTAACTGGAACTAAGTACCCACTGATCAACCTTTCCTCCCCCTCCCTTCACTGCACTCTCCTCAGTCTTTGGGGACACCACTCTCAATTTGTACAATATCGAGTTTTTGGCTTCCGCATGTGAATGACATCATGTGGTGCTTGTCTTTCTGTGTCTGACATATTCTACTTAACACAATGATCTCCAGTTCCATCCATGTTGCTGCAAATGACAGAATTTCATTCTTTTTTTATGGTCGAACAGTATTTCATTGTGTACATGTACCATGTTTTCTTTACCCTAAGATTCCTTTTAAAAATAGGAATGGGGGACTAGGGATGTAACTCAGAGCTCTTGCCTCACATGCACGAGGCCCCGGGTACGACACCCAGGACAGCAAATAAATAAAAGATCAATAAATTAAAAAATAAACACATAAATAAAATAGGAATAGGACAAGCTTGTCTGCTATACCACTTCTGTTAAAGGATGACGATCCTAGTTGGTACAGTAATATAACAAAGAGTTTAAAGAAATGATGATGTTGTGCCAGGTGTGGGTGGCGCACGCCTGTAATCTCAGCAATTCAGGAGGCTGAGGCAGGAGGATTGTGAGTTCAAAGTCAGCCTCAGCAACTTAGCGAGACCCTGTCTCAAAATAAAAAAAAAAGTGTTGGGGATGTGGCTTAGTGGTAAATCACTTCTGGGTTCAATCCCCAGTAACAACAACAACAAAATGATGTTGCGGTTTTATCAAATACATAGCATATATTAAAAATAACAAAAAATGCATACTGAGATCTAAAGCTGAACATCCTTCTGTGTGAGTTCTGTATGTGATCTATGCCTATAAAAATTTCCTAGAAAGTAACAGTCATGTCAGACACAATCTTGAGTACACGATGGCCATTTCTAATGAGAATAAGGCACTAAAATGCTTAGGCTATTACTTCTCGCTCTCCAGGAGTAAGGAAAGAGGTTTTTAAGTACAAAAATAACCCCATCTCAAAGAAAAGGAGGCTGCTAGGAGAATCATTTCTGGAACATCCTCTGAATACTAATGTGTATAACCCAGTCCTTTCAAAGGGGGAGCCTAAATCTACATGCCCAAATCCTGCTCATCCTTGATAACTGAAGTTGCACTTTCTCAAAATATCATTCTTCATTGACATCAGTCCTTAGTGAATTCCCTCTGAATGACTGCACTTACTGTAGCAGGTATTAAGAATTTAATCACTGATTTGACATCTCTTATTTTACCATTTAATTTTTATATTATCTAATTCTCTGTTGTCCTCATTTATAAATAGCATATCATTTCTGAATGAATGAGAACAATTCTTTTAAACTGTTATTTAATTTTTTATATATGTATGTGTGTATTCTGGATAGTCTTTATTTTTTTGGGGGGGGGGCAGTGCTAGGGATCGAACCCAGGGCCTTGTGCTTACAAGGCAAGCACTCTACTGACTGAGCTATCTCCCCAGCCCTGTATGTGTGTATTCTGAATAGATGTTTCCCCTATATCCTGGGGCCCTATATGAAACTTTGTTTTATCTCCCATAGTCTTTATTTACTTATTGGTACCAAGGATTGAAACCAGGGGTGCTTAACCATTAAGCTACATGCCCAATCCTTTTTATTTTTTATTTAGAGACAAGGTCTCACTGAGTTGCTTAGGGCCTCACTAAGTTGCTGAGGCTGACTTTGAACTTGTGATCCTCCTGCCTCAGCCTCCCGAGCCACTGGGATTACAGGCATGTACCACTGCAAACAGCTCCCATGGTCTTTAATAAGTCACCATCTAATCATGATCTAGAGATGCTCCAGGTCAACAGAACTCTATTATATCCTCTCTTCATATCTGTGTTCTGCAGTATATGCAGATGAATAAGAACAAATGGAGGCCAACAGTGCCTAAAACTCAAAGACAACTTGAATGGATCTTTTATGTAGGTCGTAAAAAACACTGTCTTCACTAGGTTACTGGTAAAAGTTAAGGAAGGCAAAGAAAGAATTACGGATGAAACTCACCTTGCCTGTGAATCATGCCCCCGTGCATAATTCTTGCAACAATACAATGATTTAGCTCATTCATTTTTAAAGTGATTCCCTATAAAAAGAAAGCCCAGGAAAAACAGTTACTATAAAAGAGCACTTCTTTTTAAATTTTTTATGAGTACATTATAGTTATACATAATAGCGAGGTTCATTTTGACATATTCATAAGTGCATATAACATATTTTTCTTCATTTCAATCCCCAGTACTTCCTCTTTTCCTCCCCTCTTCCCTCCCCAATTCCCTTCTTCTACTCTTCCACTTATTTTTCTTTTTTTAATTGGTGCATTACAGTTATATATAAAATTGAAATGAATCAAGATATATTCATACATGCACATAGCATAATTTGGTGAAGAGCATACTTCTTTTATATTTGTGATTTTGCTGCAGGTAATTTTAACTACCAAGAGTTAGGAAAATATTAAAGAAAATATGGAAAATGAAAGTCCTCCATTATTCCACACACAAAATAAACGTTCCATAATACAAAGACTATTTTTGGTACTTTGATTGCTATAATAATAGCATGCATACATTGTACGTCGTACTTTCTAATCCTCCAATTATAATGATTACTTTCCATGTTGCTTATTTTTCATATTGCCAATTTCCTTCCTTCCTTCCTTCTGTCCTTCCTTCCTTCCTTCCTTCTTTCCTTTTCCTTTTTTTTTTTTGAGGTGCTAGAAATGGAACCCAGGGTCTCATGCATGCTAGGCAAGTGCTCTACCACTAAGCTTACACCCCCAGCCTCCATTTTTTGCTTGTTTTGTTTTGAGACAGGATCACGCTATGTCACCCAGGCTGGCCATGAACTTGTGATCTTCCTGCCTCAGGCTCTTGAGTGGCTGGGACAACAGGTGCTTGCCACCATGCCCAGTCTTGCCAATTATTTTCAAAAAAGTTTTTTTAATGTATAATTGACACACATATTTAAAGTGTACAATCTGAAAAGTTCGACATGGGCATACATAAGTGAAACTATCACTACAACCAGGAGAGTGACTATCTCTCTCACCCCCAAATGTTTCCTTCAAGTCTGTTGGCAATCTCTTCCCATCCGTCCATGCTCTCCCTACTCCTTCTTCCCCGAGCAACCACTGACTGGCTTTTGCTGATTATAAATTAGTCTGTGCTGTATGTAGATGGAATTATACAGTATGTACTCTTTTTTGTTGCTTTCTTTCACTCGGCACAATTATTTTGAGATTCTAATGTGCCGTTGTTCTTGCTGAGTAGTATTCCACAGCATGGACAAAAAGAGTTTGTTTATCCATTCACATATTGCATTACTTCTAGTTTTGGGCTATTATAAGTAAAGGTGTATTCCTGGGTTAATCCCTCTTTGGTCATAACATACTCTTTTTTAAAGATATGGAGGTGGGTGTCTTGGCACATGTTTGTAATCCCGGTGACTAGGGAGGCTGAGGCAGGAGGATTGCAAATTTGAGGCTAGCCTCAGCAATTTAGCAAGGCCCTGTATCAAAATAAGCAAATAAAAAAGAAAGGGCTGGGGATGTAGCTCAGTAGTAGGTCACCCTTAGGTTCAATCACCAGTCTCTCTCTCTCTCTCTCTCTCTCTGTCACACACACACACACACACACACACACACACACACGATATGGAACACTTTATGCATTTGTGTATCACCCTTGTATGGAGGCCATATTAGTTTCTGTATTGCTTATATTTTAGCATATGTGCAGCTGAAGTGAGTACCTACTAACATTTTCATGTTTTGTTAGATTTTGTTTGATATCTATATCTATATCTATATATCTATATATCTATATCTATATCACTAAGGATGGAACCCAGAGTCTGGCATATGTTATGCAAGCGCTCTACCACTGAACTACACCCCATTCTTTTATTTTTTTGTTTTCAAACTGGGTTTAGCTAAGTTTCAAAGCTGGTCTTGAACTCAGCCTCCTCAGTAATTGGGATTACAGATGTGCACCATTACACTGGGCTGATTTTGGTAATTTGCATTTTTTTCTTTTTCCTGATTATGCAGTCCTTTGCCCTGATTAGTCTGATCTTCTCAAAGAAAACATTTTGTGTTATTGATATTCTATTATTTTTCTGTTTTCTATTTCATTGATTTCTACTTGGATCCTTATTTTTTATTTCCTTCTATTCATTTTGGGTTTAGTTTTTTCCTCTCTCTCATTCTGATTTTTTAAGGTGGAAGCTGAGGTCATTGATTTGAAACATTTCTTCTTTTTTAATACATATATTTAGTGGAATATATTTTTCTCTGTTTGTAATGGCATCCCATAAATTCTGATAGGTTGTGGTTCATTTTCATTCACTTCAAAATACTATTTAATGTCCCTTTTGTTTTCTATTTTCAGTCATGGGTTATTTAGAGTTGTGTGATTTAGTTTTTAAGTACTTGGGGATTTTTATTTTGTTATTAATTTCTAATTTAATTTCATTGTGATCTGAGAATATACTTTGATATTAATAAAGTCACTCCATGGGGCTGGGGTTGTGGCTCAGTGGTAGAGCGCTTGCCTAGCATATGTGAGGCACTGGGTTTCAGTCTCAGCACCACATACAAATAAGTAAATAAAATAAAGATCCATTAACAACTAATAAAAATATTTAAAAAAATAAAGTCACTCCAACTTCTTTTGGAATAATATTTTTATGGAATATCTTTTTTTATTGTTTGAACCTATTTTTCTTAATGTATAAAGTGCTTTTCTTGCAGGTAGCATCTGTAATCTGATAACCTGTGCTTTTTAATTGGTGAATTTAGACTATATTTATGTTAATGTGATGATGATGATGATTTTTTTTGGTAGCAGGGGTTGAACCCAGAGGGACTTAACCACTGAGCCACATCCTCAGCCCTTTTTGTATTTTATTTAGAGACAGGGTCTTGCTGAGTTGCTCAGGGTCTTGCTGAGTTGCTCAGGGCCTTGCTAAGTTGCTGAGGTTGGCTTTGAACTTGTGATCCTCCTGCCTCAGCCTCTGGAGCCACTGGGTTTACAGGCATGCACCACTGTGCAAGGCTAATGAGATTATTTATACAGTTTGTTATAAGTGTATCTTCCTCCTATTTGACTTCTACTTGTTCTACCTATGTTCCCTTTTATCTCTTTTTCTGCCCGTTTCTGGATCTTTTAAAATTCTTTTTTCTCTTTTGTGCTGTCTTATTAGCTACAGCTCTACATTTTGTTATTTTAGTGGTTGTGTTAGACTTTGTAGCATACATCCTTAACTAATCAGTGTGCCTTCAGGTGAATTATACCATATCACATATGGTATTATATAATAGTAAACGTCCACTTCTTTCCTCCTGACCTTTGTGCTATTATTGTCATACATTGTACTTTTACATATGTGTAGCACATGGTGATTTTTGTTTAAACTGCTAAATGTTTTTGAAAAATATTTCAGTGATAAGAAAAATAACTTACAGTTTACTCATGTGGTTACCATTCCCAGTACTCTTTACTCCCTTTCTGTAGTCTGTATTTTCATCTGTTATCATCTTTTCCTTCTGCCTGAAGGGTGTCCTTTAATATTTATTAGAGTGTGGGTCTGCTGAATCCCTTCAGCTTTAGTAAGTCTGAAAATGTTTTTTATTTTGCCTTTGATTTCGAAAGATACCTTTGTTGGTCTCCTCAGACTCTCAGCTCTGTCCTCTCGATTCAGGGAGTCTGCCTGCTCTGCCTCAGTTATGTGTGTTGTGGTCTGGAAACTCTCTCAAGGTAGTAAGGTGGGGCATTCATAGGGTTACCTTGTTTGCTTCCTGTTTCTTAGAGATCATTGTCCTTTGTTACTTGATGTCCAATGTCTCAAAAACTCTTATGTAATACAATGTTTTATATTTAAAAATAATTTTATATGTTTGATTGTTTCAGATTAGAGGGTACACCTGGTCCCTGAAGTGGACATTTCACAGTTATATTTAATGTCATAACATCATTCTATGGAGTAGACTACTTTTTGTTTTCTCATTATTTACTATTAAAAGACAGAATTTTCCTTCCTTCCTTCCTTCCTTTTTTTGTGAGGTACTGGGGATTGAACCTCAGAGTACTTAACCACTGAGTCACATCCCTATCCCTTTTCTTTTTCTTTTTAGATAGGGTCTTGCTAACTTGCTAAGTTGCTAAATTGTTAAGGATAGCTTTGAACTTGTGATCCTCCTCCCAAGCCTCTAGGACTACTGGAGTACATCAGTATGCCTGGCAAAAGACAAACTTTTATAAACATTTTCTATTGCACTAGATCCACTTGATCCTAACACTCACACAAGGAACATTTAAGTAACACTGACTCTTAAATTCACTCTTTAGATTTAGATTTGGGAGACCTGGAATGGAGCCCAGAAATCTGTAATTTTAGCAAGATCCCTTGGTAAAAAATGGCCTTGAATTTGAGACAGTTAAGAGTAGGAAACCAATCTCGTCTCTGCATTGGAGAATAACATTCATGGTTCCTATTTTGCAGTTCTCAGAAGTGGTAAGTGAGCAATGTGGAAAATTAGTTTATCAAAATGTTTCTGGTCCCAACATTCAATTGTAATATTCAAGTTTCATTTCCAATTTGTACATTCAATCAGCATGTATGGTTTCCAAGAAAAGTATTCCTGGAAAAATGCTGTAAATTAATGTGTAAGTCAAATATAATTTCATAAGGGCTATGATAATACAGTAGAATTTCCACCCTTAAAACTAATAGATTTATGTCTTCATTTAAGAACCATGCATATGAACCTATTATGGGGCAGGCACTCTTCTAGATGTAGTAGTCAATGAGATAGACAGGGTCTCTCAGGGGAGGGGAAATCACCTCAGAACAACTGTAGTTAACATTGAAAAAAATTCACCTGTACCAAACATTTCTCTGTAGAGAGAAATTGGCTCATGTTCTCTGTTCACAAGTTCACAAATTCTGGGGAAGGAATTGGCCCACCTTGAGTTAGGTGTCTACTCAGGAACCTACCAGAATTTGAGGTGTTGGGGGGGGTGGTGTACATTCCCGGCTTTTCATTGTTTACCTAAGTCTTTCCCTTATTATGTAAGCTAGTTCAAGTTTGGTCTTTGTCACTTGCCACTAAGGGAGTCACAGTCAATAGAGAAATAATTCTAAGTATGACGTTATGAACCTGGAAAGCCCTGGGTGGAATGGGAGTGCATCACCCTTTGAGAATGGACCTGTTATAGAGCGTCCAAAACGCCAAACAGGCCACAGAGGTGTAATCTGCACAGAAATGTAGTGCTTTGAAGAAGAAAACTAAGTGAACAAATAAAGCTGTATGAAGTGCAAGAGATTTATACTCTATTATTGAAAATATATTTTACATCAAAGAATTGTTTTTATGGCAACCAGTCAAAAGAAGAAATATATACCCATCATTATGATCACAGAAGACAAAGGGAGGAGGGCTTTTTCAATACTTTCAGGTCAAGTTATGCTTCCTGAAACAGTAACTTGGGGACATAGTTTTATGCTTTTACTCAGTCTGTGTTTCTGTGTAGTCACCCTTCAGACAAAAGACCAAGCAATTGTCACTGGGCTGCTTCAGAGCATGATGATCATGTGACACTTTGGGGCCTTCTCATGGTCCCTTCTACCTTTCTGTCTGCTTTGCTGGACTGAACATCACCCTTTCTCCCTGCCTCTCCGACACAGCTTTCTCTCCTCTAGCTCTGTCATAACTGGGCTTGTTAATCTGTTAAACTGCAAATGTACCTGCTTAAAGTAGCCGGTCTTGTTGAAAGCAAGCTCTAGGAAAGGGCTATATCTTATCTGCCACAACATCACTGGCATTAAATGTAGTGATTTGTACACAGTGGGGGCTTAAACGTTTACTGAATGAGTGAATGAATATATAAAATGATTGAATGGAATATTTGACTTTCAGAGTTAGGAGGGCTATTGGGGATCCTTTAGCTATATGTGCTTTTAGAGATGAAAAACTGAGGCTTAAGGCTTCAAGAGTTGTTGCCACTCATGCTGTTAAGCCAAAGAGTTGCTTAGAGAGCACCAGAAGGGGCAAGATGATCATGCTCCTGCCCACCGTAAGATAATAATATACACCCAGTGATTCAGGAGGCTGAGGCAGGAGGATCACAAGTTGGAGGCCTGCTTTAGCAATTTAGTGGGGCTGTAAGCAACTTAGACCCTGTCTTAAAATTAAAAAAAATCAAAGGGCTGGGATATGGTTCAGTGGGTAAGTGCTCTTGGGTTCAATTCCCAGTACAAATAGTATATAATGGACAAAGAATAGCTAATAAGAATCATAACAAGAAATGTCTGGAGTTGAAGTTTCTCTGGAAATTGTGGTCACAGAGTAACTGCTCTGTAACTCTTCCTTTAATTTGGAAGGAACCTGGTCAACTTTCTTTTTTATTTTCTTTTTAATAACTTTTGTTAATAACTTAATTTTATTTATTTATTTTTATGTGGTGCTGAGGATCTGAACCCAGTGCCTCACATGTGCTAGGCGAGTGCTCTACCACTGAGCCACAGCCCTAGCCCCTGGTCAACTTCCTTAAGTAGGCATTTGTTCTTCTATATTCCAATATCTCTTTTCTATGCATGCATAAGCTTGAATGTTTTGTCCCCTAAAGACATGATCCTTCCTCCAAACTTGGAACATGTCCCATGTTCCCTGCCTCAATGTCCCAAATCGTTCAATCAGTTGTACAAATCTAAAGTTTAAGGTTCATCTTTGATCCTAGCTTCTCCCTCATTCCCAATGTCAGTCCATTATTAAGGCTTACTGATTTTACTCTTTCATTATTTCTTAAATCTGTTCACTTCTTTCCATCTCGACACCCACTTCTCTAGTTCAGTGTCCCATTCTCTCTCACCTGAACTACTACAGTAACAGCCCCTTAAAAGGTCTCCCTCTTATCCCCTTTAATATATTCTCCAGAGTAATATCTCTAACATGAAAATGTAATTTATCTCCTTGCTTAAAATCTTTGAATAGCTTCCCACTGCTTTTAAGATAAAGAACAGAATCCTTAACAGGTCTTTCAACACTTGTGTGGTCCTGTTGTGCCCAACCACCTTGATGTCTCCAATGGAGTTATGGAGCCTTCTTTCCATCTTGAAACCATGCTAAAAGTCTTTTCACTGCCAGGTTCCTGCACATGCTATTTGGTTTGCCTGAATGGTGTCCCCCCACTGCCCATTCACCCTTTCTCTGCTCAGTTACCAGCAAGAAGCCCTTCCATGAACTTTTCAATCTATGAGGATTCTATGAGAATGAGGTGGGGTTCAGCAACAATTCTATTCCAACTTGATTCCTCAGCACTGAGAAAATTAATTCATATTAAGGGGGGACAAATGTGAATGGAAGGAATCTGATTTTAGCAAAGTTGTTTGATTCTCTGAATACCTTCTGAATTAGTCCTTTTCCCTCTACTTTTGTTGAAGGCACAAGATCTGGAAGTACCAGATTTGTAAAAGGATATCTTATTACAATGCATTAGATATTCGCTTTCCTAACACCAATATCAGTATTGCAAATTGTCCCTTTCTTTGCTATTCCAGAGATTTTTACATTCTGGAGTAATTTACCAGTGTGGTGTTTTTGTTTTGTTTTGCTTTGGTGTGTGTGTGTGTGTGTGTGTGTGTGTGTGTGCGCGCATGTAAGGTTGAACAGCAATTTTGAAAGGAAAGATGAGAAAGACCAGCATGTTTAAGACATGGTGTCAGGCAGAACAATTCTAGGAAAGAAGGACGAGAAGGGAACTGAAGCTGTGAGAACTGATTTCTTAAGAACTATCCATGTCCTCCTTCCTACCTCCTCCCTCTTCCCTCCTTGTAATTGTGTAGGTTGAAGCTGGCAGATCTAACTGAAGCTGGGATTCATGAGAGTATAGGAAACTCTTTTGTCACTTACCATTGGTTCATCCGTGTTCTTTTGGAACTGTACCAGCCGAACTCTTGTCACATTCTCCATATCCATGTCTCCATTAGCACTTTCTGGAGAATCACCATTTAAATAGGGAGAGGTGGGAGGAGGCGTGACCCTCAATGCTTCATCACTGTAAACTTCATGAGCCACTACGTCGTGAGTCTGAAGTAAGGCCTAGGATTTTTATGAAAGAAGACAAATATTAATAACATTACGATTCCAACAGAAATCTGCTATAGGAACACACATAAAATTATTCTTGACCTCTCAAAGGTCTCTCTCATCTAAAGAGAACTAGGAGTGATGACATCTACATATAACGAGACCTCAATTTCTTTGTGACAAATCATCTTGAATGATGGAAATTTTTTTTAAAAGAATGAATCGGTGAAAGAGCAAATCAATGAATGGATGTGTTTGATTACCTGGGTTAAAGGTGTTATCTGATGTTATGAAAAGGTAACCAACTAACTTGTTCAAATAAAGACTGATTATTTCAAGTAATTTAGCAGAAATAATCATCTATAAAAAGGGTTGGCAAATTTGTGTTGGGGCTTAATATTAAAACAAATTTAAAAATAAATAGTGCAATATTTGGTGCATTAAACAACTGTTTTTCATCAATGGTATTAACAATATGACTTTTTTATAACCCAAAAGATGAAGATAATTTATATGGCTTGGCAAAAGAAATAAGAGTGTACAATATTTGAAAAAATTGTAATTTTCTAAAATATCATATATGCTCTGGAACTCAAAATCTGTTTATTGTTTCTGTTCATTTCTAGTTTTTGGAGCATTTGCCCAAACTAAAAATAAGCTACAAATTATTATGAGTTCTTTCTGCAAAACCCATTAACAAAAAAATTTTCTCTTTGTACTGATATCTGTCTGGTATATGTCAACTTGGTGAACTTGGATAATAAATGCTCCTTGTTTCCATAAAAAAAGGATATCCTCCCAGTCACTGCATTATATGTGCTATCATAAAAAACATTTTTAAATAAGCATGAGTATTTGAACATTTTTATTTCAAAGAGGATTTATAGCTGAGTATAAGTCTGTTTAGAGCTTTACACAGATTGTATTTTCTTTGTGTGCTAATTATAAACTTAATTTTAATTTAATTTGCCATCTGTGTGGTAATGAAATATCTATAGATAATGAAATGCAATTAAAATTGCTTTAAAAGTATAACCCTTAGTGCCTGAAATTAAGCTATTTAATTAAAAGGCTTATCAAACTCATGACTTGACTTTTAATTTGAAAGGTATGCATATGAGGCAAAAATAAGGAAACAATGTGGTAAAATCAGAGAGGAGATGGTGCTGATTGCTCATCAGTAGAGAATATGATTCAAGCAATGTATACATTGGGATTTCTAATGGAAATAGCAGATAATTTCAAGATCTCAGCTGACTGGTCTCAACTAGGGTTTGGGTGAGGGTGACTAAGGGGCACAGCTTAGCTGTACATAGCTTGAAAGTAGGGTTCCACAATGGCCCAGGGGACCAGAGCTTCCTCACCAGTGCCTTCGTAGCACTCTGTACTGCTACTCCCAGGCCCATGTGGAGGTTATGCCATGTGAGCAAATTCTCTTTCTGGTTTAATTGTAGCTACTTAACAAATGAAGATCTAAGGCAGAAAGCAAAACTCAGTAAAGGTCAAGTGTAAAGCTTCAAGTGCTAAAATCAGGTTCATCATATCATATATATGTATATATATCTTTTATAACTAGTGACTTTTTGTTTTCTTTTTTCTTTTGGTACTAGGAATTGAACCCAGGGGCACTTAACCACTGAACCACATCCCCTGTCCCCACATTTAAATTTTTTTTTTTTAATTTTGGAAGAGGGTCTTGTTAAGTTGCTTAGGGCCTCTCTAAGTTGCTGGGGCTGGCTTTGAGCTTGTGATCCTCTGGCCTCAGCCTCCTGATCTGCTGGGATTTTAGGTGTGCGCCACCATGCCCAGCTTAACAGTGACTTTTAAAAAACATGCTTTGTCAACACAGCCATAAGTAGGCAGCCATGCTTGCATCAGGATAATGCCAGTCTTTGAAGTTACGTGGGTTGAAGAAAACGTTTATACTATTTTTTTTTGCAAATTTCTAGTCACCCTTTTAAATTATATAAGCAAATGTTTGTATTATTTATAAAGAGGAATAAGCTCACAATCATAAAATTCATAAAACTGAATAAAATTAGAAAACAGAATTTTAAAAGAAAAATGCTTAAATGATGTCGCCAAATAAGGAACTTGATACTGATCACAATTTGTCACTGTAATAGATTGCTGCCACAAAATAAAATTTACCCTCAAGCTCTAGTTTACATGCAAACAGAAAAAGGGGGCCACTTATAGATTAAAAAAACCTTTTTGGAATAGGCAAAATAACAGAAATTTCTAAAAAGCTTAAAAAAGAATATGTAAAATAATAAAGAAATCAAAATTTGAATATTTTTCTTCAAATGTGTTATGAGGTATGATTGAGCATTGTTACTAAGTTGAAATAGCTGTTAGTTTTAATCACATAAGAGTAACAGAACAGGGAAGAAACACTTTGTACTGTAGAAAGGGTATGTATAAGATAACTAAAAAGACTAGAGTGGCGGGAAAAAAAATCTGACTACCTTAAAATGAACAGGAAAAATGTGAATTTTTGTCCTGAGAAGTGGTGCCTCTGATGTTTTAATTATAAACCATAAAATTTACTACTTTATAACAAAACTTTTATTACAATCTAAAGCTTTAACCTTCTTGTTTTGGGAAAAGCTGGATGCAAGCTTTGTTTTAAAAATTCCTCCATACCACTCTAGGTCCTATTTTTTGTGTGGGGGGCGGTATCAGGAATTGAACTCAGGGGCACTTGACCACTGAGCCACATCCCCAGCCCTATTTTGTTTTTTATTTAGAGACAGGGTCTCACTGAGTTGCTGAGGGCCTTGCTAAGTTGCTGAGTCTGGCTTTGAACTCGTGATCCTCCTGCCTCAGCCTCCCAAGTCACTGGATTACAGGCATGTGCCATCGACTATTTTTTTAAGAAAAAAATTTAAATCATTAACTTTCTATCCATATAATATATAAGGAATTTATCTTTAATGCTTTGTATTTCACAACTGCAATGAGCAAAATAATTGTGCTTTTGAAAAATCAGTCTTTCAAATAGAATCACGAAAAAGGAGACAAGTTTTTTATCATAACCTCTAAAGATTAGAGCACAGATTTAAAAAATCATTTGAATCTATCCTTGTTTACTCTCCTTTAAGTTACTGTAAATATTTACAAGTATTTGTACTTTAAGTGTCAGGGAATTCAATGTTAAATCCTCATGTAATATGGATCAGAAAGCAAAGAAAAATCCCGATACTTGAGGAAATAAGTGTGAAACTGTAAATATGTTAAGAATAAAAATATTATAATTAAAATATTCCCCTTTAGCTATTAATATTTCTGTTTTAAAAACCATCATTTAAAAATGTTTATAAGATAGAAATATCCAGCATTTCAAAGTTTACTTAACATGTGTGTGTGTGCATATATATATATATATGCACACATATATATGTGTGTATATATAACACACACGTTTTATATATATATATATATATATCAGGATTATATATAAATATATATATATCAGGATTATATTCTCCTCATGGGACATTATCCACACATATGCTTCTCTGGAAAGGACCACCATGTTCAACTTAAGCTCATAGGAAAATTCATCAGTATAACAAATCAAACCATTTTTTAAAAAGGGTTTTTAATCTCATCATTTATACCTTTATTTTATTTATTTATGTTCATGTGGTGCTGAGGATGGAAACCAGGGCCTCACATGTGCTAGGCAGGTGCTCTACCACTAAGCCACAACCCCAGCCCCTCTACCACTGAGCCACAACCCCAGCCCCTCAAGCTACTTTTAAGAGCATCAGCTTAAACTTCAGTGAAGCCACTCACTGGTGGGTGACCTTAAACAAGTCTCTTTACCTCATTAGGTCAGTTTCCTCTCAGTGGGGGTTAATCACACTATCTCACTTGTTAATCATGAGCAGTCCTGTTGTATTCAAACCATCTCCTTCACAGAGTCCCAAACTGCCTATTTTCTACCATCCCCATCTTTCTCCAGGTCTCTATTACCTCTCACAACAGCCTTCTAATTGTCTTCCACCTTTATTTCTTATTCCCCGTATTGTCCCTTCGCTACACTTCAGCCCCAGGAATTGTGGAAGCAAGGATTTTGGCTATTTTCCTGTTTGCAATCACCTAGTGTCATCTTACTGCAATCAGGAGAAGAATCCTGACTCTCCCATGGCATGTAAGGCTCTCCTTGGCCTGGTCTCTGCCAACCTCTCTCTCTTTTATTTATTGATTTATTTTAATTTGTTCTTTTTAGAATACATGACAGTACAATGTATTTTGACATAGCGTACACACATGGAGTATAACTTCCCATTTTTGTGGTTGTACATGATGTGGAGTTTCACTGGTCATGTATTCATATATGTACATAGGAAAGTGATGTCCCTCCCATTCATTCCTCTGTCTTTCCTATTCCCATCCCCCTCCCTTCCCTTCATTCCCCTTTGTCTAATCCTCCCCCACTTATTGCGTGTTAGCATCTGCATCATCAGAGAGGATATTCAGTCTTTGCTTTTTGGGGATTGGCTTTTTTCACTTAGCATGATAGTCTCCAGCTCCATCCGATCTGCCAACCTCTCAGCACTTCTGTGACACACACTCCCTTGTTTACTATATCCCAACCACAGTGGCCTCAAATGTGCTCCTCGAACCTTCAAAGCTCCTTCCCGCCTCTGTGCCTTTGTGTCTGCTCTTCCTCATGCTTAGATGTTCAGAGGGCTTGTTCTTGCACTCTTTTTCTTTGGAGGTGCTGGGAATCGAACCAGGGACTTGCACATGTCAGGCCAGCACTCTACCACTGGGCGATACCCTCCAGCCTTAGTTCTGTCATGTAACAAGTCTCAGCCCACATGTGTGTGTGTGCATATATATATATATATATATGCACACATATATATGTGTGTATATATAACACACACGTTTTATATATATATATATCAGGATTATATATAAATATATATATATCAGGATTATATTCTCTTCAGAGGGACGTTCCCTTGACCATCTAAGTAGTTCACACTTTACTATTATCTCTGCTTCATTATCCTTTCTTTTCTTCATGGTTACTATTATCATTATATGAAATTATTTTGTTAGTTTACTTGCTCCCTGTCTGCCTCTACCTCACCTACTCACCCCACACCACCCCACTTCACCCCAACTAGAATGGAAGCTCCACGAGGGCAGGGACTTGATCTATTCCCCAACAGACCCTTTATGCCTGGTACATAGTAGGCACTTATATATTTGATAAACCAATGAAAATGTCTTCTAAGCACCTGTCTAGGTTCTCAAGAAATGTCAAAAATTTTTTTTTATTTCCGAAAATGTTTACTAATAGCAACACCCACATCAAATTCTGACTCAAGAAATGCAAAATAAATCAAGGCTTAGAAGGTAGGTAAGCTGTGTGATATACGGTTATATGAGCTTAATGATTTTAGAGTAAAAAGTACTTAATCATAAGGCTCTTACTTGGGTATATATACTATCTTCATTTAGCTTACTTCAAATCTGAATGAGTATTAGTCTCAAATGGCCCTGTATCATTCTCTGAATTTAGCTGAGGTTACTTAGCAATTTATAGACAGGTCTCAATAAATTGCTTAAGACCTCACTTAGTTGGTAAGGCTGGCTTTGAACTTGGGATCCTCCTGCCTCAGCCTCCTGAGTTGCTGGGAGTATAGTCATGCCCCACCACACCCAATGATAATTAACTCTTGATATTTGTGAATACTCATATTTGAGGATACTAATAAGGCATACAGTTTCTTTATTTTCCTGCTCTGTGAGATAGAGAAAATGATTAAATGAGATCATAAGTTTAATAAGAATAAAGCTAAGCTAAGATATGGATGGATGAATTGCCCAGGTCCATTCACCAGGGAAGGGACTTGCATCAGCAGTTCAATGTATCTTAGAAAGTTACATAGGTGAATACAAACAAGTGGAAAAGAGTTAGAGAAGAGTCAATATGGATTTTATGGGAGTTATGGGAGATTTTGATAGCAGAGGTGAGATTTGAACTGAGTTCTGTGTTTTCACACTTAAGTTGTGAAAGTGTGCTCACCCACAAGGATGGAACCTGTATTCCTAATTAATTCTGTAATTCACTAGGCAGTGCTGCTATCATATAGAATAAAGCCAAATACTATTAAGGATTATACTTGAGTAGAGCCTTTAATGCTTGAGTAGGAGTTAGGGAGGGTAAATATCACCACTGCTTTTTCCAAGATGGTCACTTTGAGGAAAAATTTTATTTCAATGTCTGGGCTAAGGTTTTGAAAACACTGTATGTATCATAAAGTAGCATGGATGCCAGAAAGTAATTGAGAGGATACACATATTACACTGTTACCATTCTTTAAAAAAATACCATCAAGAAATACAAAGCAGGAGACATCACAATACCAGACCTTAAATCATACTACAGAGCTATAGTAACAAAAACAACATGGTACTGGCACCAAAATAGGCAAGAAGACCAAAGGAACAGAAGACACAGAGAAACCCACATAAATACAGTTACCTTATATTAGATAAAGGTGCCAAAAACACACACTAGAGAAAAGATAGCCTCTTAAACAAATGGTGCTGAGAAAACCGGAAATCCATATATAAAAGAATGAAAGTTAACCTCTAAATCTCATTCTGCACAAAAATCAACTCTAAGTGGATCAAAGACCTAGAAATTAGACCAGAAAGTCTGCACACACTAGAAGAAAAGGTAGCCCAACACTTCAACCTATTGGCACAGGAACTGACTTCCTGAACAAGACTTCTAACACACAAGAAATAAAATAAAAAACCAATAAATGGGATGGCATTGAACTAAAAAGCGTCTTCACAGCAAAAGAATCAAGAGGGTCAAGAAAGAATCTACAGAATGGGAGAAAATCTTTGCCACTTGCACCTCAGATGGGGGTGAACTTCCAAGATATACAAAGAACTCAAAAAGCTTAACACCAAAACAAAACAAAAAACAACCAACCAAAAACTCAAATAACCCAATCAATATACGGGCAAAGGAACTAAACAGACACTTTTCAAAAGAAACACAAATGGTCCACAAGTGAATGAAAAAGTATTCAATATCTCTAGCAATTAGAGAAATGCAAATTAAAGCTACACTGAGATTCTCTCTCACTCCAGTCAGAATGGCAATTATCAAGAATACAAGTAGCAACTAATGTTGGTGAGGATGTGAGAGAAAGGGAACACTCATACATTGTTGGTGGGACTACAAATTGGTACAACCACTCTGGAAAGCAGTATGGAGAGTTCTCAGAAAGCATGGAATGGAACCACCGTTTGAGCCAATTATTCCGCTCCTTGGTGTATAGCTAAAGGATTTAAAATCAGCATACTACAGTGACACAGCCACATCAATGATTATAGCAGCTCAATTCACAACAGCTAAGTTATGGAACCAACCTAGGTATCCTTCAACAGATGAATGGATAAAGAAAATGTGGTATATATATACACACAATGGACTATTAGCCATAAAAAGAATGACTTTATGACTTTTGCCAGTAAATGGATGGATCTGGAGACTATCATCCTAAGTGAAATAAGCCAATTCCAAAAAACCAAAGGCCAAATGTCCTCTTTGATATGCAGATGCTAATACACAATAAGGGGGGGAGGGGAAGAAGAGAGGTTCAGTACATTAGATAAAGGGGAACAAAAGGAAAAGAGGATAGGAATAGGAAGGACAGTAGAATAAATCTAACACAATTTTCCTATGAACACATATGAACCCCACCATCATGCTTACCCACAAGAATGGGGTCCTAATTAGAATAAGCTAGAGCCTATACTTGCATAATATTATCAAAATGGATTCTACTGCCATGTATAACTAAGAATAACCAATAAAATAATTAAAAGAAAAATACCACCAAAATAGTAGGAATAAGAACATGGCTTTTAAGTTAGATTTTCTTTTATAGGCCAATCAGCTGAATTTTCAACTCTTTGTATATAGTCCACACATACAGATGCAGCAAATATTTTTAAAATGTTATATTCAACATAAATTTCCATCTGTAATTGTTTTTGAATTGCAGTTAAATGGATAATCATGAACCTCTTTCAACAGAAAAGTTTATCTATTTAAGTTTTGTTTAACCATTTAGCTTTATAATAATTGGCTAAATATAGGTGCTGTTCCTATACACCAAAGTTGTCCATACAACAGAAATGAATGAAGAAAGTGTGAGAGTTTTGCACTGTCAGAGAAGAGATGTAAATCTTTCAATATATCACCTAAGTTCAGAGAATTTTTTTTTTTTTTGTGGTGCTGGGGTTTGAACCCAGGGCCTTGTGCTTGTGAGGCAAGCACTCTACTAACTGAGCTACATCCTCAGCCCAGAGAATTCTTTATCAGCAAAAATTGTCTCAGAGAGGGATGGGAGGGGTGGGGGGAAGGGGAAAAATAACAGAATGAATCAACCAACATCACCCTATGTAAATTTATGATTACACAAATGGTATGCCTTTACTCTATGTACAAACAGAGAAACAACATGTATCTCATTTGTTTACAATAAAAAAAAAGAAAAAAAATTGTCTCAGATTTTAGCTCTTTGCTATTTATGTAACAAACAGTTCCAGTGACTTATGGATGGTCCTATAAGGAAACAAATTCCTCGTCTGGGGACTACACAGTCCCTGAAGAGCCACTTCACAAGTATCATCTTTATAATAGTGATACAAAGTAAACAAAAAGAATTTTAAAGTGTTTGGTATTACCTGGTCTTATGATCTTAATAGTCTGATACTGTAGTCATTTGGTCACCAATGGACCACATATATGATGGTGATCCCGTAAGATTTTAATTGATATGAAATTTTTGTATGGTCTAGTGACTTCTTGGTGCATTGTATTACTTACATGTCTCTGGCGATGTTGCTATAAACAAACCTACTCTACTGACAGTTGGATAAGAGTGTAGCATGTACAATTATGTACAGTTCATAATACTCCATAATAAACAATTGTTACTGGTTCACATATTTACTATACATACCTTTTACTACCATTTTAGAGTATATTCCGCCTATTTATAAGAGAAAGGTTTACTGTAAAACATGTATGCCGTGTTATGTTGGGAGCATCCTTAGACACCTGGTACTAATTGTGTCTTTTGATGGCATAATTTTCTCTTGTGATTGATTTAATCTACTATTATTTCATCAAGGCCCTAGGAGCGTAGAACTAGAGCACATATATCACACTGCCTAGGTGTGTAATAGTATATACCACCCAGGGCTGTGTGAGGGCACTCTATGATGCTCTTACAAATGGTGAAACTGCCTAATGACACATTTCTCAGAATTGATTTATCGTTAAGCAACATATGACTGTATATGGATAAAAATGCATTTGATGAAGCTGGTGACATTTTATTAAAAACTTTCAAAACTTAGGTTTTTAGTTTTATGGAAATTTAATTGTGACTTACCATGAAATGAGGTTGTGTTAAGATACGCTTTAGTTCCTTTGCATCATTATTTTCAGGGTAACATGAAATTTCTTCCAATACCTAAAAAATAAGCAAGAGATATAGCAATGCGAACATAATACAAGATTGACAAACTATGCAATTCTTTTAAGCTAAAACTCATGAGTGGATTTTTGTGCCAGGCAAAATAATTATTTTCAAAAATTCTTCATTTTATTCAAAGGTTATTAATATACAAAATGATGGTACTTATGGTAATAAAGATGAAACAAATTCACCTAATAGTTTGGCTACATTACCCAACTATAAACCCAAAAGGTCACTGAAAGACAAAATGACAAGCAATACATATTTATTACAGATTTAAGAAGCTGAATTAACTTCATGGGAGAATATTTTCCAAACTCACCACCAAAATCAATTTGTACTAAAAGTTAATAACAGCTTTCTTTTACATTGACAGCACTGCCAATTACTTTTAGAAAGATGACTTAGGCTCAAATAAAAACTACTTAAAGAGTACTAATTAATTAGAACAGTTAATTAATACAAAATACACTCAAGTAATTTTCCTGTAGTAGGGCCAGGATTAATGGTACTCTCCATCTCATCTCCCTGTCAATGGCTCCTGGGATTGAATTCAAGAGAACCCAAGAACAATGTTAAAAAACCTTCTTCTGGAATGAATTCCACTCAAATTTTCTTCACTAATTAGTTGTTAATATTTTCCCTGCCCTTGTGCAAATGGCATTTTCAAATAAAATTGTTCTTCAAAAGTAATCCCTTCCCCCTAGGATGGAGTTTATCTGTTTAACTTGATTTGGGGACATGAGCCCATGGCAAACACCTGCTACTCCTCTAACTGTAGATGACTGGATTCACACAGAGGTCTTATTGTATTCAGCTGAATTCCAACCACGGAGCCAATTGAGGATTGCTTTAGCACTAGGGGATGTCAGGGGCTCACAAGCCTTTACTCAGTGGGGATCTCTTGCCTCGACCAGTGAGAACCTTAGGAGGGAAGGTCTTTAGGTCACTTAGCCTGAGCTTTAGAATTCATACTACATATCATACTTACAAATTCTCTGCTACTCAAGTATGGACCAACAAAATAAACAACAACTACACACACACACACACACACACACACACACACTCTACAAGGTTACTTTCTTATCCAAATGTTCTGTTCCTCAGTACTGGTTATGCTATGAATTCATATTTAATGATGATAAACCTATTCTCCCTGACATATTTTAGGCTTCACATTTCTCTCAGAGGGAAATAAAAGGACAAAAGCACCCATTCTCTCTGTCCCCTGCTACTCACATGGTACATGATCTCAAACACAGAGGTGTGGTCTCCTAAGTATTGCTAATTGTGTACCGTCAGCATGTTCTCACTGTTCAGTTAAGTCAAAGAATTTTCCCCAGAATGTCTCTGCTTCTATGTATTTGGGCATCATAAAGATCAGATAGTGACTCTCATGACTGCTGCCCAAGATACCTTAATTCCTTTCAATGAGTGCTTGGTGGGCAAAGTAAGGAGACAACCTCTTTCAGCTTATTCTGACCTAGTGGATGGCCTGGTAGCCACCACAGCATCAGTCTCCTTTCTCAGTGAATATATATTTTCCAGTACAAGTCCTGTGTTAAAAATCTGCTAGGGAACAGAGTATGTCTTTCATACGTTTTCACATAGTGATCTTACTTTACAAGAAATAATTTTTAGAAAGGGAAATTTTATTTGCACAAAGACTTTTTTGATATATTTTATTTTCTCCACATTTTTAATAGTGTATTATAGTTGCACGTAATGATTGGATTTGTTGTCACATATTTGTACATGCACACGATATAACAATATAATAGGGCCAATATCATTCCCCAGCATTTCTTCTCTCCCTTCCCTCTTCCCCCCACTTGGTCCCTCCCTTTCCTCTACTGATGCATGAAGACTTTTATAAGATCAAAAAATAAAAAAACCCCAGGTTTTTAATAAAGGGGGAACTATTAATTCATTCTAATTTAATAACAGTAAAGAAAAATTACACAGTCATTAGAAGTTATATTTATGAGGACCAAGAAGAAACCCAGAAAAATGCTTATTATTTAATGTTATGACTAAAAAGATATTTTGATTGCAACTATATAAAGTTCATATGCAAGTGGATAGTGACTGGAAAAAGATACGCAAAAATGAAACTACTGTGTAAGGGAGAAGGGATTCTGGATCGATTTTTATTTTCCAAACTTTCTGTGGTGTCATGTTTCTACAATAAGTTTAAAGAAAGTTTGTGACAGATACAGCCACATATACTGATGATGTATAAAAATGACTTCTTTGAACTCAGTATATTTAACTGCTACAGAAATTTAATTAACTTTCAAACAATACCATTTCAAAAAAGCAATTCAAAATTTCATAGCATATCTATTGGTACCAAGTACAGTAAAATAAAAGAAGCAAAATCAATCGTTAATATATTCAAGTTTACATAGCAGAACCAGAACTAGAAATCTGGCAATATTGATTCTGAATTTTTTTTCTTTCCTGTCAGTGATAAACTTAGAAACACTAAATCTGAATATAATGAGTCAACTGTAAATCCAAGGAAACTGACTCTTAAGGTAAAGCAGAAACATCTTCAATCAAGATAGGAAAGATGATACCAAATACTTTCAGAAAATTTATCACTTACCTCTTTGGCTCTCTGTACTGCGTCGCTTGGAGGATTCCTGATTTGCGGTGAAGATTTTGTGTTAATTTTGTCGTAGAGCTAAAAAGCAAGGAAGAGAATCTGATCAGCACTCATAATTCTGTGCCACAATCCACAGCTTTGTATTTATTATTTCACTAAACAATGCTTTCCCTCTTAAAAAGGCAGGCTGCTGATTTCAGTGGGATCCTTTTGTTAATAATCTCTTAGTCATTCAATAAAACTTATCAGAATATGAGTTTTTTACGTATCTTTTTATAAAACGTCTTTAAATAGCTGGACCAAAATTCTGTCAATGTGGCAATTTCCTTTGCGTTTTAAATCTGTCAATATTTCAGCGATCACAGTGCTTTTTGCCTCCGACCAAAGCAGGATTCAATAATGTGAATACGGAGTAAAATGAAAGAACGCTTTCTGGCCAATTCCCGTCTGAAAGAATTCTCACAGAAACCTAAATCTTGGGAAAGGGCAAACCCAACTCCTTCTAGGAAGGAATGTTCTCACAAAAGGTTTATGCTTATTTTACCAGGGCTGTTCATTAACAGAATCAATGCTGGGGGAAGTCAAGGACATAAACTTTTTTCCTTTTGACTCTGTAAATTCAAAGAGTGTGAGAAGATGCTAAAGGAGAGCTAAATATATTCTTTAAAAGCCCAGAAACCTAAATGATCCAAAGTCACACTTTCAGAACATTCATTTATTTCTTTAGAGAAAAAAAACTCTGTAGTTTAGAAATGCAATTAAAATATATTAGTTTCTACTTCAAATGAAATGTCTCATAGTCAATAGTCTGCTTTGAAAAGTGAAAAGTTAAAAAAGACATTGGCTAGTCTGAAAGCTTCTATTTCCTAACTTCTCTAAAATCGAGGGGGGGTTTTGTTGATCTCGTTCTTTCCTTTCCTCATTTACTCTACACGCCAGCGCTAGTTGAGAGGTCAAATACTGACTGTAAACAATCTTCAAATTATAGTTAGATCTGTTTATACTGATGTAAGATAAAACTTTATGACTTGTAAATATTTGGGTCATGCCATACAAAAAAATATCTGACATGAGCAATGTGAAGATAGAGCAGGAACCATTTTTAAATGACACCATTAATTAAGAAAGCACTACTAAATGGGAGGTTACACGAATAATATGAATAGACAAGTTATGCTGCTCTACTTTAAATATTACATTAACATTTTAGAAAACTAACAGTAAGTGGCTGGTTCACAAAAGTTTGCCCAAATCCCTTTAGATTATACATGGATGGTCTCTATCTTCTCAATGGTTTCTATTTCCAAAGATTGCCAATTTTTTTCCAAATATACATTTTTTTAGTTGTAGTTGGACACAATGCCTTTGTTTCATTTTTATGTGGTGCTGAGGATCGAACCCAGGGCCTCACGCATGCTAGGGTAGTGCTCTACCACTGAGCCACAACCCCAGCCCCAAGATTGCCAATTTTGAAATCTGGAATGAGGGAAATATGTTTTCTCATAGAAATAATGTTGTGAATAGTGTTTAGACTATTTCCTAGGTAATAAAATAAATGAAATACTGTATGTATATAATAAATAAACCAAACCGAACTGAACAACCTCCCCAAAATCCTAAGTTTAAAAGAGACATTTAAAACACATAATTGTAAGTTTAAAAAAACACACTTAAAATACATGACACTTGCAAGATGAATAAGTTCCAGAGATGTGCTGTATGACATTGTCTATTGTTAATAATACTATATCATACACTTAGATGTTTAAGAGGATAGATCTCGCAGTGTTCTTATCACAATAAAAATACATAACACTCTAAAAAGACATTTAGTTATCCTTTGCATGTCATAATATTAATGATCAAGCAAAGTTTTAAAAAACTAAATGAATAAAAATATTTTTAAAAATCTCAAAACTCTTTTTAAGAAAAGCCAGTTTAATTCAAAGCTTTATAACTTGAGAACACTGTCAATTTATAATGTCTAATTTCACCACAAACTCTGAAGTTTACCTTTTTCTTGACTAAGGACTGTTACTAACACTACGTTCAACATTCTCAACTATGATTAGGATTAGTTTCCATTTACACATTTTTACTAACAAAGCAACAAATATCCCACAACTCCCTAAATTGAAGACTTGATTTCTGACCTGGTTTTACTATGCCAAGTACAACTCCCAAGGTCTTGTCAGTATAGTTTCTCCCCTTCCTTCCCCACTCCCTTTCCCATCTTCCTTCCTTCCTTCCTTCCCTCCCTCCCTCCCTCCCTCCCTCCTTCCTTCCCTCTTTCCCTCCTTCCTTCCTTCCTTCCTTCCTTCCTTCCTTCCCTCCCTCCCTCCCTCCCCTTCCCTTCCCTTCCCTTCCCCTTTCTTCCTTCCTTCCTTCCTCCCTCCCTCCCTTCCCTTCCCTTCCCTTCTTCCCTTCCCTTCCCTCCCTCCCTTCCTCCCTCCCTCCCTTCCTTCCTTCCTTCCCTCCTTCCTTCCTTGTTTAGTGTTGGGAATTGAATCCAGGGCTTCACATATGCTAAGCATGTGTTCTACACTGAGCTACACCCCTAGCCCCATATGCCAGTGCAGTTTCCTAAGGACTTGTGGTAGAATCTGCTGGAAGGCTTATAAAACAAGGGATTCCTGGGCCCCCTCCAGACCTACTCCATCAGAATTTGAGATAAAAGTCCAGAAAACTGTTCTTTAATAAACTCCTTGGGTATTTATAAAGATGTCCAGTGCTAACTTCTGAAACTAATAACAGTTGTCCAGGTTGAATAGCCCTCATCTAAAAATCCAAAATCTAAAATGTGCCAAAAGCCTAAACTTTCTGAATGTTGATATGATTCCACAAAGTGGAAAATTCCACACCTGACCTCACATGACGGGTCAAAGTCAAAACACAGGAGCACTAAAAATACTTTATAAAATTACCATGAGGCTATGTGTATATGAAACATAACTGAACCTTGTGTTTACACTTGGGTCTCATCCCCAAGATATCTCATTTACAAATATGTAAACATTCCAATATCCAGAAAAATCCAAAATCCAAACCACTTCTTGTCCCAAGCATTTCAGATAAGGGAGACTCAATCCATACTACTAATGACAATGATAACTTTTACTTTTATTGAGTACCCACTAGATGTTAGTTACTAGTTTAAGCTCTTAACATATTCACTCATTTAACCTCACGTAATCTCATGAGGTTGGTACCTCTATTATTCCCATTGTACAGATGAGGAAACAACACAGAGCAGTAAATGTGAGAACCACCGTTCTAGTCTTATGATGTCTTCATGGGTATCATGCAGGTGCCTGGAGTCTCAAGGCCCTGTTTTAAGGAAGGTTCTCAGATCAAATTATCTTCTTTTCCTTTGGTCTGGGCTGACCTAGTTTAATCATGTATTCATCTGAAATTCAGTGGAACCTAGTGGTAGGAAGAGGGAAATGCTTAAGATGAAAGTCATATACAGTGGGAAGGAACCCAAAGGGATGTTCTATCTTAAATGGGGCACTGGACTCTGCCCTACCTTCCAGTCTCTCCAGGAAAGCACAAAGACTGGAGTTCTCTGGACAGGTACTGAACAGAGAGGATGGTGTCCATGTGGTTACATGGTGATCTCAACTGCCTGCTCATTAACCAAAAGGGAAAGAAGCCGAAGCAGGAAGGGATGGGGGAAGGGGCTTATTTCGTTGCCATCAGAGGAAAGAAGTGATCCCTTGTTGGCTTATCCACATACCTAGCCATCCATCCACCCATCCGTCTGCCCATCCAATATTTATTGAGGTCCTACTGTGTACTAGGCAGTGGGATTCTATGTACTGGGGTTTCGGAGATGAAAAAGAGATTTCTGATCCCCTAAAGAGCTCACAAATTGGGCTAGGGTTGTGGCTCTGTGGTAGAGCACTTGCCTAGCATGTGTGAGGCACTGGGTTCCATCCTCAGCACTATATAAAAATAAATAAAGATATTGTATCCATCTACACCTATTTAAAAAAAATTTAAAAAAGGAGCTCACGAATTCCAAAGACATATCTAACCAAAGGCCTGGAAACTTAGGATGGCTTGATCCCTTTGGAGACCCAAGAATCGTTTGGTCCCCAGCAATATCAACTGGAAATGATCTCAATAGAGACTATCAGGATGTGTTTGTGTAATATATCAACCTTAATTCCCTCTTTAATTTCTTGAATTATATTTTTGCCTTAGAGACTAAAAATATTTTTTAGTAATACTTATAATAAATATAAAGCATTTGAGAAATGTGGCAAAGCAGGTCAATAAGTCATCAACGGAGAAAAGTTTGAATGCAATAGAAAATTAAAATGTTTTAAAATAGTAGTAAAAAACATGGTGCTTTTGGGGTTCTCATTCTCATGGGTCATCTTTGTACTGCACGCTGCCAACAAGTTGATATGCAGGACTTGAAGTTCAAATCCAGGTACAATTTTGCCAAGGTCAGGGGGCAAGCAAAAGAGGTGGTTGGATTTTGAGAATAAAGGAAGGCTAACGTTTATCTTTATTATCCTTTGCCCCTCTCTCTTATTCCAACTGTATAAAACTAGGAATATATAATGATGTGACTTGAGACTTTACCTGTTGTCTTGGACATTTAGCCCAAAGCTGAGGCCAGCAGGAAATAAGTAGCACCAAATCTGCTAGGAAGTAGCCAAGGCACCCTCTAGGGCTTGTTGACAGGCAATCAAATGGTCCTTCCACATTCACCCCAGGGCCTCATTTTGCCTACAGAGGCAGAAGCCTGGAATTTGTAGGAATCACAGGACTGAGGAAAGCAAGTCTTTGATTTCCCTTCTTCTTCTTGCAGAGGGAAGAGGAGGGAACTGTGCCCTTCATCATGTGAAGTGAAGGGTGGTGGATGCTCCAGAAGAACCATGCATAGGAACTGGAGGTGCCAGCAAAGAGTTCACTGCCTCATTCTCGGAAAGGTGATTGGGGAATCACAGCAACTTACAGGCCCACCTCAGTGCACTAAGAAAGAGTCCCTGGGGGTGGCTTCATATGGCACTTGAAATCCTAAGTGAAAAGAGATTGGTGCCTGCCATTTTTGGAGATCGCCTGGAGAAACCCACACTCGCAGCCTATGTTGGGACAACGTGCTTCCCATGAGTCAATGATATGCCTCAGAAGGTAACCTGGCTGGAACCATCTTGATAAAGTTCTGCCCAAGAGGAGCTGCCTGCACAGAGCAAGAAGGTCCAGAAATAGGGAACTAAGGGGTAACGCCTGGGGGTAAGGCCAAGAGGGTGCTGCTGAAGCCAGGTGCAGTACACACTCACAATGTCAAAGTCACATGTTTCCAACCAAAGTCATCATCCACATTAGGTTGCCTGCCGCACCAAGGGCATCAACAGCCAAGGGACTGGCTACCCAAGGTTCATGATTATAGAACATGCTGTGCAAGTGTTTCTTTCTCTTTTCTATGACCAGATTTTTGAGCTTTGACATTAGGTAATAGCACCTCACATGGGGCTGAGAACACAGTAGATGTTTCATAAATGTTTCCTCCAAAAATAATTGAGTATTTGAACTAGCACATAGAAATTATAAATAGATATTTGTAAAACAAATTCAGAGTAACATAAAAATAAACATAGAGGGAATACTTATTTTAGCTTGTTTCTTTAGGAACCAGATATCATTTCTCTTTGGTCCTGCTTGCACAGTAAAAACAACAAAAATAACAACAAAAACCCTTTTTCCCTGAAATCAAGACATGCATTTTGATCGTATTTAATTGTTTTTTTTTTCTTTCTCTTTCAAGCCTCTTTCAAGTTTTTTGTTTCTTTCATACTTTTTTTTTGTACCAGGGATTGAACCCAGGGGTGCTTAACCATTGAGCAACATCCCCAGCCCTTTTAATTTTTTATTTTAAAATAGGGTCATGCTAAGTTGATTAGGATCTTGCTAAGTTGCTAGGTTTGCTTTGAACTTGTGTTCCTTCTACCTTAGCTTTCCGAGTTGCTGGGATTACAGGCATGTCCCACTGTTCCTGGCTTCAAAAAGTTTTTAAAGTAGAAGAGACTTTAGGTATCAACATAACTCAACTCCTCTATTTTAAAGAGGATATTATGATTTGGATAAGTGTTCCCCAAAGAGCCATTGTCAAAGGCTTGGTTCCAAGCTGGTGGCACTAATGGAAGTGGTGGAACCTTTAAGAGGTGGGGCCTAGTTAAAGAAAGTTAGGTCACTAGGGATGTGCCCTTGAAGGGGATACTGGGACCCTGGCTGGTCCCTTCCTCTCTCTCTTTGTTTCCTGGTTGTTGGAAGGTGAGCAGCTTCATTCACCATGCACTCCAGCCAGGATGTACTGCCTCTCGAAGGCCCCAAAGCAACAGGGTCAATTGACCATGTACTGAAACTTTCAAAATTGTGAACCAAAACAAGCTTTCTTCCTTATTAGTTGATTACCTCAGGTATTTTGTCATGGTATCGGAAAACTCACTAACACAGAGGAGAAAGCTAAGATCCAGTCAGGCCGTACCCAGGGCCATACAGCCAGAGCAGCGGGGATAAGACATTAGCTTGCTGATATGCTGTCTTTTCTGTCATACCAGATCATCTCAGCTTGTATTAGAATTCAGCAATACACAACACCTGTGCCAGGGAGATGCCTTCAGCAATATTTGGGGAAAAGGAACTTTAGAAAATGCTATTTATAGGTTATAAGAACAAATACATGGGGCTGGAGTTGTGACTCAGTGGTAGAGCACTTGCCTGGCATGTGTGAGGCACTGGGTTTGATCCTCGCACTGCATAGAAATAAATAAATAAAGGTACTGTGTTCATCTACAACTAAATTTTTTTTTAAAAAGAACAAATATGCTAAATATGATTTGAAAGCTTTTGGCTAATCAATTGCAAGCCAAGAACGTTAGGGTCGTAACCTTATCCTGAACCGATAGGAACTATTTTAGGTTCTTTTGGCCATATGGTCTCTATTGCAACTACTCAACCCTGCTGTGTTGTGCAAAGGCAGCGTTAACAATCTATAAATAAATAGACATGGCTATATTTCAATAAAACTTTATTTATGAAAACAAGTGATTGGCTGGATTTGTCCTGAGGTGGGAGTTTGCAATTTCTCTTCTAATAAATTATCCCTAGAGGGGAAACAAGGATGCAGAAATCTATTACTGTTTGCCTTCTTGTTTTAAAGAAATTACAGTTATCCAAGTTCAGCACTTTATATTTTAAAAAAAAAGAAAGCCACACACAGCACCGAGAAAAAAACAAGGAAATGTGAACAGCTGCAAGGGGAACAGACTGTCTCACACTGCTTCCCTCACAGACAGGCCTGCTCCCTTCCAGCCTTTGGCACTGGGTCAGACATGACCACACACAGCTATATGGACACGCTGCATCCTTCTGCCTCAAGGAGTGTCAGCACAGTTCCCTTAGGAGGTCACATTCTGCATTTCACATGAGTTGTTTCAAACAAAGCAGAGAGTAAAATTGGTAATATTCAATTCCAATTTCCTGAGGTTGGATTTTCAAACATAAAAATAAAATCAGTTAATGTGTCACTTTTTATTTACATTCAGAGCACTGAAATAAAGTTTCATTTTTTTACACATTCCATTAGGTCTCACTCTCTTCTAATTTTTTAGTTCTCAACTAGAAGCTTTTGTTTGCTCATAGTTTATGTGCAGTATTTATCAAGATTAACATTTAAAATAGAAAGGGTGGCAAGAAGCTATAAAATAATATTCCCTAGTTTGGTGTATCCCATTAACATTTTTTTTTGCACTGAGAAAACCAAAACTAAGGACCAGAATGTATATTCGTTGAAACAAGTTTATAACATTTGCAACTGGACTATAGGCATGGGCCGAATAACGAATGGGGTTGGAGAGTCACAGAGAGGTTTCTTAGCAACCATTTACTTTACAGACACTGAAGAAACTTGCTGCTGGAAAAGATTTAAAGCTTGCCAGACCAAGTATTTAGCTGCAAAGGATGTGCATGAATGAAATGTGTCTGTGAGCCTAATAAAACAGACAACAGCATGCACAATACTACCCTGTGTGACAACAATGGGAATTGAAATGGCTTGCTCTGGAAAGAGACCATTTTATTAGGAACTTTCTTCACAGTTCCTGTGAATCATCTGAGAAGAAGCTGGGTGAAGAGGAACAAAGTTTCAATGTCACCTTTTTTCAGTGAACTGAGAAGATCAGTCATTGATATGCAATGGTATTTTTCCATATACATTTGAAATTCAGTAAAATGTTAGAGAAAGGTGATTTAATACTAAATATAGGGAACTGATACTCAATTACTTTATGGAGTTGACTTTCTTTTTTTTTTTTTCTTTTTTTTTTTTTTTTGTGGTGCTGGGGATTGAACCCAGGGCCTTGTGCTTGCGAGGCAGGTACTCTACCAACTGAGCTATATCCCCAGCTGGAGTTGACTTTCTAAAGTTTAATATTGGAGAAAATCTTCTGAGATCTAAAAATCTGTTTTTCCTGTTCAAGTTTACATATAAACTTGTTACATGAGAAGCCAGGTGTGGTGGTACATGCCTTGTAGTCACAGCTACTCTGAAGGTTGAGGCAGGAGGATCACTCACTTGAGCCCACAAGTGTGGGACCCAGCCTGGGCAACATAGTGAGACCCCACATCTTAAAATAAAAACAAAAAATACTCTTTTAAGATCTTTGGCATCATTAAACATGATATAGTCCAAAGACAGTATGATAGGTAACACAGGTATGAAAGAAACACACTGCAAAATCTACAATGGCGCTTTCAAAAATTTAAGGAGCTACCATTAAACTCTAGGAAGAATTGATATAACCTGTTCATCTTCCAAATCCAGGAATGATTATACATCATTTTGATATTATGATTTACAAAAAGAAATCAAAATACCCAGACCATTTTTCTTCCTGCCCCCTGCCTCTTTCTCTCTCTCCCTTTCTTTCATACCAGGGGTTGAACCCAGGGGTGCTTAACCATTGAGCCACATTCCCAGCCCTTTTATTTTCTTATTTTGAGACAGGGTCTTGTTAAGTTGCTGAGACTGGCCTTGAACTTGCAATCCTCCTGCCTCAGCCTCCCATGCTGCTGGGATTATAGGTATGCACCACGGCACCTGGCACGTTTTTCTTTAATGGAGTTAAAAAAAAAGATGCCTCTCTTTATCAGCATTAAAAGTTGTTTTTCCTAAAAATTTACATTCCATTAAACTTTGAAATCAACTTAATTTTTTAAATAGTTGAGGAAGGCACTCAAATATGAATCATGAGATGACTCTCCATGTGCACAGAGACAGTGTATGTACTCCATTTACATGAAGGGCGCACTTTTATTTTCTTTGAACATGATCATTAGAATTTATATTATTGTGAACTTTCCTTCCAAATGTTCACAAAACATGTAAACAGTCAAGTTTTATAAATTTTAGACTAAATTTGTTTCTTATTTAAAAAGTGTGTCAAACCCATAAATAAAGTAGCATGAGTCCTTGCCTGGAATTTAGATTTTCCCAGGGAAGGGCCCAGTTTACACTGTATAACTCGAGTTGAAAATGGACAGGCAATGGACTGTATACTGTACTTAGTGGCTGGAAGCTTTTGAGTTAGATGTCCCAGGAAAGCTAAATAACAGCAGTGAAATGCTACTTTAAGTCAAGTTTTAGTAAAACTGAGATGGGGAATATGTCCTTACTTAAAGTTATAAAAAGGGGCTCAGGTGGCCCAGTAATATGCTACTCTAAGTAAATCCAATTATTAAAGTCTTCTTCTAACAGTAAATGAGAAAACTGAAAGATCAGTATATCCAGGCCAATTCAAGATTTCCTGAAAAAGTTACAAAATGCTTCTGAATCATGACAGCAAAAGTACCCATAATGAGACCCTTGTTTGGTTTAAGTTTTATTTGTCTGTATACAGGGTTGCTTTTGTTTCAGTCTTATTAGAATACTGCCCTTACAGAGATTTATTTTTGAATTCAAGAAATTAAGACTTGCTTGACCTCTTAGTTCAATCTAAAAGGACTGCCCCTTTGGTGGCTTAACAATATAGGCCAGTGTGGCAGATTTCAGCTCAGTTGGCAGCTCTTTTTGAGAAATTCAAACAGTGGCCTCAGATGACCCAATCATCTTTTTGAGGTCTTTTTAGTTGGCAAATAACTCTAAAGTTATGTTCTGGAAGAAACAAATCACATTGTCTACTCTTGAGCAAGCAAAAGAAAGCAGAAGAAAAACAACCAGTTAGATGATATGATATAGGCAGATAGTATTTTGCACTAATAAAACCTTCTGAGATAATGTATTTTTTTAATACCAGAGGCAAGAGTGTGCCCAACTGTGAGAAATTCCCACTATGATATGAATTTCCTTTCTATTTTTAAAAAACATATTATAACCTCATTTTCTAGTCTTGCTCTTAAGCATCTCCAATTATTAGTAAATGACACTTAATCTAAATGAATATCCCATTATTTTTCTGCTTTCAAAGAAATGATGTAATATTAATGTTATGTTGTATGTTACATATTTATTTACCTTTGGTTTTTGATAGGCTTTTATTTTGCATAGGTAAACAGTGAGAGTTTTTGGATGAGTAGTTAGAGTCAAAATGAATTTCTCTGAGTCAAAAAGAGAACAACACAAAGTCTGGCAGAAGTGGTTTTATGGAATGATGTGTAAAGGGTCACAAAGAGAAGAAAGCAGCTTGTTCTTGGGTTGTGAAAATACTGCAATCCACCCCATCAAACATTCTATAACTGAGCATATCACATTTCTTCCTAATGGGAAGACACCTTCTTTCTTGGAGAATAGCATAAAAAAGAATCAGTGCTTGTTGTACTTTGAAAACTTTTTGAAAATTCCTTTGTCTTCTGATAAAGTTGATTATGATGCCATAAAAAGGAATAGTATTTAGTGGGAAACATGGATACCTGGGATAGGTTGATTGATTACTCTTGGTATTCTAGAGTAAATTCCAAACTATGACTTAAGAAGTCATTCATCTGGAATAGATGAAGAAAATGTGGTATACATACGTAATGGAATATTACTCAGCCTCGAAGAAGAATGAAATTATGGCATTTGCTGGTAAATGGATGGAGCTGGAGACTATCATGCTAAGGGAAATAAGCCAATCCCCAAAACCCAAAGGCCAAGTGTTTTCTCTGATCTGTGGATGCTAATTCACAATAAGGGTGGCAGGGGTAGGGAAGAATAGAGGTACTCTGGAGTTGCCAGAGGGGAGGAAACTGAAGGGAGGGAGTATGGGGATAGGAAAGAGAGTAGAATGCAACAAGCATCATTACTGTATGTACATATATGACTAGATGACTGATGTGATTCTATATCATGTACAATGAGAAGTTAAAGTTCATTTATGTATGATGTCAAAATGCATTGTACTGTCATGTATAACTAATTAGAACAAATAAAAAAACAAAAATGAAAGGGTGATATTTTTTCTCATATAAACAAAAGTTGAAGAAATATATCAGCACTAGATCAAACTTACAAGAAATTTAAAAAGTAGTCCTTCAAGTTGAAGGAAAAGATTGATAGGCAGATGCCATAATTTTATTCTTCTTTATGGCTGAATAATATCCCATTGTGTATATATACCACAGTTTCTTTATCCGAAAATGAGGGGTAGGGAGGGGTGGGGGGAAGGAAAGATAACAGAATGAGACAAACAACATTACCCTATGTACATGTATAATTATGCAAATGTATGTCACTACTTTGTGTACAACCGGAGAAATGATAATTGTACCCTGTTTGTGTACAATGAATCAAAATAAAATAGCATTTTAATAGACAAAAAAGATTGATAGGCAGAAACATAAGAATCAAGGAACATAACAAAAAAGCTCATTAGCAAATCTACATACATATTCAAACTCAGAACACTTATAATGTAAGGGCATAAAGACAAATTTTTCTCTAAAATGAATGTTAAAAGATAAAACAAACAATTTTCACTGTCATAATTTGTTAATGGACATGAACTGAGAGGTGCAAAACGTGTCAATAAAAATTAGTTGTTGGAAAAAAAGAAGTAATTCATCTGAACAAATACAGGAACTGGAGGGACTCCTGTAGTCAATATGTTCAGAGAAAAATCACACATTCCCTTCAAAAAGATGTAGAACACAGGAGTTAACTTGGGAACCCAGAAAGAGCAATTGATGGAGATGGAACCAAGGTGAATTCCCTTCTAGTACTAGACAGCCTTATTCTGAGAATTTATTTTTTCCTACTATATAATTGGTAACCACAAAAACATGGATAGGGGATGAGTGGACAAATGAAATATGGCAAGCACACAATTGCAGACTACTCAGCCTTAAAAAGGAAGAAAATTCTGATACATGTTGCAATATGCATGAACTTTGAGGGCATTATGTTAAGTCCCAAAAAGAGAAATATTGTGTCATTTCACTTATATTGAAGTTTTTAGAGTAGTAATATTGACAGAGAAAAAAGGAGAATGGTTGTTGCCAGGGGCTAAGGAAAGAAGGTGAATGGGAAGTTAGTGCTTAATGGAATCAGTTGGGGGGGATGTAAGAATTCTGACAATGGATGGTGGTGATGTTGTACAACAATGTGACTATGCTTAATGCCACTTAACTGTACATTTAAAAATGGTTAAAATGGTAAATTGTGTTAGGTATATGTTATCATCATAAAAAGACCAAATATTGTTAAGTAACATTTGCCAAAAAAACTGTGAACTTTAGGAAATGGCAAATATATACTTGGACGAGTTAAAACATATTGCTCTAAGGTATCCTCATTACTGGAAAATACACAGAATTATGTAATTTATAATGTTTTCAAATGAAAAATCAATTTGGGCTTCTTCCATAAGGCTCAATGACACACTGGTTAACAAAATAGCTCTTGAGAGAATCAAATTTAGTATGTTTGAGTCAGTAGAGTTAATAGTAATTCTTAGCCATGAAACTAAATTTTAATGTAGTATAATTGACCTGGGAAATCTACTGGGCTGATCTCCTGGATAGCTTCTGGGCATTGCATCTCTGTGGCTTTGGTGTGTTGGTGTTAAAACAGATGGACAACACCAGGAGGCATCGCACTGCTGTACTGCAGTGTGAGCAATGCGTCACAAATGACATTATGCGATCCACAGTACACCAATGGAACTTCCAACAGTGCTTCATTTCCGCCCCGACCCTGGCACTAGGAAATTGAACCCAGGGGTGATCTATCACTGAGCCACATCCTCAGCCCTTTTTCTCTTTTCTTCTGAGGCAGGGTCTTATTAAGTCGCCCAGGTTGACCTTGAACTTGTGATCCTCTACTGCAGTAAGCTTATTTGCTTTAGAAATCTAATCATCAATTGCGTTTTTTTAAAAAAATATTTTTCTAGTTGTCAATGAACCTTTATTTTATTTATATGTGGTGCTGAGGATTGAACCCAGTGCCTCACACATGCTAGGCAAGCACTCTTCCCCTGAGCCACAACCCCAGCCCCCAAATGCATTTTTTTAGAAAGCAATTTTAAGATTTCCTAAAAAAAATAATCTTCATTAGATGGGGCATTATATTTTCTATGAAAAAAAGTATGTAACAAATACTAACAGCTGTTCAGAGGTATGACAGATGGTGGGCGAATGTTTAACACTTGGTTGTCAAACTTTGGCAGTGAGAGATAAATTTGTCATTTAACAATGTTTTGTAACATCGTTGATTTATAAAGTAAACGTTTATTCTGTAATAGGAAAATTTCTACAAGAAAATGAGAAGACTGAGAACTATCACTAAATATTTGCAAAATGTTTTTCAAATTTGAAAATCAAAACCATCAAGCAAAAAAAAATAATGTATCCATCATCTGGCCATCCAATGTACCAAATACAAGTTCCAACCCATAACTAATACAAAATATCACGAAAAGACATAGACCACACTTTAACCTCAATTCCCAAAAAGCCTAATGACCGAATGACAGGGTAACATTACATTATTTCACATTAGATTTGTGTAATTTGTTCTCATACTTGAAGAATTAATTTGGGGCAAAATCAGTTTTATATATTATTGTGGGTTAAATTCTGTCTCCCCCAAATTTATGTCCACCTCAAATCTCAGGATGTGAACTTATCTGGAAATAGCAGTTTTTCAAATGTAATTAATCAAGATGAGGTCATACTGAATTAGGATGGGCTCTAAATCCAATGACACATGACACTTATGTGCTGACAAAGACACACAGAAGGACACAGGAGAATGACATGTGATGATTGGAGGCAGATTGGAGTGATGTGTCTAAAAGCCAAGGAACACCGAGGACTGTGGGCAACCACCAGAAGCTTGAAGAAGGGATGGAAGGATTCTTCCCTGGAGTCTCTGGAAGCTACTGACAACTTCATTTAGGACTTTCTAGGCTGTACAACTGTGAGAGAATAAATTTCTGTTGTCTTAAGCCACTCAGTTTGTGGTGCATTGGTTTGGGCAGCCCTAGCCAACAATCACTCATGCCAAATTGTTAAAACTGATCTATATATTTCATATGAAGACCATCTCAACGCCAGTGCTTGAAAATTTTAACCACAGAATGGTACAGACAGAGTCAAGTAGTTCCTCTTCAGGTCTCTGTATTTCTCCCCACAAAATGAAGAGTAGTGTTATATGTGCCAGGATGGAAGTGGTTAGGCAGTAAATATTTAGAGATTTCTGGATCCATTTCTAACTACAGATTCAAATTGATGTATTTTGCTAGAATTCAAATCAGAAAACATTTCCTCTTCTGTGGAACCACTGTGCTTCTCCTTTTTAAAAATTGGTGCATAATAAGCTACATATTTATGGAGTATGGTATGATGCTTTGATACATGTATACGGTAAGTAACAAACTAAATACATGTATTTGTCACCTCACACGTTTATCATTTCTTTGTGGTGAGAACATTCAAAATTCTCTCTTCTAGTTATTTTGAAATTCAATGCAATATTGTTACAACACTAGTTGACTATAGTGCAATAGATCACTAGCACTTATTCCCCCAATAGTAACTCTCTACCCATTCACCAACCTCTCCTCATCCCTCCATCCTCTAACAGCTTCTCATAATGACTATTCTGCTCTTGGTTTCTATGAGATCAGCTTTACATTCTACATATAAGTGAGGTCATGAAGATTTTGTCTTTCTGTGCCTGGTTTATTTCACTAAACCTAATGTCCTCCAGGTCCATTCACATTGCTACAAATGACAGGATTTTCCATATTGTACTCATTTTGTTTCCTCTAAACAAATTCTAATAATGCCATTTAAAATTCTGAGTTTATTATTTTAAAAGCCTGGCTAGAAAAAAATAAAGTCCTAGATGCTCTTTAGTCATCCCTAGGAACTTACTACTGTTTCTTTCTGTCAGCTTAAATATTATAGCCTTCAACATATTTAGTGTTGCTGAATTCACAGGCATAAGATAAATATAATAAGGATATTTCATAAAATGGCTCAGTGGGATTAAGTAACTTTAATCAAGCCATGGTTCACAAAACTATGTTACTGGGTATCAGCATTCTAATCCTTAATGAAGAATCAATTTTGATTCTATAAAAAAATTAATGCAAAACCAAGCATGGGAACTGGGGTTGTGGCTCAGTAGTGGAGTACTTGTGCTTGCCTAGCACATGTGAGGCACTGGGTTTGATCCTCAGCACAACATAAAAAAATAAAATGAAGTTATTAAAAAAATAAGCATGAGATAGGGAACATTGGAAGAAAGAAATAAAGAAAGGTCAAAGTTTTTCTCTCCTTCTCCTCCTTTCTCTTCCTTCTTCTTCTTCCCCCCTCTCGTGTGTGTGTGTGTGTGTGTGTGTGTGTGTGTGTGTGTTGCTGAGGCTGGAACTCAGGGCCTTCTGCATGCTAGGCAAGGGTTCTATCACTGTGCTTAAACCTTGGATAGCCAATGTTTTAATAGCTCCTTCCCAAGAGTTGTTCATACCCAGGAACCCAGGTTTCCTTTCTAATGTATACCATAAGCATTTAAGTATTTTAAAAGACTTTTAATTAGAAAAACCAGTTCTTTTGAGTTGCTGGGGATGGAACCCAGGGTCTTGTGCATGCTAAACAAGTGTTCTACTAATGAGATCCATCCCCAACCCCAAAAAAGTCTTTTTAAAGATTAGCTTTCTCTATATGGCAGCCACTTGAATACTTCATTGATTATAACATTGAAATGTAGCCTATTATCAGTAAAACAAAGCTTAATAAATCTAATTTACAGGATGTAGAGAAGGGCACAATCTATGGCTTATGTTACTCATGATGATTAAGCTTTCATTTAATGATAGTTCAGTTTGGATACTTAGAACTACATGTATCCAAATACTGCCCAGGCCTTGGCTCCATAGTAATTTCTGGAGAATTCTAGCATTCACGTATAGTACTTGCGTCTTTTTCTTTCTTTCTTTTTTGTGGTGCTGGGATGGAACACAGGGCCTCATGCATGCTAGGTAAGGCTCTACCACAGAGCCACACCCACAGCCCATGACCCTGTCTTTTTAATGGGCATGATTCATTTTTAGTCCAACAGATTCATTTAAAATTGAGCTGTACTGACTGGGCCAGAGGTGGATAATGCACATACTTATTTAGGTTTGTAATTCAAAAGAATTAGAAGAAAGTTTAAGTATGTTTTCCTCACTAAAATCTACGCATGTTTTCTGAAACTATGATGATTTCTACCGAAAAGTGCAGTAGTTATTAAAAATTAATATTTCCAGTGAGGTCTGAGAAGTTCTGCATTGGGGACTAAGTGGCAATATGGCTCAGTTGGAAAGTCCAGTTTGTGTCTGAATACAAATCAGCAATGTCCTTACATGCCCCCCTGCGGTCTCAAGTTCAGTGTGCTCAGGCGCCTTGTAATGATAAAAAACATACAACTTTGAAAACCAATTTGGGCTACTCTGAGCCTTTACCTTACAAAAAGTCCTCGATCTTAAAAAAGGTCAGCAAATCTACTCACACTGAAATCAACAACAAAAAAAATCTCCACACCCTGCTACAGCGACTTACAAATATCCCATTAACTAGTTCTAGTAAAGTGGGGGGATGACTTCTGTGGGAAATGCACATTTAGGAAGTTTTTAGCACCAAATGATAGTGAGCAATAGACATTTAAGTAACAAGTGAATGCAAGTCAAATTCTAATTCAAATAACAACAATAACAATAATGATGACAATGATGATGATCAAGAAGATCATGATAATGGAATGCTACTGAGCTATCCATGAAACAGAATGAATTTCAAGGGCTTTCTGGTGCTCAAGGCAACCGAGTTATTTAAAATAAATGCAATCTGAAATATTCAAATTACTTAAAACAGCCAGGCATGGTAGCACACACCCCATAATACCAGTGATTTGGGAGGCTGAGGCAGGAGGATAGCAAGTTTGAGGCCAGCCTCAGCAATTTAGTAAAGCCCCTAAGCAAATCAGTGAGATCCTCTCCCTCAAAAATGAAAAAAGTGTTTGGGGATGTAGCTCAGTGGAAAGTGCTCCTAGATTCAATTTCCAGTACCCTTCCCCCCCAATTTTTTTTTTTTTTTTGCAGTGCTGGGGATCGAACCCAGGGTCTTGTGCTTGCAAGTCAAGCACTCTACCGACTGAGCTATCTCCCCAGCCCACCAAAAAATGTTTTAAAGAAAAATTACACAAAAGCAAAGATCCAATTCTTTATTTTGCCAAGTAAATTTCTTCAATTTTCCTGACTAAATGTATTTCTAAACTATATTTTCCAACTCTCTTGCATGTAAGTAGGCACGTGACTAGTACTTGCCAATGAAATGTGGGCAAAACTGATATAGCCCATTCCTACTGTTGACCCTACAAGATTCTCCATATTCTCTCCTATCTACTGGCTGAATACAAGGGATGCAGAGGAAGATTCCAAGACAGCAGAGCCACATGCTGGAAGAGGTCTGGGTCCCTGAGTGACTTAGTGGAAGAAACCTTCCTTACCTACTAGCTTTGAACTGTGAGGTGTGCAAGAGATAAGCTTTTATTCTGATAAGTCACTCAAATTTTAGAATTGCATGTCATTATAGCTGTTAGCACTGATAAACACATGCACTATGTAAAAAGTTAACTGTGGAAATCTGATAATTAATTTGAATTGACCCAGTTTATGGAATTCTAGAAGCAAGTTTTAGAGACATACAACTATATAGTTTGAAGCTGAAGCAATACAACACTCTTGGCTTAGCTTATTCCAAACTAGTCTTCATCAAAACAGAGCTCAACAGGATTGTGAATAAAATATTGTAATAAAATTAGTTTGAGAAATGCTGTTAAAGTTCAACAGGTTTCTTTGCTCAAGCAAAGACATCTCAGAGCTGTCAATATAATAATGGCCACTGTGAATCTGTATAAAGGGACAAAAGAATGTAGCATTTCCCAAATGTATTTAGGCAACAAATCATTTAATGAATAAATTTAAGATCTACTTCCCCTTCCCAGTGTGGCAACACCCATTACTACCTCCCAGAGGGATGTTCTATAGAATACATCCTGGGAACTTTTGTTTTTAGTGTAATTTGCATCATATGGTAGATTAATCAGCATGAAACAGTTCTGGGACCCTAAAGCAAATGTTACTCTCTTTTTGTGGTGCTGGAGATTGAACCCAGGGCCTTGCACTTACTAGGCAAGTGCTCTACCACTGAGCCACATGCCTGCCCCTCATTCTCTTATTAAGGGAAGGTTTTTCTTGTAAAATGACTAGCATGTATAAATATCATCAGAAGTACCCAAGACTGTGTTCACTGCTAAAGTAAACCAGGTCGTATAAGAAAGGTATTTTTACTTAAACTGTAAGTGAACTGAAGGCAGAAATGAATGGGCAGCTTGAATTTTCTTTGGGTCCCAATCTGCTGTCATTGGAGTCTGCCATATTTAAAGATGGAATCTACTCATGTTTTAAGGAAAAGACACTGATTCTATGAAACCCAGTGATGATAAATATGAAATGTGTGAACACAGTCCATTGCATAATATCTCATTTGCTTTCCTCTCTCCTATATTCAGGCTTGCAGCATAGTGTTTTAAGGAAATAAAAAATAATCACAATGGATCAATGGATTCTTCTAATAAAAACAAAGACATTGCAGTAAATTAGGGTTGTGGTATACACTTTTTAAAAACTCACAAATCACTTGAATGCATATGTAATTTATAAAATCAGATATATGTATATATATATGTATGTAAAATTTCCACTGTAGCTTGATAGACTATATTGCATTTGTACTATACATACACTTTATTTCAATTCTGAATCGGTGATGGATGATTTGCCACATTTCTCAGAGATTTAAGGCAACTGAAAAAGGATTGTTAGGATGGACATGTGGATTTCTGAAAAGTAAAAAGGTATGCTAGGTACTCAACTTGTCTCCCCAACTCCCACAAAAGAAAGAGAAATAAAAAATAAGACTTACATCTAGCAGTGTGTGAAGATGCTGATCCTGGAAAACACTGTGTAGGAAATCTAGGTCCTTTTCACTGCAGTCTGTAAGTGCATGAATCTCTTCCAGACTGTCCAGCACCTGTGAGACTGCTCCTGAGGGGGCAAACAGAAAGGAAAAAGCTAGTACAGGAAATCAATTTCCAACTAACCTTAACTTATATTTAAGAACAATACATTAACATTGGAACATGAAAGGCTAGTGTCTTTACTGAAAGAGAGGCTTAAATGAGTTTCAAATCATTTAAGGGCAGGGTATTTAGGGTAAATTTCTGTATTCAACAATGTATTTGTGTGCTCTTCATATTTTAAAGTAAGCTGAAACTTGTCTTATTTGAATGAAGGAAATTCATCAACTCTGAACTAGTAGAAGATCTGGGTGCAGCAAGTTATTTATCAGAAAGAAAGTATGGATGTCGAATCCCAAGGTGTTTTGAAATATTATAGAAACATCAGGCCTTTTACGCAGGACACTTCCATCAAGAAATAAGTCAGCTGTAGGTGTGGGAGACAAACCTTCAGCTGGGAGCACCTGCCACTTAAACTTCAGAGGATTTTTAAGTCTCAAACTTTAGTTACAAAAATTCCACTTCATTCATTCTTTTCTTTACATGCAAAGTCAAGAAAGCCAAAAACATTCTCATTCTTTTTGGCCCTTCTTGCTCAGAAGACAAAGCCAACATGTATCTACACTGACTGATACTTCCAAATATCATATGCAGTTTCAGTACAATCCATGTTTAAAGGACACAGTCAAAGGAAACACTGTCATATTTCCTCTTATAATCAAGGACTCCTGGAAGGTAATTAGTAAGGAAAGATACACACTAGGTAATATGAAAGTCATTTATATAGCCTTGAAGAAATGGTTAACCAATTTTACTCTACAGACAATATGCACTTTATATCCTCCATCAAAACAACAACAATAACCACAACGAAACAAAACAAAACAAAACCAAAACCCTAAGAGTCTAGACTTCAGAATATTTGTATACACAAGAGAAAGTCTAAGAATAAATGTTCTGTTGCACATTTAAGTCTTTGGATCAGTGGTTCTCAACCAGGGGCAACTTAGCTTCCCAAGGGAACATTTCTTAAAATCTTGAGATATTTTTGGTTGTCCCAACAGCAGGGAGAGGGCAGATATTGGCATCTAGAGGGCTAGGGATGCTGATAAATACCCTACAATGCCCAGGACAGCACCCCAACAACAGTTATCTGGCCCAAAATGTTAGCAGTGCTGAGACTGATAAACCCTGCTTTCAATAAAAATAGAATTCTCTTTGGGAACTTTATGCTGTGTCTAATTCTTAGGTTAGATCTCATCCACTGTTGTGCACTTATTGGTGAGAGTCTAAATCAGTATTATTTTTCCAGAAAGCAATCTGGTAACATATATCAAAGAGCCTTAAAAAGGTTCACATGCTTGATTGAGGAATTTCATTTCTAAAAACCTATCTTACGGTAAAAATAGGAGTAGACTTACTTATACATAAGGATATTTGTTGTATAAAATAAACATAAATCTAACAGATGGTGATTACATAAATTATAGAATATAATATGATGCAATATGTAGCCAAATGGACATTATTTTGAATTTGTGAAGATGTAGAGAAATCCTCATGATAGAAAATTCAAGAAAGTAGAATGCAGAATCATATACACTGTATACTCCCAATTGTGATTAACAATAAATTATATAACACAAATGCAGGAAAAACCTAGAATGAAAAACACTAAAAAGGTAATAGTAGTTATCTTTATTTTCTTATTTATACTTTATTCTGTTCTTGTATATATGTTCAAAATCTTCTACATGAGCAAAAACTTTTCTATATAAGCTACTGATTTTTGTGGCACTATTTAATTATATTAAAGATTTGATGTTTAAGCCACAAATCATGTGGCTATCCACGTGGAAATGACTGTGGCTATTTTTTAAATTTTGACTTTTTGTTTTGAGATGACTATAGAGACATACACATTTGTAAAAAAAAAAAAAAAAAGAAAGAAAAAAACAAAGATCTAATGTACCTTTACCCACTTTCCTCTAAGGGTAACATAGTGTGAAAATTTAGTACATTATCACAACCAGGCCTTTGTCAGTCAAGCTATGGGATGTTCCAATACCATAAAGATCCTTCTTGTTGCCCTTTCATAGCCATACTCATTTCCCTCCCATCTTATTACTCCCAGTCCCTAGCAACTACTAATCAGTTCTCCATTTCTATATATTTTTTTCATTTTAAGAATGCTATATAAGTGAAATCATGCCATATATAACCATTTTGAATTGTCTTTTTTTTAAAGTCCACATAATTCTCATTTGTTATTTTTTATTGCTGGGTAGTAGTCCATGGTATGGATGTACCAATTTGATGATTCATTTGTTGAAGTAGCTATAGATAATTTTTATTTTGAATAATTATACCTGCCAGGGTACTGGTATTCCTTCACTAGAAATATTAAGTGGATAGTAAGTGGGATAAAAAATATAAAAGGCAGAAGTCAGTACTCATCTCCCCTGATATTCCTGAAGAGGAATTAACATAGTCCACTTCCTTCTACCTGCTCTTCTCGGGACTTTTAATTTGTTTAAAGTGGTGAAAAAATCTGAAAATTAGTTCAAAGTCAACTCTCTGTTTGTCTCTCATTTAGAGCCTTGAAAAGCAAGAGATGATGTGAAGAAATCCATCCCAAATGTCCCTCTGAACTTCTGACCTCACACATCATCAATAGCAGAATTAAACAATACCAGGTTTATCAAGTTATTAAAGCCAGTTCTAAACTCCTGGACTTAGGAAACTACAATAATAAAAATAGTCATAAAATTATTTTTTTTGTATATTTTTAAAACGTTAACAGGTAACACAGAAACCCAACTACAATTTTCACTCAATACAATTTTAACTTAGTAAAACTGTATCTAGTTTTTGTTATCTCTAACCAGCATTGTTTGTGCTGACAGTAATACATGTGGTAGTTTATTAATAAGGTTAAAATAAGGACAACCTTGTATTAAAAAATCACTAAGATGGCCAGTCTGATGACTGGGAAGCAATTTTGGATATGCCCAACCAGGGATGCATCATTCGTTGGTCTGTGAGCTCCCTGAGTTGCTCTGGGCAGTTCCTGTTTCACCAGCACACTCTGTGGGTTACTTATGTGTCCACTTATTTACTCTTTTTTTCTGCATGTAAGGTTCATAGGCAGGTCTATATTTTATTCACTTTATAACATCCACAAAATATGCACTGAATTAAATAAGACCTAAGAAAATGTAATAACAGCAGCTCCTAATTCTTAAGTGTCTATTATGTGCCAGGTCAACACAGTAAGGTTGACCTATTATCCACCTTTCTAGACAGAGGAGCTAGGGTTCAAAGGGGTCCAGAGAGCTGGGGATATAGCTCAGTTGGTAGAGTGCTTGCCTTGTAAGCACAAGGCCCTGGGTTCAAATCCCCAGCACTGCAAAAAAAAAAAAAGTGCAAAAAAAAAAGGGGTCCAGAACTCAACCCAAAGTCTATGCTCTGCCTGACTTACTACACTAGTTGACTATGATATTAAACATAGAGGAAACTTCAATAAGAACTATGATTTATGTGTGGATATGGAGGTTGGAGAAGAACTTTGATAATGCCCTATTGGTCAGATCATAACCCCAACTTTTACTGAATGTTCATGCTTTCTGCTAGGCACTAGCCAGGGCTTCAGAGAAAACACAATGCTGAGCCCTATCGCTGAGGAAGGTTTCTTAGGCTGGTGTGTGAAGTAGGCCTACTATACTGACAACAACGCAAGAGCTGAGGCAAAATCAAAGTGGCACACATATAGGCTGTCTTGGGAGGGGTTGCTCTGGAGGTGGATGAGCAGGAATTCATCACCTTCACAAAGGGCTGAATCTGTGCTCATGAGCCCAACTGGAATGGATGCTTTGCTGGAAGGAACCAAAACAATGGTTGGCCTGCATTTCCAAGAGGCAAGACCTACAGTCTCCACAGGTCTATTAAACTTCTTTGATCTTTTCTCTCTTCTGACCTGATTTAAAGTCTTATAATGAATTTAATGGCTTTCAAACACGAAAAGAAATATTTGGCACTCAAGCTGTCTGTTCCTGACTCAAAAAGGTGCCCCTAATTTCAAGTTTCTGTAATTAGGTAGGAACATTATACTTTTCCTTCCATATTTTCAAATTGAAAAAACATATTTTTTAGCCTGATCTTAAAATCTTTCTTCACCCTTGACCATTTTAACGCCTTCCTTTAAAACCTAGTTTGTTATTTCTTTCTTTGGATGTGACCAGCAGAACCAAAGAATATATTCTTGATCCAATAGATGTGCATAACTGATATCTGCAGTTCAGAACCAAGCCTATTTAAAAGTCCCATAATACTGGTCATGGTGGCTCCTGCTTGTAATCCCAGTGACTTGGGAGGCTAAGGTAGGAGGACCTCAAATTCAAGGCTAGTCTCAGCAATTTAGTGAGACCCTGTCTCCAAATTTAAAAAACAGGGATGTATTTAAAACTGAGCTATGGGGACATAGCTCAGTGATAAAGTGCCCCAGGGTTAAATCTCTAGTACCCACCCCACACAAACCTCATAATTTTTCAATTCATTATAAAATAGAAATGGACACAAAGACAGTGCTGGGGCCTTCCCATTTGCTATTTGTTTCAGATTTTAAACACAGGCAATAGTGATAATTAATACAACACGCACATACCTATTAAGCTGTTACTAGTATTCATTTGTAGATCAATTCTGTCACATACGAAAGAACTATTCATTTTTCTCAAAGATCGAAAAGGGCATTTTTCCTATAAAATCACTGAATAAGCTTACAACCACCTTGGGGGAAAAGTGATCAATAAATAGCACACAAATTCTCCTAGGAGGACATTATGGCAGGATTATGGGCATCCTAGTGCCTTTGAATTCTGGCCTGTGCTTTGGACAGTGCGTTGTACAAAAAGACACTTCATAAAAAGGTACTTGGTTGAAGTGATTTTTCTGAGCAAGTTTTGAAAAATTGAAAATATTAGAACAAAAGATTTAACCATAGAAAACAATTTATTTTATACTACTGTGTCCTTAAAGTCATAATGAAGATTATTTTAACACTAATATTTGCATAACAGTTTATAATTTCTAGAATGCTGTCATACTTATTATCTTATGTGATTCTACAATAACCCCATCTGAGGGCAAGTGTTTTTATATTGGAATGACTGGAGGCTTGGTAGGGTTAAGTGACCCATCCAAGAGCCACAGACAGTGGGCAGAAGAGTGAATCCTAGGATCCAAGTCTCTGACTCCTACTACAGTGTTCCTTCTGCTACAGAAGGAGCCTCCCCAAAACCATGTTTCCCTCTCAGCAATGTACTAGAATAATCTGCACTTGGTAATGAGTGATGTCCAAATTCTATTATATCTTTAATCTCAACTTTATTTACCATATAAGGATTTTTTTCTAGCCCTTGATCCAAAATTTGCATTGATGAATTTATTAGAAGCAATTATGCCCTGCCTTCAGAATAGGATTTTATTTTTTCTTTTTGCATAGTTCATTTGGAATCAAGTTTATATTTAATAATCAGGTTGATAATCATACATTTTAACTTTGAAAACATTTTTTTTCAAAGAATCTCACTGATATAAACAAGTCTCTTAAAAAGTTTCCTACTACTATTCCAAAATAATAGTCAAAAAAGTATAAATATATCAACTGTTTAAAAAGCCTATTTCTTTAAAGAGGAATATGCTTCTAAAGTCAATAAAAGCTTTGGATCTAGAATGATTTCATTACAAGACTGGAAAGGTCTCCTGAAAAAGTTGACTGAGTAAAAATAACCCAAAAGGAGGACAGAAAAATAAACAGTAGAATGTTTAAACTTAAAAATTCTGTGTCAAAGTAGGCTGAATCTGTTTTAAAACTGTCTCCCTAAACATTTTACTATGAAAAATTCTAACCACAGATAATTGGAAAGAATTGTGTACACCACTTACATCCTACAATTGTTAACAACTTGCTGTATTTCTTTATCACATGTCTATCCAACCATCCATCCACAAATTCACCTTATTTTTTCTTTCATTTCAAAGTAAATGACAGAGTGGTTAACATCGGCCATTTCATCCCTAAACTGAACCTAAACCTGTAAAGGTTTTTAATCCTTTTTCCTCTCTCTCAGGTAAAATTTACATAGAGTGAAATACACAAATCTCAAGTGTACCATGCAATCACTGTTGATATACCTACATTCCCTAGCAATTATTTCAATAAAGATTTGTGCGTATTTCTTAAATTACACATATAGCCATGAAACCCAGTATGACTAGCAAATCCAGCATCTGAATTGGCTCTAGTTTCTCCTCCTGAAGAGTATTCAATAATCTCTTTCCTATTATATTAGTGATACATTAACACAACACTATATCACTACACACACATTTTTATCACCCAATCAAAATCTTTCCTTGTGCTGGGCACAGTGGCACAAGCCTGTAATCTCAGCAGCTTGGAAGGCTGAGGCAGGAGCATCTCAAGTTCAAAGCCAGCCTCAGCAACTTAGCAAGGCCCTAAGAACTTAGTGAGATTTCATCTCAAAATAAAAAATAAGAAGGGCTGGGGATGTGGCTCAGTGATTAAGTGCCCCTGGGTTCAATCCCTGCTACCAAAACCAACTAACCAGCCAACCGAACAAACAAAAAACCTGAAAAACTTTCCTTGAAAGCACAATAACATTTTTTAAGAATTGTTTACTAAGGTATACTTTATTAAGTTAAAATTTAAGTGCATATTGTCATCACTCCAAAAATCATCCCTTTTGTCCCTCTGCAGTCAAGTTCTTCTCACTTCCCTACCCCCTGGAATAACTTTTATTCACACTGCACAAAGCAAATTCTGGTTTTCAATCAAGTTATAAGCAACAGTGAATCCTGCAATGGAAATTGTGTTTTGAACTTACATATCTATGCTATGTCCAATTCAAATGATAAAAACTTACACATGGTGATAAATATTTTAGATTCTTTATATATATAGTATGGACACTTCAAATTTTATGAGTTAACAGAAGCAAATTCTACATATGCATTTTGTCAGAATATAGATGCTATAATTCTAATGCCATTATGCTTATTGAAATAGTCTGTGTTTCCAAATAGCAACATCTTTGAGCCCAATGTTTTCAAGGTACTTTGACAACATTCTGCTGGCTATTAGGTGCCCATCTGTGTAAAGCTTTATCAGGAAACGGCTCTATTGATAACTCCACAATGCTCATTCTCAAATGACATGACAGGTCTGGCTGATTGAAAGAAGAGAAGGGAGGGAAGAAGAGGGGGGCAGGAGACACAGACAGAGACAGAGATAGGAGAGTGCTAAATCTATATGGGAAAAGTCTTTCATTTTAATAGTTGTTAGGTTGTTTGTGGTGGGCAGCTTCTAAAATGGACCCCTATATGATTCTCACCCGCTGGTATTCCCACTCTCGTGTGATCAATTTCCTCCCCCGGAGTGAGGGCTGGGCTTATTGACCCACTTCTAACGAACAAAATAAGGCACAAGTTATATGATATCACTTCTAAGACAAAATTATAAAGATTATGTCTTCTATCTTGGGCAATGTCACTCTTACCCTCTTTGATCACAGGCGCTGGGGAAGCAAGTTGCCATATTGTGAACAGCCCTCACCCACAACCAGTGAGGAACTAAAGCCTATCAATAACTATGTGATTCCCCTTGTGGCCCAGCCCTCGAGGGAGATGGGAGCTAAGTCAAGCTCCTATTCCACGCCCACAAAAACTATAAGATGAGATAATTTCATTACACAGCAAGAGATAACTAATACACCATGAGATTTTCAGATGAAATTGGCTACAATTTGAGCTGCAAATAATGAATGCAAGAAAATGTGACAATCCACTCAATGATCAGCACCCAGATTTTCTAATTTACCCTTTGTCTTTTATCTACTTTCCCCTTAGTAAACACAACTTTGAGGAAAAGGTTTATTTTATTTTTAATTGAATTTTTTATTGAGATAATTACAGATGCCTTCTGTACCTTGCTCAATTTCCGCACTGGGAACATTTCACAAAAAGTTATAGCATATCACAACCAGAATACTGAAATTGATACAATCCATCTATTTTATCCAGATCACCTCAGTTTTATTTAGACTCATTTATGTGTGTATATGTCTTACATTTTAATTTTCTCACATTCGCAAATTACATTCCTTTGTCATTAAAATCTAGCTATCATATTATTCCCTACAAATGTCTATTTGGTAGTAAAAGTTATTAAGAGACATGATTTCAGAGTTTATTTCACAGCTCCCTATTAATAAACTGAAAATGGACTCAATAACAGAAAGTAATGAAAACTACTTAGAGGTCATGTAATTGTCAAGTGAAAATTCACTTACCCTGAAAGTTTTCTTGAAAGCCAACTATAAAATAAAACGTTACCCTTTCCCCAGAATTAATGTATTTGTGTTTGAAATTCAGATGTGAAATAATGTAAGATGTGGCTGAAATTTTAACACTGCCTCTTTTTCTTCTTATGAAAGAAGTGAGAAGTGAAGATTTGTGCAACAATACCTCAGGAAATCAATATATCCAGGTTTTAATTTCATGGTCAGACAGTGTTAAAATTCAGATTTAAACATCTAAACACAAACAGCCAAGGAAAAAGTCAAGCTGATTATGAACCATGCAAAGCCAAACACTTCTGCATAAAAGATAAACCTTAGAGGAAAACAAAGGGATACCTACTTTCTGCTGCTAGAAGTCCTAGGAGGAAGGCAGCATATGGACAAACAACAAACAGTATGATTTTAGAGCAAACAGGTTATCAAGCCACAGTTGGGCCCATCAGATGAGTTGCAAGAAGTAGCAGTGCCCCAGCTAACCCCAAAGGAAGTCCTCACATTCCACGCGCACAATCACCAGGTCTGTTCAGGATTTCAGACATCAAATACTGGGTTCTGATTCCGACTTCTTTGATTTGAAATATGAGAATAGAATATATCCACTTTGATTTATTAAGTAACAAAGCAATAGTACTCTGTTTATCAGAAGATTAAACTCCATGGATTCTAGTATATGGACAATGGATGAATTTCAATGATCAAAATAGAAAAATATCTTTTAGAAAAAATTGTTTTATATTGTAAATGACCTGACATAAGCATATTTGACTTTCTTTTAGATGACAAACTGGAAAGCTAGTTTTTAAATTGTGATTTTCAAATATTCATATTTTCCTGAATGCATATAGTATGTATTACTCATTACCATGATAAGGTTCAATTTAAGAAAACATGCTGGATTTTGTGAGTAGGCAGCTTTATGGCTCTTCTCAAATACTGGCATTTCATAGCACCGTAGAATTGCAAGAAATTTGGGGGACCAAATTAGGATTGCCCATTATTAATTTTGTCCAAAAAGGTCATTAAAAAAACTGACCTACCTATCATTATCATTTTCATATAAAAAGTACTGTCTAAAGGTGGAACACAAAGACAGTCCATCTCAAGAAAGAACAGTTGGTGACCTTATGTTGTCCTCTGTCTTTCTAACCCCTCATTCCCTGTCCCCCATAGCCCTGCCCTACAAGGACATGTTTTGTGATCCTTTTCTCTTTTTGCTATGGGCTTGAATGAACTTTCAGGTAATGATGAAAAGTGCTTTGTGTTTTCTTCTCTAAAACAAAGCCACACAAATTTCAACAGAAAGACACCAGGAAGGATAACTTTGGGAACTTAAAATGAATGATGCAGAATTTAAGTATTAGTAGAAGTAGAGAATAATTCAGGTATGGAAATCAATGAATATACTTTAAAAATGAAATGAAAAAATAATGAAGAGCAAACACAGATGTTTTAATTTATGAAAGTGTGAAGCTTTATATGAGTCCAATTAAAATATATAATTGGCTTTCTGCAACCAACCATATAACCACTACTGTTTAGTTGCAGATAAAGGATGCTTGGTGGCAGATTAGCTATTTGATAAATAATGCTGGTTGTAACAGTAGAATGCCTTCCTTTAAATGACTTAGTATTAAAAATTGACTTCAGGAATGTACGAATAATTCCCAATAGGTATGTCAAATTTAGAAATGTGTTAAGAATTTTCTTCAAAAAATTTCTTTGTTATTTTTTGCTTCTGAACATATAAAAATATTTTCTCCTCATTTAGGGGGTGATTAGCATTAGTCACATACAGAGCATTTTAATTTTTCCATATTTTATTTGTAGCACCCAGACAATGCCATTGAAAAATACTTATGACAGACATTTAGCATATCGAATGAAAATACAGACTGCTTACAAGATCATTAAGATCCAGAAATTTAAAAAGAAAAGTAAAGAAAAGAAACTGGGTATGATTGCAGGAGGTAGAAGGCAAGAAGGAATGTAAACTGTGGATAACTAATATGAGGGTTTGCAGGACACCTGTAAGATGGTGTAAGAAGTTTCTTTCTTTAGCTTAAAAATCAAATATTATTGGGCACAGTGGAGCATGCCTGTAATCCCAGCTAATTGGGTTGAGGATGGCAAATTTGAAGCCAGCCACTGCATCTTAGTGAGGCCCTATCTCGGAGTAAAAAATAAAAAGGGCTGTGGATGTAGCTCAGTGGGAGAGCACCCCTGGACCACGAACATAAAAAAAAAAATCAAGTACTATAATCAGAAACTATTTCAACCAAATCACCTAAAGATTATACTAAAAATGAGACAAAAATTGGGCAATAAAATATATTTAATAGAAAATAAGCACTCCTATAAAGTGATAATTCCTTTCCCTAAGGGAAAAATCCAACTCTTCCCAGAAGAGAACATGAAAAAGCTTGTTAAATTCTTTCTAGACAGAGATAAATATTAAGGGCCAACACTGAAGATTAGGTCTATGAAGTGATTTGCAAGGACCATACTGTTTTCTAGGACCATTTCTAAAGATGCAAATGATAGTAGAAATATCTCACATATATATAGTGTGTATATACACACTATATATTCCAAGTATGTGACATTGTGACATAAGAACTATTCTAAAGAGGGTCAACTGTAATCTGAGTGGGAGGAGAAAGGACTGAAATCCAAATGGGTGTGGTGGTGCACACTTATAATCCCAGAATTTGGGAGGCTGAGGCAGGAGGATCACAAATTCAAGGTTAGCGTGGGCAATTCAGCAAGACCCTATCTCAAAATAAACAAATAAGAAGGGCTGGGGATGTGACTCAATGGTAGAGTGCCCCTCAGTTTAATCCCCAGTACCAGCCTCAACACACAAGAGTAAAATTCAAGGTAACAAAAAGTCACAGGGGGAGGGAAAAAATGAATTAGTAGCAAGAAGAGACAGATAAAATGATAGGGAATATGGGGGACCATACCTATAAGCACAACCTTGCCTTCCATGTGGTAAAGGCTTGGATGGTTACCAAGCCAGCACAACAGCAAGGTCTTCTCCTCAGAGTCACTTCTAATCTAAGATTCCCATTTCTGAATGTTTTTGGAAATCACCTTCACTCAAAAGAGGAAGATTCATATCCCAATTGGTAAAAGTTAAAATGAGGAACTATATACCTGCTGAATGGGAAACTTGATCCTGTCATTTTGCACAAGGTAAAAAAGCACATTCTAATTGGCCAGAAATTCTGAGTGTGTGTACAAGTGTGTGAACAGAGGAGGGCAGAAGCATAAATACTGACAGGTGCTCCTGGTTCCAACAGGGAAGAAGTACTAGTACATTCCTTCTTTTCATCTTGTTGATTGTGGGAAAACCAACTCACACTTTGGGCCTTGGTTCCAATGATGATATATGAGTATTGAAAATGCCAGTCCAAGAGTACAAAAATCAAATCAGCAATGCAAAGTCAACCACGTGATGGATACTGAGTGTCTTTAATGAAAGAAAGAAGAAAAGCTGAGGCCAGATGACATAACTCAGGAGTTAATAAAGAAATGCATAAATAAAAAATTAAAACTCTAACACACACACACACATATACATGGAGCCTTAGGATTTTCAGCAAATGACCCTTGAGAATATCTCAATGGCAAGATGGAAGTCTGAGCATAAATGATTTCATGGACACTATCAGGTTTCTTCAGGACCTGTACACAGTTCATCAAAACAGGTAACTCTTCTGTGTTCTTCCTATTTGAATACTTATACCATGGATTATAGACTTTTTATATAGAGAGAACTTGATAATTGTTTCAAGACAAAACTTACAAGACAGCTTTCCATTGAAAGATTCATTTCAAAGCAGTGCTGTCTCAAAGTCTGACTTAACGTGATGACATGGGGGAAATCTTACATCAGTTTTTGTTGAGGGAGAAGGTGATTGGAAAGATCCAAAAAGACTGACTGTAATGTTGGACTAGATGAAGTGTAATGTCAGGTCTGAAGTGCAGAAAGGGGAAGAAGTAATACTGAGGTAAAAAGAAAAAAGTGAAAAGTTGGTTTTGGAGTACTAGTGGAGGAACACTTTGGAACTAAAATGAAAAGGAGTAAGACATATGTAGGTAGAATTTGGTTGCTGATAAAAATCCCTTGGAGAATTTAAATTCACACAGAAAAAAGTTGATTTACAATTGAAGAGAAAGGATGTAGATGCCAAGTGATTTACACAACTGAATGGATGAATTACGCAATTACCTGAGGAGGTAGGATCTTCAGAGAAATCTGGCAACTCTTCAGGGGGATCCCCATAGAATGAGTTGAATTTGTGACTTGACACAGCGGCTAGTACTGCTCCCTAAAGCAGAGATGAAAAATATATGATTAAAACAAATACACAAATATAAAAGGTTAATTAAGTGGGTATCTTAAGGATTGTTCAGACAGTTAAATACATAGAAGATGTTGGCTGGAAGAAAGGTAACTTTTAAAATAATTTTGGAGCCCTTTAAATAAATTACATATGCATACACTACAATAACACTGTTAGGAATTGCAAAAGTGTATGAACTAATTACATTTTGAACTCAAATATGTACCACATAATGGAATATTTGGTAGTCATTATTAAAATGATGTTGCAGAAGGATGTTTAATGAAATGGAAAGATGTTTGTGATGAATCACACCTTGAAAACAAGGTATGGTATGATCTCATTTTTGGAAAAAATGTTAATATAGATATAAAAGTCAACATACACCAGAATATTCATCATATTAATTATCCTTGGATAGTAGGATTATGAGCCATTTTTCTTTTCAAAATCTTTTTTCCGCCTTTCTTTCTGTTTTTAACAATGACCATGTGTTACTCTTGTACATGAATTCCCACTCAGACTAAACATCAGAATAAACTGCATGTGACTTTCAAGTCACATGTATAGCCTCCATGAGTCCTGATTGAGGATCACTGCCATGTTGAATACCTGGCAGACCTTAGGACTGTCTAGTGGAGAAAGGATCAGAGTTATTATTTCCAGAACAGGAAGACTAACAAAACTTCTGGGTTTGTTCCTTAGCTCTGCCCCTTTCCAGCTGTCCAACTCTGTTTGTGTAAATCATTTAATCTCACTAGGTTTTCTTATATGTAAACTGAGGGTACTAATACTAACATACTTTACCTTATAGGATTATCAAAAGTCATAATGCATATGAAAGTGCTTTGCAAATTGTAAAAAATTTTATAAGTGAAAATCATGACTAGCCCTACAAATAGAGGTCAGAACATGAGCACGGACATTGGCCAGTCTACACAGAATTGCTCATGTAGTTTAAGTATCAAATCACCCAAGTTGTTCAAGTCTATAGTAGTCTTGGTCTAAATTTTAAATACTGAAATCTTGAATTTTTATGAAAAGAAAGACACATCTCTTAATGTGTAGGCATTTGTTAATAAATCTATGAAAACAATAGAAATACTCTTCCACAAAGATCACCTTTGGGGGGGGCGCTCATCTTAGTTTCTTTTTCTTAGTTTCTATTTTCTTAGTTTCTATTTCTCCTACAAATGTAAATTGAAAAGTAGACTGTAGAAAGGGAAGAACAAAAACAAAACAAAAACAAAAACAAAAAACCTGAGACCTGATCTTGAAGCCAACATTTCAGACAAATTTAGATTTCCCAAAGTTCAGGGTCAATGCAGAAAGGTTCTAATGCAGAACTGTGGCAACTATGTTGAAAAAAACACAGTAGCGAATGTTGAGTTCTTCTTTCTACAGAAGAATTGTATTTCACTTTACATATTATACATGTTCCCCAAAAGGTGGGTGGGGATGGAATTTTTATATATCAAATCATATTTCCCACACACTGAAACTAGACTTTTAGAAATGCATTATTTTTATTTCCAAATAAAGTTCAACTGAGATTTTGATATGTTAGTTTCAAGTTTTAAGCCCTGTTCTAGCTACTAAAATAGTCCAAGATCTATAAATACTTAAACTATTAGGGAAACACTATTTAAAAGAACTCTGAGAAGTAAATTCTTTTGAAGTAATTGTAGCAAGTTCCTAATTTTGTCCGTCTTATGGCTAGCAGTTTTGTTTATTTAGTTCTCTAAACTCAGTGACTACAAATATTGAATGCCAAGCTATTATATAAAATAGTAAAATAATTCCAAAATAGTTCATGGATTCATAGAGTTTTATTATGGTTTGAGAGACAATCTTAGAAATGTCTTATTCTAGGAGATTTAGTTTTGCCAATGGAAAAACTGAGATCCAGAGAGGCTTAGCGACCTGTGAAGATTACTGTCAACTTAGAGACATATCAAGGGCAGACAGAACTGAGGTCTGCTGACTACTCTGCCCAGTTCAAGGATTTCTACTTACCAGGAGTCAACATTTTTTTTGGTAAAGGGCCAGACAGTAGATAATTTTAGACTTTGAATGCCATATGGTATCTTTTGCAACTACTCAACTCCACCATTTAGCCTAAAATCAGCAATTGATGAAATATAAATGAAAGTACAGTGCTGTGTTCCAATAAAACTTTATCTATATCTGTGTATCTATATCTATAGGCAGTAGGTTGGATTTGGCCTCCATGTGGTAGTTTACCAAACTCAGTACTACACAATCACTTTTGAGATCCTCTGTGTACAACAGTAATATAAAATCTGAGCTTATATAAATAGTTCTTCAAATTTTCTTCTTTAATTTAGTAGCTATACTTCAGTGTGTTTTAAGGATGAAACATAATAATTTTTAGTTAAGAAGACTATTCATAATCTATTAAGAAGAGTAATATTAAAGTTGAAATTTTCTCCTTTAAGTACTAGAAAACAGATTTCTAAAACAAACTTTTCCTACTTATGCACAGTTCAGGAATGCAAGAGACTGATCAGTAAGTCAGAGAAGCATTCAGGGCATACTATTGTAATTGCAAAAGCAATAAAGGAAAAATCATAGAAAGTCATCAGAAATCTTCCTTGCTTTCCATATACACTAGGGAATAAGTGGTTTTATCCTCTTAATTGAATCACATGGTTTCAACTTACCGTCTCCTAAAGCGATTGCAATAAAATCACTCAAATACAGAATATTGTTTCTATTTATATGGGAAATTTGCTTTCTAGGTAGAGATATAATTCACAAAACAAAGAAGATGATTTCTAGAACTGATTCCCCTCCTAGATAGGCAAGCTCAGACACCCATAAACATATCTTTGCTCGTAACTCCTTCAGGAACTGATTCCCAGGTCAGAGTGCATGTGTACTCCCTTAAGAGACTCACAACCCCAGAGCACAGATTTTCCTTACAGCCTAGGTCACACATTCTGTCTCATGTATCCTTAAATTCAATTCGAGAAAATATGCTCCTCATATCTACTCCTGTGCTGAGGACTACATAGTTTATAAAAAGGAATTATTATTTCTAGAGGATTTTTAAAAAACTGAAATATTAAAACTCTAAAGCTTATGGGCAGGGGGTGTAGCTCAGTGGTAGAGCACTTGTCTAGCATGTATGAAGCCCTGGATTCCATCCCCAGCACATCCAGCAAACAAACAAACAAACAAACATCTCTAGAATTGAGTATGATGTTAAAGGAGGAAAAGTTCCAACATCCTGAAATGTCTGGTTACCAAAATGGGGAAAATAAATTTTTACTCACAGAGATAAGGTGAAATAATGAAAGAAAGGAAGACCAAAAGAAGTTTGTGATCATAATTTGAATCATATGCAGGGTTCCACAAACTTTATTTATCTACAATTTCAAAGATAGTCTGGAAATGATATGGATAATTTCTAATTATCTAAATAAATTTCTTCTTAGAAATTTGTTGTCTTCTGTAGCCTGTTGAACAGATTGAGTGTCAAAATGAATGTAAGAATATGGAAAGGAACAATTTTCTGGATTGTTGAGCATTGATGGTACTATACCCACAATGAGTAATAATCCTGAAATTTCAGCAAAGGTAGTCAGATAAGTAAAATGAGTAATATTTTATATTCTGGCATCAAAAAGTCACCAACATCTACATGCATGAGATTGGGATCCTCATTAGAATAAGACATATTCCATGCTTGTATAAATGTATGAAAATAGATTCTACTGTTATGTATAACTAAAAAGAACCAATAAAAAATACAAAAAAAGATAAAAAAGAAAAGAGTCTCACAAGACTTTCAGCATGAGAAAAAGGTTCAACTGTGAAAATAATAAACTTACTATCAAAAATGCAGTCAATATCATGTCTGGCAGTGCAAAACTAGAAGCAATCTCCATGTCCAAAAACTGGTTAATTATATTATGATTTGTACATATAATGGAATAGGTATAGAACCATTATAGTTTATGCTTTAGAATAATGACTCTCAATAAGGTGGGCATGTCAGAATCACCAATGAACCTCTTTCAAAATACACATTCCTTCCACTCACACATTGCTGTTGGGGTTGCAAATTGGTACAGCCACTCTGGAAAGCAGTATGGAGATTCCTCAGAAAGCTTGGAATGGAACCACCATTTGACCCAGCTATCCCACTCCTTGGCCTATACCCAAAGGACTTAAAATCAACATACTACAGTGATGCAGCCACATCAATGTTCATAGATGCTCAATTCACAATAGCCAGATTGTGGAACCAACCTACATGCCCTTCAATTGATGAATGGATAAAATATTGTGGTATATATATACAATGGAATATTGCTCAGTCATAAAGAATAACAAAATTATGGCATTTGCAGGCAAATGGATGAAATTGGAGAATATCATGCTAAGTGAGATAAGCCAATCTCAAAAACCAAAGGACACATGATCTCGTTGATAAGTGGATGATGATACGTAATGGGGGCTGGGAGGGGGGCAAGAATGGAGGAAGGATGGATTGTATAGAGGAAAAAGAGGGGTGGGAGGGGTGGGGGGAAGGAAAAATAACAGAATGAATCAAACATCATTATCCTATGTACATGCATGATTACGCAAATGGTATGCCTCTACTTCATGTACAAACAGAGAAACAAGTTGTACCTCATTTGTTTACAATAAAAAATAAAAAAATTACACATTCCTTCAACCTCACATACACACTGAGGGATTAGGGAGGTAGGGGTGGTCCCTTGGTTGAGTGGTACAGTGAGCCACTATTAATGATGGCAATGTGTTATATCCCTCAAGTGTGCTGAAGTGGAAACCAGTATTTAAACCTGCATTTTGTTACGAGGTATAAAAAAGTGGGTTTTATGAAATTCCCATGATATAAAATTAATCATCTCACAGTGTATAATCGAGTGGTATTTAGTACTTTCACAATTGTCTGGTTCTAAAGAATTTTCATCAATCCCCCAAACCCTGATACCTACTAAGCAGACACTTTCCAACACCTAACTATCACCAATTTGCTTTCTGTCTCTATGGATTTAGAAACATAAATACACAGAATCATCTAATATGTGGTGTCATATCTCCTTTGAATTGCTTGGAAAGTTTTGTTAAAAAATTGATTGACCATAGCTGGGTGCGGTGGTTCATGCCTGTAATCCCAGTGACTCAGGAGGCTGAGGCAGGAGGATTATGAGTTGAAAGTCAGCCTCAGCAACTTAGCAGGGCCCTAAACAACTTAGCGAGACATGTCTTAAAAAAATAAAAAGGACTGCAAGGACTGGGGTTGTGTCTCAGTGGTTAAGTGCCCCCTGGGTTCAATCCCCAGGGGAAAAAAAAATCAATTGACCATAAGTAAAAGGATTTATCCTTGAGCTCTCAATTCTGTTCCACGCATCTATATATCCATCCATCCATACACAATACTGGCATGACAGTGTTCTGGTAACTGCAGCTTTATAGTAAATGCCCAAATTGGAAAGCATGAGTCTTCCAACCTTGTCCTTCTTTTTCAAGATTGTTTTGGCTATTCCAGAGGCTCTGCATTTCCATGTAAATCTTAGGATTAGTTTAGTTTCTGCTAAAACTTTGATAGGGATTATGGTGAATCTATACATCAATTTGGGAAGAACTGTCATCTTTATAATATTGACTCTTTGAATCCACGAACATTAAATACTTCTCCATTCAGATCTTTAACTACTCTTAGCAGGCAGGGTGTGGTGGTACATGCCTGTAATCCTAGTGGCTCAGAAAGCTGAGGCAGAAGATTGCAAGTTCAAAGCCAGCCTTAGCAAAAGTGAGGTGCTAAGCAACTCAGTGAGTCCCTATCTCTAAATAAAATACAAAATGGGCTGGGGATGTGGCTCAGTGGCTGAATGCCTGTGAGTTCAAGCCCCAGTACCTATCCCTCGCAAGAAAAAATAATAAAAAATAATTACTCTCAGCAAGTTAGTTTATGGGTCTTGTATTTCTTTTGTTCATCTTTTTCATAAGTATTTCATTCTTTTTTGAAGCTATCATGGCTGGAATTTTTCTTAATTTCACTTTAGGCATGTTCATTGCTCATATATAGAAATATAATTCAATTTTGTATCCTGATCTTATATCCTGCTACCTTGCTGACCTTGTTATTTCTGATAGTTTTTTGAAAGGTTCCTTAGGATTTTCTATATATGGGATCATGCCATATGTAAACAAATGCCTTTTCTTTTCTTGCCTGAATATGCTAGAGCCCAAGAATTTATATTTCTAACAAGATCTCAGATGAGGCTGATGCTGCTGGTCCAGGGACCACACAAGAAAAGTGTACAGTAGTTTCCCTTCATTCATGACTTCACTTACCTATGGTAAATGTTGGTATAAAAATATTAAATGGAAAATTCTAGAAATCAATAATTCATGTCTTAAATTTTATTATAATATACTATTATAATAATCTGAATGTATTACTAGTTGTTGTTGTTCATCTCTTTCTGGAACTAATTTATAAATTATACTTTATCAGAGCTATGTATTATATAGAAAATAACAGTATATATAGAGTGTATACTTCTGTGGTTTCAAGCATCCACTGTTTGGTAATGTATCCCCTATGGATAAGAGGAACTACGGTATATCATACAATGGATATGATAGTAGAGGAAAACAATAGAAAGGAAGTTAATATTACAGTGTAAGTGTAAGAGTTGTTCTTTCTAAATACTATGAGGAGAATGATGATCAAAATGGTCAGAAAAATGTAAGCATAATTACTTTGGAAAAAATACAAGAGTAAAGATTACTCAGTGAAATTTTTGACATTTTAATGCTTTTTAAAACAACTTTCAAAACCCTCAAAAATATCAAAGTCAATGACTGGCAAAAAGCTAAAATAGTACAGAATGTCCATTGAGGAATGACAGTTGTTTATAGTATACCCAATCAAAGGTATTAACATTAAAATCATAATAATACATTAATAGCAATTGCAAAGTTACTAGTAAATAATATTTAAGAAGCACTTACTACAACTTTTGTAATATACTAATTCATTAAATCCAACCTATGAATGAACTATCATCACCATACCCATTTTATAGATAAAGAAATAGAGGCACAGAAAGTTTAGATAATGTGTTCGAGGCTACACAGCTAGGAAGTGTCAGAATGAAGATACACTAAACGCAGTGTAGTTTGAGAGCCCACTCTTTCCTTCTCCTTTTTGCCAATGACGCTAAAAACTTCATCGCTGACTAAGAAACAGAAGTAATTTTCTACTGATTTCAATGAACTTCCTTTATAATCACTTCCAAGGGAGTTCTAGAAATTAGGCTGTCTTCCACTAATTGAGGAGCTTAAAAATAGTGTCTGGGTAGGATGGGCAGCTATACAGTGGGGTCTGAAAGTCAGGGAAGTTGACTTCTTTGTTCTAGAGGTTTGCAAGAGAGGCAGAATGAGGAGAATGAGTTCCTTGAGGAGGGCAGATGTGACACGTCTTAACAGGGTGACTGAGCTACTCCACAGAATACTGCCTTACCAGAAAAAGCTGGAAAAAAAATTCAGTATTGACCCTGCTGATGTTCTTAATTCTAGGTTGTTTGGCGGGTCTTAAAACTTTAAATAGCCCTGCAAAGGGATGTGGTAAATCCACATGACCCCTCTGTGCTGTGACAGCTTGACCCTGTCCAAATGAATCTTAGTCACCACTTTGGCTATTTTAGGCCTAAGTCTGATTTTGTGGCCCTGGGAGAAGAACAGCATGTCTCTTGTGATGGTGAAATATCTGTACCTGGGCAATGGCAGGTTCAGCCCTGCGTAGTGTTACATCACACGACGCCAAAGCAGTGTTAGGAGTTTAAAAGACTTAGGGCAGAATTAAGAAAGAAGTACAACAAATAGTTTCTTTGGGAAGAAAACTAACTTCAAAAATAGCTGAGTAAATTTCACTAGGAATGATAAGACCTTTTTTTTCTTTTGTAAGTTAATGGTTCAGGTGGATATTATCCAAAAGGGGAAAAAGTCATGGGAAACTTCTTTGGGCAACTTCTTAAAAAATGGCATATTATGAATAAATACCCTGGCTAAGGATTTTAAAAAGCAAATAGACAAGAGTCAGTTTGAACTTCTGACTACAAAAACAAGTAGGAGAAAGACTTAAATGGGAATACTCATCACCAACAATGACATGTTAAAACTTCCCTTGTTCTATGGCAGCACTGTTCAATGGAACTTTCCATAACCATGGGAATGTTCGATATATGTGCTGTCCAAAATGTAGTCACTAGCCATCGTGGTTGTTGAGCACTTGAAATGTGCTAGTGTGAATGGGGAACTGACCATTGAATTTTATTTAATTTTAATTAATTTAAATTTAAATAGCTGCATGTGGCTAGTGGATACCATGTTGAATATTTCAGCTTTACAGTATAATATTGTAGACTAAGTTTTCCCAAAATTTATACAAATATTCTTTTAAATTTGGAATTGTATAAAATCATTCATAAATGTTAGGGGTTGAATAATAACAGATGAATAATGTTATTGCAATTTATGATGTATCTGAAAGTACTTCAGAAGAAAGGTTTTATAATTGGCAGGAGTCACGTGAATAAAGAGGACTACTACACAATCAGCCACTTAAAGAGCAGAGTTAACGTTTTATGTATCAAAAGTAGGTCAAATATAAATGAATTTTAATGCTGTAATGTAATAGGTTTTCTGTTATCCTAGGGTGGGACGGGGTAGGGCAGTATTGTTCCATATCATTTTCTTCCAATGCCGGAACGACTCCACTATTTAATGTTGGGTCTTTTCAGAAGCTTTTGAAGTCAAATGGACTCCCCATGTGGGGTAATTATTATTTATTTTTTGATGGGGTGAAGGATAGGGAGAGTAGCAAGAGAGAGAATGATATCTAGAAAGAATAAAGGAAGGAAGGTAAGAAAAGTGACTTGAAAATATTTCCTAGTAGATCAAGGTAGTGGGGGATTTTATTTATTGCTTTGTGACGGGGATTTAATCCTAGATCAAATGTTAATTCAGTGTTATTTCCATTGAACTAAATTCACAATTTCTGTCAAAGTAAAATTTGTTTAAAAAAGCAGCCTAGATTAATATTTGATAATAATGGATGATAATGTTAACTATATCTCTACTATGAATTTTAAGGAGAAAACTCTAAAATAAAATTTATCTTCCAGTTATTAAAACTTGTTTATTTAGATTCATATTTAGATATTAATGGATTTTTAAAAACTGAAAGTTTATTGAAATGGCAGCAATTTTTAGAAATGAGAATTTAGCTTTAACAAAAATAATAGCCAACCCTAGGATATACTGAAGGGCAACAAAACAGAATAAGAAGATTGTCAATGACTATATCTGTTTGGATCTTTGCTGATTTAATTTACCTTTAGTTTCCTCCTTGCATTGAATTTCCTCAGTTGTTCTACTGTTTCTGGAAGATGAATCTTGTAGGCATAACGATCCCTCTCCTATAAAAGAAGAAAGATAATGAACATACATAACCATTTTGAAAAGTGAAGAAACCTAATATATAACAAATAATAAAGTCCAGATTCTTAAATGTGAAGCTTAGATTGAATTCTAGGAGATTGGAGATTTTATTCCATGATAATGGTAAATACTCTGAAATGAGGGATAGGAGGGTTAAAATGAATAGTAAAGCAAAATTTTATTTTCAGCAATAATAAAGGACTGAAATAATAAAGGACTTAATCTAATTTTGAGATATATGGTTATGTGGCCAAAATAGTCATAATGATCGTAAAGGTATGAAATTACATTTGACATAAGTTTTGTCAGGTAAAATAAGCATTTGAAAAGTTAACTCTACAACCAATTCATCATTCTTAGGGTCAGAAATAACTGAATTATAAAAATCACAAAATTTCTGGGCACAGTTACGCATACCTGTAACCCCAGCAGGTCAGGAGGCTAAGGCAGGAGGATTGAGAGTTCAAAGCCAGCCTCAGCCAATTTAGAAAGGCCAGCCCTAAGTAACTCAGCAAGACCCTGTCTCTAAATAAAATACAAAATAGGGCTGGGGATGTGGTTCAGTGTTAAGCACCTCTGGGTTCAATCCCTGGTACCAAAAATAAATAAATAAATACCACAAAATCTTCCAACTAGGACAAACTTTCAAGGCCATCTAATTCAACCATTTTCCCCACACAGGAAAATCTCCTTCACTGCCTAATGGATAATCATTCTATTTGAGCTTGCTGAGTAAGAGATCATTACTTTATAGTGACCCATTTGAATCTTATTTAAGAAAGAGTAATTTTGAAAATAGTCTTTCTTAGCCTGAGCCCACTTCTAACTCATTTAGGTCAGCTGTCTTTTGCAGTAACACAGAACAAACATCCTATCCTTTCCATATAATAGCTCTTTTTTTTAGGGGGGTTCCGGGGATTGAACCCAGGGACACTAGACCACTGAGCCACATCTCCAGCCCTATTTTGTATTTTATTTAGAGACAGGATCTCACTGAGTTGCTTAGCACTTTGATTTGCTGAGGCTAGTCTTGAACTTGTGATCCTCCTGTCTCAGCCTCCTGAGTTGCTGGGATTATTGACATGTGCTACCGCACCTGGCTTATAATAGCCCTTTTAATGGTGAAGAGGGGGACCATGTTCCCACTAAACCTATTCTCTGAGACAATGTCCCTCGTTGTCTCAACTATTCCTCATGTATATTTCAAACTTTTTGCCATTCTTCTTATCCTCCCTTTGGTTCTACTCCAATTTGTCAATGTATCTTGAAGATGTATATGCTTTAAGCTTCATTCATTCCATAATATTTCTTGAGATCCTACTATATGTCAGGCATTGTTTGATGTACTTGGGATTATCAACAACAGAGATACCAGCCCTCATGTAGTTCATATTCTAATTGGAGAAGATGAGAAAATAACTAAAAGGTAAATTATAGAGTATGTCAAAAGTACTATGGAGTAAAGCAAAAAGTGAAGCTGAGTAAGCAGGAGTGGGTGCATTGCAATTAATAATGGGGTGATCAGTGTAGGCCCAGTGGAGAAGGTGACATTCAAAAAGGGCAAGGGAGTGGTCTCAGTAGAGAGAACAACCAATGCAAAGGGCTAAAGGAGGGACCAGGTCAGATTTTCGAGAAATAGCAAGGAGATCAATGTATGTAGAGTGAAGTGACGGGAAAGTGGAGAGAGGAACAGATCTGATTGAAGAGATGACAAGGCTGGGGTAGGCTGTGAAGTGAAGGGCCTTTGGTTTTATTGTGAGCAGGAGAGGGAGCCACTGGCGGCTCTTGAGTAGGAGTGACATGATTTGACTTAACTTTAAAGGAACACTCTGATTGTTGTGCTGAGAATAAATTGAGAGGTGATGATTGGCAAGAAAGCAAAAAGAGCACAGAGAGCAGTTAGGAGCCCATTGCAGTAATCCAGGTGAAAGATGATGAAACAATAAAAAGGGTTAAAAAGAGATAGACTTGGAAAAAAAAAGAGATAGGCTTGGAACATATATCTCTAAGGTATAATTCGTGTGTAATAAACTGCATGTTTAAAATGTACGATTTGGTAATTTCTGACATATGTCTACCACTATAAAACATCAGTACAAAATCAAGATAATGAATACATCCACCACTCTCAAAAGTTCCCTCATATCTTCCAATCCCTCCTCCTCCCCCTCAGACAACCACCAATCTATTTTCTATCACTATAGTTTGTTTTTCCTAGAACTTCATATAAATGGAATCATACAGTAGGTGCTCATTATTGCCCAACACAGCATAATAATTCTAAATTTATCTGCTATATATCAATAGTTCATTCCATTTTATTGCTGAGTGGCATTCCATTGTATAGATGTACCATAATTTATCCTTCCATCTATTGTTGGGTCCTGGGTTGTTTGCAGTTTTTGAATATTACATATAAAGCTTCTTATGAACATTCATATACAAGTCTTTGTATAAATATATGTCATTTCTCTTAGGTAAATCATATGGAGCAGAATGACTGGGCCATAAGATAGGAATATATTGAGCTTTTTAAGAAGCTATGAAACTATTTTCCATACTGGCTGTACTATTCTACGTTCCCACTAGCAGTAGATGAGTACCAGTTGTTTCACATCCTTGCCAACATTTGATATAGTCAGTCTTTTTTATTTTAGTCCTTCTAATACATTTGTGCAGGTATCTTATTGTGGTGTTAATTCCTATTTCCTAATGACTAATAATGCTGAACATTTTTGCCTGTGCTTATCTGCCATTTGTATGTCTTCTTTGTTGAAGTGTCTGTTCAAATCTTCTCCCATGCTGAATTGGGTTATATGTTTTCTTTTTACTGAGGTTTGAGAAATCTTTACATATTCTAGATATAAGTCCTTTATCAGACATATAATTTTCAAGTATTTAGTCTGTGATTTGTTTTTTTCATTCTATTTAGTCTGTGATTTGTTTTTTCATTCTTCTCACATCATCTTGCAAATAACAGAAGATCTTAATGCTGCATACAGTTTGCAGGTAGAGAGAACTGAATTTTCTGACCAACTGGATGTGGGGCGTGAGAAAAAGAGAAAAGTCAATGATACCACTACATACAGAGATTTTTGGTGTGAGCAACTGGAAGTCTGATACCAATTGTATTGAGAAGATGGGGGCAAGCATCCTGAAAGATGCATGTCATGTCTGGATTCTATAGCACCAAATGGGCACTTCAGTTGATCTCCCCTCTCCCCGGTGCTGGGGATGGAACCTAGGGCTTCTCACATGCTAGAAAATGCTCTACCACTGAGCTACACTCCCCAGTCCATGGAGTTGATTTTAAAAATATTTCCCATTGAACATAATAAACACTTTCACACAGAGTGTACTGTCTGAGTCAGAGTTATTGATAAGGAAATTGATTCAAAAGTAAAGTGCTAAAATGACTACCCAGTGGTGAGATAGAACAAGCATATTTCACCACTACAATTACACTAAAAGCTCCTGGTATGGTATATAAAGCAACTAATGGAATACTTTGAAAACTGGAGAAAAGAAGGTAGACTGGGTAGGCACCCCAGGATTGAAGGGAACGATCCTGTGGTGATGGCGTTGGAAATTTTTTGCCTCCTAACATGTATGAGCCTGGGTGCGAGAGCAGCTTGCAACCTGGGAACTCCAAGGACAAGGAGGGCAGACAAAATGAGCCCCAAGAAAAGGTCACTGAGAATGGCTGTCCCGAAGGACAGCAGAATCTTCTCTGTGTCTTTAGATTATATTACTACTATGAAAATTTAGCAGAGCATGGTACATGCCTATAATCCCAGAGATTCAGGAGGCTGAGGCAGGAGGAGTGCAAGTTCAAGGCTAGTCTGGGCAATTTAGTGAGACTCTGTCTCAAAATAAAAAATAAAAAACTGGGGATGTAGCTCAGTGGTAGAGTACCCCTGGGTTCAGTCTTTAGTAGTGAAAAAAAGAAAAAGAAAAAAGAAAGAAAATCTATTTTACAGCCTGGCAATGTCTTCCTCTCTCTAGCAGACTGGGAAGTTTACTGCATCTCTGACCATAAATTCTATGTCTAGTGAGTTTCCTTTCCATTCATCATTCCTTAATGTGAAGTGAACAAAGTCCAAAAAATAAAATTATGTTTTAATTATGAATTCTGATATTTTCTAAGTAGACAAAAATCACAAGATTTTTCAGTCTATTAAGGTATCTCTTACCAGAAAATAAGTAAGCAATACCAAAAGCCCAAATGAACCAAGAGTAAACATAATATTTTTCTGGATTAAACAATCCCTCCTGACACTAATAATGTGAGATGAATTCAGAAAATTTCCATAGCAATGTTTCCTGTACTTTAATAAAGTACATAGTGCACAGTCCTTTGGGCACACTAGATGTGGAATACATAATTAATTGGTGTGTTGATTGATCTTTCCAAAATTCAAATCAATAAATCTGATATAAACACCCTTTATTAGCCAATAAACTTTACAGCCTACAAATACAAAATGTGTAAGAAGAATTCAGCCATCTATGAGGAGAGTACAATCTCCATTGGCCTACTTTTGTTGGAATGAGCAAGTCTCATTAATTTGGATAGGTAAAGGTGTTCAACGGGTGTAATTTAAGAATTATAAGACAGTCACATATTACTTGATCTAATCTCAAACTCTTTTTTGACATGAAATGATTAAACAAGACTTTTTGGGCTTTTTTTATTGAAGAATTAATTCTTGTCTTTATTTTTTTGACACAAAGCAAGGGTATTTTGACTGGGAACTCTTCATTTTGAAAACTTCCATCATCTTATTTCTTCACTTTGCAGTTATTTAGAACTTTTTCATAATTAAATCACAGTTTAAACTTGAGCCTAGAGTTCCAAATCAATACCACTTACATTGACTGAAATAAGTTATAGATAGACATGGACAAGAATTGAAATATAACAGAAAGCTACTCCCATCAGCTAGATGACCTCATTGAATCTCACTGAATTCTTCAGATGACACATAACCAGTGAAGTTCAACTGTAGTTCAGATACAGCTTGTGACCCTGAGCTCAAACAGCCTTCTGGACCTTTTTTTAAGTTAATGACACTTCTTGTCATTTTTCTCTCTGGCGCCAGAAATCTATCACGTATGAAGCACAGTTTACTTAGAATAAGAATTATCATTATTGGCAGGGGAAAGGGTTTCCAAAAATAAAAATGTTATTGGCCAAGATAAACTTTGATAATGAAAGTCACTGTGAACATATATACTATATAATGCTAAAACATTTTCTAAAGGATTTTAAAAATGACTAAAGTGGCTGCCACTTTCATTGCTATTTGGTATTTAGACTAGCTTCTAATAACAAAAGATCCCCATTAGGGAAAAACTGAGAAAAACAAGGGAGAAATAGGAGTCCTGTCTAAATTGCTCATTTTCATATCTGGAAGGAAAAAAATATTTAAAAAGTATCTAAGAACCATTTACCACTGTTTTCTAGGAAAAATTGAGAATATCAGAATGTCTGAGAAGTAGTATTATTTAAGACAATCTGGAGTCACTGGACACCCTAAATTGTTCAAGTAATATTATTCCCTATCATCACTACTAAGATACATTATTAATCTACATTTTATGTTTCTTATTGTTTTTCTTAAGTTCTGGGGAAGAAGCATGGTATAATATAATGAACATTCATTCAACCAGTCATTAATTCATTAGTATTTATTGATCACCTACTATGTGCCAGATACTTTCTAGGTTTATCCAGAAATGAACCAGAATGGAAAATTCCTACCCTTGTGCGGCTAGGACTAGATAGACAACTAACAAGTAAGATAGAAGTACATCTTATGGAGACTCTTGCTATAGAGCAAAATAAGGCAAGGAAGGCAAATAGGGAATTCTGAAGGCAGGGGGCATTCCTTCTCCCATATTTTAAATAGTGGTCAGAGAAGGTTCTAATAAGAAGCTGGTATCTAAGCAAAGATGGTGAGGGAACAAGCCATGCAGAAATGGGGGCAGAATGTTCTAGGGAAAAGACATGGTTAACACAGGGCACTAAGGCAAGAATGTACCTGTGATCTGAGAATTAGCAAGCGGGCCATTGAGAACTGAGAAAGAGAAGGGAGAGTGAGAGAAGGGTGAAATCAGGAAGTCAAGCTGTATAGCAGATTAAGAAAGAATACTTCAGGGGAGAGGCCTGGATTCAGGAGATATCAGTGTACAGATACCATTTAAGGTCAGTAAGACTGGATGAGTACAGTCAAGGGACTGATTATAGATCAAGAAAAAAAGGAGAAGCAAGGACAGAGGCTAGTGGCACTCCAATGTGAAGAGGGGGGTTAGGGGACACAAGGACAAATCAGCAAGATCTGAGGAAGAGCAGCCAGAGTATCAGAAGAGAAACCAGGAGAACATGTATCCTAGAAGCCAAAGGCAGATAAGAGCTTCAGAAGGATGCTTGTCAAATGTTGCTGATAGGCCAGGTGCAGGGGTGCATGCTTGTAATCCAGTGGCTTGGGAGGCTGGAGTTCAAAGCCTGTCTTAGCAATTTAGTGAGGTGCTAAGCAACTCAGCAAGACCTTGTCTCAAAATAAAAAATAAAAAGGGCTGGGGATGTGGCTCAGTGGTTAAACACCCCTGGGTTCAATTTCTGGTACAAAAAAAAAGTTGCCAATTCCACGGACAAGCTGTGGAATCGAACGACTGAACTTAGTCATATAAGAGCTGTGGAATTTTTTGTTTGTTTTTTTGTTTTATTTTGTTTGTGATGCTGGGATGACACCCAGGGCCTCACCCATGCTAGGCAAGTGCCCTACCACTGGGCCCTCAGTCCCAGCTCAACCAGAGCTTTCTTCATGGAGTTAGTAGGATTACGACCTTGACTAGTGTCAGTTCAAGAGAAAGGGATGGGAGAAATTGGAAGAAGTGAGTACAGAAAACTCTTTCTAGGAGTTTTGGTATCAAGGGAATCAGAAAATAGGGGCAGACTCTGGGGGAGGGGTGGAGTAGGAGCGAGAGAAGGCATGTGTGTGTAAATATGTACATATGTAAGAAATAAAGATAAATTATAGGCTGAGGGATGCAAAAGAGACAAAAAACTGATGATGAAGGAAAGGGGAAAGTTGTTGGAACAATGTCATCATGTAAGTAAAAGGGACAGGGTCTATACAAGCCACAGGGTCTTGGTAAGCTGACTTAAAATCCTGGTCCCATCACTGACAACTTCTGAGTCTTAGGGAAAGATTCTTCTTTTTGGTGGGGGTAGAGGACAAGTCTCAACTTCTCTGGACATTCATTTTCCTACCTATAAAGTGAGGATTTCCTGGAATTACTAAACTGTATAGTGCTTTTTTGTTTGTTTTGTGGTACTAGGGATTGAACCTAGGGGCAACTTACCACTGGGCCTCATTCCCAGTCCTTTTTGTTTTTTATTTTGAGACAGGGTCTCGCTGAGTTGCTCAGGGCCTCACTAAGTTGCTGAGGCTGGTCTCCAACTTGTGATCCTCCTGCCTTAGCCTCCCAAGTTGCAGGAATTACAGGCATGAGCTACCACACCTGGCTTGAACTATGTAATGTTTTAATCAAATAGTACTATTTCATTGATGTCTTAAGTTATAATTTTTATTAATCCTCATGGGAAAGATGGGATATGAAAAGGATTTTTAAAATGGGTCTCTTTCCTAAGACAGTCAATTCGTATCTAATTTTTATGGAAAAGTAGTTAATGTTGTAAAGCACATGTCACACCTGAAATAAAGATAATTAACCGGGCTGGGGAGATAGCTCACTTGGTAGAGTGCTTGCCTCAGAAGCACAAGGCCCTGAGTTCGATCCCCAGTACCGCAAAAAAAAAAAAAAAAGATAATTAACTTATTGTAATGTGGTGTAATTTCAGTCGTTCATGTTACATCTTTGGAACATGTGTTGGTAGTGGGGAAATAGGCCTTTTTCCCTCATATATTGTCTTAATCTGCTTTTGTATTCTCTGTGTTCTAGTTGAATGCCACTAGAACGTTCACAGATGACGCACAGGAATGACCAAGAAGAGGAAGAAAAATAATGGGAAAATCTCAAAAGGAAGAAAAGGTAAAAAAGGGCCACCTTATAGATCAATGCACAGCTGTCATGGAAGTGTTCAAACAGTGTGGATGGTGACCTGAGAGCTCATGTACCTTAAGCCATGGGTGATTCAGTGCTTCATAAACGGTGATTCTTTCAGCTGGATCCAGCATCAGCATGCGGCGTACTAGATCTTTGGCACTTTCAGAGATATGGCTCCACTGCCTAGGATTCATCTGGGAAGGAGAAAAGGAAAACTACATAGTTATCTTCAGTGAGAAGTTAACATTTATTATTACTTAATATTCTTATATTGCTTCAATGTGACAAAAATCTCATTTTAAAAGGCTTACTTTAAATGCAATTCTGTTCTTGTTGTTCACTATGAGAATTTGCATCAGTAAATATTCTGTACATGTTCTTGTTATATTATGATAATATTTTTAAAAATTGAAGGATATAATGTTCATGATTCCAGTTTCTACCTTTAGATCCTCAGTTAAAGAGACTGGATAGAACAACTTGATCCAGAAAGGACTAAAATAAAATTTTAAAAATTAAAGAAATATTTTATTTTATAAATATTTTATATTTTAATATTTTTAAAAAATTAAAGAAATGTTTACTTATTTGGGAACCAGGATTGAATCTAGGAGTGCATAACCACTGAGCTACATCCCCCTGGCCCTTTTGATTTTTTATTTTGAGGCATAGTCTTGCTAAGTTGTTTAGGGCCTCACTAAGTTTATGAGGCTGGCTTTGAACTCCTGATCCTCCTGCCTCAGTCTCCTGAGCCACATATATCACTGTGCCTGGCTAAAGAAATATTTCAAAACATGTTTTTAAAACTTTGAATCAGCAGTAATTGTGAAACTAGGAAAATTATTAATAGAATATTTTGGTCAGAGTATGTTAATTTCAGTATATAGGGAAAAATATACCATTACCATTACCCTACAAAATAACCAATTCACTTGTATGTTGTCCTCAGTGAAATGTTGTCTTTTAGAGATGAGACTACTAAGCCAAATGGTAAATAGACTAAAATTAAATAAAAACAATTATGAGCTATATGAAAGACTTATGAGAAAAACTGTGGTTCTGAGAGAAAAAAGATGGAAGGCACCTGGGAAAGGAGAAATGTCTGAGAGCAGAAATCAGAAAAAAAATTAAAGGAGAGTACTTAGGGCTTGGGTCTGGGAAGTGAGTAGGAATAGGAGGTAGAGATGGAGTAGGGTTTCATTCCTTATTTTCAGCATCAGGAAGCTGCCTGATTGGGTGAGCTTATGGGAGCTGTCTGGTACTAGGAGGGTTAAGCTATGTCACAGCTTTTTCGTGTGTGTGTGTGCTAGGGATGGAACCCAAGGCCTTGTGTCTGGGTGTCAAGTGCTCTCCCATTGAGCTGCACTCCCAGTTCAAGGCCCTTGAATTTCACCAGCAGAGACCTATGTCACCATCTAAGGGAGAAAGATGGAGAATAAACTCCACTTTTTAAAGCCAAATGAAATCACAGTATTTGCATCCCAGTAGAAGTGAATCATTCCAATTTAGCTAAGGGCTAGCAATAGACACTTAGCTTTGGCTAGGGTGAGGCTTTGTGCTTGTAGATGTAGATGGGGAAGGGAAAGTGATTCCATGTTAGGGACAACTCTTAAAATTGGAAGGTGTTCCATTTTCTTACAGGCAGAACTGCAAACAGTAGTCCCTTTAGTTTGTCGAATCCCATGAAGATGAACGTCATGAGATCGTTTGAAAGTTGTCATCCTATTGAAATTATCATCAAATGACCAGTTTGTAATAAGGAGGTGAGTGACTTAGACAGGTCCTAGATGGCCTTGCTCCCTCTTCCCTATCCTGGTGCTGCTGTACTCTTTATGGTCTGAATGATTTTGTTTTTCTAGCAGAGGGGTTGAGAAACCATCTGAAAGCAGTGGTAAGATTTCTGAACTTGAGTTTTTGAATACCATAGACACAGCAGCTTAGAATCATGCTGTGTAGGTTCCAATTGGCTACCTGTGACCGTGGTATAAGATGACACTTGCATCTATTATATAGAGTTAGGGATATATTACTTTTGTCCTTCATAAAAAAGTTAACTGAGGTTAAATGTTAGCACATATTTCAATTAAATAGTAGTTTATGACATATACCTGAAAAGATCAAGTAAACCAGCAAATGAGAATAAAAAGTCAAATTAAAATCACTTAAGAGCTGGGTGTGGTGGCACACACTTTGTAATCTCAGCCTCTCAGGAAGCTGAGGCAGGAGGATCACAAGTTCAATGCCAGCCTCAGCAACTTAGCAAGGCCCTGAGCAACTCAGCAAGACTGACTCAAAATAAAAAATAAAAAGGGCTGGGGATGTGGCTCAGTGGTTAAACACCTGTGGGTTCAATCCCTGGTACCAAATAAAATGAATAAAATAAAGTGATCTAGTAATATGCAGAATACAGATAAAACAATCTTGGCTATATATTAACGATTAAAACTGGAGTTCTACACTATTTTTCCACATATTTATTAGTATATTATAATTATACATAGCAGTGAAATTTACTGTTACATATTCATACATGTACACAACATAACAATATAAGATGGTCAATATTACTCCCCCATCCATTATTTTTGTTTGTTTGAAAATTTCTATAATAAAAAGTAATAATAAATACTGACAGAATCATATGACAATATACTTTTTTTAAAAAAGACCCAAGAGTTTCATCATAGGTGGCAAAGAGGAATCTATACCTCAAACTAAGCTGCTGAAAACCTGGACCTTTGTAAGGAAAGCCATGAAGATAAGTGAGAGGTGAGATCAGTCAAATAAAACAGTAAACAAGTTTTTAACCTCAAAACTTCAAAACTCAGGTACAGAAATTATGATATCTGTTGCTATCCATCTGACTTATGCTAATACTTTTACTATTTCCTAGGAACAGGGAAATTTTAAGTAATTTATTTTTTGGACATTTTGAACAGTCCAAGTTTCTTACAAAGAAATAAAAATAACGATTCAATGTTTTAAAAATAGACAAAATCAAATACCAGACGCTGTTGGAATGAAGCACATTGCCTTGGAAACCAGGAAGTTAATAACTGAACAAACACAAAGGAAGAATTCTATTATTAGCAAGTGCTTATAACTCAAAAAGGCAGGTGGGAGACTTTATTATATGGTATCCACGTCATAAATTGCTGAGAGTATTAAATGAGTTAATATAAGTAAAGCATTTAGAGAAGTTTTGGCACATACCAAATGTTATGTCTCAGCTACCATTATTGCTATAATTATCATTATGCTGATGTATTACTAAAATCATGTTTCTTTTTATTTGTTAGTTTCTGTGACTTTATTTGATTTGTCAAAATTCAACCAGAAACCCAGGCTGTGCTTTCCTGATAGCCACTCACAATTTCCAGGGATTGGAAGGGGATAATAAGTTACAAGCAATTTCCTGAGACATTTAGTTACTTTCAAAGTATTGATTTAATTCCCCAATGGCCAACTGACTAAGGAGAAAAGTCTATTTCTAAAAGTACCTTCCTCTCTTAGCAGAATTTTGGCAGAGATTTTACACCAAATAAAACAAGACAAACCTGTATGTTATTTATGAGCAGACAGTGTACAGGGCTAACAAAAGTCTAGACCATTCTCACCTCCAAGAGCTTTAGTTAGGGCTTAAAAGGGTAAGACTAAAAATCTGAAACTACTATATCTTTTTTTTTCTTTTTTTCCCCCCGTCCCACAAAAAAAATTCTAAATTACTAAGGAATTGGAAAGAAAACTTTAGGGGGGGGCCTCATTGGATTGGGAATCTAGTGTTACATATACCTGTTTTATGTTGCCAGGCATGGCCAAAAATGAAACAGCGATTCTGTTGAGTAGAAGGTATAGTTTCATAATAATGAGAGGAAAGAGAATCTCTCTGACCCAAAGTGCCCTGACCTGGTGTGCAGACAGTACTCTCCCATGCTTCCCACGCCCAGTTCCCTAGTCTCTTGTTGGCTAGATGTGGTATTATCGGCAAACAAGTAGAAGAGCTGGGGTAGTGAAATCCATCTTCAGTTTATTTTCAAGAAGTCCTTACCTCTTTCTAATACAGCCAGTAGTCAGTAATGACTTTTTTTTTTTTTTTTTTTTTTTTTTTTTTTTTTTAGTAATGACTTTTTAAAAATTTTTAAATAATCAAAGTAAATAATTCACTAAATTACAAGTAACGATAGTACATGAACACATAGCACTCAAAGAATACCAATGTTTAAGTCTCATCAAAAAGCCTTTAGATTGTGTTATGGACCATAAAAACCCATAGGGGATTAACCCCTGAGCCACATCCCCAGTCCTTTTTATTTATTTACTTATTTTTATTTTGGGACAGGGTCTCATTAGATTGCAGAGGCTGGCCTCAAATTTGTGATTCTCTTGCCTCAGCTTCCTCACTTGCCAGGTTTATGGAGTGTAGCCACCACGCCCAGCACCAAAACACACTTTTCAGTATAATCGAATTTCAGTGGAAAAATTCAATGGCCTTAAGACATTACCTTATATTTTCCTTTAATGATGCCTTCAAACAATCTTTCCTTGGTTCCGTAAAAAGGCAAACAACCACTGAGCAGGATGAAAAGGATCACGCCGCACCCCCACACGTCCACCGGCTTTCCATAAGGCTCTCTTTTGACCACTTCTGGGGCCATAAAGTGAGGCGTCCCGACGCGTCCTACATTTAAATAACAACAACATGAAGGAAAACTGTTGATATAAAACAAGAGTTTTTCATCTGAAAACCGAAAATAATAGAGTGATCACAATCAGAATGAAAAGTCTGCCAAAATAAATATCCTCTCCTCACCTCTTCCCATAAAATGAAGTTCACAGTAGGGGGAGGGGGAGGGGGAGGGGGAGGGGGAGAATTATTTCTCTTAATCACTTCTTGAAAATATTGAGCCCAGGATAGGCCCCTGGTAGTCCTTCTTGAACTCTGCATGCTACATAGTAGAAATTAATGTTATTTCTTGCTTCACAAAGAAGTTTAAATTTTTAATTTGGAGCAGAGGTAGATGGATGCATCTACAGGCAGAGTCTGTAACTGGCCAGGAAAGAGCTGAGAGGCCGGCCCTGGGCAGAAATAGAGGCAGGGAAAGGAGACCTCAGGGATGAGGGAAAAAAATCTGTGGCAAAAAGATTACTTTTGACTGCCAAATGGAAATCACCCAATAAAACCTAATGCTGCAATATGAATTTGAATCTGCTGTCCTGTTTGGTTGATTGGAGCAGTTAACAATGGTTAGTGCTACTTTGTTAGACTAGGAACTAGTCTTAGCTTCTTCCTAACATTAAGATTTTTGGGGGGTGGGTACTGGGGGTTGAACCCAGGGGCTCTTAACCACTGAGCCACACCTCCAGTCTTCTTTTATATTTTATTTTGAGACAGGATCTCACCAAGTTGCTGAGGCTGGCTTTGAACTCACCATCCTCCTGCCTCAGCCTCCTGAGCCACTGGGATTACAGGCACAAGCCACTGCTTCCAGCTCCCTAACATTAAGATTTGAAGAGAAATGACAGCAAATACATGACACATACCAAAGCTAAATTATGAAGCTCCTCCCATTAGCTCCTCTTTGACCTTCATCTTCTTTAATGAATTTTCCTTTTTCCCCCTCTCTATCAAAAACTAGCTTTCTGGAAGGAATCTGATACCAGTTATGTGCACATTAATAGCCATCTTTAACTCAATATTCCAAGGGGAGTTTTTTTCTTCTGTGAAATAAAAAGCTGTACCCTGAGTGAGATTACCATGGGATGGGGCACTGCTTCTAGATGTTTGCAGGCTCAACCCCTTCCTCCCTCTGCTAGTCTCTGTCTGATCATACTAAGTCCAATATAATTTTTACTTTGAGATTTGCACAAATACTTTAGAGCCCAGAACTATGGTTCAGAGCTTTAAAATAACTTAAGAAATCTTTTGGTCCAGCTGGAGACCAAGGTCTGTTAGTGTTTACTGAACTCAGTTGGGACAGAGAAGGATAATACAGCTCTCAGCTTGTGTACTGGGGATGTTCCTTTGTTGCAGAACATTATGAGTCCCCTTCCTCCCCACAGAATAGAAGAGATTAAGTTTAGGGTTCGGATTGTGAAAATGTGTCCATTTAAAATGTCTAACAGATCAGTGAAATCTCTGTACTGGTTAGAAAGACCTGGCTACAGAAATATTTTTATTTCTGGATTGTCCCATTTTGCTTCCTTGAGTAGCATAAATAAGCTAAAGCCACAAGAGCTAAGCCTCCTACTTCATTAGCAGCCTGGACAGGGAGGGGCCACTGGAGATGAGCATTGTTTTGATGGATGGGAGCTGGCAGGAGCAAGGAGAAGCAGGGAAAGAGCCCAGGGTACCATTCAGGATACTGGTACCAGGACACCAGATAGGTACCAGCAGAGGGTTCAGATGAGATCCCTGGAATTCAACTTGATTCCTACTACTTTCCCATACAAGAAAGGGTCAAGCAACTCAAAACAGGGAATTCCACTCCAGGAATAATCAGAGCCACCATGACCAGTCTCAACCATCCTGAGGAGGTTTTCTCCATTTATCTGGATTGACGACTACCCAATTCTAGGGACATTCTTGGGGAAGATGTTATGTCTTTGGGTTCAAGAATTTGCTCAGGGCTGGGGAGATAGCTCAGTTGGTAAAGTGCTTGCCTTGGAAGCACAAGGCTGTGGTTTTGATTCCCAACACCGCAAAAAAAAAAAAAAAAAAAAAAAAAAAAAAAAGAATTTGCTCCTAGATGATCAAGGAACACCATGGTTGAAAGAATATACAGAAATGTTCCTTTTATTTCAAGTACATTGGCAGAATGTGAAAAGGACTGGAGTTAACCTTTGTTATACACCAACTTCCCCAAACTCCTTGTTACTAATTTTCCTTCATTGTGACCACTTGACTTTATGACTTTGACCACAAAATTCTAAGAACAGGAAACCAATTAGCAAACCAAATTAAATGTCACTGTTGATGAAATACTTCAGATGTACATTGAAATGTTATATTTTGATAATATAATAAAACTTTTCTACCTAGAACCTCAGGGTTCTAAATAGCTACATTTTCAATACTTTTTGGATTGGAACCTTTATGCACATAATGTTTCTTACTTTAATAATTTTTGTATGACTATTTTTCTACAATTTCCTGACCTCTTTTACACAGGATGCTGGAAATAATTTAACCTGTTTTGATGACTCAGAGTTGTCAATGTTGACATCACTTAAAAAACTCTACTGTAGAACAGAGAGCACCCTCAGAAACTTCAAAGGTTTGTAAAGGTCAATTTCATTGCTATTAAAAAGCTGCTGTGTTTTCCAAGTTTGAGGGTTTGCTTACTGTATTTTATTTTCCAACAGTCTTTCATTTCTTTTCTCTTGCTATGCTTACTCCAGTTTCAGCTTCCCCTAGTTTGTTGTTTATAATCTGCTAGTAATGGGAAACTGACTAGCAAGAACATTCTTTCATTTCATAGCAATTTCTCAGGTGCTTGGTAGATCTCAGACATGATGGTAGGGGGTTCTCCTACCCCTTACAAATCTCAGTCTTTGCTACAGCCACGAGTCCCCGCATCAAGTGTTAGGTGGAGATGATAGAGCCCAGATGGTTCTGGTAAAACGGAAGGGAAGGAATAGGACTATCTAACTCAGATGGTTAAGATCAGCCTACTTTTAAAAGGAGACAATTGTTAGTGCAGCCTTCAACAATAATAAGAGTTAACCAGATAGATAAAATGACAAAAGATATTCCAACTAGAGGGAATGGCAGGTGCAAGTTAGGAAGGAACTCAAATCTATACAACTTTATGAAAAATGGGAGTAGGTTAGCCTCAGAGAAAGTCTTTAGATGTCAACTGAGAGGATCATGAATGGGTTTTAAGGATAGTGACAGTTTTGCTGTTATTATAATTATTTTCTAGGTTCCTACTTGTTTCTCCAAACAGCTGAGTTTCAGATAGGGGAAGTAAAATATATTTAAATGATTTTTACTATATGGCCCTATAAAGACGAGAACCCCTTTCTAGTTGAAGGACTCTGTGATCAAAGATTCCAAGTGTCAAGAAAGTAACTTTCGATTTCAAAGTTGATAAATAGTAGCAAAATTTTAAAAGCACCTTCAACTACAAGAAAGATTTTTTTCCTGTGAGAAATCTTTTATCCCTTATCTACTCATATTGTGTTTCTAAAAGTATTATAAAGCAGCTGGGGATGTAGCTCCATGGTACAGCACTTGTCTGGCATGCATAAGGCCTTGGGTTTGATTCCCAGCACCGCAAAAAGAAAAAAAAATACATATTGTCATGCTTACAGTACTTATTTCAAGAATATAAGTAAGTCTATGTTAAGGAATAACAATATGTTGACTATAAGAAAGTATTTTAATTCTAAAACATAGTAAATAATAAATTTTGAATAACTGGCACTCTGGGGATTCAAAATTAGCTTTCAAAATACAATCTGGGAGAAAGATTCACAAACTTTAGAAAATAAGATTACCATGGAGAAAATATCCAGGTAAATCTAATGAATCTACTTTTCCTGTTCAAGCAAAATGCACAATAAAATATGAAGCCCATGACATTCTGAATACTAACAGGATGAAGATTTAGAGGAACAGAAAGAAAGTCATTATAAATGGCCAATATATAACATAAAAGGAACTCAATTCAATCATCTCATCTCATCTCATCTCATTAACTTTGGGGAAGTAATCATCAAATTATTTCTTATCATTGCACTATCTTCTTTTTTTATACCAGGAATTGAACCCAAGGGCACTTAACCACTGAACCACATCCCCAGTTCTTTTTATATTTTATTTTGGGCTAAGTTTTATTTAGTTTAGTTTTATTTATTTTGCTAAGTTGCTTAGGGTCTCCCTAAGTTGCTGACACTGGCTTTGAAGTTGCCATCCTCCTGTCTCAGCCTCCCAGGTCACTGAGATTACAAGCATGCACCACCACGCCCGGCTCATTGTGCTTTCTTAACACAGGGATGATCTGTACACACAACACATTTGAGAGCTTGGTTTACCAGCAATATTTGTTTAAAAAAATATCTTAGGATTTTTAGTTGATGGCAACATCTGTATGAGCCACTAGTGTTATGCAGTTGTCCAAACAGCTAATGACATTGAAGGAACCTAGTGGAAAGGTAAGACCCAGAACAAAAAGAAGTGCTAGCCCAATGCCACTGTGCACACGGGCCTGACTGGATCTGTAGTTATGGTATTCAGTTCTGGCCTCATCTTTGTGGACAGTGAGGAGATTCAGGAACAGTTTATATAAAGAATAGCTCCATTAACCTTGGGAAGTAACCTGGATAATACTTAGGGGGACATGGTAGCTGTCTTCAAGTATCTGAATGGTTATCATATGGAAGGAGGAAAATTGCTTAGAGTGGCTTCAAAAGTCAGCATTAGGACCATTGTGTGGAAGTTACAGAAAGATAGATTTCTGCTTAATACAAGGACAAACTTTTTAACACCCATGGAATTTTCCAAAAATGAATTGTCCTGGGACATAATGAATTCTTTGCCATCAGAGGAATTAAACCAGAGTTCAATCTTTCTTGGGGGAACTATTATGGGAGAATTCCATCATCAGTTATAAGATTGGAGAAGTTATTAAGCCCCCTGCATACATGGGATTCGATGGTCTATGATTAAATTGTGCTCTACTGCCTGATCTTTTGCTCAGTCTTCTGGTCATTGACAGAAAGTTTTGAACTGGGGATGGATACAGCATTATTTGAAACTGTACTCAGTTTGCAGTTTCTCATATTAATGGAAAGGATTAGCTGGAAAAGAATGCAAAACTAGAGGAAAACTTACACATAATTTAATTTTAGAAGTTAAGATGGTAAAAAAAGATTTAAGGAATACAACTATAAGCCATGGCTCATTTTTCAAGAAGATGGTCTAAGTTATCACTGTTTGATGATCTAGCTATAATGAATTAAGTTGCATGAAATATCCTGTGTAACAAGATTATTATTTTTATATTTATTATTTGTCACGTACTTGAATTTAACATCAGCGGTCTTAAAGGATAATTGGTTTAAGAAGTTTTGTTAATAGTTTTTGTACTTTCTTCCTTGTGAAGCCCAGCAGTACTTTGAGATGGAAAAGAGAAAGCCCTGACTAAAAGACTGATCATGGATAGAAAGGAGAACTATGCAATTTGCAACACTAAGGAATAGAATGAAAAGTTCTGAGTTGGAATCTACTGAAAGGAATAAAAAAAAAACCCAAATACTTGAATCTGTAATTAGTATCCGCCTATATATACTTTCTTTTTAAAACATTTTTTTCTTTGTATTCCCAGTTTATAATTGGGATTTTTAAAATGATGCTTTGCTTTGGTTAATGAAATCAGCCTGCATTCACATTTTCTTGCAGCCCATGAACACATAGGTTGATAGCCTGAGCAGGTTCTTTGATGAATCAAAAACAGAAAACACTATGAAATTAAAAATTAGCCATAAATGTAAACCTGAAAGTTTTACATATGTTGTAGATTTGACTTTGGTCAGTTCAACTTTAAAAGCATCTACAGCCTCAATTATTATGTCCTTTGAAAATTGTTTTAATCTGTGTAGGACGTCTTCTCTTTTACATGTTAGGGATACAATGAGTAGAAAGATAGTCTATTTTCTTTCTCCTCCTCCTCTTCCTCCTTCTCCTCCTCCTCCTCCTCCCCTCTCCTACTTTTTTGGTGCTGGGGATCAAATCCAGGATCTTGTGAATGCTAAGCATGCACTCTACCACTGAGCTACCCTTACAGCCCCAGAGTCTATTCTTAAGGGACAAAAATTCTGTTATGACTACTAAGTTATTAAATTCAAAACTGCCCAATGGTGCTTTTGTAGTGGTGGGGTGAGGTGGGGTGGAGTGGAGTATGAAACACTGAGGTTGGATTAGTATTTAGTTTGAAAGTTTTAAACCAACCTAAAAGTGACCATGTTTTAAACCAACCTAAAAGTGAAGGAAAAATATTTTAAATGTGGTCTTACCTCCAGCTACAAGTCCAGACTCTCCTAATTGAATAGCTACCCCAAAGCCCCCAAGTTTAACAGGTGCTGAGTTTTCTTTTGAGGCAAGGAGAACACAATGGGGCTGAAAAGAAAAACAGACACACAGAAAACAAACCCAGAGATAAGGATTAGTTGAAAATAAACAATTCAATTCACTCAAAATGGAATAACATAATAATATAGCAATACTTATAAAACTTCTTATTGTCACTTCTGGCTGACTTGTCCAAAGACTTACCTGTTTTAGTCAATCATTTTTAAGAATTACATGCTTCCAAGATTAGGATAAGGTGCTAGGAATTACTCAGAAAGTATGGATGTTCAAGAAATACAGATACATTTTCTGCCCTTTTATGCAATATTATCTTTCTTTGGTAGTCTAGATGTGTTTCAGGAAAAAGATATGTTACACTTGTGGCCAAAATGTTTCTTATAACCTCTGACTTGACCTACAGAGCCATTATATCCTGGCCCTTACCCCTAAGAACCTTCTTCATCCAATGGTGATTGGTCCTTCCTCTCCTATCCTCTTTCTTTTCTTCCTTCATTCCTCTTCTGAGTAAGAGGAGTACCAAATAGGAGTTTGGATTTAATGACTTTATTTGAGCCTTGTTCCCTGGGAATCCAATACCCTTTCTGAGAATGCCGTCTCTCTCTGTGGGAGAGGGAAGTGAAGTGAAGAAGGAGACCACTTGGTCAATCTCTGGTTCAGAGCAAGAAATCCTCCCCAAAGAGTAGCCCGCTTGACCAGGGCTTCCTAGATACCATAGGCCTTGTGGTAACAACGACAATTTATTTGTAGGACCTTCTCATCTATATTTATCTCTTTCTGGAAGCTTATTGGAGCTGGTATCAGGATAGAATTTAATTGTGGGGACCTTTGGTCTCTGCTTTAATACTGTGTTCCCCTAATATCCCCAATACTACACTGACCTGCTCTCAAAATATGGGTTAGTAAAGATGATAAACCTTGTTAGACCAAAAGACAAAATATTTCACTCTCTCCTATACTTTCTCATTCATAAATGAAACAGTTTTAGCTGACATGATAGTCTTTAAAAAACTGTAATAAAATTGAACTGGTATACCCAGACAGATGTTTGATGATGATACATAGAGGTGGAAGGGGTCCTCATTCCACCGAATGATAGCATCAGGATTCTACTTTGGAAGTAAACTCTTGCTGTCCAAAGAAGTTTAAAGGTCTTTATAAAGAGTCTAGCACATTGCTCCATGTACAAACAGAAACGACATGTATCCTATTTGTTTACAATAAAAATAAATTTAATAAAAAAGAGTCTAGCACAAAGATGAGCCCTCAAATGTAAGTGTGTACGAGCATGTGAGAGCAAGAGAAAGAGAATTAGAGGGAAAACAAGCAAGTGAAGAGTGAGAAGATAGCATGACAAAGTAGTGACAAGGGAGAGGGAGCAAACCTCTACAGAAAACAACCATGATGACTGCTCTCACTAAGAACTTTCAGCTGGTTTAAGAGGATTGATGACAATGTAATAAATAAGAAGGTCAAGGGTCTTAGGGCTGGGGAGATAGCCCAGCTGGTAGAGTGCTTGCCTTGCAAGCACAAGGGCCTGAGTTCAATCCCCAGTACCGCAAAAACAAAAAAAGAGTCTTAGTATGATTCTAGTGTGGGGCACAGCAAATGGGCAAGCCTAGGAAAGGGTGGGCATGGTGTAAGACAAGAAAATACAACCTAGACCCAAGCAGAGTCTCCTGGCCGTGCCTGTGGGAGTGTTTTTATCACCTTGTTAGGAAGGAGAAGTAGAAGCTTAAATTGGAAGCCTGTGGTATATACTCTTCATAGTCTGTTGAGTATTTATGCTAAAGTTAATGTTATACTGCAGTCTATGTAATTCTCATCCTCATAAGGATTTGGTCACTCTTTATAAATCCTGAAGTGAGATGAGACATGAAGTCTGAGCTTAAGATAGAAAGTAAAGAAACCCATAGATAAAATTTAATAGAATGTAGCTGGGCATGGTGGCACACACCTGTAATTCCAGTGGCTCAGGAGGCTGAGGCAGGAGGATCTCAAATTCAAGGCCAGCCTTAGCAATTTAGCGAGGCCCTAAGCAACTCAGGCACATCCTATCTCTAAATAAAATATAAAAAAGGGCTGGGGATGTGGCTCAGTGGTTAAGTACCACTGGGTTCATTCCTCACTACAAAAAAATATTAATAGAATGTAAAGTCAGGTAGCATTGTGTTATAAGGTACAATTAAACTGGTGAGGAAGTAAATGTTACAGGTTTAGAGATTAGGGGGCTTCCATTTTACTTTTTTGGAGGAGGGTATCAGAGAAGGCCTCTTTAAAGGGGTAATATCTGAACAGAGACTAGAATTAAGTGAAAGAGCAAGCCATGTAGAAGGAAGTTCCAGGTGCAGAAGACAGTCAATACAAAGGTCCAGGGGGATGGGGAGGGTTGCTATGTTTAGAGAATAGGAAGGAAGGAAGTGTGTGTGAAGAAGAAAGAGGCAGGAAATGTGGTCTGAGTGATGATCAAAGGCTCCATCATCTAGGATCTTGAAGCTATAATCAAAATTCTGGATTTTATGCTGATCGAGATGGGAAACCACTAGAGAGATTTGAGCAGGGGTTTGTAAAGGATCATTCTGGCTGCCCTGTGGATGAGCGGCTGTAGGGGCACAAAAGTAGAAGAAAGGAGACCAGTTAGGAGGCCACTGCAGTTGACCAGGCAGGAGAAGATGGTGACGTGGACTAGACTAGAGTGACAGAAGTAGAGATGATAAGTGGTGACTTTCAGTTTATGTTCAGAAGGTAAAGCTGACAGGAATTGCTGCTGGATATGGGTGTGCGAGAAAGAGACAAGTCAAGTGTGATAGGCGGGTTTTTGTTCTAGGCAACTAAGTGAAAATGAAGATACCATGTGCTGAAATGGGCAATACTAAGGAAAGAGTTTGTAAGGGGAATTAAGAATTCGGTTCCATACATATTGAGCATGAGATCTTATGATAGGGTAGAGGGGAGGCTGGGATTAGCAATGAAAATTTGAGAATCACCAGCATGTTAATGGTATTTATAGCCAAGATAATGATAATAAATTAAGTCTAAGGGAATGACAACTGATAGAGAAGAGGTTGGAGAATTGAGCCCTGTGTGTACCTGTATTTGAGGGCAGGAAAATGAGAATAATCTAGAAAGGAAAAAGAAAAACCAGAGACTGAAGCAGGAGGAAAATCGGAATTTGGTGTCCCGAAGCCAAATGAAGCAGCTTTTTTTGAGAAGGAATGATTAATAGTGGTCAATGTTACTAAGGTAATTTCAATTGAGAACTGAGAACAGATGATTAGATTTGGCAACTTGGAAGTCACGGTGACCTTGATTGAGTGGCATTGGTGGCATGATGGAGACAAATATCCCCACTGAACCAGTTTCAGGAGAGAATGGGAAGAGCTGATGTGGAGAGAGTAAGTATGGATACTTTTCAAAGTTTTGCCCTATCAGGAATGGAGAAATGGGATGTAGCTAGAAGAGAATGTGAAGCTGAGGAAGTTTCTTTCTTTCTTTCTTTCTTTTTTTTTTTTTCCGTGCTGGGGATTGAACCCAGGGCCTTGTGCTTGCAAGGCAAGCAATCTACCGACTGAGCTATCTCCCCAGTCCCTCTTTCTTTTTTTTTTTTTAAGAACTTTTTAACATTTACAAGTGGAGAAAATAGATTAATAAAACTCCATGTGCCTAGCACCTAGCTTTGACAATTACTGCCATTCTGCCATTCTTGCATGGCCTATCCCCCAACCATTTACTTATTTTTGTGCAAGTAGTTTAAAAACAAATCCTATCATTTCATCTTCTTATAATTCAGTATTTCTAACAGAGGACTTAAAAAATCACCATAATATCATTATTGCATCCAATAAAACAAGCAGTATTTTAAAAATATCATCTAATACACCACATTCCATTTCTCTTAACTATCTCAAAAATGTCTTCTTATTGTAAGTTGGTTCAAAATGGAATCCAAGGTCCATATATTACTGTATTAGAGATCCTCCTCTTTGTGTCTACTTTTCCAGTGTTCATGTCATTGACTTAAGATACTAGGTAATTTCCCCCATGGAATCCCCCACAGTCTGGATTTGGTTAATTATACCCACATGGTGTCATTTAATATATTCTTTGCCCTCTTGCATTTCCTGTAAATTGGTAGCTAGATCAAGAATCTTCATTATATTCAGATTCAATTTTGGTTTTATGCACTGATACTTCATCTGTGGAGTAACTATTGCATTGCCTCAGGAAGAATATAAAGTCTGATACTCTCCTTTTAGTGACAGGATTCAGTGGTAGGATCAGGTATTTTCTACCTGACCTATCGTAGTAAGATTCTCCATCAACTTTTCACTCAATAATGTTGGGAGCCACTGATGCCTAGGTCTGTAATCTGGGGTTTCAAAATGGAGGTTTTACTCACCATTTTGTTGTAAGAACTCTTAAAGATAGAAAAAATTAAAAGAATGTTATAGTAAATAGCCACTTATTCACCACCTAGATTCTACAATTAACATTTTTCTACATTTGTTTTTATCAACTATTTATCCTTCCATAAATCCACCTTACTGCCAGGCATGGTGGCACACACCTGTAATCTCAGCAGCTTGGGAGGCTGAGGCAGGAGGATCTCAAGTTTAAAGTCAGCCTCAGCAATTTAGTGAGGCCCTCAGCAATTCAGTGAGACCCTGTTTCTAAATAAAATACAAAATAGGGCCAGAGATATGGCTCAGTGGTTGAGTGACCCTGGGTTTAATCCCCAGTACAAAAAAAAAATCCATCTTACTTTTTATTACACCTCAGTCATACATGTTATTAGAATGTAATATGTGTTAAAACTGCTTAAGGTAGAATTTACATACCATGAAATGCACAAACCTTAGTAGTTAGAGAGTTTTGAAGAACTGCATGCATCTGTGTAATCCAAATGCCTATCAAAATATCATCATTATCCCAGAAATCTTCCTCATCCCCTTCCTATTGGATTTCTGCTGCCACCCCCCACACGGTGCAAACCACTATTCTGATATTTTTCACCATATATTTGTTCTGCCTATTTTAGAACTTCATATACATGAAATCATGATATGCACTCCTTTATGTAAGACTTTATTTCAATCAGTATATTTCTGAGATTCATCCATTCCACTGTGATTAGTAATTCCTTTTTTTAAAGCTAAGTATTCTCCTATATGAAAATACCAGTTTGTCCATTCTACTGTGGATGGACATTTCAGCTGTTTCTTGTGTTGTTTGGTTTTTGATATTATGAACAAAGGTGCTATGAACTATTTCCAGAAGAGCAAGTTGGTTTCTAGGCAACCTTCGAAGTTGACCAGTGAAGGTGTTTTGTATTGTCATGAACTTAAAGAGGTTTCTATATTGATATATTTTAAGCAATTGCTGCCCTTTTTACATTTTGATGTTTAAATTGTCCTGTGTTTGGGCAGTGGGAACCCCTTTAAGTCAGTCGACTCCTATTTCCTGTCTTAAGATTCTAGGAATTTGTTAACTTCGTTGCTTTCAGGACAAAAACGATGTCCCAGGCATCATCCCATTCACCTCTTGTCCCAGAATCAGCCATTTCTCCAAGGAGTTCCACTTCTTTTTAGTGGGAAAAGATTTTTAAAGCCATAACATGGGTGCTAGACATATTATTACTACTGAGTTATGATGCTTTGAGTTTTCAGTGGACAGAGCTAAAAATAATGTATTTTTATTTGTTCTAAGGATAGTAAAAATGTATTTTTTAAGAAGGAGAAAAATAAATTCCAAATTTACACTGATATTTGTTCCCACTCAATTACAGGGTTTTTACTTCTTTGACTTGGCAAGTCATCTTGGTTCCTAATATTAATATAATTACTCATTTTCTTTGTCCTTCAGCGTGTGTATAGTTTTAAAATAACAATGTCTATCCACCAACAACAAAACCACTGTATGCTGTTTATGATTTCTTTGTGGTTCCTTTGGTCTTTAAGATATACTGTGAAATAAGCCCAGTCAAGGCTGTATGTAGCTCAGTGGCAGTGTACTTGCCTAGCACTGGGTTTGATCCTTAGTACCACATATAAATAAACAAATATAATAAAGGCATGCTGCCGATCTACAACTACCAAAAACATTTTTTAAAAATAATGTCTTGGGGCTGGGGAGATAGCTCAGTCGATAGAGTGATTGCCTTGTAAGCACAAGGCCCTGGGTTTGATCCCCAGCACCCCCAAAAAAAAAAATAATGTCTTACTACTGAGTAAAGAAAGAATCCATGAGTCTATGCTGATATAAATACACATGGAAACAAATGCATGGGGGAGAAGGAAAAGCTTTTCTTTAAGTAGGAAACCAATTAAATGTAGCAGAAATGCTGGAGTTGGAAATCATTATTTGGCAGTTTTCATTATCCTAACCGATTCAGGCAAGAATCGTAAAGAATGCTAATTAGAGGGTGAAAGCAATAGGATATTTTATATCTCAAAGAATATCCCATGGGATACTTATTATTATTTTTATTTTTGCAGTGCTGGTGATTGAACCCAGGGCCTCGTGCTTGCAAGGCAAGCACTCTACCAACTGAGCTATCTCCCCAGCCCCACATGGGATACTTATTAATTACAGAGGAGAAAATAGTAATTTTACAGGGAATAAACTTGGCAGAAACTAGCAAATTTAATCCTGCTAGTAATGGGATCAAGTGGATAGCAAAAACTTCCTGATAGGTTTTGCTGAAAAGAGCTGAGTGACACTGCTGTAATGTTCCTGTCAAAGCATGCAACCAGATCTCGTCATGAGAAAACTGCACATACCCAAACTGTGAGGCATTCTAGAAAGTAACCGGCTTATATGCTTCAAATACAGTCCTGGATTAAAGACATTAAGTGACCGGGCACCACCAGTAATCCCAGCAGCTGAGGAAGCTGAAGCAGGAGCATTGCAAATTTGAGGCAGCCTCAGCAACTTAGTGAAGCCCTAAGTAACTTAGTGAGACCCTGTCTCAAAATAAAAAATAAAAAGGGTTGGGGATGTAATCAGTGGTAAAGCACCCCTGGGCTCACTCCCCAGTATGGGGTGTGGCGGAGGAAGGCATTAAATGAAAGTAAGAAATAAAATAGCTAAATGCAAGTGTGATCTTGTTTCTACTTTGCTACAAAGGATATTATCAGGACAATGGATGAAACTGGAACAAGGTCTGTAGATTATGTAACAGTATTTTTCCAATGTAAATTCCTTGATTTTGATTATTATGCATTAGCTATATAAAAGAATTTCTTGTTTCCAGGAAATATAGATAGATAAATAAAGAATGAGAGATCAAGAAAGATAAACAAATGCAGAAAAATGTTAACAAGGGATTAACATCTTAGTGAAAGATATCCAGAATTCTTCATACTGTTCTTGTAACTTTTTCATAAATCTAAATTTATATATGAAAAACCCCATCCTATTTTAAAGCCACTTAAAAGAATTCTTCTTGTGGTTATGCCTTTTGCTTTGTAATATAGTGAGTTTCATTTGTTTTAATTAGATTTGGGCTTAGTTTGGTGTTTTAATTATATAAAATATGTCTGTGGTTCCTTTAACTTTTGGCTTATCCTTCAATGGTAGGATGTACAAATAAGGACTATTTTAAAATAAGAAAATACATATAAAATTTAAATAATTTCACAAATATATCCTGGAGATATAGGGGAAGTTCTCGTCTGAATGCTTCTATTTTCTGAGTGAAATAAAAAGCAGTCTGGTGGGTGTAGGGAAGGAGAGGGGGTTGCCTGCAGTCAGAAAAGAGTGAAAGTGTGAAAAAAGATTTTTTGAAGAATAAGAGAATGAATCGACTTAGGTAGTGGCTCTGAAACTTTAGCATCCAAATCACAATTTGCTGGGCCCCATTCCCAGAATTCCTGGCTCCATGGGTCTGGGATGAGGTCAAGAGTATTCATTCCCAACAAGTTCTTTTTTTCTCTTTTTAAAATTTATCATTTTTAGATATACATGACAGTAGAGTACATTTTGACATATCCTACATACATGGAGTATAACTTCCCATTCTTGTGGTTGAACATGATGTGGAGTTACACTGGTCGTGTATTCATATATGAACATAGGAAAGTGATGTCCCATTCATTCTACTGTCTTTCCTATTCCCATCCCCCTCCCTTCCCTTCATTCCCCTTTCTCTAATCCAATGAATTTCTATTCTTCCCTCCCCACCTTATTGTGAATTAGCATCTGCATATCAGAGAGAACATTGAGCCTTTGGTTTTGGTTTATTTCACTTAGCATGATATTCTCCAGCTCCATCCATTTACTGACAAATGCCATAATTTTATTCTTCTTTATGACTGAGTAATATTCCACTATGTATATATACTCCATTTTCTTTATACATTCATTTATTGAAGGGCACCTAGGCCCAACAAGCTTTTGATGCTTCATCAACATCATTCATGCTACTGGCCTGGGAGCCACACTTTTAGAACCACTGGACCAAGAAAATACACCAGGATTGCTGGCAGCACAGGAGCCCACTTGAAGTTTGTGGTCATGAATTTGAAGTGAGACCAGCCAGCATGATTGTGTGTTTGTACCCAGCACTCCTCATTTTAGTTGGTAAATTTCAGGCCTGGAGGAGAAGGAGAGTTGAATTTCACCAGGGTTGGGATTTAGATAAAGAGAGAAGGGGGACATCAGTAACTGAAGTCACCAAATAAGCATATACACTTATTTCTCCTTTTCTATTTCATATAAGTAAAAAGCTCACAATACCAACAGAAGAGAGCCAGGAAGGGTGGGGAAGAGGATTTACAGGAATTAGCTAAAAACACAAAAGTACAAAGTTCAGAACAACAGAAAGGTCATACAAGGAACTGGAAAAAGATTTGTACTCAAATGGGTGTAAGCTTTGCTGATTGACATTGAAGAGAAAATGTGGTCACAATATGAGAAAACTAAAGATTTAAAAAACAATTAGTGCCAGGTACAGTGGAGCACACCTGTAATCCCAGTGGCTTGGGAGGCTGAGGCAGGAAGATCACAAGTTCAAACCCAGCCCTAGCAACTTAGCAAGGTGCTAAGCAACTCAGTGAGACCCTGTCTCTAAATAATATATAAAAAGGGTTGGGGGTGCGGCTCAGTGGTCGAGTGCCCCTGAATTCAAACCCTTGTACCAAAACAAAACAAAACAAAACAAAACAAAACCCAAAACCAAAAAACCCCCCAAAACAATTAGTATTTTGAAAAGAGATGGCTTATGTATGAGAAAAATAGAACAATACAGAAAAAATATTTATGCTAGATTTTATGAGATAGAATGCTAATAAATAAACACCTATTTTGTCATTAAAAAATCCAGCTAGGATATTGAAGAGATATTTGCACACCCATGTTCATTGCTGTATTTTTCACAATTTCCAAGAGATGGAAGCAATCACATGTCCACAGAAAGATGAATGAATATGGGAAATGAGATATATGCATACAATGGAATATTATACAGCCTAATTAAAGAAATTCTGTCCAATGGTACAACCTGGATGAACCTTCAGAATGCTATACTAAGTGAAATAAACTTGTTACAAAAGGCCAAATATCGTATGATTCCACTCCTGTGAAGTATCTGGAACAGTCAAAATCATAGAAATATAAAGTAGAATCATGGCTGCTACAAGGGTGGGGGAGGGAAAATCAGTGTTTACTGGGTATAGAGTTTCAGGTTCTCAAGCTGAACAATTTGTCTCCACAACAATGTGGATATATTTAACATTCCTGAACTAGATACTTAAAAATGGTTAAGATGGTAAATCTGATGTTATATGTACTTTACCACCATAAGAAAAAAATACTGTGAGTCCGATACAGTAACCATCTTCCTACTCAGTGGTTCTAAGGGGAAGTAAGAGTCACAAAATATTTTTATTCTAGCAATTTAAAAACATTGTCCCATGTATTATATTTATAACAAACTAAAAGCTCTGGAGAATATGATGTTCAGAGGCACATGCCCAGAAATAATTACAATGTTAGATGAAGCTCAATGAGTTAAATATGATTTAGTTAAACAAAGCTGCAGGATAACAATTATGAGGATAAAAGCCAACTCTTCATTCCAAATGACAACAAAAAAAGGGAAATGACACTAAACTGCTGGGCCAGCAGTTACACAGATGAACAGATAGTGGTTAAATACTGGACTAGGACCAAAAGAAAAGCTGCAGAATCCCATCATTTTTTCTTTAAAATATAAGAAATTGTTTTCATTTACTTGGGTGAGTTTATACTTATGGAAGAATATCATCCCAAATCTCATTTAGTCCTTAGAAAATAAATCTAAGGTCTTAAAGGAATACATGAAAATATACCAAAATAATATTCAGATAAAAAAAATTAAAGAGTAAAAAAATGTAGTACTAACATTAGTATAATTTAGTATGTGAATACCAATTTGTCAAATGAATCTAGAAAGAAACAGAAATTTAATGCTGGTGCTTTAAAAGTTCATGATGATAGCATCTTATGTATCATTTCTTGGGAAATTCAGAAAATGCTTAGTTCTTCTTACACTTTATAGAACTTTTTTTTTTGCAGTGCTGGGGATTGAACCCAAAGCCTTGTGCATGCAAGGCAAGCACTCTACCAACTGAGCTATCTCCCCAGCCTGCCACTTCACAGAACTTTCATTTTATTTCAGGAGGTAAGGGAAACTTTCTCCAATTTTCAAGTTGGAAGGTATTCATGAAGAAGATATTTCCTAGAGTTAAATGTTGATTGAACTTTAAGTTGTTTCAGGATGCTGGGGCCTTTCAGTATCTTCAAAAGGAGTCCCAGGTTGTCACATTGAAAAAAGAAAGAAAAGGGGAAAAAGAAACCCTTACCACCACATGTGAATATAAAAAAGAAGAGAACCCCAACCAATTGCACCAGCACCGGATGGAGAAACCAGCTGACACAACCCGGCTAGGGAAGCTTGGGGTTTATCTCTTTTGACTTCAGGAAAGCCTGAACTGTGAGTATTCATTGATTTTTTTAACTACATAAATGAGCTTTTATTTTACTTAAAATTCGATTATCTGAGCATTCAAAGTGAAACCTGATTCATAGTGAGAATGCTACTTTGGTACCAGCAGTTCTGTTGCTTTTAGAGGTACCTCTGCCTTGATTCTAAATGAGATTCTGTTACTCCTTCTTTAGAACACTTACTATTAAGATAATTGCATTGTTTAGTCGCCTTTGTAGCGTCCACAAAGAGCTGCAGATCTACTTGAATCAAGTTAGTTTTAGATGCTATACATTTTAATTCTAACATAGTATACATTATCTATAACTTCTTGACTTTATTAATTTATGGTGCCTTCTTGCTTTAAATTACAGTATGTTCTTTATTATATTATTACTACTTTATGGTAATTACCAGGCCAATTAAATTTTAAGTTTGGTGTTTTAGAAGTAAATAAGGTGAATATTACAGGAAAGAGAAAGAAAAATACACATTTAATTCAAATAACTAAAATTTAAAAATTCTTTTGACAGTTACAACTTAGTATACTCCTAATAGTTTTACTTCCAAAGTAATGTGCTCTTGATTTTTCCTTCTGTATACAGCAGTTAGTGCAGTTTTTGAAGCATGGCCTGAATACATTCAAGTCATTATCGACACAGTGCTATCACAATCAAACAGGTATGTATTTCAGCATAGCAAAGTGATGTTTATATAAACATGCTTAAAATGCATTTAAAAAGCTTCTGCTTATCTGGTGTCACAATGGAATCTGTTGGGTTCTGCCTTTTGAGACAGCAACTCCTACTGCCAGAGGTAGAAGTAGGTGGGTGGCAGTGGGAAGGTACGAGCACTAACACAGAGTCGCAACCTTAGGAATGGGATTTACCAAGTAATAAACACTATCAAGTACTGGAAAAGTACTGTGATAAGGTGCACTCCTGTAATCCCAGCTACTTGGGGAAGCTCAGGTAGGAGGATTGCAAGTTGGAGGTCAACCTGGGTACATATTGAGATTCTCAAAATTTTAAAAAAGGGCTGGGGGTGTGGCTCAGCACTTCCCAAGTATGTGTGAAGCCCTGGGTTCCCTCCCCAGTACTGCCAAAAAGAAGAAAAAGAGAGAGAAAGAAAGAAAGGAAAAAAGAAAACTATTGCGTCCTCTTCAATATGTTCAATATGGTACAAGGGTTACAAGTAAGGCCCACAGGGAAATTAGTCCATTCTGTGAACAAAGTGGTTTGTTTTTTGTCTTTGCTGGCAATTCTTAACACATTAAACAAGTAGTTTTAAAAATATCAATAAATCACCTGAAGAATAGTAAGTGATTGACATTGTAAAGTGCCAACAGACTTTAAAGGAGGTAAAAATCAGTCACTAAGTTTAAAACAGAATTTAATATGTTAATTTGTTAATAATTGGCTGCTAGCCATCTGATACATAGCAATACATGGTGGCTACTATTACTATTTAAATAAATGTACTGCTTTTCCTTTGGTCTCTTTAAGTTTGAGACTAATCAAAACCAGAAAAGTTTACCAGTGGCCTTGTCCAACTGTTATTTATTTATTTTCCTTGCAGAATAGAGCTGAGGCAAATGGTTTCAGAGTATGTGCTTTGTGCTAACAGCTTTCTAGAAACATTCTGATTATGACTATTGGGTCTAGAAGTACTTTTGAGTAGATATGCTGTGGAGGATGGTCTGGAATGAATGCTTTGTGATTCAGTAAACTCTACATTTTTTTACTTACTATAATGAACATAGCAACTAAAAAGATCAATAACTTTTCAAAGAAGCAAAGCTAGCTGGTATAATTTCTTCTAAAACTGCTCTGGGGAGATAATGTAAAAGGATTCACATCAAAATACTGCTAATTGAACTCATCATTAGTAAGGAAATGGTGATCAGATATGATAAGGAATGAGATTTTGTGAAAAGGATCATGGGTTCTCAAAAGTCAGATCTGAGTCCCAACTTGGGCATGGCCATTTAAGAGCTGTGTGGTCATGGGTCAAGGTCCTAACCTGTTGATCTTTCAGAACCTCTTTTATAAATCCTATCTCACACAGTTGTAAAGAATATGTAAAAAGTGCCCAATGGGTGGCAGTAAGATCTTTCTTGCCTCCCAAGTTAGACCATTTCATTCTAAAAAAGCATTTCCTTACAAGGAGGTGACATCTTTTTCTATCACAGATCCTTGCTCTGCTTTCAGGTAATAAGATGAAAGCCTTTTCTCCATGACCTTGTGAAATGCTCCCATCTGCAAGGCAAGGTTCCTACTTCCTTCAACTTGCTTCTATGACATGATTTGAATTCTTCTTATCCCCATTTGATTAGTGGTTTTTCCTAAGTGTGCTGCTGAGGATGCTCAAACACTGCATTCCAGGGAAGACCCTATCAGCCTGGGACAGAACCCGAGCAGTAGTGATAATCTTCATTGAAGACAGTTCATATCTACAAATTCAACCAAAGATGGAGTTAGTCTTGTTGCGGCAGCATTCCTGCTGATTCAGCAAATGAACTTGTGTTTCTGTTAGTACAGCGAACAGTCCTTGCAGTACTTGTGCTTTTGATTTTAATATCTACATGCAGAACTTTACATACATTTCTAAAAAATTCCATCTTGGATTCAACAATACTTATTGGGCTAAGCACTTAGTACACAAGAGGCAAACAAAACAGACTTGGTTCTTAATCCTAATGGTGTTTAAAATCTAGCATGGAAGAAAACAGAAACTACTTAAAGATGAGGTTTTTGAGTCATTTCAACTACCTAAGTTCTCAAAAGTTCATCACTTCCTGCGTGTCATCATCCTTTCACCAGGAGATAACATGTTTCTTCTATCTGAACTTCTTGAGAGTAGCTCCCTGTGAGACCACACAACCCAGTTCTGTCCACACACACCCTTTTCCGCTTATTGGTAATGCACATTACATGATCAGTTTCATTTTGCACAGCCTGCCACTCTTCTTAGATCGTCCTTTCCTTTTAGGCTGTCAGATCCTAAGAAACATGCCTGTAAATTTCTACAAACTTTGTGAAATCTGACTTCCTGCAGTTGAGACACAGGACAGACGACTCAAGTCTTCCTTGCTTCCTTCCTTTCTCCCTTTCTTCCTGCCCCTCTCCCCTTCTGTCCTAAGCTTGGGAGACAAGCTCCCACCAGGGCTCATAGGAACTTCCTCTTCACTAGCCAGTTCCTCTTCCTTAGAGTCAACTCCCTCCCTGCTTTATAAAATTTTAAACATGAATGTTAACTCTCTACCAAAATGGTTTCTTTTTGATCAAATGATAGGTATAGTTTTAAGAAAGACTACAATCTTCCAACTATTTTTCTCTGTGCATAATGTCAAATCAAGAAATTATGATTGTGATTAAAATCCACTTTATATTACTGCATTCAGGGTTTGAATGCACACTCCTACCAAAAAGTTGACTGAGGGCAGGGACCTGGTCTTCGTTTTCCAAGCAGTACTTGGCTAAGTGTGAAACAGTTATTAAAATGAGATTAATCAGTAGATGCTTTTAAAAAAATTTAAATTTGTACTAATTGGTTATATATGGCAGTAGAATGCATTTTGACTCACTGTACACAAATGAAGCATAACTTCTCATTCCTCTGGTTGTACGTGTGTGTGCGTGTGTGTGTGATGCTGGGGATGAAACTCAGGATCTCCCACATGCTAGTCAAGCACTCTACCACTGAGGTATATCCCCAGCCTCAAAGCTCACTTTAACTGAACACTTGTTATGTGCCAGGATGAACTTCATCATATTTATTTTTCATTTTCACAAATGCAAGAACTGAGGCTTAGAAAAGATTATTTACTCTTGATCACAGAGTGAGTTAGGTCTCAGTTTGAAAACCCTGTTCTGAATGTCTTTATGTTACCCCTGCTAATGGGCTGCTGTAGAGAAACAGGGAAGTCACCCTAAGAAAGGAATGGGACAAGACTTTCTGGAATCCACTCCTTACATCTTGTAGCTCTTTATAACAGGGTCTCAGACTGAGCTCTTCATAGCAGTCAAATGCCAGGAAACATCCAGTAACAAGTAGCATTGGGAACATTCTCTACTGCCGCAAACAGGTGAAATTCACATACTACCTATTTTATTCTTTTTTTTTTTTTAAATATTTTTTCTGTGGTACTAGGGATTGAATGCAGGGCTTCATGAAAGTTAGGCAAGTGCTTGGCCACTGAGCTACATCCCAACCCTTTTTAAATTTTATTTTGAGACAAGGTCTCCCTCAGTTTCACAGGCTGGTCTCAAACTTGCCATCCTTCTGCCTGCATGGGCCACCACATAATATCTGTCATAAGGTTCTAGCAACAGTCTCAAATTATGTAACCCAAGGCATATTTAAACTTCAATCAGTTACTTTCAAAATCTTGGGTTGCATATCCTGTTTCCCATCTACATTATTACCTTCCAGGTCAGAATGGCTAATGATTGCTTCCACCTGACTTGGTTTTGTTTGGCTACTTCATTCTCTTGATCAGTATTAGGTGAGTTTATATAAGGAGACAGGTGCTGGCTTTTTTGGTCTATAATGTAAACTATATGTTCCTTTAGGCTAATGATGTTAATATTCCTACCTTGGTCTTAGGTTGAGAAGGAAGAAATTTCGGATCCTCTATTCCTACCATGGCATGAGAGATTATCACAGTTTATCTGTCATGTGGTGATATGTGTCAAAAACAATGAACGCCACATCTGAGGGGAAGGGCCAAGGCAGGAAGCAGTTTTGAAGCTGGGCAGGGCCAGCAGTGGACCCAGCTTACTCATGGCTGTAACCATGTTTAGGGAAATTGATGCTCATCTTTCAAAAATATGAGCTGTCATATCCCTTTACCTCCACCTCTTTTCCTGTGACGGTCTCCCTAAGAAAGGATGACCTTATTTTCCAGTTATTCATTTTAATATAAGAAATGAAACAAACTCTGAGTGAACGTCAAAGCTGTAGGGAAGTTTCGAGTAGGACACTCCCTGAGATCCTACTGCTTGTTGACTGTTTTGTGATACAATGCTATATGGTGTAGATATCTAAATGGTTCAAAGGTAGGAAAACAGTAAAATTTCTCACAATATCTGAAAAAAAACATTTATTATTTATGCTTTGTGTTAAAGTTACTGTTATTAAAATAGTAAATGAACCAGAGAATGGGATGTTTATATACTTCATGTATGTAAAATGTCAAAATACTCTATGGTCATGTATAACTAAAAAGAGCAAATAAAAAAAATGTTCAGACTTAAAAAAAATAGCAAATGACTCAATGTTCGGTACTCTGTTGTAGGAAGAATCTGAAGACATAAGAACTACATGCAAGGAACATGTCATTTAGCATCTCTTTTTGATCTGCACGGGAGACACGGAGAAGTCACATCATAGCGATGACGACTGCTTCAGTCGGCAGCTGGCCTTGCTCCTCCCATGGAACAAGCTTTATAACTAATCACAGTGACCAAGTGCCACAAAATGTCTCGGGAGCACCAAACGTTACTAGCTGTTCCATGGATGAAAAATTACTATCCACTGTGTTAACAACATTCTACTCTGTTATCTTCGTTGTGGGATTGGTTGGAAACATAATCGCCCTCTATGTGTTTCTGGGCATCCACCGCAAAAGAAATTCCATTCAAATTTACCTACTTAATGTCGCCATTGCAGACCTTCTGCTCATCTTCTGCCTCCCCTTCCGAATAATGTATCACATTAACCAAAACAAATGGACGCTAGGTGTGATTCTTTGCAAGGTTGTGGGAACACTATTTTATATGAATATGTATATTAGTATTATTTTGCTTGGATTTATCAGTTTGGATCGCTATATAAAAATTAATCGGTCCATACAACAACGCAGGGCAATAACAACCAGACAAAGTATTTATGTTTGCTGTATAGTGTGGACAGTTGCTCTTGCTGGATTTTTAACTATGATTGTTCTAACACTTAAGAAAGGAGGGCACAATTCCACAATGTGTTTCCATTATAGAGATAGGCATAATGCTAAAGGAGAAGCCATTTTTAACTTTGTTCTTGTGATAATGTTCTGGTTCATTTTCCTACTAATAATCCTTTCGTACATTAAGATTGGCAAGAATCTACTGAGGATTTCAAAAAGGAGGTCCAAATTTCCTAATTCCGGTAAATATGCCACTACAGCCCGGAATTCCTTCATCGTACTGATCATTTTTACTCTCTGTTTTGTTCCCTATCATGCCTTTCGATTCATCTACATTTCTTCGCAGCTCAATGTATCATCTTGCTACTGGAAGGAGATTGTTCACAAAACCAACGAGATCATGCTGGTTCTCTCATCTTTCAATAGCTGCTTGGATCCAGTCATGTATTTCCTGATGTCCAGTAATATTCGCAAAATAATGTGTCACCTTCTCTTTAGACGATTTCAAGGTGAAGCAAGCAGAAGTGAAAGTACTTCGGAATTTAAACCAGGATACTCCCTGCATGAGACGTCTGTGGCAGCTAAGATGCAGTACAGCTCTAAAAGTACTTGAGGCAACATACTGGAAAGATTGATACAATCCAGCCTCTTAGTTCCTCAAAGATCTAAAAAACTTTGAAACAAAGCCCTTGCATTTACAAAACTCAGGCCTTCTCAAAGCTCTGTTCACATTTGTGATATTTCATTTGCTTACTTGTAAAATGTCTCAAGGCAAAGGAAAGCTTATAAACTGTATGTAAAATTCTCTCAAAATACAGTGTTAAGCTAACACTCTTAACATGGATTATAAAGTTATATGAGATTCATGGCTTTAACAACAGAATAACTAAAGGAAATATCATAGTTTCTCAAGTCAGTAAAGTAGTTACTAAAAGCAAGCACTTGATACTAAATTAAATTTTGTTTTCCAAGTAAGTTAAGTGATTTTAGGATTGACTTAAAATGTCAGAAAATATATGCTCATTTATCATTTTAAAAGCTTGTGTAATTTGCTTCTGTATTCATGTATGCCTAAATTTCTATTAACAGATGTAATGATAATGAAATTCTAATAAAAATGAGATCACCCACTATCTATCACTACTTAGATCAAAATGGAAAGAACTTAGATACCAGACAGTAAAAATTAAACATCTAGATAAGTGACAAATTTAATAGCCTAGCAAAAGGATTTAAAACTGCACCTTGGACTGTGGTTGTGGCTCAGTGGTAGAGCACTTGCTTGGCACATGTGAAGTATTGGGTTCGATCCTCAGCACCACATAAAAACAGATAAATAAAATAAAGGTATTGTGTCCATCTACAGCTAAAAATACTTTTTAAAAAACTGCACCTTACTTAAACAGATTTATAAATGATTTAGTCATCTCAGCCACACTTTGGCTGGGTCAAATCAAAGATGTGCATATATCCAGCAAGTTCACTGCAAGAATCACTCAAATATGTACACAAGGACACATATGTAGTGATGCTCAGTGAACTACTTTTTACAATATTAAACAACTGGAAACAGTATGTATCAGTGAAAAGTATGGAGAAGCAAACTGCGGTTCATTACCAACACTTTGAGATGCTACATTGCCATATAGCACCTCAGTGCCATGAACTATACCAACATGCATGAAAATGGGGAATCTCAAAAATAATGTTGGGTGATAAAGAAAACCACAGAAAATTGCAAAAGGGTATGTACCACATGATTATTTATGTAAGGTATAAAAAACACATAAACAATATCATGTTCTTTATGGATCCATATATCTAAATAAAATATAAAGCACAAAATATAAAATATAACATATAAAGTACAAAATATAAAACATGCATGGTAATGTACATAACATATGTACCAACATAAGGTTCATGGTCACATCTGGAGAGATTTGATGCAAACATGGCAAAATGTTAATGTCTATTGAATCTGGGGGGTAGGTAGATGGGTCTTTGTTATATTATTTTTGGTAAACTGTTTTTGGGGTATTTGAAAGATTTCAAAATAATAAAAGAAAACCAGAGATTTGCATTAAAAGAAGCAAGCCATATGTGGCAGTGCATGTCTGTAATCCCAGCTACAGGTAGGCTGAGGCAGAAAGATCTTACGTTCGAGGTTAGCCTCAGCAACTTAAGGAGACCCTGTCCCCCCACCCCAAAAAAAGGTGGGGGGCTTGAGATATAACTCAGTTGCATAATACCCCTGGGCTCAATTCTCAGCAACCCCTCAAAAAAAGAATAAAGAATTTAAAGGAGCAAAATGAAATATTCGTGGATGTTAAAAAAATTAGTATGCTCTAAGAGAAAGGGATCTAGTTCATCACCATCTTCCCAGAGCTTAGTATATTGCTTGGCACATAGGAAATCAATATATGTTTGTTGAATAATTGAATGAATGAAAGGATGAAAGGCTGGGTAGATGAATGAACAAGACATGGAGAAAGGAAGGAAGAGGTGCTTAAAAGAAAAAAAAATAACACAAACTGGGTATTACTTAGCTTTTTTCCTAGTCAATCTACATGGTTATAGCTACATATAATATCATACAATTTCAATCTAGGGAGGTGTCATTAGGCAAACCTCCTTGAAAGTTTGTCCAGCATTTGTCAAATTATTTGGCTATCCACAAAGCTAAAATGTCATTGAATCAATATGTAAAAGCCTGTTAATGACAAACTCTAAGGGTCCATTTGCAAGTTTCTGTCATAGAATATGAAAAATTTTAAAATCAGATAACTTCTTAAAACTCAAGTTAGGCCACTGACTGGGAAATCAGTGTTCAAGAGCATGGAGACCTTTTGCAGAGCTGAATTTATTTGAATGAGATTTGGCTTTTGTTCACTGAATGTCCAGTTAACCATATTTCAGTAAGTGCACACAACTGGTTGAATAGAGAATAGGCCACAGCAAAAATATACTTAAAAACAAATTACATTTGCAGATACAAATTAAAATCTGCAGAATGAGGCTCAGAAAAAAGTAATAAAATTATTTTAATTGCTTTGCCTTTACAATGTTATAAATACCATCTAAATGAAATTCACCATTTCCGTTTGTATGATTTTGGAAACTTTGATCCTTCCTCACGTCCTTGAAATTAAAATTTTGTTTTACATTACTGGCAAACATTTTGTATCCTTAACATGTCTCTATTCAAATCATACAGTTTGAATGGTTAAGTTATTGTTATCAATTCTGAGGAACATTAAAATATAAATACACTCAGAGTTATAGAAGCTATCTCATTATTAAATGAGATGATGAGTATAAAGCCCTACACAGTAGCATTCTTAAAAACTTTTAAATAAAGTTTACTGAGTTAATTCTTGCTCTACCATTATTTGCAATAAAATAAATTTTGATGAAAGACCATCTGTCTGTAATCTCATAATGGATGGTTTACTGATAGAACTGAATCCTGAGAATATTTCTAACTTTTTATAATATGCTACTGACTCACCAAATATAGGGCTATTTATTACATAAAATCTTTCATTTCTTACTGAGCATTGGTGTATGTAAGTAGGGAACTCTGTTCTTACCTCCCCCAACCCAAGGTTCAGTGCTAGAAGAATACCGAAAAGGGAAATTCAGAAATATATACATATCTTCACCTTGCAAAAGACCTTCAAAACAAGTTTCTAAATAACATCTCACAAATGCAAAACCAAACAAGGACAAGATGCACTGCCTGGCTACTGAAGTGAGACCTCAATGCTGAGTACTGCTGTTAGTTTTGAGATGTCTTTTGTGCAGAGCCAGGTTTGATGGTGGTTGACTTTCTACCATTCTATTGTTAGAAAAAGACAATTCTTTTCCAGTACAGATTTTATTTTCTTTCCTTCTTTCTTTCTTTTCTTTTTTTCTTTTAGTACCAGGCATTGAACCCAGGGGTGCTTAATCTCTGAGCCACATTCCCAGCTCTTTATTTCGAGACGGGTCCTGCTGAGTTGCTTAGGGCCTCACTAAATTACTGAGGCTGGCTTTGAACTCACCATCCTTCTGCCTCAGCCTCCCAAGCCACTGGTGTTCGGACTAATGACACGTTAACTAACTCAGGCTGACTCCTTACTCCCTGGTGAGTGAGCAAGATCAAGGCTCAAAGGCGGTTTCAAAGGTTCATGATGATAAATCGGACCACCGTCAGGGATTGGTTAACACCAGTTCCACGAATGTGATCAGCTCGTGCTTGCCATATAGTCCTATGGGACTCTCGCCTCCGTGAACCCCCATGCCTTGCTGACCTTTAAGCTGATTGGCTCCCACCTAGCCTTCACCCTACATAAAAGCTGTGTGGCTTCCTCAATAAACGAGTTCCTGCTGTGACTGGTCTCCCTGACGCGTCTGATTGTCCTCCACCTGGGGGGCTGGGTGCGGGCAGTCAGTCGGCCCTACCTATCCCGGTCTAGCCTTGCTGGGGAGTGCTCCCTTCCCTTGTCGCTGGTTGAGAAGGGCAAGGGGACTTAAGACCCCGACAACTGGGATTACAGGTGTAAGCCACCACACTTGACTCCAGTTTTTATTTTCAATTTTTAAAAATGGATTAGTCTTGCTGATATAAAAATAGAACTGATATAATTGCAACCATTTGATTTCTGGCATTATTGAAAGTTATTCATAAGAGAAAAACAACATGAAATAGAGTTCTCTGGATAAGCAACCTGGATGCTGTAGAAATATGTTAATGAGCCAATTAACTTTTAGGTATTTGAAGAACTTGTTTATCCCTGATCTGAAAAGCTGAAATCCCAAATGTTCCAAAATCTGAAACCTTTTTTTTTTGGTCAATGCTGGGGATCTGGCACATGCTAGGCAAGTACTCTACCACTGAGTTACATCCCAGCCCTGAAATCCTAAAATATTTTTAAGTTTCAGATTTTGGCAGGTTAGGGATGTTCAAATGGTAAAGTCTCTACAGATATTCCCAAATCAGAAAAACTAGATCTAAAACACTTCTTGTTCAAACATCTCAAATAAGGAATATTTAACCTGTGTAATGGAAGCTTCCTTTACCAGATATTAAAATATATTCCTACCCTTCAGTAAGAAAAACATTGAAGAGCAGATGCAAAGATAAACTTATTAGTGGAACAGAGTACACATCTCTTTGTAGACCCTAGATGACCTGAGAAGAGTATATGACATAGTAATTGCTCTCAAGACTCTGAGCAGGATTAAATTATACCACAGAGCAATAGTAACAAAAACAGCATGGTATTGGCACCAAAATAGACAGGCAGACCAATGGTACAGAAGAGAAGACACAGAGACAAAACCACATAAATACAGTCACCTCATACTAGACGAAGGAGCCAAAAACATACAATGGAGAAAAGATAGCCTCTTCAACAAGTGGTGCTGGCAAATGACTGCATTTATGCAGTAAAATAAAATTAAACCTCTATTTCTCACCCTGCACAAAACTCAACTTGAAATGGATCAAGGACATAGGAATTAGACCAGAGACCCTGCACCAAATAGAAGACAAAGTAGGTCTGAATCTTCATCATGTTGGCTTAGGACCAGACTTCCTCAACAAGACTCCCAAAGCACAAGAAATCAAAGCAAGAATCAATAAATGGGATGGACTCAAATTAAAAAACTTTTTCTCAGCAAAGGATACAATCAAAAATGTGAAGAGAGAGCCTACAGTGTGGGAGAAAATCTTTTCCACACACACTTCAGATAGAGCACTTATCTCCAAATTTTATAAAGAACTTATGAAATTTTACACCAAAAATACAAAGAATCCAATCAATAAATGGGCCAAGGAACTGGACAGACACTTTACAGAAGAAGACATACAGGTGATTAATAAATATATGAAAAAGTGTTCAACATTTCTAGTAATTACAGAAATGCAAATTAAAACTAAGATTTCATCTTACTCTAATTAGAATGGCTATTATCAAGAACACAAACAATAATAGACATTAGCATGGATGTGGGGAAAAAGGCACACTTTTACATTGTTGGTGGAGTTGCAAATTGGAGCAGCCACTCTGGAAAGCAGTGTGGAGAATCCTCAGAAAACTTGGAATGGACCCACCTTTTGACCCAGTTATTCCACTCTTCAGTTTATACCCAAAGGACTTAAAATCAGCATACTACAGTAACACAGCCACATCAATGTTTATAGCAGCTCAGTTCACAATAGCTAGATTGTGGAACCAACCTAGATGCCCTTCAACAGATGAATGGATAAAGAAACTGTGGTATATATATACACAATGGAATATCATTCAGCCATAAAGAAGAATAATAATTATGGCATTTGCAGGCAAATGGATGAAATTGGAGAATATCATGCTAAGTGAGATAAGCCAATCTCAAAAAACCAAAGGACGAATGATATCGCTAATAAGTGGATGATGACACAAAATGGGGGGTGGGAGGGGTTAGTGTTAGGGTTAGAGTTAGGGTTAGGAAGGGGGGCAAGAATGGAGGAAGGAAGGACTGTATAGAGGGAAAAGAGGGGTGGGAGGGGTGGGGGGAAGGGAAAAAATAACAGAATGAATCAACCAACGTTACCCTATGTAAATTTATGATTACACAAATGGTATGCCTTTACGCCATGTACAAACAGAGAAACAACATGTGTCCCATTTGTTTACAATAAAAAAAGAAGAAGAATATTATGGCATTTGCAAATAAATGGATGGAATTGGAGAATATCATGCTAAGTGAAATAAACCAATCCCAAAACACCAAAGGCCAAATGATTTCCCTGATAAGTGGAGAATGATATATAATGGGGGTGGGGGGGGTAGCGAGGGAGAGAAGAATGGGGGAACTTTAGAATATGTAGAAGGAAATGAGAGGGAGGGGGGTATGAAAGATGGTGGAATGAGACAGACATCATTACTCTATGTACATGTATGATTACACAAATGGTATGAATCTACATCATGTACAACAACAGAAATGAAATGATGTACCCCATTTGTGTACAATGACTCAAAATGAAGTCTGTAAAAAATTAAGAGACAAATTTTTTTAAAAAAAGAGTCTGCTAGACTATTACAAAGGTAGGGTAGAATCTTACAAAGCTTCCTAGGTGACTGATATATTCTCTGCCTTTACAGAGAATCACTACAAATAAAGGAAACATTACAAAAAGCACCAGGAAGGCAAATATAGATTACTCAATAGTGCTATACCATCTTCTTTTTTTGGGGGGGGGTGCTGGGGATCGAACCCAGGGCCTTGTGCTTGCAAGGCATGCACTCTACCAACTGAGCTATCTCCCCAGCCCCCACGATACTGTCTTAAAATAAAAAGCCAACTTACTTCCTTGCCTTGTATCACACCAAAAAAGAATATAAGTAGATGTAAAATTGAAATGTAAATAATGAGATCACTAAAAGATTAAAAAACTTATGGTGACTAACTCATCTGTGGGTGGGAAACAATTTTCTATTAATAAAAAAACAGAAATAAAACTGGATGTGGTGGCACACACCCAGAATCCCAGTGACTCAGGAGGCTGAGGCAGGAGGATCATAAGTTAGAGGCCAGCCTCAGCAATTTATTGAAGCCCTGTCTCAAACTCAAAATTTAAAAGGGCTGGAGAGGTGACTCAGTGGTAAAGCACCCCGGGTTCCAACCTCAGTATACCCCTACCACACACACAAAAAAACAACAGAAAGAGCTATAGGGAAAAATCCATAGGTTTGACTGAACAAAAATTTAGATTATTCTTTTCAAAAACCATAAACAAAAATAAAAGTGAGAGCAAAAAGTGGGAGAAATATTTACAACAGATACGATATTTACTGGAGCACCTATTATGTCAGGCACCCACAAACACCATAAACTTTAAAGAAGCTTATATTTTGACTGGAAGAAATCATTTGCAACTCCAAATATAATCTGAATTATGTCAACTCAGATTAGAGAGAAACTATGGCACACTCTCATGTCAGATGGCACAATGTCTTTTGTCGTAGCTACACGGCTCAGCTGAATGGCTGCTGTAGCACCTCAGCTCAGTCTGGCTTTGCAGATGAAGACTTGGCAAGCTGGTTGGGTGGTTGCAACAGTGGGCACAGAACTGGAGAGGAGGTACAAGATTTGTCCTAAACTTCCATTTTGCCTCTTATTTCCCTCCTTCAAGTTCACATGCAACAGAATGGGAAGCCAAGTAAAAGCTGCTGGGTGTGGTGGCACATGCCTGAAATCTCAGCGGCTCAGGAGGCTGAGGCAGGAGGATCATGAGTTCAAAGTCAGCCTCAGCAACAGTGAGGCGTGAAGCAACTCAGTGAGACCCTGTCTCTAAATAAAATACCTCAAAGGGCTGGGGATGTGGCTGAGTGGTTGAGTGCCCCTGAGTCCAATCCCTAGAACCAAAACTAACTAAATAAATAGAAGTTTATTTATGTGCCTTTCACTGTGCTGGGTGCTTTACATGCATTATCATCATTTAGTGTTCATTGCATTGGGGTGTAAGCAGTAACTATATTTTCCATATGAAGGGATGAAAGTTGGTAAGCTTCCATTCTACAGTCACCATCTCTGTTAAGAAAATGCTTTCCATTTGCTTTTTATTTTCTCCAAGCCCAGTAGTAACTCCTGAGATGTCTATGGCTTTAAAAATCCTAAGTTGCCATTAACATGTATTTGGGGCAAAAGTTTTGCTGATCATTGGTCAAAATTATCGGATATCAAAACTCCAAAATCCTCAAGACTGGTTTTCTAGCTATCATACATTGTATGCTCTGAAAGTTCTATCTGAAACATGGATGATAATCCAGAACAGACTCATCATACAGGTGAAATTGAAAAAAATAAATGAAATCGAATCTGGGCATCTTATGCTAATTGATTGTGCCCATGAAATGCATAAGATGAGCTTTGGAAAAGTTTTCTAATTATGGGTTAGACACAGGTGTGCACAAAATCTCTTTTTGCTTTAATAAGCTATGCAAATTATTTCAGGAGTAACAGTTAATTGTTACTTATAATCTGGCTTGGTAATTTCACATATAAAGTTTTTGTTTTGCTTAGTAATAAAACACTTCAGAATATATAAGAAAGAAGAAAAAAAAAACACAATATAATAGGCAGGTAAGCACTCATCATCCAAATCGGACAGATGTTAACATTTTGGCCTTACTTTAAAGTTCTCTCATCATCGACTAGGGAGGCTGGGGCAGGGGGATCACAAGAGGCCAGCCTCAGCAACTAAGGGAGTCTCTAAGCAACTTAGTGAGATCCTGTCTCAAACTAAAAAATAAAATACGGCTAACATGTGGATCAGTGGTAAAGCATCTCTGGGCTCAATCCCTAGTACCAAAAAAAAAAAAATGTTCTCTTAAACCCATACAAGCAATTCAAAAAGTTAGAGTAAAGGTCACCTTATACCTACCCCAAGTCTATTTCCTAAAGTTAGTACATATCATTGTGATGTATATTTTTGTACTTTTACAATATATATGTGCATAACAATATGCATTTTTTGTTTCATAAATTCACACAAATGGTGTTTTAGTATTATATCCTTTTGTAACTTTCCCCCCCTCAAATTATGTTTATATATGTTTTTAACAAGGAAGTCTTATTCATTCATTTTCACTGATGCAGTACTATACTATAAGAAAAAAATAATAGTTCATTTCTCCATTTCCTCTAACAATGGGTACTTAGGTGGTTTCCACTTTTTCCACTATTAGAAACCACACTCAAGAGAAGTCTTTTGTACGCCCTGCACCCATGCGCGAAGGTTCTCTATGGTTGACAGACGTAGGAATGTTTGGTTGGAAGGGTATATACTTCAGTTTCTCTTGGTTTTGACAAATTGCTTTCTAAAGTGATTTTACCATTTATATGCCCATCCCACCACTAGAGAGAAATGAGTTCCTATTTACCCACATCTTCACTAACACTTGGTTTTATTACATTTACTAATTTTTCTCAATCTGATAGGTGTGAAATGGTATCTCACTGTGGTTTCAATTGGCACATCCCTGATTACTAGTGCCATGAAGCATCATCTCCTATGTTTTTGCTCACATGGTTTTCTTCTTGGGTGAATGGCCTGTTCATATCTAAACCTCTCCTCCTCCTTTTTATCCTGAGTTGCTTATCTTTTTTTTATTTCTTCTAAAAAACTATGGAAGGGCTGGGGTTGTGACTCAGTGGTAGAGTACTTGCCTGGCATGTGTGAGGCACTGGGTTTGATTCTCAGCAGCACATAAAAATAAATAAATAAAATCAAGGTATTGTGTCCATCTACAACTAAAAAGATTTTTAAAAAATTGTTGAAGTAACCTAGATGCTCTTCGACCGATGAATGGATAAAGAAACTGTGGTATATATACACAATGGAATATTACTCAGCCATAAAGAAGAATAAAATTATGGCATTTGCAGGCAAATGGATGAAATTGGAGAATATCACGCTAAGTGAGTTAAGCCAATCTCAAAAAACCAAAGGACAAATGATCTCGCTGATAAGCAGATGATGATACATAATGGGGGGCGGGAGGGAGGCAAGAATGGAGGAAGAAGGGACTGTATAGAGGGAAAAGAGGGGTGGGAGGGGTGAAGGGAAGGAAAAATAACAGAATGAATCAAACACCATTACCCTTTGTAAATGTATGATTACACAAATGGTATGCCTCTACTTCATGTACAACCAGAGAAACAAGTTGTACCCCATTTGTTTACAATAAAAATTCAAAAAAATCCTTGAAGTAGTTCTTTATATATTCTGCAGCATAATCCTTTCTTATTAATATGGGCTGCAAATTAGTTCTAATGTGCTTGCCTTTTATTTTGTATATGATTTCTTTTGCTCATAAGCAAAGTAAAAATATTTTTCCAATCAACAAATCTCGATTAAATACTGGCCCTTTAATACACATTCCTCAAGGACTAAGCTGAAGAATCTGTAGATAAAATTATATAATTCAACAGCTTGGCATTTCAGTTACAAATAATACAGAGGCATCTAATTAGGTGATCCCTGAAAACATGAATGCAAATATTTTCTGGGCATTAACTACAAAACCCAAACACCTGAGTACAGATATGTAAAAGAACTTTAAAGAGACAGAAAGTCTCTTAGACCAGAGGACCTGATTAAATGTACTAGTATATCTAAGGAAAGAATTAACTGCTCACTAGTGGGTGAAGTAAAATTGGGGGGGGAGTTTCCAGGAAAATGTAGGTATTGCCCATTCAAACGCAGTCCAGGGGATTAGTCTTGGCCAATGGATGTGGAGTACTTTGATTTAATTGGTAAGGGCAGGACAAGAATTATGGTGAGTCTGAACCTGTTAGGCTTTATTAGCCCAATAATATCATTAAGTAATTAGCCAAGAAGCAGTATAACAGGTTAAAAGGGTGGGTAACACAGACTGCTCAATTTTTGGTTCCACCAATTACTACGTAATCTTGAATCAGCTTTAGTTCCTCTACTGAGAGGGTTGTTAGGAAGATCAAATGAGTTTTAAAAAATGCACCAAGCAAGTAGGAAACATTCAATGTTATCCAAATATCCAAAGGCCAAGGAAAGATAGAGGAAAAACACAAAATGGAATGGGCAGAAGCTGAGAGTAAACTTTGGAACTAGAGATATACCGAGGGAGCCAATTTGGATCCAATGAGTGGAGGAAGTAACTCAAAAGGGGTAATTTAGCCTTAGCTTTCATTCATTATAACAATGTCCTGGACAGGAGAGGTAGCCGATTCATTCCATTTTATGCTAGTCAGAACCATACTCTGAAATTTGAGCAAGTAGAATATGAGGGTGCCCGGTGAGATGTCAGAAGAAGATATGCTAAAACATATCCAGTCCTTGGCTTTGTTCTGCATAATCAGAGTGGTTGAACCGGTTACCACATTGCATTGTGAAATGGGGACAAGCACCTTCATTAGAAACCTGGCTTGGTTGGGCAGGATGGCGCACGCCTGTAATCCCAGCGGCTCAGGAGGCTGAGGCAGGAGGATCATGAGTTCAAAGCCAGCCTCAGCAATGTAGCAAGGCCCTCAGCAACTCAGTGAGACCCTGTCTCTAAATAAAATATAACAAGGGCTGGGGGATGTGGCTCAGTGGTTAAGCACCCCTGGGTTCAATCTCTAGTACAAAAAACAAAAACAAAAAAACCAAAACCAAAATCTGGCTCAATAGCAAGAAAGCAGGTGGGAATGGTAATCACTCTACTGTGCCATATTTTCAAATTTTGTCCAACGGTAAGTTTCTAGACCCAAAGTTTTTAAGGTCTTCCATCAATACTGCTAGCATAGCTGTTATAGACAGTTCCTTAGTAGACAGTTCCCTTCTACATTTCCTGCCTCTTCTACAGTCCTATTAATTATGGAGACTTTCTAGCACCCCTGTCACCCCACCTTGTTTTTATTTCCCTTGCCAGTACTCAGCAGCACCTCTTTCTCTTCCCTGATTCACTTTTGTCTCTTGTTTGCCTGCATTCTCTTTTAAATGCCTTTCTCACCATCGATGGCCCTGTTCTCTTGTGGTCCACCTCCCTGCCCCCATCTGTCAGAAGCAGAAATGCTTCAATTCCACGTAGAGATTCAGTTTTTACTCAAAGAAAAACACTTGTTTCCTCTATATTAATAAAAAACATGTTCAGATGGCTGCAAAGGGAACTGATGAGGTTTGCATGCATGTTCATATTCAGTTCCCCTTTGTGGCTAGCAAGGCTTGAAAAACACAGGAACACGTAGGGTCAGCTCTTGTGGGGACAGACTGGAGGGTTCCAGATATCTGTGGCAAGGAGGGAGAGAAGGCAGCTAAGTAAGTCAATGTGAATTTTATGGTCCAGTGATCTCAGGTTTGTGATACTGAAAATAACAGAAACTTTGAGTAATGAGTACAACGTAGGGCCTCGGGCGGAAAGCCGCCCCCTCCCTGCGAGCCTAGTCATCTTTCTCCAGCTATTCCTGCTCTAGTATTGGAGGTATCAGTGAATTTATCCAGCTTTCAGGATGGAACACACTATCGGGAAGTAGCACAAACAGACTTTTGTTCTGGTTTTACTGAAAAGTTAGATTAATAACCTGGAAACAGAAAAGGGAGAGACTATAGAGGATAAAAAAATACAAAGGAAACAGCATGACTTCACGGCACATTTAATATATCTTTTTTTTTTGTTCCCACCCTGTCTGAGGGTCCGGGGATTCGAACCAGGGTCCTTGTGCATGCTAGGTGATCACTCTCCAAGAGGAGCTACCTCTTCAGTTTTCTTTCATTTAATATATCTTTAAAAATGAAGAAGAAACAAAACAACAGGAGCTCCACGTGGGACAGGATGGGCATCTTTTTGCAAAGTACAATGTCTTTTTCTTTGAGGGATATTACCCAGGAAACACTGAACTCTGAGATATACATACTATATTCATCTCTAAGGAAAGAGGCAATTCACTGCACTTTAAGGGAAAAAATGTGTTGTTAGAGCTTTAAAATTACAAGCATATTAAAAGAAGTGAGGTAGATTAAAAATGACCCTGCCACTTCTCTCAGTCACTCTTTTTTAATCTGGATGGGCATTGAGACTTGCTTTGACCAGTAAAAATATTGTGGCCAGGCGTGGTGGTGCATGCCTGTAATCCCAGCGGCTCAGGAGGCTGAGGCAGGAGAATCTCGAGTTCAAAGCCAGCCTCAGCCAACTTAGCGAGACTCTAAGCAACTCAGCAGATCCTGCCTCTAAATAAAATATAAAAAAGGGCTGGGGATGTGGTTCAGTGGTAAAGTGTCCCTGGGTTCAATTCCTGGCACCTAATAATAATAATAATAATAATAATAATAATATAAAAAATAATATATTGTGGACATTATACAACATCTGAGCAAAGCTTTAAGACACCTTGCAGCTCCCAGTTTTGCTGTCTTGGAATCCAAAGATCATCTCATTGTAAATAAATCCAGGATGAAAAATCAAATAGAGAGGGATGTCCTGCCTGCCCAACCATCCCAAGTAACTCTCTAGACATGTGAGTGAGGACATCTTGAACCATCAAGCCTCAGTTAGCTGCCAGATGACTGAGTTGCATGAATGGTCCCAGGTGAGACTCAGAAGACCTGCCCAGCTGAGCTTAGAACAAACTGCAGAATTGAGAGGGAATGAAGGACTGTTTTGTTAAGCCACCAAGTCTGGGGGTGGTTTAGCATGCAGCAACAGATAAATGATGCATACAAAATGTAAATGAAGAGAATGTATGGAATGAATCTCTAAAAAAGTGACAATGAATTTAAGAAATTCCTTTAGCAACAAAAGACAATGCCCCAGATTATTTTACTTGGAAGCTCATAAGGCTTATGTGTGTTTGTGTGCATGTGTGTGTAAGACAGAGAGAGGCAGAGTTCTTAAACCTTTTGCAGGGTGGGGAGTAGTGAGGTTACAGAAGGTTTTGGTAACAGACCCTCTGTCCTCAGGGACACTAACAAGCACATACTCCCCCTGATGGAGACAGCTGAATAATGAGACAACCAGTTTAGGGTGTCTTTTTTTTTTCTTCCTTTCCCTGGTACTGGGGATCATCCCAGGGACACTCTACCACTGAGTCACACCCTCACCCCTTTTTAGTTTTTAGTTTGAGACAGGGTCTTGCTATGTTACCCAGGCTGGCCTCCAACTTGTGATCCTCTTGCCTCAGCCTCCCAAGTTGATGGGATTACCTGCAAGCACCACTGCATCTGGCTAGGGCATCTCTTAAGATGAGGGAGTCTTCATAGGCTGACAGGAGAAAGTGACCACAGTGGAGGATAAAGGTGATGTCTCCTATGCTTTCTTCAAAAGGTGAAACATGCTTTAAATTACACTTATTAACTGCTATCATTACAAACCTTTTAGTACTATTTGCCTTTTACGACTATATCCATCAGTTGCTATAATTTTTTTAAAGTTAAAAACTGAAAGATGGTAATGAAAACTTTCACATACTAAAATGTCAGGACTTTCTTTTACACCTGACTGTGTAGAGGAAAAAGGGAAGGGGAGGAGGCAGGTGGCGGGGAGGAAAGATAGTGGAATGAGACAAATATCATTACCCTATGAACATGTATGAGCACATGAATGGTGTGAATCTACACCGTGTACAACCACAGAAATGAAAAGATGTACCCCATTTGTGTACAATGAATCAAAATGCAGTCTGTAAAAATAAAAATAAATAAATAAATAAATATGGCAGCAGAAAACAAAAAGGACTTTCTTTTTACCATCCGGATAATATGGCTGTGAACATCTTACCAAGGTGACTCTTGTGAGAATTACTAGTATAAAATAAAACAAAACAATCCCCAAAGGACACATTCTATTAAAGGCAGGTAAGTGTTACTCGGTTTTCATCTTAAGGACAGAAATCCATTGTCTGTACAATTATTTTTATTCTATCACTTTTAAAGTGGTTTTCAGTTACTAAAATAAAGTTGATAATTTTATCGGAGCTTAAAAATGAAAACAAAAAGAAACCCTAAACTTTTCTATTGCTTTAAGTTTCCAGTTAGAAAACAGTGCAACGCGACAGCGTCAGTAGCTGATAGCAATGGGTTTATCAAGGACCAGTGATATAGTGCCCTCTGCTGGCCAAAGCACCACGCAAGCAGTGAACCACTTCCAGAGTGTGTAAAAATTTAACGCAGGCATCTTCTTTTCAATTTTCTTCTAGTAGATATTTCTGGAGATATGGAACTCTAGAGATCTTATTATTTCCAAGATTCAATGCCTTATTTGCAGTTTTATTAAAACAACATATTTTAGGCTGGTTTTCATTGGAGGAAGAGAAAGATGAGGCAAGAGGAAAATGTTATAAACTGTGCTACATATGCTTCTATTTGAGAAATAAATAAAACAAGACTTATTTAGAATGATGCCTTAAAATGATTGCTTCAAGTCTAACATAGCTCTATCAAAGGATTACCAAGATGCAAATACCAATGAAACTGTGGATTTAGGCAAGAATCATCATCAATGGATGCTAAATCCATGGTGTGGAAGAGAAACATTGAAGGGTCTCAAAATATGACCCTCAGAATACTTATAATTACAAAGGGAAAAGGGTACCTTTACAATGGGAGGTTGGCAGGAGTTAGTAAATTTCCAGGCTGAAATCTGGAAACATACCTAAATGGGATACATTTTTTGGTTACCTTATTCAAAATAATAAAATAGACTGTGAGTACTGTCTTATACTGTGAGAGTCAGTATAAAGTACCCTATAGGAATGTAGGCTCCGAAATCAGACCATGCGGGGTTACAGTATACTAGTTGTATCACCACAGGCAAGTCACTTGTCCTATGTGGATATAAAACTATCATCTGGAATATGAAAGTAATAATAGCATTTATTTTAGAAATATATTTAAAATTCAGTGGCTGTCATTTATTATTGTCAATCTTTCTTCTTTTCTCCTTCCTTCCTTCTTGTGCTAGTGATGGAACCCAAGGCCTTGTGCATGCTAGGCAGGTGCTGTACCATTGAGCTACATCCCCAGTCCTGTTACTGATTTTTTTTAAACAGTGGTTCTCAGAAAAACTTGTTACTTCAATACTTGGTGCTCTGAATATGAGAAACTGAATGCAGATACTAACCTACTAACCAGTACAGGAGGAAGACTTCAGATACTCAGTTCTTCCTCATCTCTTTCTTTTCCCCCTTTCAATAAGGATGGAAAGTGACCTGAAACAAGGACTTAACTTTAAGATGATTTTGTCTAGAAATTCAAAAGAAGTGATTGGTTGTTGTTTCCCAGGGTCTGGATGTGATAAACACACACACACACACACACACACACACACACGCACACAAAATCTATTCAATACAGTGGACTAAAATATTTTTAGAATCTTATCAAATGCTTCATTTTCAGAAATCTTTACTTCTGTATTTTCAAAGAACCTATAGGAAGAAATGATTTTTTGCCTGGCTGGTATAGGTTAAGCATGCCTGTAACCCCAGCTACTTGGGAAGCTGAGAGAGGAGGATCACAAGTTCTAAACCAGCCTCAGCAATTTAGTGAGACCCTGTATCAAAATAAAAAAATAAGGCCGGCGTGGTGGTGCAAGCCTGTAAGCCCAGCAGCTTGGGAGGCTGAAGCAGGAGGATGGCAAGTTCAAAGCCAGACTCAACAACTTAGCGAGGTACTAAGCAACTCAGTGAGACATTGTCACAAAATAAAATAGAAAAAGGGCTGGGGATGTGGCTCAGGGGTTGAGTGCCCTGGATTCAATCCCTGGTACCAATAAATAAATAAATAAAATAAAATATTGAAAAGGGCTGTGGATCTAGCTGAGTGGTGAAGCTGCCCAGTACCATAAAAATAAAACAACAAACAAATAAACAAAAACTAGAGAGAGCCAGAGAGAGAGAGAGAGAATGGTTGCTTCTGAAACATGATGTGACTCAAATTTAATTCAAAGATGCCAAAATTCAAAGACATTTTTGCCTTGTCTCACCTGTCGCTAAGGTTTGTCCCCTCCCCTAAACTTGCTAATTTCTCATCTGCTTTCCACCTCTGAGGTGAACCTAATTCTTGTGACCACCACTGAGCCCACATAGCGTTTCTGTGTTGTGCATTCTTAATGTGCAGCCAGCACATTGAGGCCTCTATGAATAGACAAAAGTCACAGTTGAGGGACAGTGAAATTCGGATCATTAGGTTCATTTATGTTTTGTCATTACACTTTCCTCAGAAAGTTAATAACTTTTCTGTGCAATTACAAATGTCCAAACTTTGGACTGTATTCTCTGCTGTTTTTAGCAGTACTTGAGACAAATGCTCCCACTACTTGTTGAGAAATCAGCTCTTGTGAGGAAGGAGAGGTGCTTTTTCTGCACCCCAGGTGGGACGCCCATGATAAGAGCTGCTTGTAAGCAGGAGGTGAGGGCCTGAGCAGTGCAACTGGAAACAGGGCTGTGGCCAGACACCACATCCTGAATAGAGCAGGGGGCTCAACTGACCTTGAACAAACCACAGCTTTGAGCAACAAGGCTGTGCCTCATTCCTTCTTAAGGCGATCACTGCTGGGGTGTGTATTGAACTGGGCAAGACTTACCACTGATCCCTTTTTAGAAAAAGTATCATCTTTAGCTTGTGATGTTCTGATGTGGACAAAATGGGGCAGGTCTTCTCCTCCTGCACAACAGTCTTCTGATGCTCTGAGCTCCTGATTGGTCAGACAGAGTGTCCAGAAGGCCAAGTGCAGCCGGTTTAGACAGGAGCTTGGACGGCCTAAAATAACTTTTGAGTTGAAGCACAAAGGTCCAAAGCTGTCCTGTGTTCTCTGATTTCTGACTCTCAGGGAAATTGATAAGGGACTGTAATTCTAATTCCCAAGAATTCATGTGAGTCAGGAAGGTTGTCATTGTACCCTTGCTGTATGCAGCCCACCGAAATGATTGACCACATGCCTGTCCTTTGGACCACTCTCACTGAACCACTCCAAAGGAATTCTGGGGCCAGATTACATATTGCAGTTGATACTCACACTAGTATCAAGGAAACTTAGCACAAGACAGGATTTGAATTGTAGGAAACTAACACTTCAAGGAGGCAGATCTTGAGGGTCAGAGTAGAATACTTAGGAGATAAGTAATTTGGCAGGTGATACAGGAAGTAATTAGAACTGAGGCAAGAGCATTTGGACTCTCAACAAAAGCAGAACTTTGAAGAGGAGAAGGATGGGAAAGATGAAGAACTAAAGAAAACTCCCACTGATCTGAATAAGAAAAGTCTCAAGGGGCCACATTTTGCAGAGATCCTGCAAAATACTAAAGTATTTATTACACTTTATAAATATTAAAGTATTTATTTATTCTTGACATTTCTCCTTGACAAGTAATCTTTTTCTTCGTCTCATGCTCTCTGATACTTCTTTTCTATCCATTACAACAACATTTCCCAATTTCTTAGGAAAATGTAAATAAAACTTGTCTGTTATTTCCATTAGGAACACAAAATCACTTAAATCATGAAAAATTGATACTGATATTGCTGGAATACAAATTAGCTTAATGAAGTTCAGTGCTTACAAAGAGTGAAAAGAATGGTCTTTATTTCTTCTGTAGTTAGTCCATTTCTGCTGCCTCAGAGTCTAGAACAGGAAACCCTGCCTGAAGGAAGTTAAAAGCACTTGAAACTGGACCCTAGTTTATTTCTCCTACATATCATAAGGTGCCATTATTGATCAGCAAGGAAAGCCAGTAATTTTTGCTTTCCGAGGCAGAGAAAGAGGTTGCTTTAAAGCTAATTTACTAGTTGGGTCTACCTTACCCACACTACTTAACCTCTTCCAGCCTCAGTTTCCACCACCCACCTCCAGGGTTCTTTTATGTAAAATCCCTGCTTCACAGTTGTCGTTCCCAGGTGTTCTCTTCTCGTTCCTTCTTTTGCTTTCACAAAGCCTTTCAGAATCACTTCGACTCACTGTTTCCTCCCTAGAAAGGGCAGCATTTGAAGTCTGTAGCACACATCGCATATGAATCTAAATTCGTGGCTTGCTTTTGGAATCTCTCTTAAATTTCCAGAAATCCTGAATTAGTTTGTGGCTAACAGACTAGTTCTGTGACCTCTACATGCCATTGAAAACACAGTAGGAACTCTGATGAATATTTGTTGAGTGAATTGCACTGTTTAAGAAAAATACAGAGCCCTAAAAATCAAAATAGTCTAAGAAGGTAACAGTGGCCACACTTGGGAGTTGTCCTTGGCAGAGTCATTCCCTCCCCCACCCCACCCCTTCCGTTTCTTCTCCCTTTGTCTGGCATTCTAAATTAGCAGCAGCCGAATCATTGAGGTGTTAACCGCTCAACCTTTCTTTAGATGTACAGAACCCAGAATATCTGGTGATCTGCGGGAAAACAATGTGTAACACCCCTCCTTATTCTTTGAATATGTACATCAACTAACACAAAGCACACAAATTGTTGTGATGTTTAACTTGAAGGAGAGTCATGTTTGTAACTAGACCCAGGAGGTCAGGGTCTATTGGGACATTCGGGTCAGAGGAAGTTAGGGGAGGAGACACAAGCCCAGGAAGATCAGAAGACAACTTAGTAGGGAGGCTTCCTGCCCATTGTCCCATTACATTTCCATTCCCTCCATACAAAAGCCCTATTGTGAACTTCAGTTCCCCAAGATAGAACTTTTAGCAAGGTAGCTCCCCTCCATCTTCTCAGGGCCGGCTTGAATAAAACTGGTTTCTTTTCCACCATCTCCCAAGTCTAGACTTTTGAACAGTGAACTGACAGACCTGGATATGGTAAAAAGAATTGGCAAAATTTACATCTATTCAGGTGCTTTGCCGGATAAATGGTTCTGACTCTGGTTCAATGATTGCTTCACATTTGTGGTAGATGTTAAGATACCCCCAGTGATCATCACCTCCTGATATTTACTCTTCCCACAAGTCAGGTGTGGCTCTGGGTGACTAACAGAACACTGCAGAAGTGACAGTGTTGACTTCAGAGGCTAGATTTTTTTTCTTTTTTAAAGAAAGGTATTCCAGTTATGGACTTGTTCTAGTGAATTACTTGCTCTAAGGAAAGCTAGTCACTGTACTGAGAGGACAGATGGCTGGGTGACCTGGGGAAACTTTTATGACCTTTCTGAGCTTCAGTTTTCCACACCTTTAAAATGGAAATATTTATTTCTCAGGGCATTATGAAGATTAAATAAGAATTGCATATAAAGCTAATAGCAGGAAGTCTGGCACATAGGAAGCTCTCCTGAAATGTGATAGTTAATGGTGGTGGTGGGGATGAGAGAAGCTCTAGTGGCAGTGAGATAGGGATTTAGGATAGAGGGAAACCCTGAATCTTAAAGGAAACACCCAAGAGCCATTGAGATGTAAAAAGCATAGTAGTAAATCTTGAACAACATGCCCTTGGCTTCTGCAATGGTAAAGTGAGGGAAATACGCAAGCAGAGGAAAACTGGTGTGAAATCGTGCGACTCCACCCTGGATCAACCTACAGTACCGCTCCTGACACAGCCCTTCCATAAGTACCGGATCCCCACCCCCAGCCTAGGTCGGGGCTGCTTCTTACTCTGAAGGCAGTTCGCATTCTTGAATGCTTATCTACCTTCCTAAAAAACCTCTGTCTCTGCCTTTTCTGGCTCCTGCTGAAATTCTTTTCTTCCAAGAACCCCCACCGGTCCTGAGTTGAGATCTCCCTCTCCTCGAGGAACTCCTCGGACCCTTCTCCAGAGACTTCTCTTCTCCTGCAACAGCAGCAGGTGAGTGGATGTGAGGCGTGAAGGAAAGAGGAATCCAGGATGAGCCCTAGGTTTTTGGCTTGAATGACTGAAGGAGCGATGGTATGTATCGTACACTGAGTTTTGGGGACAATGGAGGAAACATGGTTATTCTTTTTTTTATTTTTCTGAGTCAAAGATGCTTAAGCCCTAATAGGTAATATTAAAATGATATTTTAATCACTTGGAAACAGCATTCCATTTCCATTCTTTCTTTTCTAAATTACTTCAAGCTGCTTTTTTTTGGGGGGGGGTGGTGTCAGGAATTGAACCCAGGGCCTTGTGCATCAAGCTGCTTTTTTTTGTTCTTCCTTTTGTGGTGCTAGGAATTGAACCCAGGCACACAGCTCTACCACTGAGCTACACCCCCAGCACCAAGCCGGTTTTTGCTCTAAATAATTCCTTCCAGGAACATGAGAAATTGCTTAAGTAGATATGATGGGAATTCTAGAAGTCAAATTTCTGCAATCAATAGCCATGTACCCTGGATGAGTGATTACTTTTTTTTTTTTTTTTTTTGGTACCGGGGATTGAACCCTGGGGCACTTGACCACTGAGCCACATCCCCAGCCCCTTTTTGTATTTTTTATTTAGAGACAGGGTCTCACTGAGTTGCTCAGGGGCCTCACTAAGTTGCTGAGGCTGGCTTTGAACTCAGAATCCTCCTGTCTCCGCCGCCCGCGCTGTGCATGCCACAGTCCCTGCTAACTACCCTTAATTAAATGATGGCAAGCATTGCAAAGATGCACAGCAGCAGGACAGGCTCCAGAAACTTCAGAGAGTTTTCACTTTTGCTTTAGAAAAAAATATTAGCAAACATCATAGAGAATTTATGCAATCGGCATGAAATAAGGTTTAAGTGTTGGGGGTTATGAGAAGTAGCAGAGTGCTTTTA